>NC_046316.1:6185743-7385743 GCF_009819535.1 Lacerta agilis | reverse complement strand
CAGGTATGTACGGTGCTTTTTTCTGGGGGCACAGAGGGGTACGCATACCCCTAAACATTTTGTGAATCTTTTGTGGATTTACTGCATTTATTTTCCCCAATTTGAACTATAAAATGGTGGTTTTCTTGAATCAAAATGAGAGTACCCCTACACATTTTTTTTTAATAGTAAAAAAAGTACTGGGTATGTATAATTTGCGAACCTTCTAAAATAGCTCAATAGATCACATTTAACTAGGCTTAAGTAAATGCTATCCTAGCTTCTGCAAACCCTTTAAATAACAAGGAAATGTAAGGGAGAAATTATACTATTTTTGGTACTCTGGCTAGCTACTCTGGGCAGTAACCAAGTATTTTCGCTAGTGCAGGAATGTATACTTAACACAACAAAACTTCCCTCTCTTCTCCCTGTTATGCTATGGAGGGTTGGGGGGAACAGGGGCATAGCTAGCTTCTCTGGCACCTAGAGCGGCGAGGGTGGGGTGATCCGCCCACGGGGGGTGGGGGGTGGGTATCCGACCGGGGGGCAATGCGGTGAGCTGCCCATGGAGTCTACCTGGCGGACACAAGCCCCACGCTGCTGTTTCGGGCAGCGCGGGGCCCCGAGCCAACCCATCACTCCCAGGAGAGATGCGTGGCTTGGACGCGCTGCCATTTTGTCACCCACTCAGGGATGACACCTGGGTCAGACCACACCCACCGCACCCCTTCCTACACCCCTAGGGGGGACGGGACTCCAGAACAGACTTAGGGACTGCAAGAAGAGAGTATTGGAAGGTTCACTGCACTTTGCAGAACTGTGTCATGGGATACCGCCCTGTGTAGCTCCTGGAGGATAATAAAAAGTGTGAAACAAACAGTATTACAATCGCTATCTGAAGCAGGTTCTCTTAAAGATGTATTTACATTCCACTTTTCCAATCCGAAGAAAGGCTAAAGCAGACCGCAAAACCAAAGCAGAACAATATCAAAAACAGCAATACAAATAATTCAAGGAAACTACAAAACTCATTATTAACTTATCAAAGCACTCTAACAATGAATCACAGTACCCCCCAGTAACCTTAGAAAAATTAGCTACCTAAAAACCCCAGCACAAAATGAACTAATCTGGAACGGCTGCAGAAAAACACAACCAAGATATCAAACATCTTCATGAATGCCAATATTATTTTTCAATCTCTTATACTTTGGTAACTTTTCTGTCCTTTTTTCTTCCTTTTCTAAAAACCCACCATTCTTTTTCAAATGATTTGTAGGCCCAAGGCACGTCTCTGAAAACTTGCTGACACTCTCAACATCCAGGAATGGCTTCCATAAGTTGCCATATATCTATATACATAAAAGAATCTATGAGAGAGGAACAAAATAATTGCTGTTGACAGCTCTCCACTACGTTGTAGGGCATTAACATCAAATCCAGTACAGCAAACATCCTTGGCCATAATCCATTGGAAAATTATCCTTTTCCAACCCCATTGAAATGAAATTAAGTACCAGGATGCTCTTCTGAAACTCCCATTTACTCTAATGGAATTGTCCTTCCCAATTCTGAGTGCCACTAATTGAGCAAAATGAGAATGTGATACAGCAGAGATTTTCTAAAGTTACACACTTTTGCCCATCACTCTGTATTTCCTGCGCATCTCAGCCATCTCACTTCACAAAGAATTTTTCTGACATAAAAATACAGATATTTTGATGAAGGTAAAGTTAAAGGGACTCCTGTTAGGTCCAGTCGCGGACGACTTTGAAGTTGCGGCGCTCATCTCACATTAATGGACAAGGGAGCCAGCGTACAGCTTCCGGGTCATGTGGCCAGCATGACTAAGCCGCGTCTGGCGAACCAGAGCAGCACACGGAAACACCGTTCACCTTCCCGCCGGAGCAGTACCTATTTATCTACTTGCACTTTGACATGCTTTCGAACTGCTAGGTTGGCAGGAGCTGGGACCGAGCAACGGGAGCTCACCCTGTCGTGGGGATTCGAACCGCCGACCTTCCGATCGGCAAGCCCTAATTAAGCCCACAGCGTATTAATTAAGTTGATCTGTGTATTATCCTTGACACTTACACAACAAAACTTCCCTCTCCTCTTCCTGTGCCCCCAAATCTGCTATGCACGAAAGCTCATGTTTATTTATTGTTAACTTGTTAAAGAAATTTACAGACCACACATGGAGTACTGTGATCAGTTATGGGTGCAACCATTTTAAGGATATTGACAAGCTAGAACGTGTGCAGAGGAGGGTGACCAAGATGATGAAGGATGTGGAAACCAAACCTTTTGAGGAATGGTTGAAGGAGCTGGGTATGTTTAGCCTAGGAAAGAGAAAATGGCTTTCCTTTGTGCCTTTGGCGGGACTGCCTAGCAAATTGCCCTATTAAGCTGTTTATAATAGCTGCTCAATATTCAAGATTCGTGAGCTAGGTCGACACAAAGGCACACCTGAGAAATTTCCCCATGTGCCCTCAGAAATAGGGCAAAGAGCGAGAGCACCTGGAAGAAATTCAAATATTCTATTTTTCATTCACTTCTCATTAATTAGGTGGTCCCCACTAGAAGGGAAATTGCCTAATCCTTAACCCCTGCTACACAAACAGGGCCATCTTAAGTATATCCGGCGCCGTGGTGCAAAGATCCCTCCGGCGCCCCCCCCCCCTTCCCAGAGCTGTCGACCTTTTTTCAGGGCTGGAGGAGGCAGGCAGCGGCTGGAGGGTGGCTCCTCCAGCAGGGAAGAGAAGAAGGCTTGACATGGAGCAGACAGCACACCAAGTGAGCGGGCCTGCACCGAGCATGCGTGTGTGTGCCGCCCCCGCTGAGCTGCGGCTCGTTTCCCCCGCCTTTTAGCCTTCTGGCGCCCAACAGAATTTGGCACCTGCAGGCTAAAAGGGAAAAAACCGAGCCGCCGCTTGGCGGGAACAGCACACGCACCCTCGCTCACTCAGCGCGCTCGTTTGGTGTTCCCTGGACTCTTGCCTGGTGCCCTCCAGAATTTGGTGCCCCGGCGCCCCGCGCCACTAGCCTCTATGGGTAAGGCGGGCCTGTACACAAAAGACAAAACAGCAGTAAGGCCATTTGGATCGATCTTTGGAGTGGATGAACAGAAAAGTACAGCCCAGCTGGTAAGAATTCATGAGTTCATTCTTTTTCTCTGGGTGCCCCCTTGTCAAATAAGGGCTCTCTTCAGTAGGGTCACCAAGTGGAAAAGAGAACATGCCTTCAGAAGTCACGGAGAAAAAGGAATTTCAGTAGATGTCGCTTATCACCACCCAGTTCCACACCTTTAAATTCCCCATAATGTGCTCACTGCAGAACCAAGGACCCTTGCCTACCTCTATCACATCAACGCGAACATCCAAAAGAATTCCCACCCACCAAAAAAAAAAAGCAGAATTTTTGGCCAAAACTCCCAGGATATTCTTTGAAAGCTCCCCACACTGTGGTCTCCTCTCTTACCCTCCACTTGCCAGAATGCAGACTGACATCACAAAGCACCAGGAGAAACTGGCTTTTCCATGGCAACAGTCAACACTGCAAGGAGGGAGCCAGGCTAGCCCAAGGCCGGCCTGAGATCTGAAATTAAAGGCTCCTTTAATCATTCGCTTGCGGAAAAGAGAAGGCCTATGCGCCTAAAATATGTGGGAATGTTCAGGGTGGCAGGAGAGGATATATTGTTTATTAATATCCTTCCTAACTTGCGCTAGCAAGTTCCTTTATGTAGCAGAGTTACATTCCCCTTTCTTACATGCACAGCAGATAGCTGGTTGCAGGCTCGTGTGAGCCTTCCACTATTATACAATTCAGTCTGTCTCAGGTTGAATTGTACGTTCTTGGTAAGTTCCCTTGAATCCATCTTAAAAAGAATAAAGACGCCACAATCTTATTCAAAGGTGATAAAATTAGTTTACTCACATCAGCTCACAGTTGGATTCCTAAAGGCAGGCTTAGTTACAAATATGTACATGTGGATCTACCCCATATGGAGGAATAATCCCAGTGCTTCTGCTAGCTGAGAGCAGTCCTAGCAAAAAGCTGGTCAAATGAAGAAGGAAGTCAAAAAGAGGGAAGGGTGCTGCGTGACTCGTCCTTTTGTTACCTGGACAGGTTAGGTCACACCCACCTTCTATCACATGCAAAAGGAAGGATGCTCCAGTCAGGAGGAAGAGGAAGTTTTCAACTTGCTGAACCAAACACCCCCTCGCCTGTCTTTTCTAGCATTACAAGGCATGTTGTACTTGACTGCCTCTCATGCATCACATCCCACAAAATATAGTTGTGCTAGAGGGAGTTGCCAAAGTTGTAGCTGGCTGGGCAAAATGGCACCTGCTGAAGTTTATTCTTCCAGATACCGAAGGTGCAGGAGATTCGCCATCTTTTTCATCCAACTACCCTGCCCAGTATGGATTTTGGATTATTATTATTATTATGATACAATTTATTAATATTATAATAAAAAACCAAAAGAAAACATCACAATCAAAAGTTTAAATCATACATCTTAATTGACTTCCCTCCACTCCCCCTCCTGGTTCCATTATTTTTTGCTTATTCAGGCACGTCCATAAAATCTTATATTCTTAATAATCCAATTTTAGAACCTTACTCGTCTTATTACAAGTGACTTTTAAAAGTCCAGCTAATGTAAAAACCTATACACAAAGCTTGCAAGGTATGCATTAAACATTTCCCCCTTTAAAAAAAAAAACAATTTAAAAATGTCCTTTCTCTTTCTTGGGTTTCAGATTATCTAATATGTCCTGCATAGGTCATTCATTTGTTTTGCCAATCTTCTTTGGCGGTGGTTTCTTCCTTCTATATGGATGGGCTGGTCTTGGTCTGGCGTCGACTCTCAGATGCAGGAACAAAGTCTTTTGCACAATATCCTGTACCTTTCAGAACCATAGCTTTATTTAAAAAACAAAACAAAAATCATTTTCAGCTTTTTCTTCAGATCTTTGTATATCACTTCCCAGGCCTTCTCAATAACTTTACATTGCCACCACATATGGAGGCCTCTCATACCTTTAGCCCACCCTTCAGTATGGATTTTGGATTAGATTGTAAACAAAGTGACATAATGCCGTGATCCTCAGATAAAACTATCTCAATATATATTTTCAAGGGACAAAAACATGAACCAGGCTGGCAAAAAACATATAAACACAAACAACAATTTCCTAACTCCCTTTCTTTAACCAAACTTTTACAACTGGCATGGCAATCCACCTCTCCCCCTTTTACAAGGCAACACAATAGTTTCCGGTTTATTGAGTTCCTTGGGAGGCTGTGTTGTCCGATGTACGTTTTCCTTAAAAAAAAAAAAAAGGCAGGGGGGAAAAAGCTCTGAGGTAAATATGGTCTTCAGTAAAGCATTCCACTCGTGTCCATAGTTTATTTGCGTCATTGCGAAAATTTTGTTTGTTTTATTATTATTTAAATATTTACTAAATAAATATGATAGACCACATTTAGTGTTGTGCAGATGCTTTTCAACTTTGTGCAGCAGGCACTTTATTCAGTAAAATATTTAGTTTATATATTATGGGTTTTTTTTAATAAAAAAATCTTGATTCCCCCCCCCCCCCAGTCATGTGAGTCATAGTAGGATATTCATTTTTTATGTAAGAATTTTTTCTTGGCCAGGAAATACTCATTTTGCTCCATCTTTGGGGGGGGGGATGTATTTTTTTACAGCTTTTAATGACAGGTTTGAAGTTATCTTTTTCTAGCAATCTCAAGTTTTTTTTAGGGAGAATCTCTACCAAATATTTTATTGACTTGTAATGCGTTGATATACATGTAATTTCTTGTTAGAGAACAAACTTAGTTGGTCTCTAAGGTGCTACTGGAAAGAAATTTTTATTATGTAATTTCTTGTGTAAGTTGTTTTCTGTTCCCAGAAAACAACCTGCTTCTGTTAAAATGTAGCGTTCCGATATGTTCAGGTTTATTTGAAGACCCGGCCGTCTGCCAAAAACTGAAATCAAAGACATTGATTGCTTTGTTGATTGTTCATGATTTGTTAATAATAAAAGAATAAGCAAATATTCAAATACAGTGTTGTGTGTGATTTGCCGGTATTTGGATATTCTCTACTTTGGGGTCATTTTTTAATGAGTTCTGCAGGAAGTTCTAGATAAAAAGCAAATAAAAGTGGAGATAAGGTGGAGCCTTGTTTAATACCATTACAAACAGAATTAATATTACAATCCCTGTCATTGATATGAAGATGAGCCAAATTGTTGCTTTAAAGTTGATTAATAATCCCATATATTTTTCTGGCCAAACTCCTGAAATTTTAATAAGCTTCTTAGAAAATCTTTGGTTGCTTGAATAGAAAGGACCACTGCATGAGTGATTAATTATTTTTAATGCTCCCCTTATAGAGTCAGCTATCTGCCTTGATTTAATTATTCAAATTAATAACCTTAGGCGCTATATGACTTATTCTGCCTGTCAAACTTTAAAAACCTATTTCCACATCTTAATTAATTACAACAATCCATACAACTGGGATATTTACTTGATTTCAAATGTAATATTATTCTAGATTTCCACCAGGCATCTGTAATAGGTTCACCTTCCAGTAATTATTAAAAAGTGGTTCTAAATTTGGAATCAAAACATTAATATAGGGTTATTTATTTATTTATTTATAAAATTCACCTGCCATTTTCACCTGGCGATTGATGCTGCTTAATTGTTTATTTTAGTTCATCTTCTGTTATGCTCACGTTTTAAGGCCTTCCCTTTGATTTTGGGTAACTTTAAGTTTAGTCGTTTTTTTGTAGAATGTAAGTAATTTAGAAAGACCTTTACACTGATGGCGAGGGAGTCTTTTATTCCACCACCCCACTTCTGAAACTGGATTCAAATTCCATCAAAATGTTAGGAAACACCTTATAGTCCTGTATTCTGCATATTTTATTTTCAGAGATATTACTTTTAACATCATTTATGTGCATCAGTTACCTTAATGATAAAAATGCACCAAAATAATAATAATAATATTAATATAAAAATAAAACAAAATATTACAACATGCCGGTCCTTCTTTGATACCTGTGTTTCGTATAAAATAATGTGGCCCCCACCCGCACCCCAATTCCGTCGTTTTTTGTTATTAAAAACAAAACAAAAACAGATTAGCCCGCCTACCCGGCCGACCAACCGCCCGCCTTGCCGAAAAACCGCAAATCAATTCCTGCCCGCTCTGTCGTCCCCGCCCGACGCGCTTTCGGAGAGGCCGTTTCCCTTCGATTGCTCCTCGATTGGCCTCGCGCGGCACCCGTCGCCGGGAGGAGCGAGGCGACGGGGGCAAGATGGCGGCTTCCGCTCGGTGCTCCCGGCTCCCCTGCAGGGCCCTCCTGACACCTCCGAGGGCGGGTAAGAGGCGGGGGCGACAACGGCGGCGGGGGGCGCGCGCGAATGGGGCTCCCTCCCTCCGCTCCCTCTTCGTAGCCGGGGGGGGGGGAGAGCGCGGGGTCTCCGAGGGGCTGCCCTTCGGGAAGGTCACGGCGGCGACTCCTCCGGTCCAGGGATCGGTGAGCCTGCGAGGTCCCCCCTGAGCGGCGCTCCCGAGGCGGCGAGGGCGGGAAGGGCTCGATTGTTAAGTCCGCGAGGCCCCGCTTTCCGCCTGCCTTTCGGAACTCCCTGCCACTGGAATCTGAGGCAGGCGCCTTCCCTCTGCTAGGCTAGAGGCAGCAGAACACCTGGGTCTTCTAAGTGAAGACTCCGTGGCAAAATCCCGAAAGCCGCTTCTCGATTCTTTTTAGTTAGATGTACACATACCTCGTCCCCCCCCCCCCGCCCCACCTTCCCCTTGTTTATCGTCTTTATCCATCTTAATAAAACCTCCCTAACTCCCTCAACGGTGTCTGGTAGGGCAGTTTGACAAGTCTCAAAGGCAGGGCCGGATTATTATTATTAATAATAGATAGATAATACTTTATTCGGCTATAAGCCCACAAGGTAAAACAAATCAATAAATAAAACAGCATTTTACATTCTAAAATATCAACTAAAATATTTCAACGCATAATCTCCTTCGCATTACTTACAATCTCTAGATGTACCGTATTATGGCCTTGAAGATAAAGATGGAGCATAGAGTTTACTAGATTTTTAATAGTCATGCAGCATACCATGAAGTCTTTTATATGAAAGAACTGAAATCAGGAATCTGGCAACCTGTAATGTTCTATAAGAGTTGTTGTTGTTGTTGTTATTATTATTATTATTATTATTATTATTATTAACAATAATAATAATAATTTATTTGTACCCCGCCCATCTGGCTGGGTTTCCCCAGCCACTCTGGGCGGCTCCCAATTGAGTGTTAAAAAAACAATACAGCATTAAATATCAAAAACTTCCCTAAACAGGGCTGCCTTCATATGTCTTCTAAAAGTCATATAGTTGTTTATTTCCTTGACATATGATGGGAGGGCATTCCACAGGGCGGGTGCGAATACCGAGAAGGCCTTCTGTCTGGTTCCCTGTAACTTCACTTCTCACAATGAGGGAACCGTCAGAAGGGCCTTGGAGCTGGACCTCAGCGTCCGGGTTGAATGATGGGGGTGGAGACGCTCCTTCAGGTATACATATATGGCAGGCATATATATATATGGCAGATCTCCTGGTTGATCGCTGGTGTGTTCCTGGTTGATTGCGGGATGAATGAAGCTAATAATAATAATAATAATAATAATAATAAAGCTCAACAACTCTGGACACTCCTTCCCCCAAAAAGCTCAACAACTCTGGGCAGTGACAATAGGTAGGTCACTGCCAGGTTCTTTATAAAGGGAGTAGATCGCAGTCTAATACAGAGCCTACAGATTTCTTAAATAATGAAATAGACATGTTATAAAAGATAGAAGTCAGTCAGCAGTCAGAGTTAAGATTCAGATAGACTTCCTGGTAACTAACTGTAAGTATGTGTATTTGTACATATATAAGGTTGGGTGCACGCCTGCATCCATTCACCTATGCATCCATTCCTTATGCCTTGGCATTGCTCTAGTGTTTTAATTGCTGTCGGGTATCGTGACCTTATAAAATATTTGACTACTATGCCCCTGGTCAGAAGTACAGTGGTACCTCTGGTTACGAACGGGATCCGTTCCGGAGCCCCCTTCGCAACCTGAGAGGCCCGCAACCTGAAGTGTCGCGTCTGTGCATGTGCGTGACGCAATTCAGCGCTTCTGAGCATGCGCATGACATCATTTTGCGCGTCTGTGCATGTGCGAATTGCCGAACCCGGAAGTAACCCATTCCGGTACTTCCGAGTTTGGCGCGTTCGTATCCTTTGATGAACGCAACCTGAAGCAATTGTAACATGAGGTACAACTGTAAACTATTAGAATACGCCGAGTTGGCAAAAATGACAAGGAAACTGGGAGGTCATACTGATCAAACATTTATTAAAGAATGGGACATGTACAAAAAATACCTTAAGGAACATTGTAATGACATGACGTCAACAGCAGGCCTTGAATGACTTCTGTGGCATAGTAGAAGAAATCATTAATGAAAATAAAAGAGAATGAATAGTGCGCCAGATGGATTAAGTGGTAGATACATGATGGGGTGACGATAAGTCGACATAGATATAAGAAGAATTTATTGTGATCTGAAGTAACAATTACTACTATTTTCTATTTTTTCTGGATAAAGTTTTTGTTTGCTGTTTCTTTTTAATTTAATAAAGAATTTTAAAAAAATTGTCATCTAGCTAGTGTGGTCATAATACTTCTGAAGCCAATGTAGATAAGGTGATAATAATAATAATAATAATAATAATAATAATAATAATAATAATAATAATAATAATAATAATAATAATAATAATAATATTTATTTATTTGTATCCCACCCTCCCTGGCCGAGCTCAGAGCGGCTTGCATCATAAAAACAACACAATATACATAAAAACAGACCTCAATTAATTAAAATACATCTTAAAATTAATTCAGACAAGTTAAAATCTGGGCAGGTGGCAACTATCAGGTTGGAATTGAGAGTGATTAATACCTGCCAGGAGCAACTGTTTCCACTGATCATACAAGGACCTGTGAGTGGGTTAGGGGCCTCCTCCGGGCTTGTTTTATACAAAGTAAGTCAAACTGCATCCTGCCCAAAGGCAGAGGTTGGAGCTCATGTCTTGTTTCAGCTACCAAGCTCTTCAAGTGGCCTTGAGCAAACTATGTGCTCTTTCACTGTTTCTCAGTCTAAGCCATTGTTTTCCAACCTTTGGTCTCCAGCTGTTTTTGGACTACAGTCCCCATCATCCCTGACCACTGGTCTTGCTAGCTAGGGATGATGGGCGTTGTAGTCCAAAAGCAGCTGGAGACCAAAGATTGGGAAACACTGGTCCAAACAACTTCTAGCAGTTGGTAGACTATTATGGATTAACTATAACCAGGGATTCTCTGAGCTACTTGGTTAAGTGTGTAGTAACTGTCCATTCACGTATCGCTTGCATTTTCTTGTATTTTAGGCTATGGTGCTTCTCCAGCTGCATTTCCTGTTCTCCAGCAAGACCGTCAAGTTCATCACGCGGTGATTCCTCATGGAAGGAGTGGGCGCTCCTCTGTCAGTGGCATTGCGGCTACTGTCTTTGGGGCTACAGGCTTCCTGGGACGATACGTCGTCAATCGCCTGGGTAATTTTCTCCAAAATTAAATTGGACATGTCTGGATATTTAACAGGAAAATGAATCTGATACAGTGCCTCTTGCAAGATGTAAACCAATGTGTAATTTCACAAATCTTTGGGGTTGGACTGGATGACCCTTTGGGTCCCTTCCAACTCTGCAGTTCTACGATTCCTCCTCCTGTTGCTTGACACTGGGACCTGTGACTCAACCTCTTGTACTGCCTACACATATTTGAAATGTGAAGGTCTTAACCCATTGCGGCTGATTGCATTGCCTTGCTGTTCACTAAATGTCCCAATAGTTACTGTGTGTCTAAATACCAAACTTGTTTTTTTTCTTTTTGTTACCCATTTCAAGTAAGATGAAAAATGAATGACTTTCGGTCAAGATGCTGGTGGCAGATAGGGATGGGAAGCAGGCTAAATCCCCAAGGAGCCATGATGGTTCAAGATGGTAGTTTTCAACCCTTTTATCACCTGTACTAAGTGAGGATTTTCTTCTCTGAATCCACCTCTTAAAGGTGTGCCCCCCTGCTGTTACAAAGGGTGCCACCTTCAATCTCTGCCAAGCTCTGGTAAGATTCCAGGGGAGTTCCAGGCACTCACCCAGGGTCTGTGTGTTTCTTTTGAGAATCAAGATATGGTAGAAGCTGTCCTAAGAAATACGATTTATTCACATATTTACACATCCAGTCTGCACAGAGGGAGTACAGATCTTCCAGCATGGTATTGTTCCCCACAGCAGTGCAGCTCTGGAGTCCAAGGCATCTCTTCCAGCCTGCCCAAGATGGGTCTCTGTCTCTGTCCCCCCCCCCCTCTTCTTCCCTACACACCTTGCTAAATACACTTTTATTGTTACCTCTCTCACGCACCCATCACCTTGGCAACCTCTGTCCCTGCAGGCTCAAGATTCCTCTTAAGATGGGCCATCCACACCTTTTGTCATGTTAATAATATCTCTGCTCAGCCAGGCTGATTTGTGTGAGCCTAGCCAGGGATTCCCTGTCTGGCCCAGTTCTGCAGCATGCATTTTCATCCATATCCCAAATAATCAAAATCCTACCATTTATTAATTTATACCCACCCCAAAACCAATAACACCATGTTGGTTTTTGCAACTCACATCTTTTAAGTGCGTTCAAGAACTTGAGTTACTCCCAGCAGGGGAACAGATTTTAAAAAAACATTTTAAGTAGGTCAAGCAATCAAGTAGATGCAGCTGCTCCTTTTCCCTTTTGAAACTTCCCTCAGTTTCCAGAGTAGCTTGCTGTGTTGCCGGAAACTGTGGAACCAAAATTAAAATGTCTGCAGGGTATGTAGTGTTTGGATTGTGGCTTCCCTGAAGCCACTTTGAAAATACCATTTAAAGAAAATAAAAGTTATTGTATTGATTACAGCAGGTAGAGTTATATAGCAAAGCATTGATGTTTTCTGAGTGCTTAAAATAGAACATCCTCAATTAATGTCATGCCCTAGTTCTCCTTTTAAAACCGCTTTCTAATTTTAGGGCGTATTGGCTCCCAAGTCATCATCCCACATCGCTGTGAGCCTTATGATGCCATGTACCTTCGACCCATGGGTGACCTAGGACAGCTCCTGTTCATGGTATGCTCTTTGTAATAATCCAGTCTGGTTCATGATCGGCTAGCTGCTAGCATCACTTGCTAAATCGTTGAAAGTTTGGTATGGGCCATAAATAACATCTTCCTGAAAGGCTCTTTGTACTTTATTTCATTTCTCTCTTGATTTGTGCTGTGGCTTATCAGGAATGGGATCCGCGTGACAAAGATTCTACCCGAAGAGCTCTTGAGCACAGCAATGTAGTCATCAACCTTGTTGGAAAAGAGTGGGAAACAAGGTAACTTTCTTCTTTGGCTCTCTTGGATAGATTGAGGTCCCATAGACTGAAGATATCATAAAAAAAATTTCTTCTAGAAAGAGAAAAGTAAAACTATATGAGATTCTAGGGTTCAGTCTGATTTTTTTCCCAAAGAAAAGATCTGTTTCTTATGCCTTACGTCATGGGTAGGGAAACTAAGGCCTGGGGGCCGGATCCGGCCCAGTCGCCTTCTAAATCTGGCCTGCGGATGGTCCAGGAATCAGCGTGTTTTTACATGAGTAAAATTTAAGGGTCTGGTGACTTCCGTTTCAGTGTATCTGAAGAAGTGTGCATGCACATGAAAGCTCATACCAAGAACAAACTTAGTTGGTCTCTAAGGTGCTACTGGAAAGAATTTTCTATTTTATTTTGTTTTGACTATGGCAGACCAACACGGCTACCCACCTTTACATGAGTAGAATGTGTTATTTAAAATGCATCTCTGGGTTATTTGTGGGGCATAGGAATTCCTTCATTTCCCCCCTTCAAAATATAGTCCGGCCCTCCACAAGGTCTGAGAGACAGTGGACTGGCCCCCTACTGAAAAAATTTGCTGACCCCTGCCTCACATTTCTTTGTGGATGCATCCTAGTGATGCGAAGACCCAGGGGGGGAAGCAGGAGGAAGGTTTATTCCCCTGGCACAGATGTTTTTGAATGGAAAACTGTAACACTTATGAAGTCTTCTAAAATACTTTAGCTGCCCCTTTCCTCTCTCAAACACAAAAATTGACAGCATTAGGCAATTACAACCCCATGTACTGTAAGCATGTACAGTTCTCATACCTTCTTGTCTGCTCAGATTCCTTCAACTTTTGCGCATGAAAGAAACTGCTGTATCTTTGGAAATCTGTAAACCAGATCCAGGAACCAGCCAAAAGTCAAAAGGGGGGAGGGGAGGGGACCAGAAGTAAAGGCAGAGGGCCTTCTCGGCAGTGGCACCCGCCCTGCGGAATGCCCTCCCCTCAGTGTCAAGGAAATAAACAACTATCTGACTTTTAGAAGACATCCGAAGGCAGCCCTGTTTAGGGAAGATTTTAATGTTTGAAGTTTTATTCTGTTTAATATTCTGTTGGAAGCCGCCCAGAGTGGCTGGGGAAACCCAGCTGGATGGGCGGAGTATAAATCATTAATAATAATAATAATAATAATAATAATAATATAAATAATATAAATAAACCTGTGTATCCCGTGGCCTACATGTGCCAGCATGGTGGAAAATGAAGGAGAGGTGGGTGGTTTTCTATTTGCTGTTGCCTTTTATGACTCACTCTTTAGTACTCTCAACTTCAGAGCTGGTGTATGTTTCTGCCACGTTGAGGGACTGGGTTCTATCAGGTGCTCGAAACATCTCATGTCCATTACCTCTGTGATGTTTGCAACAGCCCTGGAAGGCATTTTCAGTATACAGTGGCACCTTGACTTACTAGTGACTCGACTTCCGACGTTTTCGACTTCCGAATCAGTTCCGGAAGTGAAAAAATGGCCGAAGGCGCCCTCGTAAGTCGAAATCTTCGTAAGTCGAAGGCGCCATCTCGGAACGAAAGAAAACTTCGCAAGTCGAAAAAACCGCATTGAAAACTTCGTAAGTCAAGGTACCGTGCCGCTGCTTCCCCTTTGTAACTCGAAAATTTCGGAAGCAGCGGCACGGTACCTTACGAGGTTTTCAATGCGGTTTTTTCGACTTGCGAAGCTTTCTTTCGTTCCGAGACGGCGCCTTCGACTTACGAAGATTTCGACTTACGAGGGCGCCTTCGGAACGGATTATCTCCGTAAGTCGAGGTACCACTGTATCTTATCTTCATTTTTCAACGGCTCACAATTTTTGGCTGCCCTTGGTAAGAAAAGGCTAACAGCTGATTTTCTGGTTTGGCCCTGCGCTGCCAAGTTGCAGCCAGATAACCCTCAGATAACCTCCCAACTGTGCAGATGAAGATCAGCTACTGACTTTGAGAAGGAAGCTGAGGCTTGTCATGGTCACAAGAGGGCAGTGGCACACTTGCCATAATGAGCAAAGCAAACCAAAACACAGAGCTGCACAAGCCACACATGGTTGTTGCTGAGACCGAGTTACCTTAGGCTACCTGGTAAGTTGTGGGGTTATGTGCTCCTTTAGGATTGCACTCTTAAGACACTGTGCTTCACCATCAAGACTGTGATATGATGACCTGCTAAATTTTGCAAGGAGTTTGGTTTTTATTCTGTTCTTTGTGCTTCATTCCAGAAACTTTAAGTATGAAGACGTCTTTGTTAATATTCCCAGGGAAATTGCTCAGCTCTCCAAGGAAGCTGGGATAGAAACTTTTGTTCACATTTCTCATCTGAATGCAAACATGAAAAGTCCTTCAAAATACCTTAGAAGTAAAGTAAGTTTTCCATTAGTTTGTGTTTGTTTTTAGATGTTGGTGTTTTGCAATTCCATATTCTGTGCAAAAAAACAACAACACCAAAATGGTCCCAACAGGAAGCCGAAATATGACCGGAATTAGGTTTATTTAAATCCTGCTGGTCCCTCAAGAATTGCCGTTTCAGGTTTGACAAGGAAGAGAGTGACAAAAAGACTTGAGGGGGTGTAAGGAATAGAGACTTCTTATCTTCTGGGGTGAGAAACTCTTCAAGAATTATTGCTGAGATTTTCTGGTTGCTAAGATATCACACTATGTTCCACATAAGTAGTAATTACGTAGATTCAGGGTACTCAGTGAGTTTCCTAATCCAAAAACTCTTCTACAGCAAAATGAGGTTTGTGTAGTGTTTGAACAGTTTTAAAACTCTTGTGCAAATTTGTAGGAAAAGTTAACTATTGATTTGAGTGTCTTTTGTCCTTTCTCGTGTATGGCTAACACTAATGTTTTCACTTTCTACTATGATTAATTACAATGTCATCTGTAGTTATACGTGTGTGTGTGTTTTGCCTTTGTCTTTCCGCTTTCCCCTAGAAAACTGGCTCTTTAGCGATAAATCAGAACAAACTGCAATCCACGGAAAACCTGATTGCTGTTTGCTCCAGTTCAGTCCTAAACTGGGTTTTCCTAGGGAAAAGTGCTGGAGCAAACGGAAGTGTAGATAAGCCCTTTGCTGGATTTTATGTCTTTTTACATTCATTGTAGTCTGCATGGACTTCATTCTGTTTGCTGTTAATTCTTGTGTTTCCTAGGTTACATATTTCATGGTGCTAAATATGTGTTCTGTCTGAAAGACTGGAACATTTTATTATTAATAATAATATTTTATTAAGAGAATTTCATTTATAAAAAGAGAGAGCAAGGAAGAAAGAATGAAAGAAAAGAAAGTGTGTGAGAATGAAAAAAGAAAAGAAAAAACACTGTTACATTGCCATATGTTAATATATAGATTTGTATATTCTTATAAACCTAGGCTGGTTTTTTTTATTAAATTATGCCAAAGAGCCCAAGTGTATGCAGTGTGTTACCCAAGGGTATCTCTAAATTTTATTATAGTTTCGTAATACTGTGTATCTTGAACTTGCATGGGAAATTAATCACTTTCTAATGACCTGATGGCAGGCCGTTGGAGAGAAGGTTGTGAGGGAAGAATTTCCAGATGCCATCATTATGAAGCCTTCTGAAATGTATGGGAGAGAGGACAGGTTTTTCAACCATTATGCAAGTAAGTACACTCCTTGCAGCATAAAACTAAGTAATATCAGAGAAAGTAATATCAGAGAGCAAGGGATAGAATATCTCTTCACGCTGCATTTGTACTGAGTTGGAGTTGTAGAATTATTGCAAGAAATCTGTATTAAGATCTTAATCAAATCTATTGAGCAATCATCCTTGAGCTTTTGCAACTTGTTATGGTGAAGGAAAGAATGTGTTTGGATTTTAGCCTACTGTACCTTTTATTCCATGGGAAATGTGTTGTATTCATGGGCCAACAGATGAGTTTTCCTGTAAATAGCAGAATCCTAATTGTCTTGCATGGGCTTTGCATAGCTAAATGAACTAATTTTGCTCCAGACCACCAGACAATCCTATCTGTTTCAGAGACTTAAGTTTAGCATTGTGAGTGTACAGTATGCCAAGGCAGTACAGAATATACATAACTTCCTGAAGATGTTTGCTTGGTTTATTTTTAATTTTTAAAAAAATCATAATCCTGAGTTCCTCCCTATTAGATCTCCGCCCCGCCTGCACTTATCCCCATCTTTGTCATATTTACAGAGAGATGCAGGACCATGTATTAGAATTGTATGCATTATTTACTCTGGAAATGGAATTTAGATTTCCTTGAGCCCAGACGAAATGGAATTTCAGACAATCAGAATTTGGCAAAAGATTCCAAATTCATCTTCTAGAACAGTGCTTCCCAACCCTGGGACTCCAGCTGTTTTTCAGACTACAGTTCCCATCATCCCTGACCACTGCTCCTGCTAGCTAGGGATGATGGGAGTTGTAGTCCAAAAACAGCTGGGAACCCAAGTTTGGGAAACACTGTTAAAATGTTGAACATGATGACCTCTGAAATTGGAGGTGTTTTTAGAAAATGTGTCTTTTAACCCTTTTGTATTTTATATTGTACTATACAAATATATGCCAGTCATTTTAATTACAAATATTAACAACAGTTGCAGATTATTAGAGTGAGTGAAGCCTGTAGTTGTTGTAGTAAATAATAATAATAATAATAATAATAATAATAATAATAATAATAATAATAATATTTTTTATTTATACCCTGCCAAACTGGGTTCAGGGCGGCTAACACCAATAAAATCACAACAAAAACATAAAACAATTCATTAAAATACAGATTAAAATACAATTTAAAATTTAATTAAGACTACAGCCTCATTTTTAAGTAGCCCACCAATCACACCAAAAGAATGAAACATCAGGGTTAAACTGAAACCAACCCAAAGGCCAGGTGGAACAGCTCCGTCTTGCAGGCCCTGTGGAAAGATGCCAAATCCCGCAGGGCCCTGGTCTCTTGTGATAGACCGTTCCACCAAGTCGGGGCCAGTACTGAGAAGGCCCTGGCCCTAGTTGAAGCCAACCTAGCATCCTTGTGGCTCGGGACCTCAAAAAAGTTATTATTTGAGGACCTTAAGGTCCTACCCGGGACATACCAGGAGAGACAGTCCCTTAGGTACAAGGGTTCTAAGCCGCATAGGGCATAACCGCATAGCCGCATAAACTGAACATATGCTTCCTATTGATAGTTTCCTTATGAGTATGCAGTTTTGGAGCAACATGACCATAATTTTTTGATGGGTTTGTTAGGTTTCTTTACTCCTTTTAAAGTGATCAGTACGATCTCAGCGACCCTCACAACAGATTATACCCATCGTAGAGATGGGAAATGGAGCTAGGAATGAATGACTTGTCTGAGGCCACTTCTATGTTCATGGCAGAGACAAGATTTGAACCAGGGACTTCCAGCTTCATAGATCAGTCTCTCCTGACACCCCACTGCATTGGCGTAACATTTTTAAACAATAATGTTCAGTTGCCAAATCTAGTAGCTGGTATCCAAAGAGTGAGCTTCAGCTTGCTGAAAGATTTGAGCACCCTCAGTTAAAGTGTTTACATTTTCTTGGGGCAGATGCAGGGTGCCCTTAGTGCAGGCAATTCTCCTGACACCTTCAGGTGCATTTGAGATCTTTACTTTCCAGCACGATGGCTATTGCTCTTTGATCTCTAACAGCCTCACGTCTATCCTCCAATAATTTATCTTTCTTAATTCAGACATGCGCTGGTTTTTCGGCGTGCCTATGATTGCTATGGGCAAGAAAACTGTGAAGCAGCCTATCTATGTAGGTATTGTTGGAAAATATATTTTATGATACATATTTCATACCTCTTTTCCTTTTGTATATATTTCATTACATTTTTGACCTTGCTTTAAAAAAAGGTAACTTTACAATATATGCTAATTTTTCTTAAATATTATCCCATAGGTTGTTGATGTAGCAAAGGCTATAATTAGTGCTATTAAGGACCCCGATTCAAAAGGAAAAACTTATGCATTGACTGGGTAGGTTGTTGGTTATTATTATTTTTACTCAGACTCACTACTCTGCAGTGGATTTAGATCAGGCTTCCTCAAACTCGGCCCTCCAGATGTTTTGAGACTACAGTTCCCATCATCCCTGACCACTGGTCCTGCTAGCTAGGGATCATGGGAGTTGTAGGCCAGAAACATCTGGAGGGCCGAGTTTGGGGGTGCCTGATTTAGATGGTATGTGTTCACTACAGATACCTTCTTTTATTGCACATCAGCCAGTAGCTGTTTTCCATAAATTGCCGTTTCAAAAGGCAGTTGCATAAGCGTTTGGGGAGAATGCTGTTTTCCCTGTTCACACACCTGAACCCCTAATTTTATTATACCCCTTAAAGTCTGCATAATTTTACAAGAATATTGTGCTAGTCAGTTGTGAGAAGAGAAGTTCGAGAACCAAGGTACCACTGTTTACCACTGTAAAATAAACCATATTTCTTAAAGACGCAGCATCTTCGCTGCGTCTTGATTCCCTATGGAAACATGACCACCTGGAACCCCCCCTTGCTACCACTTGGCAGAGATTAGGGGTGGCGTGCAACCTTTGAGACAATACCTTTGGCTATATTTTTACATAATCAAGGTTTGGTTGTGGGTTTCGGGGGATAGGTTGGTGAAAGCTGCTCATTACCAGTGACCATTGTGGCTAAAACAAAGCCTACAACACATCCTTCCTGGTGATACCAAGCACCCCATTTTAGATCAAGGCCTCCTTCTCAAATCTACAACTTAATGTCTGTTTCTTTGCAGCCCTAACAGATACCTCCTTTACGACTTGGTAGAGTATGCTTATGCAGTACTCCACAGAACTTTCTTTCCATATCCTGTGCCCCGTCCTCTGTATCAGTAAGTCTTAATGTGTTTTTTTGTTGACAAGTTGTTACCGCTGAGGCTCCAGCTACCTGTGTTGGTTGTTTGGTTTTTTTCCCCTTGTGTGCGCACACAGATCAGTTCATCTCTGCCATTGAAAGCAGGTGCGCAGGCTTCATTCTTCAACAGGGGACTAGGCCAGGATTTTGGAGGGAACTTGAGAGATGTTACCTCTGTTTCTCTCCACAAGCCCAAAGTAGTTTGGGGATGGGGAATGTTTTATGGAGGTGGATGACTGGCAGAGAAGAAGGGCTTGAGACACCCTTCTCCTCTATTTACTATCTCTGTCGGTTTGATTGCATCTGCTGTATGCTTGCTTTTGGGAGTGAGGAGAACTGGACATCATTAGATGTCATGTGTAGCTTGAGCCGTAATCAGTCTGGGCTCAGGTTCTGCAGTTGAGTTAGGGAGGTGGCATTAAAAATATGTGCCAGGAGAATCTGCCTGCCTTCCGCCACTCAAGGTGAAGAGAGCCCTAAGCAAGAGCATGTAGCCACTCTATTTTGGGACCGCTGAAATGGCAACAAGAATGCTCTCAGGAAAGCTTTTAACTGGTTAATAATAATAATAATTATTATTTATTTATACCCTACCCATCTGGCTGGGTTTCCCCAGCCACTCTGGGCGGCTCCCAACAGAATATTAAAAATACAATAAAACATCAAACATTGAAAACTTCCCTAGAGAGGGCTGCCTTCAGATGTCTCCCAAAAGTCAAGTAGTTGTTTATTTCCTTGACATCTGATGAGAGGGCGCTCCACAAGGCGGGCACCACTACCGAGAAGGCCCTCTGCCTGGTTCCCTGGAACCTCACTTCGCGCACTGAGGGAACTGTAACACATTTTGAGAATAAATAGTCCCCCCTCCCCATCATTTTAAAAAGGGGGCTTTCTCCAGAGTCCCCTAGAGGGCATTTGGCATCCTAGGGAAGGTGCCTTGAACCCTGGCCATGGCTTCCCTCCTTCAGCCCTTGCCCTGATCTTTTTGGGTATGAGGCCCTTGCCCAGGTTATGCTGTAATCACAAGATGCTGATGACTTAGCACGTCCAGTAAGTCCTTTCCAGCAATGGAAACTGGGAACCTTGTGGCAGGTCTCATGCAGTAAAGAGCAGACATGGATTCTAATAATAAGCCCAGGAAGGGCAGCAGACCCAAATCATATCCTTTATAATCCTTCATCCCCCATCTGCCATCCCACCTGGTGAAGTCGTCTGGAATTGGCCCTGTCTATATGGACACGGGTGGTGCTGTGGTCTAAACCACAGAGCCTAGGGCTTGTCAATCAAAAGGTCGGCGGTTCGAATCCCCGCAACGGGGTGAGCTCCTGTTACTCGCTCCCAGCTCCTGACAACCTAGCAGTTCGAAAGCACGTCAAAGTGCAAGTAGATCAATAGGTACTGCTCTGGCGGGAAGGTAAGCGGCGTTTCCGTGCGCTGCTTTGGTTCGTCAGAAGTGGCTTAGACATGCTGGCCACATGACCCGGAAGCTGTCTGCGGACAAACGCCGGCTCCCTCGGCCTACAGAGTGAGATGAGTGCCGCAACCCCAGGTTGTCTGCAACTGGACCTAATGGTCAGGGGTACCTTTCCTTTTATATGTACTCCAAAGGGTGGTGCCATCTCAAACACGATGGATGCCCTCCATGAGACTTGCAGAACAGAAATTACTATTAAACAATTTCAGTTTTCAGATAATGAACATTATTCAGGGAATTGTCAATTTCTGCTCATAAGTCGCTCCAGTCCCGTCCTCTCCCAGCAACACTTGATGCGCCAGCTCAGTCCTCTCAGCACTTCCCCAACTTCAGCACGTGTGTCTTGTGGCTTCAGTTAACTTTTCCTTTCAACAGTTACTTTGGTTGATAGAATTAATAAATACAAAGTAGTCTGTTTTGTGGGGTGGAGCAGTTTGAAGGAGAAGCTGTAACTTCACTGGCCAATTTGAGAGAAGGAACAGTTCGATCATCGCCTTTGTTTAGCCATGGTATTAATGATTGTGGCACTTTGAATTACAGCTTACTTGCAAGATTTTTTGAGATAAATCCTTTTGAGCCATGGATAACAAGGGACAAAGTGGATCGGGTAAGATTGGCTTCATTTTCATCTCATTTATTGCTTATCACCTGCGAATCCTAAGCTCGCTAAGAATAGAACAAAATACAATTAATACAAAATATCAGAATGATAATATAAGAACACTCTCCCTCTCTCTCTCTCTCTCTCTCTCTATATATATATATATATGAATACAGAACAAGTTTATCTGTGTGTGTTCTTTCTCAGCCTTATTTTTAGGGTTGAATGCATTCTAACATTACATACGTATGGAATTTTTATTTTATTAATGGGATGGAATCAATGTTTAGTTTTTGAGTTGCAACATATCAGTTATCGGGGGTCAGCAAACTTTTGTAGCAGGGGGCCGGTTCACTGTTCCTCAGACCTTGTGGGGGGCCAGACTATGTTTTGGAAAGAAAGAAAAAAATGAACAAATTCCTATGCCCCACAAATAACCCAGAGATGCATTTTCAATAAAAGAATACATTCTACTCATTTAAAAACATGCTGATTCCCGGACCATCCGCGGGCTGGATTTAGAAGGCGATTGGGCCGGATCCGGCCCCTAGTTTGCCTACCCATGAATTAAATCTTGAAATGTGCCTTACTTGAAGCAAACTTCTTATTTGTAGTTACAGGTAGGTAGCCATGTTGGTCTGCCATAGTCAAAACAAACAAACAAAAAATTCCTTCCAGTAGCACCATAGAGATGAACTACAGTAAGTTTGTTCTTGGTATGAGCTTTCATATGCATGCACACGAAAGCTCATACCAAGAACAAACTCAGTTGGTCTCTAAGGTGCTACTGGAAGGAATTTTTTTCTTATTTGTAGAGGGTGGGGAAGCAGAGGTACTTTTCCTCCAGACAAGCCCCCCTAAACTTGATGCCCTCCAGATGTTGAACAAGCTACAGGTTTGAGTGATAGGTAGGTAGCCGTGTTGGTCTGCCGTAGTTGAAACAAAATTAAAATAAGTTGCTGAGTTACAACTTATTACCAAACTTAAAACCATGGAGAGACCTGGTCTGAATAGAGACATTGGATTATTATCTCATTATACATGATAAAGCTATTTTTGGGCCATCTCACCCTTTGCTTTTTCCTGTAAGACCAATTGCAGTCGTTAACAGTCGTCAACAGGATTTCCACACCTATCAGCCAATCACCCATTCCCACCACCCTTCTGAGTAATACCCCTCCCCACCCTCTCACTATATATAAGGGTCTGGTGACTTCTGTTTCAGTGTATCTGAAGAAGTGTGCATGCACACGAAAGCTCATACCAAGAACACACTTAGTTGGTCTCTAAGGTGCTACTAGAAGGAATTTATTATTATTATTTATTTTGTTTCGACTACGGCAGACCAACACGGCTACCTACCTGTAACTAGAATCCAAACTGTCCTTTGGTAATACACTCAACATTCTTGCCTCTGACCAGGTATGAGAGGTAGATGTTAAAATTGGCAAAGTCTAATTGTACATTTTGTAGCTGAAGTTAACTTTTTATTTAAGACTGTTTCATGTGAAACCCTTAACAAACTCTTTGGAATCCAAAGAACTACCAAAAAATAAGATACCAGCTGCCCAAACCATATTGCATACTTGATTTGTAAAGATGCTAGCTGTGTGAGAGATGGATTTATAAGACGGCTCACCGTTCACTCATTTCTTCTTTGTTTATTTGAAGTTCCATACCACAGACATGAAGTTTCCTGACCTTCCTGGCTTGGAGGACTTGGGTATTGTCCCAACTCCCATAGAACAGAAAGCAATTGAAGTCCTGCGTCGCCACCGCACATTCCGCTGGATGGAAACTGAGCTTGAGGATGCGAAAATAGCCAGGCCTGTTACCGACATGTAATCTACTTTGAGAGTTTTTCAGACTGGTTACACTGAACTAATTTCTGAAGAAATCTGTACATACAAAGCTAAAACCCTATATAAATCATGTAACCTTTACGATACTAGTGTCAGTTGTTTTATTCAGGAGTACGATATGCCAAGAAAATTCTGTATTTTTTAGATTTTCGTAATGAGGGTGCCAGACCCCTGCTCAAGAGTATGTATCTATTGGATCTGTGTCCCTTGCTTTCAGAAATGTTAAACGTATTGAGCTAAGCACTCCAGATCAGCAGAGGATCAATACTTTAGAAGTGAAGCTGCCTTTGATTTCTCTTCCACATACCTAACAATGAGTGGTAGTGGTTTTTGCTCCATTCTGTCAGTGTGTAGGACAAAGGCATTGTGCCTCCTGTATACAGTGGAGTCCCGCAATTCCAGATTTCAGTATCAGAATTAGCAAGGCTGGGTTGCACGGGCTGTTGTTGCTTTGTCTACACTTCTTTTTATCCTTACAACTGGTCCCAATCCAGTGCCGGCGATGCTGAACAGTTTCAGCCTTTGTTTGTTTATTAAATTTCTATACCGCCCTTCATCCGTAGATCTCAAGATGGTTCACGACATAAAATACAACATAAAAACACAAAATGCATAATAAAACAAGAATAAAAGGCGAAAACCAGTAACCCCCCCTCCCACAAACACATTTCAAAGGAGTATAATATGTTAATCAACCAAAGGCCTGGTTGAAGAGGGATGCCTTGGGGAGAGCATTCTGCAACCAAGCGCGGAGCCACTGCAGAAAAGACCTATCCTTGTGTTGCCACCCTCTGGGCCTCACATATCGGAGGCACACAAAGAAGGGCCTCAGAGGATGATCTCGGGGTCTGGGTAGATTCATGGATGAGAGAGGTCTTGCTCTGAGCCAACCTGGCATCCAGCAACAGCAGCCGCAGACCTGAAGGCTGGCTGATAGGACAACTGCAATTCCCCAGGTTGAAGGAGGGGCTGGCATATGGCACAGTCTTAAGTATCTGCCTGTGCTGTGTGCCCCTTTACCTAGCCTGCTCCAGCTCCCAACTCCATACCTCCTACCTTGAACTACTGTGATTGCGGGTCCCCCTTGCTCTCCCCTGCTCCTCTCTTCCCAGGCACATCCTGTGCCCTTTTATTTAAAACAAAGGCAAAACCAAACCAAAATTTAAAAACACTTTTAAAACAGTTGGGGCACTAAAACCAATAATAGAGCCCCCAACAGCTGCAACCCGGGAGTTGGTTGCAGCTTTTTTGCAGCTGGAGTGAGTGTACCCTACCCACTTCAAGGTCACATGGAGGTTATCACTGTTTTAGCCTCATAGTTTCTCAAGGTAGGTAGGTAGGTCAGGCTTAGAGGTGAGACTTCACTTTGCTCTCCTACTCTGGGCAAGGATTTGAATAATTGCCTCCATGATCCAAGTCAAATACTATTTACACTTATTTGCAACGGCACTCCTACATAGAAACTGAAGGCAACCTTATTTCTTCAGCAGCAGATGCCCTGCTATATACTATCTGACCAGTTACAATGGTACCTCTGGTTACGTACTTAATTCATTCCGGAGGTCCGTTCTTAACCTGAAACTGTTCTTAACCTGAAGCACCACTTTAGCTAATGGGGCCTCCCGCTGCCGCCGCGCCGCCAGAGCACGATTTCTGTTCTTATCCTGAAGCAAAGTTCTTAACCTAAAGCGTTATTTCTGGGTTAGCGGAGTCTGTAACCTGAAGCGTATGTAACCCGAGGTAACACTGTATTTGGATGAAGGGCTGGATGGGACGGTCAACACATTTGTGGATGACACCAAATGGGTGCCCTCAGAAGATTCAATATGAGCTTAACAGGTTGTGAAGCTGGGTCAGAAGTAACAAAATGAATTTCAGTTGGGATAACTGTAAGGTTCTGCGCTTGGGCAGGAATAATCAGATGCACAAATATAGGATAGGGGACACCTGGCTTGACAGCAGTATGTGTGAAAAGGATCTAGCGGTCTTAGTAAACCACAAGCTTAACCCGAGTCATCAGTGTGATGCAGCAGCAAAGAAAGTGAATTGAGTTGTAGGCTGCATCGACAGAAACATAGTGTCTAGCTCAAGGGAAGTAGCTTTGGTCTGACTGCCTGGATTCCTGTGTCCAGTTTTTGGTCTCTGCAGTTTAAGAGGGATAATGACAAGCTAGAACATGTGCAGAGGAGAGTGACCAAGATGGAAAAGGGTGTGGAAACCAAGCTCGTGAGGAACAGTGGTTTAGCCTGGATAAAGAGAATACACTTCATTGCACTCCATATTGGTACGTCTGGTCTAAAACTGACTTGGGTTTTCTGCTCTAACTTCAGTGAAGAGCATATGAAGAAAGAACAATGCCACCCTGGATCATAGAGAATCACAGTCAATACTTCGTTTTCCTTCAGTTTTTACCCCCAAAATAAAAATCAGATTGTGAGTAGGAATCCTTCCGAAATTCTCTTCAAATAAATCTTCTGTGGATTTGGGGAGTTCTGAGTTCCTGGGTTGTTTCTGACGTTCCCACCATGTTAGAAATCCACTGTTATCCACTGGTTTTATTTGCTAACACATGCCCAGCTCCCCCAGAGCAGGTGCTCTGGAAACCAGAACTATATGACCCAGGTTCTTGGGACGCCAACTGAGAAACGGCCTCAGTTAGAAGGCCTCAGTCTTCTATTCTGGGAGTACAATAGCAATTGAAGGAGTGTCATATTATCCACAAGAAAGTTAAGAGAAAACCTTGAAGGGGACTAGGGACAGAGAGCTATCTGTCCAGGGCCTGTTTGAATCCCTTTTAATGTGTAGTAACCTCTTTAGCTATTTTGCACGGTCTTCAGTTACCTCATTTCTTGAAGCATCTACTATGGATCAAGGAGAATGAGGCCTTCCGTGTGCCTTTCCCCATGAATCTCACACACCAATGGCAAGAATACAGGTATGTATCAGTAAAAGTGCCAAAAAGAAGATGCAGATATATGTAGAATCACATACAGAATTTCCAGTCATTTTTTTCCTTAACTTCTGGGATATATATATATATGTTTGGCTGGACCAAACATTCCCTTGCATGTCCACTCTAGCAAAACAAGGAATGTTGTACTTGGCTGCTCCCAGTGGAATGTTTGGTCCAGCATGTCTACTCTAGCAAAACAAGGAATGTTGTACTTGGCTGCTCCCAGTGGAATGTTTGGTCCAGCATGTCCACTCTAGCAAAACAAGGAATCTTGTACTTGGCTGCTCCCAGTGGAATGTTTGGTCCAGCATGTTCACTCTAGCAAAACAAGGAATGTTGTACTTGGCTGCTCCCAGTGGAGCAGCCAAGTACAACATTCCTTGTTTTGCTAGAGTGGACATGCAAGGGAATAGTTACAGGTAGGTATCTGAAGAAGTGTGCATGCACAGGAAAGCTCATACCAAGAACAAACTTAGTTGGTCTCTAAGGTGCTACTGGAAGGAATTTTTTTATTTTGTTTTGTTTTGATGCAAGGGAATGTTTGGTCCAGCCAGTCGAAACTTCCTATTCCTCCTGGCCCGGAGCATCCTTCTTTGCATGTGACTAGTGGGTGGGCGTGACCTTTCCAAACCTGGTAAAAGGCTAAGTCACGCTGCCACCTTCCTCTCTTCAATCTCTTTCGTCCCGTGAACTTCCTGGACTACTGCTGGCTGCCAAGGTTATCTCCCATATGGGGTAAACCTGTTTGTACACGTTTGTAACTTTAAGCTTAAAGGATCACACTGTGCTCTGCCTGATCGTGAGTAAAAACTACTTTTTGTTACTTATGAGTAAGACTGTTGTGTCTTTATTCTTTTTGGAGGGATTGAAAGAGGTCTTACCAGGAATATTGGAACATACCGGTATCTCAATCTGGGCAAGCCAGATTGAATTGTTTACTGTCTTAAGAAACTCACACAAGTTTGCAACCAGCTCTCTGCTGCATAAGAAGCGGAATGCACTCTGCTAAGTGAAGAAACTTGCTAGCACAAGTTAGGAAGGATATTGATAATATATTCTCTCCTGCCACCCTCAACATTCCCACAATATAGACAAGAAGATTGAAGAATGGTCACTCCACAACTGCAGTGGCCATTCACGGGTTAAACGTTGCAAAGAGAGAAAGAAACACTTATTTTGGAACCCTTCTTTTCAAAGCATCTTTATTAGCCTGCAGAACTGTATGAGAACCATTCTCAATATTTCAAAGCAAACCTGGGATATGCAGTTTGCATTAAAAATGCAACAGCCTCCAGCCATTTGACATGCGCTCTTTCCATAAAAGATTAAGAGGTTTTTTTTATACATATATAAAAAAAAATTACGGTTCCATTATGGCACAAGAATCCCTCTCTCAAAGCTCAGAGAAGGAATTACAAGAGAAATGGGATAAATTATGTAGGGCTGTATCCCAGTCATCTGACAATATAATCTGTCTTCCCATTAAGGCACAGGAGCAGGTTTATCATGGCCACAACAGTGAGACTTGTCTCAGAACCTTCGCATTGTTACTGACCTCAACCTTGGACTAAAATAAAAATTAAATTGTAAACCAATCTGTAGCTATTTCCACCTCTTGTCTTTGAAAGTTCGCTGGAAGCGTTGGCTTTCCTTTCTTTGCATCCAGTTGTCACGAGTGTCTATGAAATGAGAGACGGTTCTCAGAGGACTTCTGCTGCTTGCCCTTTGTGCAAATGTCATTGGACTCCAGGTTTGATCCATAAAGATGGATTTCCATGCATGGACTTCTCCACACTGCTCTTCACTGAGGGCTCTGCAGGTGACAAGACACCTTTCAGGTGCTAAGCACTTGGAAGACTTGGGGCACATTCCCCCGGCACAAATTTCCATTTGTTACTTTACATTTAGGTGAACTTTTGTAGGGGGGCTGGGGAAGACTCTGGCTCTTGCCATCAGGGCTTACTCTGAGCTACGGAGTATCAACAGGACCCACAACAATGTACATGGGTTGGGACCTCCGCAAATTGAGGTAATGGGGCCGCAATCTCACTGGCGTTGTGCTTTACAGTTGCCCTGTAAACAAAGACTTTTTTTAAAAAAAAAGTCCTCAGCTGCTATTTAATTGCATTCACACAGTCAGGATAATGTATTATTTAACTCTATAATATTTCCCCCAGCTACTTGCTCTCACTGAAAGCGTCTCTGACTCTACTGCTACTGACTCTGTTGAAAGACCCTCTTCCCACAAACCACACCCCAAAGGCTGCAGCAGCAGTGTTGGCCTACTTGCCAAATTCTGCCAGTTCTAGCCTCCACCCCCTGCCAAACTCAAGGGCCAGGGAACTTGGACTCATAAAATTGTATGGTTGGCAAGGGACTCCCAACAGTCATCTCGTCCAATCCCCTACAATGCAGGAATCCACCATACAGGCCAAACCTGCACAGTGTCCAATTTGGTCTTTCAAGGCCTTTCCCCTCAAACCATACCCACCCCACCTCTGACATCATACGTGACATCAGTTCTGGGCCAAGTACTGCTGTTGCTTCAAGGGAACAACTGGGAACTGAAAACGAGCTCCTGGTTATTCTTTTGCTGGGGCCCATCAGCTGACAGTTGGGGAGGGTGGGACTTGCTCTGGAGGGGGGGGGAAGCACACTGCTCCTTGAACCTCTGGTTTCCAAAGGCTTAAAAAGCAGCCTGGAACCTCTGGAAACTGGAGATTCAAAGAGCAATGTGGAGTATGTTTCGCCTGGTGAAGAGGAGACTCTTCAATCCTGATTCTGTGGCACTATGATGTCAGAGAGAGAATATGTGATTGACAGCTGGGCATGCCCACCCACTTGTCGAATTTGGCCCTCCGCCAACTAGAAAAGTTTATCCACCACTGATGCATAATATGTTTCTGCATCTCTGCCCTAGCTTGCTTGCCAGGCTCTCTTTCAAACTCCGTTTAAGACACAGATTCATAGATAGAATCATAAAGTTGGAAGGGACCCGAAGGGTCATCTAGTCCAACCCTCTCCATTGCAGCAATCTTAATTAAAGCATCCATGGCAGATGGCCACCCAGCTTCCGTTTTAAAAACCTCCCACGGAGCAGACTTCACAACCTCCTGAGCTGTCTGTTCCACTGTTGAACTGCTCTTATTGTCAAAAAGTTCTTCCTGGTGTTTAGTCAGAATCTCCTTTCTTGCAATTTGGAGCCATTGGTTTGTGCCCTACCCTCTGGAGCAGGAGAAAACAAGCTTGCCATATGACAGCCCTTAAGATACTTGAAGATGGGTATCAGATCTCCTCCCAGTCTGCCAGTCTTGGTAGACCATAAACTTGACATGAGTCAACAGTGTGATGCAGCAGCTAAAAAAGCCAAAGCAATTCTGGGCTGCATCAATAGGAGTATAGCATCTAGATCAAGGGAAGTAATAGTACCACTGTATTCCGCTCTGGTCAGACCTCACCTGGAATACTGTGTCCAGTTCTGGGCACCACAGTTCAAGAAGGATACTGACAAGCTGGAACGTGTCCAGAGGAGGGCAACCAAAATGGTCAAAGGCCTGGAAACGATGCCTTATGAGGAACGTCTTAGGGAGCTGTGTATGTTTAGCCTGGAGAAGAGAAGGTTAAGGGGTGATATGATAGCCATGTTCAAATATATAAAAGGATGTCATATAGAGGAGGGTGAAAGGTTGTTTTCTGCTGCTGCAGAGAAGCGGACACGGAGCAATGGAATCAAACTACAATAAAGAAGATTCCACCTAAACATTAGGAAGAACTTCCTGACAGTAAGAGCTGTTCAACAGTGGAATTTGCTGCCAAGGAGTGTGGTGGAGTCTCCTTCTTGATTGCCCTCCTCTGCACATGTTCCAGCTTGTCAATATTCTTCTTAAACTGTAGCACCCAGAACTGGCCACAGTATTCTAGGTGAAGTCTGACCAAGGCAGAACAGAATGTTGCTATTACTTCCCTTGATCTGGACACCAGACTTCTGTTGATGCAGCCTAGCCTATCATTAGCTTTCTTTTGCTGCTGCATCACACTGATGACTCATGTTCAGCTTGTGGTCCACCAAGACCCCTAGATCCTTTTCACATGAACTGCTAGCAAGCCAGGCGACCCCCATCTTATATTTGTGCACCTGGTTTTTCCTGCCTAAGTGCAGAACCTTTCTTTTGTCCCAACAGTAATTCATTTTGTTAGTTTGTGCCCCGTTTTCCAATCAGTTTAGGTCATCTTGAATCCCGATTCTGTCTTCTACAGCATTACCTACTATCAGGGCCGTTTTAAGCATATCCGGCGCCGTGGTGCAAAGCTCCCTCCGGCGGCGCCCCCCCCCCCCCGTTTCCCAGAGTTGTCCACCTTTTTTAAGGGAGGATGGCGTTCCCAGTGGGGCTGGAGGAGGCGGGCAGCGGCTGGAGGGCAGCTCCTCTGGCGGGGAAGAGGCGGGGGCTGGATTCTGTGCTTCCAGGCTCAGCTGGCCACTTTGCGCCACGGTGGCCATGGCAGATGGAGGCTCCAGGCGCAGTGCTGCTTTGGCGTGGCATGGCGGAGGCTGGCGAGGGCGGTGAGCTGATGCTGGGAGGCGCCGCGTCCAGCCTCCGCCTCTTCCCTGGCGCCCTCCAGAACTCGGCACCCTGGCGCCCTGCGCCACTACCCTCTATGGGTAAGACGCCCCTGGCTACTATGTTGAGAATCCCTTCACTCAGCTGCCTCCAGCCCCTCTCCATAATTTCCTCTTTCAGTCTTCAGCTTTGGACGGACTCCACACACACTCTTGATCTTGGCTTCATCAAGAGCTCGGCCATCTCTGACCTCTAATGCAGAATCTTCTGTCTGGTAAATGCCTCATCTCCTTCAACAAGGAACATCGTTCATGTGCAGAACATTTCCCCTTCGTGCTCATTCTGTAACCTGCATCCCATTGACGTAGTGGCATTCGCTAAATCATTGCCCCCTCTGCTACCACCTTCTGCCTTTAATTCACACCCAACCCCTTGACATATTTGTCCTCCAATTCCAATGACATATTCAGCTCTCTTGTCTCCAGCTATGGCTCAGTCTCTTTATAGAAGACTGAGTATCTCTAATCATGCCCTCTGGAGGAGAAGAAGGCTATGTACACATTAGTGGTTTAAAAAACGCTTCAAGGTCATTTCCCCCTGCTGAATATCAACTCCTTTTTTTTTTTTTTTTACATTGGTGTACACACCAGAGAGGGAGCAGGGGAATTTTCACCCAATGCGCATTAATTACCTGATATGTTTCCCTTCAATGAAGGGGTCATCTGCAAATGTGCAATGGCTGCTTCAAACAGCTCAGCTTAACCTGCGCAAACTGGATGGAAGCTGGTTCGAAGGCAAATGCTCCAAACGACAGCATTTCTCAAGAAACCACAGGATACGTATGAATCGTGGCTAATGTCATGTGTGGTCTGCTTTGCACATCAACAATGGGAACACACCAGAGACGAAGCAAGTGGCGATGTGTGTACAAAGCCCAAAAGAGTTGACTGATTTTTGTCCAGTATAAAATCATCTCCGTGTCTGGCATGTTTTTGGCTAAAGAAACACATTATTTCTTCCTGAAGCACACCAAGCCAGGGCATCTTCAGTGCTTCTTCTCCATGCAGGCTGTGATGTCCTGCTAAGCCCTGCCTCCTCTCCTCTTATCTCTGTCCAAGGCTGCCTCATTCTTTAGTTAGCTTCAATTTACGTAATATTTGCCCTGCTGTCTCCGCTTCTCTCGCTCTCCCTTCATCTCCTTCTCCACCTACTTTCAGATTACTGGCTCCAGCCCTTACTTTTGCCCCTCACAGAAGAGGAGATGGGGAACCTGTGGTCTTCCAGATGCTGTTGGACATCAGCCCCAGGCAGGCAGAGCCAATGGTCAGGGATGATGGTTGTAGTACAACATCTGAAGGTTCTCCCTGCCTGACCTAGAGTGAAAGGGCAGGTGAACAAAGAAACAAAAGCAGTCACTGCTGCTTCTTGAGCCACCTCCAAGGTGGCCTCATTTGCCCTGTCCCTGAGGGCAGTAAAGCAGCAAGGGAGAGGGCTAGCGAAGGAGAGAAGTTGCCAGGTGCCACTTCCATCACTCAGGTGGGCAAACACCTCCTCCTTGCAAACCTCCTCCCACAGACAGGAGCAGAGGAGTCGATGGGGAAGCTTCAGAAATGAGCATGCACAGAGTGCACCTGCCACACCAGTGAGGAGGAGCCTCTGTTTGCATACAGTAAGGTCATTCCACAACTGGTAGCCTTTGTACAAACAGCTCGTCTTACAATCGCCTCGCCAAGTACAAACAGATCTACAAATTCACGCGTATGCGTGTGTGTGCGCGCGCGCGCGTTCGCGCGACAAATTCCAGAGGGGTCATCCCGTTAGGCAGGCTGCGATAGACGGTAATGGATTTGCTTTAAAGTCACTTCGGCACCAGATGAAACAAAAAAAAAAAATCGTCCCCAACCGCCCCGCCCCGTCCTATATTTTGCCAGAACAAAGGTAGCAACGCTCTCACCTGCGTTGCCTCGTCCAGAGGGGAGAGAGAGCGAGGAGATCAGGTGATCCTGGTCCGGGGTCCGAATAGATGGCATTCTGGTGCCTGCCTCCGCCTGTGAGCGCGCAGAAGGAAGCAGGCAGCCAAAAGGAAAGCGGAGTGCCGCCGGTCCGACAGAGGAGAGCGGCGGGGAGGAGCAGCAGGAGGAGGAGCCGAAGAAGCACCGGCGGGGAGCGAGCGCCAGACGCGCCCGGAGCCCGCCAGCAGCAACAGGAGGAGGGGCGAGGCATCCTCGGAAGGCGCTCGATCGAGAGAGAGACGCCGCCGAGGGCGAGGGAAGGTAGGAGGCGGGCGGAGCCCCGGGCTGCCCGACGGGGCGGCCGGGCGGGAGGAGAGCCAGGAGGGCGCAGCAAGGGCGCTCCGGCGGGCTTCGATGGCGGGGCCGGAGGATCCGCCCTGGGGTGTCCCCGGCCGCGCGGAGGCGACGCCCGGCTGCTCCCCCGAGTCGAGCGGCGTCGGGGGCGAGCGGCTGGTGCTCAACGTGTCCGGGCTGCGCTTCGAGACGCTGCCGCGCACGCTGTCCGCCTTCCCGGACACGCTGCTGGGCGACCCCCGGCGCCGCGCGCGCTTCTTCGACCCGCTGCGCAACGAGTACTTCTTCGACCGCAGCCGGAGCAGCTTCGACGCCGTGCTGCACTACTACCAGTCGGGCGGCAGGCTGCGCCGACCCGCGCACGTGCCCCTGGACCTCTTCATGGAGGAGCTGCGCTTCTACCAGCTGGGCGAGGAGGCCATCGGAGCCTTCCGCGAGGACGAGGGCTTCATCGCCGAGGACGAGAAGCCGCTGCCCACGAGGCCCTTCCAGCGCCAGCTGTGGCTCCTCTTCGAGTACCCGGAGAGCTCGGGGCCCGCGCGGGGCATCGCCATCGTCTCCGTGCTGGTCATCCTCATCTCCATCGTCATCTTCTGCCTCGAGACCTTGCCCGAGTTCCGCCTGGAGAGCAAGGGCGGCAGCTACGGAGAGGAGCCCCTCGAGGACCTGCTGCGAGAGGACGACTCGCTTTCGTTGCAGTCCGATGGAGGGAGCCCGTCGCCCGCGCGCCCGCCGTCCAGCGCCCGCCCCTTCTTCACGGACCCTTTCTTCCTCATCGAAACGCTCTGCATCATCTGGTTCTCCTTCGAGCTGCTGGTGCGCTTCTTCGCCTGCCCCAGCAAGCCCGAGTTCTCCAGGAACATCATGAACATCATTGACATCGTGGCCATCATCCCTTACTTCATCACGCTGGGGACGGAGCTGGCTCAGGAACAGCAGAAGAAGGAGCAGCCGCAGGGCAGCAGCAACGGAGGCCAGCAACAAGCTATGTCCTTGGCCATCCTGAGAGTCATCCGCCTGGTCAGGGTCTTCCGGATCTTCAAGCTCTCCAGGCACTCCAAGGGGCTGCAGATCTTGGGGAAGACCCTTCAAGCCAGCATGAGGGAGCTGGGCCTTCTCATCTTCTTCCTTTTCATCGGCGTGATTCTCTTCTCCAGTGCCGTTTATTTTGCTGAGACCGATGACCCGGAATCTTTGTTCACTAGCATCCCAGATGCTTTCTGGTGGGCAGTAGTGTCCATGACCACGGTGGGCTATGGAGACATGTACCCAATGACAATTGGGGGCAAGATTGTGGGGTCGTTGTGCGCCATTGCCGGCGTGCTGACAATCGCCCTCCCTGTGCCTGTCATTGTCTCCAACTTCAACTACTTCTACCACCGAGAAACTGACCAAGAGGAGCAGTCCCGCTATACACACGTCACTTGTGGACAGCAGCAGTCTCCTTCTTCGGAGCCCAAGAAAGGGGACAGCAACCAGACACTCAGTAAATCAGACTTTCTGGAGGCGCAAGGTTTAGAATCTGCAAAATACTCCAACTTCATTCCAACCAGCAACCACGCCTGTAAAGAGAACAAGCTGCTGACAGAGGTGTGATCGCTTCTTCCATCGCCCTCAGCTGAACCTGCTGGCTTCAAGCTGTGCAGACGAGAAAACTGCAGCTGATCATCTTTGCATCGGAGGAGCGGAAGAATGACAACACTTGTTTGTCTGAATGGAAATGATTTGTGCTCCTTGGAATAAAAGCTGCTGTGATTTGGACATTGACTCCTTCATTTATGTTGCTTCATTGACTTCTGTAATAAGTTGCTTCATTTTCTTCCCCAATCACGGGGCATTCATTACCTGTTGTGTATCCGTTATTTATTTATTTTTCTGGGGGTGGAGAAGATTTTATTCCAGCGGTTGCCTGCGGATGGATCTACTTATCTACTCACAGAAGCAAAAGCAATATGCCACATCAAGTTTGCAATTAGGCTAGGATTTGCTACACCCTCGAGTTCCACTGCCAGCCTTACATTTCTTTCGGCCACATCAGCCCCAACCACTGGCTAACGCCTTTGAGTAACGAAAGCTTTCGTCCAGAATTGCAGCATGCAATCTCACAAATTTTCCTTTGTATTCATGTTGTGTCATGTTGCGCTTGTTTTTTGAATACACACAGCTCTGAGTAGCTAATTTATTTGCGATGAAAGTCTATGATCAACCTCGCTTGGTCTAAAAATAGGAGGGGCTCATGATATTTTTGCTGATTTCCCTGAAGGTTAATTTTGCAAGCTGCCCTTCCTTGCCTTCCCTTAGGCTGGGGTAGCTGGAATTTTGCTTCCAGGGGCTGCCAACACCATTCAGTCTGCTGGGACAGGCCTGTGAGAAGGAGTGGATGAAAGGAGCACCATAGGCCTTGAGTTAAAAAGTTTTAACAGTTGCACACTGAAAATATTAGTGGTGCACCTGTTAAAACTTTTAAACCAATTTCATTCCCCCCGAAAAAAAACCATGGCTGGAGACTAGATGATTCTTTTCTAGTAGAAAAGAAAAAAGTAAAGTAATTGGAATGAAATGTACGTGGAATTCTCTGTGTTAGTGGTTGTATGTTGGAGCAGGAGGAAAAACATAATTCAGATAAAAAGAGAGTCGACAGTGGGTTTTCTACACACCATTCAGATGTTCTGACATGCAGAGGCATAGGAAGGTCAGGTGGTACCCGGTGCAGAAAATTTCTTGTCAACCCCCCCCCCCATTGATTCTCCCCCCCTTGCAAAAATGGTTTTATGTTATTTCATATTTTCTTACAAAGGAATAATAACAAGTAATAATAAAAAAATATTTTATTTATATCCTGCCCTCCCTGGCCGAAGTCGGGCTCAGGGTGGCTAACATCAGATACATAACATTGGTATAAAATCAAACAATAATTAAATTACCTCCTAAAAACATCTCAAAATCAAATTAAAGTCTAATTAGATGGCTTTCCACAGGGTTAGGGTTGGGAACAGTAAGTGCTCCGCTGAACTGAAATTCCAGCCTTCATGACATAGGAAAACAGCCAAGTAAACAGCTATTTGGGTGGAGGAGGGTCAAGATAGTAACTGATATGCATGAAATTTCGTATATAGCTATATAATCCCATGTATAGTAAGATAAGACCTTTGGAGCAGGCTTTTTTTAAAAAAGTTTTTTTATGAACCGCCCTAGTAGGGCAGTAATTGTTCCTTGATAATTTGTCACCCCCTCCATTATGGAACAAGGGGCGGTCCACCCCCTACACTCCACTTGCTACGCCCCTGCTGACATGTACAAATGAATGGAGTGTGCCCCGGGCTTAAGCATGCTGCGACGAACCTCCACTTCAGACTCTCCCCTTGTTACTAAGTGAATTTTTAATCAGGTCTTCTGGGTCAAATTACAATGCACCCCACCTGTCCCTCTGAGGTCCGTCTGTTATTGCCCTTCCCTTTGATTAATAATCTGGGAATTTCTTAGTAACGGGAGTTTTCCTGTCCAGCGGCCGTGGCCGGTTATATCCTCTGCTCTGGGCTTCAGGGGTTAACCTCTCCTTTGCCTACAGTTCGGGGTCTCTCTTTCATTAGATCCCCTCACTATATCAGTTGGCTAAGCCCTCTTAGCAACTCTGTGGCAATACCAGGGTTTCCGCCCGCTAGCCCCTCCTGAGGGAACTCCAAGACACAAACTATCGCCTTTCAGGTTAGTTTTGTCCTTTCCCTGAGTTCCCTTCCTCAAGAGCCTATATAACTCGCTGGACCAAAAGAACGACGATATTTTCTTAGCTCAACAACAAGAGATCTTTATTTCTTACAGAACATAACGGTTTCAGTAATGGTTCATAAGCTTAGTTTCTTAACAGTGTAAATTCTTCCTTTCAGCAACATATACACATCTTCAACAATCCTAACCTAACCTAACCTAAACCTAACCTGGCCCCACACCCTCCTTCTTCCAGTCACCACTCTCCCCCCACACTAACGGCTGCTCCCTCCTTTTAAAGAGCGGAATGTCCCACCTCCCAAGGGGTATCTGCCACTCAAACTGGGGTGCCCATTAACTCCTAAAACACCGTGGGTCTCTGAACATCCCCTAACTTAGATCTGATTCATTCATTTTAAAGTCTGAAAAGGCTCCTGTGCATACAACTGTTCCTAAAGTGAGCTTTCTCTAATTGCCCAGGAATCCTGTTTTTGTGTCGCATGCATGGGGGAAAGGGCTTATAGTGAATGCAAGTAGGCCTGTTGCCGCGATGCTCCTCCTTTCGTTCACTGTGCCAAAGTGCTAATAGCCTGTCAGCAAACTGAGTGCTGGCATGCATCATCAGCCTTGCCCTTTCTGACATGCTTCCAGTAGACTGTCTACCTTTTAAAAAAAACCACCTTTTTTTTTTTAAAAAAAAACATCACGGCCATCTTTTTGAAAACGCATGTGCCATACATGTATCCCTGAGAGAGCCAAGGGTTTCTTTCAGTGCAGCATACATTCATGTGCCGAGTGCACGTTCGGGGGGGAAGTCCGGGTGGTTTGCTGGCAAATGACCCCAACAAAATGAGTGTATGAGTGGAAGAGGCGAGGAGAAAACATGATAAATAATGCATTGTGTAGTATTCCATTAAGATAAGTAATATGCAAAGCAGTTTACATAATTTAACAACGTGAGAGAGGTTTTGCAGCTCATCACTGAGAGAGGCACTAGAGCACTGGGAAAAGTTATGTTGGAAATCATAGAGTTGGAAGGGAACCCAAGGGTCATCCAGCCCAACCCCCTTTAATGCAGGAATCTCAGCTAAAGCATCCCTGACAGAGGGCCATCCAACCTCTGCTTAAAAAAAGAAGGAAAGAGAGTCCAGCATCTCCCAAGGGGGTCTGTTCCACTGCCAACCAGTTCTTGCTGTCAGAAGGTTTTTCCAGATGTTTAGCTGGAATCTCCTTTCTTGTAATTTGAAGCCATCGGTTCGAGTCCTACCCTCCAGAGCAGGAGAAAACAAGCTTCCTCCATCTTCCCTTATTTGATGATGGCTATCATATCTCCTGTGTCTGTTTTTGAGGAAGCTACCCAGAATTGACTGAATGCTGAAAAATTCACGGGTTTGGAAAAAGAATCTACCTCGAAAGATTAAGATAAAGCAGAAAAAACCCTATACCGTACTGTTCTTATTTATTTATAAAAATATGTATATTACCACTATATCTTTAAAAAATACCAAAGTGGTTTACAACAGTATCTACAGGTGAAAAGTCCATTTATGTAAGCAATTGTCTTCATTAGCTACTGGAGTTTAATATATGAGATAGACTCATGACATGCAAATTGAGATATGTCAAGCCTTTCTTTGTTATAATTGTGATGATTATGGCGTACAGCTGATGAAAACCCCAAAGTTGAAATTGTTAATTTGGGGTTCTCATCAGCTGTACGCCATAATCATCACAATTATAACAAATAAAGGCTTGGCATATCTTGCTTTGCATGTCACGAGTCTACCTCATATATTAGTTTCACCTTTTAAGTTGATTTACTGAAAGAAATGAACCTTTCCACGATATTCTAATTTTTCGAGTTTCACCTGTATATCTATAATAAACACAAAGGCAAATTTAAAATCAGAGACAAATGTAAAGTTCTGTTCTTTGGGAAAAATAATCGGATGCACACATACCTGTATAAAGCTTACCACTCGTACATGTGAAAAGGATTGAGGGGTCTTAGTAGGCAAAAAACTCCACATGAGTCAACAGTGTGATGCAGCAGCAAAAAGCTAAAGCTAGGCTAGGCTGCAAAGCTAGGGAAGTAAAAGTTGCACTCTATTCTGGCTTAGTAGCAGAAGAGCAACAGCAGAGGCTATTTTACATCAGATGGAACTTCTGAACCAGGCCCACAGTGAACACGTTGCAGTAATCCTCCTTCTATTTAGGTTTAGGTCTATTTATTAATTGTATTGACAATGAGAAAAGAATATAGATTTAAAGTATGGACTGTGGATCAAACTATTTTTTTAAAAAATCAAGACAGGAGACCCTTGTTCTCTGTCTCTCTTTCTGTGCAGGTGTTGGTCTGCAGTAGTTGAAACAAACAAAAAAAAATTCCTTCCAGTAGCACCTTAGAGACCAACTAAGTTTGTTATTGGTATGAGTGGGTGGCGCTGTGGGTTAAACCACAGAGCCTAGGGCTTGCTGATCAGAAGGTCGGCGGTTCGAATCCCCGTGACGGGGTGAGCTGCCGTTGCTCGGTCCCTGCTCCTGCCAACCTAGCAGTTCAAAAGCACGTCAAAGTGCAAGTAGATAAATAGGTACCGCTCTGGCGGGAAGGTAAACGGCATTTCCGTGCGCTGCTCTGGTTCGCCAGAAGCGGCTTTGTCATGCTGGCCACATGACCCGGAAGCTGTACGCTGGCTCCCTCGGCCAATAAAGTGAGATGAGCGCCGCAACCCCAGAGTCGGACATGACTGGACCTAATGGTCAGGGGTCCCTTTACCTTTACCTTTAAGGTGCTACTGGAAGGAATTTTTTAATTTTGTTTTCTCTTTCTGTCCGTATGCGTGAGTGAGTTGCAGCCCCTCTGAGGCTGCTGCAGTTCTGTTCAAGAGATGAAAACATCACAGCTCTAGTTACCTCTGGGAGAACTTCCTGTTCTGTAAGTGAATGTTTAAATATATATATATGTTAAAATATTTTTAGGAAAATCAGTTTTGAGAGGGGAGCGGCGGGTGTAGCAGGGGTGCCATCTAGGAGTGGTTTGGGGGGGGCAAAGGCCCTTCAAAATTTCAAAGGAGGCGGCCGAGGCCCTCAAAAACTCAGTGGGGGTTGTGTGTCCACGCAATGCGACATGCTTACCTCACGTTGCGCTGCATGCATGCATGCTACGAACATGTTGCGTGGCGTGTGCACATCACATGACCCTGGCCCCCCTCAATCACGGGGCCAAGCTGGCGAACCCTCCACCACCTGCCACCACACTATTTTGTTATGGATCATGATACTAGTCCACATTTCCATGGACACGTTGTGTTTTGGATCTTGTCCAGATGATGGAAAACATGGAACTCGCAGGGAGCACACACCAGAACTCTTGTCAGAAAAAATATCGCAGGAATTTTGGAAGAAGTCTTTTAGGTGATTTTTTATAAGAGTGTCAGGGTTATCAAGGGGAAACAGAGGCCTAACAAAAAGTAATCTTGCTTTCATTGAAGCCAGATAGGAACGTGATGGATCTAGTTTGCATCCTTGTGTGTTTGTAACCTTTGGATCAAACTACGGACATTCTGCTGCAAATAGGAACCATCTGCCTGGTTCTTCCTTCATAATTTCTGGAAGTTGTGCCCTCCCCCCACCCCAACATCGACAACCAGCGGCTGGGGGATATTCCTTAGGAGTATTCCAGGTATCTTCTTTTATTTTTTTGCTTTTATGGGAAATACTTGAATAAAATGACCCAGCAGCGGAGGAAGCCTTTTGGCTGGCCGGGGCGGCAGCGCGTAGGCACCCCCCTGGGGGTGGGGGCGTCGTGACGCCGGACAGAATACGCATGCACGGAAATGCCGCACGTGCCCAGTCCATCCGGGCCGGCGCTGCTGCTCCTGCGGCGACCGGGCGAGCCACCGAGCGAGCGGCGGGTCGTGGGGCTGCCCCGGCTGTCCGTAAAGCAGTACGGCCGGGTGCCGGGTCGTGGGGCTCGGTTTGGGGAGGGGCCGTCGAGTGTCACCCCCCTCCCCTGGAACCTGGGGTGCCCCACCCCCTACGCCCCACCCTTCCTACGCCACTGAATTGACCGTTTACTTGGGGAGCTAAGACAAAACATGCCATCGGCATTTTATCTAGTTTATCCATTAAGAAGTAAACCTCTTCCCACTTTCCAGTGTTCTAACCCAAGAATGCAAAAGGACTGGGATATGCCTTTTTAAATCAGCATAATTTTTTCTATTGAAGTATTAAAAAAAATAATTAACCAGAATTAACATAGCATGTTGTATTTAGACATTTACTGTTGACTTAAAATAGCTTCCACTCCATTTTAGCCAATACCTCCAGTCATTAAAAATAACCTGGCTCTATTTCTGGCGTTTCTGCCAATGTGACTTTCAGGCGATACAGGTCTGAGGATTGCTGTGAGCAGCACCGTTGATGATCAGCTCGCCAATAACAGAGCGCACATTTCTCATTGGCCTGGGTGTTAGGAAAACACGGCCGAATAATTCTTAGTTCCCATGGAGCTGGTGGGATCTGAAGCCACTGAATTCCTTTCCAAAATGTCCTGACCCAAAGTGTCTTTTTAGCTGCCTGTCAGACAGAGTACAGCCTTGTGAAATGTCTGTGGAAAGAAAACATCTTCAGGGACCTGTTTCCATAACAACCTCCCAGACTTATTTTCCATACCTTGCTAACTTTGGCTTCCAAGTAAGGAAAGGGCTGGCTAAACATTCCAGCTTCCAGAAACAAACTACTTTTAACTACTCCAAAGAGGTTGAGATAGATAAAAATAATTTCTGCCCTGTTTCCTTTTATGTTCACCAGCAAACTAATCTTGAACACAGTTACCTGGAAGCGAGGCCTATTGAGTTCAATAGGCTTTATCGCTGCATGGGCATACAGGACTGCAGCAGAAAGTTACCTTGTGCATACCTTTTGAAATCAAATCCAGACCTGTGCAATGGGAGCTTGCTCAAGGAAAGTTTCAGCTGGTCTATGTTCTAGAAAACCATTTGAGGCTGATCCAGACTTCCTTTTGCGCTGCACTTCTCAGACACCACAGAGCCTAGGGCTTGCCGATTAGAAGGTCGGTGGTTCGAATCCCCGCGACGGGGTGAGCTCCCGTTGTTCGGTCCCTGCTCCTGCCAACCTAGCAGTTCAAAAGCACGTCAAAGTGCAGGTAGATAAATACAGTGGTACCTCTGGTTACGTACTTAATTCGTTCCGGAGGTCCGTTCTTAACCTGAAACTGTTCTTAACCTGAAGCACCAGTTTAGCTAATGGGGCCTCCCGCTGCCGCTGCGCTGCCAGAGCACAATTTCTGTTCTCATCCTGAAGCAAAGTTCTTAACCTGAAGCGTTATTTCTGGGTTAGCGGAGTATGTATCCTGAAGCATATGTAACCTGAGGTACCACTGTAGGTACCGCTCGGGCGGGAAGGTAAATGGCGTTTCCGTGCGCTGCTCTGGTTTGCCAGAAGCGGCTTAGTCATGCTACCCACATGACCCGGAAGCTGTACGCCGGCTCCCTCGGCCAATAATGCGAGATGAGCGCTACAACCCCAGAGTCGGACACAACTGGACCTAATGGTCAGGGGTCCCTTTACCTATGTTTAGCCTTGCACTTTGGATCTAGGGATCCAGCCAATTCTTTTATTAATTATCCCACAGGGATCGTTTCATGCATTAACCAAGGGAACTGTATGTACTGCTGCATGTTGTGTTGAGCTTCCTCTTTTCGCATCGTGCACCGGATCACCCGCCCACCCTTCTAGGGCTTGCCGATCAGAAGGTCGGTGGTTCGAATCCCTGCAACAGGTTGAGCTCCCGTTGCTTGGTCCCTGCTCCTGCCAACCTAGCAGTTCAAAAGCACATCAAATTGCAAGTAGATAAATAGGTGCCGCTCCAGTGGTTCGCCAGAAGCGGCTTAGTCTTGCTGGCCACATGACCCGGAAGCTGTACGCCGGTTCCCTCGGCCAGTAAAGTGAGATGAGCGCCGCAACCCCAGAGTCATCTGCGACTGGACCTTACAGTCAGGGGTCCCTTTACCTTTCTCAGACACAGATCTGTGCTTTAAAGCTATATGTCTGAGTGGTGGTTTTGTTTTGTTTTGTTTTGTTCCCTGTGCTTTCCCCATGTAAACCTGCATTCTACCACTGAATCGGAGCACACAGCAATTCATAGAAAACCTGACTGCTGTCTGATTCAGCGGTAAAAGACGGATTTTCCCAGAGAAAGTGCTGGTACAGGGAAAAGGAAAGAACACTCAGCTTAAGTTGTCGAGGCCTGATTTCCTTTCCTATTATAAAAACCCTTCTGTTTCCCCCGCCAAATCTTCCAGGGGAGTCTTGGAAACAGTTTGGCACCATTTTTGAGGGAATTGGAGAATGTCAGATATTTGGTGAAATTCTGACCGCGCGAGCTAGAGATTTTTTCAAAAAATATTTTTCCGTAGGTTATGTTGTCGAGGACTGATTTCCTTTCCTATTATAAAAACCCTTCTGTATTCCCCGCCAAATCTTCCAGGCGAGTCTTGGCAATAGTTTGGCACCATTTTAGAGGGAATTGGGGAACGTCAGATTTTTGGTGAAATTCTGACCGCCCGGGTTAGAGATTTTTTCAAAAAATGTTTTTCCGCATGCCAACTTGTTGATGCCTGATTTCCTTTTCCTATGATAAAACCCTCCTGTTTTCCCTGCCAAATCTTCCAGGGGAGTCTTTGTAACAGTTTGGCACCATATTTGAGGGAATTGGAGAACGTTAGATTTTTGGTGAAATTCTGATCACCCGGGTTAGAGATTTTTTCAAAAAATGTTTTTCCGCAGCTTAAGTTGTGAAAACAGAAAGGTTTTTATCACAGGAAAGGAAGTTAGGCCTCACCAACTTTACTTGCAGGGGGGAAAATCCCTAACCCGAGCGGTCAGAATTTCACCAAAGATCTGACGTTCTCCAATTTTCTCAAAAATGGTGCCAAACTGTTGGCACAACTCCCCTGGAAGATTTCGTGGTGAAAACAGAAGGGTTTTTATCACAGGAAAGGAAGTCAGGCCTCAACAACATAACTTGCGGAAAAAGATTTTTTGAAAAAATCCCTAACCCGCGCGGTCAGAATTTCACCAAAAATCTGACGTTCTCAAATTTTCTCAAAAATGGTGCCAAACTGTTGGCACAACTCCCCTGGAAGATTTCGCGGTGAAAACAGAAGGGTTTTTATCACAGGAAAGGAAATCAGGCCTCAACAACCTTCCTTGCAAAAAAACATTTTTTGAAAAAAATCCCTAACCTGCGCGGTCAGAATTTCACCAAACAGCTGACGTTCTCCAATTTTCTCAAAAATGGTGCCAAACTGCTGGCACAACTCCCCTGGAAGATTTCGAGCTGAAAACAGAAGGGTTTTTATCACAGGAAAGAAAATCAGGCCTCACCAACTTTACTTGCGGGGGAACGCGGTCAGAATTTCACCAAAAAACTGACGTTCTCCTATTTTCGCAAAAATGGTGCCAAACTGTTGGCACAACTCCCCTGGAAGATTTCGCGGTGAAAACAGAAGGGTTTATATCACAGGAAAGAAAATCAGGCCTCAACAACTTAACTTGCGGAAAAACATTTTTTGAAAAAGATCCCTAACCCAGCGGTCAGAATTTCACCAAAAATCTGACGTTCTCCAATTTTCTCAAAAATGGTGCCAAACTGTTGGCACAACTCCCCTGGAAGATTTCGCAGTGAAAACAGAAAGGTTTTTATCACAGGAAAGGAAGTTAGGCCTCACCAACTTTACTTGCGGGGGGGGGAAATCCCTAACCCGCGCGGTCAGAATTTCACAAAAAATCTGAGGTTCTCCAATTTTCTCAAAAATGGTGCCAAACTGTTGGTACAATTCCCCTGGAAGATTTCACGGTGAAAACAGAAGGGTTTTTATCACAGGAAATGAAATCAGATCTCAACAACTTAACTTGTGGAAAAACATTTTTTTTAAAAAAATCCCTAACCCGCGCAGTCAGAATTTCACCAAAAATCTGACGTTCTCCAATTTTCTCAAAAATGGTGCCAAACTGTTGGCACAACTCCCCTGGAAGATTTTGCAGTGAAAACAGAAGGATTTTTATCACAGGAAAGAAAATCAGGCCTCAACAACTTTATTTGCGGAAAAACATTTTTTGAAAAAATCCCTAACCCGCGCGATCAGAATTTCACCAAAAATCTGACGTTCTCCAATTTTCTCAAAAATGGTGCCAAACTGTTGGCACAACTCCCCTGGAAGATTTCGCGGTGAATACAGAATGGTTTTTATCACAGGAAAGAAAATCAGGCCTCAACAACTTTATTGGCTAACCGCTGCAGAAACAGACACTCACACAGAATCACACAGAGCCCATAGAGTTCAACAGCAGACCAGCCCCCGTTGGCTGACCGCTGCAGAAATAGACACTCACACAGAATCACACAGAGCCCATAGAGTTCAACAGCGAACAAGCCACTCTTGGCTGATGGCAGCAGACACAGACAGACTCACCAAGAATCAAACAGAGCCTATAGAGTTCAACATCCACTGCAGACACAGATAGACTCACCCAGAATTTCAAAGGGCCCAGAGAATTGAACAGCAAACTAACCCCTCTTGGCTGATCACAGCAGACGCAGACTCACCCAGAATCACACACAGCCCATAGAATTCAATAGCAAACCAGTCTCACTGCAGACACAGATATCCAGATACACAGAATCACATAGAGTTCAACAGCCGCTGCAGATTGCACCGATGTATTTTGTATCTACCTTCCTACTCTCCTACATAATAGAATTTGTAACTTGTATCTAGTATGCCCAAGCTTAGCTTTTTATGAACTTGCGACAAAGAATGTAAATACTTTGTTATATGTAGCCAGATGATTGTAGAAAACCATGTTATCCTATCGAACTCTTCAGAATACCTTCTTCTGCCTTATAGCTGTGTCTGTCAATTCCTGTCACCACACTGCCATCTACTGTGTCTAATCAAAAGAGCAAGAATACACAACCAGGCGCTGTATCATTCAAAGGGATTTATTTAATCAGGTAGACAAACATCAATCCATGATTGACAGGAACTCCAGATCCCCCTCCTGTGAATAGAAGAATGTCAGAATCATTATCAAAATTCAATAATAAAGAACTACAACTTCAAACCCATTCTTTGAGTAGCAGGAGCAATTAAAAGTAACCATCAACCGATCATCTTATGATAAAGTTCTTACCTTCCTGTATTTTCGTGCCCTTTCTGTATCATTGAACTGTATGGAAAACAAAAGCTATATAAGTAAACATTTGTTATTGTTCAGGGTCTTTGGCTCTGCTCAGCACGCAGGCGAGGGACCTCTGTTGCAACAGAAATAAATGTGGCTTCTGCCTTGCTTTGGGAAACTTGGTAATCGTCTCTGTTTATCTCATTTATATTGGCGGAGACAGCTTCCTCCAAAGCGCTCTCTCCGGGGCTTACCGGACTCCCTTCTGGAGACGGACCCAATTCATAACCGGGCAAGGAAACCCGAGAATTTTTAGAACAATAATTTCATTAATTGTATTTTTGCAGCTTTTTTGCAAAGGGAAAAGCCCTGCTTTTTGAGGATCAGTTCAGATTTGTGCAGCTTTTTGTAAAGGGGGAAAAGCATTGCATACAAACCAGTAAGCACCAGTACAAACCAGTACAGACCAGTAAGCACCAGCAGGTAATAGGAAGCAAGAGGAAAGCAAACCAGTGCAAACCAGTAAGCACCAGTACAAACCAGTACAGACCAGTAAGCACCAGTAGAAACCAGTATGCACCAACAAGTAATAGGAAGCAAGAGGAAAGCGAACCAGTACAAACCAGTAAGCACCAGTACAAACCAGTACACACCAGCAAGTAATAGGAAGCAAGAGGAAAGCGAACCAGTACAAACCAGTAAGCACCAGTACACACCAGTACAAACCAGTACAGACCAGTAAGCACCAGCAGGTAATAGCAAGCAAGAGGAAAGCAAACCAGTACAAACCAGTAAGCACCAGTACAAACCAGTACAGACCAGTAAGCACCAGTACAAACCAGTACAGACCAGTAAGCACCAGCAGGTAATAGGAAGCAAGAGGAAAGCAAACCAGTAAGCACCAGTACAAACCAGTACAGACCAGTAAGCACCAGTAGAAACCAGTATGCACCAGCAAGTAATAGGAAGCAAGAAGAAAGCGAACCAGTACAAACCAGTAAGCACCAGTACAAACCAGTACAGACCAGTAAGCACCAGCAAGTAATAGAAAGCAAGAGGAAAGCAAACCAGTAAGCACCAGCAAGTAATAGAAAGCAAGAGGAAAAGTAACAGAAAGCCCCAAATGGCTGAAAAACTCAATTTCGCAGGATCCTCAGCCCTCCCAAAGGAACTACTGTGCAAGGGGCCTGGGCGGGGCAGGAAGGGAGCTAGCTCCCTTATCTCCCTCCCCGATCTCCTGCAATCAGCTGTTGAGCGGGTTCCTTTCAACACCATGCATTCGCTCCATAAGACGCACAGACATTTCCCCTTACTTTTCAGAAGGGAAAAAGTGCGTCTTATGGAGCAAAAAATGCGGTAAATAGGTACCGCTCCGGTGGGAAGGTATACGGCATTTCCATGCACTGCTCTGGTTCACCAGAAGCGGTTTAGTCATGCTGGCCACATGACTCAGAAGCTGTCTGCGGACAAACGCTGGCTCCCTCGTCCTATAGAGCAAGATGAGCGCCGCAACCCCGTTTGCGACTGGACCTAACAGTCAGGGGTACCTTTACCTTTATATATCAAATATCTTCCCCACACAGAAGTGTTCTCCTTCACATGCTTTCAATATGCATGGGGTTGGAGGAAGGGGATTATTGGTTGGTTGTTTTTTTTGTTTTCATTTTTATCATGTATTTTTGTGCTGTGAACCAGCCTGATACTGTGGATGGTATAATAATAATAACAATAGGCAGATAATTGGCAAGCATTCAATTCTTCCATCTACAACCCGTAGTAGTAAAGTCTCGGAAGAGTGGCACCACTTTGTTCTGATCATTTTTTAGCCCACCAGTGAATCCCATGGAACAATAATGACTTTCTCTTTGCCCTTAGATACGATGAAGAGATGGCACAAAGTGAATCGTCAGATCGTGATTTGAGAAGTCGTTCTGGGCCGTCCATTGGATTGAAGGGAACTCGAACCAGAGACACTGGAAAATCAGGGCCCCTTACATGGAAGTAGCCGATGCTTCCTGAAATTCAGGGCTGTGGCTTTCGTAGAAGTTTGCTCGAAATGGATGCTCAGATTTTGGATGACCTCCTTCCTGTTTGCAAAATGCTCTTATGGGGGAGGTAATGTTGCGCAAAGGGGACAGAATATTTTTCTGTACGGCAGTGACAAGTACATTGAAGGAATGGACAAAATTGGTTTATGTATATAAACAGTTATTAATCAGTGCATTGCACTTTTACTGCAGGACTGTTATACTGCATATTGTATGAAATAGTTGTATTAATAATATATACTATGAGTTAATATAATTGGAAATGAGCTTTTTAAATAAATTGCTGTGTCTTGCAAACAAGTGGTTGCTTTGTCACACATTGCTACCATAGGGGTCCCCAATACTTTTTGGTTCAGGGGCACTTGTTTTGTTTTGGACTACAAAATACCCATTTCATAGAACTAAACTAAGATCATGGCCACTGGTCCCATTACCTCCTGGCAAATAGAAGGGGAAGAAATGGAGGCAGTGAGAGATTTCACTTTCTTGGGTTCCATGATCACTGCAGATGGTGACAGCAGTCACGAAATTAGAAGACGCCTGCTTCTTGGGAGAAAAGCAATGACAAACCTAGACAGCGTCTTACAAAGCAGAGACATCACCTTGCCGACAAAGGTCCGTATAGTTAAAGCTATGGTTTTCCCAGTAGTAATGTACGGAAGTGAGAGCTGGACCATCAAGAAGGCTGATCACCGAAGAATTGATGCTTTTGAATTATGGTGCTGGAGGAGACTCTTGAGAGTCCCATGGACTGCAAGAAGATCAAACCTATCCATTCTGAAGGAAATCAGCCCTGAGTGCTCACTAGAAGGACAGATCCTGAAGTTGAGGCTCCAGTACTTTGGCCACCTCATGAGAAGAGAAGACTCCCTGGAAAAGACACTGATGTTGGGAAAGATGGAGGGCACAAGGAGAAGGGGACGACAGAAGATGAGATGGTTGGACAGTGTTCTCGAAGCTACTAACATGAGTTTGGCCAAACTGCAAGAGGCAGTGAAGGATAGGCGTGCCTGGCGTGCTCTGGTCCATGGGGTCACGAAGAGTCGGACACGACTGAACGACTGAACAACAACAAACCTGGTGATGCTTAGAATTCCTAAAGAAGGAAAACGCCAACAAATAAAATACAGGAAACACATCCTATAAAACAGGTAACACTCCCCCAACAGCCCCCAATCCCTCCCAAACTGTTATTTCAATAAATCAGCGGGGGCTGGAAACCTCAGTGGGTGCCAACAGCGTGATGTGCTCCCAGGTGCCACATTGGATAAAATATGCATCTTGAAATTCATATTTTGTAGGAAGGAAAGCTCTATTTTTTTCTTAATATTTTACTAGAATTCATAGAATTGGAAGAGACCACAAGGATGATCCAGTCCAACCCCCTGCCAAGCAGGAAACACCATCAAAGCATTCCTGACAGATGGCTGTCAAGCCTCCGCTTAAAGACCTCCAAAGAAGGAGACTCCACCACACTCCTTGGCAGCAAATTCCACTGTTGAACAGCTCTCACTGTCAGGAAGTTCTTCCTAATGTTTAGGTGGAATCTTCTTTCTTGTAGTTTGAATCCCTTGCTCCGTGTCCGCTTCTCTGGAGCAGCAGAAAACAACCTTTTATATATTTGAACATGGCTATCATATCACCCCTTAACCTTAACCTTAACTTTCTCTTCTCCAGGCTAAACATTTAATACTTGTAAGAGTATACTACTTAAAACACACATACTTTTTTTTTTTTTTTTTTTTTGCAAAATACACTAAAAGACCAAATCAGTATGGTTCATGTTCGAAATGCCTATTTTCAAACTACACGTATCTACTTCTAAAAGCTGCTTATAGAATGGGTGGGGGAACCTAAAAAGCCTTTGTGTACTGGGGATATTGTGTGATAGGCCTGCTGTCATGACTATACCGGTATATAGCAAAGACCGATCTATAAGCTGTGTGCTGATACAGCAATGCATTTCTGCACAATTTGAGGAAACAGCTATTATTGGTAGAAAAAACTGCAGGCTATTAGCAAACAGGTGTAGGGAAAAAAGGACTCAAAACAAGAATTCACTGCATCACCAAAAAAGACGGCAACATAAAATTCTCCCCCAAAGAAATAACCTCAGAATTTGCAGAATATCACTCCAACCTATACACCTCTCATAACCCACCTGAGGAGGAAACCAGAAAATCCCTAGCAGGACTGACCGTGCCTACCTTAACTGATGAGGAACAGGAATTCATGGACAGTCCTATCACCCTGGGGGAAATAGATACGGACCTCAAAAACCTGAAGTCACACAAAGCCGCAGGCTCAGACAGTTTTACAGCAGAATTCTAAAGGAAATTCAAAGAACCCCTGATGCCCTACATGACCCGCCTACTCAATGACATCATAAAAGGGGGGGGCTATTCCCAAAACCTGGACGTACTCCAAAATAGTCTCCATCCCAAAGCTGCTGAAAGACAACCTCAAAGTAGAGTCATACCACCTAATCTCATGCCCACTGTCTCCCTTCTTATTCATCTTGGCTCTGGAACCTTTAGCAGCCACAGGCATCGAGGGAGTGGAAATAAAAGGCAAAACCTACAAATTTGGGCTCTTTTCAAATGACCTAATGGTCACAACACCAGACCCCATAAACACAGCAACCTCCCTAATCAGAGAACTCAACACATTTACAATGATATGGAGCCTACAGGCCAATTTTGCAAAGTCGGAAGCTATGTGCTTCAACACCCCTCCCCACACCCAGAAGGAAACTCACTAACGCCACCAAGCTAAAACTTTGCCACACCAAGTTCAGATACCTAAGGGTACAAATAACCAGAAACCTCAATAAATGATACCTCCACAACTACAACCCCTTGTGGCGTCAAATTAACAAAGACCTAAAGAGATGGAACAACACGAACTTCACTCTCTCAGACAAAGTAGCCATGATCAAAATGATCACCCTCCCCAAACTAACCTACCTATTCCAAACCCTCCCAATCTGGATCCCCCCAACCCAACTCCGAAATGGCAGAAAATAGAAGATACTTTCACTGATGGAAGGAGCACCAAACTCGGACACGGGCTCCCCTTTATCACATACACAGCCCAACAAGACAACGACAAGAATTCACCGACAGCATAAGAATCAATATGGCTAACCAGATTCAAAAACACCCACCCTCCCCCCTCACACACAAAACCAAAGTTCGCCACAGCCAATCACAAACAAGCAACCGCACCTAGGCCAACCCCAATTTCTCTCACCACCAAAGGAGCACAAGCGAATAGCACAAACAACACTGCACAAACAATGCTGACACAAAACCCCACACATACATTAAGCAAAATAGAAACATCACCCCCACCCCCATGGCCCCCTTCACCTCTTCTCCCCTTTTCTTCCTAACGTAACCCTAATGTCTCAACAAATGAAACTGACCTATGGAAAATGTAACTTAAAAAAGAGACATCGCGCATACCTTTGCAAACCAAGAAAACTTTAATAATAATAATAAGAGCCAGTGTGGTGTAGTGGTTAAGAGCGGCAGACTCGTAATCTGGTGAACCGGATTCGCGTCTCCGCTCCTCCACATGCAGCTGCTGGGTGACCTTGGGCTAGTCACACTTCTCTGAAGTCTCTCAGCCCCACTCACCTCACAGAGTGTTTGTTGTGGGGAATGGGAAGGGAAAGGAGAATGTTAGCCGCTTTGAGACTCCTTCAGGTAGTGAAAAGCGGGATATCAAATCCAAACTCTTCTTCTTCTAATAATAATAATAATAATGAAAAGGTGTTGCAATGGAGAAGTGCATGGGAAAGAAGCAAGCCCAGGCACTGTCAACAGTCACTTCTTGCTGTGCCTTGCAGTGTGTGCATCCTGTGAGTTCTGTTCTTGTTTTCTATGAGTTATCTGTTGTCACTGACAAATGTTGAATAAACGTAGTCGAGGAACCTCTACTGCCTTCGGCTTCAGACTTTTCCTGAACATTTATCAAAAAGGAAGAGGGGTCTCTACATGGCAGCCTGGCACCATCCTGGAAGATAATAGCGACCAAGGGCCGCGCCACAATAATTCACCTACAGATGCTGCTGAGGGGCTGTGGCCCCTGTCTGGCGACAACCAAGAAGAACACCAAGAAGACCCCCCAGCAGACCTCCCCCTCCTTGGGCAGCATGGAAATGCAAAAAAAGAAGAAGAACAAACATGTCAGGAGGGCAGATGAGCAGGAAGAATTGAGAAGGCTTCGTGAAGGAGAAGGCCGCAAGAGGGGAGCTGAAGTCACAGCTGCAGGACCATTGCAATCTTCTTCATTCTGACAGCAGGGAGTCTGCTGGGGACGGCAGAAGTACCCCTCCTGAGGGCGGGGGACCCCCCAGCAGCCCTCCTCCTCCTGAGGGCGGGGGACCCCACAGCAGCCCTCCTCCTGAGGGCGGGGGACCCCACAGCAGCCCTGCTCCTCCTGAGGGCGGGGGACCCCCCCCAGCAGCCCTGCTCCTCCTGAGGGCGGGGGACCCCACAGCAGCCCTGCTCCTCCTGAGGGCGGGGGACCCCCCAGCAGCCCTGCTCCTCCTGAGGGCGGGGGACCCCACAGCAGCCCTGCTCCTCCTGAGGGCGGGGGACCCCCCAGCAGTCCTGCTCCTCCTGAGGGCGGGGGACCCCACAGCAGCCCTGCTCCTCCTGAGGGCGGGGGACCCCCCCAGCAGCCCTGCTCCTCCTGAGGGCGGGGGACCCCACAGCAGCCCTGCTCCTCCTGAGAGCGGGGGACCCCACAGCAGCCCTGCTCCTCCTGAGGGCGGGGGACCCCACAGCAGCCCTGCTCCTCCTGAGGGCGGGGGACCCCCCAGCAGCCCTGCTCCTCCTGAGGGCGGGGGACCCCACAGCAGCCCTGCTCCTCCTGAGGGCGGGGGACCCCACAGCAGCCCTGCTCCTCCTGAGGGCGGGGGACCCCCCAGCAGCCCTGCTCCTCCTGAGGGCGGGGGACCCCCCCAGCAGCCCTGCTCCTCCTGAGGGCGGGGGACCCCCCCCAGCAGCCCTGCTCCTCCTGAGAGCGGGGGACCCCACAGCAGCCCTGCTCCTCCTGAGGGCGGGGGACCCCACAGCAGCCCTGCTCCTCCTGAGGGCGGGGGACCCCCCCAGCAGCCCTGCTCCTCCTGAGGGCGGGGGACCCCCCCAGCAGCCCTGCTCCTCCTGAGAGTGGGGGACCCCACAGCAGCCCTGCTCCTCCTGAGAGCGGGGGACCCCACAGCAGCCCTGCTCCTCCTGAGGGCGGGGGACCCCCCCAGCAGCCCTGCTCCTCCTGAGGGCGGGGGACCCCCCCAGCAGCCCTGCTCCTCCTGAGGGCGGGGGACCCCACAGCAGCCCTGCTCCTCCTGAGGGCGGGGGACCCCCCAGCAGCCCTGCTCCTCCTGAGGGCGGGGGACCCCACAGCAGCCCTGCTCCTCCTGAGGGCGGGGGACCCCACAGCAGCCCTGCTCCTCCTGAGGGCGGGGGACCCCCCAGCAGCCCTGCTCCTTCTGAGGGCGGGGGACCCCCCAGCAGCCCTGCTCCTCCTGAGGGCGGGGGACCCCACAGCAGCCCTGCTCCTTCTGAGGGCGGGGGACCCCACAGCAGCCCTCCTCCTTCTGAGGGCAGGGGACCCCCCAGCAGCCCTGCTCCTTCTGAGGGCGGGGGACCCCACAGCAGCCCTGCTCCTCCTGAGGGCGGGGGACCCCCCAGTAGCCCTGCTCCTCCTGAGGGCGGGGGACCCCACAGCAGCCCTGCTCCTTCTGAGGGCGGGGGACCCCCCAGCAGCCCTGCTCCTCCTGAGGGCCGGGGACCCTGCAGCAGACCTCCTCCTCCTCGGGAAGCATGGAAATCCAACAAAAACCCCAAACATGTCAGGTGGGCAGATGAGCAGGACCAGAGCTCTCTGCCCCACCACCCCAAGGAGGAGGCTAAACAGCTTCAGGCAGAGGGGTCTCTAAAACAGCAGCCTGGCACCATTCTGGAAGACAACAGCAGCCAAGGGCCGTCCCAAGAAGAACACCTGGAGCCCAGAATGAATGAGGCCAGGGCGAAAAAGAGCAAGAAGAAGACCCTCTCGTGCCTTAGCCTCCGTTCCCTCTACTCCCGGGTCCGGAAGGCCTTCAAGAAAGCGCCACCACCTGTGCCACCACCGGAACCAGAGAAGAGGAGGCCATTTGGCCTGTGGCTGAGGCGGTGGCTTCAACAACGCCACAGCTGTTTCCATCCAGAGGCCCTTTAAGGAGGAGGAGGAAGAAAAGCCACCACTTCCCATGCAAACAGGTGGCTGTGAGCCATCCTGGATGCCATTGCATCCGGGATCAGAAAGATGTATTTTGGCCCAAATGGCAATTCCTTGCAGGTAAAACTACATTTCATATCACTCTCACCCTCAGGGTGTAGCAGAATGAAGGGTATATTGTTGAGGCCCTTATTTCATTTTTATTCTGCTCTTCTTCCACTTGGGGCATTGCACACTCCCTTGTTATCCCATAAATTTATTCTTGCTTGCCACCTAAGGCTCCGCGGGAGGAGAGCGATCCGCGCAGAGGCTTGGGGAAAGGGGGGCGGGGCGCCAGAGGGATCTTTGCCGGATATGCTTAAGATGGCCCTGGGTAAGGCAAAGTGGGCAGGTGCTGGAGACGTGGGGGGGCACCCCCTCAACTCCCTAGGGGGTGGCACCCTTGGTGTGGGTTGGCGCCACGGGGCTTCTCCCCCCCCCCCCCCGCAGCCCATTCTCTTGCATTCTCTGCTTTGGATCCTACCACATGACATTACTACGCTTCAACAACGCCACAGCTGTTTCCACCCAGAGGCCCTTTAAGGAGGAGGAGGAGGAAAAGCCACCACTTCCCTTGCCACCAGGTGGGTGTGGGCCGCCCTGGGTGCCATCGCATCTGGGATCAGAGCCGCCGGAGCTGGGGGCGACCCAGGGGCCCTCGCAGCTGGCCGCCTCTCCACAGCCTGGACTATTGTGTGGCAACCCTGTCGGGTCAGGACTGCTCACTGTGGTGTAGTGGTTAAGAGCGGTAGACTAGTAATCTGGGGAACCGGGTTTGCGTCTCCGCTCCTCCACATGCAGCTGCTGGGTGACCTTGGGCTAGTCACACTTCTTTGAAGTCTCTCAGCCCCACTCACCTCACAGAGTGTTTGTTGTGGGGGAGGAAGGGGAAGGAGAATGTTAGCCGCTTTGAGGCTCCTTTGGGTAGTGATAAAGCGGGATATCAAATCCAAACTCTTCTTCTTCGTCCTATAATGTAGATGAGATCCAATGCCGTCGACAAGAAGTGAGCTTCCTGTGCCACCAGCGTGCCCCAGTACCACCTGCATCATGCAGATTTCTGCACCTGCCTCTCTAGGTCCTGCAAACATCACCCCAGGTTCTCCTCTGATGACCACGGAAGGCCCCACCGTTGATCCAGATTCTGCCAAAAGTCATCTGTGAGCAATCCAGTGCAGCAAGGTTTGTGTTGCCTGTGCCATAGCCACCTTATTCAGACCTATTTCCCCAATTAGCTGATCTAATTTGGATTTGTTTCTTTGTTTGTTTGTCTTTAAGACGAGAGAAAAGTATGAAAATGCTCTGAACGACCTGGACAATGCAGCACCTCAATATATGGAAAATATGGAGCACGTTTTTGAGCAGTGTCAGCAGTTTGAGGAAAGACGTATCCGTTTCTTCTGAGAAGTGTTGTTGGAAGTTGAGAAACATCTTGACTTGTCTACTGTTCCAGGGTAAATGTGTAAGATGAAAGCCGTTGCATACAAAAGTTGTCTTCGTGTGAAATTATACAACATAAATTATGGTAGCATAGCTCACTATTTAAAGAATTGGGGTGACATAACCTATATTCAAACATTATTCTGTTGAATTTACTGACTTCTGAAGAAGATTATAGGAAGACACTAACCTTGTTGTGATTTTCACAAGCTAGTGGTTTTTCTCTTAGTGTTTTACTTCAAGAGATCTCAGTTGATTTGGTTAAATCTGCATAAATTTGAAGATTCAATAAGGAAAAAGAGTCTTCTTAGGAAGCATGTACCGTCCTGGGTGTAACCCTCCTTTGTGAAAGAGGATGCTGCTTCCAAAAAGGGGTCTCCCGCTGCAGTTTTGTTAGCACTTTTTGAAACTGCTTGTTTGTTTATTAAGTAGAATGTAACAATGAGCGTTCCCCACATGAAATGGGGTGTGCCTTTTGCGTGGTCGCGAGTAACCCCCTTGGATCACGGTGCAGCTCCTGGCAGTTGGGTCTGGCACCACCTTCCCAGGTTGGATACCTGTGAACTCCACCTACTTAGCAGCCGCCCAATCCCGGCTGGGGAGGTGTTGCTAGGGGGATTGGCCAGGTAGAAGCTTGAGTCACACCTGGGAAGCGGCCGTTGGATTCAGAGCTTCCCCACCCTCCACTCCCTCAATTGACGTTTATGTTGCAGGTTAACCACATTCTTTTACCGCAGCCACACAGGCACGCAGACGCTGTTATGTCAAGGTCGCTGTTGAAGGGCCGGAAAGGACTTCCCCTGCATTGGCAGGTTTCGCCTTTCCCGTAGCAATTCGCCACAACTTTGGCGGTTACACGCCTTGGGTGGAATCCTTTAGTCATCTACAAAATTGGGATGTGGGGACCCCCGCCCCATTGCGGCGTCAATAACAGGGTTCCCATTAAAGGGGTCTCAGGGGGAGGCATTGGCCATATGCCCTGAGGTCGTCACTGCCCTCCACCTCCAGCGGCGGCGAACAGGGGGGTGGGCTATCTGCTTGAACATATGTTCTCCAGAGTTAGCCCACTCCCCACTCATGCTGGATAACCCTGAAATTACCCAGAACCCCGGCTGGGGGGCTGGGAAGGATAAACGCCCAATGCCTGAGCCAAGGTCTCCCTACATCTGAATGTTAATAAAGTTGTGGCCAATTTAATCCCATAGAACGTTGTCACGCGTCGTTATTTCCCTCAGGGGCTGCCCGGGGTTCAGGGGACTCCGCCTGGCCACGCAATAAGAAAACATGATGTTGACAAGCTAGGAACAGAATGGTAAAAATTAATAAATGTGATTTTATTTAGTTAACAATACTAACAGGCTTATTGAGGAATACCGGTAAATAAATAATAAAACAGATATAAATATAATAACTATAAATATTATTAAATGCATATGCTTTATAACTTTATGATACTGGTCTACCCCAAATTTTATGCTCATAACATTCCCAAAATGATTGTTTGTTTCTTTGTTTATTACTCTACCCTTCATCACAAGGTCAAAGAATGAGTTACAGCAGTTTATTTATAGAATATTAAGATCGGTTTTAAACAAATACAAACCAAAGGTGAGTCCCCTGTGTGGGAGATACAGGCAGATAGAGTGTTTTATTAAAGGACCTTTAATAAAGTAATTAAAATAATTTTAAAAATTATGCAGGGTAATGTTATAAAGGCTTTTGATAGATTAATCAGCTAATAACAGAATTCACCTTGCCCTTGGGAAATACTCTCACAATAAAGTTTGCACTAATTTTACAATTGATCTGTTTTGTGTTTTCCATCCAGGTTGACTAATGTGGGTTGAAGCAACAACGTTCTCTCTCTTTAAGCTGATGATGAATATGTTTAACTGCATATAAAAGGTTAATATTTTTGTTAAAACTGTGGTATGAAAATATTTATCAGCTGTTTATAGATCTGATTAAAAAGATATGACTCCTTTTTCTCTCTCCTACATGTCTGTATTGTACTGAACGTCATGCAGACGTTATATAATAATACAAAACATTGTATAGTTGAAACCTTACTGATTTGCTCATTGCAACTTCTAAATCAGCATGTATTACTTAACAGCTATAAAAATACCTATCGTGAATGGGAGCAGAACATCATGAGGACCAAGAGCTTGATGAACTCAGTTTCAAGACTGGTAAATACCCTTTACCTTTTTTTCTGCCATAAAATGATGCAAGGCAGGATTGTCCCAAAACATTTTGCTGCCTGAAACAGAACAGCAAATGGCCAAGGTACAAAGGAGTCAGGGCCAGACCGTAAGAGCCTGCACCCCATACATAACTTTCTGCACCCCATACATAATTTGATATACCTCTATCATGCCCTTCATTACTCATCCTTTCCCTAAAACAAAGGTCCCAAAAGCTTTCCTCACAAGGGAGTTGTTCCAGACCCTTGATCATTTTGGTTGCTCATTTCTGAACCCTTTTCACTTCTACAGTATGTATCCTTTATCAGATTAAATGCCAGTAGTCAAAGTGCATCTGCACCATATATTTGTATAATGGCATTATGATATTCCCAGTTTTGTTTTCAACCCCATTCCATGGTATTCACCTTTTTACAGCTGCGGCACACAGAGCCTAAATCTTAATAGAGCTTTCCTGTTCCTGGTCAGTCACTGCCACGTTGTTCCCCGTGAGTGTATATGTGATATTAGGATTGTTTTGCTCCAATGGGTATCACTTTCTACTTGTTTACGTTTAATTATATTTGCTATTTTACTGCCCATTCACCCAGTTTGGATTCACCCACTTTGAATAATTTGGTATCATCAGTAAACTTGCTCACGCCCAAATCATTTTGGAACAGAGGCTGGGTTCCAATAGCAGTCATTGAGGTTTCTTTTTAGCAATCCTGTTTACGAAGCAAACTTTGCCTTGGCAAATACACTTAAACAAAACGTGATTTATCCAGACTCCATATCCTCTTTGATGTACTGTGCCCCAGCACCTCCAGTATGCCCTCTGCTGTTCTGCTTGTAGAGTTTTTACCAGAGATACGTGTTATGACCATAATATTGACGGTCTCCTCAAACGCCAAGCACCCTACATGGCCAGTCTTGGCTTGGAACAGTCCAGCATTCGTGGGTTTATCTCAAATGTCTTTGGCATCTCTGAATTTCAGTCATGTCCCGTTGAATTCTCAATGCCTAGTTCTACTCACCACCCAATTGAATGATCATAAACATTTCCCTCTTTTTTCTAGGGGATTTAAACCTACTCTGCAACCTTCTTATCCCAGGCCTGTCCAGAAACATTTTCCTACAAAAATCAACACCACCCCCCCCCAGGACCACTGTCTTATACACACATTGACATTACACAGCTTATACACACATTGAACCCCAAGCAGCCCTCCTCCTCCTGAGGGCCAGGGACCCCGCAGCGCAGCAGCCCTCCTCCTCCTTGGGAAGCATGGAAATACAACAAAAAAACCCAAACATGTCAGGTGGGCAGATGAGCAGGACCAGAGCTCTATGCCCCACAACCCCAGCTGCAGGCAGGGGGGTCTCTACAACAGCAGCCTGGCACCATTCTGGAAGATAACAGCAGCCCAGGGCCCACCACAGGCCTCCGTCATCTGTGGGCCGGAAGTGTCTGAAAAAGAGGAAGAATCAAGAAGGCTGGGAGAAAGACCATCACTGTCTTCGTCATTCTGACAGCAGGGAGGCTGCTGGGGACAGCAGAAGTACCCCTCCTGAGGGCCGGGGACCCCGCAGCAGCCCTCCTCCTCCTCGGGAGGCATGGAAGAAAAGGACAAAACATGTCAGTTGGGCAGATAAGCAGGACCAGAGCTCTCTGCCCCACAACCCCGAAGAGGAGGCGAAGCAGCTGCAGGCAGAGGGGTCTCTACAACAGCAGCCTGGCACCATTCTGGAAGACAACAGCAGCCAAGGGCCGTCCCAAGAAGAACACCTGGAGCCCAGAATGAATGAGGCCAGGGCGAAAAAGAGCAAGAAGAAGACCCCCTCGTGCCTTAGCCTCCGTTCCCTCTGCCAACGGCCAGTGTTGGCCGGAAGTGTCTGCAAAAAAGCAAGAATCAAGAAGGCTGGGAGAAAGACCATCGCAGTCTTCGTCCTTCAGACATCAGGGAGGCTGCTGGGGACAGCAGAGGTACCCCTCCTGAGGGCTGGGGACCCCGCAGCAGCCCTCCTCCTCCTCCTGAGGGCCAGGGACCTCCCAGCAGACCTCCTCCTCCTCAGGAGGCATGGAAGAAGAAAACCAAACATGTCAGGTGGGCAGATGAGCAGGGCCCGAGCTCTCTGCCCCACAACCCCGAGGAGGAAGCTAAACAGCTGCAGGCAGAGGGGTCTCGACAACAGCAGCCTGGCACCATTCTGGAAGACAACAGCAGCCAAGGGCCGTCCCAAGAAGAACACCTGGAGCCCAGAATGAATGAGGCCAGGGCGAAAAAGAGCAAGAAGAAGACCCCCTCGTGCCTTAGCCTCCGTTCCCTCTGCCAACGGCCAGTGTCGGCCGGAAGTGTCTGCAAAAAAGCAAGAATCAAGAAGGCTGGGAGAAAGACCATCGCTGTCTTCGTCATTCTGACAGCAGTGCAGCAAGGTTTGTATTCTATTGTATTTTTTAAAAAATTATTTATTCCTTTTATTTAATTTTCTAAGCAGTAGCACTGGAAACTTTAGCAATAGCACACTAAATCATGAATTATTTGTGCCTTAGCTTCCGTTCCCTCTTCACCCGGGTCCGGAAGGCCTTCCAGAAAGCGCCGCCACCTGCGCCACCACCGGAACCAGAGAAGAGGAGGCCACTCGGCCCGTGGCTGAGGCGGTGGCTTCAACAACGCTGCAGCTGTTTACACCCAGAGGCCCTTTAAGGAGAGGAGGAAAAGCCACCACTTCCCATGCAAACAGGTGGGTGTGAGCCATCCTGGATGCCATTGATATCCGGGATCAGAAAGATGTATTTCGGCCCAAATGGCAATTCCTTGCAGGTAAAACTACATTTCATATCACTCTCACCCTCAGGGTGTAGCAGAATGAAGGGTATATTGTTGAGGCCCTTATTTCATTTTTATTCTGCTCTTCTTCCACTTGGGGCATTGCACACTCCCTTGTTATCCCATAAATTTATTCTTGCTTGCCACCTAAGGCTCCGCGGGAGGAGAGCGATCCGCGCAGAGGCTTGGGGAAAGGGGGGGCGGGGCGCCAGAGGGATCTTTGCCGGATATGCTTAAGATGGCCCTGGGTAAGGCAAAGTGGGCAGGCGCTGGAGACATGGGGGGGGGGCGGCCGCTCCACTCCCTAGGGGGTGGCACATTTGGTGTGGGTTGGCGCCACGGGGCTTCTCTCCCCCCCCCGCAGCCCATTCTCTTGCATTCTCTGCTTTGGATCCTACCACATGACCTTACTACTCCAATGGCTGAGGCGGTGGCTTCAACAACGCCGCAGCTGTTTCCATCCAGAGGCCCTTTAAGGAGGAGGAGGAGGAGGAAAAGCCACCACTTCCCTTGCCACCAGGTGGGTGTGGGCCGCCCTGGGTGCCATCGCATCTGGGATCAGAGCCACCGGAGCTGGGGGCGACCCAGGGGCCCTCGCAGCTGGCCGCCTCTCCACAGCCTGGACTATTGTGTGGCAACCCTGTCGGGTCGGGACTGCTCACTGTGGTGTAGTGGTTAAGAGCGGTAGACTAGTAATCTGGGGAACCGGGTTCGTGTCTCCGCTCCTCCACATGCAGCTGCTGGGTGACCTTGGGCTAGTCACACTTCTCTGAAGTCTCTCAGCCCCACTCACCTCACAGAGTGTTTGTTGTGGGGAAGGAAGGGGAAGGAGAATGTTAGCCGCTTTGAGGCTCCTTCGGGTAGTGATAAAGCGGGATATCAAATCCAAACTCTTCTTCTTCGTCTTATAATGTAGATGAGATCCAATGCCGTCGACAAGAAGTGAGCTTCCTGTGCCGCCAGGGTGCCCAGTACCACCTGCACCGTGCAGATTTCTGCACCTGCCTCTCTAGGTCCTGCAAACATCACCTCAGGTTCTCCTCTGATGACCACGGAGGGCCCCACCGTTGATCCAGATTTTGCCAAAAGTCATCTGTGAGCAATCCAGTGCAGCAAGGTTTGTCTTGCCTATGCCATAGCCACCTTGTTCAGACCTATTTCCCCAATTAGCTGATCTAATTTGGATTTGTTTGTTTGTTTGTTTGTCTTTAAGACGAGAGAAAAGTATGAAAATGCTCTGAACGACCTGGACAATGCAGCACCTCAATATATGGAAAATATGGAGCACGTTTTTGAGCAGTGTCAGCAGTTTGAGGAAAGACGTATCTGTTTCTTCTGAGAAGTGTTGTTGGAGGTTGAGAAACATCTTGACTTGTCTACTGTTCCAGGGTAAATATGTAAGATGAAAGCCATTGCATACAAAAGTTGTCTTCGTGTGAAATTATACAACATAAATTATGGTAGCATAGCTCACTATTTAAAGAATATAGAATTGGGGTGACATAACCTATATTCAAACATTATTCTGTTGAATTTACTGACTTCTGAAGAAGATTATAGGAAGACACTAACCTTGTTGTGATTTTCACAAGCTAGTGGTTTTTCTCTTAGTGTTTTACTTCAAGAGATCTTAGTTGATTTGGTTAAATCTGCATAAATTTGAAGATTCAATAAGGAAAAAAAGTCTTCTTAGGAAGCATGTACCGTCCTGGGTGTAACCCTCCTTTGTGAAAGAGGAGGCAGCATGCTGCTTCCAAAAAGGGGTCTCCCGCTGCAGTTTTGTTAGCACTTTTTGAAACTGCTTGTTTGTTTATTAAGTAGAATGTAACAATGAGCGTTCCCCACATCAAATGGGGTGTGCCTTTTGCGTGGTCGCGAGTAACCCCCTTGGATCACGGTGCAGCTCCTGGCAGTTGGGTCTGGCACCACCTTCCCAGGTTGGATACCTGTGAACTCCACCTACTTAGCAGCCGCCCAATCCCGGCTGGGGAGGTGTTGCTAGGGGGATTGGCCAGGTAGAAGCTTGAGTCATACCTGGGAAGCGGCTGTTGGATTCAGAGCTTCCCCACCCTCCACTCCCTCATTTGACGTTTATGTTGCAGGTTAACCACATTCTTTTACCGCAGCCACACCGGCACGCAGACGCTGTTATGTCAAGGTCGCTGTTGAAGGGCCGGAAAGGACTTTCCCTGCATTGGCAGGTTTCGCCTTTCCCGTAGCAATTCGTCACAACTTTGGCGGTTGCAGGCCTTGGGCGGAATCCTTTAGTCATCTACAAAATTGGGGTGTGGGGCGGTGACCCCCGCCCCATTGCGGCGTCAATAACAGGGTTCCCATTAAAGGGGTCTCAGGGGGAGGCATTGGCCATATGCCCTGAGGTCGTCACTGCCCTCCACCTCCAGCGGCGGCGAACAGGGGGGCGGGCAATCTGCTTGAACATATGTTCTCCAGAGCTAGCCCACTCCCCACTCATGCTGGATAACCCTGAAATTACCCAGAACCCCGGCTGGGGGGCTGGGAAGGATAAACGCCCAATGCCTGAGCCAAGGTCTCCCTACATCTGAATGTTAATAAAGTTGTGGCCAATTTAATCCCATAGAACGTTGTCACGCGTCGTTATTTCCCTCAGGGGCTGCCCGGGGTTCAGGGGACTCCGCCTGGCCATGCAATAAGAAAACATGATGTTGACAAGCTAGGAACAGAATGGTAAAAATTAATAAATGTGATTTTATTTAGTTAACAATACTAACAGGCTTATTGAGGAATACCGGTAAATAAATAATAAAACAGATATAAATATAATAACTATAAATATTATTAAATGCATATGCTTTATAACTTTATGATACTGGTCTACCCCAAATTTTATGCTCATAACATTCCCAAAATGATTGTTTGTTTCTTTGTTTATTACTCTACCCTTCACCACAAGGTCCAAGAATGAGTTACAGCAGTTTATTTATAGAATATTAAGATCGGTTTTAAACAAATACAAACCAAAGGTGAGTCCCCTGTGTGGGAGATATAGGCAGATAGAGTGTTTTATTAAAGGACCTTTAATAAAGTAATTAAAATATTTTTAAAAATTATGCAGGGTAATGTTATAAAGGCTTTTGATAGATTAACCAGCTAATAACAGAATTCACCTTGCCCTTGGGAAATACTCTCACAATAAAGTTTGCACTAATTTTACAATTGATCTGTTTTGTGTTTTCCATCCAGGTTGACTAATGTGGGTTGAAGCAACAACGTTCTCTCTCTTTTAGCTGATGATGAATATGTTTAACTGCATATAAAAGGTTAATATTTTTGTTAAAACTGTGGTATGAAAATATTTATCAGCTGTTTATAGATCTGATTAAAAAGATATGACTCCTTTTTCTCTCTCCTACATGTCTGTATTGTACTGAACTTCATGCAGACGTTATATAATAATACAAAACATTGTATAGTTGAAACCTTACTGATTTGCTCATTGCAACTTCTAAATCAGCATGTATTACCGTATATACCCGAGTATAAGCCGACCCAAATATAAACCGAGGCACCTAATTTTCCTACAAAAACCTGGGAAAGCTTATTGACTCAAGTATAAGCCGATTCACCTTTGCCGCTGTGGAGGAGGAGGAGGAACGAGCAGCCCGAAAGCAGCCCTTTGGGCTGCTCCTTCCTCTTCCTCCTTTGCCAAGTTTGCATTTATGCGAGCAGTTCAGGAATGGAACAAGCTGCCTGGGGAGAGTAAAGAACCGCTGTTCTTGTACACTTCTTAAGGAATGGTTGACTGGGGAGAGCGGGTGGCGGCACGAGCGGAGAGAAAGGGCTTCTTTCTCGCCGCCCCCACCGCCTGCCTCACTCGAGTATAAGCCGAGGGCAGTTTTTTCAGCACAAAAAATGTGCTGAAAAACTAGGCTTATACTCAAGTATATATGGTACTTAACAGCTATAAAAATACCTATCGTGAATGGGAGCAGAACATCATGAGGGCCAAGAGCTTGATGAACTCAGTTTCAAGACTGGTAAATACCCTTTACCTTTTTTTCTGCCATAAAATGATGCAAGGCAGGATTGTCCCAAAACATTTTGCTGCCTGAAACAGAACAGCAAATGGCCAAGGTACAAAGGAGTCAGGGCCAGACCGTAAGAGCCTGCACCCCATACATAACTTTCTGCACCCCATACATAATTTGATATACCTCTGTCATGTCCTTCATTACTCGTCCTTTCCCTAAAACAAAGCTCCCGAAAGCTTTCCTCACAAGGGAGTTGTTCCAGACCCTTGATCATTTTGGTTGCTCATTTCTGAACCCTTTTCACTTCTACAGTATGTATCCTTTATCAGATTAAATGCCAGTAGTCAAAGTGCATTTGCACCATATATTTGTATAACGGCATTATGATATTCCCAGTTTTGTTTTCAACCCCATTCCATGGTATTCACCTTTTTACAGCTGCGGCACACAGAGCCTAAATCTTAATAGAGCTTTCCTGTTCCTGGTCAGTCACTGCCACGTTGTTCCCCGTGAGTGTATATGTGATATTAGGATTGTTTTGCTCCAATGGGTATCACTTTCTACTTGTTTACGTTTAATTATATTTGCTATTTTACTGCCCATTCACCCAGTTTGGATTCAACCACTTTGAATAATTTGGTATCATCAGTAAACTTGCTCACGCCCAAATCATTTTGGAACAGAGGCTGGGTTCCAATAGCAGTCATTGAGGTTTCTTTTTAGTAATCCTTTTTACGAAGCAAACTTTGCCTTGGCAAATACACTTAAACAAAACGTGATTTATCCAGACTCCATATCCTCTTTGATGTACTGTGCCCCAGTACATCAAAGTATGCCCTCTGCTGTTCTCCTTGTAGAGTTTTTACCAGAGATACGTGTTATGACCATAATATTGACGGTCTCCTCAAACGCCAAGCACCCTACATGGCCAGTCTTGGCTTGGAACAGTCCAGCATTCGTGGGTTTATCTCCAATGTCTTTTGCCTGTTCATTTTACCCTGCAGTATTTGGCATCTCTGAATTTCAGTCATGTCCCGTTGAATTCTCAATGCCTAGTTCTACTCACCACCCATTTGAATGATCATAAACATTTCCCTCTTTTTTTCTAGGGGATTTAAACCTGCTCTGCAACCTTCTTATCCCAGGCCTGTCCAGAAACATTTCCCTACAAAAATCAACACCCCCCCCCCAGGACCACTGTCTTATACACACATAGACATTACACAGCTTATACACACATTGAACCCCAAGCAGCCCTCCTCCTCCTGAGGGCCAGGGACCCCGCAGCGTAGCAGCCCTCCTCCTCCTTGGGAAGCATGGAAATACAACAAAAAACCCAAACATGTCAGGTGGGCAGATGAGCAGGACCAGAGCTCTATGCCCCACAACCCCAGCTGTAGGCAGGGGGGGAGTCTCTACAACAGCAGCCTGGCACCATTCTGGAAGATAACAGCAGCCCAGGGCCCACCACAGGCCTCCGTCACCTGTGGGCCGGAAGTGTCTGAAAAAGAGGAAGAATCAAGAAGGCTGGGGGAAAGACCATCGCTGTCTTCATCATTCTGACAGCAGGGAGGCTGCTGGGGACAGCAGACGTACCCCTCCTGAGGGCCGGGGACCCCGCAGCAGCCCTCCTCCTCCTCCTGAGGGCAGGGGACCCCACAGCAGTCCTCCTCCTCCTCGGGAGGCATGAGAAAAAAAACCCAAACATGTCAGGTGGGCAGATGAGCAGGACCAGAGCTCTCTGCCCCACAATCCCAAGGAGGAAGCTAAACAGCTGCAGGCAGAGGGGTCTCGACAACAGCAGCCTGGCACCATTCTGGAAGACAACAGCAGCCAAGGGCCGTCCCAAGAAGAACACCTGGAGCCCAGAATGAAGGAGGCCAGGGCGAAAAAGAGCAAGAAGAAGACCCCCTCGTGCCTTAGCCTCCGTTCCCTCTGCCAACAGCCAGTGTTGGCCGGAAGTGTCTGCAAAAAACCAAGAATCAAGAAGGCTGGGAGAAAGACCATCGCTGTCTTCGTCATTCTGACAGCAGGGAGGCTGCTGGGGACAGCAGAAGTACCCCTCCTGAGGGCTGGGGACCCCGCAGCAGCCCTCCTCCGCCTCCTGAGGACAGGGGATCCCCCAGCAGACCTCCTCCTCCTCGGGAGGCATGGGAAAAAAAACCCAAACATGTCAGGTGGGCCGATGAGCAGGACCAGAGCTCTCGGCCCCACAACCCCAAGGAGGAAGCTAAACAGCTGCAGGCAGAGGGGTCTCTACAACAGCAGCCTGGCACCATTCTGGAAGATAACAGCAGCCCAGGGCCCACCACAGGCCTCCGTCACCTGTGGGCCGGAAGTGTCTGAAAAAGAGGAAGAATCAAGAAGGCTGGGAGAAAGACCATCGCTGTCTTCGTCATTCTGACAGCAGGGAGGCTGCTGGGGACAGCAGAAGTACCCCTCCTGAGGGCCGGGGACCCCGCAGCAGCCCTCCTCCTCCTCGGGAGGCATGGAAGAAAAGGACAAAACATGTCAGTTGGGCAGATAAGCAGGACCAGAGCTCTCTGCCCCACAACCCCGAAGAGGAGGCGAAGCAGCTGCAGGCAGAGGGGTCTCTACAGCAGCAGCCTGGCACCATTCTGGAAGACAACAGCAGCCAAGGGCCGTCCCAAGAAGAACACCTGGAGCCCAGAATGAATGAGGCCAGGGCGAAAAAGAGCAAGAAGAAGACCCCCTCGTGCCTTAGCCTCCGTTCCCTCTGCCAACGGCCAGTGTCGGCCGGAAGTGTCTGCAAAAAAGCAAGAATCAAGAAGGCTGGGAGAAAGACCATCGCTGTCTTCGTCATTCTGACAGCAGTGCAGCAAGGTTTGTATTCTATTGTATTTTTTAAAAAAATATTTATTCCTTTTATTTAATTTTCTAAGCAGTAGCACTGGAAACTTTAGCAATAGCACACTAAATCATGAATTATTTGTGCCTTAGCTTCCGTTCCCTCTTCACCCGGGTCCGGAAGGCCTTCCAGAAAGCGCCGCCACCTGCGCCACCACCGGAACCAGAGAAGAGGAGGCCACTCGGCGCGTGGCTGAGGCGGTGGCTTCAACAACGCCGCAGCTGTTTACACCCAGAGGCCCTTTAAGGAGGAGGAGGAAAAGCCACCACTTCCCATGCAAACAGGTGGGTGTGAGCCATCCTGGGTGCCATCGCATCCGGAATCAGAAAGATGTATTTCGGCCCAAATGGCAATTCCTTGCAGGTAAAACTACATTTCATATCACTCTCACCCTCAGGGTGTAGCAGAATCAAGGGTATATTGTTGAGGCCCTTATTTCATTTTTATTCTGCTCTTCTTCCACTTGGGGCATTGCACACTCCCTTGTTATCCCATAAATTTATTCTTGCTTGCCACCTAAGCCTCCGCGGGAGGAGTGTGATCCCTGCAGAGGCTTGGGGAAGGGGGGGCGCCGGAGGGATCTTTGCCGGATATGCTTAAGATGGCCCTGGGTAAGGCAAAGTGGGCAGGCGCTGGAGACGTGGGGGGGGGCACCCGCTCCACTCCCTAGGGGGTGGCACATTTGGTGTGGGTTGGCGCCACGGGGCTCCTCCCCCCACTTCAGCCCATTCTCTTGCATTCCCTGCTTTGGATCCTACCACATGACCTTACTACGCCAATGGGAGTGAGGGCTTGGGGAGTGTAGGAGGGTGGGCTGCTGCAGGGGGGAGAGAGGGACGAGGCCCTGCAGCACTTTCGGGTAGGGGAGTGGGAGGCTCCTCCAGCTGTGATCCCAGGACCTCCAGGGGACAGGATGTGGTTCCCACCAGGCACTTTGTCATACCCTCCCCCCCCCCCCCCGTGATGGCACGTGTGTATGGAATTATCATTTTTAAACATTTACAGCAATTCCTATGATATAATAACATTAAAACATCAGTCATTAAAAACTTCCCTAAACAGGGCGGGGCATTGAAAAACTTGGGCGCTCCCGTAAAAACTGTGCTTGTGTTTCCTTAGGTTCCCTCCTAGGACAATCCTTTTAGCTATGACTCTTTTCCAAGGGGGGAGGGGCAGAAATATAGTCGGCTCTGGGGGCGGGGCAGACGCTGCCAAGTTACGCCCCCAGGCTCATGGTCTCCTCAGAAGCCTCGCCTTCCCTCCTCACTGCTCCAACCTGAACTCCCCTCATCCTCCGCGTGGGCGATTTAACATGGAAGCCAGCGTTGATCGACAGCTCAAACGGTTAAGCGGAGCGGGGCGGGCCAACGGCGAAGCGCCAGACTGTTTTTTCCTCTATTTTCTTTCCCCCCTTTTTTCCTTTATCCTTTTTCTCTCTTCGTTTTCTTCTTTTCTCTTTCTCTTTCTTTTTTTCTGAGTTCTTTTCTTTTTCTTATAGTATTTCTTATGTTAGACCTATTAGGAAAAAAAAGAGATAAGTGATAAAAGTCAATTATAAAACCTGGATGAATTAAAAATGGAGTTTAACATTAGTATTTAATTATAGGTAATCAGGTCAACTGTAATGAATAAATATATTTGTGAATGTAATTCTTTTCGTGTAACTGTTATTGTTATTCTTGTGATTGGAGAATTCTAAATAAAGTATATTTTTTACAAAAGAAAAGAAAAGAAAGAAACATCATAGCCAGACACTGGAGAGACCTGTCAGGAGTAAGCATGGACCAATGGTACCAAATAGTATGGGAAACAGCCCTACTAGAAAAATTAACCAATAAGTTGAAACTGACACGGGGACAAATAGAAGAAGATACCTTCACTCCGGTACTGCTCCCCTTTATCACATACACAGCCCAACAAGACAACGACAAGAATTCACCAACAGCATAATAATCAATATGGCTAACCAGATTCAAAAACACCCACCCACCCCACTCACACAAAACCAAAGTTCACCACAGCCAATCACAAACAAGCAACCGCACCTAGGCCAACCCCAATTTCTCTCACCACCAAAGGAACACAAATGAATAGAACCTGCACAAACTGCACAACAATGACACAAAACCCCACACATACTTTAAGCAAAATAGAAACATCACCCCCCACCCCCATGGCCCCCTCCTCTTTTCTTCCTAATGTCACCCTAATGTCTCAACAAATGAAACTGACCTATGGAAAATGTAACTTGAAAAAGAGACATAGCACACACCTTTGTAAACCAATAAAACTTTAATAATAATAATAATAATAATAATAATAATAATAATAATAATAATGATGTGTTGCAATGGAGGAGGGCAGAGGAAAGAAAACTCCTGGCACTCATTCTTTCTTGCTACAGAACTAAAAGATTTCTCCGCTTTTCTCCTTTTTCTCTTGGGTGGTGTGTTAAGCGGTTACCCTAAGGGGAAACAGGTCCCCCCCCCACTTTAGAGATAATGGACTGATCTTAACCAGTTTGTGACATCAGCTCAGAATCCCAACCTCACTTGGCAGTTGAGGTGGCAGTAGAGGTGGCCTTGGCACCTATTAGAAAATCAGCCAAGTCTGAAGAAAATGGAGAGAGGACCAACAGGCAGCCCCCCCCCCCCCCGGAGGAAGAAGGCGGAAGGAAGGACGACACCCCAAGACCACGTTGTACAGCGGAAGAGGGCATCATACTGGACGAGCAAGAGCAGCCTGGCATCATACTGGACGATCATAGCAGCCAAGGGCCGCCTCATAATAATTCACCTGCGGATATTGTGGAGGGGCTGTGGCCCCCACCTGGCGACAGCCAAGAAGAACATCTGGAGCTCAGAGGGGGAAAGAACCTTCAGAAGACCCCCACATGCCTGGCCTCTGTTTCCTCCTGGGTCTGGAAAGCCTTCCGAAAACCCACGCCGCCATCTTCGCCGTCACCGGAACCCAGCACCACCGACAGGGAGGAGGCCGCTCGGCACGCGGCTCAGGTGGTGGATTCGCCGGCACAGTGGCTGCTTGTACCCAGATGGAAAGGAAAGAAGGAGGAGACCCCCAGACCACGTTGTACAGCAGAAGAGGGGTCTGCACAAGAGCGGCCTGGCGTGGAGCCCAGAGTAATTCGGGTCCTCCCTTATACCACCACTAAGCAAGAGCAAAGTCTGAAGAATTGCTTGAACCCAGAGGCTCTTTGACTTCCCCGGCTCCTCGCCCTCTGGGTGCTGCCACCGCATCCGGGATCCGCCTCTCCACGGACTGGGCAAGGCTCCCTCTTCGCCGCTCCAACCCGAACTCTCATCCTGCGTGTGCGCCACTCAACGAGGAAGCCAGCGGTGATTGACAGCTCACAAGAGAAAATGGTTCAGCGGAGCAGGCCGTTGTGGCAAGTTATAAACGTGCAGCAGCTCTGAGGTTTGTTGCTCTTCAAAGTTTTAAGGTTCTTTTTCTAGACGAGCCATTTGTTTCACTTGAGTGACGTCACCGCCTGTCATTTGTGCCATTAATCCTGAAACAAAATGGAAAGTTGAGGCTTTTAGATGGTAGTGACGCACATCCCTGGAAGAAATATTGCAGTTGTCTGTTGTGGTGATGGCACAGGGCTCCCAGTCGTTTCACGGACTATTGACGCTGTGCCACCAGTATACCGCTGCCACCAACCAGGTTCTCCCTGAGTCTCAGTCAGGATTTAATTAAAAAAAGAATAATAAGAGTTTGTTTTCACACACCAACTAGCTTTCGATATTGAATACACTGTTACACTTTATCCCCTCAGTCTCATTGCTGCCTTTAGCTCACTCTCACGCCTAAACCGTCCACCCACAAGAACCCAACCGAACCAACCGCCTCCCAGCTCCAACTGCCTCCCTATTCCCAACTGAACTCCCCACTGAACTAACTGCCAAAACCCCTGTGCTGAGCCTTAAACAGTTAGGCTCCGCCCCTGGCCTTCCTATTGGTCAGCTTATTAACCCTTTTGCCTCCACCTGCACAATGCTATTCCCCAAATCAAATATACAGTACATGCTACTGAGGCATGTCTGGTGTTTAAAATACACATACAAATAGTTGAATTGGCCAAGACAACTTACCTAAGTAAAGGTATTAAGTCCTTAAGCTGCCACCAACCAGGTTCTCCCTTGTAAACACTGAGTCTCAGTCAGGATTTAAGTTACACAAAAAATACCTCTCTCTTGCATTGGAAGAAACTACCTACGTGACTATACACTTAGTCTTACGCTTCCCCCCCCCTTCTCTTTTTTCTTTATTTTTTTCCCTTTCTCCTTTTCAACTTTTTGTGGTTCCTACTTTTGTTGTTTTGTTTTTGTTTGTTTGTTTTTATCTTTTGCGGTTGTTGTTATTCCTTTGTATTTGTATCTACGAAAGGTTTTTAAATTTCTTGTGAAATTGTTAAATTTAAATAAAGTTGATATTTTAAAAAATAAAATACCAACAACCACACTGTTACACTTTATCCCCTCAGTCTCATTGCTGCCTTTAGCTCACTCTCACGCCTAAACCTTCCACCCCCAAGAACCCAACCGAACCAACCGCCTCCCAGCTCCAACTGCTCCAACTGCCTCCCTATTCCCAACTGAACTAACTGCCAAAACCCCTGTGCTGAGCCTTAAACAGTTAGGCTCCGCCCCTGGCCTTCCTATTGGTCAGCTTATTAACCCTTTTGCCCCCACCTGCACAATGCTATTCCCCAGAGAGTGGGGAATAGCCATTTGTTTCACTTGAGTGACGTCACCGCCTGTCATTTGCATAGCTGTCAACTTTCCCCTTTTCTTGCGAGGAATCCTATTCGGAATAAGGGAATTTCCCTTTTTTTAAAGTTGACAGCTATGCATTTGTGCCATTGATCCAGAAGCCAAAAGGGAAAGTTGAGGCTTTTAGACGGCAGTGACGCACATCCCTGGAAGAAATATTGCAGTTGTCTGTATTGACAGGACATACGCAGAAGTAAATATTAACATGAAGCTTTAAATTCAAAATAACAAGTTCTTATTCTTATCTTTTCGTAGGAAGTTTGCTTGAAATGGATGCTCAGATTTTGGATGACCTCCTTCCTGTTTGCAAAATGCTCTTATGGGGGAGCATAGCTGTCAAGTCTCCCCTTTTTGCGGGAAACTCCCTGATTCCAAGCCATTTCCCACAGCTATCTCTTATTGTTGATATCCCTTAAATTTCCCTTATTTCTGGGAAGGAGAGTTGGAGTCCGGGGACTCCTTGGGTCCCTGCCTTTCTCAGCCCTGCCTGCCTGCCTACCTCACAGGACTGTTGTGGGGATTAAATGAGGACTAGGACCAGGGAGCTCCTTGGAGAAAAAGGTGGAATATGAATACCTAATAACAAACAGACAGACAGACAGACAGACAGACATATAAAGAAGAAGATAAAATAGACGAATGTTTCTTGGCAACAGGTGCTCAGATTCAGCATTGCTGCCCCTAACTGTAGGCAGAGCAGAGCAGAGCCAACCTGGCCAGAAGCCACCAGTGGTCATCTCCTCCTGCATGAATTTGCCTAATTCTTTTTCTAAATCCATCCAAGTTGGTGGCCATCGCTGCTCCCTGTGGCAGGGAGTTCCAGAGGTTAACCGTGTGCTGCGTGAATAAGTGCTTTCTTTTCTCTGCCCTGATTTCTCTTTCCTGGGAGCTCTTTCCTGGTGTAAATTAATTTGTAGCCTGGGGGGGGGGGATTACCGCGGCGTGGACTGTCCCTGAGAACCATAGACTGTCCCCGGGACGGGTGAGGGTGCTGATCCCTTATTTTCGAATCCGAAACTTGACAGCTATGGTGTGGGGTATAAATAGTAAAATTATCATTTTGGAATGGGACGTCCCTATTTTCATCAGAAAATTGTTGGAGGGTGTGCTTCACCCTTTTTTTTTGTTGGCATAGATTGAACTGCCACAAGATAACAACATTAAACTAGGAATGAGGGTTCCCAGGTTGGGGGTCTTGGTCAATGTTTGGGTGCCAGGTGCCATTTTGAATCAAGATGTTCACACCTAGCAACGAATTACACTATTAAAAAAATTATTTCTAAAAATTCCGGGCAGTACTAGTAAATAAACAAACTGCCAAATATTCAGTGAATAATTCTAGTTATTTATGTGTACTGAAATTGTCATGGGTGATTTTTGCTTTTGTACCACTAGGAGGAGCCGTAACAGAAGGCTTTTAAATGTTTTGCTCAGCTTATTTTGCAGCCTAGAGGGAAAGGGTTAGCAGCATAAATAATATATCTAGTAAATGCTTGCTGCTTTTATAATGCTAGCCTAATCAATACCGTCTACTCAAGGATATCATGGAAACGCACAGGACTGGCACACGCTATCAGATGTCCTTACAAAACCACAGACACAAACATGAAATATACAACAAAACCAAATCAAGCAATTTACTCTTTAAAATATAACGATGATTATGAATTGACCAGGTATCGAACGGAGAATAAAGTAATGCAGCCCACTAAATTTACTGCCAGATTTGCTGTGGCAAAAAGTGCTTTATAATTTTCACCATGTGGTTAAGAGCGGTAGACTCGTAATCTGGGGAACCGGGTTCGTGTCTCCACTCCTCCACATGCAGCTGCTGGGTGACCTTGGGCCAGTCATACTTCTTTGAAGTCTCTCAGCCCCACTCACCTCACAGAGTGTTTGTTGTGGGGCAGGAAGGGAAAGGAGAATGTTAGCCGCTTTGAGACTCCTTCGGGTAGTGATAAAGCGGGATATCAAATCCAAACTCTTCAAGAACTTGGGGCAGATCGCCTGATTTACAGGCAGGCGACTGTGGATACAAATTTAGTGTTTCTTAACTGAGGTACAAAGAAATCCAAGGTCTTCTAGACAGAATTTTACCTTTAGTTTAAAGATCTCCTGGTGGCCTACAAGACCAGAACAAGCTCCTCAATACTTTCATTTGCCTCCTGGTAGCCCCAACCACATTTTTTTTTACTTATGGTACTTATTTATGGTTTGGCCATTAGCTGTCTGGGATGGGCTGGACGATGAAGAGTGGTGGGGAACTCCAGCAAGAGAACCCCCTAGAGAAGGCTCAGAAGAGGAAGGCTCAAAGCCAGGGGAGTGGTGGTGGGACACAGAAGATAGGCCAGAGGGTGATGGAGGGGCAGAATGTTTCATGCATATCGGTTAATATCTTGACCCTCCTCCACCAAAATAGCTGTTCGCTTGGCTGTTTTCCTATGTCATTGTAGAGGTTTGGAGCTTTCAGGGTTAACAAGCTCAACCAGGTCGCCCCGCACATCCAGTTTTCCTATCGCCGGAAGACTCTGTGTAATGTGATACTTGTTGTTTCTGTATCTTTTCCCTTTCGTTTTTGGCCAGATAAGAAGAAGGCGAAAATGTATTGCGTCTCTCCAGGAATGTAATTTATGCCTTGTAAATAAAGCTTCTAGATTAGAAAAAGAAGCTGGACTTTGTCGTCTATAATTGCTGGCATGCACACACACCGTTGCGCAAGAAGATACTCTGCGGATGGCACAGGAGAAGCAAGTGAGAACGTGCGCAGCAGAAACTTGCTGGACTCCACTTGTATGCTAAGTTGGTTTGAAGACTTTCCAACAATCCAAAAGTCTTCAGTCATGAAGGCTGAAATTTCAGTTCAGTGGAGCACTTACTGTTCCCAACCCTAACCCTGTGGAAAGCCATCTAATTAGACTTTAATTTGATTTTGAGATGTTTTTAGGAGGTAATTTAATTATTGTTTGATTTTATACCAATGTTATGTATCTGATGTTAGCCACCCTGAGCCCGACTTCGGCCGGGGAGGGCGGAATATAAATAAAAGTTTTTTTATTATTACTTGTTATTATTCCTTTGTAAGAAAATATGAAATAACGTAAAGCCATTTTTCGGGGGGGGGAATCAATGGTGGGGGTTGACAAGAAATTTTCCACACCGGGTACCACCTGACCTTCCAATGCCTTGGGGGGGCGGTGTGTGTCTGTGACAATTTTTTTTTTGCCCCGGGTACCAATTTACCTTGCTACGCCCCTGCCCCAGGGGGAAGTGGGAGGCCCAGATCCTCAGTTCTGGCAACGGCTTTACTGGTGCCAGTGCCTGTAGGTTTCTCTGTATTCTCTTTCCTTGAATAAAGAATCAGTTTTACTGCTCGTCTCTCAGTCTCCGTGCTGACCTGCAGCTGAACCAGCCCTGACAATAGCTGCCCCTCAAAAGGAACATTGCCCTCACAGTTCCCCTGCCCATGTGGTTCTTGAATCCATGGAGCACCATGAGATCAGAACCCCTGGACGTTGTTTTACATGCCATTGCAGTCATTTATGAATCACATAACACAAAAGGTACAATGACGTCTTTACTATACCCACAGCTGCAACCCAGTTTTCCCTCTCTTCCTGTTCAGCTTGTATTGCTGTAGTTTTTTGTCGTGGTTCACTTTAGCAGACCCAGGGAGGAAAATGGATAGAGCTACCTTGGCAGCATTCTTAAAACTTAATTTAAATAATTTAGATTAACATCCTGACTTATCAACAAGGCTTGAAATGTGTGGCGGCATTTCCTTACCTTATTCATCACTATAAAGGGCTCAGGGTGCCGGAAACAGGCAAGAAACAGACAAAAAAAAAAACCCAAATAAAAATACCACTGGGCAGTGATAGACTGGTTGCTCCCACATGAAGATGAGAAACAAAAATATAGCCTGAAAGGACACAACTTTTATTAACTTGAAACACTTAGTGGATGTGCAGCAATAGAACAACAGCCCTTCACCTCAATCTGCTGGCATACCTATCTGAAGGAGATAAGTGGGGAACCTCCATACAGGTGAAGCTCGAAAAATTAGAATATCATGGAAAGGTTCATTTCTTTCAGTAATTCAACTGAAAAGGTGAAACTAATATATGAGATAGACTCGTGACATGCAAAGCGAGATATGCCAAGCCTTTATTTGTTATAATTGTGATGATTATGGCGTACAGCTGATGAGAACCCCAAATTAACAATTTCAGCTTTGGGGTTTTCATCAGCTGCAATCCACAATCATCACAATTATAACAAACAAAGGCTTGACGTATCTCGCTTTGCATGTCATGAGCCTATCTCATATATTAAACTCCAGTAGCCAATGAAAACAATTGCTTACATAAATGGACTTTTCCACGATATTCTAATTTTTCAAGTTTCACCTGTATATCTCCTCAGCTGGGCAACACTACCATGTTTCAAAACCAGTCAAAGCATTTCATCGCCAACTTGCCAGAAAGGTAGCTTACCTGTTTGACAACTTCATGGCTGCTAGTCATAGGTTGGAATAGTGAACATCAGAGGACTCAAGCGGGTTGCATCAAAATAACCTCTATAAGCTGGGTGGCAATAATAATAATAATAATAATAATAATAATAATAATAATAATAATATTTATTATTTGTACCCCGCCCATCTGGCTGGATTTCCCCAGCCACTCTGGGCGGCTTCCAACAAAAATCAGATACAAAAATATTACACATTAAAAACTTCCCTGAAAAGGGCTGCCTTCAGGTATTTTCTGAATGTCAGGTAGTTATTTATCTCCTTGACCTGTGATGGGAGGTCGTTCCACAGGGCGGGCGCCACTACCGAGAAGGCCCTCTGCCTGGTTCCCTGTAGCTTTGCTTCTTGCACTGAGGGAACCGACAGAAGGCCCTCGGCGCTGGATCTCAGTGTCCGGGCTGAACGGTGGGGGTGGAGACGCTCCTTCAGGTATACAGGACCGAGGCCGTTTAGGGCTTTAAAGGTCAGCACCAACACTTTGAATTGTGCTCGGAAATGTACTGGGAGCCAATGTAGATCTCTCAGGACTGGTGTTATGTGGTCCCGGAGGCCACTCCCAGTCACGAGTCTAGCTGCCGCATTCTGGATTAATTGCAGTTTCCGGGTCACCTTCAAAGGTAGCCCCACATAGAGCGCATTGCAGTAGTCCAAGCGGGAGATAACCAGAGCATGCACCACTCTGGTGAGACAGTCCGTGGGCAGGTAGGGTCTCAGCCTGCATACCAGATGGAGCTGGTAGACAGCTGCCCTGGACACAGAATTGACTTGCGCCTCCATGGACAGCTGTGAGTCCATAATGACACCCAGGCTGCGCACCTGGTCCTTCAGGGGCACAGTGACCCCATTCAGGACCAGGGAATCCTCCACACCTGCCCTCCTCCTGTCCCCCAAAAACAGTACTTCTGTCTTGTCAGGATTCAACCTCAATCTGTTAGCCGCCATCCATCCTCCAACCACCTCCAGACACTCACACAGGACCTTCACCGCCTTCACTGGTTCTGATTTGAAAGAGAGGTAGAGCTGGGTATCATCCGCATACTGATGAACACCCAGCCCAAACCCCCTGATGATCTCTCCCAGCGGCTTCATATAGATATTAAAAAGCTGCCTTTTAGGTATGTTGGCTACATATTCCTCACGGCAGAGCTGCCTTTGAGTGCTCACCAGGGACAAATGTGTTATAGAAATTAGGGGAAAATGGGTCTGACTCCAGAAGGAAGCCACAAACCCCGGGGAGCACTTTAATTTTAGGAGTGCCCCACCGACAGCACAACGCAAAAGACAAAGACGATACCGAATTTCCCAAAGCAAGGCGGGTGCCCTTTGTTTATTTAAAATAAAAAAACTGTTGCAACAGGGTCCCCGCTTGTGTGACACAGACAGAGCAAAGACCTCGAACAATGGCGGGGTTTTACTTTTATACAGTGGTGCCCCGCTAGACGAATGCCTCGCTAGACGAAAAACTCACCAGACAAAGGCATTCGTCTAGCGGAAGGCTGCCCCGCAAGACGAATTTGTCTATGGGGCTGCCTCGCAAGACGAATTTTTTTTTTCCGTCTAGCGAAAACCGCGGTTTGCATTGCCGCTTCGCTAGACGAAAAACCCGCTAGACGAAAATACTCGCAGAATGAATTATTTTCGTCTAGCGGGGCACCACTGTACAGGTTTTCTTCCATATAGTTCAATGATACAGAAAAGGCGCGAAGCGACAGGAAGACAGGATTTTATCATAAGGTAAGTGGTGCGATTGGATTTGATGGGAAGGTCGGATTGCATGGTGTGTGGTTTTTTTTTTTGGACAATAGGTGTTAAGTTGTTTTTCTTTATTATTTGAGCTCCAGTAATGATTCTGACATTCCTTTATCTATAGGAAGGAACCCAGAGCTTCTAACAACCAGTGGGGGTGCGAAGGCTGACGTTGCCCACTCCATTGAACAAAGTGGTCCCTTTTTCATGAATCATTCAGATATAGAGGATCAGGGTCCCCTCTATGTTCATGTTTAATGGGTGTCCTCAATTCTTACAACAAATGCTAATCCCCTTGTCTGTACTACACGCCACCAAAGAGCCTGACCACCTCCACCTGCCAACCAACAGGTCCAATAGATCACACTGCAGTTTCTCCAAGCAAAGACCACACTCTTCACACTCTTGGTTCTCAAACGCCTTGGGACTCAAACAACTTCAAACCCAAACACCGCAAAGTGTTCCAGTTTGCGAACTTTTGTTTGGAAGCCAAACGTGCTCCGTTCTGGGTGCCACACTGAGCTCTGTCTGCTTTTGCTATTAGTTTTGCGTTTTTGTTTTTGCGGCTCTTTTGTGTGTGTTAGTGTGTGGGACCCAGTTCAGCTCCTGATTGTCTGACTGTGTGACCACAGTACAGTTGCTTTAATTTTATGGATCCATGGTCTCGTTAGATAGTACAATTCATGTTAAATTGCTGTTTTAGGGGGTGTTTTTTAAAAGTCTGGAACGGATCAATCCATTTTGCATTACTTTCTGTGGGAAAGCGTGCCTTGGTTTTGGAACGCTTTGCTTTTGGAACGGACTTCTGGAACGGATTAAGTTTGAGAACCAAGGTACCAGTGTGGTGTAGTGGTTAAGAGTGGTAGACTCGTAATCTGGGGAACCGGGTTCGCGTCTCCGCTCCTCCACATGCAGCTGCTGGGTGACCTTGGGCTAGTCACACTTCTTTGAAGTCTCTTAGCCCCACTCACCTCACAGAGTGTTTGTTGTGGGGGAGGAAGGGAAAGGAGAATGTTAGCCGCTTTGAGACTCCTTCGGGTAGTGAAAAGCGGGATATCAAATCCAAACTCTTCTTCTTCTTCTTCTTCTTCTTCTTCTTCTTCTTCTTCTTCTTCTTCTACCACTGTATCCCCAGAAAGTTGAGAAGCAGATTCGAAAATTCTTTCTAGTAGCACCTTAGAGACCAACTGAGTTTGTTCCTGGTATGAGCTTTCGTGTGCATGCACACTTCTTCAGATACACTGAAACAGAAGTCACCAGATCCTTAAATATAGTGGGGGAGTGGGGAGGGGTATTACTCAGAAGGGTGGTGGGAATGGGTGATAGGCTGATAAGTGTGGAAAACCTGTTGACGACTCTAAACGGCTGCAATTAGTCTTGCAGGGAAAGGCAAGGGGTGAGATGGCTAAAGATGGCTTTGTTATGTATAATGAGATAAGAATCCAATGTCTTTGTTCAAACCAGGTTTCTCCATGGTTTTAAGTTTGGTGATTAGTTGCAATTCAGCCACTTCTCTTGCAACTAATCACCAAACTTAAAACCATGGAGAAACCTGGTTTGAACAAAGACATTGGATTCTTATCTCATTATACATAACAAAGCCATCTTTAGCCATCTCACCCCTTGCCTTTCCCTGCAAGACTAATTGCAGCCGTTTAGAGTCGTCAACAGGTTTTCCACACTTATCAGCCTATCACCCATTCCCACCACCCTTCTGAGTAATACCCCTCCCCACTCCCCCACTATATTTAAGGATCTGGTGACTTCTGTTTCAGTGTATCTGAAGAAGTGTGCATGCACACGAAAGCTCATACCAGGAACAAACTCAGTTGGTCTCTAAGGTGCTACTAGAAAGAATTTTCGATTTTGTTTTGACTATGGCAGACCAACACGGCTACCCACCTGTAACGAGAAGCAGATTGAATATGTAGATGGCTCACTTCCTAATATCTCAATTTTCACACGTTCTTGCTCTACGCATCCTATAAGAGCGAACAGACCTTTTCCATACCCAGCAATTCAGACCATGCTAGGTGAATACCTGGAACATAAGTCCCAGTTCCTTCCAAGTCTTGCCAAATGGTGTGAATCATATGAGTCATTCCTCTGCATGGGAGATTTACAATGCAGTTAAACCAACAATGCATGTTTGCTAGAAAGGCACATGATAGGAGCAGAAGCTCACAGAGTTTCCCTGTAAGTTCACTAGAGAGACCTCTGAGAGCCACTCACACTGTGCCCTGAGAGGGAGAGGGCAATAATTTGTGGGTAATAATTTGCCCCAGAACACACCCCACTTTCGAATCCAGTTAATACTGAGTTCAGTTCCAGCATTGGAGCAGCTTGCTCACTTCTGTGTCTAGAGGATCAATGAGTGAACACAGATAAGATTCTTGATAGGAAAAGGCCGCAACATACGAACTTAATTCGTTCCGGTGGTCCGTTCTTAATCTGAAACTGTTCTTAACTAGAGGCATGCTTTTGCTAATGGGGCCTCTTGCTGCTGCTGTGCCACCAGCACACGATTTCCGTTCTCATCCTGGGGCAAAGTTCTCAACTTGAGGTAACTCTTCCAGGTTAGCGGAGTTTGTAAGCTGAAGCGTTTGTAACCTGAGGTACCACTGTAATATCCACCAAAGAAAACAAGAAACACCAACATCCCCAATGAGGGAGAACAAAACTACAGCAAGAAGCAAAATGTCGCAACACTGCTTCAATGGAGTCCCAGGTCACATTCAGGTAAACAAACACCAGCCTATTACCTCAATGCCCACATTGGGCAAAGCCCAGGATATTTGCTTTTTGCCAGACAGATTACTGCATCTCTGGGCCATCTTAGACTTGTGTGTGGACAGTTCCATTCTGGCATCCTTGAAGATAACATTTGCAAAAGAGGGTTCTGCTGGGCCGATTCCTTCTGGAGCAAACTAACACTTGCATATAAAGCCCTGAAAAAAGGTGATCAGGACACCTGGTCTCAATACTGCTGTGGCCTGTGGTGCACAGTCTTTGCCGTGGTCCAAATGAAAATCCTCCAGGTGGTGTTTTGTTTTGGTTTTTTGTAACAAGCAGCTGGGATGCAGTGGTTTTCATTGGGAACACACCAGGAAAGCGGAAAGCCGAACCCAGCTGCCCATCACACCACAGTTCCTAGTGGCAAGGCTTGACATATCAGGTCCAAACTTAAGAGGCAAGCCGAAAGCAGCCACCCAGGAGGACTATCAAGCCATATGCGCAGGGTAGGAAGAGTAAAACTGAGCAGTGATATGACACCCAAACACACTTTTTGAATCACATGTAGCTTGACTCTCAGTATGTAGTTCTGATGTTTGGCCCTTAAAACTACACTTTTCATGTTTTTTTATTCCTTCAAGGATTATACTGAAACTCTGCAACTGTTCTGCTAGAAATCATGCAAGCCAAAAGATCATGCAAGTGATGTTTCAAAGAAGCAAAAATGTAGTTTGTTAAGGGTTGGCTGGGGACTGTAAATTGATGAGCAGTAAACTACAATGCCCAGAATTCTTTGAGGGAAAGCAAGTTCTTTGAATGTGCATGAGATTTGAAGAAGAAGAAGAAGAAGAAGAGGAGGAGGAGGAGGAGGAGGAGTTTGGATTTGATATCCCGCTTTTCACTACCCAAAGGAGTCTCAAAGCAGCTAACATTTTCCATTCCTCCCCCACAACAAACATTCTGTAAGGTGAGTGGGGCTGAGAGATCTCAGAGAAGTGTGACCAGCCCAAGGTCACCCAGCAGCTGCATGTGGAGGAGCGGAGACGCGAACCCGGTTCCCTGGATTACGAGTCTACTGCTCTTAACCACTATACCACACTGAGTAAATGCTGCAGTCTACTTTTGCAGTGGGATGACTTTCCTAGGAAATAAAGGTCAGACAGAAATCTGTCCATTTTCTGCTGACGTAGCCTTTCTCCCATTTATCTCTATCACCTAGGTATCTATTTATGGAAGCTACTGCTACTAGCTGAACACCTTCCAAGAGGAAAAGAAGGAGTATACTTCTGGTTTCTACCTATTGGAGAATTGAGGGGTGAAAAGCTTGTTCCATATTAAATGTATATTTACTTACTTACTGAATAATTTATGATCTGCTTCCCCACAAAATGTTCCTGAAGTAATGCACAATAAAGGTTGTGAGAAACAAATCAAATAACAGAAATAAATGCATGCGAAACTATTTAAAAAGCAAACCTTAAACACAATAACTTACACACTTTTTAGTATACATTATGAAATGGCTTGAGTCACACTTCAGGGGAAAGGGCAAGTTTTCATCTAAAACCAAGAATGAGAGGTGCTTGTCTAATTCCAACTGGAAATTTATTCCAGAGAGTCACAACTTTGAAAGCCTTAAAAAAACACACCAAAAAGCCCCAAACTGAAATCAAGCATGCCTTTGGAGCATACAGTACTTAGCAATACCGTATCTGAGAAATGCAATTGCTGGGTCCAGATTGTTTAGGGATTAAATGCTAAAAGCAAAACCGGCAGCACATTGCCAGCCAATGCATTTTCCAAAGCAGAATTATTATATTATATGCTGTTGACCGGATGGACGTATGGGGTGTTAGGGGAGGGGTAATACCTCTGGTGGGGGCATAGCTGTCAACCTTTCCCCTTTTGTGGGAAATTCCCTTATTATAGCATTGGGAAACAGCAGGGAGGGTTGACACCTATGGGTGGGGGACACATCATGCTCCTTCTAGGGTAGTTCGTCCACCTTTGGTCACCCACCTTTGGTCCCCACCATGCACTCAGCTCACACCTTTGGCTTCTAGAAGCTGTCAGCGTGTGACAGCGGCCAAACCCAAGGAACAACCTTGACTGGTCTGTTAAACCAGCTGAGGACAGACGAATCTCGCGCCCCTCGGTTTTTGGGGTGTCATGCAACACCAGCACACAAAGAGACAACAAACAAGTGAAACAAATTTCATTCAACTTTACTATGATGATTGTTAAAAATGCCCCAAAAGCATGGTGGTTGTAATTTAGAAAACACTGGCAATTCTCTCTTCTTGCCTGTTCTCCCCCCCCCCCAAAAAAAACCTCTCCCTGACACTTTACTCTTCCCTTTCTCACTCTCACACACTTTCAAAGCAGCTTGTGCCCTTCAAGTTCACCCTTCTCACAGGGGGTTATAACCACACGGAAAAGTAGTTTAAAAACAAAAAAAATCAGTCTGCTGTGCTTACGAGAGCAATTTGATCCACCAGGAGCTGCTGCTGTGCTTCATCTTCGGTTCCCCTGGCATTTGCTTCTCACTGGGCCAATTCTGCTGGGCCAAGACCCGAGGCCTGTCTTGGAGGAAGGAGAGGTACGGAGCAAGTTGACCCTGCCCCTTGGAACTGGAGTGATTTGCCTCCTCTGCGCAGCAGAGCCCACCACAAAATTATCCGGCGTATTGGGTAATTTTACAGCAGGTAGCTGCTGTGTGGAAGAGATAGAAGGCTCCAATTCAAAATGCTCATTTACCTGCCCAGTGCAATGAACCCAGGCTCTTGTTGTTGAGGAGGTCAGTGACAGTGAGCTGCAGCTTTGCAGACAGGTGGGCACAGTGAGCTCCTAAACCCTCGGCTGGTGGAAGTAGACCTGGTGGGGTTTCTAGGAGGTTGCCAACAGTTAGTAAAAATACATAAGTCGATCCAGACCTAAATGACCAAGCTAGAATAGAGGCTGAATCCCCCACATTGTGGGAGGTTTTACACCAACCAATGTTTTTTGTTGCAACAACTAGAGGGAATTTTTTGAAGACTGGACCTGCTGCGGAAGGAGTTTTCTGGTTTAAAGGCCGTAATTCAGGGGTCGACAAACTTTATCAGCAGGGGGCCGGTCCATTGTCCCTTAGACCTTGTGGGGGGCCGGACTATATTTTGGAAAAAAAATGAACGAATTCCTATGCCCCACAAATAACCCAGAGATGCATTTTAAATACAGTGGTGCCCCGCTAGACGAAAATAATTCGTTCTGCGAAAATTTTCGTCTAGCGGGTTTTTCGTCTTGCGGAGCGGCAATGACAGCCGCGCTCCGCAAAACGAAAAAAAAAAGACGAAAATTTTTCGTCTTGCGAGGCAGCCCCATAGACTTTTTCGTCTTGCGGGGCAGCCTTCCGCTAGACGAATGCCTTCGTCTAGCGAGTTTTTCGTCTTGCGAGGCATTCGTCTAGCGGGGTACCACTGTAAAAGTAGACATTCTACTCATGTAAAAACACCAGGCAGGCCCCACAAATAACCCAGAGATGCATTTTAAATAAAAGGACACATTCTACTCAGGTAAAAACACGCTGATTCTCAGACCATCCGCGGGCCGGATTCAGAAGGCGATTGGGCCGCATCCGGCCCCTGGGTCTTAGTTTGGGAAGGTAATTGGTTGGGTTGGTCGAGTCTGGGATATTGACTGCAGCTCTACCAACCTGCCCCTGCAGTATGGACCCAAAGGATTCTGATGGTTTGGAGGAACAAGCTTGATGAAATGTGGTGCAAGCCAGTTTCTCAGTAAATAAAGGCTTCCCACATTTTGAACCTTTTCCAACTCTACAATACGCCTTTTGATTTTCTGCCTGTTATGTGCCCGTTTTCACTTTCCTCCAGGGAGCTCAAGGGTCAGTGAGTTTCTCAGGAACTACCTAAGTAGACCAGTTTAAGGAACTACTGAACGAGACCCCATAGTCAGAAATACTCAAAGAAAAGGGAGTCCAAGTTGGATGGGAGTTTCTTAATGGTGAAATGTTGAAGGCACAAAAGCAGACAATTCCAACAAAAAAGAAAATTGGGAAACAGCTAAGGAAACCAGTGTTGCTGTATAAGGAGCTTACAGATGAGATGAGATTTAAGAAGGGCATGTATAAGAAATGAAAGAATGGGGAAATCACGAAGGAAATAGCCAACACAAGTAGCCAGCAAAGAGAAGGTCATGCAGGCCAAAATTCAGAATGAGCTCAGACTTGCAAGACAGGTGAATAATAACAATAAAGGTTTCTTCAGCTTTGTTTGAAGCAAGAGGAAGAACAAGAAAGCAGTATTTCCTCTGCGTGGAGAAGATGGAGAGATGCTATTGGGTGACAGAGAGAAGGTGGAACTGCTCAACACCTAATTTGCCTCTGTCTTTACCCAAAAGGAAAGCAGTGCCCAGCCTGGTGATAACACTCAAGAATGTTAATTGCCCAAAAAATGGAAAGAAGAAAAAGTTCCAGCAAAAGAATAATGGATACAAAAACTTACGGAATATGCAGAAATGGCGAAACTTACCAGAAAAATAAGAAATCAAGATAACAAACTTTGATAAAAGAATGGAAATGGTTTATGGAATATCTACAAACAAATTGTAAACAGATAAGAACATTGGCAGGATTATTGTAATAACCTGCAGTTTCATAAGAGTATATATTTAAAGTAGATGAATAAATGAGCAAATTAAGTTAACTTGGATAAGCAGAAAATATTAAAAGTAAATTTCAGCAACCACAGGAAGGGGGGGGGGAGGAAGTCAAGCTTTGAAATGTTAAAATGACTGTCAAATTATTGAAGTGTATAAACCTGAAAATCAATTTTAAAAATCTGGTGATAATAGAATAAATGATACAAGGATGGACCTGCAGCTGAAGATAGGAAAAGAGGTAGTAAGGGAACACCTAGCTAATTTAAATGAATTCAGATCTCCAGGGTATGATGAGCTGCACCCAAGGGTACTAAAGGAGCTGGCAGATTTAATTTTAGAGCCTCTATGGTATGTGATAATTCTTGGAGAACAGATGGTATCCCTGCAGACTGGAGGTGGGCAAATGTTCAAAAATGGGGAGAGATACCTCCATAATCTTCAAAAAAAAAAAAAAAAAAAAAAAAAAAGGTGAGGAGAGATCTAGGTAACTAGCAACCAGGCAGCTTGACATCAATACCTGGAAAGGTCCTAGAACAGATAAGTAAATGCTCTGTCTGTGAGTACCTAGATAAGGATGCTGTGATTTTTAAGACCAAGCATGGGTTTCTCAAAGGCAGATCATGCCACACAAATCACATTTCTTTTTCTGATAGTGTTACAAGCTTGGTGGAAAAGCAGAATGTGGTGGATGTAGTGTATTTTGATTTCAGTAAGGCTTTTTGACAAAGTCCCCTATGATATTCTTGTGGAGAAGTTGGTAAAATGTGGGCTGGATGGGATTAACTGTTAGGTGGATTTGCAGCTAGTTGAATGACTGAATCCATACTTTACCTTTATCTTAGTGCACATTAATGGTTCTTAATTAACCCGGAAGAAAGTGACAAGTGACATGCCACAGGGTTCTGTCTTGGGCCCATGGTTGTTCGATGTCTTCATAAATGGCAATCTGCCATGGATGCTTTTGCTGAGATTCCTGCATTGCTTTTTTTTTCAAATAATATTTATTGTATTTTCCAAAAACAACAACAAATACACACTCAACAAAAAAAAGCAAAACCATACAACAATAACAAAAAAAGAAAAACATCTATAAAAATAACTACAAGGAATACTTCATCCTGCTAACAATCTCTATTTTCTTATCATCTTTACGGACTTCTTCCTGTTTCCCCTTATTTACGTCCCTTAAGAATATTTCACGTAACTTCCAAATTTAACATTTATCACATATTTTATAAATACTATTCATTCTTCAAATTAATCATTTTAAATCTAAAACTATTTATGTCTAAAACAATTTCCAAATCTATTTCTCTAATTTATAATCTCCTAAAAATTCTCATTATTTACTTCAAATTGTACTTTGACAGCCTATCCTTCTTTTACAAACAATGAATTTTAAATATTACAATACTTTTTAAAATATAGTTTAAATTTTCCCCATTCTTTCTCCACCGCGTCTCTCAGATTACGGATTCTCCCGGTCATTTCCGCAGGCTCCATATACTCCAACATCTTCATCTGCCATTGTTCAATAGTAGATTCCTGCATTGCAGAGGGTTGTATCCTTGGGGTCCCTTCCAACTCTATGATTCTATCCATGCTGCAGAAGACAGAATCAGGATTCAAGATGACCTTAACAGATTGGAGACCTGGGGCCAAAGTAACACAATGAATTTCAGTAGGGACAAATGTAAGGTTCTGCACTTAGGCAAGAAGAACCAGATGCACAAATATAAGATGGGAGACACCTGGCACAAATATAAGATGGGTGAAAAGGATCTAGGGGTCTTAGTGGACCACAAACATGAGTCAACAGCATGATGCAGCAGCAAAAAAGGCTAATGTTACTCTAGGCTGCATCAACAGAAGTCTAGTGTCCAGATCAAGGGAACTAACAGTACCACTCTATTCTGCCTTGGTCACACCACATCTGGAATACTGTGTCCAGTTCTAGACATCACAATTTAAAAAGGCTATTGACAAGCTGGAAGGTGTGCAGAGGAGGGCAACCAAGATCATCAAGGGTTTGGAATCCCAAGCCTTATGAGGAATGGTTGAAGTTTCTGAGTATGTTTATCCTAGAAAAGAGGAGACTGAGTGGAGATATGATAGCCATCTTCAAATATCTTAAGGGCTATGACATGGAAGATGGAGGAAACTTGTTTTTTTCCTGCTCTTGAGGATAGGGCTCAAACCAATGGCTTCAAGTTACAAGAAAGGAGCTTCCAATTAAACAAATAGGGAAATTTTCTGACATTAAGAGCTGTTTGGCAGTGGAACGGATTCCCTCAGGAGGTGGTGGACTCTCCTTCCTTGGAGGCTTTTAAGCAGAGGTTGGATGGCCATCTGTCATGGATGCTTTAGCTGAGATTCCTGCATTGCAGGAGTTGGACTAGGTTAACCCTGGGATCCCTTCCAACTCTACAAATCTATGATTCTATGACTGTGTGATCAACCGCAGAAGAAGGAAGCTTAGTTCAGCTTCTAAGCCGAAAGCCTTTTTAATCCATTCATTGTCTTTCCCCGCTCCTCTGCGAGATCCCCATTGACCGCATCACCAATTGCTGGTGCTCTGCAGAGAACATGCCGTTGCCACCCAGGAACAGTGGTGTTTGCTCAGCTTCCAGCTGCTCAATGAAACAAAACATCAAAACGCTTCCCTAGCAGTGTTCCTCCACGTGAGCGTTTGCTGCAAATGCTGTCGGGCTGTTATGCAACCACACGTGGCTGGGGAGTGCATTTGTGAATGGTCAATGAGATAACCTCCCTGCTGAGCACAGGCTATAAAAAGATTTTGAGAATGCCTGCACTAATACTACTTCTGCAGCGCAGATGACAGAAAAATCCTCACGAGTGTGTTCATGACAGCCAATCACCTATGAGTGCTATTTTTGGAAAGCACAAGCACAGAAATAGGGCACGTGTGGCACATGTGAAATAGAAAAGTGGTGCCTATTTTTGGAAACCAGTGATGTATCTGCTGACTCAGAATTTGGACATAACTACACACCTACACTTTGCAGAGTTACTGGAAAATACTTTCTGAACCTGTATGAATCTTCCTCTAATTCATTCCCCTCTGGTTTTGTCGGAATTGCTGGGTGAAGTGCAACTAAACAAAACCTCCACAGGCTTTCAAAATGATATTTTGAGCTGGCAGAGGGATTATAAAAGAAGGCAGAGGAACGATTTAAAGAACTGATCAGAGTTGAGGAGACCTTTCCAGAAACATATCCCAAGACAGAGCTGCAGGGGCAACAGGTGTTTCCAGGCAGAACATCCCCTATGATGGGATTCCAGGCCCAGAACCTCCACCTGGAAATCAATGTTCGTCATGTAATTTCTACTGAAGATGCCCTGGCAGGATTACCTGCTGTTGCCAGAGCCTCCTTCTATTCTCCAATGAAAGCTGCTCATCCATAAGGCATATAAGCAGGGAGTAGTGCCGGTGGGTGGCACTGTGGGTTAAACCACTGAGCCTAGGGCTTGCTGATCAGAAGGTCGGCGGTTCGAATCCCCGAGACGGGGTGTGCTCCCATTGCTCGGTCCCTGCTCCTGCCCACCTAGCAGTTCGAAAGCACGTCAAAGTGCAAGTAGATAAATAGGTACCACTCCAGCGGGAAGGTAAACGACGTTTCCGTGCACTGCTCTGGTTCGCCAGAAGCGGCTTAGTCATGCTGGCGACATGATCCAGAAGCTGTACACTGGCTCCCTCAGCCAGTAACGCGAGATGAGCGCTGCAACCCCAGAGTCGGACACGACTGGACCTAATGGTCAGGGGTCCCTTTACCTTTACCTAGTGGCGGCGGCTGCTCACAAGAGCAAGGGGGGAACAGGCTGTGTTTATCTCAGTCCAACTCACAACATCCCTTCTTCTGTGAAACAACATCCAGTTTATGGAAGTCTTTGCAATATGTGAACTGTCTAGCCTCTTCAAAATTAGAGAGAGAGTTTGGCAGCAGGGAGGGCAAGGAGGCTTGGGCACCCCCCCCCACCTGCCTCTCTTCTCCTCTACCCAAATAAACTCAATAAACTCTTTTTTTAAAAAAACCAGTTATGCCAATAGAAAGCCAGCATAAAGGGTGGGTTGGTGAAGGCTTTCCAATGTTTTGCATTGTCTGTCACATGTGCAACTATCTTCCTAGCAATGCAACGAGCTTTTGCTTCCTGGGGATGAGTTTGTTCCCTTGAGGCCAAGGTGTCTGACATGGAAAAGTTGCGATGTGCAGAGAGGTTGCTGGGCGAGGTCTTTGGGGACGTTATAGCTGTGTCCTGGCTCCCCTGCTGGAAGGGGGAATGAGGGTCTCAGGGGAGGAGGATGTTACTCTGAGAAAGAGGGAAATGATCCCTTGCAGGACCAGGCATCGGGTACCCCTACCCACCCATGCAAATAAGAGACCAATGAAACTGTTTTGGGGGTCAAATCAGGCCACAACTTTATTGAAAACAGATGGAAAGAGGTTTGGCTTGGGCATGGGGCTATCTAAATACTTCCAGCCCACCGCCGGAAGTGATGCATGGTCAGTCCAGGTGGGGGTTCCTAGGACTTACATCAAATAGGGTGATCCCTGCAGAAACCATTGTCTTCCCCCCCCATAATAATTTTTTATTTTTCAATTAAATCAAATTACAGCCAATTAAACATCTACACACAAACTACGTAAATCTGTGCTCTGCCGAGCTACGACTCCCCTCCCTCTCGTCAGCAGGTTTTCTAGTCCCTTCTCACCGCGCAGTTTTTACCACTTCCATCTATTGAACTATGTCAAAGGTTTATTCCAATCCTACTAGTGTTTTCAAACTTCCTCGATTCAATCTTAAATAATCCACAAATTTACTCCAATCTCTTTGAAACCATGAGTCGTCCTGGTTTCTGACCCTGCCGGTCAGTTTTGCAAGTTCAGCATATTCCACTATCTTCGTCTGCCACTCATCAATCGTTGGTAATTCCTGTAATTTCCACTTTTGGGCAAGAAGTATTCTTGCAGCAGTTGTTGCATACATGAACAGTCTTTGATCCTTCTTAGCTATCTCTTCTCCCATCAAACCCAGCAAAAATGCCTCAGGCTTTTTGGGAAAAGTGTATTTAAACATCTTCTTTAGTTCATTATATATTAACTCCCAAAACGCCTTAACTTTATCGCATGTCCACCACATGTGATAAAAGTCACCTTCCTCTTGTCTGCACTTCCAACACAATTTATCATGCATTCTATACATTTTTGACAATTTAACTGGAGTCAAATACCATCTATACATCATCTTGTATACATTTTCTTTCAAAGTTACACATGCAGTAAATTTCAAACTCTCATTCCACAATTTTGTCCATGCATCATACTCAATATTATGCCCAAAATCCATTGCCCATTTTATCATCACTTCTTTCGTTAACTCATCTTTTGTGTACCATTCTAGTAAAAAATCATACATTTTTGTCAACAGTTTGCTTCTACCTTCCAATAACTCAGTTTGTAGTCTAGATTTTTTATCTTCAAAACCGATTTTTCTGTCCTCTAAGAACAGGAACCATTGTCTGGGTGAGCAATTTCAGCCCTGGCCCTGCCTGGGCACATGGACACGGCCACTCCTCCCAGATCCCTTTAATGGGATACCCCAGAGTTTGGAGGGGCAGGCAGAAGCTACAACCTCCCCTCCATCCCAAACAAAGGATTGCCCCAATGCTCAACCAGTTGTGACAATTGCTACGAGGTAGGCAAAACCACCGGGTTGGCGCCTATTAAATAGTGGGTGGACATAGCAGACAACACAGTGATTCTCCAAGCAGCTCTGTTTATTCTCAGGCTGGAACAGAACTGAGCTGAAGGGCTCAGCAGCCTGCTTATATAGAACTCAGCTACAAAGCAACAGTAACAACTTTCTGTAGTTACCCAATCCCTGAACGTCACTTTCAATCCCTCGTTTGCATGTGCGGACCTGAGTGAGAACTGCAGCAGAACGGACTATATACACACACCCCTAGTGGCCTAGGGTGAGAACTTCAATACATAACAGTGCCCATTAGCCCAGTGGGAAAATTCCCTTAAAGAATGGCGACCACCATAGCCACAGCAAAGTCATTGACTATCAGCTTAAACCGAAGGTGGGTGGGCAAGGGAAAAACCTGGCGAAGGAACAAACAGGTAATGCCCCAGGTGTGGGCTGCTTAAATGAGCAAGGGGTGGATTCAAGGGAAGCCTACCTGCTCCGTCAGCTCTGCCCTCTGGCACAGCCCAAGTCCCCAGCCTACATCCCTATTAGCCAAAGCTGGGTGCAGGCTAGGACAAGGTTACCAGATTTTTTTCCAATGAATCCGGGGACACTTTTCAACTTACTACTAAATACAGTAATACCTCAGGTAGCAGACGTTTCAGGTTACAGACTCCGCTAACCCAGAAATAGTACCTCAGGTTAAGAACTTTGCTTCAGGATGAGAACAGAAATCACACGGCGGCAGCAGGAGGCCCCATTAGCTAAAGTGGTACCTCAGGTTAAGAACAGTTTCAGGTTAAGAATGGACCTCTGGAACGAATTAAGTTCTTAACCCGAGGTACCACTGTAGATGGATTTTGTCAGGGGACTGATTCGTAAATTTGGGGACTGTCCCCAGGAAACGAGGATGTCTGGTAACCTTAGGCTAGGATCCAGTTCCTGTTAGGCAGAGCGGGCTTAAGCCCCCAAAGGGGTGAGCAGACTTAGAATGGACCCGTTCTTTGGAGAAAAAGCAACCACCCTCTCATGCTGAGGATACTACTCTGCAGGTGGAGGGATAATGGTAATAGGAAACACCAAATTTAGGAACATAGTTGGTGTGTGGTAGCTGATTTGTAGTTGGTTGACTCACTGAACTCAAAGAGTGCTCCCTAGGGGTTCCTCATCTTCCGTACAGTGGGGTGCTGTATGGTTCTGTCCTGGACCCATAGTTGTTCAACATCTTTATGAAGGACCTGGATGAAGGAATTGAGGGGATGCTCATCCAGTCTGTAGATGATATCATACTGTGTGGGGTAGCTAAGGCCCTGAAATTGTGAAAAGGATCTAGGGGTCTTGGTGGGTCACAAACTTAACATTAGTCAAGAGTGTGTTGCAACAACAGCAAAAAAAGGCAAATGCTAGGCTAGGCTGCATCAACAAGGATTTTGACATCCTGATCAAGGGAAGTAATAAAGGTGAAGGTAAAGGGACCCCTGACAGTTAAGTCCAGTCACAGACGACTCTGGGGTTGCGGTGCTCATCTCGCTGTACTGGCCGAGGGAGCCGGCATTTGTCCGCAGACAGTTTTTCCGGGTCATGTGTCCAGCATGACTAAGCCGCAAAACCAGAGCAGCACATGGAAATGCCGTTTATCTTCCCGCCGGAGCCGTACCTATTTATCTACTTGCACTTTGACGTGCTTTCGAACTGCTAGGTTGGCAGAAGCTGGGACTGAGCAACGGGAGCTCACCCCATCGCAGGGATTCGAACCGCTGACCTTTTGATCGGCAAGCCCAAGTGGCACAGTGGTTTAACCCACAGCACCACCCGCGTCCCTATTAGACCATTAGACTATTAGACCATGATTTGTTTTGTTGTTCAGTCGTTCAGTTGTGTCCGACTCTTCGTGACCCCATGGACCAGAGCACACCAGGCACGCCTATCTTTCACTGCCTCCCGCAGTTGGGCCAAACTCATGCCAGTCGCTTCGAGAACACTGTCCAACCTCATCCTCTGTTGTCCCCTTCTCCTTGTGCCCTCCATCTTTCCCACCATCAGGGTCTTTTCCAGGGAGTCTTCTCTTCTCATGAGGTGGCCAAAATACTGGAGCCTCAACTTCAGGATCTGCCCTTCCAGTGAGCACTCACGGCTGATTTCTTTAGGGATGGATAAGTTTGATCTTCTTGCAGTACCACTCTATTCTGCCATGGTCAGACCACACCTGGAGTACCTTGGCCAGTATGGGTGCCACAATTTAAGAAGGATAATGCCAAGCTGGAACATGTGCAGAGAAGGGGGACCAAGATGATTAAGGGTCTGGAAACCAAGCCAAAATTTATGTCCATTGATACTTCTCTCCTGAAACAAGCAGAAGCTTTGAGGGAGATGATTTTCATCAGGACTAAGGGAGGTGGGGATTTGTCTCTTAGATCAACCTCCATACCTGAAGACTAGAAAACACTGATTTTAAAAAAAGGGATCCAGGGGGATCCTGAGTATTACAGAGCAGTTTGCTTAACGCCTTTTCCAGGAAAATTGGTGGAATGGCTGCCACATGGATGGAGTTCTTTGAAAGTGTCAGCAAGCAGGTGGATAGAGATGACCCAGTTGAAAAAGTATACTTGAGCTTTCAAAAAACCTTTAACAAGGTACTTCACCAAAGACTCCTCAGTAAGCTCAGTGGTCACGAAATAAGAAGAGAGGTTCTCTTGTGGCTCTGGAATTGGTTAATTGGCCAAACTGTGGAGTCTCCCAAGAAGCAGTATTGAGTCCTGTTCTTTTTAAACTTGTTCATAAATTATCCAGGCTTAGGGATGAACAGGGAGGTGGCCATGTTTGTTGATGATACCAAATGGTTCAGTCATTCAAACAAAAAGATTGTGAAGAGTTTCAAAAGGATCTCTCCAAACTGAGTGAATGGGCGGTAAAACAACAAATACAATTCATTGTAAACAAGTATAAAGTGATGCATGTCAGGGCAAAAACAAATCTTAATTACATATATATGTTCCTAGGAAGTGAAGTGCCCAGAAACAAGATCTTGGGGTTGTAGACAGCTTGATGATAAATATTGACCCAGTGTGTGGCAGCCATGAAAGAGACAAACTCTATGCTAGGGATAATAGAATTGTAGAGTTGGAAGGGACCCCAAGGGTCATTTAGTCCAACCCCCTGCAATGCAGGATCATAAGGAAAGGAATTGAGAATAAAACTGCCAATATTATCATCATAACGCTATCATACAAATCTATGTTGCAACCACATTTGGAATACTGTGTCTAATTCTGGTCCCCTCTCTTCAAAAAAATGATATTATTGAGATGGAAACGGTGCAGAAAAGGGCAAAATCATGAAGGGCATTGAGCAACGCTCCCATGAGCAAAGTAACATCGTTTGGGGGCTTTTTAGTTAAGAGAAAACGTACGAAGTGACATGATCGAAGTCTATAAAATTATGTGTGGCATGGAGCAAGGGGATGGAGAGAAGTTTTTCCTCCCTCTCTCGTAACACTAGAACTTTTGAAGATCCAGTGAAGATGAATGTTGGAAGATTCATATGCTTATTCATGCGGTGCATAGTTAAATTATGGAACTTGCTTCCATAGGACAGTGTTTTTCAACCTTTTTTTGGGCAAAGGCACACTTGTTTCATGAAAAAAATCACGAGGCACACCGCCATTAGAAAATGTTACAAAATTTAACTCTGTGCCTATATTGACTATATATAAAGTAATTTTTCAATTTTCCCCACGGCACACCAGGCAACATCTCGCGGCACACTAGTGTGCCGCGGAACAGTGGTTGAAAAACTCTGCCATAGGAGGCAGTGATGGGTTTAAAAGGTTATATATATAAGTGCTTATACACTCACAATGCTTTTGTATCCACACCTTTCAAAGGGAGGAGGATGGGACAAAAACCAGAACCATTTGGCCCCAGCCCATGTGACCTCCTTGGTCCCGCCCACGAGAGCCTATTGGCCCCGCCTACAGTTCACCCCACCAGGTCCAGAGTCTACCAGGTTCCTCTGACCTGAACATCTGAATGGGAACAGGAATGTGCATATAAGCTCTGTCCTCATGTACGTCAGCCCTGCCCACTCAGCCCCCAAACTTTCTGTCCGGGGTGGGGGTGGGGGTGGGGAGCTCTGCTTCTACATTACTTTGAATATTGCAAAGCAGAGTGAATGTGGTACTTGGAATATGGGGATGATGATAATACAAGGCTGTTGCAAAGGTTACCGAAATGTGGAATACTTGCAATTTGTTAGATAAATGCTAAGTATAGTTATTAAGTATTATTCATCCCCCCATTTTGGCTGAGATGTACTTTCTCTGAGAAAATTCTTTTCAAAAACATTAGGATAATTTCTGTTTTAATGTACCCTAGGAATATGATGTTAACTAAAAAGAAATTATGAGAGGGAGGCCTCAGGGGGAGGAATTAAGACTCGAAGTGCTCTAGCACCAGATGAATCACAGAATGAAGAGGTGAGGTCTATTAGATCATTCAATCCATCTTGTACGTCCCCCCTGCCCCCCACTATAATGGAGCACTTTTCACAAAATGATTGCTGCTTCCATATCATGACGGATTGATTCCAACAATGTTTTGCTGAATAAGAGTTACTGTGTTGCATTTTAGTTCTGCATATGGAAGAGATTATTATTATTACCATTACATTACCATTACCATTACCATTACCATTACCATTACCATTATTACTATTACTATTACTATTAGTAGTAGGCTGCTCCAAGATTGTGGAAGTCCTCCCTAGAGAAGCCAAGCTGGCTCTCTCCTTGTTCTCCTTTTGCCAGCAGGTGACAACCTCCTTTAGGACTTGTTATTTAGGATCAGACTGGAAAGGGCTAGTACTCTGATGTGGGCTTTATTTTTATTTTATTTTTACTTTTCGTTGCCTGTATTTTTAATAGATATTTTCTATATTGTGTATATTCTATATTAATAGATATTTTCTATATTTTCTATATTGTTCTATATTCTGTATTCTGGAAGGACAGATCCTGAAGCTGAGGCTCCAGTACTTTGGCCACCTCATGAGAAGAGAAGACTCCCTGGAAAAGACCCTGATGCTGGGAAAGATGGAGGGCACAAGGAGAAGGGGACAACAGAGGACGAGATAGTTGGACAGTGTTCTCGAAGCTACTAACATGAGTTTGGCCAAACTGTGGGAGGCAGTGGAGGATAGGCGTGCCTGGCGTGCTCTGGTCCATGGGGTCATGAAGAGTCGGACACGACTGAACGACTGAACAACAACATATTGTTTTCATGCTATTAGCATTTAATTACTTTTGAAAGACGATCTTTTCTATGTTTTTTTTTTTAACCTTTATCTATTTTATCTGTGAAAGAGGCCTTGAGTCCTGGTTCTGGGGAGAAGGCGGGATATAGATTAATAATAATAAAATAAATAAATAAGTGTCCTTCAGGACGCTGGTGGCGCTGTGGGTTAAACCACAGAGTCTAGGGCTTGCCGATCAGAAGGTCGGCGGTTTGAATCCCCGCAACGGGGTAAGCTCCCGTTGCTCGGTCCCAGCTCCTGCCCACCTAGCAATTCGAAGGCACGTCAAAGTGCAAGTAGATAAATAGGGACCGCTCTGGCAGGAAGGTAAACGGCGTTTCCGTGCGCTGCTCTGGTTCGCCAGAAGCGGCTTAGTCATGCTGGCCACATGACCCGGAAGCTGTCTGCGGACAAACGCCGGCTCCCTCAGCCTATAGAGCGAGATGAGGACCACAACCCCAGAGTTGTCCACGACTGGACCTTATGGTCAGGGGTACCTTTACCTTTAAGTGTCCTTCACCCTAAGGTGCCAGGGAGAGTTCCAACAATTTAAAACACAGTTTGAAAGCAGTTTAAACCCACCAAGGGGAGGATTTTCCAATGTGCAACCAGTAAAACCAGACCCACCCTTGTGGATGGCAGGATCTAGAATAAATCTAGATTCAAAGCAGCATGTTGAGGACAAACCCGAACACCCTGCAAATATATTAGTATGTACGCAGCCTAAGATGCGCTCCTAATAAATATTGTGGCTGTGGCAACCGCCCCTGTGGTCTCCCCCACACTATGCCACTGGGGGTGGGTGGGTGGAGGGAAAGACAGATAGTCCACCCGTTAAGTGCAGTAAGCTGGTGGAAGGCAGTAGAACACAATGTGGGCTGACATGGAACCTTCTAGTGCTCCATCGCAGGCTCAGGTTGTATATACGTGCAAATAAACCACATATAAAGATACCACAGTCTCCGCTGTGCTGCAGTTCCAAAGGAAACACGAATCCTGGGTAAATGTCAGGGCGCCAACAAGTTGGCGTGCTGTAGCGCAGCAGTCAGTCAGATAAGCCAAGGTCGAACAGTCCGGGTCAGAAGCCAGCCGAAGTCAGGAATCAGTATGGGGTCAGGAGAAGCCGAAGTCAGAACAGTCCAAGTCAGTCACCAGCCAAGTCAGTCAGGGAAAAGCCAGGAACCAGGAACAAACCAAGGGTCAGGAACAAGCCAGGAGTCAGGAACAAGCCGAGGACCAGGAACAAGCCAGGAGTCAGGAACGAGCCAGGAGTCAGGAACGAGCCAGGAGCCAGGAACAAGCCAGGAGTCAGGAACAGAATGAGCAAGAGCAACCACGCACTCAGCATGTCAGTTGCAGGTGCTAGCGAAGGGAGGAGCTAGCCTTTGTTAAGTAGCTGGCCTGCAACCATGTCTCTTACGAGTTGCAGCTGCCTCTAATTGTTCCCTGCGGCTCTCAGCTCTACGCTGTACAGCTGAGAAGGGAGGAGGGGAAGGGCTGTTTCTCTCCTCACAAGGGCCTGATTCTGGCTCGACTTCCTCCTCCTCCTGTTCTGGTCTTTCCCCCTCTCCATCTGACTCTTCCTCTTCCGAGGAGTGCCGCCACCAGTCTTCTCCAGGTATGAACTCCTTCACTTCCCCAGGTTCTTCCGTGGGTGCAGCCTCACCGGGGGGGGGGGGGGCTTGCCACCACTCCTCCTCATCTGGCTCAACCCTGACATCAAACACCTCAGTGCTGGATTTACATATAAGCTAAACAAGCTATAGCTTAGGGCCCCACTCTCTTGGGGCCCCCCAAAAATTAAAGGGGAAAAAACCACTGGGTGTACATTTCCAAAATATAAGATAAAAAACAAATAAAATTAAACCTACATACAGCAACAGTGTTTTGTGTTGTGTAGGCTACTGTGGGAATACACTTCGTGGGTTCCTTTGAACCCGTGGTTATTTGCTTTAAGTTAATGTTATTTATGTACTATTTTATGTATCCTTCCGTTTAAAAGTGAAAGCAAAAGTAAGGCTCAGTGGGCATCTTGCCACTGAGATTACTCCGCCTAAAAGTTTAGTTCCAGAGGTTTGAATTTGTCAATGATCGTTTATTCTGCTTCCCGCCTTTTTTGGGGGCAGCAACAGCGTTTCTATTGGTAAATATATTGATCGTGACGTTGCACTTGGTTGTCAATAAAAGGCTGCGGCTCCCCGCTTTAGGGGTCTTTTGTTATTCGCTTTTGGTTTAGTTTAGTTAACGGGGTTTTTGGGGAGCGGGTTGGATGGGTTGGACGGGTTGGAAGCGCGTGCAGATTTAGTTAGGTCCTAGCTTGCGGAAGATTTTGGCGGTAAAGGTTTAGATAGCTTTAGTTTTAGCATAGGCTTAGATCGCGGAAGATTTGGCGGTACAGATTTAGTTAGCCTTAGCATTGCGGAAGATTTGGCGGTGCAGGGTCTGTTAGCTTAGGAAAAGCTTAGAATGGTGATAGGTTTAATGAAGGGTAAAAGCCTATGCGGGTCAGCCAAAGCCATTCAAAGAAGTAATGTGTCTGTCTTTATTTCATCTTAATTTAATTTTTTTGGGATCTATTTAGCCTTCATGCTTGGTCGTAACTTTAGCCTTATTGCTTGGGTATGTAACTTTAGAGTAATTCAGGAGGTCGCAAGTATTTGTAGCTACTTTCACGAGGCATTTTCATCCGAACAACTCACGCACCTTCAGATTTAGCCTGGCGAACTGCGGCACGGTGTGAGTTTATGCTCCGGAATTATCGGCCGTTCCGTTTGCAGGCTTGGCCGGCGCCCGTGCGGAAACGCATGTGAGGTGCTGGCCGCAGATCCCCGGCAACTGGAATCCCGTGTGTAGGTGGCCTAGACCTACACGCGGGAAGCTCCAGCAAAGAATCCTCGCAGGCTACTACTGTGATGTAAGTAATGGGCCCCTAATCATTTTAAGTTAGAACTTAATAATTATCTCACTATTAATATACTTCTTCTTAATTGTATTTCAGTTCAACAATTACTTTGATAAAACACATATTTTGTTATGTGCAAATGGCTTTAGATACCCATTAGGTCAATAAATTACCATATAGCGTGTATTCAACACAAAAAACAGCGTCCGTCTGTTGTTGACAAAGGACAGCTGGTCATAGAAAGGGCCCCATTACCTTCAGTAGCTCAGGGCCCCATCAGACCTAAATCCGGCCCTGGGACCCCTGGAATTGTGCACTACTGTGGAGAATGAGGTTGGTGTGTAACCATATACTGTACTCTGTATCCCGCTGAAACCGCATTCATGAAAGTTCATTGAGCTTGGCCTCCTAAGACTGGTAGGTTGTGTTCACGCTCTCATTTACTGCACACTCACCGCATTTCCTGGTTTTTAATCTGTGTTCGCATTGTTGTTGTTGTTGTTCAGTCATTCAGTCGTGTCCGACTCTTCGTCACCCCATGGACCAGAGCATGCCAGGCACGCCTATCCTTCACTGCCTCTCGCAGTTTGGCCAAACTCACGTTAGTAGCTTCGAGAACACTGTCCAACCACCTCATCCTCTGTCGTCCCCTTCTCCTTGTGCCCTCTGTCTTTCCCAACATCAGGGTCTTTTCTAGGGAGTCTTCTCTTCTCATGAGGTGGCCAAAGTACTGGAGCCTCAACTTCAGGATCTGTCCTTCTAGTGAGCACTCAGGGCTGATTTCTTTGAGAATGGATAGATTTGATCTTCTTGCAGTCCATGGGACTCTCAAGAGTCTCCTCCAGCACCATAATACGAAAGCATCAATTCTTCGGCGATCAGCCTTCTTTATGGTCCAGCTCTCACTTCCGTACATTACTACTGGGAAAACCATAGCTTTAACTATACGGATTACATTATCGCATTGTGTTCGCATTACATTATCCCAAATGCAAGTGTATCCTGCATTTTTTTAAAAAACAAAACAAAACACTACTGCTTGATGCATTTTTTCTCAAGCACCTTTGCGTAGGGTCGAGTCATTCCCTGCCCAGGCCATCCATGCCCCCTGGTGTGAACAGAAACAGAAATGAGTCTGAGGCTGTGATGCGATGTGAACAGCCAGGGAGATAGAGCTGTGGAATTCAGGGCAGGAAACAAAGCCACTGAGCTTTGAAATAGATTGTTCACTGTGTTGTGGGCAGGGAAATTGGACGCCATTTCCCCCTCCTCTCTCTCCCATGGCTTTCCCCTGTAATTGAAACACACTGCTGGGTGGAAGAAAGGGAAAATTCAGGTGATTTGCTTTTATAGTACCGTGTTGTTGCTCGCAGCGCAGCAGGAAAAAAAAGACTTTCTGCACCGTGCCTGTGAGCCACCATAGTAATGTGGGTTTGTGTATGGGAAAAATTCCAGATTGCTAGAGTGCTGTGCTCTGCAACTCACTTCTGTGGCTGTGATGTTTGTGAATAAACACAGAAGAAATAAATCGAAGGGCACAGTTGAAGGCCCATTGCATTCTCTTCTCCCTCCATTTTGGCCTGAAGTATATCTCGGAAGAATACTAATAGGAAGAGATATACAACACCGGTCCTGAAAGACCTACATTGGCTCCCAGTAAGTTTCCGAGCACAATTCAAATTGTTGGTGCTGACCTTTAAAGCCCTAAACGGCCTCGGCCCATTATACCTGAAGGAGCGTCTCTACCCTGATTGTTCAGCCCAGACACTGAGGTCCAGCGCTGAGGGCCTTCTGGCGGTTCCCTCACTGCGAGAAGTGAGGTTACAGGGAACCAGGCAGAGGGCCTTCTTGGTAGTGGCACCTGCCCTGTGGAACGCCCTCCCATCAGATATCAAGGAAATAAACAACTGTCTGACTTTTAGAAGACACCTGAAGGCAACCCTGTATCCGGAATTTTTTATGTCTAATGTTTTACAATATTTTATGTGTTGTAAGCCACCCAGAGTGGCTGGGGAAACCCAGCCAGATGGGCAGGGTATTACTACTACTACTACTATTACTACTACTACTACTACTACTGCCATCTCTTCACTCTGTACAATGGAACAAAATGACTATGGCAAGAGTTACCTCTACTCCATGGTAAAATAATACAAAATTATAAAACAAAATTATCTGCCTGAAAAAATTGTTCCTGAATAAATTATGCAAATCAATAAAATCTGCATATCTTTGCATTTTTTAATATGTAATTTATTTTGATTTTGTATAATTCTAGTTTTGCTAACTGTGGAGATGATCAAGGCGATCTGGAGTGAACTGAAACCCTACCTCAAACCACTGAAAATCTCGTTTAGACAACTTTCTGGTCCTGAAGGCATGGCCCACACTTTCAAGCATATATCTTAGCCATCAAGGATTGTTGTTGTTGTTTTTGTTCAGTCGTTCAGTCGTGTCCGACTCTTCGTGACCCCATGGGCCAGAGCACGCCAGGCACGCCTATCCTTCACTGCCTCTCGCAGTTTGGCCAAACTCATGCTAGTAGCTTCGAGAACACTGTCCAACCATCTCATCCTCTGTCGTCCCCTTCTCCTTGTGCCCTCCATCTTTCCCAACATCAGGGTCTTTTCCAGGGAGTCTTCTCTTCTCATGAGGTGGCCAAAGTACTGGAGCCTCAACTTCAGGATCTGTCCTTCCAGTGAGCACTCAGGGCTGATTTCTTTGAGAATGGATAGGTTTGATCTTCTTGCAGTCCATGGGACTTTCAAGAGTCTCCTCCAGCACCATAATTCAAAAGCATCAATTCTACGGCGATCAGCCTTCTTTATGGTCCAGCTCTCACTTCCGTACATTACTACTGGGAAAACCATAGCTTTAACTATACGGACCTTTGTCGGCAAGGTGATGTCTTTGCTTTTGAAGATGCTGTCTAGGTTTGTCACCATTAAGGATAGAAGCTTTTTTATTGAAAGCAGAAATTCTCAGGAACCTGAATTCTGTGCCTCTTTGCCATTCTAGTGGGAGTGCAGCAGAAACACAGCTAATAACAAATGGCTACAACACACAGATATTTTCCGCCAAACACACAGGAAACGTGGTGTTAGATCTGTAAAGTAAGCCATAAATTGTTATTTCCTTCCATGATCACTGGCTGGTGTTTGGCACAGCAATGCAATATTGAATTCTACCCCCGTGCCAATTATGTAGTGCTGTTTGATTGGTGAAGGCAATAATAATTCCTTACTGCTTGCACGCTGGTCATCTAGTATACTGGAGCATAATGCTTGATTATATCTCTGCCTGAAAATATTGCAGAGAGTTATAGTGTTTGTAGGAAATGTACAGTCATGCTGCAGAGAGGATTGTCCATCAATTATGGATGAAATTCACTCTTCTATAGAAAAGCTTCTGCAAGATGTACAATATGAAACTGGGCTAGAGAGAAGTGTGGTATGAACCAATACTACAAAAAAATTCATTTCAAGGCAGCAGTTTCCAATGGCACATCTTGAAAGATGGGCGTGCATAAGCTACTGGTCATATAATCCATTTTGCATACTGGTACTAGGCTTTTTGCAAACTGCAGTGGCAGCTCAAGGCCACTTGACCTGGCAGGACTATCAGGAAGTCTTGGACAACGAGGCTACAGGGGTGTGGTCAGCTGTTCTTGTTTTCTCCCCATCTGCCTCCCATGCAAATATATCCTTTGCTGGCCAAAAAGAAATATATGTCCCAGGATGCCTTTGAAGAAGTTGCTGGAGGATTCACAAGCAGAATAGTGCTCCTGCTGTGCTTGAGGGCTTACTACAGGCATCTGGTTGGCCATGGTGAGAAGAGAATGGAGGACTAGATGGGCCTTTGTCTGATTCAAGAGCGCTCTTATATTTTTATGTTCTGGAAGCAATAATGCAAAGGCATTTATGTTGGGTATAAAGGTAAAGGTAAAGGGACCCCTGACCATTAGGTCCATTAGCGGACGACTCTGGGGTTGCGGCGCTCATCTCGCTTTACTGGCCGAGGGAGCCGGCGTACAGCTTCCGGCTCATGTGGCCAGCATGACAAAGCCGCTTCTGGCAAACCAGAGCAGTGCACGGAAACGCTGTTTACCAACATGGAACTAGGCAGAAGAATGATGACAGGTATTCGCGCAATTTATAAGAATCAAAAAGCTAATATAATAATAAACGGCGAACTTACTGAATTCTTTGAAATTGAAAAGGGTACCAGACAAGGATGCCCTCTATCCCCTTTGTTATTCCTAATGGTTATAGATGTTTTAATCAGAGTTATCAATATGGATAAAGAAATAAAGGGAATTAAGGTAGGAAAGATAGAACACAAAATAAGGGCGTTTGCGGACGACATGTTACTGATGGTGGAAGAACCAATGGAAAGTGTAAAGAAGATGTTAAACTGTATGGAGGAATTCGGGATGGTGGCGGGATTCAAATTAAATAGAGAAAAAACCAAGTTAATGACCAAAAATATGAACCAGATTGACAGGGAAAATTTGGAAAGAGAAACCAAACTGGGCATTGTACAAAAAGCTAGGTATCTCGGAATTGAGATAACCATGAAAAACATCAATTTGTTCGAAGACAACTACGGGAAAACATGGAGAATAATAAAAAACCAAATGGAAGATTGGCAGAATTTAAAAATCTCTATGTTGGGGCGAGTTTCAGTAATAAAAATGAATGTCCTGCCCAAGTTGATGTATCTCTTCCAAATGTTACCAATCATAGGAAAGAGCGACTGCTTCGACAAGTGGCGGAAAGACATTACCAGATTCATCTGGCAAAATAAAAAACCAAGAATAAAATACAAGCTATTAACGGATACAACACAAAGAGGAGGACTGGGTTTACTTAAGGTTGTATTATGAAGCAGTCTGCCTAGACTGGATTAAAGACTGGGTCATGCTAAGCAATTCTGAAATATTAGATATAGAGGGATGGAACAACAGGTATGGCTGGCATGCCTATCTGGTATATAATAAAGTGGCAGTCCATAAAGAATTTTTGAATCATATGATAAGAAAATCATTGTATCAAACTTGGGTTAAATACAAATGGCTACTTGAACCGAAAATCCCCAAATGGTCATCCCCACTGGAAGCAATATTAACTAAGACGCAAACTGCAGGAAAAAAATGGCCTACTTACTCTGACCTTACTATAATAGAAGGGAATGAGATCAAGTTAAAAACATACGAGGAACTAAAAAATGTCTGTACCACCTGGATTCAGTATCACCAATTGGCTTCTAGATTCCAGCAAGATAAAAAAGAAGGCATTGAATTGGGTATATCTAAATTACAAACGGTATTAATTAATCCACCAAAAAAGACAATCTCTAAAACATACGATCTCCTGTTGGAATGGGAGCTAAAAGACGAAACTACGAAAGAAGTTATGATTAAGTGGGCTAGAGAGCTAGGTCAAATTATAGAATTAGATAAATGGGGAAAGCTGTGGAAGAGTACCATGAACTTTACTGCATGTTCCACGATTAGAGAAAACATGATAAAAATGCTCTATCGTTGGTACATGACACCGGAGAAAATCGCAAAGATCTATAAGAGTCAATCCAAAATGTGTTGGAGATGTGGAAAGGAGACAGGTACTTTTCTCCATGTATGGTGGGAATGCCAAAAAATAAAATCCTTCTGGAATGAAGTATTTGAACATTTAAAGAAGATCTTAAAAATAAATTTTGACAAAAAACCAGATTTATTTTTGATAGGATTAATCCCAGAGGGTATACCCAAAAATAAAATAAATATACTATTATACGCAACAGCAGCAGCAAGATTGCTGATTGCTAAGAATTGGAAAGGGGGAAATTTACCAACCATAGCAGAATGGAGGGGAAAGCTCCTTGAATTTGTTGAAACAGCCAAAATCACAGCTAATATTAGAGGACGCACAAATAAAGATTTAATTAAAGATTGGGAAGGATTAAAAGAATACATGGAGAAATACTGTCCTAATTACGAAATCTTAACAGACTGAGTAGAGAGACCTGCACGGGAAAAGGAGGATTAAAAAATAGGTTACAAACAGATAGAAGGTTATTGTTATTATTATTATTATTGTTGTTGTTGTTGTTATTATTATTATTATTATTATTGTCATCATTATTATTATTATTATTATTATTATTATTATTATTATTATTATGTTTGGGAAAGAACGCAACTGAATACGATAAGAGAAACTGGAATTGTAGACAGAGGATCACTCATGGGGGAGGGGAAGCAGGGGAGGAAGGGGAGGAGGGAGGGGAATTTTGGATGGATAAATGCTATATTTTGCTTGATATTCTGTTATGGTTTTGCTTTGATTTGCTTCGAGCTTTTGAATTTGAATTTTGAAACAGAGATATATGTATATATTATTATTTGACAATAAAGTGGAAAAAAAAGAAACGCTGTTTACCTTCCCACCGGAGCAGTACCTATTTATCTACTTGCACTTTGACGTGCTTTCAAACTGCTAGGTTGGCAGCAGCAGGGACCGAACAATGGGAGCGAACCCTGTTACGGGGGTTCAAACCACCGACCTTCTGATCGGTACTCTCCACTTATCATACTCCCTCCCACTGCAGACTCTCCCAAGTCCAAGCCTCATAACTTAGAATCATAGAGTTGGAAGAGACCACAAGGGCCATCCAGTCCAACCCCCTGCCAAGCAGGAAACACCATCAAAGCATTCCTGACAGATGGCTGTCAAGCCTCTGCTTTAAGACCTCCAGAGAAGGAGACTCCACCACACTCATTGGCAGCAAATTCCACTGTCGAACAGCTCTCACTGTCAGGAAGTTCTTCCTAATGTTTAGGTGGAATCTTCTTCCTTGTAGTTTGAATCCATTGCTCCGTGTCCGCTTCTCTGGAGCAGCAGAAAACAACCTTTCTCCCTCCTCTATATGACATCCTTTTATATATATTCCTGCAAGCATTGTAAAATCTACCTCTTCGAGATCACGCAGGAGACTTTGGGGTAACAAAGAATGTGATTCCGTTTATATTCTGTTTTTCTTTTATTCTCTTTTATTGTGTCACCCCACCCAAGCTTTTGGAATGGGGCAGGCTTAAAAATTACCCTCCCCTCAGTCTCAACATGCAACTTTTTAATTCCAGGAACTATGAATGAAGCTAAACTGCTGCATGATTTTAGTCTTCCCCTATCCCCATACATGAACAAAAACATTAGTGGCTGACTGAGTCAGGACAATGAAGATGGGCGGGCAGGAGGAGGGGTCCTGAGTGTGGGATGTAAACACAGAGCAGTCAAAACATACCATTGCTAGAGTGGACATGAAGGGTATCTCAGTCTTCCAGCCAGAACTTCCTGTTTACCTGGAATGAGATAACTTCCTGTGTAACTAGAGATGGGTGTGGTCTCATCTGTATCCAAAACTCTTGAGACCAGATGCCATCTCTCTCTTTTTTGGATTTGTCTTTTCAAGAAGCTACACCTTAGGACAGGATGCTCCATGACGGAAACCAGAGTGCATGGAAACACCATTTACCTTCCCACCGCAACAGTACCTATTTATCTGCTTGCATTGGCGTGCTTTCGAACTGCTAGGTTGAGGAGCTCACCCTGTTGTGCAGATTCGAACCGCCGACCTTCCGATTGGCAAGCCCAAGAGGCTCAGTGGTTTAGACCACAGCGCCACCCGTGAGATATTATCCCATAGTTCTTTCCTTGTTATGTATCTGTTAATTATGTATCTTCCATTCTTGTTTCCTGTTGTGTTTGCTGTGGTTGTCCATCCTAATCTAAAAATGATCTCTTCCATATATGCTTTCCCTATTCTTTCCCCAAGAAAAGCGCCAGAGATTTGATAGCTTTTCCCTCTGAATTCACTCCAGATTGTACACAGAGCCATTTCTCTCTCAGCTCTATTGATGTCAGGTCTCTCAATTCACAGCTTCATTCCATTCCTCCAGCACCATAGCACCATTTGGCTGTTTTATTCCTCCAACCACCTGTGTGATGGACTTTTCCATTTCACCCTCCTATTCTGCCAGTCCTTTATATTCTTCTCTGAAGTCGCTGTGTCATCTTTGAATCTGCTTTTCATTTCAATCTTCTCTGGTTTATTTTTGAATCAAAGAATCATAGAATTGTAGAGTTGGAAGGGACCCTAAGGATCATCTAGTCCAACCCCCTGCGATGCAGGAATATGCAACCATCCCACACGGGGATTGATCCTGCAATCTTGGCATTATTAGCACCATGCTGTAACCAACTGAGCTATTCATTCTCCATTAGATCAAACTTTTGTTGAGAAAAGAAAAAAAAAATTCTTAAGATACAGAACTCCCCTATTTGTTTAAAACTGTATTGACTCAAACAATTAAAGCAGGATTTTTGTTCTGTCTTTAGTTCTTGAACAATTGACATCCCTTTTTCCTGAAGCCAGAAAGCAGCTCACTGACTGAATGTAAATTTCCCCTGGCAGATGGAGAAATCTCTCAGATAAGTGAGAAACTCCCATCAGGACTCTTACATGGCTTTTGGGTAATATATTTCCTCCACTCACAAGTTGTCAGGGTTCCCAGGAGCAGACAGCTTCTCAGTCTTTTGATTAGAGGTTAATCCCCTGTTCACTCCTTTTTCCCAGAGTAAATTTGACAGCCAAGATTTATGTCTGGCTATCATCAATCACCACATAATTATCTCCATTGGCAGCCTGCCGACAAAGTATGTTCCTCCTAGGATAGAAAAAGTTCTTAGGAAAAAAGTTTATTGTGGGAGATTTGCAGCCAAATCTTAACAATGCGAGTTAGCATGTGAAGGGGTTAAGACCCCAGGGCCACATTGCTGAGAGGCAGACTCAGACCACAGAAATGTAACTAGTAGAGAAGGCTCTGTGTGATGTCACATGACAGACTACCGTAAGTGAAACAACAGGATTGACTTCCTTCCTCTCAAGGTGAGGGGGAAAGACCTTCCTAAGCCTGGCAGGACAGCTTACTCTATGGCATTAACCCCTTCATGTATTAATTAGACTTAAGCATTTTGGTTATATGTGGCTGGTTATCCTAGAAAAATGTCACCTTATTTGGTTTATATTGACTTGACTATTTTATGAATCGATTCTACACAATGATGTAGATCAATTGTATTAATAAGTATTTCTTGTTTTGTTTCTCTTGTTTGTTTTGGTTATTTACCTTTCTCTTGAAAATTCCATATATGTATGTATATATACATACATATATATACAGTATAAGCAAAGTATGAGCAGAAGGCAGCTTAATGAGGCATTTCACGTGAGCAACAAGGGAAAAGTGAGTTAAATATGCTCTTTGGCATTCTTAAGGCGACTTGTGTGCTCACCAAAAGGAGATTCCCTTCTACAAATGCTGCACTGCAAGCAATGCTTTCAGTGTTCAATTTCCTGGGGAAGCAGAAATAATTTTTAGTGATTCAGTATGTGGCTACCAACCAAGGAGCTTTTTGTTTCACAGGAGCAATTACTCTGCTTGAATAGATTTTTGCATGAATTAAAGATGAGCTAGAAAGCATTCCAAAACTGGAATTTTGGCGTGAAGGGAAGATGCAATCAGGGGCCACAATTTACTGGGAGGTTTTTTTTGGTGCAAGCCCCATGAAATCAATGGTAACTGTGCTGGGTTGCAGCTGTATCTCTGTATGCCTTTGACAGTGTGTGACTCTTCTTTCAGTTGGCTTTTGAGATTCCTTAACACCATCTTCCCAACAGCTGCACCCTGGGTGACTCCAAGAAGCTCTTTATCTGCTCCAACACCCTGGAACTGGCAAAAAGAGATTGGTTAAGATTGGTCATGTACTCTCTCTCTAACAAAAATGAAAGTGCTTAAGTTTTGAATGCTACCTTGTTGTTGTTGTTCAGTCGTTCAGTCGTGTCCGACTCTTCGTGACCCCATGGACCAGAGCACGCCAGGCACGCCTATCCTTCACTGCCTCTCGCAGTTTGGCCAAACTCATGTTAGTAGCTTCGAGAACACTGTCCAACCATCTCATCCTCTGTCGTCCCCTTCTCCTTGTGCCCTCCATCTTTCCCAACATCAGGGTCTTTTCCAGGGAGTCTTCTCTTCTCATGAGGTGGCCAAAGTACTGGAGCCTCAACTTCAGGATCTGTCCTTCTAGTGAGCACTCAGGGCTGATTTCTGAATGCTACCTTAGTCTACTACAAATTTTGGAAAGTAGTTTGTCTCTCCGCCCATTTGTTCTTCATAGGTTCGGATACCTCTTGAAATATCATCACCAAACTCGGCATGAAGGGATCCCAAGAAAGCAGTTTTCGTTGACATTTGGATGCCGGCCAATATTCCGAATCAAGATGGCGGACCAAGTTGTGATTTTGCCACGACTACGTCCATTTTGGGGGCATAGATTCAGCTGCCTTTTGAGATATCATATCCAAACTTGGCACATTGTGTGCCATTTTGAATCAATATGGTTGGCCAAAACAATTCCAGGCAGTGCCAGGCACTCTCTGCTGGTACTTTGTGTAAACCATCTTGTCATTCTGTCTCTTTACTGTCACTCAGGCATCAGGGAGTGACATTGCTATTGCTATTCTGCCTTTATGCCTGTCCCTGCCTTGGTAATACCACTGGCTGGTCTCCAGGCCCCTTAGGCCTGAAGCACTGTTAATAGATGCCAGATCAGTAAATGGAAACACATTTATCATCAATAATCTCTTCCAGGAAGAGTGAACTAATCTTGCTTGTATAACTAAGACATGGTTGGAGGAAGGTAGAGATGTGACTGTATCCATGCCTTGCTAATCAAGGGCAGGAACAGCCACAGGTTGATGGGTGTGGAAGAATAATAGAGTCACAGAATCATAGAGTTGGAAGGGACCTTGAGTGTCATCTAGTCCAAACCCTGCAATGCAGGAATCACAGCTAGATCACACATGACAGACAGCCATCCAACCTCTGCTTTAAAACCTCCAAGGAACGACAGTCCACCACCGCTCATGGGAATCTGTTCCACTGTCAAACAGCTCTTACCATCGGAAAGTATTTTTCATATGTGTAGTTGGAATCTCCATTCTTGTATATTGAAGCCATTGGCTTGATTCCTACCCCCCGGAGCAGGAGAAAACAAGCTTCCTCCATCTTCCTTCCATCCTTCCATCTGAGAGCCAGTGTGGTGTGGTGGTTAAGAGCGGTAGTCTCGTAATCTGGTGAACCAGGTATGCGTCTCTGCTCCTCCACATGCAGCTTGGGCTAGTCACACTTTTTTGAAGTCTCTCAGCCTCACTCACCTCACAGAGTGTTACTTGTGGGGGAGGAAGGGAAAGGAGAATGTTAGCCACTTTGAGACTCCTTAGGGTAGTGATAAAGTGGGATATCAAATCCAAACTCCTTCCTCCTCCTCCTCCTCCTCCTCCTCCTCCTCCTCCTCCTCCTCCTCCTCTTCTTCTTCTTCCATGTGACAGCCCTTAAGATGTTTGAAGATGGCTATCATATCTCCTCGTAGGGACCCAGGTGGCGCTGTGGGTTAAACCACAGAGCCTAGGGCTTGCTGATCAGAAGGTCGGCAGTTCGAATCCCTGCCACGGGGTGAGCTCCCGTTGCTTGGTCCCAGCTCCTGCCCACCTAGCAGTTCGAAAGCACATCAAAATGCAAGTAGATAAATAGGGACCGCTCCAGCGGAAAGGTAAACGGCGTTTCCGTGCGCTGCTCTGGTTCGCCAGAAGCAGCTTTGTCATGCTGGCCACATGACCCGGAAGCTGTCTGCGGACAAACGCCGGCTCCCTCGGCCTATAGAGCGAGATGAGCACTGCAACGCCAGAGTCGGACACGACTGGACTTGATGGTCAGGGGTCCCTTTACCTTTAATCATATCTCCTCTCAGCTTCCTCCTCCTAAACATGCCCAATATCTATTTTATTTTATTTTATTTGTTAAATTTCCAAAGCATTGGTCTACAGAGATTCATTCTTCTGACCTTACTCCCTGTTCTGCAGGCTACGAGTTTCCAATGCCTTTACATGGCACTGGAGTCTTGAGACAGGATGGGGATTCTGTTAGAGTACTGAGCACAGGTCTCTCTTGAGGTAGCTTCTTGAGGGCTGGTGTAGAGGACCACAACACTGTTGCTCTTGGGGAATTTCAGTATGGCTGTCGTGACAACCATGGGCCTACCTCATATAATTTCAGACCTTACAGATGTGGCAGGTCACACTCTTGATCTGGCTATATGTTCAAGTCTAAGGACAGACATCTGTGGGTAGGGGAGCCAGTGATGTTTCTATAAACATGAACAGATCATTATCTGATCAGATCAGACCCTTATTATTTATTTATCAAAATTTGTATACCATTTGACTGCGAGTACTCTTAGCAGTTTACAAAGAATATGCAATATACATTAAAATTGTCAATAAAAATCAAGGTTAAAAACAAGTTTACAACAAAAGCAAAACCAACAGTTGAAAGCACACATTATAAGTTAAAATTACACATTAAAATACACACCAGCATTACATGTCTGGGTAGGTTTGCATAAGCAGAAAACTTTTTTTGCAGAAAAGAATATAGTGAAGGTTCCTGCCTAATATCAATGGGCAGGGAGTTCCAGAGTGTGGGAGCTGCCACACTAAATTATTGGTTCCATCAGTCCATATTTTACCCAGTAATGATCCCACCATTGCCCCTATCTTAGGTTAATCTCTGACATCCCTCAAGGTGATTACATTCAGGGTGTGCCCTACCTGGTGTGCTGGACCAATGACGGTCCTGTGGTTGCCACGGACAGTATGAAGTCCTGAGCCAGACAGGGCAGTCTTAAGCATATCCGGCACCGTGGTGCAAAGATCCCTCCGGCACCCCCCCCCCGGCAACTCCAAAACAAGGGAGTGGGCGGTGGAAAATGTCCCCTGCCTCCCCCAGCGCCCCCATCCCCGGCATAGTGGTGGGGATCAAGCAGGAAAACATGCTCTCTGGTGTCGGGGCGCCCTTAGAGGGCAGCCCGGGAAGGCTGCACGACTCCTTTTCCAGGAAGCAGGAGGAGGAAAACGACCGGGAGCAGAGCCGTCTTTAGCAGATGCAGAGGTTTGGGAGGGAAGCTGCGCACAGCTGCCATCCTAAACCTCTGCGGGGATCGCTCTCCCCCCTCCTGCGGAGGCTTGGGAAGGAAGCTGCATGCCCACCAGCCATATAGTTGGTGGGGCGCAGCTGGCGGGCGTGCAGGGAAAGGGGAGCAAAGCCACGCAGTTCCCCACTCACTAGGGCGCCCCTGAGAGGCAGGCACCCTGGCACAATGAACCACTAAGACCAATGGGAAAGATGGCTTCAAAGTTTGCATTTGGATACTGAAGTTGCCCTACCCTGGGGTTCTCTAAGACCATGCTAGAGAACACCTCAGCCATGAAGGCTGCTGGGCAGCAAGGCGACGGATATACCAGCAGCCTCTCTCTCTGGCCCTGCATCAAATGCAAATCCTCTAATCCTATCCAAGATCAATACGTTTTCTGTCAAAGGAGGTGGTACTTCTGTGGACAATGGCAACAGCCCCCTTAACCCTGCCTTTTGACTACTTGTGACCTGTTATTATGTTCCAAACCTAGAGGCTGATGAATGCTGAAGCTTTTCTGCAGTCCTGGGGTCATAGCTGTCAAGTTTCGGATTTGAAAATAAGGGATCAGCAGTCTTACCTATCCCGGGGACAGACACATGTCAGTGGTGGGTGGAGTCAGAAGCAAAAGTGGGCGGAGCATCAATGTAAACTCCAAGCGGCCTCGGGCTTGGAGCGGAGCAAAGAGGAGGGTAGCCAGCAAAGAGGAGGGCAGCCATGTCTTCTTGTCTGATCCCATCGAAACAGGACAGGAAGCAGCAGCTGCTCAAAGGCAGCCAGGCTCCGCCCACCAGCTAACCCTATTGGCCGACTGAGGGGCTCGGTGGCAATGGATAGGGGCTGATGCAGGGGGAGGAATACACCCCCCTGTAAGCACGGGAAATGGCTCCCACTTGCTTTGAGGGCTGAGGCTTTTCTCTCCAAGTAGGCGAGGTCTTCCCACCCAGTCCCTGGCCAGCAGGGGAGGAGCTGCTTCCATTAAAAATGGGATATTTAAGGGAAATAAAAAACAAGGGAGAGCAGCGGGAAACTGTTTGAAATAAGGGAGAATCCCAGGGAAAACGGGATACTTGACAGCACTGCCTGGGGTGGGCAGGATTTCTTGCAGAGTTAGTCAGCAATCCTGTTGTGGTCCAGGTTTCTACCTGAAACATGGAGAAGAATTGTTTCTTAGACACAATTGTCTGGGAGCAGTCCAATACAACATTCCTTGTTTTGCTAGAGTGGACATGCAAGGGAATGTTTGGTCCAGCCAATTGAAGCTTCCTGTTCCTCCTGGCCTAGAGCATCCTTCCTGGCATGTGACTAGTGGGTGGGCGTGACCTTTCCAGACCTGGTAAAAGGTCAAGGCAGGCTGCCACTTCCCCTCCTTTTCCATCTTCCTTTCATCTTGCAAACTTCCCAGACTGCTAACTGCAGTCATTAGGTCAACCCACATATGGGGTAAAACTGTTTGCATATGCTTTAAGCCTTAAGCCTGCCTTCAGGGATCACACTGTGCTCTCCCTGATCATGAGTAAACTTTCTTTTTATTGCTTATGAATAAGACTGCGGTGTCATTATTCTTTTAGGAGGGATTCAAGGGGTCTTACCAGGAAAATACTAGAACACATTTCAATCTGGACAAGCCAGATTGAATTGTGTATTGTCTTAAGAAACTCACACGAGTTTGCAACTAGTTTTCTATTGTGCGTGAGAAGGGGAATGTAAACTCTGCTAAGCAAAGGAACTTTCTAGCGCAAATTAGGAAGGATATTAATAAACAATGTTGAGTCCTGCCACACTCAACATTCCCACAGTTCCCACGTGTCTTTGGCCACATCATAGAGCCTTGGTTTTCTGAGGAATTGAAAGCAATGAAATGGGTCTACCTTGAGAGCGCAGGTGACTCACTAAGCACATAACTAATCACAGGTATGATCTCATCTGAATGCTCAGTCTGTGAAGGTGAAGAAATTGAACTTCAATATCATTGCATCTTATGAAATATTGGCCAGCTTAGCTATTTTTGCTGGAAAATTGCCCCTTTCACAAGCAACCTGGTGGGGCAGGTGGTGGAACCATTGAAAGCTCACTTTGATCAATTGCCTTGCAGTTTGTGTATAGCATCACTTGCATTTATACTTAATTTGTTGTTGTTGTTCAGTCGTTCAGTCGTGTCCGACTCTTCGAGACCCCATGGACCAGAGCACGCCAGGCATGCCTATCTTTCACTGCCTCCCACAGTTTGGCCAAACTCATGTTAGTAGCTTCAAGAACACTGTCCAACCATCTCATCCTCTGTCGTCCCCTTCTCCTTGTGCCCTCCATCTTTCCCAACATCAGGGTCTTTTCTAGGGAGTCTTCTCTTCTCATGAGATGGCCAAAGTACTGGAGCCTCGACTTCAGGATCTGTCCTTCTAGTGAGCACTCAGGGCTGATTTCTTTGAGAATGGATAGGTTTGATCTTCTTGCAGTCCATGGGACTCTCAAGAGTCTCCTCCAGCACCAATACTTAATTAGAAGCCCCCATTAAGGCAGGATTGAAGATGTCCGTAGCTTGTGGACCATCTTATACTGTTATGGATACTTAACAGCTTGTACAACCTGAGGATGTAGATAAGCTCTTTGGAAGTTTGAAACAAATAACCTGTTCTCTGGGTCGTGGTTTTGCTTGTGTTTTTTTTAAAAAAAACAGCCAGGAAAGAGTAGAAGACTTGGACATCAATACATCAGTAGTGGTAAATAGTGTCATTTCACCTGCTCTTAAGGAAGTAGTAAAGCAGCTCTTGCAGAAGACAACAGAGCAAGGGCAGAAACCATTTTAGAAGCCCTGATAAATACTGAAACCCAAGACTTGTAACTCTCTTAGTAGCTTTTGACCATGGTATCTTCTGGAACCTAATCCAAAAGATATAGAAATTTTGTCAGCTGGAAGATCTGTTGATCTGGATAAATATACTTCTGTTTTTTGTTTTTATTGTGTATTTTTTTGTTTTTTATATTGTGATTTTATGTTGTGTACCACCCTGAGATCTATGGCTATAGGGTGATATACAAATAATAATAATAATAAATAGGATTAAACTTCTCTTTAAGAAAAAGAGCTTTAATTGAGGCTACCTCTGAATACCATGTAGCAAAATGCAGCTGCCAGGGTGCTAATGAGGGCTAGATTTGAACATGATCCCGGTTTGGGGTCATCTGCAGATTTGATGAGCCGATTCCCATCAATTCCTGCACTCAAGCCCTTTATAAAGACTTTGAATGACAACAGGCCTAGGACAGAACCCTGTGGCACCCCATTTGTCCCTTTATTGTGTGGGATGTGAAACACGGTACAACAATCAATCAAGTACAACATCCCTAGAGTGGACATAGAAAGCGGATATCTGTTTCTCCTGAGCTGAAACAGACTTCCTCTGTGTAACTAGAGATGGGTGTGGCTTCACCTGTGCAGGTAAAGCAAAACCACAGGCTAGCCACCATCTTTTTGACTCACTTTCAACAGAGCAACATGTGCTTAGGCAAGATGCTCTCTTGGCCTCCAGCCAAGAGAGTAGAAGGAGCTATCGCCCTTAAGGAATAGTCTCCTAATGTATATTATATTTCCTAAGCTAAAAGTCTGCCTTCTGGGATCCAATTGTGAACAGATGATAATTGTAAGTAAAATCTTTATACTTTTATAGAAGACTGTGTCGTGTCTTATTTTAGGAGGGAATTAGAAGGGGAAAATACCAGGACAATATTATTATAGAGACTCTAGCGAGTCGGAGCAAGCTATCCGCTATGTGTGTTTAAAAGAGGAATGAAAACTCTGCTAAGTTCTGGGACTTGTTAACACAACTTGGAATAGGATATCTTAAACAATATATCCTCTCCTGCATCCCTAAGCATTCCCACATTTTGCAGGATGATGAGGAACCGTTAGTGAGCACTCTTTGGTTTTGGTCTGAATGACCAGCTACAAATCCACCTAGCAGTTACCTCATCCAGCCCACATTTTACCAGCTTCTCCATAAGAATATCATGGAGGATTTTGTCAAAGCCTTAATGAAATCAAGATACACTATGTTATTTATTTATTTTTAGTTGCCTTGAGAGTGCCTTTAAACCTCTTTTGTTGTCCATCAGCATTACGCTTTCCATTCTTAAGTTGGGAGTAGAGCAGTTGCTTTGGAAGACAATAATCAGCATATCCAAACAACATGACCAGTCCAATGAAGTTGATGTTGAGAAACAACTGGGAAACGCTGGCCTGCGAGTGCTATATCAGAGAACAGCCTTTACCAAAGGCGTCATGGACTTAGAAGAAGCATGAACTCAGGACAAAGGGGAGAAACAAGCTAAGAGGAAGGCATGTTTGGCAAATCCTCACCATGATCAATTCCTTCCTGGAAACCTATGTCCCAACTGTGGAAGGATGTGTGGATCCAGAATTGGCCTCCACAGTCACCTACGAACTCACTGTTAAGACCACATTCATGGAAGACAATCTTACTCTGCTATGAGTGATTGCCAAAGCAGAAGAACTTATTGTTTTGTTTGTTATTATGTTATGTATTTTTTTGGCTGAGCCAAGGCTGGTGTTAAGTCCAAAAAAGGGACATTCTGGGGGTGTGACGGGGTGGTACCAGAAGGTGGACTTAGCCTGGAACTGAAGCCTGTTCAGCTCAGGTGCAGAATACTTTAAAGGTTTGCTTTCCCTTTACCAGGCTTAGGAAGAGGAAGAGGAGTGGCCCTGCTGCTGAACATAATTTGGATGCAGTGTAAATTTTGTTGTTGTTCAGTCGTTCAGTCATGTCGGACTCTTCGTGACCCCATGGACCACAGCATGCCAGGCACGCCTATCTTTCACTGTCTCCCGCAGTTTGGCCAAACTCATGCTAGTTGCTTCAAGAACACTGTCCAACCATCTCATCCTCTGTCATTCCCTTCTCCTTGTGCCCTCCATCTTTCCCAACATCAGGGTCTTTTCTAGGGAGTCTTCTCTTCTCAAAGTACTGGAGCCTAAACTTTCAGGATCTGCCCTTCCAGTGAGCACTCAGGGCTGATTTCTTTAAGGATGGGTAAGTTTGATCTTTTTGCAGTCCATGGGACTCTCAAGAGTCTCCTCCAGCACCATAATACGAAAGCATCAATTCTTCGGCGATCAGCCTTCTTTATGGTCCAGCTCTCACTTCCATACATTACTACTGGGAAAACCATAGCTTTAACTATACGGACCTTTGTCGGCAAGGTGATGCCTCTGCTTTTTAAGACGCTGTCTAGGTTTGTCATTGCTTTCCTCCCAAGAAGCAGGCGTCTTTTAATTTCGTGACTGCTGTCACGAAATTTACTCTGGCTTAATTTACACCATTCTTTTGCACATAGGATTGTTCCCCTAAACATGATTAAAATACCAGGGAAGAAAATATCAGAGTCCCAATACGAGGTTTAAATGCCACACATGATGATACATTTTTGCTGTTTATGTTGCACCACTGTTGTGTGGCAATAAATGTCACAGTAAATGTGGTATGTAAAACACCTTATATATATATATATTTCTTTTCATTTGTTTCCGGGTCACCTTCAAAGGTAGCCCCATGTAGAGAGCATTGCAGGAGTCCAAGCGGGAGATAACCAGCGCATGTACCACCCAAGTGATGCAATCGTTCTCAGTGAATTCAGTACAGTAAATGATATGACAGCATGAGAAAGGCAATTTCCCCTGAAATGTGCTGCTGCTGCTGCTGCTGCTATGGATTAAGTCATTCTCCACCTATCCCCACCACCCCCACCCCCCAGTATCCACCAGTCTACTGAATCCATTGCCATGTCCCTGAGGGAGGGAAGGCCGTCCATTAGCGAGCACGTGATTCTGAATGCCTCTCTGAGGTTGGAAGTCGATGACCTCAATTCGAGGTGGTCGGTGGCTCAGGAGAACGGGGCGGACTAGCACCAAGTTGAGATCAGGTTGGCGGCCGCTATTGGCTGACGTGGCAGAATCCGATCTAGCTGCAATGCCTCTGTGCGGAGCCCCCGCAGCAGACGGGAGTGCATGCGTTCCTGTGCGGCTCTTCCATTGCAGCAGCTCCTTGCCGGAGTGGGGGGGCGGGGGGCGGTGTTGAGGCGCAGAGAATTGCACCAGCTCAGCTGCTCTGCAGGTGCATCCCTCTTCATTGGCCAGTCCGGGCCTCCTGCTGCTGCTGCTGCTGCAGCGGCGGCGGGAGGGGGGGGGGAGAGGCGCATTTGCTGCACCCTCTGCAGGTTCCCCTGCCCTCGTGAAACCACTAGCCAAGGGAGCGGCTAGAAGGCAGCAGAAGCAGCCGCGGGCCTGACGGCGCCCCCACCGTCGCTCTCGGGCCGGAGAGCGAGGGAATGTCCCACTAACCTATATGCTGTGACCAGCTAAAGTCCCATAAACAGACGGGCGCCTTTCGAACGAGCGCGGCTAACGGGGCGCTCGACGGGGCGGCCAAAGTGCCGCAGCCTGGTGGGGTGGGCACTTTGATCCCGAGAAAGGGGAAGATGTGGGCTGTAAGGCGGAGAACGGCTCTTGCGCGCCTAGGCACAGGGTCCACTCCAGGAGATGCACCGGAGCAGGGCAATGCAGTTTGAGGGGCGGGGGTCGCCACAAGTCTCCGGCAAACGTCCGCAGAGGCAACAGGCGCTTACCCCCTTGGGTGGGTGGGGGGGAAGCGGCCCCCAACCTATCCAGGCACCTCTCCTTGGCCCAAACTCGGCCCGGGGCCGCCGCCGACCTTGTCGTCCGGGCCCCCACCCGGGTCACTGCGACGGCCTTGCTCCGCGGGGGTGGCTTGCGAGGCTTCCCACTGGCTTCGCAGGGTAGATGGGCGGCGGCAGCTTCTCGCGTGGGGGCGCCCTCGGGTCCGGCGCTGCCTGCATTGCGTCGGGGAGCGGGGGGGGGGGGGAAGAGACCTCTCCGGTGCGCAATGCCGAATCCCCGCGAAGGTCGCGGAGGGGAGGCGGCGCGAAGGAGCCTCCCGAGCCCGCATCCAAAAGGTGTCGGCCGGCTTGCGTGGCCTGGGAAAAGGACGCCCCCCCACCCCACCCCACCCATCCACCCCGCGCGAGGCGTCTCTCTCAACGCCTCGGCCGTCCGCTCGCCTTCAGCCCAGGTCTGTGCTGCTGCTGCGGCGCGGCGGCGGCAGCGCGCCCGGAGGTGGCTCGCCTTGGCCGCCGCCGTTGCGCGCCTTCCCCGCCGCCTGCCGGCCTGCCAGGTGCCGCGTGTCCTGCGGCGGCGGCGGCGACTGCCCCCGCCCCTCCCTCCCTCGCCGCTCCGGGGGGACCCGCGCGCAGGAGCAGCAATGCGCCTTGGCCAGTGTCCGCCTGAGCCGCGTCCGGGACGGGCGAGCGAGCAGAGGCAGCCGGCAGCCGAGGCCCCCGGATTCCGCTGGGCTTGGAGAGAAGAAGGGGACCCCCACCACTACCCAGTCCCTCCTGCTCCTCCTCCTCCTCCTGCTCCTCCTCCTCCTCCCCTCGCCCACCCCCTCGATGCCCATGCCTCCTCCTGAACTGCCAGCCTCCTCTTCTCGCTGCAGCCCGATGAATATTTCTCTGTATGAATATTTCACCATCTCGCAGGCGGCTCTGTAAAGCGATCCGTAGATTCTCCCCGAGAGGGAGCAGGAGGAGGCGGAGGCGGCGGCGGCGGCGGCGAGTGTGCGCCGCTGCGCCTTGGATGCTGCTGTTGCTGCAACTGCAAGGCGAAGAAGCGCCTTGACGCATTCCGGCCGGGGCTCGCTCGCTCCTCGCCTGCGCTGCTGCTGCTGCTGCTGCAACGGCCACCGCCGGCCTCCCCGCGGCAGGTAAGGAAGGCTCCTCCGAGGCAAGTTGGCTGCTCCTTGCAACGCGGGGTTGGCTTCGGGGTGGGGTGGGGGGCGCTGCTCAAAGAAGTGGTGTGCGGTGGCACAGTTACTAGTTCCAAAGCCTTTTCTTTCCCGCGCGCTTTTTCCTCCAACCCCCGCGCCAATAAATATTTGGAGAGATTTTTCTCCCAGGATTCTGCTTTTATTAAGAAAGATCGTGGTATTCCGACCCCTCTGTTTTATGTTTGGTTTTCTTTTTTTTTGCTCGCACATCGTTCAGGCGGATGTGGGCTGTGAGGCAAAAATTGCGAAGCGGAGGAAGTCTTGTTAAGTAGGGATTGAGAAGTTACGACGAGCAGAAACACAGGACTTCTTCGTGAAGGGCACCCATTCGGAATTCATGTGTGCATGGAAGTGTGCTAATTTACGTTACAGGACTGCTTTAAGGGTTGGGCTGCAGCCTGGAAAGAGTTGCATGATGTTGGACACAGCACTGGAACTGCTGTGCATTTGTGTGTTGGGGTGGGGAGAGAGAGAGAGGTGTTTTTACGCATCTGCTTCTTGTCCCTTTACAGTATCTACCGGTTGCCTCGAAGTGAGCTTTATTCCTTAGAAACATAAAATAAAAACAAAGAGGAAGGGGCCATTCCAGAGCGAAGTGGGAAGTCCGTGGATATTGCTGAGTCGGCATTTCAAGCAGTCTCCTTCCAGTCACCGCGCTTACTTATTTATTTTATTGAGGGGAAGTGTGTGACAGCAGCCGCAATACAACAGCAGCAGCAGCAGCAGCAGCAGCAGCAGCAGCAACATGGTCACATCTTGGAGAAAAACGAAAGGACTGCATTAAAAGACAGAAGGAAACTGCTCCGAAGGGACCCCAGTCTGGCTGTGTTGCATATGTGTTAAGAGACCCCAGCCTTCTATTTGTCCTTTGATGAAGCTGGAGAAACTCTCTCCCTTTTTTTCTTCCCACCCTCCCCAATGACCAGCGCCCTATAGGTCCTTTCCCCGCCTAGCCTGGATGCCATTCAACCTACCTCTGTTCCCTTATCCTTGAGCTTCCCAGCCCTGATACCCATCCTCCATCCTGTTTTCCTGCTCTGGGAGCTGTCCACACCAAGGACCTCACCTCTCCTTTCCCCCCTCGCCATGTTGTAATTCTGCATCTATATCCAGTATCGGTCTCCTCTGAAGTCCTCAGTTCTTCACTCTCCTTCAGCTCTGGCGGCTTCTGATCCCAGAACTCTTCTCCTTCCGCATCCCATCACGTCTCCTAGTGATTCTGTCCTTCCCACCCCGTAGTTGCCATGACGGTGATGGCTGGGGACAATATGGACGAGACTTCTGCTTTGCCGGGCCATCCCCAGGACAGTTATCGACCTGGGGCACACGATGACCACGAATGTTGTGAGAGGGTTGTGATCAACATTGCTGGCCTGAGATTTGAGACGCAGCTGAAGACTCTCGCCCAGTTTCCCAACACTTTGCTGGGTAACCCCAAGAAACGCATGCGATACTTTGACCCCCTGAGGAACGAATATTTCTTTGATCGGAACCGGCCCAGCTTTGATGCCATCCTCTATTACTACCAGTCTGGAGGGCGGCTTCGCAGGCCTGTTAACGTGCCTCTAGACATGTTCTCGGAGGAGATTAAGTTTTATGAACTGGGAGAGGAGGCCATGGAGAAGTTCCGGGAAGACGAAGGTTTTATCAAAGAGGAAGAGAGGCCCCTGCCTGAGAAGGAGTACCAGCGGCAAGTGTGGCTGCTCTTTGAATATCCCGAGAGCTCTGGGCCAGCTCGGATCATTGCAATAGTCTCTGTAATGGTGATCCTCATTTCTATAGTGATCTTTTGCCTGGAAACTTTGCCAGCATTGAAAGAGGACAGGGAGTATATGGGACCCCGAAACCGCAGCGACAACTCTACAGTGTATTACAAGTCCAATATCTTCACTGATCCCTTCTTCGTGGTGGAGACTCTGTGCATCATATGGTTTTCTTTTGAATTGGTGGTGCGCTTTTTTGCCTGTCCCAGCAAAGCTGAGTTCTTCAAGAACATCATGAACTTCATTGACATAGTAGCCATCATCCCATACTTCATCACTCTGGGTACAGAGATGGCTGAGCAGGAGGGGCCTCAAAAGGGGGAGCAGGCCACTTCTCTGGCTATCCTGAGAGTCATCAGACTGGTAAGAGTCTTTAGAATCTTCAAACTCTCCAGACATTCTAAGGGCCTCCAGATTTTGGGACAAACCCTCAAGGCGAGCATGAGGGAGTTAGGGTTGCTAATCTTTTTCCTCTTCATTGGGGTGATTTTGTTCTCCAGTGCGGTGTATTTTGCTGAAGCTGAGGAATCTGGCACCTATTTCGACAGCATCCCCGATGCTTTCTGGTGGGCAGTGGTAACCATGACCACTGTAGGATATGGTGACATGTACCCTGTGACAATTGGAGGCAAAATCGTGGGCTCCTTGTGTGCCATTGCTGGTGTGCTGACAATTGCCCTGCCTGTACCTGTCATTGTGTCCAACTTCAACTACTTCTACCACCGAGAAACAGAAGGGGAAGAACAGGCTCAGTTACTTAAAGTTAGCTCTCCTAATTTAGCATCTGACAGTGATCTGAGTCGCCGTAGCTCCTCCACAATCAGCAAATCTGAGTACATGGAAATTGAAGAGGATATGAATAATAGCATAGACAATTTTAGAGAGGCTAACCTCAGAACTGGCAACTACACCATAGCCAACCAAAACTGTGTTAATAAAAGCAAGCTGCTGACTGATGTTTAAAAAACATGTAGAAAAGAGAAACATTGGCAGCTTGAAGACTTTAAGTGACCAGCAGTCACACTTTGTAGATGCTTTACTCTTCGAATGCTTTACCTCGTAAATGCATTGTTGCATTGCGAAATTTTGCTCAGCGATTCAATAAGCTTTCAGGATCCATGAAAGAATTTCACTTTTCCTTTTTGTTTTCTTTTAAAAAGGGTATTTTCCAAGTGGTGGAAACGGTTACTTATAACTCTTTGGACTAGCCTAAGTTATAAATAGAAATTGTACGCTTCTAGCCCTAGACATTTCCCCATAACTTTTAAGTTTCCAACCGTTTTAAAAAAATCAGCTCAAGAGGACTCTAAAAAAAATAAAATACTTAAAATATGCATGGATTCAAGGAAACGTTTCTACAAAACTGCACAATGCATCCAAGAAAATGCACCCAAAAATATTCAGCAGTAATGTGCAGTAAGTATTTGTCATTCTTTAGACTGACCGACATATACATTTCCTTCCTTTGTGAAAAGTTTTGTAGTTCTGATCTACAGATTCACACACAGCACCTTATGAAAATATGCCAGGTTTTTTTTTTTGCTGTATACACTATTAAAATCGAAGAATTTTTCTCTGTGTGGGGGGGAAGATTGAACATCTGCAATGCTGCTAAGGTTTCTTAAGTGCAGATGGTTTCAACATACTTCTTTCCCTTCCTCAGAAATGGATGCAAAACTTTTTAGCCCCTTTGTTGCAAGATAGCACAATAGAATTTAATATAAGCATGTTTGACTTTGATACTATCTATTTTATAATTGCATGCCTGGAACATTACCTCAGATGATAGGGGATAAGGTTTTGTTTGAATTGATCTTCTTTAAAATAGGCCCTTTTTTGTTTCAATTTGCATTCACCAAAGTGCACTCCTTTTTATTTGTTAAGTATCTGATTAGTAACTTAAAAGTACTGTATTTAAGTGCATATGTTAGTCAAATGGGAACAATAACTTTTGGAAATCAAAGCATGTTTCAAATATTCAGCATTATGGCCTATTTGACTAAGGTGTAACTCAACATTAATTAATGCATGGTTTCAGTAATAAATACAAAAAAAAAGCTTGTTAGGATGAAGGCCAGGAAGAGAATACTAGAGAGACTTGTTGTTTTCCTGCATTGCTCAGGGAAATGAGTTGGCTTCTGTCCGGGCCTTAATAGAAAGTAACATATCCCATCCCTTAAAGGGAAAGCTATATGGAAAATTAAGTCCAGTTTATATATAGCAATGTCTAAATATTCTGTATCTCCTAGAGCAGAAAAAAAGGTGCAGAAGCATGCCTTTTGGTGCATTCTTAGAATGTAAAATGAAACTTATCGATTATATGCATCCAAATTGCAGCCCAGTTATTTTCGCAGTCATTGTTTGGACCTTAGAGACTTTTGTATCCCCCCTAGGACTCGCTGAAGAGACTCAACCAATTGATTTTAGATAGTTGCTTAGTGCCTTTATCATTACAGCCACTGGACTGCTGAAAGTGCCTCTATGAAAAAAGAGCTGATCCTGAGTAGGCATGGATGAGTCAGTTGGGACAATAGCAGGACTCTACCATGCCAAATGCAGGCACAGCAGAAAAAAAGCCAGGGAGAAAGACGATGTGTAAAGCGGAGAGGCAGAAGAATAGGGCAAAGCGTACCAGCACTCTCGCAGACCTAATTTCCTCCTGTACTCTGCACCCTGCAGCTGAGTGACATTGCAACCTAAACATTTGCCTTTGACAAATGCTACTCCCGCAAGACCCAGTGTTCCCCCCCCCCCCCAGTTTGTTTATAGAGACTCTGCTGCACTCTGTGTTTGTTTGTTTGTTTTTCCGTATATCGGCCCATTCTTCCCCTGGCTTGAACTTTGGCAGCCTGGCATGCACCCTACACTAGAGGAAGTAAGGGCCATCCTTTGCAAGTAGCCTTAGCTATGCAAGGAGCAGGTTGGGCGGAGGCACGCTGAATCTGTACACTTGCTCCTCTTTTCCAACGGAGCTCTCATCCTTTCCACCCAAATTCTCTTGGATTTTAAAATTTGACTCCTCTGAAGCTTTCCCATCCATTGTAACAACTCTCCTACTGTTGGGTTTGTTGAAGGTTGCAGCATTTTCTGAGAAGGCGTTTTCTGCAATTATGCAAGTCTTGAAGTTATAGCCCATAGAAATCAATAAGTCCATTTTTTTTTACTGATATAGGCACTAATCTTTTTTCCCTTTTTTAAACTTTTCCCTTCTAAAAGTCAAAGTTGAGGCTCTTTCTCCCATGCCTAGCATGTGGCCTTATACACTCAACCCTCTTTTACATTACATAGACCCCAGGACTCCATTCTATAGCATTTGCACTGTAAAAGGAGCATTACCAATTCTGCAGCTTTGCCCAAAACTGATACGTCAGGTGGACAGAAAGATGCAACTTTGTGACTTGTATGGTTCAAGATGGTAGGAAGCACAGAAGGACCTCTTAAATACTGACTGCAGCATGTTCGGGAAAAATAAATATTGTAGTTGATAGGAAGCTCTACATTATTTTCCATTCTCAATATCCAGTTTCTCCCCAATTTAGTCACAGTTTCCCCTGCTAGAGTGCTAGATTTGGTGGTCTACCTTGATTCCTCCAAACTCCTAAATTTAGGGAAGGCAATCCCCTGTTAAACTGACTTTGAACATTGTGTGTCGTTATCTCAGCAATAATCAGCTCAGTGCTGTATGGGGTCTTTGATCAGGAAGTGCCACCTGAGAGAGGATGAGGCCTCAGTTGGGCAGCTTGGTGAGTTTCTGTGTTGACTGGTTGGGTTATCCTCACCTTAGTTTATCTGCTGGACTGATCCTTATTCTGCATGTTTAAGAGAAAGTATGCATGCCATGCAGCGGTTTGGTTTGTGGCTTCCCCCTTTTGCTTTTGGCAGGGATAGGTGATCTTTAGGGCTTGTGGGGTATATGATCGTTGCTTACTCATTTATAACAAAGGGACTGGGTATATATGGAGTGCAGGGATTAACTTCATGTAGCATAGGCATGCATTTCTTCCAGCAAGGTTTTCCCTCCCCTTAAAATCAGACTCATTCCTTCGCACTAATACGTGCTGAAATGCGTTTGTAGGTCTGAAGGTGCACTAAACTACTGCCTGGTTCTTAATACACCTTTTTTTGGTTTTTAATTTTCTTTTCTGCCATATTTTGTTTTGGTGACTGATGGTTTCTAAAAAGCGAGTGCTGTAGCTTGCCCCCGGTAGGAGCGATTTGAAAACGGACATGGCGAATCAAACTAGAGGCGAGGAAACCTCGTGAATTTGCTAGCATTTGGTTACTGCAGTGCTGCTCTCTCCATCCATTGGTGTGGACTCATGGTTTGTGATGCTGCGCTTACACAGTCGTTGGCTGCTAAGTATTTATTTACTGATTCATCAAGGGTGAGAATCAGGCTGTAGGCTTAGAAGCTTTGATTAAAGGAAGGGCAAGGCCTAGAATCAGTTGGAGTTTCCTTAATCTTAATATTGGTCTTATCTTAATCTTGACCTTTGTACAGAGGTGGCCTTTAAGTAAGAGCAGAGGATGGGGCTGGCTCCAGAAGTACAGGAAGCAATTCAACCACAAAGCTCACGGAAGTGAACAGAGATGTGCAAGGTCATTCCAGTGCTTTTGGGATGTTCCAGTTCATTTCAGGGTGGCCTACGCAAGACAACAGTCCAGCGCTAGGCTAGTGCCAGTTTTTTGGGGGGTGGGGCGGAAGGAGGCTGCTTGGATGTTCTGCTTTAGATACCAAAAAGTCTTGGAATGGCTCTTTTTTTTGACATGGAAGCAACCAATATTAACTGGACAACATTAAGCGGGAGATCATTGAATAGGAACACACTGCAGGGATAAAATGCTGTCACTCTCTCTTCCAAGGACAGGGAAGTTAGTGACTCCACCCTCCCGCCCAATACTGATCCAAAACACGTATAGAAATAGGACTCAGGGGCGTACCCAGGATCAAAACTGGGGGGGGGAAGCCATGGTCGTTCAGGTTCAAAAACAAAAACAGCTTCAAAAAACAAAAACAGCTTCAAAAAACAAAACAAAAAACTTCCACCCCCCCCAAAACAGAAAGCCCCAAATGGCTGAAAAACTCAGTTTCCCAGGATCCTCAGTCCTCGCAAAGGAACTACTCACCATGCAAGGGAACTCAGTTTCCCAAGCTCCCTTCTTGCCAGCACGATGTAGCTTGGATACAAAAAGCAGGCAGAGGAGGAAGGATGAGAACCCAGGCTAAGACCATGGTCAGCCCCTGGATTCGCCCCCTGACACTGCCCAAGTCTCAGCCTGCATCCCCATTTGACCAAGCAGGGTGCAGGCTAGGATCCGGTCTCTGATAGGCACGCCAGCTCTTTGTTGGCATGAGGGAGGGGAAAACAGCTGGCGCAACACACACACACACACACACACACACACACACACAGTGGCCAACTGTGCCTCGGCAGGAGGGCAAGAGCTCAATTGTTATTGAGATTTTGGGAGAGGGAGAAGGACCAGTCGTTGAGCTTTTATTCAGGAGGAGAGCTTTTCTTTCCTTTTAGGCTGCCGATAACCATTTATTTTATTTTTTTTGCTTCTAGGGGGGCAGCTGCCCCCCTGCCACCCCCCTGGGTACGCCCACGATAGGACTAACTGTATATGGATAGAAGGTTTGGAGATAAAGGTACATAAGGCCACATTCTATCACTGTTATTATAAAATAAAAATAAAAATAAAAATCCCCAAAGCAAATTTCAACTGAAATGGGAGTCCTTATCTCCTTAGCTCCTGTGAAATCGGTATATTTTCTTATCGAATGTTATTATGGTTATCATTGCTGACATACTTTTTGAAGGTGACATGCAAATAAGAGGATGTGTGGTTTTTCGTTCCAAGTGGAGTTCAACTCACATTGAATGTTGTCGATTATTTCCATTAAAAGACCCATTTATTTTGATGACTCCTTGGCCTGATCTGTGCTAAGGGCTGGGGGAAAGGTAAACCTGCTCAGATCCTATGTATATCACTTCAGACTGCAGGTCACAGTTGTGTGTGGGCAGGTAGTATGTTGGAAACGTCCCCCACCCCCCAATGTCATTACACAATCTATCAGGGAGAAGACTGGGCTGCAAACCATCTCTCTCATATCTGGACCTTGCTGTACATATTTGGGCTGCAGGTGAGACTGCATATGGCCGAATGACCCAAACGTTCCCTGCACATGGAAAATGAGTCTATTGGGAAGAAAGTTTCTAATGCAACCTTCTTAACATGTTAGTTTTTCTTGTTCCAAGAATTTATTTTTTCATGGTGTAGCACTGAATCATGCAAGCTCTTGTCTACGGTTGGAAGTGTTATAGCAAATGAACAGGTTTACCACTTTTGCGACAATTAGTTTTCTATGTGCAGGGAGTTTTTTTTTTTTTAAAACAAAGCATAATAATGTGATTCCTCTGTCTCTAGTCTAATGTGGAACTGTCCAGAAAATGCTTTGCTATGTCACCTGCTGGGTGGCCAGACCACTGTTCCTACTAAATATCTGATGTTGGGGCCTGAACAAATTAATTAGTCTGGCAGAGTCCTGTCCCCTAAACATTTAATTGTGGTTTCTATACCTATTCAGGTTTTTTTTTTAGTCCTGACCTATCTGTTCAAGTTATTCATACAAATAAAGCTCTCAGCTGGCATGTAAATAATTACAAAATGGAGTATTTGTAGCTGAGCATCGCAGTCCTTATTGAGAAAGCACATGGAGCAGGACAAGTGAAGCTATGTCTATCTCCTTAAGTTTTATGTAGAAATGCATTCACTTATTGGTGCAGGATTTTGGGGTGTTTTGCGGGGTACTAAAACTACAGCACATGTGAAATATGAGGCATAATGTACGATTTAAAAATAAAATTGAGGGTCCGCTTCGTACATATTGCCAAACCACAGTACATATGATAGAAAATGCAAGCCCTGTAACATGTCACAAACTTTGTTTCGTGAGTTGAGAAATTTGTCAGTTAACAAAAAATTTTTTTACCCAGAAGGCTGAATATTCTTTATGGTTTCAATATTATTATTATTATTAAACTTAAAAAGGGTATGAGCTGAACACACAACACTTTCTCCTATATGTAATTTCTGTAGTATTGTCAGACATGATCAAGAAAAGTAAAACTATATTAAAAGTTAAATTTCCCTTCCCTTGTTAGGGACCATTTGGTTCCATATGCAGTTAGAACTGACGATTCTATAGTTGGTCTTTTTAAATTAAATTTTCATTTCAAGACAGTTCTTTTTAAAAGACAGTTAGGTGACATAAATTTTGCTATATTCGGAAATACTTCTAGATATAAATCAGAATTAACCACTGTCTTTATTTTAATTGACAGATTTAAAAATATCTGTAAATCTCCCCTCCCATTTTTTTTTCTGTGGGTGCTGAATAAATTAGGCCACAAATGTGCATATGATCAGGAAATAGCATGCCTTGCCTTTTTTCAAAGAATTGTAATCAATTTGAGATTTTTACTCCGATTTTGTTGGGAAAACAAATCCTTGTTCATATCTACGTTGATCAGTTGTTCCCTTCCTCTAGTCGTACTATATATGATTTATACTTTTAAAAGTCTTCCCTGTCCGGCTGTCATTTGAACACAACTGAATTCTTTGGGAGTATATTTATATTTGATTAAACTGTTGCTTCAGGATCATTTCTATAAATGTGACTGGAATCAAATGTATATTTTACTTTTGTACAAAAGTAAAAAAAAGAGAGGATATTTTTGTGACTAAATTTAGCAAAGAAGAATACATTAGAACTTAACTTTGGTTTTCCAAGACATTTCTTAAACACACACACACACACCCAGCACATTGGTTTGAAACTATGTAAATAACAGCTGTGGGTAGGAATGTATATGGATTCTTTTACATACCTCTCATTTTAACGATGCAGTATTACTGTTGAACAAGGTCGCGGAATGGTTCTTTGCAGAAATGTGCACCATCAGGCAACAAACCATGGAAGCTGTCATGGGTCTATTGATTTCCGTAATTTACCAATTGCTTACACTTTGAGTCAAGTATGTACCTCATTGTCATATTAACTGCTGATTTGACTTAACCATAGCTGAAATGGTTTGGTTTGTCAACTTTTGGGACAGCAAATGTTATGAGTTTATATTTAAGACATATAAAGTGCATAGTTTTCGTCTATGCAATTTTACTTGCTTCTGTCACTTTTATCGTCTGTTCATACTTGGCATCTATTAAAGATAATTTTTAAGGATCTTATTCAGATATACTGTGACTGGTTTATTGGAGTCCTGTTTTTCCTCTTGTTCCTTCCCTTGGGGAGATTTTGGGAGTACGTGGATGGCAAGAGGAGGGGTCTAGGAAACAAGATTGGTGGGATATTGGACCATGGAAATGTGAGGAAGAGGGAAATGCGAGAGAGGAGTCTGGGAGGGAAAGGAGACAATGGTCAGAGAGGAGAACTGGACAATGGTGAAGTACTGCAGCGATTTCAACCAGCATATTGTTACCAAATCTCTGGCTACAGGCCTGTAGTAAAAGTGAAATGGGCTAGCTCCCTTTATTTTCCTTACTTGAACTACATTCTTTTAAAAGAGCTTTTGTGTGTGCTAGCGATTGGCACTTGGCTGTGCTGCTGGAGAAGGCGATGGATGGGGTTGAGAACATTGAGTTGTGACAGATCTGCCGTCATAAAACAAAGCGTTGCTCCTTTGCTCCTGTGCGAGTGTTACATCTTAATCTCTATGACTGCGGAATCAAAATAAGATAATATGATCAGTCGCAGGTGACCTGGTGTCCCTCAACCACCTTCCTCCTTAGAATTTAAACGATAAAGATGGGCATTATTAAGAGTAAATACTGAAGTAATTTCTTTGTGTTCCACTAGAGAGATGAGCAGGGTACAGAATGGTTCAGACAATACCTTTTGACCCAGATGGCATTTAAATTTGATCCTCTTTAAAGCTTTTGAGATGCTTTGGAACCATTCCTTGAAGTCTGGAAGATTCCTAACCTGCTAATATGGAACGTTCAGTCGATATTGTTCCAAATAATTTTGGATCCTACCTGTGATATCAGGGGACAGTCTTATATTTGGTTATATTAATGTGTATAATAGTTTGAATACAGTAATTGCTATATTTAATTTTTTTGGTAACCCATGAGGAGTAGTATCAATGGTCAATCATGGTTAGGAACACACTTTCCTTAAGAACCAAACGAAACGAAACGTTTATGAAGTCTGAACCATGATCCATGTTCTTTGTGTCACAGCGCTGTCTGTTTCTCCTCTGCGTAAAATGAGAACCATTTCAAATTCGGTTTTATAGTCTTTATGGCCTATCCCTAATAAATGAAATCTAACAATAATTGCCCCTTATGTGAGAGAATGACAAAGCAATTATTACCCACCATCGTCTCTTATGGTCTCTTTCTTCAAATCATTTTTCTATCATTGTCCCTAATTAAGGGCCCAATGCTGGGGTTATATATTGTGTTCATTTTACTCCCAAGTATTTCTGTTAAAGTCTGGAATGATTCCAAAGTAAGTATTTCAGGCCAATGCACTTAAATGTGTTGTTGTCTCTCTCATGCCCTCACAGTCACATTGTGACATCATCATTGTTGCATATTTAACTATGGTCTGCCACCTTTTGCTTAGACTGCAGTTTCTTTGAGGAACGTACCTTTATTGCAGGCTTCACCGAACTCCAATGTTTTACTGCAGTGCAAATGGATTAAAAAAAACACCACAAAATGTCGGGATGGGCCATTAGAAAAAAGGTTTAATCAGCTTCATGGAGGAGAGGTCTCTCTGTGGCTGTTAAACTATGATAGCTAAGTGGAACACCATGTTCTTTGGCAATATGCTGGCCACCGTATATCAGTTACTTGGGGGCAAAAGCAGAAGTAGCATGTTTTGTGGTCTTTCCGGAAGCAACTGGTTGGCCAGCATGTGAAACAGCATACCTGAATGAATGGAACTTCGGTCCTACCTAGAAGGCCTCTTCTTTGGTCAGAGGCTACCTCTGAATACCAGGCACTGGAGACAAACATAAGAGCTAGCTTCCAACACATAGAAAAATATAATAAATATCAGACATTAAAAACTTCCCATATCTTGTTTAATTGCCCATTATACATTGTTCCCCGAGCAAGGATTCTGAGTTCAATCATTCTGGAAATTGTTGCTAAACCACCTGAATTGCATCTAGCTTATCTACTCCAGGACATAGACTCTTATAGAACATTACAGGTTGCCAGATTCCTGATTTCAGTTCTTTCATATAAAAGACTTCATGGAATGCTGCATGACTATTAAAAATCTAGTAAACTCTATGCACCATCTTTATCTTCAAGGCCATAATACGGTACATCTAGAGATTGTAAGTAATGCGAAGGAGATTATGCGTTGAAATATTTTAGTTGATATTTTAGAATGTAAAATGCTGTTTTATTTATTAATTTGTTTTACCTTGTGGGCTTATAGCCGAATAAAGTATTATCTATCTATCTTCCCAATACGGAGCAATCATTAGATGTCAGGTGTCTTCTTAAAGTTGTATAGTTATTTATCTCCTTGACATCTGACGGGAGGGCGTTCCACAGGGACCTGTGTTTAGACCTGTGTTTGAGCTTCTCAGGTGTATCTAGCTGGCTCCATCAACGATGAACTAGATGGACACATGGTGTGATTCAGCAGAGATCTTACATTCTTATTAAAGAGGAATTTAACAGATTCATCATCATGGAGGATAGAAATATTGAATACTGTACTTTCAGCAGTGGATTTCATGATTTATTTGTGGGGTCCACGAGTCACTTTATGAGATCAGTTATTTAAAAAAAAAATATCAATGAGGCATTCTTTAGGACAGTTTCTCACGTCCTTCCAGTCTGAGCCAAACTGTCTTACATTGCAGTACAACACCATAGGAAACACTATGAATACAGAGCCCAGTGCTAAATATTCCCCACAACACCGCAGGAGGAAATGTGCATAAAATTAAATATATTAGTGAAAATAACATAGGAAAACACATTAAATTAGAAATTGCTTACAAAAATTGCATTAAATTAGAAATTGCTTACAAAAATTGCATTAAATTAGAAATTGCTTACAAAAAATGCATTAAATTAGAAATTGCTTACAAAAAATGCATTAAATTAGAAATTGCTTACAAAAAATTGTACATTAGTCAAAACTGCACACAAAAATGTGTCTATTAGGAGAAATTCACACTAAAAGGATGAAGAATTTTCATGTGGATTAAAAATAAAATAAAAGATAGCTACAGAAATGGGGGGACAGAAACAAAAATTGGAAAAATAAAAGATGGAGATGACTGAAAGTGACAGAACTCTTTCATCCCTACTTATATTATTTTTAAGGCTTCTGATTGCAATTTTCTTACTCCATGGCAATTGTACTCTTTATAAGCTGCAATTGAATGAATATTGACCCTTTCTTAACAAATTGATTTTCATGCATAAAGCAGGCCTCGATAAAATTGAAGCCGCAATTTACACGTTATAGCTGTGTCCCAGAGCCTATAAAACCATTCAGATAACATGTTTTCCCCCCAATGTATGGCAGCTGATATTTTTGCCTCTGTCAATAAATTTCTGATCAAATGCAACATCTTTTTTTTTTTAATCAACCCATACTTCTAGGTAATTTCTTTATACTAAATGGGCTTGTTTGAGATACTGCACCCATTATTCATTTAATCTTCTAGTGCATCATCAACCACCAAATCCATTTGATCTTATTATATATAGATATATACATACATATATAATCTGCATGAGGTTTTCCTCCACTCCAGCAGTTATCCTGAGACAGATTACCTATTTTAATTTATATAATGTGAAATATTAAAATGTTATAATTTGATGCATATTTTTAAAAAAAGTTTTTACTTTAGCAGCAATTAATACCTTAATTCCATACTACACCTGAGATAATTATACTAACTCTTGCCCCCAGTCCTTTTTTTTATCATTCTCTGGTCCTTTGTATTGCATTTAATTAAACCCTGTAAATAGTCCCAATCAATCCCCTTCTTCTCAATACATGAACAAACTCCTCCATTACTGCGGCATATTTCTTAAATCAGTGCAACTATGGCATGCTGTGTTAAACAATTATTTGGGCAACAATGTGATTATTTCTTTTGAATCTGTAAGTGAAAGAATGTATCCATTTACTCCTCAGTTGTATCAATATTTTCAAGCAGAGCATGCTTTATAACATCTACAGAATTTAGGGAACAGATTATTTGAAATTGTCACATTGTAATCCAAGCAGTCTTTCAAAACGGAAAATTGTTGAGCCTCTTCTCTGAGTTATCTGTCCACGATACGCACATGATGCAAACGGCAATAATCCATATTTTGCTCCATACTGAACCCATACTTGAAATACTGGCTGCACAGATCAATCTGATTGTGGTATGGATAGTATGGCTCTCTAGCAAAATGCCATAACTGTATTCTTGAAACACAGATAGGATCAAATATGTTCACATTCCTCCATACCCTCCAATTTTAACCACCGTCTTAAATTAGAAATTTGACACGCATCATTGTATTGTGGAAAAAAACTAGGTACCACCAGCCCACAATTCCCCCAAATGTTTTACATATTGCATTTAACGCGGCTCGGGATCTTTTGCAAAAAGGCGAAGAGAAGAAAAGCATTTGATCAAATAGGTTCATTCCTTGAACGATTTCCAGCACATGATAAGAACGGAAGGACGCAAGCTTTGGTCTGTAAAAATCCACAGTTCCTTGATCCCGGAAGAATTGGGATTTGTGTGTGAGAGATCTATGGGGTTCGGTCCTGTAATAATCTGGTCGTAGCAGTGGTGGACTTGGGTAAGTCCTGCTGCCCACTGGATCTTTCTTTGAAATGAAGGTGGAGAAATTATTAGGCGTTTCCGGTGAGGATAGTAGTAGTTTGTTGCACGAACTGGTCCTACGACTTCTCTTTCCTTGACAAAAGGATGCTGCACAAATCAGCTGCGTGGCCACTGTCAACATGGCTCTGTACAGACACCCGTTCACCATGTGGCATCTGAGTGATGCAGCCTCACTTTGACAGTTTAAGAAAAGAGAAGAGGCCTTGAACCGCCTTATACCACAGTGTGCAAGTACTGTTTCCCCTGAACTTTTAAACATCCTTGTTCCCTACCCATCTTTGGCTGGGTTTCTGCTCCCTCGCCCACCCACGAGCCCCCGAAAGGTTGAGAAATTCGTGGCGACCCGAGATTCAGATCTGTTTGCAATGGTACGGCTTCTCTCCCCACCCTAGTTTTATTTGCTACAGTACTGGCGAGGAAAAGCTTGTCCAAAGCAAAGCAAAACATACGTAACCATCATAAACCAAAGGCAAGCTAAAATATTCTGTCACACAAACGAACTATTGTGTGGTTCTGGTGGGAATATTCTGGGCTTGTCTCAATCGTAGGATCACAGAGTCACAGAATTGTGGAGCTGGATAATTAACCAGGAAGGCCTATCACGGTACCCCGACGTCAGAGCGTAAAAATGGATTTGGAAAAGGGAAGAAATACTTAGGATTTTTATGATATTGTGTCGGTTTAATATTTTATAAGGTATGAATAAGAAGTAATAGGAGCAGCAGTTTTATGGAACTAAGAGAAAGAAAAGGATATAAGAAGTTAAGATTTGCAATATGAGGTTGTATTTTTATTTAGAAGTTATATGACATAAGATTTTGAGATAAAGATTAAGAAGGATAGTGAATGATTAAAATAACTAGAAAAGTTACTAAAGTAAATTAGTTACTAATTTAAAGTAAATTAGAATTGAACGCAGGAGAGAGAACGGGGGAAGTCCCCCTAATAAGATTTGGAACAAGATTATAATTAATAGTTGGTGTGTTCCTGTGTGTAAGGTATGTATTTGTTTTCTTTTATTTAGTTGATGTTGTTTGTAATATTTGTTTTTTCTTTGAATGATTGTTATTATTTGTTGTTGTTTTTTGTTTGGTTGTAGTTGTTCTTTTTTGATGTGAAAAACCAACAAATTTTTGTTAAAAAAAAAAAAAGAATTGTGGAGCTGGAAGGGATCCCAAGGGCATAGCTGTCAAACTTTTCCTTTTTTTGTGGGAAATTCCCTTATTATAGCATTGGGAAACAGCAAGGAGGGTTGACAGCCATGCCCATGGGTCATTTAGTCCAACCCGCTGCAATGCAGGAATCTCAACTAAAGTATCCGTGACAGATGGCCACGTATTCAAAGAAGGCTCCGTCCATGTTTCCCTCCATTGAACCAGGGGCTTTCAAAGTGATTTGGGCCCATTCAGAGATTCAGAGTGTGCAGTGTGTCTGAAAAAAAAGTGGAAATATTTCCTCCTCAGACTTGCCATATGAAGAGAATGCTAGAGTTAAGGGGGGGGGGATTGACCTAGCTTCCAACTCGAGGGGAGTGGTTTTGTCAGGGCTCTTCCAGTCACAGTGTTTTTGGAAACGGATGATGAAGTAATGCAGATGTGGGTAACTTGTTGCCCTCCAGATGTTGCCAAACTACAACTCCCACCGACACCAGCCAGCATGGCCAATGGCCCGGGATGATGGGAGTTGTAGTTCAGCAACATTTGGAGAGCAACTAGCTAGGCTAGAGGTGCTTGCTTGGAAAATGCTGGACAGTTAAGTCATTCTGCCTCTGCGTACATCTCGTCCTGTAAAGTCAGCTTTGTGTGATTTTTTAAAATGCCAGTAGGATTTTCTAATTTTATGAATAATAAACTTCTTGGGGGGAATTTCTGCTGGTTATGTTACTTTGGATGATTTCTGTCAGATGGTGGGCTTGTCCACTCTGGATTCACACCAGCATGTCTCCTCATGAGTGCAGGAAGCATTGCATGACCCCCTCCCCATCTCGATGTTGACTTGAACCCTTCCCTTATTTAAATGCAGACTTTTTTAATCCTTGGAAATTCCAAACCAGCCAGCCAGGATAACAACACCTGCACTTAAAGGGGTGTGGAGGGGGGAATTGCAGGGCAACACTGGGACGGGCAAAATGTCATGTGGACAGCCCTATATTAATGGGGAGCAGGCAGAGCAGATGGAAATCCACATTTTGTTCTGGTGTGAACAAGTCCAGTTTTTTCCTTAGAAGAAACAGTTTTGGGTTGTTTCCAGCTTCCAGCCATGAGATGTTCCTCGTTTTGAAGTTGGGTTTGTTTGGTGAAGCAATGAAACAAAATGCAACCTGAAGATCTCACCCACAATATTCTTAGATTGAACTTCACTGGGGAATTTGCATTTTTGGCCTTTTAGCTACCATACGAGCTTGTTTTGCGTAAGCTGTTGTGTATCATCCCTGCAACACATTGTATTGTCCTATCTGCCAATTGCATTCATTACCTCTTCTACTGTTTATGCCGGGATGCATTGACTTTGTCTGGTTTAAATATTGTATCCATACTTTGTTCAAATAACTCATGCCTTGTTTTCTTTTTAGTGTGGAATAATGTTTCATGTTTTCATGATGGTACATGGATTTCAGAAGCTTCGGGCACAAGAACTTAATAACAGGTCTGATTTCTTAAGGGCTTTGATGACCTTGTGAAAATGACCTAGCACACAGATTTATATCTCTAAGATTCTGCAGACTTTGGCTGTGAACATGTCGTTGTTGTTCAGTCGTGTCCGACTCTTCGTGACCCCATGGATCAGAGCACGCCAGGCACGCCTATCTTTCACTGCCTCCCACAGTTTGGCCAAACTAATGCCAGTCGCTTTGAGAACACTGTCCAACCATCTCATCCTCTGTCGTCCCCTTCTCCTTGTGCCCTCCATCTTTCCCAACACCAGGGTCTTTTCTAGGGAGTCTTCTCTTCTCATGAGGTGGCCGAAGTACTGGAGCCTCAACTTCAGGATCTGTCCTTCCAGTGAGCACTCGGGGCTGATTTCTTTAAGGATGGATAAGTTTGATCTTTTTGCAGTCCATGGGACTCTCAAGAGTCTCTTCCAGCACCATAATTCAAAAGCACTAGGGCCCCACAATTTTTTTCCCAAGTTGGGCCCTAGAGTTTCAAATTGGGCCCCACTGGCTGGCCCTGAGTCTCATAGTTGCTGGGCCCAAGTTGCCCTGCCCTCGCATGAAGTCTTGGGTTTGCAGTTTGGGGAGAGGGGAGACTGCCCGCTGGGGTGGGGAGCTAGATTTAGAGGCTCTAGGCTTCAGCCTACTTAGCCTATACATATATTCTGGCGCTGTGTGGAACATATGCAGAGAACCGGGAGCCTGGCCTGGTTCTAAAAACCACTAGTTATGACATTGCTGCTTTACTTCATTATTTCCGCCCCCACTAGTGAGACTTGTGTTTTATTTTCTGCATCCCATATCCAATGGAGACTGAAGCGACAACAGGATGATACCTCGTGAGCATGTTGCTGGTGTTAACAGATTGTAAAATATGTGTCTTTTCTTCCTTGGGTTTTCTGTGTGTTTTTGCTGGACCTTGTTTTCTGGGTGTTAATTGCATGAACTGCTTTCTGGAAAACAGCATCTTGAAAAATGAATAAACTGTTCCTTGAAATGATACCGGTTAACACAAGGCTGCATTCTCAGGCATTTAGAGTAGTGGTGGTAGCTGAGAAGTGAGCTGATATATACGTTTTGGCTTAAATTGATAGTTTATGTCTTCTTAGGAAAGACCATATCTTTATGCTAGGTGTGTGAGGGACTTCCTAATAAAATCCAGCAGTCTTATCAAAACTCCTTTAATCAATCTTCCCTTGGATTTTTGTATGTGTTGTGCCCAGTCAGAAACCTCTACATTTGTTTTGGATTAAAATCCAATGGCAATAAGGTTGGGACCATTGTCCACCTCAAGAAGTTTTGCTTGTTTTGCTTTCTCTCGAAATTCATTGAAAGTCCCCCCCCAAGTCTGAAAAATCAATTAGAAAGTTATTTTAGGCAAATATTTTGCTAAAATTTGGTAAAATATTTTACAACTGCCGTTACCTGCATTTGTTACAAAGGCAAGAGTAGAACTTTCTGGTTTTGCAGACTTCTGAGGTTCACCTTCAACAACACCTAAGGATGAATGTGAAGTGTTATACAGTATATGATAGAATATTTAAAGATATTGCAATGAAATATCTGAAAAAAATCAAGGAAAGATTTCTGATGAGACTAGCAAAAATTCTCTGGAGGAGGGACATGTCTGTAAGCTCATACCAAGAACAAACTTACCGGTAGTTGGTCTCTAAGGTGCTACTGGAAGGATTTTTATTTTTATTTTTTATTTTGTTATGTCTGTTTGTTGTTATCTGGGACTCACAAGTTGTGAGATATTGTGTCTTTCTTACCACCATTGGATATTCTGTTGGAATTCTGGGACTAGGTAAGACAGTCTGCACTCTGTGAGGAAAATTGAGAAGATCTAGCTGTAAAGGTTCCCTCAGATTTCATTTAAAATGAAATTTGTGGAGGTTCCTCCTTAGTTGAAATCTTTGGAAACCGTATCACGGAAATTGAGGGTGCGGGCAAAAATTCAGTAAGACTAATCAACTGTGGCGAATTCCAAAGTTCCTTAGGCTGCATACGTTGGTTAGTTCAGTTCTTTGAAATTATTTGCAATTTTGAACGTTTTATGTCGGAAGACAGTATAAGCAGCGGATGCTTAATTTCTACATGAGATGCAGGCCTGATTTAGATTTTCTCACAAGTGTGAGAATGTGATGGTGTGTATTTGTTGAAGTGAGCAGCTGCTGCTAAAACAACCTCCGTGCTCTGGAAATTGTCCTTGAAATGAATGACTCGCTTAATCTGCTCTGAAGCACAATAGGGTGCCATGGGTTTTTGGTACCCTGGATGAATAAATTTTGTTTTGAGTTTCTACTGAGATTTTTTCTTGAAAATATAAAGTGGTATAGAAATGAAATTATTATTATTATTATTATTATTATTATTATTATTATTATTATTATTATTATTATTATTATTTATAATACTGTACTTTGATTTGGGATCTCTGTAGTTTCAGTCCGTTTCAATTATTTCTTAAGAGATATTCAAAAAATGAAGATTGCTATATAAGATGTTTTTGGACTACTCTAGAGAAAAGATGTTACATATAATTATTCATTGTTATTGGAATATATTTTGAAGGAATACAGTATGAAATCTTAATTATTAATTAAGAAGGCTGATGAAAACCAATTACAGTGGTGCCCCGCTAGACGAATGCCTCGCTAGACGAAAAACTCGCTAGGCGAACGGCATTCGCTAGCGGAAGGCTGCCCCGCAAGACGAAAATGTCAATGGGGCTGCCTCGCAAGATGAAAAAAAAATTTTTTTCGTCGCGAAAACCTCTGCTCTGCATTGGCGCTTTGCTAGACGAAAAATTCGCTCTACGAAGACGCTCGTAGAACGAATTATTTTCGTCTAGCGGGGCACCACTGTAATGTTGCATCTTATACGACGCAGGTGGCGCTGTGGTCTAAACCACAGAGCCTAGGGCTTGCCGATCAGAAGGTCGGCGGTTCGAATCCCCGCAACAGGTTGAGGTCCCGTTGTTCGGTCCCAGCTCCTGCCCACCTAGCAGTTCGAAAGCACGTCAAAGTGCAAGTAGATAAATAGGTACCGCTCCGGCGGGAAGATAAACGGCGTTTCCGTGTGTTGCTCTGGTTTCGCCAGAAGCGGCTTAGTCATGCTGGTCACATGACCAGGAAAAACTGTCTGCGGACAAACGCCGGCTGCCTCGGCCATTAAAGCGAGATGAGTGCCACAACCCCAGAGTCGTCCGCGACTGGACTTAACTGTCAGGGGTCCATTTACCTTTACCTTTATACGATTATCCTTTCTAATGCACATCATTGCCTTGCATTGACAGTGCTGAGAATTATTCTGTCTCTGTGGAGATGCTATTGTTTGGCTATACAGTATATTTTTCTCTCTGATGTGAAATCTAGAAGTAGTTTAATGTCCCTTCTTGGAACCATATAAATTGTTTCATTCATTCACACAGACACCCACCCACCCCTTTGAAGAGCTACTTCTCTAACTTTGATGTTGTGCAAATTGATGTCTGATATTGTGCGAATTGACGGTGAAGTAAATACACAAAAGTTTGGGTCTCAGAATTGCCTTGAAAAGTTTTAGAAGATATGTGTGAGATAGACATAATTCCCTTTTGTTTATTTACAGTAATATTTTAATACATTTTTTTAGCCTCACAAGCATACTCCAAAACAGCTTGCGGGAAAATCTTTTATGACTGGTGCATACAAAATTGGGTTGTCTTCTCCTTGTAGTCAAGAGATACATTGCAAAATAAAATAAACAAACATTTTGAAAAGAGAGATAAGGAGGAAAATATATTTTGAATTCATTAATAGCAGTAATTCTAGTTAATTAGTCAATAAACGAATTGATTACATTTACATAAATATTGACAAAATAAATCACAGGTTTATGAAGCTTTTAAAAATATAATTGAAGCATATTTCCCAGAACAGTTAAAGGAGAAATCTATGTTTATCTTTTCTACCAGGGACTGTTCAGTGGCACTCATGCATTCCCAGAGGAAGTCACAAAACTTAGGGAACCAGGTGGAATGAAGGAAGTGGAGAAGAAGATACTGGGGTTTTTTTGTGGAGGAAAAGAATTAGAGGCAAGATTATCTTTTAATTCCTACATTTGTTCAGAGGTAATCTGCTCTTCATGGTTTTTGAGCATGAGTAGGCAAACTAAGGCCCTGGGGGCCGGATCTGGCCCAATCACCTTCTCAATCCGGCCCATGGATGGTCCGGGAATCAGCGTGTTTTTACATGAGTAGAATGTGTTCTTTTATTTACAATGCATCTCTGGGTTATTTGTGGGGCCTGCCTGGTGTTTTTACATGAGTAGAATGTGTGCTTTTATTTAAAATGCATCTCTAGGGTTTCTGTGGGGCATAGGAATTTGTTCACCCCCCAAAAAAAAATAGTCCGCGCCCCCAAGGTCTGAGGGACAGTGGAGCGGCCCCCTGCTGAAAATGTTTGCTGACCCCTGTCTTTGAGCATTCAGTGCGGAAAAGGCTGAAGACTGCAGTTATTTAGTCCTAAGGGAAAGGCACTCTGCATGGACTCAGGAGCACTTTTCTTCCCATACTTGAGGCTCAGCTTTATTATTGAAAAAATAAAAAAAAATAAAAAAAATTCCTTCCAGTAGCACCTTAGAGACCAACTAAGTTTGTTCTTGGTATGAGTTTATCTGAAGAAGTGCATGCACATGAAAGCTCATACCAAGAACAAACTTACCGGTAGTTGGTCTCTAAGGTGCTACTGGAAGGATTTTTATTTTTATTTTTTATTTTGTTATGTCTGTTTGTTGTTATCTGGGACTCACAAGTTGTGAGATATTGTGTCTTTCTTACCACCATTGGATATTCTGTTGGAATTCTGGGACTAGGTAAGACAGTCTGCACTCTGTGAGGAAAATTGAGAAGATCTAGCTGTAAAGGTTCCCTCAGATTTCATTTAAAATGAAATTTGTGGAGGTTCCTCCTTAGTTGAAATCTTTGGAAACCGTATCACGGAAATTGAGGGTGCGGGCAAAAATTCAGTAAGACTAATCAACTGTGGCGAATTCCAAAGTTCCTTAGGCTGCATACGTTGGTTAGTTCAGTTCTTTGAAATTATTTGCAATTTTGAACGTTTTATGTCGGAAGACAGTATAAGCAGCGGATGCTTAATTTCTACATGAGATGCAGGCCTGATTTAGATTTTCTCACAAGTGTGAGAATGTGATGGTGTGTATTTGTTGAAGTGAGCAGCTGCTGCTAAAACAACCTCCGTGCTCTGGAAATTGTCCTTGAAATGAATGACTCGCTTAATCTGCTCTGAAGCACAATAGGGTGCCATGGGTTTTTGGTACCCTGGATGAATAAATTTTGTTTTGAGTTTCTACTGAGATTTTTTCTTGAAAATATAAAGTGGTATAGAAATGAAATTATTATTATTATTATTATTATTATTATTATTATTATTATTATTATTTATAATACTGTACTTTGATTTGGGATCTCTGTAGTTTCAGTCCGTTTCAATTATTTCTTAAGAGATATTCAAAAAATGAAGATTGCTATATAAGATGTTTTTGGACTACTCTAGAGAAAAGATGTTACATATAATTATTCATTGTTATTGGAATATATTTTGAAGGAATACAGTATGAAATCTTAATTATTAATTAAGAAGGCTGATGAAAACCAATTACAGTGGTGCCCCGCTAGACGAATGCCTCGCTAGACGAAAAACTCGCTAGGCGAACGGCATTCGCTAGCGGAAGGCTGCCCCGCAAGACGGAAATGTCAATGGGGCTGCCTCGCAAGATGAAAAAAAAATTTTTTTCGTCGCGAAAACCTCTGCTCTGCATTGGCGCTTTGCTAGACGAAAAATTCGCTCTACGAAGACGCTCGTAGAACGAATTATTTTCGTCTAGCGGGGCACCACTGTAATGTTGCATCTTATACGACGCAGGTGGCGCTGTGGTCTAAACCACAGAGCCTAGGGCTTGCCGATCAGAAGGTCGGCGGTTCGAATCCCCGCAACAGGTTGAGGTCCCGTTGTTCGGTCCCAGCTCCTGCCCACCTAGCAGTTCGAAAGCACGTCAAAGTGCAAGTAGATAAATAGGTACCGCTCCGGCGGGAAGATAAACGGCGTTTCCGTGTGTTGCTCTGGTTTCGCCAGAAGCGGCTTAGTCATGCTGGTCACATGACCAGGAAAAACTGTCTGCGGACAAACGCCGGCTGCCTCGGCCATTAAAGCGAGATGAGTGCCACAACCCCAGAGTCGTCCGCGACTGGACTTAACTGTCAGGGGTCCATTTACCTTTACCTTTATACGATTATCCTTTCTAATGCACATCATTGCCTTGCATTGACAGTGCTGAGAATTATTCTGTCTCTGTGGAGATGCTATTGTTTGGCTATACAGTATATTTTTCTCTCTGATGTGAAATCTAGAAGTAGTTTAATGTCCCTTCTTGGAACCATATAAATTGTTTCATTCATTCACACAGACACCCACCCACCCCTTTGAAGAGCTACTTCTCTAACTTTGATGTTGTGCAAATTGATGTCTGATATTGTGCGAATTGACGGTGAAGTAAATACACAAAAGTTTGGGTCTCAGAATTGCCTTGAAAAGTTTTAGAAGATATGTGTGAGATAGACATAATTCCCTTTTGTTTATTTACAGTAATATTTTAATACATTTTTTTAGCCTCACAAGCATACTCCAAAACAGCTTGCGGGAAAATCTTTTATGACTGGTGCATACAAAATTGGGTTGTCTTCTCCTTGTAGTCAAGAGATACATTGCAAAATAAAATAAACAAACATTTTGAAAAGAGAGATAAGGAGGAAAATATATTTTGAATTCATTAATAGCAGTAATTCTAGTTAATTAGTCAATAAACGAATTGATTACATTTACATAAATATTGACAAAATAAATCACAGGTTTATGAAGCTTTTAAAAATATAATTGAAGCATATTTCCCAGAACAGTTAAAGGAGAAATCTATGTTTATCTTTTCTACCAGGGACTGTTCAGTGGCACTCATGCATTCCCAGAGGAAGTCACAAAACTTAGGGAACCAGGTGGAATGAAGGAAGTGGAGAAGAAGATACTGGGGTTTTTTTGTGGAGGAAAAGAATTAGAGGCAAGATTATCTTTTAATTCCTACATTTGTTCAGAGGTAATCTGCTCTTCATGGTTTTTGAGCATGAGTAGGCAAACTAAGGCCCTGGGGGCCGGATCTGGCCCAATCACCTTCTCAATCCGGCCCATGGATGGTCCGGGAATCAGCGTGTTTTTACATGAGTAGAATGTGTTCTTTTATTTACAATGCATCTCTGGGTTATTTGTGGGGCCTGCCTGGTGTTTTTACATGAGTAGAATGTGTGCTTTTATTTAAAATGCATCTCTAGGGTTTCTGTGGGGCATAGGAATTTGTTCACCCCCCCAAAAAAAATAGTCCGCGCCCCCAAGGTCTGAGGGACAGTGGAGCGGCCCCCTGCTGAAAATGTTTGCTGACCCCTGTCTTTGAGCATTCAGTGCGGAAAAGGCTGAAGACTGCAGTTATTTAGTCCTAAGGGAAAGGCACTCTGCATGGACTCAGGAGCACTTTTCTTCCCATACTTGAGGCTCAGCTTTATTATTGAAAAAATAAAAAAAATAAAAAAAATTCCTTCCAGTAGCACCTTAGAGACCAACTAAGTTTGTTCTTGGTATGAGTTTATCTGAAGAAGTGCATGCACATGAAAGCTCATACCAAGAACAAACTTAGTTGGTCTCTAAGGTGCTACTGGAAGGATTTTTTTTATTTACCATCAGACCATAAAAGCTGTTTAGGGAGTTGGAAGCTACAGTTCTCAGTGGTAAGGGAAAAACACATCCTGGGATGTGCCCAAATCTTATTTTCTGTTTCTGAACTCCAGGGGACTGCTTGCCACTGTGTAGCCAAAACAGCAGCACCCATGCACAGAAGTGTAGCTCATTGTTAACCCTTCAGATATTCTCCCAGGCCAAACTAAGCACTCCGTTTTGTACAGGAGCATCATCCGACCACCATTGATTTACATGTAGACTAGTTCAACTTTTAAGTGTTTTTTTTATTTATTTAAATGCACATTAAATGGGTTATTTTTGTTTGTGATTCAGCAGTCAGCTAATCAACATGCAACTCTTTTCCTGAATCTAGTTCAGGACTAAGGATGGGTGACTTCTGTATCTGATTCATATCATCTTCACAAGTGCCAGCCCATAAGTTTGTTCCATCTCGGAGGGAAACCTGAATGGAGTTTTTGCATTTAAATATGTCTTTCTAAGTACATTTGCTCTCAAGTTACTTTCCCTGATAGTGCACGTCTTTAGATTGATTTTGATACTTTTTATAGCAAAGAACTTCATTGGAATATGCAGCAAATGCAAAACTCAGTGAACAACTGTGTCCTAATTTGCCCAGTAGTTTGGGACAGAAGCAGGCCAGATTATATCAGAGTTTTCAAAGGTCAGATTCTTCAGTACCTAAGACATATGTTTAGAACTATTCAGTATATTTGCTCTACAAATATATTGTATTTGGTCCAAGAAGATTGCTTTGTTAACTTCAGATGCAATCCTCAAACCAGGTGGACCAGGGATACCTAACATGGTCCCACTTTGGGGGCTACAATTCCCATCATCCATGGCCATTGGCCATGCTGATTGGGACTGCTGGGAATTGTAGTGCAAATACCTGGAGGGTGCCAATTAGCTATCCTCGAGTCAGGCCAAACTAGTTAAGCCTTTTCCAGTTTTTGACTCAGACTGTGTCTTACTGTTTGCTCTCGCTCCAGGACGCTCCCATTGCTGGTGTTGGAAGTCTGATGTTAGCCATGTGGCGTTAGCTACAACCCATATCTATCCTGTAGTTTCTTGAGAAATACTGCCGTTTGATGCGTTTCCCCTCTTCTGTATGATTTCGAAAACACACTTTGCTGTTAGGCTGAGGTATGCACATCTGAGACAGCCACTGGGCATGGGCAGATGACAACCTTCTTGAATAGAGTTGCAGGGGTGAGGTTAGCAGGCGTGGGGAAGCCAAACGGCCAAAACTTATTGGGGATGTATTGTTCAATACTGGGCTTTTGCTTGTTGTTGTTCAGTCGTTCAGTCGTGTCCGACTCTTTGTGACCCCATGGACCAGAGCACGCCAGGCATGCCTATCCTTCACTGCCTCTCGCAGTTTGACCAAACTCATGTTAGTAGCTTCAAGAACACTGTCCAACCATCTCATCCTCTGTCGTCCCCTTCTCCTTGTGCCCTCCATCTTTCCCAACATCAAGGTCTTTTCTAGGGAGTCTTCTGTTCTCATGAGGTGGCCAAAGTACTGGAGCCTCATCTTCAGGATCTGTCCTTCTAGTGAGCACTTGGGGCTGATTTCTTTGAGAATGGATAGGTTTGATCTTCTTGCAGTCCATGGGACTCTCAAGAGTCTCCTCCAGCACCATAATTCAAAAGCATCAATTCTTCGGCGATCAGCCTTCTTTATGGTCCAGCTCTCACTTCCGTACATTACTACTGGGGAAACCATAGCTTTAACTATACGGACCTTTGTCGGCAAGGTGATGTCTCTGCTTTTTAAGATGCTGTCTAGGTTTGTCATTGCTTTTCTCCCAAGAAGCAGGCGTCTTCTAATTTCGTGACTGCTGTCACCATCTGCAGTGATCATGGAACCCAAGAAAGTGAAATCTCTCACTGCCTCCATTTCTTCCCCTTCTATTTGCCAGGAGGTGATGGGACCAGTGGCCATGATCTTAGTTTTTTTGATGTTGAGCTTCAGACCATATTTTGCGCTCTCCTCTTTCACCCTCATTAAAAGGTTCTTTAATTCCTCCTCACTTTCTGCCATCAAGGTAGTATCATCAGCATATCTGAGGTTGTTGATATTTTTTCCGGCAATCTTAATTCCGGCTTGGGGTTCATCCAGTCCAGCCTTTCGCATGATGAATTCTGCATATAAGTTAAATAAGCAGGGAGACAATATACAGCCTTGTCGTACTCCTTTCCCAATTTTGAACCAATCAGTTGTTCCATATCCAGTTCTAACTGTAGCTTCTTGTCCCACATAGAGATTTCTCGGGAGACAAATGAGGTGATCCGGCACTCCCATTTCTTTAAGAACTTGCCATAGTTTGCTGTGGTTGACAGAGTCAAATGCTTTTGCGTAGTCAATGAAGCAGAAATAGATGTTTTTCTGGAACTCTCTAGCTTTCTCCATAATCCAGCGCATGTTTGCAATGGGCTTTTGCTAATATCTCCAAATAAATTAGCTAGCTGTCATCAAGAGAGCTTTTGAATTTCGATGAGGGGCAGTATTTGCACATGCGCCGCTGTGCATGTCATGTTGAAAGAAGCATGCTAGGACTTGTACACAGATCTCATTCATTTCAGTGGACTTCCATAGCAACACTTCCCAGTCGATTGTGCCCTTTGCGTTGATGGTTTGTGCGACATCTAAAGTTGATTTTTGCCCCCCACAATAGCACTTGTATCCATTAGTTTAAAGAGTTTGGTTTTGATCCTTCCCAGTTTTACATGCGTGTTTTAATTTAAATAATCAGGAAGCTCATAGCCATCTCGCCTTCCTTGCCATCAACTTGAGACGCAAATACCGAAAACCTGCGCCACGGCCTTACAAATAAGCTCATTAAAATTGTAAGAGGAAGAAGTGCAATGTAACTCTTTAATAGTCCCAGGAGAGAATGAAAACAGAGAAAGTGAGAACATGCCTCATTGCAGGTGCCAAGCTGACCATTAACAGGAGCTCTGCTTAGACGATTTTATAATTTAAAACTTTAAAAGGAAACCATTGATTCATAAAACAGTAAGCACATTTTTAGACGGATGCCTTCCCCATGGGCTTTCATTGATAGCTATGAATGTGACTGTGTCCCATTGTCAGTAGTAGCTCATTTAGTAGCAAACCCTGTCATTCTTGAGTGTGTCCTACTTATTATAGGGTTGGGCGATATCTGGGTTTTTTTTACTTCATTACATATCACCAGCTAACGTAAAAGGTAAAGGACCTCTGGACAGTTAAGTCCAGTCAAAGGCGACATTGGGGTTGCGGCACTCAGCTCGCTTTCAGGCCAAGGGAGCCGGCGTTTGTTCTGGGTCATGTGGCCAGCAGTATTAAACCGCATCTGGCGCAACGGAACACCGTGACGGAATCCAGAGGCCACGGAAACGCCGTTTAGCTTCTTGCCACAGCGGCATCTATTTATCTACTTGCACTGGCGTGCTTTTGAACCGCTAGCTTGGCAGGAGCAACGCGGGGAATCGAACTGTGAACCTTCTGATCAGCAAGACCAAGAGGCTCAGTGGTTTAGACCACAGAGCCACCCGCGTCCCAGCTAAACATTGCGATATACTGATATATCACAATGTCTGAAATAAGGTTGGAGATATGTATTGCCTGGCTGCACAGTTTCCCCCACATTGTGATTTTTGCAAAGTGCGCGCACCCCTCCCCATGATTTGCAATATATTGCCAGGTCACAAACTATGAAACTGATATCACAGTATGGACTTCAAACCTGTTTTGAACGACATATCAATATATCACCCAGCCTGAACTTACTAGCACACTAACTGACCATTAAATGCCCCACTGAAACCACTGGTCACTTGGCTCCTAACATGTAGGGGGGAATCCTTGGACATTTTGTCAAATGAAAAAAAATCCACCAGGACATAAATTTTAACCCTGAAGAAGAGGGGGAAACTGTGCATATGGCAACCGTATCCTGGAGCTCCCTGGAATCTTGCTGCTGCCCAGCAGAGGTTGGAGGTGGTGTCGCTGAGTGGGAAGAGCTGAGCAAAGCACTTTCTACTGTGCTTCCCAAATGCCCAGCAGCTACACCTCTCATTTTCATTGTATCATTGTTTACTGTCCCCCCTCTTCCTTCTTCACCTGACTTAAAACAGGCTGAATTTTCAGCAACCTTGCAAAGGCCCGGGGCATAACTTATTTACAGTATATTCTGGCGTATAAGACTACTTTTTAATCCAGGAAAATCTTCTCAAAAGTCGGGGGTCGTCTTATACGCCGGGTGGAAAATCTGTGGTTGAGTATATCTCAAACTCTATATTTTAACTGGAAAAGTTGGGGGTCGTCTTATACGCCCAGTCGTCTTATACGCCGCAATATACGGTATTTAATTAATGGTATCTGAAGAAGTGTGCATGCACACAAAAGCTCATGCCAATAACAAACTTAGTTGGTCTTGAAGGTGCTACTGGAAGGATTTTATTTATTTTTCAATTTAATTAATTATTGAAAGCAGGGGCGTAGCAAGGGGGGCGGGGGCGGGCCACCCCGTGTTCCATAATGGAGGGGGTGACAAATTATCAAGGAACAATTTTTTTAGAAATTTTTTTTTTAAAATTTTTTTTTAAAATGCCTGCTCCGAAGGTCTTATCATACTATACTAGGGATTATATAGCTATATATGAAATTTCATGCATATCTGTTAATATCTTGACCCTTCTCCACCAAAATAGCTGTTTACTTGGCTGTTTTCCTATGTCATGAAGGCTGAAATTTCAGTTCAGAGAACACTTTACTGTTCCCAACCGTAACCCTGTGGAAAGCCATCTAATTAGACTGTAATTTGATTTTGAGATCTTTTTAGCAGGTAATTGAATTATTGTTTGATTTTATACCAATGTTATGTATCTGATGTTAGCCACCCTGAGCCTGACTTCGGCTGGGGAGGGCGGGATATAAATAAAAGTTTTTTTTTAAATTACTTATTATTGCTTTGTAAGAAAATATGAAATAACGTAAAACCATTTTTGCGCGCACGCGCGGGGGGGGGAATAAATGGAGGGGGGGTTGACAAGAAATTTCCCGCCCCGGGTACCACCTGACCTTCCGATGCCTTGGGGGGGGGTTGGCAATTTTTTTTTGCCCCCGGGTACCAATTTACCTTGCTACTCCCCTGATTGAAAGCATCTTCACAACAGTTTTGTGCCATCCAAAGAAGTAATCTCTCTTTCTCTCTCTCTCTCTCAAATCAGTTTTTAAAACTGATCTATGCCTTTCCTAGTATTTGTTGTTGTCTTGGAAAAATTAGCAAACCGCAATATGAGAAGTTTTAGCAAGCACAGAATCGGGGAACTGCTTTTTTTTGTTGCTGTTGAGCATGTGTCTTCTAACTGTGATCTTTGAACAGTTTGCTTTCCCTGGGTTCGCTTCCAGGCTTCACACACCTAGTGACCTCCAATCTGTTGTATGTTAGAGTATTGCATCTTTCTGGGTCCCACTGCCTGCCACACACAGCTGAGCTGAAAATGAAACACTGACTGTTTTGTTTTTAATGTACCTGAGCACCCTTTACGTTTTGGGTACTGCGTTCCGGGTGACACAAATATGAGCTGTGTTGCAACATGAGGAATGCTTGTTTTGTGCTTATCTATATTTAGGTGCAGAATACAATGGAAGCTGCTAAATTTAGAGTGGCTGGAGCATATGGGGAGATTGACAATATAGATTCAGCTTCAGTTGTCAATCATGCAGACATCTGTTGCCAGGGTAGCAGATGGCACACTGTTCTAACAGGGTTCAGAGGAAATAGAAGCAGAGTCTGTGACTATTTGGGCCACATCATGGATTGGAATGAAAACTGCCGGCGAAATTCATGCACACGCAGATTTTGCTTTGCAAAGTATTCCAAAGAATATAGGAAGCTTAACCATCATTTTTTTGCAACCCAGTGTATAAATTTACTAGTCACTTTTTGTAGGAATATGCTCAAGAAATTTGAAATTAGAGAGCATAAATATCACAATAAGTAAAAAGTAGAAATAAGTTAATTTAAAATAGAATTAATAATAATAATAATAATTTATTTATACCACGCCCAGTTAAAAGAACTATAATACTAGCAACCTAATTGAATTGCTACAAATAAAACAGGCGTTTGATGCCTAATGAAATCTTTTGAATATAAAAATAACTTTGGTAGAAATATTGCAGAAACTGGCCAGCACACCTACCAGGGTGGGATGTTCCAGAGAGTATGGGCTCCTGCTCTGTGCAACGGTCTGCAAATATTTCAGTCAGGTGTGAAGACTGTGAACCACATATAATAGGGCTCATCCACACTGGAGTTTAATGTGGATCTGAAGTTGCTAATATCTCTATTTTTTAAAAATTATTTTTTGCAGCAGGTGCATAATACCCTACTCATGTTGTTGTTGTCGTTCAGTCGTGTCTGACTCTTCGTGACCCCATGGACCAGAGAACTCCAGGCACGCCTATCCTTCACTGCCTCTCGCAGTTTGGCCAAACTCATGTTAGTAGCTTCGAGAACACTGTCCAACCATCTCATCCTCTGTCGTCCCCTTCTCCTTGTGCCCTCCATCTTTCCCAACATCAGGGTCTTTTCTAGGGAGTCTTCTCTTCTCATGAGGTGGCCAAAGTACTGGAGCCTCAACTTCAGGATCTGTCCTTCTAGTGAGCACTCAGGGCCGATTTCTTTGAGAATGGATAGGTTTGATCTTCTTGCAGTCCATGGGACTCTCAAGAGTCTCCTCCAGCACCATAATTCAAAAGCATCAATTCTACAGCGATCAGCCTTCTTTATGGTCCAGCTCTCACTTCCGTACATTACTACTGGTGAAACCATAGCTTTAACTATACGGACCTTTGTCAGCAAGGTGATGTCTTTGCTTTTTAAGATGCTGTCTAGGTTTGTCATTGCTTTTCTCCCAAGAAGCAGGCGTCTTCTAATTCGTGACTGCTGTCAACCTCTGCAGTGATCATGGAACCCAAGAAAGTGAAATCTCTCCACTGCCTCCATTTCTTCCCCTTCTACTCATACAGGTGCTTAATTTTTTTATTATTGGAATGTACCTTTACATTTCCTCTTCGCCTAGAAAAGTATTTACAGCTTTGACTAAAAGATTTGCCCAAATTCCCATTTTTTTAAAAAGCAAGTCTGTAGCTGTTACAGAATCAGATACACAAGGCATGATGTGCAGGCACCAGAGATTGCTGCCATGTTTTAGGGTTTGCTAGACAAGGAGGGAAATCACAAGTATGAGGAGCAATGCAAGCCATACATATAAAAATGCAGAATTGGCACTGGCTCATTTTTAATCATGGTGTGTGTGTGTCTCTTCCATGGTGGAGAATTGCTGTCCATATAAAACAACAGAAAAATCCAATTATTTAGTGTAATTGTGCTTCCCAAAGCAGAGGAACAGTATCCAAACACTTTCTAACCCAGATCTTAACAACAACAACAACAACAAAATAATAATTATACAGTACTTCTAAAACACGCTTAATTTATACCTGCAAACCAAAAAGCATCCTTGGGCAATTTAGATCTAATAAGATAGTTCCTCCCCTCATACTTTCACAAAGAAAGAGACTGGGAAGGAAGATAAAACAAAGTCAGGCACTGGTTTGTTTTTTAAACAAAATAAATAAAATAAAATAAAATAAAATAAAAATATCCTTCCAGTAGCACCTTAGAGACCAACTAAGTTTGGTCTTGGTTGAGCTTTTGTGTGCATGCACACTTCTTCAGATACACTGAAACAGAAGTTTTTTTAGATCTACTACCATGAGCACTGAGAAAAACACTTTGACCGCCCTGCAGGGCAGTCCAGTCTCACAGAAGATTTGGTTGGGGAGCAATACAGTCTAAGAGTGTTGGGAATACTATTGTAGCATTTTGTGGGTTTGTGAATGTGTTAATAGCTCCTCCTCCAACACTAGTTGTGCTGTAAATGTTGTGACCTACATTCCTCCCCCCGAAAAACTCCACTCCCATCCCGGAAACATTGGTTTGATTCTCAGTTCTTCCCCAGCACAAATCCATTTATCAGTTGCATACAGAAACGTAATTCTACATTGGCCTGCCTGTGGCCTCAGCAAAATGTCACACAAATTTACCAAAGCAACATTTAAATTGAGCAGTTTCTCATTCTTGCCTTCCACTACCTCTTTGGTGATAATTCAGTTTATTTCTGTCACTTATCCAGATTTCCTTTTGTGCTTCATTTTGAGACTCAGGTCTGGGCTCTAAAGCACTTTTTGATTTCCTTTGGCCTTTCCCCATGAAAACCCATTCTTTACCACTGAATCGGAGCAAATGGCCATCCGTGGAAAACGCAAATTGCTGTTTGTTCCAATTTAGCTTTAAAGAGCAGGATTTCGCTGGGCAAGTGCATAGAAAGCGTTGGGCAAAAGCTACATGTGGACGAGCCCAGAGTTTTAGGAAGTAAATGGTTAAAATTGTAGAAACGACATATAGTCTGAAAGCCTGTGTCTGCCTTTCATTTCACTCAGAAACCTACATTCAAAGGGGGGGGGGAGTGTCTGGTGCTAATTATTGTTTCACCCTGTGTGAAACAAAACTCCTGCCTGATATCCTGAAATAGGCCAGGTCAGTGTGTCAATTTCACTGGAGACATCCTATAAATTGCATTGTGGTGTCATATTTTGGTAAGACCTTCTCTTAGACTTAGAAGAAACTAGGCTTCCTTTCTAGATCCCTCTTGCGATTCTCTAAACTACTGCACTCTTTCAGGTGCCTGAGGCAAGTTTTAGGTTGTCAAGGGTGTCAATGCCACCCTTTACCCCAGCTTTGATCCAAATCCCCAGCTCTGCTTTTTCCTCCTCTCACCTAATTCCAGATCTCACATACTTCCATGCTGTTCCCCCAATCCTCAAGGAATAATAATAGTTTATGTTTTTAAAGGGCTAGGGGAAACGTACACAAAGCTTGTTGACTCACAGTTCTTAAATCTGCTTTGGAATTGAGCTATATTGACATGTACAGGATTGTGATATAATAATAATAATAATAATAATAATATAATAATAATAATATAATGTAATATAATAATTATTTTATTATTTTTACCCTGCCCATCTGACTGGGTTTCCAGCAGAATATTAAAAAATAGTATAAAACAGAAAACATTAAAAACATCCCTAAACAGGGCTGCCTTCAGATGTCTTCTAAAAGTCAGATAGTTGTTTATTTCCTTGACATCTGATGGGAAGGCATTCCACAGGGAGGGCGAAACTATCCATCTATCTATCTATCTATCTATCTATCTATCTATCTATCTATCTATCTATCTACTATCTATCTCTATCATCTATATCTATATCTATCTATCTATCTATCTATCTATCTATCTATCTATCTATCTATCTATCTATCTATCTGTCTATCTATCTATCTATCTATTTATCTATCTGTCTGTCTGTCTATCTGTCTAACTATCTATATCTATCATCTATCTATCTATCTATCTATCTATCTATCTATCTATCTATCTATCTATCTATCCATCTATCTATCTATCTATCTATCTATCTATCTATCTATCTATCTATCATCTATCTATCTGTCTGTCTAACTATATCTATCTATCTATCTATCTATCTATCTATCTATCTATCTATCTATCTATCTATCTATCTATCATCTATCTATCATCTATCTATCATCTCTATCTATCTATCTATCTATCTATCATCTATCATCTATCTCTCAGGCATAGCTGTTAACCTTTCCTTTTTTGCGGGAAATTCCCTTATTATAGCATTGGGAAACAGCAAGGAGGGTTGACAGCTATGCTCTTAGGGTCCCTTCCAACTCTACAATGCCATAATTCTATCTATCCCTCTTTGGCCATGAAGTCCTAAGATGCCCATGGCAAAGCAGCCCCCAATGAAAGTGCCTTGGGTTTTCCGAGAGCCTGGGGTTTTCCAACACCAAACTTGAGACTTCGTCACCAGCTCAATCAGGGAGGCTGTTGGGCAGCAGGATGGACAAGGAGACAAGGAGTGGCTGGAGAAACCCAGCTAGATGGGTAGAGTATGAACAACAAATTATTATAAAGAGGTTTCCTGCTGAGTGTGGTAGTATTCTTGTGAACCACACTCTTCTGACCTGGGTGGGCAAAAATGGGTCAGATCCACTGCATCCAACTCATCTACCCAGGTCTCAGAAATGCACACTAGGCTGCCTCTCTCGTCTGTAATCGAATCACAGATGAGCAATGGTTTACTGCGATCTAAGCAGGTGGCACTGTGGTCTAAACCACAGAGCCTAGGGCTTGCTGATCAGAAGGTCGGCGTTTCAAATCCCCGCCATCGGGTGAGCTCCCATTGCTCAGTCCCAGCTCCTGCCAACCTAGCAGTTCGAAATCACGTCAAAGTGCAAGTAGATAAATTGGTACCACTCCGGCGGGAAGGTAAACGGTGTTTCCGTGCACTGCTCTGGTTCGCCAGAAGCGGCTTATTCATGCTGGCCACATGACCCGGAAGATGTCTGTGGAAAACCCCAGCTCCCTCACCCTATATAGTGAGATGAGCGCCGCAACCCCAGAGTTGTTCGCGACTGGACTTAACGGTCAGGGGTCCCTTTACCTTTACCTTTAAGCTGGTGGTCAGTAATACCACCAGTAAGCTTCTTCTTCTTCTTCTTCTTTCTTCTTCTTCTTCTCTTCTTCTTCTTCTTCTTCTTCTTCCTCTTCCTCTTTGAATATTTTTCTTACTAGGTTTTCACATAATACATCTTAGGAACATCGCATGTTACCATGCTTGTTTTTCTTCGACTTCCCATATCACTTGATAAAACGTTGTATCTCCACTCTCCAAACTGCCCATTTGGTTATTCTGTAAGCTTCTATCTAGGGCTGGGCAATATATCAATATATTGTCCAAAACCGTTTTGAGTTCCATATCGTGATATCGGTTTCATATTTTTAACCTGGCAATGTATTGCAAATCACAGTGTGTGTGTGTGTGTGTGTGTGTGTGTGTGTGTGTACGTGTGCTATCCAAAAATCAGGATGTGGGGGGAAATGTGAAGCCAGTCAATGCCTCTACCTAGCTCCATTCTCATCTCAGACATTGTGATATATTGGTATATCACGATCTTTAGCTGGTGATATATTGCAATGCTGAAAGCCAGATATCGCCCAGCTCTGCTTCTAATTCACCTTTTCTCTAAACCAAACTTTGCAACCTTTCCTGATAGGAGAGTTGCTCCACCCCCTTGATAATTTTGGTTGCATTTTGATATTGGCAAATGATTTAAACATTGGCAGTTTTATTTTCCTTTCTTAATGAGCCAGAATTTGTCTTTTTCACAGCTGTCGCAACATCTTCGTTGAGCTATCTATTATGGTCCCAGGGTCTCATTCCTAGTCAGGCACTGCCAGTTCAGACCCCATGAGTAAAAATGATTTCTTTTTGCCCGAACATGCTTTTTTTAAAAAAAATGATTAGCATTTGCGTGGACAGGCAGAGTCTCCGAAACCCTAGGCAACCCCCGAGCGGAATAATGACACAAGACAACGTGCTATGGGATTAAAATTGGCCACAACTTTATTAAGATTCAGATGTAGGGAGACCTTGGCTCAGGGATTGGGCATTTATCTTTTCCAGCCAGGGATCTGGGAAACTTCAGTGTTATCCAGAATGTGTGGGGATTGGGCTGGCTATGGAGAACATATGTTCAAGTAGAGAACCTGCCGTCGCAGGAGGGGGAGGGCAACGACAACCTCTCAGCATATGGTCAATGCCTCCCCCCTAGACCCCTTTAACGGGAACCCTGGTATTGCAGCCACACTGTGGGCGTGGGGTCACCGCTTCACCCGCCCCCCCCCATTTAGGAAGATGACCAAAGGATTCCGCCAAAGGCCTGAAACTGCCAAAGTTGTGACGTTTTGCTACGGGAAAGGCGAAACCTGCCAATGCAGGGAAATTCCTTTCCGGCCCTTTAACAGCGACCTTGACATAGCAGCGCCTGTGTACCTGTGGAGAAGAGGTTAACCTGCAAAATTAAGAGATAATTGAGGGAGTGGAGGGTGGGAGAAGCTCTGGAGCCCGACTGCCGTTTCCCCAGGTAAGCTACGCCTTCTATTGTGTGGGCTGGGTGGTCCCTCCCCTTACCTGGCCAATCCCCCTGGCAATGCCTCCCCCAGGCGGGAATGGACGCTGGCTGTGGTAGGCAGGGACCACAGGTATCAAGCCCGGGGAAGGCGATGCCAGCCCAAACTGGCAGGAGCCGCACTGGGGTCCAAGGGGCTGCGCTTGACTATGGAAAAATCGCTCCCATTTAATGCGGGGAATGGTCATTGCCGTTTGGAGAGGTCCTACTGGAGCTCTTCGCAATCTCTTTTTGTCTGAACACCCTGAACAATTTAGTACAGACAAACCTCGGTTGCCGAATGCAATCCGCTCTGGAAGCCCATTCGGCTTCCGAAACGTTCGCCGACCGAGGCACAGCTTCTGATTGTTGCAGGAGCTTCCTGTACTCAAATGGAAGCCACGTTGGACGTTCAGCTTCCGGAAAAACGTTAGAAAACTGGAGCATATATTTCTGGGTTTTCGGCATTTGGTAGCTGAAATGTATGCTAACGGAGGCGTTTGACTGTACATCCCTGTTTGCAGCCAGTGTGGTGTAGTGGTTAAGAGTGGTAGACTCGTAATCTGGTGAACCGGGTTCGCATCCCCGCTCCTCCACATGCAGCTGTTGGGTGACCTTGGGCTAGTCACACTTCTCTGAAGTCTCTCAGCCCCACTCACCTCACAGAGTGCTTGTTGTGGGGGAGGAAGGGAAAGGAGAATGTTAGCCGCTTTGAGACTCCTTAGGGTAGTGATAAAGCGGGGTATCAAATCCAAACTCTTCTTCTTTTACACCACACTTTCTCGGCACTGGTCTGTACCTAGAGCTCTGCCCGAGTGCCCATTTTTATTTTACCCTGCCTCTTTCCACAGGAACCTCTCTTTAAAGCTCAATCAGCAAACATCAATTCGTGGAAAATCTGAATTAAAGTTTACTCCAGCTTTAAAGAGCGAATTTTCGCAGGGAAAGCTGGGGGGGGGCAATTCCGAAACATAGAGCTTTTAAGTGGGAACCTGTGCCTAGAAACACTGCACAAAAGGAAGTCTGGGTGAGCCTGTTTCTGCGCCTGAGCTCTACTCATCTTTCCCTCTCTCACTATTTCACTTGATCTCATGGCTGTTTGGTAGCAGCTGCTAGAACAAAGACACGGAGAGGCTGTCCCTGGAGAGAAGCTTCTCAGGATCAAAGCCACCTGGAGAGAATGCAAGGTTGGAGCAACACCTGAGCAAAACACCTCTTCCTTCAGGTTTTAAAAATCAACTTGTGTAGGCTTTTTCCTCACAAGCGGATGAACCCAGGTACAGGTAACTTAGCAGTTCAAAAGCATGCTATTGCATCAGGGTAGGCAACCTAAGGCCCATGGGCCACAAGCAGCCCATGGGGGTTGTTTAACCGGCCCATGAGCTGCCCCCAAATGGAGCCGCCCGCTCGGCAAGTCCCCATGCGCTGTGCTAAAGCAGCGCGACACGGGGACTCGCTTCTGCGGCGCCGGAAATAACTTCTGCACAGATGCCGACGCCAAAAATCACGTCTGCGCAGATGCAGACGGCGAAATTGTGGGCGCACAGAGGGATCTCCGCTGGAGTGAACCAGCCCAGGGAGGTAAACAGCATTTCCGTGTGCTCTGGTTTCCGTCATGGTGTTCCATTGCGCCAGAAGTGTCTTAGTCATGCTGGCCACATGACCCGAAAGCTGCCTGTGGACAAACGCCAGCTGCCTTGCCATGAAAGCAAGATGAGCGCCGCAACCCCATAGTTGCCTTTGACTGGACTTAACCGCCCAAGAGTCCATTACCTTTACAGGTAACTTGTACACAGATACATTGGAGGTGCAGTGCTGAAAGTTTGTTGAATTAATAGTTTTTGGATTGCCCTTGCTTGGTCTTCACCCAAAAGGAAAGCAGGGCCCAACATGGTGATAGCAGATTAAACAATGCAAGGAGAGAGCTGCAGCCCAAGATAGGAAAAGAGGTGGTAAGGGAACATCTAGTTACTTTAGATGAATTCAGATCTCCAGGGCAGCAAGCTGCCCACAGGGTGGGGCGCCAGGTGCATGGAGTAGCCTCCATGGAGTCTGCCTGCCGCCTCACCTCAGCCATAGGGTGGCTGAGGGGAGATGGTGGGCGGACGCAAGCCCCACACTGCTGCTTCAGGCACGTGGAGCCTGCAGGCACTGCTCCCAGGAGAAACGTGTGGCTTTGGTGTGCTGCAGGCCCCACAGTAATTGCCGCCCCCTTTGCGTGGCACCCAGTGCGCCCCAACCCCCCTAGCTACGCCTCAGCTCCAGGGCCTGATGAGCTGCACCCAAAGGTACTAAAGGAGCTTGTGGATGTTATCTCAGAACTCCTTTCTGTAGTCTTTGAGAATTCTTGGAGAATTCCTGATCCTTTGTCACCTCCCAGTACGCCAACCTAGCAGTTCGAAAGCACACCAGTGCAAGTAGATAAATAAGTACCACTGTGGCGGGAAGGTAAATGGCATTTTCGTGCGCTCTGGCTTACATCACGGTTTCCCATTGTGCCAGAAACGGTTTAGTCATGCTGGCCACATGACCTGGAAAGCTGTCTGTGGACAAATGCCGACTCCCTCAGTCTGAAAAGTGAGATGAGCGCCGCACCCCATAGTCACCTTTGACTGGACGTAACTGTCTAGGGATCCTTTACCTTTACCTTTCTCACTTGGATGCTGAGTTGATGAAACAGCAGGTGTTTCTTAAGGTAAATCCAGTGTTTCTGGATTACCACACCTCACATTGGTACTCTATCCAGCCCTTCCATCTTCTATTTTTGTTATTTTAATTTTAATCTGGAATGTGATTCTTTAGCATAGTGTTTCAGCTTACACAAACTTTACAAAAACTACTGTAACTATCTGACTGGAATTTGGCAGACTCCCTTCCCCAATTTTGAGGTGGGGAGGAATTACAGGTTTGTGTTTTTTTTTGGGGGGGGGACACTAAAATTTTAAGACACCTAAGATAAAAACTCCTTCAGTCTACTCCCCAAGTTCTACTATATTTCAAATTGCAATTAAATTCTGTTAGAAAGTTAAAAAAACCAACCCAAAAACCTGTCTCATTTTGGTAATACCAGTTTTCATTGCCATATTTATTATTGGTTTATGCAGGACTTCCAGCATTATGGGGTGTGTTTTGCAGCTGGAAAAAGTGTGCCTTGTTTAAAACTGAAAGTCACTCCTGATGATACGGCTCTTTATTCATTTGTATAAACATCAGCTATGTTGGCAAAGAAAATTACACCATTCAAGAACATTCCATTACTGAGCCCAGTTTCTAGACACAGGCACCTTTTCAGAAATTGGCCTTGCGGTTTCGCATGTTCCTACTTTAGCAGCTGTGTTTGTAAGCAGCTGTGTGCCCAGCCAGCGCAAACAGTAGGCACACTTGTCTTCCATTGCGGTCATTTCTGCCTTTTGTGACTCAGCAACCCTGCAAGTCTGCTAGGGCATTGGTTTATTCACCTGACAGAATGTGAAGCACTGGAGACTGGTTGCTTCAAGCAAATAACTAAATAAATAACCTTATACGGTGGTACCTCGGGTTACATACGCTTCAGGTTACATACTCTGCTAACCCAGAAATAACGCTTCAGATTAAGAACTTTGTTCAGGATAAGAACAGAAATCGTGCTCTGGCGGCACAGCGGCTGCGGCAGTGCGGCAGGTCCCATTAGCTAAAGTGGTGCTTCAGGTTAAGAACAGTTTCAGGTTAAGAATGGACCTCTGGAACGAATTAAGTACGTAATCAGAGGTACCACTGTATGGTCTACTCAGAAGAAAGCCTCAATGAGTTCAGTGGGCCTTACTCCCAGGTACGGTTGTGTGGGACTGCTCTGAGTGTTTTATCTAGGCAGCCAGATAACAAGGGTTTTTTTTTTGCACCAGGTCAGTGAGGACCATTTGCAGAATTGCAGAAGCACAGTAACAAAACGTAAAAACAACAACCGCATACCCAATATATACAGCAGGTGAGATGCTGCTTAATATTGCCCCCGTTTTGCAATTCTACCTTGCCTTTTCTTCCTGTCCCCCCCCCCCCCGGCTCATGTGGAAAATGCGAGTTTCATGAAATATCCAAATAGCAGCACAGAAAGTTTCAGTTTGGCTATTAGGAATTGTCGCAGATCCTTTGCATCCCGGTCATCATCTGTTGATTTACTTCCATCTGGATGTCGCTACAGGACTTTATATACAAAATCGACCAGGCACAGGAACAGTTTTTCCCTTGTGCCATTAAATTGTTAAATTCGTAGTTGTGTAGCGGAAAGGGAGGTCAGTTATGGGTGGGGTTTCTTTGCTGTGTCATTGTATTGTTAGTGGAACAGTGTTTGTATAAGGTATGTTTACATTGCAATGTAGCCGAAGCAAAATTCCAAGTATGTTGGAAAATGTACTTGGCCAATAATTTATTCCTATTCCTATTAGGCGGGACTTGCAAAATTCTGGAGTATATTAATTTTGCGTTTTTCTCAGATTGTTATTGTTAATGAGGATGGCCATGGTCATGACCACAATGGTAGTCTGTTTCCACACTCCTGTTTAATGTGCCCTCTCTGCATTTCCAGTGCTGGGTTATTAATCCATGAACACAGCACATTCCTGAAAATGCATATGTATCCTGCACTGTGTGTAAGATGCTACTGTCTGATGCAATGTTTGTCAAGCTAGCTTCACACCACTTGGCTTCAGACAACTTAAGCTGCTCCTAATTTGTCTCCAGCCAAGTTCTGAACACCATTGCGAAAGCCTTCTGTTCATAGCTGTCAACTTTTCCCTTTTCTTGCAAGGAATCCTATTTGGAATAAGGGAATTTCCCTTAAAAAAAGGAAAAAGTTGACAGCTATACTTCTGTTTGGGGGGTGGTCCTAACATGGTGATGCCCGACCTTGTGTCCTCTCTCTGCTCTCTATCTGCACTTTCAACTTTAACTAGTAAAGATTTTACATTATGTGGTGGTACACATGACCCAGCAGCTGGCTAGAGATCCAAGATAATATCACCAAGGCAACTATCCATAAACAAACAATAAACCTCCATGAAAATGGCAAAAGTAGTTTCTTTCCCAAATAGGTTTTATCTAAAACAATAGCAAATGCAGTAAATAAGGAGTCTACTTGTGATATAGCAGTGGTTCAGTGCTTGGACACATTCCAGTAATCTGACATTTCGTTCTGAAGAGCTTAGTCATCGGGCTGTCAAAATCAATTGCAACAGAACTGCACTGAATGAACAAGTGGAATAAGGAAAATTAAAATTAAAATATGTTGAGAATGCATAATTAAGACATAACTTTGTAGTAAATAATATATAAGAGAACAGTATGTAAACAACCTAAAGCAGGAGTTTATCTACAATAGGGGTCAGCAAACTTTTTCAGCAGGGGGCCAGTCCACTGTCCCTCAGATCTTGTCGGGGGCTGGACTATATTTTGGGGGGAAAATTATGAATGAATTCCTATGCCCCACAAATAACCCAGAGACACATTTTAAATAAAAGGACACATTCTACTAATGTAAAAACATGCTGATTCCCGGACCGTCTGTGTGCAGGATTTAGGAGGCGATTGGGCCGGATCCGGCCCCCGGGCCTTAGTTCGCCTACCCATGATCTTACAAGAATAAAGGTGAGGCAATTTGCATTATGCACCAGTATGCCCAGCCATCTTTCTGCGAGGTTGAACCAGGTAACCATTGTTGTGGCTGGCAAAAATTTGCATGGTCATGAAATACGTAGTGCAATTTGCAGCTGAAGAAGAGAACACTTCGCAGAACAGAAGTGCTTCGGTGGTAACCTGAGCAAGGCTCCAGTGAGTCTGAAACAATCTGGCAGAGTATTAGCTTACGTGATTGGGCAGAGCTCTATGTATGTAACTGATACAGAACAAAACAGTATTTATGGCTTCTCCCAGCTCAGCCTCCGGAGGCAGGTTCTCCTACCTCTAAGCAGCAGTGGTCAAATTGAATAGGTCGGCCAAGACACCTCTCAACACCCTGCCTGGCATGTGACCCCTGAAAGCTGGTGCCGCTACTGTCAGCAGATGGTTCCATTGTCATCCTTGGGTGTAATCTGCCTGCCCTTCACTGTTCTGTCAAACTATGCTGATCTTTCCCTTTTTCTCAAATTACGAGCAAAAAAGGTCGGGACTGGGAGAAAGAGGAAACATTGCCTGCTCAGTAACATGGCAGCTTAGGACAGACCTAGTTGAAATTATCTGCTGCAGTCCAGGATGACCTGTTCACTGGGCTCACCTGCATGTGTTAATATTAGTGCCGTGTGAAATGGCGTTCTCCATTATTATTTTTTGAAAGTCTCCAAAAGTCATCTCCCTTGTAAAAGATACTTTCATTCTTCTGCTTCTTCCCCTGCATCTTTATTGTTGTGCAGTGGTTTGTGTTTTTATGTCAATTTATTCATTTCTTCAGCACTCTGAAGCCTCCCTGACTGCCTGCACTTCTTGATCTGTCAAAAAAGGGGGGAACGTGGGGGTCCCCATGGAAGAAGTTACCACATTTTTCCGGTGTAGTAGTAGTAATTTTATTACAACCATTGGTCCATATCAAAACAACAATAACAACAATACATCATGTAACATTTGAACCGATACAATTTAAAACAGTTTTCCAATTTAAAACAGCCTCTATATATACACAAAATTTCCAGTTGGATAAGACAGTTGTATTCAAGTGAAATTCATTCGTCCATTTAAAACTTAATTTAGACTCTATCAAATGAAATATAATTTTAACAGCTAAATTCTGGTTCCCGTTAATGGTTATTTGGTTTAGCTGAGCTATCAAAATCATAAAGTGATCCATTTCTCTTCTTTTGATATAAAACATTAATCAGAAATCTAGCGACCATAAGGGATCTGCTCGACTCTTCATCGTTCAGTAAGTATATTAATTGGGCTTCCTTAGTTTCACCCCGCAGTTCGCAATAAAAATGGAGACAGAAACCTGGTCCGAGCAGCCTGATTGTAATGGACAACGAAAGATTATATGATTCAAGGATTCTATAGAACCACTATCACAGTCGCATAGAAGTGAAATCTGGCCGTTGGAGAGTCTGTTACCCATGACGTTTGACGGGAAAGCACTGAATCTGGCCTTTATGAAGGCATACCTGTATGTCACAACGGATAGAGTAGTTAAGTAAGATGGTAGTTTCAGTGATGGTGTTAAGCCAAGATTTATTGGTGAGCAGGTACCACTGCATATCATGATATTATGTTGGAGATCCGTGTATAAGACTAGGTTTTTTTAACCTTAAAAATAATGTCAAAAATTAGGGGACGTCTTATACATGGATACACCTCCCCCCCCCATTTTCTTAAATCTGAATCCCCCAAAATAGGGGACGTCTTATACACGGGGGCGTGTTATAGACGGAAAAATACAATGTCTTCCTCTTTCATTGAAGCATGGGAAGTTTCTTAAGATCAGTGCACTTGCTGATTTAAAGGGGAATCCTTCCTTTTACGCTACAGAAAAAAGAAACCATTCTGCATTGATTTCTTTAAGGGAAGGGGCTATTTGAAAAGAACAGCTGTAGGCAGCCTCTCCACCTTCTCATGCTTAAAGGACATTGTGGGGTTTTGAGGAATGTGGCCACCTAGGAAGGCTGCAGAATATGGACCCACCAGCTTAGCAGAAAAGAAGAACAGACACCTTGAAAACGCGCCTTTCCTACCTTGGGTGTAATCTTAAGCACAACAGAAAAACCTGTACCTGACACACACACACACAGAGATGCTCTTTCAATTTTCAAATGCAATTGATAAAGAATGCTTTTTTAAAAATGCAGGAGGAATTTTTAGCACACTGACACACAATTTATAATCAAGTTGATCCAGATAAGAAACTATAATACCAAATCCCATAGAGGGACGTGGTTGCAGTGATTAAATTCTTGATTATTAAAAAAAACCCCAATGCTAATAATTTATAATGTTGCTGGCTAGAAAGAAATGCAGAAGAAATGTCTGTGTCCTTTCCTAGCTCAGCTCAAAGCTCCTAAGGGAGGCTAGCTTGAATCTGTCAGCAAACCTTTTCAGCAGGGGGCCGGTCCACTGTCCCTCAGACCTTGTGGGGGGGGCGGACCATTATTGGGGGGGGATGAATGAATTCCTATGCCCACAAATAACCCAGAGGTGTATTTAAATAAAAGGGCACAGTCTACTCATATAAAACATGCTGATTCCCGGACGGTCCGCAGGCTGGATTTAGAAGGCAATTGGGCCGGATCCAGCCCCTGGGCCTTAGTTTGCCTACCCATGCTCTGGACAGATCGCTGTGGCAGTTTCCGGCTTACACTGACCCAAGGAGAACTGTGGCCCAGCAGCTGGGAGAGATCTCTGAGGCTCCCTGGCTACTCCGAACCTGCGGTTGACCCCACTCTCTTGGAGGAACCTTCTGTGGGTGTTCCTGGACAACTTCTTCATTCATTCTGTTTATCATCCTGATTTGTTGGAGGGGAGGCTAGATGACTTTGCATCAAAGCAAGTGTTGTCCCCACTTTCCAGTGCGTAACTCTCCTTGGTGCAAAAATCCAATGTTGGGGGAAGGCAAGTTTGTCATGCAAGACCTCCCAGCCACTATATTTGTGAGATCTGAATTTGCTGGTATGTCAAAACAGTGGCAGCCTGGAAGCGCCCTTTGTTTCTTAAAATGCCTGATTCTCCAGCCACTGGTTCCTAGAGCATAGAGGCAGTGCGGGCTGCATTGGGAAAGCCAACTTGGATTGAAGCGGTCAAGTGAAGTCACATCCTTAGGCCTGTAAATGGGTGGGGATGGTTCTGAGGACATCGTCTCCTCCTCCTGCATCTTCCTCTGAGCCAGAGGGCCAACAGAGTTTAGAGAACATGACACCTCGCTTGTTGCCAGAGTTCTGTACACACTGAACCTACAGCTGAATATAGATAGAATTAGATCATTGCACTTGAGGTTCCTGCAAGCCAGTTGTACGCATGATTACAGCATATAGTACTATCAAAAGTGTGGGAATGTTTTGGGATGCAGGATGGGATATATTGTTTAAGATATCCTATTCCAACTTGTGTTTACAAGTCCCAGAAATTAGCAGAGTTCTCATTCCCCTTTTAAACACACACACAGCGGAAAGCTTGCTCAGGTTTGTTAAAACCTCTGTAATAAATGTCCTGGTATTTTCCCCATTAATCCCTCTCAAAATAAGACATTATACAGTCTTCTATAAAAGCATAAAAAGAGTTTACTCACGAGAAATCATCTGTTCACAATTGGATCCCAGACGGCAGACTTAAACTTAGTAAAAGTTACATTTACTTAGGAGAATGTTCCATAAGGGAAAAGAGTTCCTTTTTTCTCTCTTGGCTGGAAGCCAAGAGAGCATCTTAACAATACAGCTTCTTTGAGAGCGTCGTCCAAAAGAGAGAAGATGGAGTCTGGTCCCTGTGGTTTTGTCTTAACCTGCACAGGTGAGGCCACACCCATCTCCAGTTACACAGAGGAAGTCCATCCCAGCCCAGGAGAAACAGCAAGTTCCGACTGGCTGGCCTAGAGTTCCCCTTCTATGTCCACTCTAGCAATGCTGTGTTTGACTGCTCCAGTGCTTTACATCCCACAAAAAGGAATTACTGTTGCTAATTTCTGGTTTAGGCATTTTCAGAACATTTGCCTTGCAGACCCGCTGTTCTTTAAAACCCCTTATTTTTTTAAAAATTAATACACTTAAGAGAATAAGCCCATTGAACACCTGATGGGACTTCTAAGAAAAATGTGTAGACTGGCGACCAACACCATGGGATTCTCAACTGAAAATAGCACTCGGAACTTTTTGCCCTCTATTTTCAAATGAAAATTCATGCTTAAGTAAAAGATCCTGGCTCTACCATCTCAGTCGGCATCTCTAGCATTGCAACTTAGCTTTCCAACCTTAGATAGGAACAGAAAGCTGCCTTATACAAATTGGACTGTTTTCTCATCTTCCTCCTGCCCCTTCCTGCCCAGTGAAATCAGCTCCCACCCTGAATATTAGCTCTCCACTGCTATAGACACCAATGTAAACTTTAGTTGGATAATTAATGTGTGGGTGGGGGTCCTCCTATATAAAAGTCATGCAAATTCATTATGATCCACTTTTTTGTTTACTAGATCTGAATCACAAGACTTCTTGTGATTCTGTGATGCAAAGAGTTGGAAGAGGACTCTGCCCGTTCCGGATTCCAAAGTCAACACACTTGATGTGTGGATCATGACCTGGATTGAATCAATGGTCTGCTTTGGAATCTGTAGTCTGGAAAACTGCCTCGGTTTCACCACCACCACCAGGTTTCTGCTTTAAAACTGTTTACCCTGTTGCCCACGGTTTTGAGTGGCTTCCAAGTGGAACTCCTTCATGCCCCACACTTCCAGGAGAAAACATGGTTGCTTCCATGCAAACACTGGGGGCAGCCATGTTTGTATCTCCGTGTCTCTTTTTATATATAATTTTTATTAAATTTTCTGTTTTACAGTTTAGAAAATTCATTTAGACAACCTTCCCTTCTTCTCTTTCCATGGTTCATTTTGCATAACATAAATCCCTGCATATTTTATATAAACTAAACCATTCAGTATTCCATTATTACTTCCTTCGAAACTCATTTACACTGTTGGATCTATCTTAAAGCTGCCAACGTTTTCAAGTGTACACAGTTTCCCCCCATATATTCAATAAGCACTCTCCAATCTTCTTTAAATGAATGTTATTCTTGTTTTCTTATTCTATTAGATCCGCAAGCTGCGCATATTCCACCAGTAATAATAATAATAATAATAATAATAATAATAATAATAATAATAATAATTTGTTAGTTTATTTATTTATGCATGCATACATACATACATACATACATACCCCACCCAACTGGCTGGGTTTCACAAGCCACCCTGGGCGGCTCCCTGCAGAAAATTAAAAGCACAATAAAACGTCAAGCATTAAAAACTTCCCTAACAAGGGCTGCCTTCAGATGTCTTGTAAAAGTCTTCTAAAAGTCAGTTTAAGTTGCCATTCTTCTTTGGTTCTTCTCTCGTTTTCCATTTGGGGGCTAATAAAACATGGGCCGCCGTAGTGGTATACATAAATAACCTTTTTTGACACCTGGGAATTTCCATCTGAGTTTTCCCAAACAAAAAGGACACTGTTTTTTTGTTTGTTTGTTTTTTTGGAAAAGTGCTTTTAAACATTTTTCCCCCAATTCATTATAAATTATTTCCCAATGCTCTTTTACCCTTTCACAGGTCCACCACATATGAAAGAACGCACCCTCGACCTCATTGCATCTCCAGCACTTATCTGATTCAGTCTTATGCACCTTAGCAAGTCTGCTCGGAGTTAAATACCACCTGTAAATCATTTCCAAGTAGTTATCTGTGTCTCTTCATCCTCTCCTGCTGTGCCCCCTGCTTTCCTTTTTATCACCTCTGCACCCCTTACCTGTCACCCAGCCTTTCTTGACAACCTGTCAGAGGTTTTGCAGCTTCCTGGGCTTCTGTGGCCACATCCTAATTTCACCACCCATCTCTAGCCAGCCATTCCACCAATTCCATTCACACACACACACACACACACACAAGTTTTCTTTTCCTACTGATTCTCAGTGCTCTGAGGCTGCTAAGTATGTTCAGTCCTCTTTGGGCTGTTTTGTAGGGCTTCCTCCCTTGGGTTTGATTTGTCACATTTTGTACCTCGGCATCCTCCAAGCATGCTGAAGAATATTTTTCTGCCCAGTGGCCTCATTTCAGTCAAAACCACAAAGGAATGAGTGGTCAGAAATCTCTGACAACAAAAGCCAGACTTCCTTACCTGAGAGCCTAATAACTTGCTCAAGCTCAGTCACCAACATTCAAAATAGGTAAGTGCAAACAATGAAGTCTTTGTTTCTCGTTAGCTGAGGAAATGGGAGGAGGATATGTCTTTGTAAACTGTGGTTTGGACCAGTTTATTTTGACTGCTCTATTAAAGTAGTATAAAACTACTTTTTTTTTTTTTTTGCTAAAGTTTAATACTGTGGCTTGGAATTAAAATTACATTTCCATAAAAACATCAGAATCGTCAAAGGTAGCGCACAGACTTGGGCAGATGCTTGTTTATCCTGAGCTTTTAAAATTAATATTTACTCTACTGGGGGGGGGGAACCACCCTTAGCTTTGGTACTGTAAAGAATGAGTTTGGAGCTATATATGCATCTGAATGATATTAGAAAAATAAGTTGCAATTGCTTGAATGTTTTGTGTGGCTCTGAGCAAGAACCTTCAAATTCTTCTTGAAGATTTGCTTTCGGTGAAATTCAGTGTATGACAATTTTAGGGTATGCGGAATTTTCATAGTCTTACTGAAATACCTTTTACCTCCCTCAAAATTCCTCACATGTTTTACCTAAGCTGGAACCTCAGCATTTTGATTTGGATAAATTCAGTGGCAACCCTTTTTAGAAGACAGGCAAGCAGGAGTGGTGTATTCTATAACATACTGCAGTAATGCTGGAGTACTTTGTCCTGTCTGCGTGAGCAAGATTTTTACACTGGCAGTGAACCTGAGAAACACAGCCATTGCTTGTACCAAAGCTGTGCTTCAGCCTGCTTCTCAAATGTCAGCAAGACCAAAGTGTATTCTCTATTGAATTAAGTGACCTTTCATTTTACACACATTTGCCAGCTAATACCCTTGCAGCTTAACTCCACTTAATGCCACCACAGTTTCCTTAACTGGTGATAAAAAGGACCCCTGCTTTGAGCAAGCACTTAGTGCAATAAGCATAAAAGCTTTGTGCTTTGTGGGTTTCCAAGCTTTTGCTCAACTCTCTTGCATAGTGTGGTTCTTTCGTAGCTCCGTTTGACTTAACCACACGGTGCTGAGAGCTGCTGTCAAAAGGGCATAGTGTGCCATTTTCTTCTTCCAGCTACTGGAGGGGGCAGCTCCATCAGCTGGGTAGGAAGATTCCTTGGGGTTAGAAACTGGTCTGAGAATATGCTGGAGGAATTCAGACAGTGCCTAACCGGCTGCTAATAGCAGCCCAAGATAGGAAAAGAGGTGGTAAAGAGACACCTGGCTACTTTGAATGAATCCAGATCTCCAGGGACTGGTGAACTTGCAGGTGTAATCTCAGAGCCTTTGTGTGCCATCTTTGAGAATTCTTGGAGAAAGGGTGAGGTCTGGAGGCAGGCAATTAGCCCAATATTCAAAAAGGGGCATAAAACAGGACCCAAGAAACTACTGACTGGTCAGCTTGACATCAACGCCACGAAACATCCTGTTGTTGTTGTTGTTGTTCTTGTTGTTCTTGTTGTTGTTTAGTCATTTAGTTGTGTCCAACCCATGGACCAGAGCATGCCAGGCACTCCTGTCTTCCACTGCCTCCCGCAGTTTGGTCAGACTCATGTTGTTAGCTTCGAAAACACTGTTCAACCATCTCATCCTCTGTTGTCCCCTTCTCCTTGTGCCCTCCATCTTTCCCAACATCAGGGTCTTTTCTAGGGAGTCTTCTCTTCTCATGAGGTGGCCCAAGTATTGGAGCCTCAGCTTCAGGATCTGTCCATCCAGTGAGCACTCAGGGCTGATTTTCTTCAGAATGGATAGGTCTGATCTTCTTGCAGTCCATGGGACTCTCCTCCAGCACCATAATTCAAAAGCATCAATTCTTCGGCAATCAGCCTTATATATGGTCCAGCTCTCACTTCCATACATCACTATTGGGAAAACCATAGCTTTAACTATACGGACCTTTGTAAAAACATCCTAGAATGAATAATTGCACAGTTCATATGTGAACATTTAGAAAAGGATGCTGTGATGACTAAGAGCCAGCTTGGGTTTCTCAAAAGCAAGTCATGGCAGATGAATGTCATTTCTTTTTTCTGTTTTTCTGATAGAGTTACAAGTTGGTGGATCAGGGGAATGCTATGGATGTAGGGTATCCTGATTTCAGTAAGGCTCTTGAAGAAGTCTCCCATGATATTCTTGCAGAGAATCTGGTAAAATGTGAGCTAGACAACATTACTGCTGGTTGGATTTGTAATTGGTTGACTGACCAAACCTAAAGAGTGCTCGCTAATGGTTCCTTGTCATCCTGGAGACAGTGACAATTGGGGTGCCATGGGTTCTGACATTTGGACTAGGATGACGAATCGGAGGGAATGCTCACCAAATTTGAAGATGACACCAAGCAGGGAAGGGTATAGAATCATAGAATCCTAGAGTTGGAAGAGACCACAAGGGCCATCCAGTCCAACCCCCTGCCAAGCAGGAAACACCATCAAAGCATTCCTGACAGATGGCTGTCAAGCCTCCGCTTAAAGACCTCCAAAGAAGGAGACTCCACCACAATCCTTGGCAGCAAATTCCACTGTCGAACAGCTCTTACTGTCAGAAAGTTCTTCCTAATGTTTAGGTGGAATCTTCTTTCTTGTAGTTTGAATCCATTGCCCCGTGTCCGCTTCTCTGGAGCAGCAGAAAACAACCTTTCACCCTCGTCTATATGACATCCTTTTATATATTTGAACATGGCTATCATATCACCCCTTAACCTTCTCTTCTCCAGGCTAAACATACCCAACTCCCTAAGCCGTTCCTCATAAGGCATCGTTTCCAGACCTTTGACCATTTTGGTTGCCCTCCTCTGGACACGTTCCAGCTTGTCAGTATCCTTCTTGAACTGTGGTGCCCAGAACTGGACACAGTAGCTATGGTCAAGATGACCTTAACAGATTGGCGAATGGGGCCCAAACTAACAAAATGAATTTCAGGAGGGACCAATGTAAGGTTCTGCACTCAGGCAGGAACAATCAGATGCACAGATATAGGATAGGGGACACCTGGCTAGAGTACTGTGTCCAGTTCTGGGCACCACAATTTAAGAAGGATGTTGTCAAGCTGGAACGTGTGCAGAGGACGGCAACCAAGATGACCAAGGGTCTGGAAACCAAACCTTATGAGGAATGGTGGAGAGAGCCGAGTATGTCTAGCCTGGCGAAGAGAAGATGAGAGGTGATACGATAGCCATCTTCAAATATCCAAAGGGCTGTCACATGGAGGATGGAATATGCTTGTTTTCTGCTGTTTCAGAGGGTAGAACAGATTCCAGTTACATAAAGTACATTCAGCTAAAGATTAGAATGATCTTTCTGACAATAGGAGCTGTTTGACTCTGGAACAGTCTGCCCTTCTTTGGAGCTTTTTTTTTTTAACAGAGGTTGGGTGGCCTTCTGAGGCATTGTGTGATTCCTGCATTGCAGGGGGTTTGGGCTAGATGAACTTTGGAGTACCTTCCAGTTCTGCAATTCTATGATTGTAGGTGGGCCAATGGTTCCCCTGAGGAGGGCTTGGAGGGGCAGAGAGAGGGGAGGGGAAAGCAATATTTTTTGGGGGGGGAGGGGGAGAAGAAAACCATGAAAGTGTGGTGTAGTGGTTAAGAGCAGTAGACTTGTAATCTGGTGAACTGGGTTCGTGTCTCCGCTCCTCCACATGCAGCTGCTGGGTGACCTTGGGCTAGTCAACCTTCTCTGAAGTCTCTCAGCCCCACTCACCTCACAGAGTGTTTGTTATGGGGGAGGAGAATTTTAGCTGCTTTGAGACTCCTTCGGGTAGTGATAAAGCGGGATATCAAATCCATACTCCTCCTCCTCCTCCTCCTCCTCCTCCTCCTCCTCCTCCTCCTTCCTTCCTTCCTTCCTTCCTTCCTTCCTTCTATCCCCCCCCCCATTTTTTGGGTTTTTTTTAACAATACATTAAACAATAAATAAACAAACAATACAAACAGTAAAAAACATTACAACAAAATACAAGAAAAAAGAAAAAAGATTAATAAAAACACTTATTTAATTCTATCTATCCTTCTTTTGTAACATTGTATATTGACTTCCTCACGCTCTCTCTGTCTGCGTTCCTTATAGATCATCTTTAGTAATTTCTTTACCTTTTTATGTTCTCATATTAATACACTAATCAACTTCTCTTATCTCTTAACCTTAACATTACTTCATCTATTACCACATCTTACCTAACTTCTATATCTGCTGCCTGTGTAGTCTTCCTGCTTATTTTAAATACTAATCTTAGCATGATTCTTTAAATCTACTTTAAATTTCTTCCAGTCTTTCTCCACCGCATCGTCCCTCTGGTCTCGGAGTTTCCCAGTCATTTCAGCAAGCTCCATATAGTCCATCATTTTCATCTGCCATTCTTCTATCGTTGGTATTTCTTCTGTCTTCCAGTTTTTTGCTAACAGAATTCTTGCTGCTGTTGTGGCATACATAAAAACTATTCTATCTTCTCTTGGGATTTCATGGTTTAAAATACATCCTTCCCTTCCTTCCTTCCTTCCTTCCTTCCTTCCTTCCTTCCTTCCTTCCTTCCTTTCTAAAAAGGTTTTGGTGCTGCTTCTCTAAGCTTTCCAGAGACTTTAATGCCTCCCTAAGGAGCACTATATTGTGGCATACAGTCATACCTCTGGTTACATTCGCTGCGGGTTGCGTTTTTGCGGGTTGTGAACGCGGCAAACCCGGAAGTGTTTACTTCCAGGTTTCACTGCGTGCACATGCGCAAATGCGCGATACTGCGTTTTCACGCATGCACGATATCACCTCTTGGGATGTGGACTTTTCGGGGTGCGAACGGCACCCCGAACAGACCGTGTCCGCAACCCAAGGTACCACTGTAGTTTCATTCCCAGTGTCTTGCTGTGGGGAGGAAAATGGCAGCCTTGGAAAAATACTTAGCCTTGTGATCCAAAGAGGATATAGTCCACAGCACTGTTGGAAGCAATAGCAGCTGAGATACAAGAGAACGCTTAAATATAACACAAGATATATTTACGTGGCATTGGGTTCCACTCAAACTCTTTCAAATTAACCATCATCTATCCCCAAAATGCTGGAGAGTGTGCAACTCTCTGCCACTCCTGATCCACAGGTGGTGGGACTCTGTCCCGATACATTCATTCTGGCAATATGTTTTCTCTGAAATGCCCCCCCTCCCCCGTTTCTCAGTCCTAATATGTCAATGGGGATGGAATGCATGGAATCATAGAATCATAGAATCATAGAGTTGGAAGAGACCACAAGGGCCATCCAGTCCAACCCCCTGCCAAGCAGGAAACACCATCAAAGCATTCCTGACAGATGGCTGTCAAGCCTCTGCTTAAAGACCTCCAAAGAAGGAGACTCCACCACACTCCTTGGCAGCAAATTCCACTGCCGAACAGCTCTCACTGTCAGGAAGTTCTTCCTAATGTTTAGGTGGAATCTTCTTTCTTGTAGTTTGAATCCATTGCCCCGTGTCCGCTTCTCTGGAGCAGCAGAAAACAACCTTTCACCCTCGTCTATATGACATCCTTTTATATATTTGAACATGGCTGTCATATCACCCCTTAACCTTCTCTTCTCCAGGCTAAACATACCCAGCTCCCTAAGCCGTTCCTCATAAGGCATCTGATGAATGCATAAGAAAGGCTCATTTATTTATTTATTTATTTATTTATTTATTTATGTTGTTGTTGTTGTTGTTTATGTATTTATTTTTAGAAAGGCTCATTCTCATTTATTTTATTTTGTTTTTGTTTTTGCCACCTTTATTTTATTTCTTTATTAAAGATTTTCTTGATTTACAAAAGTGAGTGCAATGTCTCTCTCGTATTCCCCCCCCCCCAATGTAACATTTTTACAAATCAGATTTGGTTGTTGAGACATTAGGGAAAGAAAGGGGAAAGGAGGTGGGTGGGATGTGGGGGTGGGTGAGGTGGGGTGACGATGTTTCTATTTCCATTGATATATTTAGGGTTTGGTGTCAGCATTGATTGTGTAGGTTCTCTGTTGTTCACTTGTGTTTCTTTGGCGATGGGAGAGGTTGGGGTTGGCGTAGGGTGTGATTGTTCATTTGTGGTTGGCTGTGGTGATCTTTGGTTTCCTGTGTGAGTGGGGTGGGTGGGCGTTTTGGATCAGGTTAGCCACATTGATTTGTATGCTGTCGGTAGATTTTTGTCATTGTCTTGTTGGGCTGTGTGTGTGATGAAGGGGAACCATACCGGGGTTTGTCCCTGTGTCAGTTTTAGGTTACTGGTTAGTTTTTCTAGTAGGGCTGTTTCCCATACTACTTGGCACCATTTGTCCATGTTTACTCCTGACAGGTCTTTCCAGTGTCTGGTTTTGATGTTTCTGGCTGCTGAGAGTAGATAACCTACAGGTGGTATCTAACGCCAAGAAAATTAGCGCTAATATGCCCAGGAACCTCACCAAAATGCTGGAGAGGGTGCACCTCCACAGGCACATACTTCCACATGTGGTGGGAGTGCCCCAAAATCCAAACATTCTGGACAACAACCACATGAGAAATATGTAAAATAACCAAGCAGGTGTTAGAAACCACCCCAGAATTGGTCTTACTAAACATCTTCCAAGACAATAATGCCCACTTACAACACAAAGACTCATTTTTGATGGAAATGAATTTTTTTTGGGGGGGGGAGCTCCATGCTGCATGGAATCTGACTTCTGCTGAATGTTGAACATCAATACAGTGGTGCTCCGCTAGACGAATGCCTCGCTAGACGAAAAACTCGCTAGACGAAGGCATTCGTCTAGCGGAAGGCTGCCCCGCAAGATGAAAAGGTCTATGGGGCTGCCTCGCAAGACGAAATTTTTTTCCCGTCTAGCGGAAACCGCGATTTGCATTGGTGTTTCGCTAGACGAAAAAATCGCTAGACGAAAATACTCGCAGAACGAATTATTTTTGTCTAGCGAGGCACCACTGTATCTTGCTTATGTGTTCAGTCAAGCTCTGTACTATGAAACTACCCATCACAGTCGCTTTTCCCACAATGCTGAACCTTACCTCTTCGGGAACTGGCATAGTTTGGCTTAGTTTGAGGTCCAGTTCTGAGGGCCTTCTGGCAGTTTCCTCACTGCGAGAAGTGAGATTACAGGCAACCAGGCAGAGGGCCTTCTTGGTAGTGGCGCCCACCCTGTGGAATGTCCTCCCATCAAGGACTTAAATAAACATACACACTTTTTTGATATATAACATTTAAAACAAAGAAGAAATGATATGGTAGATTGGCTGAAACAGCAGTTTGTTGATGAAAGGGAAACAAACCAGAAATGGGAGTTGGGGGAAGCCTGGGAAGATGTGTTACATGTATGTTATTGTTATGAGATGTTTGTCTAAAGAGAAAAGAAAGTCAATAAAAATAATTTTTAAAAAGTCCTCCCATCAGATATCAAGGAAATAAACAACTAATTGACTTTTAGAAGACACCTGAAGGCAATCCTGTATTGGGAAATTTTTAATGTCTAATGTTTTACAATTTTTAATGTGTTGTAATCCGCCCAGAGTGGCTGGGGAAACCCAGCCAGATGGGAGGGGTATTATTATTATTATTATTATTATTATTATTATTATTATTATTATTATTATTATTTGCAGGTGTGGCTGCTATCCAATATATTCCTTTGTAAACCAGGCTCCTAAGTTTTAACTTTTCATAAAGAATGGGGCTTTGTGACTTTGAGCTTGATAAACTTCTATAAAAAAACTATAAATAAATAGAAGCGAGCCAAAATTTCACTTTCGGTTTGCATGGGTGATGGAGGTGGGATTAAGGACCAAAAGTGGGCAACTGGACTGCTTTTCCCTGTGTCCGACTTCCCCCTCTTTCTCACCACCATCAGATTTATGGCAATGGCTCTTTTTGGATGACAAAACATCACATATTTGTCCCCCTATCGCCCCATGTGTGTATGCTGTATCAGCCTATAGCACTGTTCACAGAGGCTGTTCTGAGTGGAAGGCAGGTGGCTGGGAAACTCAGTACAAGCCCAGCAAAACATATGTCTGACAATCACTATGCTGCCACCACACAGCGTGAAAATGGGGCTGTAGAAGCGGGGAGGGGGTCATTTCAGCCCAGACTTGGTTTTTTTTAATAAATGTGAGCGAGGGAGCTGTTAATCCCTTGACAAGTGATACATTTGAAAGGCTAATCCACAATCAGAGGAGTTGGAAACACTTCATCAGGGTTAAATGTGTGCGTACAAACGCACAGATCATATCTGCATAAAATCAGTCTGGAGTGGGGGAAAACCGGGGATTAATTGGCCTGGGAACTAGTGAGCCCCACCTCTCTGGCAGTTCAAAATCCACAAGGGGCGTCTTTCTAGTATTTAACGACAGTGTCAAAAGAAGTGGAAGGGAATTTTGTTACAACGCAGGAGAAAACAAGAACGCCTGTGAAACTTAATTACGTATCTGCTTCATTGCAAGAGCCTTTTCCATTGCAAAAAGTCTCTGGGAATTATATAACAATGTCAAGAGGCTAGGTTATATTACAAAGTCAACAGAGGTCAGCAGAAGTGCCTAGGGATGCAAAGGGGGGGGGAGATGGGGGTAGATAATGTTACCAAGTCAGAAGCTATGACTCACTGATAGGACTCCTAATCCCTGCAAATCAGAAGGTAGCCAGGGAGTGCCACAACTAACAGAGTAATATGCAAAGTTTAGCATCTTAATTTTGAACGGAAAGATTTCCCTGTCCAGCATGAAGCCTTTTGCCTAAGGGATGTGTCAAAGGAAGGAATCCTTTCTTGCAGGCCACAGAGCAGCTGCACACTTTTGCAAAATCTAGAATTGCAATGCGTAATCAGATTAACGTCCCTCTGGATATCTGATGTAGGATTGTTAGAAAGGAACACGGATAAAATATTTTAGAAGGTTCTGAAATACCTTAATTTTTATTTTTTGCAAAGTGCACAAGTATAGATGGGCAGAGTGATTCTATTTTCCAATTATTGGCACTGCTAAGCTACACGTTGTTGTTGTTGTTCAGTCGTTCAGTCGTGTCCGACTCTTCGTGACCCCATGGACCAGAGCACGCCAGGCACCCCTATCCTTCACTGCCTCTCGCAGTTTGGCCAAACTCATGTTAGTAGCTTCGAGAACACTGTCCAACCATCTCATGCCTGTTGTCTTTGTCCATGGAGTTGTCTTGGCAGGGATACTGGAGTGGCTTGCCAGTTCCTTCTCCAGGTGGATCACGTTTGGTCTAAACTCTCCACTATGACCTGTCCATCTTGACCTGTCCATAGCTTCCCTGAGTAATTCAAGCCCCTTCGCCACGACAAGGCAGTGATCCATGAAGGGGGCTAAGCTACACAGTATTTGCCAAATCCTCCACTTGCCCAGTCCAGAGCAGAAGGGAAAAACACAACGAGCAGTCCAGAGCAATGGTGTCGCTCCATCCCTGGCATGATTGGTTGTACCATACTTTGTCCCTGGCCTCCCTGCCAGATGACTTCCATTGTTGGACCAGTAGGGAGGCTGCCTTCGGTGCCCTGGGATTCCCCCTTTCCCCATGGGAGGGTCACCGAGAGTCCTCTGGGGTGGGTTCCCCCCCCCCCGCTGTTTCTCCACTCCTAGTTAGGGCTTGCTTAGGTAGCAAGTGGAACGCATTTCTTAACACACGCTTGTGGACATTCCATGAAGGTGAATGTTGGAAGAGTCAGGACAGGTAAAAGAACAGTCCATAGTCTAACTGTGGAACTCGTTCTCCCGGGAGGCAGTGATGTCCGCCAGCTTGGATGGCTTTAAAAGTGGGTTGGATAAATGCGTGCATGGAGGAGAGGGCTAGCAATGGCTAGTGGCCTCCAGGGTTGAAGCAATGCTTCTGATGGCCAGTTGTTGGAAACCACAAGAGGGGGACAGATGCTCTTGTGCTCATGTTCTGCTCCCTGGTTTCCCACAGGCATCTGCTGTGAGAGCAGGATGCTGGACTAGATGGGCCATGGGCCTGATCCAGCAGACTCTTCATATGTTCTTGTGATGACCCCTAGCAACAAATGTGGCAAAGTCCTTGGGAATGGAGTGAGTCCTGAGAGATAGCAGATACATGTATTGCCAAGCAGTCATTCCAAGTAGGGCTGCTGTTGGGCAGAGCACGGGGCTGATAATGTCAAGGTTGCAGCTTCGATCCTTGTACGGGACAACTGCATATTCCTGCATTGTTGGGCTAGATGATCCTCAGGGTCCCTTCCAACTCTATGGTTTTATGATATAGGTAACATTATTAGCAGGTAGCACCTCCTTTAACATCTAATCAGAGGACCAGAGCACAAATATTGGTAATAAGCCCCTGTTTGCTTATTTAAAGTTAGCAGGTTTCTCAAAGGCTCACGGTGCATGCTGTCTCCAATATTTGAGGTGGTTTCCATTATGGAGGTAGGATCTCCCAATGGTCTCGCTAGACCCAGACCTTCCCAATGCAGAGAAAGAAGCTGGAGGAGGTTGAATGACCAGGTCGAGACTTCTAGTGGGAGAAAGCAGGTGAGCGATCCGAGGCGGCAGCAACCCCTGTTTTCCCAACCACCCTTGGTGGCTGAAGTGTAGGCGGGTTCCCACGAGACAAGACACAGTAATAGCAAGAACCTTTATTGAGCTACATAACTGGGAAACAGGAGCCAAGCATCTGCTTATATACATTCCTGAAAGCCTGGGCCACTCCCACTCCCAACGTGATTGGCTGTCCAAACCTCCAAGCTGCGAATCACGACTCAGAGTCCGAGGGCCAATGGCAGAGGCCCAAATCCTGAAATGTTCTGTGATTGGACATCATGTATCGAATCAGAACACAGGAGCTCAGAATCCAGGCTCAAGCTCAGGCTAACACAGAGCAATGAATACATAACAGTGGCAAGAGAGAAAAGGGTGAGTCTGCCTTCTCTTGCTCACCCTCTCTCTGGGAGACATGGCAAGGGAGGACTGCGTTCTCTGGACCAAGGCTGTGATGCTGAGAAGGAGTGTCAAACATGAGGTTGAGGTGGGTGCTCTTTCCATGACCAGCCTTCGATGCTGCAGCCCCCAGTCATAGCTGTCAAGTTTCGGATTTGAAAATAAGGGATCAGCAGTCTCACCTATCCCGGGGACAGTCACATGTCAGTGGTGGGTGGAGCCAGAAGCAGAAGTGGGCGGAGCAGCAATGTAAACTCCAAGCGGGCTCGGAGTGGAGCAAAGAGGAGGGCAGCCATGTGCTCCGCGCGATGGAGCCCCATCGTCTTCTTGTCTGATCCCATCAAAACAGGACAGGAAGCAGCAGCTGCTCAAAGGCAGCCAGGCTCCGCCCGCCAGCTAACCCTATTGGCCGGCTGAGGGGCTTGGCGGCAACGGATAGGGGCTGATGCAGGGGAAAGAACACATCCCTCTGTAAGCACGGGAAACGGCTCCCACTTGCTTTGAGGGCTGAGGCTTTTCTCTCCAAGTAGGCGAGGTCTTCCCACCCAGTCCCTGGCCAGCAGGGGAGGAGCTGCTTCCATTAAAAACGGGAAATTTAAGGGAAATAAAAAATAAGGGAGAGCAGCGGGAAACTGCTTGAAATAAGGGAGAATCCCGGGGAAAACGGGATACTTGACAGCACTGCCCCCAGTGAGAGGGTGGGTGAATGGGCAGAAGCAATTCATGGGCAGTACCAGAGACTCATGATGCCCAGAGCAGCAGCTGAGCAAGAGAGAGGAGGCAAGGAGCAGACACAGCCCTCTCTTCCATGTTCTTCCTCCTTTCAAGCAGCAGCTCAAGAGGGCATCATGGTGCTACAGGGCGGGCGGGCGGGCGGGCGGATTTGCTGTTTACTGTTTGCTCACCGCTCCTTGCTAGGAATGAAGCAGGCATTTGGGTTTGGTTTGCATTCAGCACAGCTAATCTTTGAAACTCACCGTCTCCAATTTTTGTGGTGTAGTTTTCTCAGCACCTCAGGTATGTCCGTCCATCTTTTTGCTTAGCCCAACCCTGGCCGTTGGGGCAGCTTAGTGCACCAGCCCCACAGCTACATGGCAAAGATAAATTGCAGGTAAGATGAAAGGTTTGGTCCTTCGAAGGGCTGTAGTAGCGAGACAGGAGAATATGCTCCTGGCTGCTAAAGCAGACCTTCGCTGTACTTTCAATAAGGATATACATGAAGGCTTGGCGCTGGCATTTCCTGGCTCAGCACATTCACCCAGCTTCATGTTCTAAAATGCCCCACTCTTTAAAGACACACATGCACACACACACCCTCAACTGAATGTACAGCTTGTCATAACAACAGTATTATATTCTATTTTTACGTCTCAACCCTCTTACAACAGTGAAGTTTGACATGTTCATTTGGAACTCGGTGTCTCAACCTGAGGCTGAGCAGCATGCTTCATTTTTCTTTCCCTTTTTTTTTTTTAACAAGTTGGGGAGGGAATGAAATAAAAACCAGCAGAAGAGTGGGCATGGCTTTCACCCACACTACTACAGGAATCGTAGCAGAGGAAGAGAGAAACCCAAATCGCTGTGGTCTGCTGTTGTGCTAAATTGCTGCCCACGCCATATTACGCTTTGAGATCGTACAACCCACTGGAGATACTCTTATGCGGGAGATAGGAGTGCAGCCAGCCAGCCCAAGATGCGCTGTTGAAGGGAACCTCCTGCGTGCATGCTTTCATTGAGGATTCGTAAAATAATTTGCACTCCTGCTCCTCCCCTCGAAAGGTTCTTTAATACTTAGCATTAACCATTCTCTTTGTTTCTATCCCCGCAGTCCACCCTCCCCACAAAAAAAAATGGGAGTTAGTTGCAGGGCTGGAAAGGTGAGGTGACTGCCTCAGGTGGCAGGATCCATAGGGGCCTTGTAGCTGCTGTTCTTGCCAGCATCTTCCCTAACAGCAGCAGCAGGGGTGCTGTTCTTATCCCTCCCCCCTGCAACATGCAGCTTTGCAGAGACACAGCCCCTGGAGGGAGAAATAGCTCCGGCGTCTGAGCTCTGTGTCTGAGCGCCCCCCCCCCCAATTTTATTTTATTTTAATTTTTATTAATGTTTTGCTCTGGAGCTTTCGCTGCAAAAAAACCTGCTCTTTTAAAGCAGGATCGAAGCAAAGTTCAATTCAGATTCTTCACGGATTGCCGTTTGCTCCGATTCAGCAGTAAAGATTGGGTTTTTGCGGGGAAAGCTCTGGAGCAAAAACGGGGGGGCGGGCATTCAGACATGAACTTATAAAGTGTGGGCCATGCCTGGGAAAATGCAGAGGAAAAGGTAAGTGTGGATTCTGTCCTTGTTGCATTTGTGTGCGTTTCCTCCATTTGCACTCCTTCCACTTTCAAACAAATGCTTGTCCCTGAACAAAACAAAACAGGACCAGTCGCAGGGGCGTAGCAAGGGGGGGCGTAGGGGGTGGTCCGCCCCATGTTCCATAATGGAGGGGGTGACAAATTATCAAGGAACAATTACTGCCCTACTAGGGCGGTTCATTAATTTTTTTTTTAATTCCTGCTCCGAAGGTCTTACCTTACTATACTAGGGATTATATAGCTATATATGAAATTTCATGCATATCGGTTAATTTCTTGCCTGTTTTCCTATGTCTTGAAGGCTGAAATTTCAGTTCAGCGGAGCACTTACTGTTCCCAACCCTAACCCTGTGGAAAGCCATCTAATTAGACTTTAATTTGATTTTGAGATGTTTTTAGGAGGTGATTTAATTATTGTTTGATTTTATACCAATGTTATGTATCTGGTGTTAGCCACCCTGAGCCCAACTTCGGCCGGGGAGGGCGGGATATAAATAAAAGTTGATTATTATTATTACTTGTTATTATTCCTTTGTAAGAAAATATGAAATAACGTAAAACCATTTTTGCAGGGGGGGGGTATCAATGGGGGGTGACAAGAAATTTTCCGCACTGGGTATCACCTGACCTTCCTATACCTCTGGGGCAGGGGGGTGACAAAATTTTTTTGCCCCTGGGTACCAATTTACCTTGCTACGCCCCTCCTCTTTCCCTCCTCTGATAACTGTACATCCCAAGTATACTTCAGCCAAATTTGGAGAGAGGCTGGCTCATTTCTCTGCATTGCTAGAGCTGGTGTTGAGTTGAAAATTCCCCTATGCCCTCCCAATGTTGCTGGACTCTAACAGCATGGCCATTGTTCAGGAATGATGGGAGTTGTAGTTTGGCAACATTTGGAAGGCCACAGGTTCTCCACCCATGCCCTAAGAGCTTTCCACCCAACCTTTGAGGGGGGGGCATGCTGCTCAGGTTTTCCCCCACCAGTCTCAGTTTCGCGGTGGCAGGGCTTGTCCCCCTGGCAGCAGCAACGCTACTCTGGCAGAAGGGTGGCATCACTCCTCCACCCAACAAGAGATCCCCTGGGAGCCATGGTTGGCGATGAGGCAGTTCTGTTCCCAGAGGATGGGAGAGTAGAGCTGGAGGTAACTTTGGGCCCAATCTTCACAGTTCCATTCTTTGGCTGTGAAAGTGAGGAAGGAAGCAATTTCCACAATTTTCACGAGTGGGCCGGAAAACCGTCACAATTTTTGGGGTGGCAGGCAGGCTTTTGGGAGCAGAGAGGCTTCTCTCTCTTTTTTTAAAAAAATTGGGGGACAAAAAGGAGACTTCTTGCTAAGCAGCAGGTGGCAGTGGTGCAACCATTGTGCCCATTTCTCTACCACAATGCCTACGGAAATATTTTCTCTTGCCCCCCCCCCCCGAGTTCGCTGCCTTTCCTAGCTCTTTCCAAAAAGCCAACTGGAACTTGAAGAAGACACACCTGGCGGGGGGCGGAGAGAGGACACCCAGATATCTGAGGTGTAGCTCACCTTTTCATCCCAACCCTGCCACCTTGGAAAGTCACCAGAATTCTTCCACTCCTGCTTTAGTGACTTCAAATGGGGCAACAGAATGTGTTTACATTTGGTTCATCCTTACATCCAGACTACAAATGATGCAGAAGACGTGTGATTCGTGGGATGTTTGTTTCTGCAGAACTTCAACAAATTTTATTTCTCTTGTCATGCAGGAGATGGGTCTGTTCTATATTTGCCAGGTGTTTTTGGACATGTTTGCAGAAAGTTAATATCTATATGTCACTTTAAAACCTCAGTTCTCCCAGGACTTCACCGGAATCCGTACACAGCAGGCCGTGGTTGTGTATGCACGGCTGTTTACTCCAACTCCACCCCAGTGCTGTTGTTTGAAGCTGAAGACACATGGCTTTAGCCACAATCCACCTGTATCCTGTAGTTTCTTGAGAAATGCTGCTATTTGATGTGTTTCCTCTCAAACCAGCTTCCATCTGAGTCAAAAAACGTAAGCTGTGGTTATGCTAAGGTAGGTGCATTTTAGATAATCATTGTGCATGTCCAGATTTCGGCTTCCTTGAGTAGGAATTTGGGGAGGGATGCAGGTGTGAGGAAGCAAATCAGGTGTTGCGAACAGCAACATAAATATGGGGAGAAACAGCTTTGCTGTGTTTTAAGCTGCCAATGTGCACATGCCCTGTACCTTTAAAGCATGAGTACATGGCACTGTGGGTTAAACCACAGAGCCTAGGGCTTGCTGATCAGAAGGTCGGCGGTTCAAATCCCCATGATGGGGTGAGCTCCTGTTGCTCGGCCCCTGCTCCTGCCCACCTAGCAGTTCGAAAGCACGTCAAAATGCAAGTAGATAAATAGGTACCGCTCCGGCGGGAAGGTAAACGGCGTTTCCATGTGCTGCTCTGGTTCACCAGAAACGGCTTTGTCATGCTGGCCACATGACCCGGAAGCTGTACGCTGGCTCCCTCGGCTAGTAACGCGAGATGAGCTCGCAACCCCAGAGTCGGACATGACTGGACCTAATGGTCAGGGGTCCCTTTATCTTTACTTTTAGGCAAACTAAGGCCCGGGGGCCGGATGTGGCTCAATCGCCTTCTCAATCCGGCCTGCGGATGGTCCAGGAGTCAGTGTGTTTTTACATGAGTAGAATGTTTCCTTTTATTTACAATGCATCTCTGGGTTATTTGTGGGGCCTGCCTGGTGTTTTTACATGAGTAGAATGTGTCCTTTTATTTACAATGCATCTCTGGGTTATTTGTGGGGCCTGCCTGGTGTTTTTACATGAGTAGAATGTGTCCTTTTATTTTAAATGCATCTCTGGGTTATTTGTGGGGCATAGGAATTTGTTCATCTCCCCCCCCCCCAAAAAAAATAGTCCGGCCCCCCACAAGGTCTGAGGGACAGTACACTGGCCCCCTGCTGAAAAAATTTGCTGACGCCTGCTTTAAAGCAAATTTGAGAGTGCATTCTTTCCCGCAAAGAAATCTGGGCACTGCAGTTTATCCCTTGCAGAGTTATGATTCCCAGAAACCCTTAACAAACCGCAGTGCCCAGAATTCATTGGGGGGGGGGTGTGAATGTTCTTCAAATGGGCTTTAGGTATACAGTGTGTGCACGTCCATAGTGCTGACACGATACTGAAAAAGTCTCAACTCTCCACTTGGACCCAGATGCTGATAAATTGACTGTAAATATCCCAGTAATTACACAAATGCACACAGGCACACACACCCCTACATGTCAGTTTGGCCAATATTTTGGTAAGAATGGTAGAGCACATTATTTGAATGCCAAATGCCCAAACCTGGCTATCAGAGCTATGATCCTTGAGATTGCAATTGCTGGTCAGTGGTCTGATTCAGAACAAGATGGCTTCATATGCTCATCTGGATAGAGCTTGCCGATCAGAAGGTCGGCGGTTTGAATCCCTACGACGGGGGTGAGCTCCCGTTGTTCGGTCCCTGCTCCTGCCCACTTAGCAGTTCTAAAGCACGTCAAAGTGCAAGTAGATAAATAGGTACCACTCTGGCGGGAAGGTAAATGGCGTTTCCGTGCACTGCTCTGGTTCGCCAGAAGTGGCTTAGTTATGCTGGCCACATGATCCGGCAGCTGTCTGTGGACAAACGCTGGCTCCCTCAGCCTATAGAGTGAGATGAGCGCGCAACCCCAGAGTCGTCCGCTACTGGACCTAACAGTCAGGGGTACCTTTACCTTTTTATTACATCAAATGCCACTACTAATTCATCTCACCATCTCTAGCCTGAATTCACTTTTACAACAGCAAGAAACCACCTTGTTGTTGTTTTTTTCTAACAAGACCATTCAGATTCCTAACATTACATTTGTGTATGTGGCAGTTCATAATCCCCTCTGCTCTTGACTCGTATAAGTAGCACAGTATCCTACCACTGAAATTCTAATGGTAACACAAGTGATTATAAAAGGTTTCCTTTTTTTAATTTTTTTTAATTTAAAACAAAATAAAAAATAAAAAATTCTTTCCAGTAGCACCTTGTTGTTGTTCAGTCGTTCAGTCGTGTCCGACTCTTCATGACCCCATGGACCAGAGCACGCCAGGCACGCCTATCCTTCACTGCCTCTCGCAGTTTGGCCAAACTCATGTTAGTAGCTTCGAGAACACTGTCCAACCATCTCATCCTCTGTCGTCCCCTTCTCCTTGTGCCCTCCTTTGTTCTTGGTATGAGCTTTCGTGTGCATGCACACTTCCTCAGATACTGTAAGAAACCTCTGAAAGAAATAAACAAATGATTAAATAAAAAATTCAGTTACAGGTAGGTAGCCGTGTTAGTCTGCCATAGTCAAAACAAAATAAAAAAATCTTTCCAGTAGCACCTTAGAGACCAACTAAGTTTGTTCTTGGTATGAGCTTTCGTGTGCATGCACACTTCCTCAGATACTGTATCTGAAGGTACCTGTATCTGAAGGTACCTACCTGTAACTGAATTTTTTATTTAATCATCTGTTTATTTCTTTCAGAGGTTTCTTTCAGCCCACAGATCTCAGGGTAGGTTACAAAATTTGAAAGCAGCAAGAATACATCAACATTAAATAAATAAGAGCAGGTAAAACACAGAGTTAAACCTAGCAACGTAGAACCTAGCAGTTGACTGAGGCACAAATACTTTCTTAAAAACACTACATGGATTTTACATTTGCAGCAGTCACTAGAAGGAATTGAGATGGTGTTTGCCGACTTATGTGGAACCATACAGACCTCTAGTGGTGCAAAATGGAAACAAGTGCACACATTAATTGCAAATTTGTCAGGTTTGTGAGGAGTCTTGCACACCAATGAAATTTTGCCAGCCTTACGAAATGCCTCTTTGCTTTCCCCAGGGTTCCTATGGTTTTTCTCCCAAAGAAGGAACCTCAAAATTCACCTCAGAATTTCACACTAGGAAATATTCAGTGGAGATGCTCTAGACCTCAGCCTTATCCAGTGCAGGGAGAGTTTCTCCAGAACGCCCAATAATGTTTTTAGTCAGGCGAGACACAAACGGCACCATCTCACCAAAGACACGCAGGAAAGCATGCATGGCACAACCGACGTTCCTTAGTCTTACCAAATTTACCTTTGCCTTCCAAATTTACCCCATGAATTCACATTAGTCTATGAGGAAGCTGTTGCAAATGTGCAGTCATTGAAACCCGTTGGAAGTAAGGGTTTTGAAAATGATAGTAACGTTAAACCTTTGGGGACATAGCATAGCAGGAAGAGAGGGTGGGAGCTCACACCTTGGCCTTAGCCCACTTTGGGGGCTCCTACTGGCTTTGCCCCTGCCCTGTGCATATTTTAGTATTCCCCTTTCTTCTGGGTTTGTAAATTGCTTTAAACTGGGATCTTAGGATGGAGGGTGAGATGATGATTATGATAAGAATGATAGGACAGGATAGGGAGAAGACCCTGGACAGCATTACTGATGAGGATGATGGTGATTATATTAATTAAATTGATATGCCACCCTTCATCTGAAGATCACAGCATGGGGACGCAGCAGAGCATGTGACCCCACTAATTTTTCATATGCTGCTATCCACAAAGAAAGAAAGAAAATGCCTAAGACTTGAAGCTGCAATCAATGCGATAAACTGTACAATGAACCATCTCCATCCAGCTGTTCAAGTGAAAGGGCCAAATTCATCCTGGTATCTGCACACCTTTTCGTGCTCATTCTGCGAACAAATAAATAATTTTGCTTGTTAACCTTCGCAACAAAGCGGGAGGGGGGGGGGAGCCATACCTGGGGAAGCTACGCCAAAGTCTGGGAAAGGAATCTCCCTCCTCAGGAGAAAATTGCGCAGAAACCGACATTGCTTCCAGCTCTTCCTTTGCTATCCGCAGTGCCTGCCCGAAGAGTCAAATGAGGTTGCGTCTTGGGGGATGTCCTTGGAAGAAAGTACGGGGAAGGCTGCTCTCACAGGGTGAGTCTGCTCCGATTACATACATTTCCACTTGTTTCCAAGAAGCTCGGCTCAGCTAGAACCAGGGGCGTACCCAGGATCAAAACTGGGGGGGGGGGGGCAAGCCATGGTGGTTCAGATTGTGACATTTCAGCACAGAAAGGTGAATGAAACCAACATTTTAGGAAAATTATATATAATTATAGCAGTGCTTTATTACGGTAGTTATTACAATTATTTGCTTGATTTTTTAAATTTTTTTATTCTAGTTACATGTCTTATACCAGGGGTGGCCAACTCCCAAGAGCTGTGATCTACTTTCAGCAGTGATCTACCCCCGTTTTTTGGGGTTCAGCTCAAAGTTGTTGACCTTTTTGGGGGATGAGGAATGACCTTTTTTAAGGGGTTCGGTTCGTTTTTAGATTACTGACCACATTATGTAAACAGCAAACAAAAACAGCTTCAAAAAACAGAAAACCTTTACCCGCCCCCAAACAGAAAGCCCCAAATGGCTGAAAAACTCAGTTTCCCGGGATCCTCAGCCCTCGCAAAGGAACTACTCACCATGCAAGGGAACTGTTTCCAAAGCTCCCTTGCAACGATCAACACACACACACACACACACACACACACAGTGTCGGCCAAGAGCTCAATTGTTATTGAGATTTTGGGAGGGGGAGAAAGACCAGTAGTTGAGCATTTTTAGGAGAGCTTTTTTTCCTTTTAGGCTGCTGATAACCATTTAATTTTTTTTTTTTTGCTTCTGGGGGGGCAGCTGCCCCCCATGCCCCCCCTGGGTACGCCCATGGCTAGAACTCTGCACATGCCCCTTGTGCATTGTGTTTATTCGGCTTTGCCTCAAGCTGTGTGTATACGATGCCATTGCAAAGGAATCGGTTCAAGTGAAGTATCAAAGGAAGCTCTGGTTCTTCCTGCCTCATATATTCTGCATGGTAGTTGCCATGCAGAGGAATTTTCCCACTAAAACCGATGTACATAGAGCACTAGAGACAGGGCCGTCTTTAGCAGATGCAGCTCCAGGGTGCAAATATCCACCCAGCGCCCCCAAATTTCCACGGATAGCGGGGGGGGGGGGGGGAAGAGAAGCTGCACACTGCCAGCCATTGTGGAGGGGCGCAACTCTCCCCCATGCCGCTGCAGGACAGCAATCCCCGCAGAGGCTTGGGAGGGAAGCTGCGCCATGTGGTTGGCGGGGCGCAGCTTCCATACTAAGCCTCTGCAGGGATCGCTGTCCTCTTGCAGAGGTTGGGAGGCAAGCTGCACGCCCGCCAGCCATATGGTTGGCAGGGCACAGCTGGCAGATGTGCAGGGAAAGGGGAGACTGCCGGCAAAGCCGTGCAGCTCCCCCACTCGCTGGGGCGCCCCTGAGAGGCCAGCGCCTTGGCGTGACGCACCACTAAGCCCTATGGGAAAGACGGCTCTGGCTAGAGACTAAGTTAAGGTTGCCAGATTTTTTTCAATGAATCCGGGGACACTTTTCAACTTCAATGGATTTTGTATCAGGACTGATTTGTAAATCCGGGGACCATCCATGGGAAACGGGGACGTCTGGTAACCTTAGACTAAGTGTAAACCTAATTAGCCCTCAGAACCCCTGGAAGTGGATGCCTGTATTTGGTATTAATTAATCCTGGACAATAAAAATAGCATCTTTTGGCAAGTGCCTTAGCCCAGCGATCAGTTTAAGGCTAAATGTGCATTGTCCAAATTTAAGTTTCTAGGGAAATGCCTCCACTTTCTATACCTCAGTTACCTTGCTGCAAATTCTATCCCAAATATTTTTTATTAATTTTATATGCATACAAACCATAAATACAAAAATTGTTTACAAAAACTATACATTGAAGAATAAGCTTGAAAAATAAAAAGTCATATCACAAATAATCTTGCTGGATCTTGAGTCTTGGACTTCCCTTCTTTCATGTTATGCCTTCTTTATATCACATCATTATTCACGCGTTTTTTATTACATTTCCTCATACCTTGCTCACCCTTCTACACCTCTTTCCCTTTCACCCTTTACAACTTATGAAATCCCAACTTCCATTTGATCTCTTCTTTGTAATTTCATTGACTTATTTAATTTGTTAAGTCTTCTTCTTTCTGTTTCTTTATACGCCTTGAGTTAAATGTCAAAATTTCACAATTTGCAAACCTTATCTAGATAGTCAACATATTTTCCCAATTCTTTCTTAAACGTTTCCTCCCCCTGTTGTCTGACTCTCATAGTTAGTTTAGCAACTTCCATATATTCAGTGACTTTTTGCTGCCACTGCTGCGTCGTTGGTATCATTTTTTGCTTCCAAACCTGGGCCAGCAAAAGTCTCGCCGCAGTTGTAGCGTATAGGAAAAACTTTTGGTCGGTACTCTGGATCTCATGACCTACCATACCTAGAAGGAATGCTTCTGGTAATTTTTTAAAAGTATATTTTAGTATTTTTTTAAGTTCATTATAGATATTTTCCCAAAACTGTTTTATTAGGTCACATGTCCACCATAAATGATAGAACTCCCCGTCCTTTGCCTCACATTTCCAACAGGTTTTACTGCCTGTTTTGTATAGTTTCTTTAATTTTATCGGTGTGAGGTGCCAGCGATACATCATTTTATAGAAATTCTCTTTCAATGATGTACATGCTGTGAATTTCCAATTTACATTCCAGAGTTTGATCCATTTTGAAAGTTCGATATTGTGACCGATGTCCATAGCCCACCTTGTCATTACACACTTGCAAATTCTAATTATCCAGACATCCCTCCTGACCTCCCAGTCACCCTCTCCGGTGGTAAAAATCATATTGTGACGTTCAGTAAGAGTCTACTACTTGCAGCCATTGCCATTAAAAGTCCCTTCCACCACATCTCTGTTCTTAATGAGAACACCCTCTGCAGTGCAGTGCTGGATTTACATATAAGCTAAGCAAGCTATAGCTTAGGGCCCCACTCTCTTGGAGGCCCCCCAAAAATTAAAGGAAGAAAAAAAATGGATGTACATTTCCAAAATATAAGATAAAAAACAAATAAAATAAAACGTACATACAGCAACAGTGTTTTGTGTTGTGTAGGCTCCTGTGTAAGTATTGGGCCCTGCCTGCTAGCCTGCTCCCTAAAATATCACTGGTTTGCTATTATTATTTCACGTTATAGCAAGTTTCTAGAGACGAGATTATGAGTCCTTGTAAACTGTGTTTCTAAAGGAACCTTTGTTATTGCCAAATGCCAATGTGTTTGCATTATTAAGTTTGTTATGAATAAAAAATCATTTTAAGTTAGAGCATAATAATTATTTGACTATTAATATACTTCTTAATTGTATTTCACGCCTGCTTCTTGGGAGGAAAGCAATGACAAACCTAGACAGCATCTTAAAAAGCAGAGACATCACCTTGCCGACAAATGTCCGTATAGTTAAAGCTATGGTTTTCCCAGTAGTAATGTACGGAAGTGAGAGCTGGACCATCAAGAAGGCTGATCGCCGAAGAATTGATGCTTTTGAATTATGGTGCTGGAGGAGACTCTTGAGAGTCCCATGGACTGCAAGAAGATCAAACCTATTCATTCTCAAGGAAATCGGCCCTGAGTGCTCACTAGAAGGACAGATCCTGAAGTTGAAGCTCCAGTACTTTGGCCACCTCATGAGAAGAGAAGACTCTCTGGAAAAGACCCTTATGTTGGGAAAGATGGAGGGCACGAGGAGAAGGGGACGACAGAGGATGAGATGGTTGGATAGTGTTCTTGAAGCTACTAACATGAGTTTGGCCAAACTGTGGGAGGCAGTGAAGGATAGGCGTGCCTGGCGTGCTCTGGTCCATGGGGTCACGATGAGTCGGACAGGACTGAACGACTGAACAACAACAAAATTGTATTTCAGTTCAAAAATTACTTTGATAAAATACATATTTTGTTATGTGCAAATGGCTTTAGATACCTATTAGGTCCATAAATTACTATATAGCATATATTCAACACAAAAACAATGACAATTTGTTGTTGACAAAGGACAGCTGGACTTAAAAAGGGCCCCATTACCTTCAGTAGCTTAGGGCCTCATCAAACCTAAATCCGGCCCTGGCCCTCTGTGTCAGAGCAAGCCAGCCCCTTCCTTACAGCTGGGCACCTCTCATTTTCCAGTTTTTCAGCCTTCCCCAGCTTTTTGGGGTTCTCCAAGAAGGCTTCCTTCTATGCTACTCTTCTCCAAGCTTGATCCAACTCCATGGATACCTAAAGGAGCAATATTTCTTCCTCAGCTTATCTCGACCCCTTACGCGTCCAGCCTCTTGTCGTCTTCTCCAGGGTTCTAGGCCATGTTTGATGTTTTCATTTTGGGTTTAGTCAGGATGGTTGCAGGAAAGCAAAAGCCAGCATCTCCAAAAAGGGTGCTTTGTATATTTTTGGAACTTTATCAGGAGGGTTCTGTGGAACCCATGGCAGAATCAAATGAAGGTAAAATGTACCAAGGCCTTTTGGGAGGCAGAGGAAATCTGAAGACTGGTTGGATTCTTGGGCCAGGAAGCAGAAACAAATTAACCCAGTTATGTTTAACCACCAGAAACTCATCACCCAGTTGAACAACTTATTATTGGAGGCGGCTGTGATTGAACCCCTACAAGGAGGGATGTAAGTAGCAATTTCCATTCCAACCTGTATTCACCATAATCAGTGCTGTTTCTGTACTGCTGCAGTTCAATTTCTGCCAAATACCACATTATTTATCTCACTCTCCACTATTTAACATAAGTTACATAACTTATGTAACTATTTATGTAAGATACATCCATGTAAAGAAAACATTAAAGCAATGTAAAAGCAGACTTAAAACAAAAGCAACAATCTGAACAAATACTGATTGTATTCTCTTAACTGATTTCCATTCCTGACTACAGATAAACATGTGAACTGCAGCAATTTCCACACCTGTTTCCATTTTTGTTGGAATTCCCTGACATCACCACCCTGTTGTCTTAAAATTCATTAGAACTGAACATTGTCCAGAAGAGGGCAACCAAAATGGTCAAAGGCCTGGAAGCGATGCCTTATGAGGAACGGCTTAGGGAGCTGGGTATGTTTAGCCTGGAGAAGAGAAGGTTAAGGGGCGATATGATAGCCATGTTCAAATATATAAAAGGATGTCATATAGAGGAGGGAGAAAGGTTGTTTTCTGCTGCTCCAGAGAAGCGGACACGGAGCAATGGATTCAAACTACAAGAAAGAAGATTCCACCTCAACATTAGGAAGAACTTCCTGACAGTGAGAGCTGTTCGGCAGTGGAATTTGCTACCAAGGAGTGTGGTGGAGTCTCCTTCTTTGGAGGTCTTTAAGCGGAGGCTTGACAGCCATCTGTCAGGAATGCTTTGATGGTGTTTCCTGCTTGGCAGGGGGTTGGACTGGATGGCCCTTGTGGTCTCTTCCAACTCTATGATTCTATGTTTCTATGATTCTATGATTCTATGATTTAGCCACTCTCTGTGCTCAATACAAGCAAAATTTGTTATGGCCTCAGTTTGCAAGGAACACCCAAGAATTCTGCTGTTAGGCTCCTGAAAACGGAGGCAGAGAAAAATGGAAATGTAATGTGGGGAGCCTTGCCAGACAGCATCCTTTTGTAACTAACTAACTAACTAACTAACTAACTAACTAACTAACTACTGTAATGACAGCATCCTTTTGTAACAAAGAAACAAACAAACAAACTAATGTAATGACAGCATCCTTTTGTAACAAACAAACAAACTGTAAACAGGATGTGTACTCCACTGAAGTGCCTATAAACGAGGCAACAACTTACATTTCTACTCCAAAATAAAACCTCTTTATAACCTTGTGTTTATGATATTACTTGTATTTTCATAATCCCTTCAAGCAGTGGTGGAGGAAGCCTCCTCGCCGTCCGGGGCGGCAGCGCAGCGGCACCCCCTGGGGGCGGGTTCATGACGTGCGTCGTGACGTCACGACGCACGTCGGATGTACTGCGCATGCCCGGAATTTCTGGGCATGCGTAGTACATCCGGACCCAAAAAAGCCACTGAAGGGGGGGGGGGGAGGAGAACAAAGCAGGGGCTTCGCTCCCGCCCCCACTTTCAGCTTTCTCCGCTGCTCAGCTGGCCTTCGGAAGGTCAGCTGAGCGGCGGAGGAAGGGCTGAAGGGGGGAAGGAGAGTGGAGCACCTGCTTTCCTTTCCTTTCCCCACTCCCTTTCAGCGGCTTTTTTTTTGCCGCTAGGCTCCCTGGGCAGAGCCCCGACATGGAGGCGAGGGGCGGGGCAGCTGGCCCTGGGGGGAGTGACACTTGTTGGCCCACCCCTTGCCTCCGTGCCGTATCTCCGCGGGCCAGCTGAGTGGCGGGAAAAGCCGCTGAAAGGTTTTTTATGCCTCTCGGCTCCCTGGGCGGGGCCGGCGGGGCATGGAGGCAAGTGGCGGGCCAGCAAGTGTAGCCCCCCCCCCCAGGGCGGTACCCGGGGCCGCCCGCCCCCCGCCCCCTTACTCCGCCCCTGCCTTCAAGTGGGCAAAGTGAGCTCCACACCTTATCTCAGAATGCAATACCAGAACGCTGAAAGGTAGGTCAGTATGGTCAAGGACTGCGTTTGTAGATGGGATCCTGATTTACAGCTAAGTATCTTGGCTATTCTTCTGTGGTGTGGTGGTTGTAGTGGCCAGTGTGGTGTAGTGGTTAAGAGTGGTAGACTCGTAATCTGGGGAACCGGGTTCGTGTCTCCACTCCTCCACATGCAGCTGCTGGGTGACCTTGGGCTAGTCACACGTCTCTGAAGTCTCTCAGCCCCACTCACCTCACAGAGTGTTTGTTGTGGGGGAGGAAGGGAAAGGAGAATGTTAGCCGCTTTGAGACTCCTTCGGGTAGTGATAAAGCGGGATATCAAATCCAAACTCCTCTTCTTCTATGGTGGCAGCAGCAAATGCCAGAACAGATTCATTAGCCATAAATAATATACAGCATGTGATAGCATGAAGGATCTATCCCAGACAGGTCTGATCTAATCATTTCTTACTATGGAAAGGCTTTCTTAATCTTTGGCGATCAGTGTTACTCATTTCCTTTGAACATACACAGTCTGTCCTCCCTTGAGCAGCAAAGTCTATTCTGTGCTCATACGGTTCTGCTAAATATAGCTCACCGCTTCTTATCACCTTCTGCATTTTGGAAAACCAGTAGGGGATGCTGTTGTAAAAAGCTCCTTCCCCACACAATAATTAATCCCCAGCTTGGCCATAAAGTATAGAAGAAGAAGAGTTTGGATTTGATATCCCGCTTTATCACTACCCGAAGGAGTCTCAAAGCGGCTAACAATCTCCTTTCCCTTCCTCTCCCACAACAAACACTCTGTGAGGTGAGTGAGGCTGAGAGACTTCAGAGAAGTGTGACTAGCCCAAGGTCACCCAGCAGCTGCATGTGGAGGAGCGGAGATGCGAACCTGGTTCACCAGATTACGAGTCTACCACTCTTAACCACTACACCACACTGGCTCTCAACTGATCCATGTTGAAAATGCCCATTGAAGTTCACCAGAATCTTACAGACTCATATTTAAATGGTGGTGATTGATGTGTTCTGTAGTTCTAGACTAGCATTTCTCAACCTTGGGACACCAGGTGTTCTTGAACTACAACTCCCATCATCCTTTACCACTGGCCATGCTGGCTAGCAATGATGGGAGTCGTAGTCCAATGGCATCAAGGGAACCAAGGTTGAGAAAGGCTGTTCTGGATAGTACTGCCAGGTGGAGCTGCAATGCCATGGCCCATGTGATGTGTGGTCTTAGCAGTCTTGAAATGGTTTTGTGTAATGGAAGAGGTGAAAAGGGACCATGAGATGCACTCAGAGATGTTAGTTATTACATTTTAGATGGCTTTCTTTCCCCATCTTTAACCCCACAGCTCCCCTGCGGGGGGGAGGGGGTAGATGATGAGATAATGAGTTTACAATCCAATTCGCCACACTGGTGTTGCTTCCAGACTTTTGTTATGTTCAGGCAGAACATACAGGTAAATTCAGGTTTTGCTGGTCTGGTGCTCTTGTGCAACAGATCTGTTTCTCTTAAAAATTGGACTTTTTGCAGTAAGGAAAGTGATAGGAAAACACTGGAAAGTGTGGAATAATATTTGCTTGATGCAACGCCATCCAATCTCCTCACGAACAAATGAGGAGGCATGTTCAATAAATAAGGTATCTAGTTACAGGTAGGTAGCCGTGTTGGTCTGCCATAGTCAAAACAAAATATAAAATCAAAAAATCAAAAAAATCCTTCCAGTAGCACCTTAGAGACCAACTAAGTTTGTTCTTGGTATGAGCTTTCGTGTGCATGCACACTTCTTTTGACACACTGAAACAGAAGCCAGAAGAGTTTAAGTGAAGAGGGGGAGACTTTGCAAAACCTGAGGGTGTTACAGTCAGAAGTGCAAACTTCACGGGCTGGGATATATTTCGAAATAAAGGCAAAGGGGAAGGAAATTCCCTGGGTAGCTTTGATAACAAGGACAGTGAGTTCGTAATGGACATTGGGTTAACACCAGGCTTGTCCATCGTGCTTCAAAAATTGCAAGAAATAGCTGTTTTTCTCGGTGCACTGGCAAGTCTGAGATAACACTTGCTTGACACAACATCGTCTAATCTTCCTGCAAGCAAATCGGGATAAATGCTCAATATACAGGTCATTTGACCATAGTGGCAGTAGGACACCTCACCTGCGGAAGCAGAAACTCCCAGGTCTTAAAGGATCTCTTATGTTCCATGAAGTATAAGCAAAAGAAATTCCCTCAACCTTCCCCCTCATTTTCAAGGATATAAGGCATTGGCCCTTTCACGTCACCTGCTGGCAATCGTTTATTATTGTTAGCAAAATAACAATATTTGGACTGTATAATTTTTTTGTTGTAATTTTTGTTGTGTTGGAAAATCAATAAAAAGCAATTTTAAAAATATGCAAGAGCTTTAGAAAAAATGTTTGTGGGCATGTTGGACTGGATATATTTACAGTACTGATAGGAATGTATTCATTTGTTCACAGCCTGCGTGTGCCACGACTCTGAATGATACAGGACACACACCATGGTCACTTACTGCTGATTTTGTTGTCTCCTTGGATAAACCAATACAAGGTAAACAATGGTTGACGACAGCTGATATGAGCTGGGAATGGAGATATGTGACAGTTATTCTTAGTATTAATTTATTTATGGGGTTTCCAAGTGACTTAAAAAATTCAGAAGCTTAGCATAAAACAGAAAAATGCATTGCAATAAAAGTCTTCTTCTTCTTCTTCTTCTTCTTCTTCTTCTTCTTCTTCTTCTTCTTCTTCTTCTTCTTCTTCTTCTTCTTCTTCTTCTTCTTCTCCTTCTTCCCCCACCTTTTGCCACTAAGGTACTCAAAGCATCTTACAGATAAAACAGCCCATAGAGCAAAACCAGTGAAATGACAGCAAAAGGCTCAGCGGTAAAAAACACACCAACAATTGACAGCAAAATTGTGCTAATCCATCAGATGCCTGGGGGAAAGAGACAAGTTTTTACCTATCACCCAAACGATGTTAGTGATGGCATGAAGCAGACCGATGGACCTTCCTGTGCTGGATGGTTGCTTTATATGGTGTGCAACAGCTTCTGCCATTCCGGTGACAGAATGGTCATGACAAAGAACAGCCACGAGACATAGGTAAAGGGTAAAGGGACCCCTGGCCATTAGGTCCAGTTGTGTCCGACTCTGGGGTTGCGGCGCTCATCTCGTGTTAGTGGCCGAGGGAGCCAGCGTACAGCTTTCAGGTCATGTGGCCAGCATGACAAAGCCGCTTCTGGCGAACCACAGCAGCGCACGGAAACGCCATTTACCTTCCTGCCGGAGCGGTAGCTATTTATCTATTTGCACTTTTGACGTGCTTTTGAACTGCTAGGTGAGCAGGAGCTGGGTCCGAGCAATGGGAGCTCACCTTGTCGCGGGGATTCGAACCGCCGACCTATTGATCAGCAAGCCCTAGGCTCTGTGGTTTAACCCACAGCGCCACCCACATCCCTGTCACGAGACATAGTTATGGTCTTTTACTGGCTGCCCCCCATGACAAGGCCCTGCCCTGGGCTTAAGAACATGGAGAAATGGGAGATACAGATACAGTTTTAAGGACATGTCTTTTGACGTCTATAACATTTGGCAGCATTTCCCCGCCTTTGCCCAGCAGATGGCAAGAGTGTGTTGGTGGTTCTTCGTCAAAGTCATTGAGTTGCTTCACACAGTAAGGCTGGCTTTGCTGAATCTCATGCTCTCTCTCTCTCCACTTCCTGCTGCATATGCTCCAAATTCTCTCTCACATAATGCTTGTTTAACTACTCCTCTGTTTTACTTGAAGAAGCTTCTCAAGACTCATCTTTTGTCTTTTGCTTTTTCCATCCCAAAGCTCTTATTTTATTAACTCCTGTCCCTTCTCTATGCCTTCTTAGGATAGTATGTTTGTGGGCAGTTGCAATCTCCCCTTTCTACCATGACTTGTAGATTTGGGCAGCTTTTTCTGGTAAGAAAAACAGAGGTGGCAGTGCAGAAAAGGAAGGGAAGGAGGAGAACATGCTGGGTGCGTGAAAAAAAAGGACTGTCATTGACCAATTGCTCCATAGCCTCTTGCAGTGGCCAAGTGGGCTGCCATACTCACCTGCAAAAGTTGTTTGACAGTGAAATGGGCCTCCTCAGGAGGTGGTGGGCTCTCGTTCCATGGAGGTTTTCGAGCAGAGGTTGGATGGCCATCTGTCACGGATGCTTCTGCATTCTATTCTGTTTGGATGATGCTACATCGGAACCGTTCTAGAAGCATTTTGGGGAGGGAGAAAAAGAGCACTTCTCGTGTCTGTTGAAAGGATGGGGGCACATCCCGTTTTTGTTAGAGATTTCAGAGTTGCCTACGTGCAGAAATGCAGCTGTCTATCTCCAAGCAATTAGTAGTTGGCAGAAAGCCCAGATCTGCTCTCTCTCAGACCCTTAGCAACGACCTGTGATTGGTCGATGAGTTCCTAAAGACTCAGCTCTGTGTGAGAGCTTTGTGGTTAGTGTATGGTTGGTGTGGAGAAAGTGGTCAGTGTAGAGAGAGACAGAGAGGAAAAGATTTTATGTTTTGTTTCTTTTATTTTGTAAAGTCTGTAAATAGTAACTTTTGGATACTAGTTGCTTCAATCAATAAATACTGTATATAGTTATCCAGTGAGTTGCTGAGTTCCTGCGTTGTGCTGTCCAGTCAATTACACAACAGCCAGAAGCTTCCAGAAAAGTCTGTGTCTAACTCTGCGGTGTCCAGGAATACGTTATACTCCTGACACTAAATCTTAAGAGTTTTAACATTAAAAGGGGTGCACAGGTGAGCAAAAATCCTACCCCAGTTGCAGTAGTCAGTTGTGGTTGTATCCACTTCTACTGCAGTCTGCTGGGTTTGAGTGTGTGTATCTGAAGATCCAGCAGCTCCACAGTCTCCCTTTTTGAGCTAGAAGAAGAAAAAGAAGAGTTTGGATTTGATATCCCGCTTTTCACTACCCGAAGGAATCTCAAAGCGGCTAACATTCTCCTTTCCCTTCCTCCCCCACAACAAACACTCTGTGAGGTGAGTGGGGCTAAGAGACTTCAGAGAAGTGTGACTAGCCCAAGATCACCCAGCAGCTGCATGTGGAGGAGCGGAGACGCGATCCCGGTTCCCCAGATTACGAGTCCACCGCTCTTAACCACTACACCACACTGGCTTCCCAGGATGGCCTCTGGGTTGGTGCTGAAGTGCCCCTGGTTTGTAGTGCTGGGGGACTTCAGCATTCATGCTGAGACTCCCCTGTCAGGAGTGGCTTAGGACTTCATGTCTGCCATGACAACTATGGGTCTGTCCCAAGTAATTTCTGGCACCTACCCATGCTGAACGAAACACTCTGGGCTTGGTTCTCTGTGCTGGATTGGATAAACTTTCTACAGTTCCGTTGGCACGATCAATTCTCTACCTGGTGGGGTTTAGACTGGATGTAACTCAGAGCTTCTGCAAGGGTGCCCCAGAAGCCTGCTTGATCTTTCTGGTTTCCTGTAGGCTCTTGGTGAGTTTCCTGCAGCTTCTTGCTGATCCATCAAAGCCCTGATGGATCTCTGGAATGGAGAAATGACTAGGGCAGTGGACCGTTCCTGAGCATCCCCTCTCACGGAGTGGAGCAAAACCTGTGTCCTGGTTTTCTAGGGGACTTGTGATAATGAAACATGTGAAATGGCAACTAGAAGGATGCTGACAGAGAATTTGGAATGAGTCCAAATGAACACAGGCTAGAGTCTACTTGCCCCTTCATGGATCATGAGTCTTCATGAGTCTACTTGAAGACATGCTCTATGGCAGTGCAGGCAGTGAAAATATCGTTTTTTCCTGCCTGCGTTGCATCAACAAGGAGCTGTCCAGCAGAGCTGTTTTGAGTAGGTTTTTTTTTACACTCTGGCCCAAGTGAGGAGAACTTGCACCACTCAATTGCCCACTGTGAACAGTTTGCTCAGCACTTTGCTGACAGAATTGCTTGGATCTGTTCTGATTTGGATGCTATACCGGTAGGTCTGACCTCTGCTTCTCTGGTGTTATTGGAAGTTGATTCCAATCTAAAGTTGTTCCAGCAGAACTCCAGTCCTGGGTGATTGTCCACTGCATGAGCATAGGGACTAAATCAAGACACTGTATCACTTCACCCCATTGGGAAAGAGGAAGGAGATGTGGAGTCTCAGGGCTCATATTTGTTTTGTGGTTTTACCCTTATTGTCAAAGGCCGTAACATCTTTTGGTTTGTGCTCCATCCATATCACAGGCCCCAGCAGAGTTCCAAGGGGGGTGGTGGTGGGCACAATGTCTCCAAAAAGGCTGTAGGCTATGCCACTGCAGCACAGGGTTAGGACAATGGCATCAAGTGCAAGGTGCTTTGAAGGCCCAAAGTCAGAACTTCAAAGCACCTTCTGAGGTGCTGCTAAAGGGGAGGGTTTCTTCTGTTGGCATGTGGCAATGGCTGCAGGGCGATTTGTTGGTGCCCACTCACCAGTGGATCCTTCCCAGATACATGGCCAGTGGGTTAAGTAGTCAGTGTAATTGCACTAGACCAGGCATGTCGGAAGTCTGTTTTGGGGGCCTAATCTGGCCCACTGGTGGGTTAAATCTGGCCCCTGTGGCAGTTTATTTCCTGGGGTAAAATCCTAAAAGAAGGTCAACAGCTTTGGTCGGCCCTTTGGTCGGCCCCCACGGCCCTTCACTTCATCAAAACTGGCCCCCTTTGAAAAAAGTTTGGACACCACTGAATTAGACATTATGTTTTTAGTACTTCTGCTTTATTTTTAATTGCTAATTTTAACCGTAATTTGATTAAGAAGGATTCAGCTATCTATATTGTTTGACTGATGGAGATCACCAATATAGCTGATCTAAATTCTTCTCCTTGTTTTCCCACTGCAGTTCCAGTTTCTGGCCACTGCTGTCTACGCCTCTTGCAATCTGCTTGCGGTGCATGTATTCCCAGCTGGATTCCAAACCTGGTGGTCTTCATCTAAATCTTCGCCTGATTATTGTCACCCGAAACCTCTACTGCTGGACTGAAGTGAAAAGGGGGAAAGACATTTTGAGACTGCTGCTGGAATGGTGCACTGTTCCCTTCTGGGCGTCTTAATGGCATCAGAAGCAAAGCAGTTGACTCCGAACATTTGCGCTGAAGAACCGAGCCCTTCATTGTTGAACACTCTTCAAATGGAACTTGTCTGGATTGAAACTGATGCCAGTTCTTAATGGGCAGGCCTTGCAGTCACAAAGAACATGTTTGTATGTTCTAACTATTCCATCTTGGACACATCTGAATTGCCATTCTGGCAAGATCCACCTGGCTTAGCATCCTGTTTCTCATAGAAGCAAGCTGGATACATCTAAAAAGTCCATAATAATGATGGTATCCCCATGCTGTGAACTATGGCTTCAGACTTGCTACCCTAGCATCATTAAGAACACAAGAAGCACTATTCTGGAGCAAAACAAAAGCCATCTACTCCAGAGGCCCATAGGAAGCCCACAAGAAGGACATGATCGCAGCACCATTTGCCTGCAACCTGTGTTCAGAAACGTTACTGAAGCTAAGCAGGTGTCGGCCTGGTTGGCACTCTAGATGGGAGGCCATATGTGAGTTACTCTAAGCTTATCATGCAAAGAAATAGTATATCTCTGTGAGCAGTAAAACAAATAAATCCTTATTATGCTAAATGGCATATCTGGTGGCATTTGTTGGTTGCCTCTGAAAACTCATGCTATAATAGTTTATCAGGCAACGTCAAGCCTCGTTAGTTTGGGTGGAAGAAGTTCAGCCTGTTGAAATCAAGGAGGTTTAAAGGTGCTTAAGGTAACTGTGGAAAACCAATAAATTCTTTAATAATAATAATAATAATAATAATAAAGGTGCTTAAGGTAAAGGTAAAGGGACAACAACTTCTGCCATTCCGGTGACAGAATGGTCATGACAAAGAACAGCCACGAGACATAGGTAAAGGGTAAAGGGACCCCTGACCATTAGGTCCAGTTGTGTCCGACTCTGGGGTTGCGGCGCTCATCTCGCGTTACTGGCCGAGGGAGCCGGCATACAGCTTCCGGGTCATGTGGCCAGCATGACAAAGCCGCTTCTGGCGAACCAGAGCAGCGCACGGAAATGCCGTTTACCTTCCCGCCGGAGTGGTACCTATTTATCTACTTGCACTTTTTACGTGCTTTCGAACTGCTAGGTTGGCAGGAGCTGGGACCGAGCAACGGGAGCTCACCCCGTCGCGGGGATTCGAACCAACGACCTGATCAGCAAGGTGCTTAACTTTGCCATTACATCTGCATGGTGCCATAAGATACTTGGATGCTTTTAGAGCAGAACAAAAGACGGGGTGAAGAGCAGAGGGGCTGGGGATGGCAGCACACTTAATGCATATTTAAACCCATTAAAGCCAAAGTTATTGTTTTTACACACTGTTGGCTGAGCAGTGGGGGACAGAAAGAGGCTGCAGCCTTGGGAATGCTTTGTCGGAAGTGCTGTTGACGCATTTCCTGAGCTGCAAACTCTTTAAACCTTCCTCCTCATTTCAGCGGGGTTGTCTATTGCTTTTTTGTCTATGTTTACAAGCAAATATGTTGACTTAAATGGAAGTAGATAAAAATGATACAAGGGAACTGCTGTTCTTTTCAAATGAAAAAAAAAAGATACTTAAAAGCCAAATAAACATGAATAGCTCATGCACAGAATCAGTTTCATCCCAACATTCAAAAATCCGGGTTTCCACCTGGAATTTAACTGGACCAGACCAAACCAATGCTGGACCCCCAATTTTGGAATGGAATGTAACGATTTCATTCTCCTCCTCTGTATTCCTTGGTTCTGAATACCAATTTGCACAGCTCACATGGGAGCTATTCTGAATTGAGCATCTAGGCCCAAGAAGTTATTCTCTGCTTGGAATATAAAACAAGACTCTGTGCATGCATGGAAAACCTTCCACGGATCAGATGATTGAAACCATTTGTAATTTATCTGCACACCCCAAAATTATTTAGTATCAATTTTAAACTACTTTTTGGTCTCCATTTAAACTTTTCATGCAGGAATCTTTTTTCCCAACGTGGGGCTTGAACCCCTGAGATTAAGAATGCTGTGCTCTGTTGACTGTTTCCTGTTAGTTGTGCTGCTGAAGCTTTTTGCTGCTGTCATTGAGGATTTTTATAAACTGCTTGTTTTGTTTTGTTTTGTTTGACTTGCGCTTTTGCTCTTTAAAATGTTCTATGTCACTTGGAGATGTTTCCTATGTAACAAGTGCTTATTATTATTATTATTATTATTATTATTATTATTATTATTATTATTATTCAGAGGAAGAGATTTCGGAGGGAATGAATTGAGGATTAGACAGGATTAGAGCAAGAACCTCCTTTGTGTTTGGGCTTCTCCCTTCGTTCTTTGCCCAAGCTAAATATGGAGGAGGAGTTTGGATTTGATATCCCGCTTTATCACTACCCGAAGGAGTCTCAAAGCGGCTGACATTCTCCTTTCCCTTCCTCCCCCACAACAAACACTCTGTGAGGTGAGTGGGGCTGAGAGACTTCAGAGAAGTGTGACTAGCCCAAGGTCACCCAGCAGCTGCATGTGGAGGAGTGGAGACGCGAACCCGGTTCACCAGATTACGAGTCTACCTCTCTTAACCACTACACCACACTGGCTCTCAAGTTGCCTCTCAAAATCTCCTTCCTATTTGTGGGCTGAAAAATGGCAGGGTTTGGCAGGGAGATTTTTGCCAACTTTCTCCAGCAGGAGTAGAACCCGCCCCCCAACTTCTAACCACGGGGCTTCCCATTCACAGTGGTGGCCGTGGCGCATTTTCTTTTGTTTCTTCCCTAAGCTTGTTCTTTGCTGCTGCAACTGACAGGTAAGGGGAGCCTAGCTGCAGGGTGCACTAAGCTGAGCCCAATGGCTCAGGGTTTAAATTCAAAACAAAATAAAATAAAAAAATTCTTTCCAGTAGCACCTTAGAGACCAACTAAGTTTGTTCTTGGTATGAGCATTCGTGTGCATGCACACTCCTTCAGATACCACGAAAGCTCATACCAAGAACAAACTTAGTTGGTCTCTAAGGTGCTACTGGAAAGAAATTTTGTTTTGTTTTGTTATGACTATGGCAGACCAACACGGCTACCCACCTGTAACTGGGTTTAAATTCAGTCTATCAGCTGCAGTGAGCAAACAACAAACAAAAAATCAGTAAGGCCAGGATGCAGGATAGAAGCCACTCTTGAAGGTCTGGCTGGTTCTTCCCCTGTTATACTTCCAAGACTCTCGGTAAAGGATAAGCTCTTGCCATCTTGAACATCAACAAAAGCTGGATTGCCTATGATGTCCTTTCTGACTCACAAAATCAGTTTCATCATCATCATCATCATCATCATCAATTATTTATACCCCGCCCATCTGGCTGGGCCTCCCCAGCCACTCTGAGTAGCTTCCAACAGAATGTTAAAATACAATAATCTGTTAAATATTAAAAGCTTCCCTAAACAGGGCTGCTTTCAGATGTCTCCTAAAAGTCTGGTAGTTGGTTTTCTCTTTGACATCTGGTGGGAGGGTGTTCCACAGGGCAGGTGCCACTACCGAGAAGGCCCTCTGCCTGGTTCCCTGTAGCTTTGCTTCTCGCAGTGAGGGAACCGCCAGAAGGCCCTCGGCGCTGGACCTCAGTGTCCGGGCAGAACGATGGGGGTGGAGACGCTCCTTCAGGTATACTGGACCGAGGCCGTTTAGGGCTTTAACGGTCAGCACCAACACTTTGAATTGTGCTCGGAAACGTACTGGGAGCCAATGTAGGGCTCTCAAGACCAGTGTTATGTGGTCTCGGAGGCCACTCTCAGTCACCAGTCTAGCTGCCGCATTCTGGATTAGTTGTAGTTTCCGGGTCACCTTCAAAGGTAACGTGAGAAACTCACTGCTTCAACACCTATCAGGCAAAACGTTCCTGCATTGCAGGGGGTTGGACTAGATGACCCCATGGCCCCTTCCAGCTTTACAATCCCATGATTCTATGACATTTCTTCATGCTACCTGTGTCTTTTGGGAACTGCATCTGTTACTTGTGTTTTCTTTTCTTTTCTTTTTTAAAAAAATATTTTCAGATTTTCAACATTATTTCCAATCCATTTCATATATTCGCATTTTCGTCTATTCGAGTTTTTCGTCTTGCGAGGCATTCGTCTAGCGGGGTACCACTGTATATGGTTTTCACCCAAGCCTTGTGGCAGGAATTAGGAACTAGGAAGAGAATCTGTTTTCTGGATATGGATTAGCAGTGGGGGTTTTTCTATATATATATATAAAACCCCCACTGCTAATCCATATCCAGAAAACAGATTCTCTTCCTAGTTCCTAATTCCTGCCACAAGGCTTGGGTGAAAACCAGTTTCTTTCTAAATCAAAATAAAACCTAGCTTGTACTGGGAACTCCCCCCGCCCCCCCGAAGCATCATCACCTGCAAGGATGAGGCTGAAATAGACCAGCCAGATGCTATAGATAGAAGCATGTGAATGTCCTGAATACATTAATGAATTTTTTCAGGGGGGGATTAGGCCTCGGTACAGAGAATACACCCCATGCAGATGTTTTGCTGTGATTTGTCAATGGCGTTGCAATTTAATCCACTGCACAGGAAACAGAAGAGCCTTTCAACTGGGGTCTCCCTCTGGGAGCTTACACAGAAACATCATCTCCTTTCCCCATTCCCGGTAAATTGGATTCACGGAAATAGGGACTGATTGAGCAGGCTCTAAGGACAGACTTCCCATGCCTATGCTGTGCCCGTATTTCCTTCAGCTATTCTCCCGCAAACCCCACGGGTTTTTAATCAATGTTCCAGAGATCATTTGCAATTCCCAGGAAGCTTATGAAGCTTTCCTCAATGTGAGGATCCACAATGACAGGCAAGCTTCCATTGTCGACTGTGACTGCTGTTTTCTCAAGAGTGTGCAGGACAGAGAAGTTACAGTGTGGGATGTAATCCACTGGGAGCAGTCAAGTACAACATTCCTTGTTTTGCTAGAGTGGACATGCAAGGGAATGTTTGGTCCAGCCAGTCGAAACTTCTTGTTCCTCCTGGCCTGGAGCATCCTGTATACCTGAAGGACCGTCTCCACCCCCATCATTCAGCCCGGACAATGAGGTCCAGTGCCGAGGCCCTTCTGGCGGTTCCCTCACTGCGAGAAGCAAAGCTACAGGGAATTAGGCAGAGGGCCTTCTCGGTAGTGGCGCCCGCCCTGTGGAACTCCCTCCCTTCAGATGTCAAAGAGATAGAAAACTACCAGACATTTAGAGGACATCTGAAGGCAGCCCTGTTTAGGGAAGCTTTTAATATGTGATATTTTAATGTATTTGATTTTTTGTTGGAAGCCGCCCAAAGTGGATGTGGAAATCCAGCCAGATGGGCGGGGTATTAATTATTATTATTATTATTATTATTATTATTATTATTATTATTATTATTATTATTATTATTATCCTGCCTCGCATGTGACTAGTAGGTGGGCGTGACCTTTCCAGACCTGGTAAAAGACCAAGTCACGCTGTCACCTTTCTCTCTTCTTTCTTCCTTTTTGTCCTGTGAACTTCCTGAACTGCTGAAAATGAGTTTGCAACCAGCTTTCTGCTGCGTAAGAAGAAGGGGAATGCACTCTGCTAAGTGAAGGAACGTGCTAGCGCAAGTTAGGGTGGATATTAATAAACAATATACAGTATCCTCTCCTGCCCCCCTCAACATTCCCACATATGGGACTAGGGAATGCTCAAGGCCTCATGGTTGCCCTGTGTGAATCAACAGGATGCCCTAAAACATACTGTAGACAAAAAAGGTTGAGCCAATTCCCCCAGTTGTATTGTCCTGGCATTCCAGTTTATGGGGGTTCCACCCCACAGATTTTAGATTATGGGCTATTGGCAAGTCTCCTCACACACTGTTTTCTTTTTTAATGTTCCTTTAAAGCTGCTGTTGATGATATTTTGAAACCTCCCTGCAGGAGCACCATTGTGATCCTGCAGGAAGAAAAAAGCAGAAATTAAAATATCAGGTATTGAAATTTTAAAATTGAATGCAGTACAGTGGGACAGGTGATTCAGCCGATATAAAAGGCCCCCCCCTCCTCCTGAAGCTCCTGTTTACTTTCCGAATCTTCTTTTTAAGTATCTTTTATTGTGGAAGCGTAATTGGAAGAAAAGAAATTAAAATGAATCTAAACACTATCATGTTATGAAATAAACTTGTGTCATTAAAAAAAAAACAACCTCGTATTTTTGTGTTCTGCAGGAGTTCAACTGTACAATAGCAGAATTTTTTTTATTTAAAAAGGTACCCCAGAAACTTATTCAACATGCAGAGGCACTACAGCAGATGAACAGGCATTCCTCATTACGTACCCTCCAACATTTCTCCAATGAAAATATGGACACCTCATTCCATAAAGATAATTTTACTAATTATACCCCACACATCTTATTGGGTCACCCCAGCACTGTGAGCATCTTCCAACATACAGTATATAAAAACACAATGAAATATTAAACATTTAAAAAAACTTCCCTATAGAGGATTGCCTTCAGACGGCTTGGGGGTTGAATAACACCATACCCACCAACATTTCTCCAATGAAAATCGGGACATGCTAAGGAAAAGCGGGACATTACGGGATCAAATCAGAAACTGGGATGGCTTCTCTAAATCAGGGATGTCCCTGGAAAATAGGGACACTTGGAGGGTCTATTATTAGACCGGGGCTGAAGAGAAACAGGGATTACATAAAAAATAAGGATTCCCAACTTTGTTTCGCTGAATCATTCTGTTGATTTCTCGGTGTGTTTTCTTGGGAGTAAGTCCCATTGAACAGCATGTTTACTCTGAAGACTTTTAGGAGACATCTGAAAGCAGCCCTTTTTTAGGGAAGCTTTTAATGTTTAATAGATTATTGTATTTTAACATTCTGTTGGAAGCTGCCCAGAGTGGCTGGGGAAACCCAGCCAGATGGGCGGGGTATAAATAAATTATTATTATTATTATTATTATTATTATTATTATTATTATTATTAGCATTCCCACTGTTAATTTTTTTATTTCCCCTTAGACCTCCCAAAATGATGACATGAGATACCTTTTAAACCTTTAGGCCTGCTTTCTAATTAAGTACTTTGGAAAGAAACACCCCAATCTATCTTTACATGTAATAAAAATGTAAGACTGTAGTCACACTGCAGTTTGCTTGGCCACAGAGGGAGGTGCTGGCAGGTGCTGGCTGGGAAGCCCTGGTGATCCACGGCAGGACAGCTAGAACAGGCTGCAGCAGCTCCCTTAAGCTCTGTTGGTCCCTCCACTTGCCAGCCTTGGGGGTATTGCCTTCGGGATCCAGATTTGTGGGCTGGCTGGTTCTTCCGCTGGCCACCTTCCTCCTTGCCAGCTAGCTTGGTCATCTGCTGTGCTACCGCAGCGCAGGACAGGAAGGGGAAGGTGGCCAGAAGCGGCAGCCAAGTGGCGTGGCCAAGCCACTCCTGCAGCTGCCACTGATCCTCCATCCGGTGGCTCCTTCCTGTGCTGTCCCCTCTGGCCTGTGGGAATGTTTAGGGATGCAGGAGAGGATATATTGTTTAAGGTATCCTATTCCAACTTGTGTTAATAAGTCCGAGAAATTAGCAGAGTTTTCATCCCCCTTTTAAACACACACAGTGGATAGCTTGCTCAGGTTTGCTAGAACCAGGGGTGTAGCAAGGGGTGGGGCGGACCGCCCTGTGTTCCTTAATGGAGGGGGTGACAAATTATCAAGGAACAATTTTTTCCCCTGAAAATGCCTGCTCCGAAGGTCTTATCTTACTATACCTGGGATTATATAGCTATATATGCATATCGGTTAATATCTTGACCCTCCTCCACCAAAATAGCTGTTCACTTGGCTGTTTTCCTATGTCGTGAAAGCTGAAATTTCAGTTCAGTAGGGAGCACTTACTATTCCCAACCCTAACCCTGTGGAAAGCCATCTCATTAGACTTTAATTTGATTCTGAGATGTTTTTAGGAGGTAATTTAATTATTGTTTGATTTTATACCAATGTTATGTATCTGATGTTAGCCCCCCGGAGCCTGACTTCGGCCGGGGAGGGCGGGATATAAATAAAAGTTTATTATTATTACTTGTTATTATTCCTTTGTAAGAAAATATGAAATAACGTAAAACCATTTTTGCGGGGGGGGGGAATCAATGGGGGGGTTGACAAGAAATTTTCCACACCGGGTACCACCTGACCTTCCCATGCCTCGGGGGGGGGGGGTTGACAAAAATTGTTTTGCCCCCGGGTACCAATTTACCTCTATAATAATAATACTGTCCTGGTATTTTCCCCTTTAATCCCTCTTAAAATAAGACACGACACAGTCTTTTATAAAAGTATAAAGAGTTTACTTACAAGATGACACCACTTTCTATGACATTGGCTGGGGCGGCAGCACGAGGTGGAAAGGGGGCCTGACCCTTTTGTGACCCCCCCCCCACTTCTCCTTTGCACCTCCGGCCTGCAAAGGGGAGAAGTGAGTGGGAGAGATGAAGTGGTTGGAATTAGTGTAGGGAGGCGTTTGCAAGCCTTCCCACACTCCCCATTTCAACTGCTGATTTGGACAATGGGAAGGAGCAACAACACCTGCCCACCGTGTGACATCAGAATGTCATGTGATTGATAGGTGGGTGGCCCCACCCACCTGTCAAATGTTGCCTCTCAGGCTGGGAGCCAGAAAGGTTTCCTGCCGCTGGTCTTGTCGTGGAATCTATTCAATATTGATCAAGAGCAGAACTCCAGAGTATAGTTAGCAGAGTAAAAAACTTAAAACACGTTGCAGGATTCCCAAAAGATAGACCAATTGATATTTCATCCAGCAGAGCTACTGAAGGCAAATGAGCATAATGGTCACAAATCCAACACATTCAGGAATGGCGCTGCCCATAAGAAATCCAGTTGCAGCAGACTTCACGTAAACTTACAATAACTTATAATAAGACTAAACCTTAACACTAAATATGGAACGCCACACCGATAGGAAAAGAGATAGAGAAAGAAAGTGAAACCCAGGCTCCTTCTGGCCTCTTATTATAGTCACCATGCCCTTGACAGAAAGAGATAAGAGAACCAGTTTAAACCAGCTGTACTTGGCTTCTCTGAAGGAATAACCCAAAATCATGAACCTTCTGCTTCTTTCACACAGAGAAGCACCCAGAACCCTCTTGAATTAAGTAGAATAGGAAAGATCTCTCTACACATCAGATCAATACTTTCTGCACTAAGAAATGCAAACTGACAGGCCTAAGGGGGGTTAGTGTGTGGGGTTCAGGTTGTTTGGCATGGGGTGGGCTGATGAGCAATGAGCAGGAGTGCAGCTCCTGTTGTTGTTGTTCAGTCTTTCAGTCATGTCCGACTCTTCGTGACCCCATGGACCAGAGCATACCAGGCACGCCTATCTTTCACTGCCTCTTGCAGTTTGGCCAAACTCATGTTAGTAGCTTCGAGAACACTGTCCAACCATCTCATCCTCTGTCGTCCCCTTCTCCTTGTGCCCTCCATCTTTCCCAACATCAGGGTCTTTTCTAGGGAGTCTTCTCTTCTCATGAGGTGGCCAAAGTACTGGAGCTTCAACTTCAGGATCTGTCCTTCCAGTGAGCACTCAGGGCTGATTTCTTTGAGAATGGATAAGTTTTATCTTTTTGCAGTCCATGGGACTCTCAAGAGTCTCCTCCAGCACCATAATTCAAAAGCATCAATTCTACGGCGATCAGCCTTCTTTATGGCCCAGCTCTCACTTCCGTACATTACTACTGGGAAAACCATAGCTTTAACTATACTGACCTTTGTCGGCAAGGTGATGTCTCTGCTTTTTAAGATGCTGTCTAGGTTTGTCATTGCTTTTCTCCCAAGAAGCAGGCATCTTCTAATCTCGTGACTGCTGTCACCATCTGCAGTGATCATGGAACCCAAGAAAGTGAAATCTCTCACTGCCTCCATTTCTTCCCCTTCTATTTGCCAGGAGGTGAATAGAAACTCCTTGTTCTCATTAAAAAAAATAAAAATAAAGAAACCTGAATAAATATCCCCAGCAGTTCTGGTTTTAAAATACGGTTGCATAGAATGGCAGAGATAAAGCTACGCCTGCAGTTTCATAGCTCCTGCCTCCTGTGGCCAGTTGATGTACCTGCAAGTTTCTCACGCCCCACGGGTGACTCTTGACCCCCCCTCCCCTCATAAGGTAACCTTCAGTTCTCAACATTAAATAATCTACACCGATTATTTTTGCAAGCTTGTAACCTTAGATGCCACTAACACCGTATTAAATTGTTGGAAGAAAATTATATCAAAACGACCACGTTGGCAGGAAATAATCACTAATGTCAACCGTTTAACATAATTAATTTTTTTCCCCCCTGTCGCAGGGATATTTTGTATCTTGGGGGCAGATTTTAAATATGAAGGCAACGTTTTGCTTTAAAGGGAGATGAGTTAATCCTTAGGAAATTGGGAATGATATGGCTTGATGAACATGCCAGACAGATTGAGTATGAAAATATCGCTGCAGAGTGACCCGGGAGTTTTCTGCAATGGGCTATGGAGTGGGAGCTCTTCTTCCAACTGCCATCCTGCCCCATCCAGCAGGTTTTATTATTCCATTTTCTTTATTTGGAGCATTTTATCTCACCCCACCCCCGCCATTTGGAGGTGGCCTTCAAAATTATGACAATATAAAAATAACTTTTTAAAAAAACAACCAGCAAAGCCAATAGGGAAAATAACAGCAAAAAAATAGTAATTTCAGCAACAAAAGCAGTAACAAAATGACACCAGATCCTAGCAATCTCCACAACAAAATCTTTGCAGGAAAAACTGCACCGGTTGTTTCCACACTAAAGACCTACCCTACAGCATCTCAGAGGCAGTTTTACTTCAGTTGGCAGGAAGCAAAATTAAAGCACTTAATTCTGCAGAATATTATCCGGCATGGCATTATATTATAGCATCCTGCCATACTGTTGAGCTGGTCTGTGACCGTAAAAATAAATTCATTTCATTTCATTTCACCCTGCCATACTGCCTACTTGCAAGTAAGTTCCGTTCAGCAAATGTAATTTCTAACATTAAATGAGAGATTACAGGCTGAGCCCATTTTACTGCTTTACTGCTCAGTGAGATGGGTAGGTGATTGAGTGTCCTTTGTTTAGTCAGGTTCTGTTTGAGATCCCTGGGTTTTGAAATTTCATTACTGTATATTGAAATAGCAATGGGAGAGCCTGAACCTGAAAGAGGAAGTTTTTGATTTCACAGAATTGTAAAACTGGAGCATTAGAACAGTCCCAAAGGGTCCATCTAGAGACTAACAATGCAAAGAAGAAGAAGAAGAAGCTGGGACTGTGTGTTGTCAGCAGCTGCACTGCAAGCGGAAAAACCTGTATTCAGTGCCCTAAGGTTTTAGCTGATGCAAATTATTCTTTTAATTAAGTTTCTAGTCCTTAAGATTATAAAAGCAAGCGCAAAGGGGGATTTGATATGCCAGTGAGCTAGAAGCCGGCAAAAACGTATGCCTAGAAATCAGAAGACGCCTGCTTCTTGGGAGAAAAGCAATGACAAACCTAGACAGCATCTTAAAAAGCAAAGACATCACCTTGCCGACAAAGGTCCGTATAGTTAAAGCTATGGTTTTCCCAGTAGTAATGTATGGAAGTGAGAGCTGGACCATCAAGAAGGCTGATCGCCGAAGAATTGATGCTTTTGAATTATGGTGCTGGAGGAGACTCTTGAGAGTCCCATGGACTGCAAGAAGATCAAACCTATCCATTCTCAAGGAAATCGGCCCTGAGTGCTCACTAGAAGTACAGATCCTGAAGTTGAGGCTCCAGTACTTTGGCCACCTCATGAGAAGAGAAGACTCCCTGGAAAAGACCCTGGTGTTGGGAAAAATGGAGGGCACAAGGAGAAGGGGACGACAGAGGATGAGATGGTTGGACAGTGTTCTCGAAGCTACGAACATGAGTTTGGCCAAACTGCGAGAGGCAGTGAAGGATAGGCGTGCCTGGCATGCTCTGGTCCATGGGGTCACGAAGAGTCGGACACGACTGAACGACTGAACAACAACAAAGAAATCAGAAGCAAAGGAAAGACAAGGAGCAGCAGTGCCCAACCCTGGCAACATGGCACCAGGATCTCAGGACAGTCATAGAAAGAAGCATGAGACTTTTAATCTCAGGATTCTGGGTTTGAGTGCCACATTGGGCAAAAGATTCCTGCATTGCGGGGGGTTGGACTACATGACTCTCATGGTCCCTTCCAACTCCATAAATCTATGATTATATACCCGTTTGCCACACGGCTATGCCTGTGGGTTATCTGCCACAACCTTGCTGCTGCTTACTGAGTCCACAAGGCAGCTGATTCCATACTCAATGAAGTGGGAAAACAAGCCAAAGCAAAGGGACAGTTGACAATGAAAACTATCTGGGGTCACTCAGGACAACTTTAGGCAGGTCCAACCAAAGCTAGTTCACTCCTTTGTTCTGCAGAGGAAACAATGGCCATTCTTATTAATACTTCTTTGGTCATTCTCTGTGCATTTGCCATGAACTGCTGCCAGTCTCTGTGTACGTCAGAGGTTACCAAACTTTTAGGGCCAGTGGGGGTGTTTAAGGCCAGGGAGCATCTCTGATGCAGGAGAAGATGGAAGAAGAGCAGTTTCTTGCCTGTTGAGAATTTTTTTTCATGAGGGTGTACTGGCAAATGACCCTGCTGATGTTGTAAAATCCCTTTAGCCAAAACCAAACCCAAAAAAATCCAGTTCATGAAAGGGGCTGCCTGTGCCTCTGAGATCTTTTGGCTCCTGTTGGTCCTGTGTGTGTGACCAGGTGGGTCCCTGGTTCAAAATTCACCTTCGCTGTAAACGCACCAGGTTATCAGCCACAGGTCCCCCAGCCACTTTCCATCCCCGTCTCGGAGATAAAACACGGACCAACCTTAACCGGAAAAAGATTTCTGATGATGCTGCATGAGCAAGACTTTGAACAGAAATGGCAAAGGGTAGCGGCGTTTCCAGAGATGTCTGGCTTTCCACACGCCTCCATTTCTCTGCTTCTGCAAATGTACTGGCAAAACATCCGTGTGGCTTTCCTGAGATATAATCCTTCCCCCCCCCCCACTCGTGCGCTGGATGATGAAAGTAATATCACAAGGGAACAGTAATAATCTCTTGCATTATCCCTGGGAAGCCGCAGTTCCCCCGCCGCTCACCCCACCCCCCGCCGCATTTGCCGAAGCAAAACAACCCCCTGCCGCCTGCGCGCATCTCCCTTTCCTCCGCTGCCTCGGAGTGGAATCCCCGCACATCCCAACAGGTGCGCAAAGTTGCGCGGGGAGCGCTCCCTCGAGAATGATGGAGATGACCCGTCTGGAGACAGGCGCCCCGGGGGGCTCTCTACCTCGTTCGCTGCGCAGTACGCCCAAAGGCGCTCTCGTTCCACCCGGAGGGAGAAGTCCAGGCGGCGCGCGCGCGCGCATCTCCCGCATCCCGCCCCGCGCGCATAGCATTGGTTCTTCGTTGTCAGGCCCGGCGCGCCGCGGGGGGCGGGATTTTGCTTAGCAGGCGGCGGCGGCGTGGGGGGCGCGCGCGCGCGGATTTGCCGAGGCCGCGGTTGCGCCGGCCGGGACCCCCGCCTCCTCGTTGCCGCCCGGGAAGAAGGCGAGAGCCTCGCTTGACGTCAGGAGGAGCCGGCGAGCCAGCGAGCGAGAGCCTGCCGCCTTCTCTCCGCGTTTGGCCGCCGCTTGGCGCGCTCCGTGCGCGCCCAAGCAGCAGCAACAGCAGGAGGAGGAGGAGGCGCGCCGCTCCGCCGGGAGGTGGCTGCCTCGGACGGGGCGCAGCATGCGGGGCGCATCCGATGCCTCTTGGTGCCCCCGACGCCGCCCGGGCTACCCCCCATGGAGATCGCGCTGGTAACACTGGAGAACGGCGGCGCCACGGCCATCGGCGAAGATGGCCCCGGCGGCGGCCTGAGCCGGGCCGAGCGGCTCCCTTGGCTGCCCGAGTGCGGCGCCAAGGAGGGCTGCCCGGAGCCGGGCGCAGCGCGCGGCTCGCCGCGAGGCCTCCTGCGCCCACCCGACGGGGCCATGCTGGCGGCCGACGAAGAAGGGCCCCCCCGCCCGGCCAGGGCCACGGCCAGGGCCCTGTCGACCACCGAGCCGCCGCCGCCGTCTTCCTCGGCGGCGGGGGGCGACGAGGGCGACGAGGGGCCGGAGGCGGAGGCGGAGAGCGAGCGCGCCCTGAGCGGCCAGCAGCGCGTCCTGCTCAACATCTCCGGACTGCGCTTCGAGACGCAGCTGGGGACCCTCAGCCAGTTCCCGGACACGCTGCTGGGGGACCCCGAGAAGCGCATGCGGTACTTCGACCCGCTGCGCAACGAGTACTTCTTCGACCGCAACCGGCCCAGCTTCGACGGCATCCTCTACTTCTACCAGTCGGGCGGCAAGCTGCGGCGGCCCGTCAACGTCTCCATCGATGTGTTCGCCGACGAGATCCGCTTCTACCAGCTGGGCGACGAGGCCATGGAGCGCTTCCGCGAGGACGAGGGCTTCATCCGCGAGGAGGAGAAGCCGCTCCCAGCGCACGAGTTCCAGCGTCAGGTGTGGCTCATCTTCGAGTACCCGGAAAGCTCCAGCTCTGCGCGGGGCATCGCCATCGTCTCGGTGCTCGTCATCCTCATCTCCATCATCACCTTCTGCCTGGAGACGCTGCCCGAGTTCCGCGACGAGCGGGAGCTGCGCGTGCCCCTGCTCCCGTCGTCCAACGGCACGGCGGAAAGCGCCCCGACGGCGCCCAGCACCCTCAGTGACCCCTTCTTCATCATCGAGACCACGTGCGTCATCTGGTTCACCTTCGAGCTGCTGGTGCGCTTCTTCGCCTGCCCCAGCAAGCCCGAGTTCTCCAGGAACATCATGAACATCATTGACATCGTGGCCATCATCCCTTACTTCATCACTCTGGGGACGGAGCTGGCTCAGGAACAGCAGAAGAAGGAGCAGCCGCAGGGCAGCAGCGGCAGCAGCAGCAGCGGCAGCAGCAACGGAGGCCAGCAACAAGCCATGTCTTTGGCCATCCTGCGAGTCATCCGCCTGGTCAGGGTGTTCCGGATCTTCAAGCTCTCCAGGCACTCCAAGGGGCTGCAGATCTTGGGTCAGACTTTGAAAGCCAGCATGAGGGAACTGGGCCTTCTCATCTTCTTCCTTTTCATCGGAGTGATTCTCTTCTCCAGTGCCGTTTATTTTGCTGAGGCCGATGATCCCGAATCACATTTCTCCAGCATCCCTGATGCCTTCTGGTGGGCCGTGGTCACCATGACCACGGTGGGCTATGGAGACATGAGGCCTGTCACTGTGGGGGGCAAAATTGTGGGGTCCTTGTGTGCTATTGCTGGCGTGCTCACCATTGCCCTGCCTGTCCCGGTAATTGTCTCCAACTTCAACTACTTCTACCACCGAGAAACTGACCATGACGAACAGGCCATCCTCAAGGAGGAGTCCAGTACTGGCCAAGGAGGCTCAGGCGGGGACTTGAAGAGAGGAACCAGCAAAAACTCTTTGGACAAATCCTTTGTGCACTTGGAAAATGCTGAGGGGGTTAACAATGGGACCGGGTCTGTGGAGAAGGCCAACATCAAAGCTAAAAGTAGCATGGATCTCAGAAAATCACTCTATGCACTCTGCCTGGACACCAACAGGGAAACAGACTTGTAAAACAAGGGGAATAGGAAGAACGTGAAGTTTGCTTGATGGAATTATTATTAGAGAAAGCTAAATGGTACTGTCCACTTAGTATTCATTTTTGAAATATGGTAGCTGTTCTTAAGAAACCTTCAGGAAAAAAAGCAAGTTATTTTGTCTCATTTTGGTTTTTAATGTTCTCCCCTTCCCATGAGACTGTCATCTATTTATAAAACCAGCTGAGATTAAGCTAGACACCTCCCATTATCTAGGAGGCTTTCTAAGCTGTTAAGTGCAAATTGATGTTGCTTGCGGATAATTTATTTTACTAAAAAAGAAACAGTTCATTTGTAGTACAGTTCATTTGTCCAAACCCTCTTTTTCCATGGGAAGTAAATGGATTATTTGTTGGTACTGTAGTTTCAAGCTGAAATATTTCTATTTTCTATATGTCTGATTATATTTATAGATGAAAAGAGCACTTTTTCGGTGATGTATGACTTCATAAAATCTCCAGAAACTTTTAGTGAAGTAATATACCCCCCCCCTTTAGTACAAAACTGATTTTCTCGTGTGTGAAGTGAATGTGGTATTTTCAGCCTTCTAGCAGAAAAGTATTTTGTTGTCAGAGTTGGGGTTTTGTTCTCTTGTTGAGCCTTAAATTATTAAAAATGCAGATTTTTTTTCTTAATAAATACATATAATACTGTATAATATTTCTGAAAACACAGTGATGTGCTTTTTATCCCGAGAAACAAAAATCTTAAAAGTTTGTTGGTGTTGCTGTTTGTTTGTTTGTCCTTTATAACTGGTGTTTATTAAGGATTTTGTTTTGTTACTAGAAACTCTGTCTGCTATTAATCAGGTTTGATCCAAGTGCACCACAGATCAAAGGCACTGGACATGACATGAGCAGAGCGTGGGAATAAATGTGTTCAGGATGTGAAGCCTCTTGAATTGGCACTAGATTCCAGGTAGCATCATTTAGTGCTATCACTGTATGGTTGTCTCACTGACAGTATTTCAGGAATGGATCCTTCTGAAAGCATCTAATATAGAATGCAGTTATCGAAATAATGCTCTCGTGGCTTAGATTTTGCATGGAACAAGCATGGAGAGATCTTCAATGGGCCCATTTGGCTTAGAGCTTTCTTTGAAACCAGTATCCTGCACAGAAGTTTCTGAATGATCAGTGGCAGGGGTCAGGACTACCTTTATGAAGCACACAGAACTCCATCGTTGACCTGGGATAATGCAGCTTGCCGTGAAATCAGCTGAGCCATGTCTTCAGGCAACCATCTTCATCATTTTTGTGGTTGCTGCAGCAAGGAGCCAAGTTATACGAGTTTGTGTCGAACTCCCATTTCACTGTGAATGAAGGTTTCAGTCCTTTACCAATGAAGATAGAAGAGGATCGGCAATCAAGGTTAGTTTATATCTAATTCAAAACTATTTGTGCTGAATTGCATTTGTTAATGAGTGCTTTAGCTAAGAAAGTGAATCAAGGTAGCTCTAAATCACACTTGAAAGCTTAGCCCCGAGACTCCGTTGAATTGTGTCATGATTAACGCATGGCCCAATCCTTCTTTACATGCCAGAGAGACCTCAGCACACAGGAGCCACAGCATACAGGCAGCAGAGCAAGTGAAAAGTGTGGGTATCACATGCAAAAGGAAGGATGCTCCAGCCAGGAGGAACAGGAAGTTGTCGACTGGCTGGACCAAACATTCCCTCGCATGTCTTCTCTAGCATTACAAGGAATGTTGTACTTGACTGCCTCCCATGGATCACATCCCACGAAAAGACTTTCTTTGGACCCCACCACTTCAAGCTACCGGTGGGGTGTGTATCCCCAAGAAAAAAAAAACTCCCAACTCATAGGAAGATAGCATATCAGGAACAAAGACATTGGATTCTTATCTCATTATACATGACAGCCATCTCACCCCTTGCTTTTTTTCTGTAAGGCCAATTGCAGACGTTAAAGGTCGTCAACAGGTTTCCCCCACCTATCAGCCAATCACCCATTCCCACCCCCCCTTCTGAGTCATACCCCTCTCCACTCTCTCACTATATATAAGGGTATGGTGACTTCCGTTTCAGTGTATCTGAAGAAGTGTGCATGCACACGAAAGCTCATACCAAGAACAAACTTAGTTGGTCTCTAAGGTGCTACTGGAAGGATTTATTTTTTTATTTTTTTATATTTATTTTTTTTATCAGGAATGAAGTTTAGCTAAACCCTTCTCTCTAGCATACTTCTCTAAAAGCTTCTCTGCAAACAGGGCTTATTTTTGTGTGGACAATTCAAACGCACACCCCATTCACACAACTACTATTTTGTGGTAGTGGGGAAATATAACCCTCAGTTTTGCCGCCGGCGGGGTAGGTTGACCCTCAAGTTTGTACTCTGGGGTGCTCCCAGGCTTCACTTCAGAGATAAAAGCAACCAATGAAATGTCCAGAACTTTGCAAATAGGAGCAGAATTGCCAATCCATGCGACTTGATGGTTTTCAATAGACTTTTTTTTGGTCTTACAAATGCACCCACAGAGGCCACATTTTGAAAATGAAAAGAACCTTTTAACCTGTGCCTGGAGAGAAGATTCCCGTATGTGGTTTTTTTCCTAAAAGCAGCTGAGGGGAGGGGATTTTCATAAGAGAAAACACGCATGGGGGAGAGAAGCCCCACGCAGCACCAGTGACCCCTCCCCTTCCAATTGCATTATCACTGGCTACATTTTATAAGCCAAAAAAATGCCTGAAAATGCAATTCTGTCTCATATCCATAAATGTTGCTATCTTTCAGTGTTTACTCCTGCCTGCTCATACATATATGCAAATTGATAGTTGCCTAAAGAAGCCAGATCTTGTAAAACTCCCCTGTTTGGTCACTTGAAGGCAATACTTACATACAGAGGTGATTGTGCAATTTGAAAATGGTATCCCCTCCCCCAATTAAATATAATAAACTCAGTTAAGTCATTATTTTCTCCCTGCAGGCAAGTGAATAGAGACACATACATGCTCAAAACTCAAACTAAATTGAGTGGACTTCTTGTTGGGAAAATCAAACCCTTTCTTCTTTGTGATAAGTTTATTTCCTGTTCTGGTCAGGTTGGAATTGTGCATCCCATGCAGCAAAGCACAATTAAAGTTGCAACATTTTGAATCTGGGGTTTCAGGATATTGAATTACATGCATTTGTTTTTAAACTTGTTAATCCCCTATACCTGGAAAACAATTCTTTTGTAATCGGATGCAGAAGCCAAAACAAACCTCAGTTCAGTACGTGTGTTTTCAGAGATGTATCTGACGACTCCAAAGGATTGTTTTAATAATGGAATTGTGATAAGGATTATTGCTTCTAGTTCAAAAGTACAAGGAGGATAAGGATATATTGACAGATATAAGGAGGATGACGAGAGACTTAATGTTATTTTCTATGGGATCTTATAGGCAAGAACAAATACAAACACCCTTCCCTTGGATACTGCTCACAGCTGTTCCAAATTCTGGGTCTGATAAGTTTGGGGCTGAAGGCAGGGTTTGCTTTTTTACTATTGTCTGGGTTATGGGCAGAAATTATAAAGGTGTAGAGATGTAGGAAGCTGGGCAAGCCACTCTGAAGAAGCATTTTTGAGGTGGATCTGACAGGGATTCCACCCTATCACTGGTGGGGAAGGCACTCTGGGCCTGTGTGTGTACCACTTAGGCTAACAGTTTATCAAGTTGGGATTGAAAATGAGAAAAAAACAATCTTTAGGGCAGGGGTAGGCAACTTAAGGCCCGGGGGCCTTCTAATCGCCTTCTAAATGCGGCCCGTGGATGGTCCAGGAAGCAGCGTGTTTTTACATGAGTAGAATGTGTCCTTTTATTTTAAATGCATCTCTGGGTTACGGTATTTGTGGGGCCTGCCTGGTGTTTTTACATGAGTAGAATGTGTGCTTTTATTTAAAGTGCACCTCTGGGTTATTTGTGGGGCATAGGAATTCGTTCATTTCCCCCCCCTCCTTCAAAATATAGTCTGGCCCACCATACCGTCTGAGGGACGGTGGACTGGCCCACAGCTGGAAAAGGTTGCTGACCCCTGCTTTAGAGGTTGCCCAGAGCCTCAGAATAGCAGTCTAAAAAAATTAGAGGAACATAGCAAACATATTGAAATGGTAGCAGATCTGTGTTAGACCTTTTAGCTTCTGATTTGAAATGCAAAGGTTCTGTTACAGGTAACAGAAGATTCTTGGCTCATGTTTACCTGATGCTATGCATTCATCCTTATGTCCCACTGAGTTTAATGGAGAATACGCTGAACACAACGTGCATAACATCTTAGAAGACTCTGGAAAAGTTAAACTTTGTAGCTGTAACAGTTGCAAATGATGAAATCTGTATTTTTAAACAAAGACCTCGGTTTACATTTTAAATAAAACCTTTAAATTTTATTCTGAGAGTGCTTTTGAATGCAAAAAGAATTGGTTGATATTTGGGGCGGAGCAGTGAATCCTGAATACAAAATAAACCTTGGAGCTTTTCCAAACTTGTCAAGCAGAGGGTTTCAGCAATTTAACTTATAAAGCACATTTGAGAAGTAGACTATGAAAACGGATGCCTTAAAAATTGTATTCGTCTTGAAGATGTCAAAGACTTTTGCTAGTTCAACCAACTGGTCTTTGGGGGTTTATTAGATTGTTGTTGTTCAGTCGTGTCCGACTCTTCGTGACCCCATGGACCAGAGCACGCCAGGCACGCCTATCCTTCACTGCCTCTCGCAGTTTGGCCAAACTCATGCTAGTCGCTTCGAGAACACTGTCCAACCATCTCATCCTCTGTCGTCTCCTTCTCCTTGTGCCCTCCATCTTTCCCAACATCAGGGTCTTTTCTAGGGAGTCTTCTCTTCTCATGAGGTGGCCAAAGTACTGGAGCCTCAACTTCAGGATCAGTCCTTCTAGTGAGCACTAGATATTATTAGATATGCATGATAAATATATGCACATTGCTGGCCCAGAAAAGGCCATTCTTGTTTAATATGAAAAATATTTCCAGAAAGGGGGGAAAAATTACCTTTAAAATCAGACAAAGGAGTCATGAAATAAATAAGAAGACTGACAGTGCTAACCTGTACATGTCTACTTGGAAGTAAGTCTCACTGAATTCGGTGTACTTACTTTCAGGTAAGCCTGTATAGAATTGCAGTGTAAACATTTTCTTTTAATTGTATGTGTTCAGGAACCTCGATAAAGCCGATGTTATTAATACATAACTATAAATATGGCTCTGAGAGTCTTTCATTCATTTTGTTTCATATTGTAAATGCTTTGATATTGTAAAATGAATGGTTGACTATCAAAGGTAGCTAGAATTTCTGGACGCTTCCTTAAAGGCCCTCCATATTTCACTCTAGGAGGAAGCAGAGGTCCAATATTACCGGAGATATGAATTAACAACACCTGAATGGTTGACCCCAACTTGTCTAAACAGATGCTTCAGCATGCAAGTTGCAATAGTGCTTTTAAATGTGAGTTTTCACTATTTGGACTTCAGTGCTTAAGGGGGGAAATGCTTCTTCCTGTTTTCCTTTGACTGGGCCCTAGATGATTGGGGCTTTTTCAGTAAAACCTCTAAACCCAGCTGCAAATGGAGAGAGCGGGTAGGAAGGGTACAAACTAATGGCCACTTTATTTTAAGAGCATAAACGTGGCACAGCTTTTCTGGGGGAAGAGGGAGGGCTGCATTATGTTCTTTCAGGTCATAGTAGGCTAAGGATCATGGGCATAGCCAGGATTTATGTCGTTGGGGGGGGGCAGGACACCCACCTGTCATCATCCTCTGTCTGGCTCTGTCTAGCAGATTCGGAATGAAATGTCTTGACAACAGTCGTTTTAAATCACTTTCTTTTGACCCCAAGCGCTCAAAGGAATCTGTCAAAACCTTTCTGCAATTTCTACATTTAGTTAAGTATTTTTTATTTATTTACTTGATTTAGGGGGGGACAGCAGCCCCCCCACCGCCCGTGCTAAGGATTCCCCTTTTAATCCATTGGAATTTCCTGTTTTCTCCCTTGGATTATGTAAACTGGTCCCTACCAAATGGAATGCCAGCCATTTGTACAACAACAACAATTATTATTATTATAATAAATCTCAAAGCCAATTTGTTTCCTGTCCCACACATCCTTCCATAATCTATTTGAATTTAGAGATGCTCCTGGAGACATTTATGTCAATCTTCCGTTACCTGGCCAATCAGCTCTCTGCACCACTCAAATGTATTGCTCTGGCCAGGAAGTCCCACCCATCTGTCTCCAACTAGTAAATGCATGCTGTAATATTTATTTTGATTTTACTGGGGCCACTGGGGGTTAGCCGTGGCTGTGCAGTTCTCCTGCTTCCTGCTGCCAATGATGGCAGTCCAGCCGCAGGATTTAAGCTTAGAAGCTCTGCTATTTATGTAGCCAATGCATCCATTCTGAGGTGCTTTCTTCAAAGGCATGCTGGGCATGTTGGGAAACCATCTTATTCCCCACGGTACATATGTAATTTATTTCTGATACTCATAAATTCTAGTTATGCCTGGACACATTCCTTCTCAATAAGCTAACTGGCCTTTACACTTTTTTAAAAAAAAGCCAGCCCACCAGAAGATCTAGAGACCAAATTTAAAATTCCTTCTATCTGTCACAGGCATTGTCATTTGGGATCGATTACTCTGGTCTGGCTGGTCTGGTATGTTCTCAGCCCAAGTGGTAGCCAACTAACTAGGTAAAGGTAAAGGGACCCCTGACCGTTAGGTCCAGTCTCAGACGACTCTGGGATTGCAGCGCTCATCTTGTATTACTGGCCGAGGGAGCCAGCGTATGGCTTCCGGGTCATGACAAAGCTGCTTCTGGCGAACCAGAGCAGCGCACGGAAATGGCGTTTACCTTCCCGCCGGAGCGGTACCTATTTATCTACTTGCACTTTTGACGTGCTTTCGAACTGCTAGGTGGGCAGGAGCTGGGACCGAGCAACGGGAGCTCACCCCATCGCAGGGATTCGAACCACCGACCTTCTGATCAGCAAGCCCTAGGCTCAGTGGTTAAACCCACGGCGCCACCCGTGTCCCTAGCCAACTAACTAGCCAGGGCTTAATAGTAGTCACAGGAGTCAAGTAGCAGTTTCAAGTAGAGGTGCTTTCATTGAATACCAAGAAGGATGTATCTGATGACGTGAGCTGGAGTCCAGAAAATCTTGTGCGCAAATAAATGTGTTAGTCTTGAAGGTGCTAGCGGTGTTATTTTTTGTTCTTTTGCTAAAAACGGGCTCACGTGGCCGTTGTGGGAAATGAGAAATCTAAAACAACCTGGCAAATATAAAAAAGGCTCTTAACCAAAAAGCGTAATACTGCAAGAGATGGTTCAGATGAGAACTCAGTGCCTATATATAGTTCAGGATTATGGATTGCACCCTGCCTGCATATATCACCTAAGCAAGCCTAGCCCAGCCAACAGCCACAAATTGGATTTGCTGAGGAACTGCTTGCAAAGACCAATGTTTGTAGACCTGAATATTCTGTTGAGTCCCAGATATTTATTAGTTGGTTTTTTCCATGATTTCACAAACACACCCCTCCAAATCAAAATTGTGGACATGCTGGTTGGACATAGGCATTTAAATTGCTATCATTCTTTCTCATTCAGTATTACTTTCATAACCATTCTATGTTTTCTCCAAGTAGACCAATGTGACATTCCTGGTTGTCCTTCCCCCCATGTTATCCTCACAACAACCCTGTGGGGAAGGATAAGCTGGAAGACAGTGACCGGCCCAAGTCACACACTGAGCTTTGTGGCTGAGTGGTAATTTTAACCCTGATCTCCCGGGTTCCCGTAATATCCTTTCACTTTATTCCGCGTTCTAGAAAGAAGACGACGAAGTGAGTTAGCTGGGTGAGTTAGCATAATGCGCAGCTGAGAAAGGGCTGCTACCAGGAGGGTAGCTCAAAGTGAGGTCAGCCGTTTCGGAAATATATGTGCAAATGGAAAATATCCTGAGAGAGTTGGCAGGGCTGGATTCTGGGAAGCCTGAAACGCTGCTCTGAAAAGGAAATCTGATATAACAGGGAGAGCAAACGTGCTGCATGGGGGCCAAGTAAGGTGGCGAAAGACCGCTGCAGTCTTGCACTGGTGGATGAGGCCCTGTGGGCTTAGCAGGAGGGCCAGGCCTGACTGCCTGTCTGTCACGCTTGCCCTGCTCTGATGCCCATTCTCTGGCCCAGTAGCACAGGGGTGAAAAGGGGAGACATTCCTGTGAATGAATAAGGAAAAGTCAAGCAGCTAGCCAGTGCCAAGAACAACACATTCAAGCGGATGGTTCTGGATGACAAAAGCAGCAAATTAAAAAAAGAAAAAGGCCTGGACTGGTTCACAGGCCATAGTAAGTCAAACTGTGGTGTTTGTGAGCACATAATGGACTCCCCAAAAGAGCTCACTCTCCCTTCCTTTTCACTGCCGCACCACATTGATCAGAAGGTCGGTGGTTTGAATCCCCGCGACAGGGTGAGCTCCCATTGCTCGGTCCCTGCTCCTGCCAACCTAGCAGTTCAAAAGCATGTCAAAGTGCAAGTAGATAAATAGGTACCGCTCCGGCGGGAAGGTAAACGGCGTTTCCGTGCACTGCTCTGGTTTGCCAGAAGCGGCTTAGTCATGCTGGCCACATGACCCGGAAGCTGTACGCCGGCTCCCTTGGCCAATAAAGCGAGATGAGCACTGCCACCCCAGAGTCGTCCGCGACTGGACCTAATGGTCAGGGGTCCCTTTACCTTTACCAATTGTCTTAATGGTTCAAATGGAGCCAGGGGATTTATGGTGTGGCAGCTGTTTACCACTCTAATATCTTTCTTTTTCTGTCCCATGCTTATTAGCAACCTGGGCCCCAAATATCTGGGGGAGCATCTGGAGGGTCACAGGTTCTCCATCCCTAATCAAGATGCAAACAGAAAATAAATGCATCTGGTAGCAATTGACTGTCAAGCCTGATGCGGCGCTAATGAAATTACTGGACTCTCTGTTGAGTGGTTATGGAGGTGCAAGAATCAGAGTGAACACTCCTTAGCTCTTCATAAACTTTTGTATGGGGTTCCACAAAGGTCAAAATCTCAATACTCTTTGATCATATTCATATATATATAACCTCCAGTATGAAACTGCTTGGGGAGATTGTGTGGACATCTGACATCAACCACGGCGATGACATGGATCACGGACTAAGCTACCAGGTTTGAATCAGTGACTGAAGGTTGTGTTCATGAGGCTGAGCAAGCTGAAGCAAAATTCAAAAGCGACAGGATTAGTGGAAAGACCAGATGCTCTGGTGGGAGGAATTTACTTGGTTAATGAGGTCATTGCAGGTTTGTTGTCTAGTCCCGCTGCTAGATCCAGCTTTGTACCTGGAGACGCAAATATAGTACATTCTCTCAGTTATATCTAATAAAGAGTCTGTACCTCTTCATGAAGAAGCTGGATCTCACCACCGCTATCTTCCAGCTTTTGTAACAATTGGATTGGCTACTGCAAAGTGGGGCTGCCCTTGAAGATGAGTTAGCATCTTGAGCACCGGGACTGCCCACTACTTGCCAAGGTAGAAAGAAGGGAGGTTTAATACCTGTCCTTATTAATGCAAGGCTAGAGTTAGGTGGGACGTGGGTGGCGCTGTGGTGTAAACCATGAGCCTTGGGCTTGCCGGTCAGAAGGTAGGCAGTTCGAATCCCCACGACGGGGTGAGCTCCCGTTGCTCGGTCCCAGTTCCTGCCAACTTAGCAGTTCAAAAGCACATCAGAGTGCAAGAAGATAAATAGGTACCGCTCTGGCGGGAAAGTAAACGGCGTTTCCATGCGCTGATCTGGTTCACCAGAAGGGGCTTAGTCATGCTGGCCACATGACCCGGACGGACAAACGCCGGCTCCCTCGGCCAATAAAGCAAGATGAGCGCCGCAACTCCAGAGTCATTCGCAGCTGGACTTAACTGTCAGGGGTCCTTTACCTTTACTTTTTTAGAGTTGGGTAGTGGGATGGAGACCTCTTTAACACAGGAGTGAAAAATAGCAGAGATGGGGCAGTTGTAGGAGTGATCAACAATAAATATTATTGAGTGGAAAGAGTGAGGTGTCTAGGAATTCCAAAGATTCCTAGTTGGTAACATGAAACACATCACCTTTTATGCTCAAGGTAGGCTTAAACATTTTTAAATGCAGTTAGCCAGGAATAACTCTGAGAAACGGCATCTTAAAATGCATCTTCATTCTGGTCTTCCAGTGAGTGGGGGGGGGGGGAAGGGATTAACATATACAGGTGAAACTCAAAAAAATAGAATTTCGTGGAAAGGTTCATTTCTTTCAGTAATTCAACTTAAAAGGTGAAACTAATATATGAGATAGAATCACGACATGCAAAGCGAGATATGCCAAGCCTTTATTTGTTATAATTGTGATGATTATGGCGTACAGCTGATGAGAACCCCAAATTAACAATTTCAGCTTGGGGGTTTTCATCAGCTGCACGCCATAATCATCACAATTATAACAAGCAAAGGCTTGACATATCTCGCTTTGCAAGTCATGAGTCTATCTCATATATTAAACTCCAGTAGCTAATGAAACTAATGAGAGCTGGACCATAAAGAAGGCTGATCGCCGAAGAATGGATGCTTTTGAATTATGGTGCTGGAGGAGACTCTTGAGAGTCCCATGGACTGCAAGAAGATCAAACCTATCCATTCTTAAAGAAATCAGCCCTGAGTGCTCACTAGAAGGACAGATCCTGAAGTTGAGGCTCCAGTACTTTGGCCACCTCATGAGAAGGGAAGACTCCCTGGAAAAGACCCTGATGTTGGGAAAGATGGAGGGCACAAGGAGAAGGGGACGACAGAGGATGAGATGGTTGGACAGTGTTCTCGAAGCGACTGGCATGAGTTTGGCCAAACTGCGAGAGGCAGTGAAGGATAGGCGTGCCTGGCGTGCTCTGGTCCATGGGGACACGACTGAACGACTGAACAACAACAACAACAAAGCTAATGAAAACAATTGCTTACCTAAATGGACTTTTCCACGATATTCTAATTTTTCGAGTTTCCCCTATATTTTGGCCTCCTCGGGCTACTCAAATGTCCTGGTTCGCTACTGTGGGAAGAGAAGAGAAGAGAAGGAACGACATCTGAGATTATCATATCTTGGCTTAACACTTCCAGAAGGAATCGGGTGCTCTTTTGTTAACATTGACAAATGATAAGGGAGCATGGCAAGAGCGTACAGGAGACAGCAGTCAATCTAGATTTACCAGAAGGCGTTTCGGCTCAGCTCGCTGGAACATGTGTGCCTGCATTCCTGAAACTGAAGCTCTCACCTTGCCTTTCTAGGGGAAATTGGGGTGGGGGGTGGGGTGGGTGGGTGGGGGGAGCTTTCTGGCAAGAGCCTCATGCCACTAAAACTGCTAGATTAGTTATTGTGGGGAGGTGGGGAGAAGGAAGGAGGGAGTTTTAGGTGGTCATAGTGTCCTGCGTCTTCGTCTGATGCTCTTTTGTTTATAGATGATAAGGGAGGGTGGCAAGGATTTACAGTAAAGGAAACTGCAAACAATGGGCTTAGCAGGAGATATCGCAGTTGCGCCTGCTTGTAACGTGCTGCTTGAGGTACCAGTACTGCTATGAAGGCTCTGTCCTTGCTTCTCTAGGCTAAAAGCAAAACTACATTCTCAGGTGCAGGCTAAAGGTAAAGGTAAAGGGGCACCTGACCATTAGGTCCAGTCGTGTCCGACTCTGGGGTTGCGGTGCTCATTTCCCTCTATAGGCCAAGGGAGCTGGCGTTTGTCCGCAGACAGCTTCCGGGTCATGTGGCCAGCATGACTAAGCCACTTTCTGGCAAACTAGAGCAGCGCACAGAAACACCATTTACCTTCCCGCCGGAGCGGTCCCTATTTATCTACTTGCACTTTGATGTGCTTTCGAACTGCTAGGTGGGCAGGAGCTGGGACCGAACAACGGGAGCTCACCCTGTCGCAGGGATTCGAACCGCCGACCTTCTGATCGGCAAGCCCTAGACTCTGTGGTTTAACCCACAGCGCCACCTGGGTCCCTCAGGTACAGGCTACCGTAGAAAAAAACTGTTGCAGAATACTAACAGCTTTGCTGAGAACCCAAACAAGGCTGTGTTCCACCCCAAGCATCCACCCCGTGCTTTTGCAAATGGCACACTGAGAGCATGTCTTGCGCTGAAATCAGTGGGACTTAAAATGCATAACTTTAGCCAGGCCATGGCAATTATTCACTGACAGCTCACAAGTAGAGTTGTGACTCAGCCAGCTTCCACACTCTTGAAAGGAATAACATGAAATTATATAAGGCGTGTCATTGTTGAATGTTCAGCATAGAAAATGGCACTGCAGAATGAGGGAACAGATTGCTGTCAAGAACTGTGTGTTTCCCCAGGAAACAGATTGTGCATGGAAAAATAGTGTTGCTTTGTGTTGCCGTCGCTTCACTTAAACTCTCGCCTAGTTATCTCGCGGGAAGAGGGAGGGAATTCTGTCTGGGCTCTTGCTGTAATGAATGAATGTTGTTATAAATCTGTGGGTGCAAGGCACCCTAAATTCCAGATCAAGTTACTGTTAGAATTTAATTAGGCTGGTGTGTTAAAACTGGTTGCTAGACCAATATGTATTAAGATGTGTGTTAGATGCTTTTAATTCTCTGGAATCAACATGTGTGACAGAACTAATTTAGCAAGGCAAACTTCCTAAGATGTGTATTAGACAACCTGCTAATTCCTTGGAATCTACAAGTGTTAGAAACTAATTAACTCAGACTAATTTCCTTGAAGGTCTTAACTTAAGCCTGTGGGGGCAATGAGCCCATAGGCTAACAATGGATCAAAGGGAAACTCTGAGGTGACAATGGGGTGAGGCCCCTTTCACTTCATGGATAAAGCCAGAAGCAATGTGGAGCTTGGAGAGTGCCAGAGAGCATGATGCTCATCAGATTCACAGCTGACACCAAACTGGGAGGGGTAGCTAATGCCACAGAAGACAGAATCAGAATTCAAAATAACCTCAGCAGATTGGAGAACTGGGCACAAGCTAACAAAATGAATTTCAATAGGGACAATTGTAAGGTTTTGCACTTAGGCAGGAAGAACCAGATGCACAAACATAGGTTGGGAGACACTTGGCTGTACATGTGAAAAGGATTTAGGGGTCTTGGTGGACCACAAGCTTATCATGAACCAACAGTGTGATGCGGCAGCAAAAAAGCTAACACTATTCTGGGCTGCATCAACAGAAGTATAGTGTCTAGAATCTAGATCAAGGGAAGTAATAGGTAAAGGGACCCCTGACCGTTAAGTCCAGTTGCGGATGACTCTGGGGTTGCGGCGCTCATCTCGCTTTACTGGCCGAGGGAGCTGGCGTTTGTCTGCAGGCAGCTTCTGGGTCATGTGGCCAGCATGACTAAGCCGCTTCTGGCGAACCAGAGCAGAGCACGGAAATGCCGTTTACCTTCTCGCCGGAGTGGTACCTATTTATCTACTTGCACTTTGATGTGCTTTCGAACTGCTAGGTTGGCAGGAGCTGGGACCGAGCAACAGGCCACTCTATTCTGCCTTGGTCAGACCACACCTGGAAAACTGTGTCCAATTCTGGGCACCACAATTTAAGAAGGATGTTGTCAAGCTGGAACGTGTGCAGAGGAGGGCAACCGAGGTGATCAAGGGTCTGGAAACCAAGCCTTACAAGGAGCGCTTGAAGGAGCTGGGTATGTTTAGCCTGGAAAAGAGGAGACTTGAGAGGAGATATGATAGCCATCTTCAAATATCTTAAGGGCTGTCACATGGAAGAGGGAGCTTGCTTGTTTTCTCCTGCTCTGGAGGGTAGGAGAAATGTATGTGCATAAATAAACCATATGTGCAAATAAACCATATATCCTAAAGACACCACTGTCTCTGCTGTGCCTCATTTTTCAAAAGGAAACACGCACCTTGGGTAAGTGCAATGCATTTTTTTTCCAGGGGGTACTCAAAGGTACACAACTTCATGGTGAGTACCAGCACCTATTTTTGGTATTAAAAAAACCCACTGAGTAAGTGCACCTTGAACCCATGGAATCTTGCTTTTCTCAGTGCATGTCTGCAACTCTTTGAGCTAGAATTAACATTTTAACAGTTACTATTGTCTTTGTCTCTTTTCTTAAAATTGAAACCAGAAAGTATTGAATGATCACGACTTAAAATATCAATATCAATTTTGTCTTCAATGATAAGTTGCTAGTAAGTAGTTGATTGAATATAATATTTAAACCATATTGATCACGTATTTCCAATTAATTATTTGTTCAGCAAGTTTTGGCTATTTAAAAATAAAAAATAAAAAAATGATACATGCACAGAGCAAAAAGTTTTAAAAATACCTTTAAAGTTTTGTTTATAAAATATAAATAATACAAGCTTAATCAGTTTACAGGTAATATGATGCATTGGGTAATTTTCTGGTAAAGATATTATGTCTGACAGTCAGTAGAAGGAAGACTCAGAATTGTGTTTTAAATTGTTGTAAGCTTTCCTCGGATATTTGGGTGAAGAGCAGGTAATAAATTAAGATGATGATGGTGTTTCAAAACCATTGAACTACATACCGGTAGTTGAAATATAGTTTGAATAATCTCACATGACCAGTGCTACCGTTATATAGAATGTAGTGACCCTTACAATCTTATTTTCCGGTTATATTCCAAATGCCACCTTAATATGTCATTCTTCCCCTTTCCCTATTCACCACCCTCTCAGGGGCTATGTTCAGTTCATAATTGCTCTCATTGAGTTCAGTGGGACAAAGTAAATGTACAAGGATCTGGGACTCCAAAATGCAAATCTTTTAAGCAGCTACATTTGTGAACTCCAAACTTCTATTTTTTCTCATTTTTTGTTCTAACCAGGCCTGATGCATGAATTAAATGTTTGTGGTTTACTATCATCCAGTGCAGGGACGCGGGTGGCGCTGTCCATTAAACCACAGACCCTAGGGCTTGCCGATCAGAAGGTCGGCGGTTCGAATCCCCGCAACAGGGTGAGCTCCCATTGCTCGGTCCCAGCTCCTGCCCACCTAGCAGTTCGAAAGCACCTCAGAGTGCAAGTAGATAAATAGGTACCTCTCTGGCGGGAAGGTAAATGGCGTTTCCATGCGCTGCTCTGGTTCACCAGAAGCGGCTTAGTCATGCTCTGGTTCACCAGAAGCGGCTGGCCACATGACCCGGAAGCTGTACGCTGGCTCCCTCAGCCAGTAACGCGAGATGAGCGCCACAACCTCAGAGTCAGACACGACTGGAGCTAATGGTCAGGGGTCCCTTTACCTTTACCTTTACGTTTACCACCCAGTGTTTTTTTATTTCCTAAAAAAAAAAATGTTTAGGGATTACTCTCATTTTGACTCAAGAAAATCACCATTTTATAGTTCAAATCGGGAAAAATAAATACAGTAAATGGACAAAAGTACAAAGATTCACAAAATGTTTAGGGGTATGCGTACCCCCCCCCCCAGAAAAAAGCACTGCTATCCTCTAAACCAAGGCAACACTTTGTGGATGGGCTGCCTTCTTATCAGACACCTTAAAACAATGGAACTAATTTTGAGTTCATGAATACGAAAAACACCCATTAAACCTTGTGGAAAGGCCAAACTAGCAAAGATGTACAAAATGAAAAATAAGAACTGTTGGAAATGCACTGTAAAAGACGGCATATTTTTTTCCACATGTGGTGGTTGTGTGGCAAGGTGAAGACTTTGCATGTCAATGTCCCGACCCCTCCCGTGATAAATAAAATACAAGACATCATAAGTAAGGTTAAATGGGCAAGAAAAGGCCACAACTTTATTGGTTACGGATGTTGAGCGGTATTGGCTTAGGCATTGGATCTAACTGACTATATCCGACTCCAGTACGTCATGCTGGCAGTCCGGGAAGGGTTAACCACTGATGGGAGAGCCCTGCTGCTGCACATCAGCTACGAACTCACCCTGTGATCACCGATATGGGGCGCGGCTTAAGCCCTCACCTTCCACGGCTCAGGACATGGCCAGTCAGGCAGGAACCGCGCCCAGAGCTGGACCAATAATGCCAGGGGATGAAGCCATCCCGTGTGCACGTGGAGGGCTCGTGCTAGCTGCAACCGCCCTTCCTTTCTAAGGGCGGAAGGGGCTTTTTGGGATAGTGTGTATAATGAGTTTAAAAAGATATTTAGGTACACCTTTTATAAAAACAAAACAAAAACCTGGAGGCATTTTTGCCAGGAATGGTTGGAGAGGATATTAAAAAGGAAGACCAGAAATTCTTCCTGTATGCCACAACAGCAGGAAGACTACTCCTCGCACAGAGATGAAAACAGCAGGATATTCTGACAACTGAAGAATGGCAACAGAATGTATTGGAGTATGTGGAAATAGCAAAGCTAGCTGGAAGAATCCGACAGCAGGATGATGAGCAATTCCAAAAAGAATGGTCCAAATTTATGGTATACTTAGAGAAAACTGTACATAAATCAAGACACTCACAAGACTGGAATAAAACTCATAACGTTGATTGTAAACATTTGGTTAGATCACAAGATGTAATGCTGTAATATAATAAGGAATGTATGTTTAAAGTATAATACAAAAATTTATTAAGGAATTATAGACATTTATAGAATGTATATATAATAAACACGCTTAAGAGTAATGTAGAGAAGCCAGAAGAGGTGTGGAGGGAAGTTAATTTGGATAAGATATAGATTTATAGAAGAATAATATTGTTAAGCTGTATTGTGTTTAAGATACTTGGAAAAATTAATAAAAAATATTGGAGAAAAACAGAAAACCTTGTGGAAAGGGCTTCGACAAGCAAGGCATTTGCTAGATGGGCCCTACACACCCCATCCTGTCCTCTAAAAATAGTTGCCAGTGAGACCCCCTTGCTTTGAGAAAGGATGCTGTTGAAATTGTGCTATCTGCCGAGACTTCGTTCATTTCAGGTCACTGATCCCAGGCACTTCACGGTTCCACGAGGCTTTCCTGCAGTTTAGCAATATGGCAGGGGGAGAAATAACATAACTGGTATGCTAAGCCGAGGCTTTGGATTCAGGGAATGCTCTGCTGCTTGGATTAAGGCAAAGGGACATTTGAGTTGAGGCAGGATGAGCAAGCTTTCAATCTTCTGTCAAATGCGCCCCCTTCTCCCCTCCAGTCAATCAGTCATACCAGCTTTAGGCTGCAAGGCAGGCAGAGAGGAAAACGCAAAGAATGACCTGAGGTACCACCAAGGCAAGCTCGTCGCTGACAGCTTTCAGCTAGTTACAAAAAAAAAAGAAAAGAAGGGGAGGGAAAAGAAATAATTTGCAGCTGTCAGACTATCTAAACCATCATACGAGTTCACTTAAATAAATACAACTTTTTTTCGAGTTCAGCTGACAGGAGAGCCTGCCACAAGGGGAGAAGATGAGAGAATGAGATAAGAAGCGACACTCCTCTCCGAGAGCAACATGCGTTTGTCTGAGAAAACAGGGACAGAGAAAGCTTGGGAAGCAAGGACTGGACCAAACAGCCAGCGGATGTGGGCTAAACAGCTGAACCACGGCAAATTGCCGGACGACAAAAGCACAAAACCAAAACCGACGGCCATCTATTGTGTCATAAGCTTCCGTGAAGAGGCTTCTGCCATCAATAAATTTATTAGTCTTCATCTCATAGAATCATAGAGTTGGAAAAGACCACAAGGGCCATCCAGTCCAACCCCCTGCCAAGCAGGAAACACCATCAAAGCATTCCTGACAGATGGCTGTCAAGCCTCCGCTTAAAGACCTCCAAAGAAGGAGACTCCACCACACTCCTTGGCAGCAAATTCCACTGTCAGACAGCTCTTACTGTCAGGAAGTTCTTCCTAATGTTTAGGTGGAATCTTCTTTCTTGTAGTTTGAATCCATTGCTCCGTGTCCACTTCTCTGGAGCAGCAGAAAACAACCTTTCTCCCTCCTCTATATGACATCCTTTTATATATTTGAACATGGCTATCATATCACGCCTTAACCTTCTCTTCTCCAGGCTAAACATACCCAGCTCCCTAAGCCGTTCCTCATAAGGCATCGTTTCCAGGCCTTTGACCATTTTGGTTGCCCTCTTCTGGACACGTTCCAGCTTGTCAGTATCCTTCTTGAACTGTGGTGCCCAGAACTGGACACAGTATTCCAGGTGAGGTCTGACCAGAGCGGAATACAGTGGTACTATTACTTCCCTTGATCTAGACGCTATACTCCTATTGATGCAGCCCAGAATTGCATTGGCTTTTTTAGCTGCTGCATCACACTGTTGACTCATGTCAAGTTTGTGGTCTACCAAGACTCCTAGATCCTTTTCACATGTACTGCTCTCAAGCCAGGTGTCACCCATCCTGTATTTGTGCCTTTCATTTTCATCTCTTCTGTCCTTTAGCTGCAGCAGAACTAATACAGCTTCCCCTTTGGAAAAGACAGTAATTCGAGTATTTGTTCATTCCTTGCATTCCAGCTTCTCTTCAGATGGAGAGGTCCCAAGGCTATTTGACGTGTGTCAGCAGACACCCCCGTTTCTGCTTCGCTTTCCAAAAAAAAATAAAAAAATGTCCTGTGCGGACTAGCAAGTGTAACCGAACCCTGTTGCATCATAAAGCCCAGCGGCTTTACAGCCCGAGTTGTGAGGATTGTTAGCATTTGCTTCAAAAGACACAAGTTCCGTTTCTGGCATGAAGCCTTAAGCACAGGCCAAATTATGAATTAGGGGCTCATCCTGGATTGAGTTGGTGACCTTTGAAGCTGAGGTTGCGACTGGCGCTACTGTGAAAGTGGAAGAGGTTCCTTTATATGCATCCTTGTTATGGGTCTGGATCATCTGAGACTCGCAAAATACATTCTTATTCTTATCATTCGTATTTTATTTATATCCCTCCCATCTGGCTGAGTTGCCCCAACTACTCTGGGCGGCTTCCAACACACACAAAATTAACAATAAAGCACCAAACATTAACAGTAACAACCAGATCCTATATGAATAGTCACAATAACTTTAAAATAAACAACTTATACCAAATAAAGCAATATGCAATAATGAAGAAGAAGAAGAAGAAGAAGAAGAAGAAGAAGAAGAAGAAGAAGAAGAAGAGTTTGGATTTGATATCCCACTTTTCACTACCCGAAGGAGGCTCAATGCGGCTAACATTCTCCTTTCCCTTCCTCCCCCACAACAAACACTCTGTGAGGTGAGCGGGGCTGAGAGACTTCAGAGAAGTGTGACTAGCCCAAGGTCACCCAGCAGCTGCGTGTGGAGGAGCGGAGACACGAACCCGGTTCCCCAGATTATGAGTCTACTGCTCTTAACCACTACACCACACTGGCATTAGAATCCAATTTTTTGTTGTCATTCAGTCGTTCAGTCATGTCCGACTCTTTGTGACCCCATGGACCAGAGCACGCCAGGCATGCCTATCCTTCACTGCCTCTCGCAGTTTGGCCAAACTCATGTTGGTAGCTTCGAGAACACTGTCCAACCATCTCATCCTCTGTTGTCCCCTTCTCCTTGTGCCCTCCATCTTTCCCAACATCAGGGTCTTTTCCAGGGAGTCTTCTCTTCTCATGAGGTGGCCGCTCTAGCTGAACATCTTGTGAAATATTCTTATTTTCTCTCTCTCTCAGTGCTATATTTGCATAAGGTTGTCATCACGCTGTGACAACTGTCTGAGCTGCTAGGGGGCGCATGAGCACACTTACTGAGCTGCAACTTTGAAGCTGGTTCTTACAGGAGCTCAGATGGGTCACCTTGCAAGGAGCATGATAAGATGCGCTGTCACAGCCTGCTTTGGGGGGTGCGGCTGCCCTTCACACACACCCCTTTCTCCCTGGAACCATAGGAAGCTTTTTTTCTCATTGAAGAGAGTGGGGAGGAAGAATGATAGTGTCTTTCTTGGGAGTGAGCTTTGGGTGGAAGAGAGGGTGGTCTGGGGGTAGGGGAAAGGTGTATCATCATCTTTTTATGGGGGCTGTAGGGTGGTGTGGGGAGGAGATATTGTGAAGCTTTGTGGGTTTGAAAGCAGAGGAAGAAATACCACACAGGGGTCCTGGGAAGGGAAACTTGGGGGACGAAAACAGAGACAGAGTTGGAGAAGGGAGTGAGCAGGGGGCACCCCTGGGGTTTGGTGTGTGTGTGGAAGTACAGGAAAATATTATGGCCAGTTTCCTTTAGTGTCAAGTGCATGGCTATTGGAAATTATATGATGTATGGTGAGTGGTGAAAAACCTTCAGCAATGTGCAAAGGATAGAAATTCGGGCAGCAATCCTTATGGTGTGGGTTTGGGGTTTTAGAAGTGCATGACTGGTCAGATTTTAATCTGTGAAATTCTGGAAGTTATACACCACAGTCAGGAAAGAAATGAGCAGGCCATGAGTTTTTTTTTTTTGGTAAAGGCTTTTACTATGTCACAACGGATTACGTGTTGACCGAAAGGTTAGTAAAAAAATGGTTGTGGTCTAGTGCTTCTGAGGGCACATTTGCAATGCAGAAAGACGGTCTCTTGTCTTGACTTTTCCTGTCATAAATTGTGGCTCTTTCTCCTTCTCCTTCTCCTGCCTTTAAGATGTTTATTTTAGCTTGATACCTAAATTTAGCATGAATCTAGCAATTCTTGTACTACTGAAATAAATGCTACCAGTATATTCATATATATGAAGGGAACTTTGCTGCAAAGAGAAGAAAACGGAATAACAACAAGGAACAATAGTAGTGATATACACTGGGTTGCTTGTTTTCATTTTATTTTTGTGACCTGGAACAGACACAGTTGTGCTATTTAGGGAAGGATCCCCAAGGCTTTTCACATCCAGTGTTCTGCTCCGATGGGAAATTCCATCTCAGTGAGGGTGTGTGTGTCATGTTAGTGAGTGCAAGTGAAGGCAGAATAAACATGTTGATGCACAACATACATTTATTTCTTGACTGCATAATCTTTGATTAAGGGTGGCTTATGGCACATAAATAACCATTCGAGGACCAAAATAAGACGGAAAAACAAAGCTAAAAGGAAAATAAAACTCACCACCTTCTCCAAAGCCCAAACACCAATTTTAAAAACGGAGAGCACAGATCCTATGTTACAATATTCTTCTTGTTGTCATAAATTTATTATTTGTCTTCTGAAAATGGTCTCAAGGCGATTTCCACGTAAGATAATTAAAAACAGTTAAAAGCACCAAAACAACAAATAGATTTAAGACAAGACTAAAAGCTTAACAAGATCCATCCAGTGTGGTGTAGTGGTTAAGAGCGGTGGACTCGTAATCTGGTGAACCGGGTTCGCGTCTCCGCTCCTCCACAGGCAGCTGCTGGGTGACCTTGGGCTAGTCACACTTCTCTGAAGTCTCTCAGCCCCACTCACCTCACAGAGTGTTTGTTGTGGGGGAGTGAGGGAAAGGAGAATGTTAGCCGCTTTGAGACTCCTTCGGGTAGTGATAAAGCGGGATATCAAATCCAAACTCTTCTTCTTCATCCAGCTGTGGAAGCCCATTGGAGCAAAAATGTCTTCAATTGTTTCCAGAAAGTGCATCATTCACGGGTGCTGGTCGTATCTCGACAGGAATGCTGTTCCAGAGAACAGGGGCAACCACACTGAAAGCCCTGCTCTGTGCTACTACAGAGGGGACTTCTGAGCAAGTTGGAAACTCTCCCTCAGACTGCAGGGTTCTACTGCATATGTAAAGGAGGTGGCAGTCTCTCAAGTGTGAATTTCATGCTCTTTATTCAGCTCATAGTAGCAAGGAATGAGTCTTTCCCCCAAAACGTCTGCTGTATATACATTATTTACGCAATCGGCCCCATGTGATTGGCTAATTCTGGGCTACTCTTGTAGGCCAATCAGGTTGCGGATTCACTTCCTCCAGGAGCCTGATTGGCTGCTCTTGCAGGCCAATCAGGTCGCTGATTCCCTTGCACCTGGAGCTGGATTGGGTGGCTCCTGCGCACCAATCAGACTGCTGCATTCTGGATCCTATTGTTCTAGGACCAATCAGACTGCTGCATTCTGGATCCTATTTTTCTAGGATTCAGCTCAGTACATACAGGTGAAACTCGAAAAATTAGAATATTGTGGAAAAGTCCATTTATATCAGCAATTGTTTTCATTAGCTACTGGAGTTTAATATATGAGATAGACTCATGACATGCAAAGCGAGATAGGTCAAGCCTTTGTTTGTTATAATTGTGATGATGATGGTGTACAACTGATGAACACCCCAAAGTTGAAATGGTTAATTTGGGGTTCTCATCAGCTGTACGCCATAATCATCACAATTATAACAAATGAAGCCTTGACATATCTCGCTTTGCATGTCATGAGTCTATCTCATATATTAGTTTCACCTTTTAAGTAGAATTACTGAAAGAAATGAACCTTTCCACGATATTCTAATTTTTCGAGTTTCACCTGTAACACAAAGCAATCCAGCTGTGAGGTTACCTATGCGTGTGTGACTGAGGCCCAGCTATCCTGACCCTGGAAGGAGCAGCCGCAGCTGTCTTCCCAACCAAAGTTGGTAAAAGCTAGTCACTGAAGACAGGACTGCAGACCCAGTGACAGAGCTGGAGACCCAAACGAGAGTGTAACCCTTTTCCAAAGCAGGCAGTTTACCAAACCTTTGCAGCCCAAGGACCTCTGCGTCTTGCCTTCTTCCCCTCCTTTATTTGGCACCAGTTAAGCAACTTTTACTTATACTTAACTGTTACATTTCTATTTCACTTCTTAGAAGCTTTTAGCAATGTATATCACTATGGGTTGCGATAACCCATCAAGGCAAGATGAGCTTCATAGCTAAGGAGGGATTTGAAGCCAGGTCTCCCTTATCCAGGTGGCGCTGTGGGTTAAACCGCAGAGTCTAGGGCTTGCTGATCAGAAGGTCGGCGGTTCGAATCCCTGCCACGGGGTTGCTCGGTCCCAGCTCCTGCCCACCTAGCAGTTCGAAAGCACGTCAAAGTGCAAGTAGATAAATAGGGACCGCTCCGGCGGGAAGGTAAACGGCGTTTCCGTGCACTGCTCTGGTTCGTCAGAAGTGGCTTAGTCATGCTGGCCACATGACCCGGAAGCTGTCTGCGGACAAACGCCGGCTCCCTCGGCCTATAGAGCGAGATGAGCGCCGCAACCCCAGAGTCGGACACGACTGGACCTGGTGGTCAGGGGTCTCTTTACCTTTACCTTTAAGCAACTTTTACTCATACTTAACTGTTACATTTCTATTTCACTTCTTAGAAGCTTTTAGCAATGGGTTGCAATAACCCATCAAGGCACTTCACCTTAGAACTTGTGATTTGGCCAAGATGAGCTTCACAGCTAAGGAGGGATTTGAAGCCAGGTCTCCCTTATCCAAACTCTGCTTAGTTATCTACTACTGTATATCAGACTGGCTTTCCAGAACCAGAGATTTTTCCGCCTGTCTTCTGTGATATTCATGCCATATCTAATCACTGCTGCATGTAGTGACGACACCAAATCTTTCCAATGTAGATTGTGGGAAAGGAAGGTTGTTGTTTATCCTCGTCTCTGCCCCCTTGCGCACTTTAAGTATGCTTAGTTGGAATGCTTCTGTCTGGATTATCTGGGCACAGTTAGCTCTATCACCTGGGGCTCCCAATTTGGAAGTTGGATATAGAATATAATTTCTACTGGAATTATTCTTCCAGAAATAGATAAGCATAACATTGACTTTGGCACCAGTTGCAGATGTTTCTTTTTGGAGCCAATGGCTAGTTGTTGCTGCTGTTTGAAAAGAAAGAAAACGATCCCTTGCTGTAATGAATATTCTGAATATCATTCCTGCGCCCGGCATCATCTTCTGATTTGTCTTGCAATGGTGTAGGTATACTTTGAGTCTGGTCCTGTGCATGCCTCCTAGCTGCGAGTGCATTTAAGTGATTGTGTTTTGAATTGCAACGCAGCCTAAAGTTACTGGTTGTGTTCATGGCCTGCTTGCGAGCTTTCCATAGGCATTTGGTCACTGTGTGGCCAGGATAGCTCAGTTGGTTAGGGCGTGGTGCTGATGACATCAAGGTTGCAGGTTCGATCCCCGCATGGGACAGCTGCATATTCCTGCATTGCGGGGGCTGCACTAGATGACTCCCAGGGTCCCTTTCAACTATGATTCTATGATCAGAACAGAGTGTGGCCCTTTGGTCTTATCCTATTACAATGTTAGGCTACATTTCCATGTACCAAGCTATTCTAAATGGCCCAGTCCCCCCCCTTTTAATTGTTACCGTTCACATTAACACACCATACAGAAAAAGAAAATAAATTCCATCACCACCAAAGAAAAAAAAGAGAATTAATACATCAACTAATATCCTTCAAAAAATAAAATACATAAAATGAAAGTGGTCTTTTTCTATGCGCCGGACTTCTCGTCTATTCCTTATTACAGATTCTGTATTAATTGTTCGCTGCCATTGCATAACGAGTTTTGTTCAATTTCAATATCCCTTAATCCATTCATTGGTTTTACCACATTTTTAACACTGCTGCTGTAATTATTCTAACACTGCATAAGACCTTAAACTGCTGCTAATATTTTTCAAGTATATTTTAAAACTTCCCATTTTGAGATAAATACCTGTTGTTGTTTTTTTTAATCTTTTCTGACATGCTATCTAATTCCACGTATTCAGCTATTTTTTTTGAATCCATTCTAATCTTGATGTAACTTTATCGCTTTTCCAATTTGACGCCATGAGAACTCTTGCTGCGACCATAGCATATAAGAAGATCTCCTTATCCTTTTAAGGAATATCCGAGTCTGTGATTCCCAAAAGGAAAGCTTCCGGTTTTCTATTACACTGCCACCACATATGGAATAAAGTACCTGGCTTTTCTTTACACCTCCAGCAATTATTGGGGACATTTTTGAACACCTTGGACAATTTCCAGGGGGTCAAATACCACCGATGCTGCATGTTAGGAAAATTCTCTCTCAGAGAGTAACAGGCTGTAAAATTCCAATTTATTTCCCACAGGTTTCCCCACTGCTTCATTGTTATCGAGTACCCAAAATCTTGTGACCACTTAATCACCTCCCCCCTCCTTGACTTCCCCTTGAGTCCCTTTCACCAATATAAAAGGATCCAGTCCCTTTCCACCAATATTTCTTGCTTCTGCCAACTCCTCATCTAAAGTTTCTTCCAACAGTGTGCAGCTGATCCCACCCTCCTCTGGTTTGCCAACACCTTGCAAAATGATTGTACTTCCCATGGTTAAAACAACATTTTCCAAACTTTCTATTTAGGATCATGTTGCATTTCACAGTTTTTCATGCTTTTTTTTTTTGTATCTCTCCTCTTATGGTTGCTTGTGGGGGAGCTATTTCTACGTTTGAAACTGGCCTCCTCACACTCTGTTCCTTAATATTCAGAGTGTAAACAACATTTTCATCTGAATTCAGATCTTTGACTTGTGCTTTCACGGTTTCTGCGGCCCTGCAGATTGGCCACTCTTTGAGGACACTACCATGGATACCACGCAGGGGCGTACCCAGGATCAAAACTGGGGGGGGGGGAAGCCATGGTCGTTCAGGTTGTGACATTTCAGCACGGAAAGGTGAAAGAAACCAAAATTTTAGGAAAATTATATATAATTATAGCAGTGCTTTATTACGGTAGTTATTACAATTATTTGCTTGAATTTTTTTTTTTAATTTTTATTCTAGTTACATGTCTTATACCAGGGGTGGCCAACTCCCAAGAGACTGTGATCTACTTTCAGCAGTGATCTACCCCCGTTTTTGGGGGTTCAGCTCAAAGTTGTTGACCTTTTTTGGGGATGAGAAATATGCCCCCTTTTTTAGGGGTTCGGTTCCTTTTTAGATTACTGACCATATTATGTAGACAGCAAACAAGAACAGCTTCAAAAAACAGAAAAACTCCCCCCCCCCAACAGAAATCCCCCAAATGGCTGAAAAACTCAGTTTCCTAGGATCCTCAGCCATCGCAACTCACCATGCAAGGGAACTGTTTCCAAAGCTCCTTTGCAACGATCAGCCGGCGCAACACACACACACACACACACACACACACACACAGTGGCCGGCTGCCGGTCAGCAGAGCTCAATTGTTATTTAGATTTTGGGAGGGGGAGAAAGACCGGTAGTTGAGCTTTTTAGGAGAGCTTTTTTTTTTCCTTTTAGGCTGCCGATAACCATTTAATTATTATTATTATTATTTGCTTCTGGGGGGCAGGTGCCCCCTCCTGCCCCCCCTTGGGTACGCCCATGATACCACAAGCAATTACTTCTCTTATAAAACTCTCTCCCGGGTGGGGAAAGCCACAATTCTTACTCAGTCTGTTGTATATGGATCCATAGTTTGCCTGAGGCGCACAACAAAGAGAGATTGCAGACAGAACTTGACAAGCCGTGTATCCAATGATGGATGTGAAGCGCTGGAAAATAAGAAGAGGAGGAAGAAGTTGGAGAGAAAGAGGATGAAGAAGGCTGACAGAATGTTCCACCCCTTCTTGAAGAAAGTGGCTGATGAAGGGGGGAGAGAGAGGGAGAGAGGGAGAGAGGGAGAGAGAGAGAGAGAGAGAGAGAGAGAGAGAGAGAGAGAGAGAAGCAGAGGGAGAGCTGTGTCTTAAAACTGAAAAGAACTTTGGGTTCAGGGTTTCTGTGGGCCGCTGGATCTGCCACCCATAATATGGTACGCTTATCCTACTTGCCTCCTTTTTTACCAGTCCCTGAGGAATAGCGAGGAAAGGAGGAATTGGGCAACCAGTAGTAAAATCAACCTTGCTGCACAAGAATTTGGCACACGTAGATATCAAGGGACATCCTAATTTGGCATTGAAAGCTCATATGCAAGATGGTATGCCACAACAGCTGCAAGAATTTTATTAGCTAAAAACTGGAAAACTGAAGAGATACCAATGGTGGAAGAATGGCAAATGAAAATGACTGAATACATGGAGCTCGCAGGACTGACCGGAAAACTCTGAGACCAGAGGGATGAAGCGGTACAAAAAGAATGGAAGAAATTCAAGGGCTATTTGAAAATTTATGCTAAGATTAGTGTTTAAGGAATGAACTAGAAGACAGGTTAGGCTACAGTTATGGAAAATAGATAAGGTTAAGGAAGATAGAAATAAGTTAAGGAAATTAGATTAAGAATAAGATAAGGTGTTATTGATGTTTCACAATGTTAGGAAATTACTAAAGATGTTATACAATGAACGCAGAAGGAGAGGACATGAGGAAGTCAGTTAAAAATGTTAAGGAAGGAATAATTATAGTTATATCAGCTGTTTTGTGTTTATTGTATCTTTTTGGTTGATTTCTGTATTTTGTTAATTTTTTTAATAGTGTGTAGTGTACGTTTTTATGTACAGTATGTGTTTTATTGTTGAAAATTTAATAAATTTTATTTTAAAAAATAAAATAAAAGCTCATATGCAAGATGATGAGGAAAGCTGACATGCCTGCAATATCCTCTGCCATCTCCCTCTCCTGAGCACTGCATTCATTAAAAAACCACACATATTTTAAAGGCTAGCTTAGCAAAATCTCCAGCAGATGGGATGAGAGATGGGCAGCTGCAGTAAACAAAACAAGCTGCAGGAACAGATACGCACTGAATTCTTTCAATCGTGCTGCAACATGGCCACGATGACAAGCGGATGTCCTACCTGAATCAATTCTCACTGCCCCCTTTTGAATTCTCCATACCCACTGAAAAGAATAGCCTACCAAATATAGATCTATATGAGTATATGGCATTATTTAATGGAAGATAAAAAAACTTATTATTAGTTATTAATAGACATGGGAGCAAAGGAGTTCGTTCTTAAAGGACAATTTGGCAAAAGAGTGCAATGAAGTGCAATGCAGCCACAAATGTATGTATTTATACCGTATCTGGCAATGCCCCACATTGCATGAGCAGCTTATAGTAAATTAAAAGTATACAATAAAAATACATGAAAACTAAAATATAAACCTATTAAGTGGGGCATTACATGATACAACAAAAGACACCACCCCTTAATTTTTTTATTTTTTTAAAATAAATAAAATAGAGGCCCTAATTCCTAAATTATTTAAAATTCCTGGGTGAACGGAAAGGCAATCACAGATGTATGAGAACATGTAGACAAGATTGCTAGGCTGATGTGATATTTTCATTGCACGGCCAGGCGAAGTCCCCCCGTACCCCGGGGCAGCCCCTGAGGGAAATGAAGACTCATGACAACGTTCTATGGGATTAAATTGGACATGTAGGAAGATGTAGGAAGACCTTGGCTCAGGCATTGGGTGTTTATCCTTCCCCCCAGCTGGGGTTCTGGGTACCTTCAGGGTTATCCAGCATGATTGGGAAGTGGGCTAGTCTGGAGAACATATGTTCAAGCAGATAGCCCACCCCCCTATGTTCGCTGCCGCTGGAAGGGGAGGGCATTGATGACCCTGGGCGTTTGGTCAATGCCTCCCCCTGAGACCCCTTTAACGGGAACCCTGTTATCGCCGCCACAATGGGGGCGGGGGTCACCGCCTCACGCTCCCCCAATCCTGTAAATGACTAAAGGATTCCGCCCAAGGCCTGCAACCGCCAAAGTTGTGACGAATTGCTACGGGAAAGGCGAAACCTGTCAATGCAGGGAAATTCCTTTCCGGCCCTTCAACAGCGACCTTGTCATAGCAGCGCCTGCGTGGCTGTGTGGCTGTGGAAAAAGGGTGGTTAAACCTGCAAAGAAAGCATCAATTGAGGGAGTGGAGGGTAGGGAAGCTCTGAATCCAACGGCCACTTCCCAGGTATGACTCAAGTTCTATTGTGTGTACTGCATAATCCCTCCCTCTACCTGGCCAATCCCCCTGGCAACACCTCCCCAGCCAGGATTGGGCGGCTGCTAGAGTAGGTAGAGTCCACAGGTATCCCAACCTGGGAAGGTGAAGCCAGACCAACTGCCAGGAGCTGCCACCGTGATTCAATGGTCTACTCGCGACTTCGCAATATGCGCACCCCGTTTGATGTGGGGAACGCTCATTCTGCTTGTTGCTGTTCAGTGAGGTTTCAGTCGCATACAGCTTACTCAAGTAGGCTTTTCTTCGGAGGCTTATGGCATTCTGTGATATTGGCAGCCTTCCTTTACCAATCTATGGGTTGAACATAAATGGAGTCTCCAACAGCAAATATCGCTGTCTCATGTGACTTGACTGCTCTTGGCGTTACAACAGCATGCCAGAACTTCCTCCACAAAGTATCATTGCACACAAGTAATAGGAAAGTTTTAACTTGTAGGATGTAATCTATGATTTACAATTCCAGACCATAGCTGCCAACCTTCCTTTTTCTTGCATTGGGAAACGGCGCTGGAATAAGGGAATTTCCCACAAAAAAGTTGACAGCTATGTTCTGGACTGCAATGTCCACTTCTTGTTGGCACCTGCCATGGTAACATCGCCGTAATCCATGCCAATTGTCTGTGTTATCATGCTAATCAGTGAAGAAAATTTTATCAAACCAGGAAAGTAGGGGAGTGGCAAGATCCCCTGGCAGAATAATGCAAGATTATTTTCTTGAAAGTATAGGCAAGCCTGAGCGAAGCTTGTAAGATATCAGTTCTCCCACTTCGTTAGCATTTAAAAACTGTTATCACTTTGGTTATCACTTCTTCAGAATCATAGAATCCTAGAGTTGGAAGAGACCACAAGGGCCATCCAGTCCAACCCCCTGCCAAGCAGGAAACACCATCAAAGCATTCCTGACAGATGGCTGTCAAGCCTCTGCTTAAAGACCTCCAAAGAAGGAGACTCCACCACACTCCTTGGCAGCAAATTCCACTGTCAAACAGCTCTTACTGTCAGGAAGTTCTTCCTAATGTTTAGGTGGAATCTTCTTTCTTGTAGTTTGAATCCATTGCTCCGTGTCTGCTTCTCCATGCACACGAAAGCTCATACCAAGAACAAACTTAGTTGGTCTCTAAGGTGCTGCTGGAAGGATTTTTTTTATTTTATTTTGTTTTGACTATGGCAGACCAACATGGCTACCTACCTGTAACTATCACTTTGGCACCAGCATAATGGGTTTAATTACAGGTGGAGACGAATCTGCGTACGGGGGGGGGGGAGGTTCAAAATGTATCCACACAGTGCTCAGAAAACAATCTGCACCTACATGTAAGCATTGGCAAGACAAAGGAGATGGTGTTGGACTTTCGAAGGAAGAGAGGGGAGCTAGCCCCGTTGTATATCGGGGGTGGGGGTGGGCTGTGTGGAAAGAGTCTCTTCCTTTAAATTCCTGGGAGTCCATCTTAGTGAAGACCTTACTTGGAAGGTCAATACAGCCCAGGTGGTCAGGAAGGCCCAACAGAGACTTCATTTCCTTAGGGTCTTGCGAAAGAACAATGTTAGACAACAACTGATGATTTCCTTCTATCGGTCCACAATAGAACGTGTTCTCTCATACTATATCAAGGTGTGGTATGCTGGTTTGACAGCCATGGACAGAAAGTCTCTACAGAGGGTGGTGAAGACAGCACACGACATCATGGGCTGCCCCCTGAGTCCACTAGACGTCATCATAGGAGACCGTTGCCTCACAAGAGCGAGGAACATTCTCAGGGATGACTCACACCCGGGCCAGCACCTTTTTAATCTCCTGCCCTCGGACAGGAGATATAGAAGCATGATAAGTCACACCAACAGGTTGCTCAGTCCCAGCCCCTGCCCACCTAGCAGTTTGATAGCATGTCAAAGTGCAAGTAGATAAATAGGTACCACTCCGGCGGGAAGGTAAACAGCATCTCCGTGCGCTGCTCTGGTTCGCCAGAAGCGGATTTGTCCTGCTGGCCACATGACCTGGAAGCTGTACGCCGGCTCCCTTGGCCAGTAACACGAGATGAGCGCCGCAACCCCAGAGTCGGACACGACTGGACCTAATAGTCAGGGGTCCCTTTACCTTTACCTATCAACATGCAGCCTTCCTTATTGCCCCTCATTAATACCCGATTGGGGATGCGGGTGACACTGTGGTCTAAACCACAGAGCCTGGGGCTTGCCGATCAGAAGGTCGGCAGTTCGAATCCCCGCGATGGGGTGAGCTCCCGTTGCTCGCTCCCTGCTCCTGCCAACCTAGCAGTTCGAAAGCATGTCAAAGTACAAGTAGATAAATAGGTACCGCTCCGGCGGGAAGGTAAACGGCGTTTCTGTGCACTGCTCTGATTCGCCAGAAGCGGCTTAGTCATGCTGGCCACCTGACCCGGAAGCTGTACGCCGGCTCCCTCAGCCAGTAAAGCGAGAGGAGTGCCGCAACCCCAGAGTCACCCGCGACTGGACCTCACGGTCAGGGCTCGCTTTACCTTTTTAAATACCCGATTGGCACCTTGATTTTTTCAAAGTGTCACATTACCCTGCAGAGTGTCATAGCAGCCTCTGATGCTTTGTTCTTTGTTCCACGCAGCGCTCACTTGGGCATTACTGTAATGCTTGCCTTCTGGTGGTGGAGAATCCCCAGGCTGAGCAACCGCCCCAGCGGGAGAGTCTGTGTTAGCTTAGTGTTGACATGGTTTCCTGGTGCTCTTCGGATCATTTAATCAGCAGAGAAATCTGCTGAAATGAACGGGCAAATTGCTACCAGCTGGGAAGATGGCAGCTTGGCTTTTCTCTAGGCGTGGGTATTGCTATCCTCTTAGACCCACAGTTAAAAGCGTTTACCAGATTTCACAAGGGGCCATTGCCAAAATTTTATTTGTTTAATAAAATCACTTGGCAAAGTTCAGTGTCAAGGTTTCGTCTCTGCTTTTCTTTTCGTAAACTTGACAACTCATTGGCTTTACTAAATTTGGGAAGCCGAAGGAGGAAAATGCGTTTAGAAAGAGATCAGCAGTACCCAAATATTTCACATGAGCCAGCTTAGGAAGTAGGTGGGTGTCATAGGATACTTAGATGCAACTGATCTTAAAGAACTTTCTGAATTCTGTGAAGCAGATTCACCAGACATTTTTGCGCCATTGCTCAGGAATTCTAAGAAAAACGCTTTGAGACTCCTTAGGGTAGTGATAAAGTGGGATATCAAATCCAAACGCTGCTGCTTCTTTAGATAGCTTTAAGCATTTTTCTTCTTTCCTATTTAACTTAAAGGTATGTTAAGAGTAAACCTGTTCCAGCTTGTGTGGCTGTAGTAATAATAATAATAATAATAATAATAATAATAATAATAATAATATGATAAAAGGGAGGTTAATTTTGAAGATTTTTAAAGTTTAATAATGAGTTTGGAAAACTGCTAAAGATGTATTATAATGAAATTCAACAAAGAGGGATTTGAGGAAGTCATGTAAACAAGTGAGGAAAGATAGGAGCATAAATTTTTTTATTTGTGTTATAAGATGTGACGGTGTATATCAGTTTTGTTAATGTAAGTATCTTGTAATTTTTTTGATTTGTGGGAAAGGAATAAAAATATTAATAATAATAATAATAATAATAATAATAATAATAATTTGGAGGGACTGTTAATAGCACACCAGCCTCTGCTGCTAATACATGCACTACCAGTAGCTGTTGTTGTTGTTGTTGTTAATAATAATAATAATAATAATAATAATAATAATAATATACGACCCTATATCCGGGGGTCTCAGGGCGGCTGTTATCTATCAATTCTAAGGTTGTACTAGCTGAAATAAGGCAAGGCTTAGAAAAACTGACTCATAATAATCAACACCATAATACCAGCTCCCCAGCCTCACATTTAACGGGCCATGGATTACTGTAGTGTTTTTCAACCACTGTTCCGCGGCACACTAGTGTGCTGCAAGATGTTGCCTGGTGTGCCGTGGGAAAAATTGAAAAATTACTTCATATATAGTCAATATAGGCACAGAGTTAAATTTTTTAACATTTTCTAATGGTGGTGTGCCTCGTGATTTTTTTCATGAAACAAGTGTGCCTTTGCCCAAAAAGGTTGAAAAACACTGGATTACTGAATGGCTGCAGCCTGGGGAAAGAAGAAATTGAAGGTGGGTAATGCTTCCTTTTGCTGCTGTTTCTCCACTGTGCTCGCCCCGTTTCCCCTTCCAGAATATTTGCCCTGCATATCAGCTCATGAAAGCGCAGGGGCATTTCCAGCTCAGCACTAGTTTTGGGTGGTTGGAAGCGGCATCAGTCTGGGTGTATTATAGGCAACTGCTATTGGAAGCGCTGTATGGTATCCTTTTTCAAGGACACACAATACAAGGCTGCTGACACCAGACATGGCAAAAGCTGAGCCCCAGTGTCAGGTTTTCAGTTAAGTGATTTGATATACGGACTTTATTGTGGCAAAGATATTGGGCACCTTTGTGAAAGCACAGCTTTACAAATGAGCTGCGACGTGCCTTGTGTGAAAAAAGAGAGAGAAGAAGTTAAAGCTTGGACTAAATGGAACTGCTATTGCTGGTAAATGTTGTTGTTGTTTAGTCGTTTAGTCGTGTCCGACTCTTCGTGACCCCATGGACCAGAGCACGCCAGGCACTCCTGTCTTCCACTGCCTCCCGCAGTTTGGTAAGACTCATGTTGGTAGCTTTGAGAACACTGTCCAACCATCTCGTCCTCTGCCATCCCTTTCTAGGTAGTGGCACCCGCCCTGTGGAACGCCCTCCCACCAGATGTCAAAGAGAAAAACAGCTACCAGACTTTTAGAAGGCATCTGAAGGCAGCCCTGTTTAGGGAAGCTTTTAATGTTTAATAGATTATTGCATTTTAATATTCTGTTGGAGGCCGCCCAGAGTGGCTGGGGAAACCTAGCCAGATGGGCTGGGTATAAATAATAATAATAATAATAATAATAATAATAATAATAATAATAATAATTATTATTATTATTATTATTATTATCCTTGTGCCCTCAATCTTTCCTGACATCAGGGTCTTTTCCAGGGAGTCTTCTCTTCTCATGAGGTGGCCACAGTATTGGAGACTCAGCTTCAGGATCTGTCCTCCCAGTGAGTACTCAGGGCTGATTTCCTTCAGAATGGATAGGTTTGATATTAATAATAATAATAATAATAATAATTTTATTTATACCCCGCCCTTCCCAGCCAAAAAAAACCGGGCTCAGGGCGGCTAACACCAATTAAAATCACAGCAAAAAACATAAACACAATCAATTTAAAATAAAAGATTAAAATACAAATTTAAAAATTCAATATTAAAACTGCAGTCTCATTTTCAAATAACCCTTTCTTGCAGTCCATGGGACTCTCCTCCAGCACCATAATTAAAAAACATCACTGGTAAACAAACAAACAAACAAACTATTTCTTTATTTATCTCTTTATTTATTTATACCCTGTCCATCTGGCTGGGTTTCCTCAGCCACTCTGGGCAGCTTCCAACAAAATATTAAAAATACAATAAAACATCAAACATTAAAAAACTTCCCTCAACCATCATATTCCCATTGATGAAGCAGAGTTCGAGTTTGCAAAGGCAGTTCCGGCTTCGCACAGAGATTATATTTACCTCCGTGTAACAGTGACCAAGCAAGTCAGGATCTGAACAAGATGTTCTTGGAAACATGATGTCAGACACAACTTCATTACTCTGCGCTGGCTTAGCCACAACACATGTATATGATTTATTCCCTTGGAGAGAGAGTCTGCTGTTATCCAGAGAACAGAATGAAGAGGGATGTAAGCATGTTAAGCTTTGGTACTCGACACAAGTGTTTCCTAGAAATTAATTCTCCATTAAAAGAACAGATGGTCTGTGTTTTTCGGTGGCCGGGCATGCGCAGAAAGGGGCTTATGTTACTCCTATAATTATGAATGACTGTCGGCGTAGACCTTAAAGTTGAATTAACGGCAGCTAATCCAATGACAGGCATACTCGGGCTTGACACCTCATGTCATAAGCTTTCATGGATTACCAAAAAATGAGACATCTGAGGAAGCAGATTGTAGCTCAAGACAGCTTAGGCCATAATAAATTTGTAAGTCTTGAAGTCTACCCAAATTTCCAATATTTGTGTGTGTGTGTGTGTGTGTATACATGGCTAAACCTCTGATTCGTCCTCCATATCTGGAGTTGTGTAATTAAAATGCTGCTGTCAAGTTGCTCAACACCCAGTCTGGCTCTATTATTGCAATATATGCATACATAGGTTTGCTCTGGAGCTATGTGCCATGCTTCCCTAAGCTGCCTGAGAAGCCAGAGCTCATCAATTCCCCCCCCCCCCCACCTTGTGGTTCTGGAGAGCTTGCTCATTCGTTGTCAAATAATTTTTGAATTATTAAAATGGCTTTCTGTTAAGTTGTGGGCGGACACAGCAGACGACACAGTGATTTCCAAAACAGCTCTTGTTTATTCTCAGGCTGGAACAGAAGTGAGCTGAAGGCCTCAGCAGCCTGCTTATATAGAACTCAGCTACAACGCAACAGTAACAACTTTCCACAGTTAACCAATCCCTGAACGTCCCTTTACAATCCCTCTTTTGCATATGCTGACCTGAGTGAAAACTGCAGCAGAATGAACTATACACACACACCCCTAGTGGCCTAGGGTGAGAACTTCAATACATAACACCTTCTTTCCTAAACATTTCTGCACGCTTGCTGGGGTCTTGCAAGAACTTTGCTTGACACCACCTGGTGTCAATGTGATACACAAAAGACCCCCAAGTTTGGCATTGGAAAAAACCCCCACCTTTGCTATTCCAAGCCACTCTGTCCTATCATTCTGGGTTTGGGCCAAGGAAAAGTGTGAGTGGGAATTGTAAGAAAGCATATGGCACATCAGGGACGCGGGTGGCGCTGTGGGTTAAACCACAGAGCCTAGGGCTTGCCAATCAGAAGGTCGGTGGTTCAAATCCCTGCGACGGGGTGAGCTCCTGTTGCTCGGTCCCAGCTCCTGCCCACCTAGCAGTTCGAAAGCATGTCAAAGTGCAAGTAGATAAATAGGTACCACTCCGGTGGGAAGGTAAACGGCATTTCTGTGTGCTGCTCTGGTTTGCCAGAAGCGGCTTAGTCATGCTGGCCACATGACCCGGAAGCTGTACGCCGGCTCCCTCGGCCAATAAAGCTAGATGAGTGATATGCGACTGGACCTAATGGTCTGGGGTCCCTTTATCTTTACCTATATGGCACATCTAGTAAGGCAACAGTTCCCTATCTCCAGCTTTGTGGATGTTATGCCAATGTGAAATAGGTCTTCAACTAATAGGAGATTTCCCAGGTTTCTGTGAAGGAATTGTTTTCTTAAGAATTTATTCATTTAAGCAAGAACACGTGCTTCAGTAGCATACAATAAGAAATAAAGGCAATGCAACTGAATTTAAATTAGACATATACAGACACAAAATACAAATTAGGGCTGTTTTGCTCACAATCCCGGGGGGGGGGGATATTACTATTGGGTTTTTTTTTTTAACCGATCTGTTTTATTTCATATTGTGAGATGTTGTGCTTGAGCTCTTAAGATATTCTCATTTAAAGCTGAAATGTTACTAAGACTTCCAAACAGCAAAATATTTCACAGGAGGAATTTGACTATTGCTTCCCTCATTAATATATAAAATACTGTTTTGCCACGCAGCTGAAAACGGATCTTTTTTGCTTGCCCTCTGATGCACCTTGATTTATGAGTTAATATTTCAGCAATAGCCATGCACCAGACTGGACTACCCTCTAAGTCCTTATTTAATCCCTCTGTGTGCAGCATAAGAGGATGGGAACAAAACTAGGTGGTTCTGGCCACTGGCTCCAATTCTTTCTAATCTGGGTTCTGGTTGGCTCTACCAGTTCAACTGGGCAGCAGCCACCTGAATGTCTGCTCCAGATGTTCAAAAAAGAAAGAAAGAAAAGGACTTCAAGCCTGGGTTTTCTTTGGAACCTAAAATTAAACCAAGTAGAGTATCTGCTCGGCGAAGAACCAGCATTCTGTAAAGTGCTGCCAGTGATGTAATTTGATCCGGACATTATTTCCTGTGTGACTGGCTGTGGCATCAGAATAAAGAACTAAGGCGCTGCCATTGCCTACAAATGCATCAGTAGTAAAGTAAAGTACATACATAAGTTGGCACTTCACTTTCTGAATGAGACATCGTTCCGAAAGGGGTCTGGATCACGTTTCAGAGATACTTTTAGGGTAGAAGTCATCAATTATTCATGCAATTTAATTGCATTTAATTTCATTGTTGTTGCTTTGTCTGGATAAGTACATAACTCAATAATCCTTTGCTAAGTGATTTCCACCGAACAATGGGCTCATTTCAAAGAACCCAAGGGCCAGATGGCTTGTGGGATTCGTAATGAGCATCTGAGCTTTTCAGATTGTTTACTTGTTCTGATCAGATTCCAGAGGACTGGAACAACCCTTTTAGCTCGTTGCCGTAAGGAAACCAACGCGTTCTCTTATAACATCTTCAAAGCAAGGGGCATGCACTCCCATTTTTATGTCTGCTGGGAAAACGGGCTTTTCTGCCCGTTTTGTCAATTTATTTATCAAACTATGGTTTGTTTCAGGTATATTGTGAAATAATATTAGGGAGTTCTTCGGGTGCTCTCACCATCATAACTAGGACAGAGGTTGTCTGGAGGCAGCAGGGAAATTGCTTTGGTTGGCTGGCTCTGGAGATCAATACACAGCCTCCCAATTGTTCAGGGTTTTAGAAGTCCTAAGTAAGAAAGGGTGGCACTGTGGGTTAAACCACAGAGCCTAGGGCTTGCTGATCAGAAGGTCGGCGGTTCGAATTTCCGCAACGGGGTGAGCTCCCGTTGCTCTGTCCCTGCTCCTGCCAACCTAGCAGTTCGAAAGCACGTCAAAGTACAAGTAGATAAATAGGTACCACTCCGGCGGGAAGGTAAACGGTGTTTCCGTGTGCTGCTCTGGCCACATGACCCGGAAGCTGTCTGCGGACAAACGCCGGCTCCCTTGGCCTATAGAGCGAGATGAGCACTGCAACCCCAGAGTCGTCCACGACTGGACTTAAAGGCCGGGGGTCCCTTTACCTTTACCTTTACATCTTTTGGAAAGTTCCTTGTTTGTTGGCTATCCCTTTGGACACTTTTTAAAACATCACAGCCCCATTTCGCAGGATGGTTCCTGAGATCCTGAGATCAAGGAGCAGACCTTCATCTATGTTTGGATACAACTGGACACCATTTTGAATCATGTTGGCAGACTGAAACTTTCAAAACTGTACTGATCCTCTCCCCTTTAGAATTCCTCAGCAACATTCAGTACAAGAAGGCTAGAAAGCAATTGAAAATAGCAGTAACTAACAAAGAAGAAATATCAGCGAGAAAAGCATTGGAATGTCCCTGTTTCACATAACCGCTGTAATTACCTAGACACAGAACATTGCTGGACTCCAAGCTCCATCAACCTCCAGCCGTTTACAACCCATTGGAGTTAATGGGAATTGTAGTTAAGTAACAACTACCGGTAAATGGTCTGGGGCTATGATTTAATTACTATTACCCTTTCCAAGATCAGATCAGATCAGATCAGGGGAGTGTCTCTGACCAATAATGTTTATATATTTATCAATATATGAGTGGATGGATGTGTGTCATTCTTTTCTCAGTTACAGATAGGTAGCCGTGTTGGTCTACCATAGTCAAAACAAAATAAAATAAAAAATAAATAAAAAATAAAATAAAATAAAATAAAAAACTAAGTTTGTTCTTGGTATGAGCTTTCGTGTGCATGCACACGAAAGCTCATACCAAGAACAAACTTAGTTGGTCTCTAAGGTGCTACTGGAAGGAATTTTTTATTTTATTCTTTTCTCAGTTACTCTGATGAGGATGGGAGCTGCATAATAAATACTGCAGAAAAGGTTATCGACTGCGTGTTACTTGGGAAAGTACATGCTTCAGCTGCCACCTTCTGGTTAGATCTAATTTTACACATTTCATATTTCTGCCGCCTTTATGATCCAGCTCACATGAATTGATTTTTTTAAAACACTGTACAGGGTCATATAATAATGATTGGAATAGAACTGGAACAGGCTGATGGGTGCAATTACTCAGTGTGGGAAAAGACTTGCATAAACCCAAATGAGCTTGCAAGCACCTCTGCTCATTAGCGTCTAGTAATTAGTGCTTGGTGGGCAATGTGTGCTCAATTTGGGGCTTCCCTTTCTCTCTGGGTGATGCCCCCAGGTGTACCAGACGCAAAGACAGAACCACCCAGGTTGAAGAAGAAGAAAAAATACAGATAGGCTTGGCAGTTGATTCAACACTGGCAGAGGAATTTATTTTTAAAAATACATTTCGCTGTGGGAGCATATCCTCTGGTAGGAGTCTAAACCAAGATGGCTTACATGTGCACATTTGAATAATGGCTGTCCATCAACCATACAATATTAGTCTGTTACAGAACAGTCATCTCCATGTCTGCTTTTATTAGAGAGGTGGGCAAGGGAGAGATTAGGACACAGGTGTCTCAGTAGCTGATGCAGGCTCCTCTCAGTCAGAGTTGCCTCACTCCTGCCAATTTTACACTTTGTTGCTGGCAAGGTCCCTGGGATCTATGGATTTATTATAGAGTTCTCCAGGAGCATAGCAAGGCAAATTGGTACCCGGGAGCAAAAAAATTTTTGGTCATCCCCCCCCCCCCCAGGGCCTGGGAAGGTCAGGTGGTACCCGGTGTGGAAAATTTCTTGTCAACCCCCCCCCATTGATCCCCCCCCGCAAAAATGGTTTTATGCTATTTCATATTTTCTTACAAAGGAATAATAACAAGTAGTAATAATAATAATAATAATAATAATAATAATAATAATAATAATAAACTTTTATTTACATCCCACCCACCCTGGCCAAAGTCGGGCTCAGGGTGGCTAACATCAGATACATAACATTGGTATAAAATCAAACAATAATTAAATTACCTCCTAAAAACACCTCAGAATCAAATTAAAGTCTAATTAGATGGCTTTCCACAGGGTTAGGGTTGGGAACAGTAAGTGTTCTCTGAACTGAAATTTCAGCCTTCACGCCATAGGAAAACAGCCAAGTGAACAGCTATTTTGGTGATGGAGGGTCAAGATATTAACCAATATGCATGAAATTTCATATATAGCTATATAATCCCTAGTTTAGTAAGATAAGACCTTCGGAACAGGCATTTTAAAAAAGAAATTAAAAAAAAAATCGATTTTTTTTTTCTCCAAAAAAAATATGTTCCTTGATAATTTGTCACCCCCTCCATTATGGAACAAGGGGCGGACCGCCCCCGCCCCCTTGCTATGCCCCTGGAGCTCTTTTCCCTCTAAAACCTCAAAAACAACTCCAGCAAACACAACCATATTTAAAAGGTTGCTCAGTTATAGAATAGTTCAATAATAGGAGAGCCAGTGTGGTGTAGTGGTTAAGAGTGGTAGACTCGTAACCTGGTGAACCGGGTTCGCGTCTCCGCTCCTCCACATGCAACTGCTGGGTGACCTTGGGCTAGTCACACTTCTCTGAAGTCTCTCAGCCCCACTCACCTCACAGAGTGTTTGTTGTGGGGGAGGAAGGGAAAGGAGAATGTTTTATCCTTTCCCTGAGTTCACCTCCTCAAGAGCCTATATAACTCGCTGGACCAAATGAACGACAATATTTTCTGAGCTCAACAATAAGAGGTCTTTATTTCTTACAGAACATAACGGTTTCAGTAATGGTTTATAAGCTTAGTTTCGTAACAGAGAAAACTCATTCTTTCAGCATCATATACACATCTTCAACATATCCTAACCTATCCTAACCTACCCACTACTATCCTGGTCCCACGCCCTCCTTCTTCCAGTCACCACTCTCCTCTTCACTAACGGCTGCTCCCTCCTTTTAAAGAGCGGAATGTCCCGCCTCCCAAGGGATATCTGCCACTCAAACTGGGGTGCCCATTAACTCCTAAAACACCGTGGCTTTCAGAACATCCCTTAACTTAGATCCTGGTTCGTTACAAATGGCTGTCCACAGGTGTCTCAGTAGTTAATATAATCCCCTGGGGATATAATATAACCCCTCATCAAGGTAAGGATCTCTGCCTGAATTCAGGTGATGTTAGGGACTGTGCTGAGGAGGGCTACACTGAGGAAGCATGGTGGGAGCCACCCCCTCCCCCTGATCCAGAACCTTCCCAGGAGCAGGAGAACAGTATAGATTTGGAACAGTGGCTTGCAGAGGGGCCCAGTTCGGAAGGCAGAAGCTTGGAAATACTGGATGGGGAACAGCTAGGAAAAGAAACACTGGGAGAGAGAGTTAACAGATACACAGTGTCTGTAGTGGCGAAGCATATGCCCGCGCTGCCCAGGGCGGGCACGCTCCTGAGGGGCGCGGGGCGCGGAGAGTATACATTTCGGTAATACCTAGGTATATACATATTTTGTTTTTCTAGCTTGATCAAAATTATTTATTATTTCATAACAGGTAGATAGTTAAGAGCTTAGGCGGCTTCAGCGGCAGGTGCCTGGCACCCCCCAGAATTTGGCGCCCGGGTGCCCCACACCCCTTGCACCCCTGGGTAAAGATGGCCCTGCATGCAATGAAGCAACACAGATCATGCAATGCAATCCTATCATTACCTTTCCTCAGAAGGAGGTGGCAGGTGAGGCAACAATGTCCAAACCAGCACTGTGTAAGCACACTGTTGCTGACTGGGTGGTCACCCTGCCATGGGTGCAAACTGCTGTAACTGACCACTTCCATGCTTTCTGGTGCATGGAGAAATTCACAAGAGCTTTAGTGCACATGATAAACCATGCAGAGCATCTGATTTTCTACTCCGAGGAGAGGAGACGCTGCGATCTTAAAGTATTTTAAAAGCAATGGAGCAATGCTGCATTTTCAGCAGTAGATGGTGACATAACCATTTTTGTTAGCTTGCTATCTTCAGCATTGATCCATGTAGAACTTTTTCTTTGCTTTTGCTACTCCCCAGCTGTTCCTCACAACAAGCATTCAACAGTTTATGATGCTATTTTTTTTATTTTTGTACTCGGTGTGTTTTTAATGCATGTGCCACATTTCCTTACAGGTAAGTAAGGCAGCTCCCAAAAGTTGACACTCAGTATGTTCTTTTTACATTGTATTTTTAAAAATTGATTTAACTCACTGTCATAATGTAGATAGATAAGATATGACAACAGCATTTAGCTACTACAGTCTGGCAGAAAAACTATTACCCTACCTACAGCTCTGTACATCCCAGCAAAGCTGCTGCAAACAGAGACCTTCACCATCTTAAGGAGGTGAACTGGTCCGGATTCTAAGCCCATTCAGCTCAGCTATGGGACCCAGACTGGTGCCCGTTAAGCTGGCAAAAAGATTGTTATAACTCAAATTGTGCCATGGAAGTCAATGGGGAGGATCCAGCCCTCAGAAATCAGACCCAGACTCACATGGCCAATCTGCCCTTGCAGTCCTCAAGGATGCAGGCCGACATGCATCAAACATCATTTTATTTGAAACAATTTTTTTTAAAAAAAAAACCCGGCCCTCCAGATGTTTTGAGACTACAATTCCCATCATCTCTGACCACTGGTCCTGTTAGCTAGGGATCATGGGAGTTGTAGTCCAAAAACATCTGGAGGGCTGAAGGTTGCCTATGCCTGGTTTAGACTGTGCCGCTTTAGACTGCAGTCAGGGAAAAGGCTATGCTAGAAAGCTCTCTGACACCTGGCCTTCTTACGCGGAGGGGATTTCTTCGACGGAGGAACATTTACTGATGGGAACCACCACTTACCATGACACAATTTGACTCATTTGTCACTAAACGCAACTTCATTCTATAAGACTTGGTGCCCATCTTTGTGCTTTAATGGATTTGGGTCTGGAGTTTACAACCCACAATCAACCCAGAACTGTGTTTTGCTTTTTAATTCTTGTAATATAACGGGCTGTGAAAGTAAGAACTTAAATACGAATATTGTTGTTGTTGTTCAGTCATTCAGTCGTGTCCGACTCTTCGTGACCCCATGGACCAGAGCACGCCAGGCACGTCTATCCTTCACTGCCTCTCGCAGTTTGGCCAAACTCATGTTAGTAGCTTCGAGAACACTGTCCAACCATCTCATCCTCTGTTGTCCCCTTCTCCTTGTGCCCTCCATCTTTCCCAACATCAGGGTCTTTTCTAGGGAGTCTTCTCTTCTCATGAGGTGGCCAAAGTACTGGAGCCTCAACTTCAGGATCTGTCCTTCTAGTGAGCACTCAGGGCTGATTTCTTTAAGAATGGATAGGTTTGATCTTCTTGCAGTCCATGGGACTCTCAAGAGTCTCCTCCAGCACCATAATTCAAAAGCATCAATTCTTCGGCGATCAGTCTTCTTTATGGTCCAGCTCTCCACTTCCATACATTATTACTGGGTACATTACGAATATTATTGCGGGTAAATCAACAAAAAGTATACAACAAGACAGCACTAGTTACAAAAATGGCTGGTACTTCTGGGAGAAGGAAATGTTGTGTTTTGCATTTTATAAATGGATTCAAGTTATCTCTTCGGTGCTGTAACCAGATACCCTGAGAATCCAACTTTTGTGAATGTAATATAAGGAAGTCTATTAGTTAAGTTGCCCTGCTACCCCCTGAGACTAAGGACGAAAGCCTCATTATCATTAAGGACGGGAAAACCTCCTTTGAAGAACTGCAAGTGAAAAAAGATACTGCACTACTCCCGCGGTAGCAAAGTTCAGACAGAGCTCAGAAGGATGAGAAGTCCGAATATGCTATCCGTTTTGTTCCTCTGTAAGATCAGTTAGCTTCAAAGAAAGATAACGTGAAAGAGTCCATTAGCTGAGAGCAAGATAAACAGTGGCACAGACTAAACTTACACATTTAGTCACTTCTAGTAAGGAATGTCAAGATGAAAGAGCAGCCTCTAAGATTAGGGGCTATCTTTGAAAAAGTTTCTCTGAGTGGGGAGATAATGCTTTGAAGAAGAAACTGCTGCTTCCAAAGAATTTACCTTAGGGCTATGAAGGTATGAAGAAGGCAGAAACATCTCCCAAGAATAAAACGATGGAGAATTTTCACCTTTCTTTCCTTCCTCTGACTGCTGCTACGCTGGAGACTCTCCCCACACCCCCGGGTTTGTTGCCTTTTCTACTATCCTGGAAGAGAGGTGATTGCAGCCAATCTCCATAGGTACAGGCCCACATTGAGAACTTGTAGGGTAAAGGGGTTATGGGGAACGGTCAACGTGAAGGCCAGTACAGTGGTGCCTCACAAGATGAAATTAATCCGTTCCACGAGTCATTTCGTTTTGCGTGTCGAGGTCCCCAAACACCCCTCAAGTAAAACACACTTCACACCATATATAAGTTTAAGTTTTTTGGCATTAATTTGGCCACAACTTTATTGAATACAAAATAAGTGAGTGGTTGCTTAGGCATTGGTTAAGACTATCTGTCCCGCTGGGGACAGAACTGACATCCAGCCGCCTGTGGAGTCAGTATAGGGGGAAACGCTTTGGGGAGAGAATGTGCGCCCGTTCTCCCCAAACGCTCCCAGGGGCTCTTGCGTGGGCCCTGTCCCCCGACCGGGGAATACGGACAAGCATGGTGAGCCCCTGGATTCCTTTAACGGAATTCCCCTTGCAGCAGCAGCCTTGAAGGGGCAACCACAGCCAACTCTGCCCCTTCGCAGCATAGGAGGGGCAACCACAGCCAACTCTGCCCCTCCTAAACCAATTTATAACCAATGCCTAACCGCCAACCTTACAAGTTGTGACTAATTGCTACGCAGTAGGCGAAAACCAAATGGCACCAGCCAATCAGCCAAGTGGAAAAAATTCCTACCAGGCCCCTGCTCCAATGCAGACGACCCCATGACAGGCATAGCAAGGTCAATGCAGAGGCCTAATAACAGGGCGGGAGGGCGGGCGATCCGATGCACGAAGCCAGGAGGGCTCCGATGCTGAGTGCAGGGTCATTTATAGGCTCTGGACTGTCCATCAACAAATTGCAACATATGAATCTCCCCAACGACAGCCAGAGCCCAATCACAGTAGTGGCCATCCATACAAACCTGCCCAGCCGCAGAGGGGTGACTTGCTAGCCCCCACCGCAACACGTGCTCTCCATGAAGGAGAACACGCTTTGCGTGAGGCATTCGTCTTGCGAGGTACCACTGTAATTCAAAAACAAAGCAACCTGGATCTGACATTGTTTCACAGTGCCCATGAGCAGGCTTCCTCAACCTTGGCCCTCCAGATGTTTTTGGCCTACAACTCCCATGATCCCTTGCTAGCAGGACCAGTGGTCAGGGATGATGGGAATTGTAGTCTCAAAACATCTGGAGGGCCGAGGTTGAGGAAGCCTGCCCATGAGTCTTATCATGGCCAGGAGGAGTTTTGCCTGAGCTGAGCCACCCCCACCCCAATTCTGGGGACGGTGGATCCAGCCACAGTGACACACTCTTGGGTCATGTTCAGAGGTTGCAGAACATTTGGAAATAAAATGAAAGCAGATTGCTGTGCTTTCTATATCCCCTCACTCCATTGGCTACGGAACATCAAATTACTGCTTAGGAATCAGTCCCTTGTGGACATTAACCAGGAAGGAAGCTCAGCTGAACAAAATGGGGACTTAGGCATTGTAGATATCAGTAATCAGGCTAGATTGGTTGAAGATGTTCTGGAGATATACTGATTTGGGGGTGGGGGCAGAAAAAAATGGCCTTTTACAGTACAAAGATACATCACTCTTGTTAAAAGAAGAAGAAGAAGAAGAAGAAGAAGAAGAAGAAGAAGAAGAAGAGTTTGGATTTGATATCCCGCTTTTCACTACCCGAAAGAGTCTCAAAGCGGCTAACATTCTCCTTTCCCTTCCTCCCCCACAACAAACACTCTGTGAGGTGAGTGGGGCTGAGAGACTTCAGAGAAGTGTGACTAGCCCAAGGTCACCCAGCAGCTGCATGTGGAGGAGGGGAGACGCCAACCCAGTTCCCCAGATTACGAGTCTACCGCTCTTAAAGGAACCAACATGTGTTGCCTACAGGAAATTAGCAGGGATCTTATATTTCCTTAAATAACTTCAAAACAGCTGTGGGAGGTAGGCTAGCCTGAGAATTGGTAACTGGCCCAAGTCAAAGACGCACAGCCTGCCCACCGCTCCAAACCCTCCCTCAAGCCGTCAGAACGAAGGGGGGGGGGGAGGGAGGCCACCAGCAAAGCAGGTGCGGCTTATATTTGGGTGTGGCTTATATTCAGGCCAATATGGTAATAATATTAATAATCATAGCCTGAACAATTCAGTATGGTCAGCAAACTTGGCCACCTTAGCCTACTGATCAGTCCTAACTCTTGGTCATTTGTGAACAAGTTAAAAAGCACGGGTCCCAATACCAATCCTTGGAGGCGCCACCTCCCACCTCCCTCCATCAGGAGAACCGTCCATTTATTCCTGTTGTATTCTCTGCATAATCGTGCCAGGCTACTGCCTGGTCTTTTACTATGTGCTATGGCCATAGGGCTAATGCAATAAATAAATTGATTGATTGATTATTCCCATTCTTTGCTTCTTGCAACGTAACCAATTCCTGATCCGCAAGAGGTTGTTGTTGTTGTTGTTCAGTCGTTCAGTCGTGTCCGACTCTTCGTGACCCCATGGACCAGAGCACGCCAGGCACGCCTATCCTTCACTGCCTCTCGCAGTTTGGCCAAACTCTTGTTGGTAGCTTCGAGAACACTGTCCAACCATCTCATCCTCTGTCATCCCCTTCTCCTTGTGCCCTCCATCTTTCCCAACACCAGGGTCTTTTCTAGGGAGTCTTCTCTTCTCATGAGGTGGCCAAAGTATTGGAGCCTCAACTTCAGGATCTGTCCTTCTAGTGAGCACTCAGGGCTGATTTCTTTGAGAATGGATGGGTTGGATCTTCTTGCAGTCCATGGGACTCTCAAGAGTCTCCTCCAGCACCATAGTTCAAAAGCATCAATTCTTCGATCCACCTGCAGTAGGAACTGGCAAGCCACTCCAGTATCCCTGCCAAGAAAACTCCATGGACAAAGACAACAGGCATCCGCAAGAGGACCTCCCCTCTTATTCCTTGACCGCTAAGCTTTCTCAGGTGTGTCTGGTGAGGCACTTTGTTGAAAGCTTTATGAAGGGCCAAGTGCACTATGTCAACTGGATCACGTCTATCTGTTTGTTGACACTCTCAGAAGCCTCGAAGAAGTTCCAGCTTTGCAGCGCCTCGTGGGTGTGGTGACCTGCGGATTCTGAATCAGCGGGGGAAAACAAGACTATACACAAGGCAGACCTTGCTATAAAAGTCTGAGCATGCATAAACACACATTATTGTACAACTTTTGTTGAAAATCAATAAAAATGTTTAAGGGGCGGGAGGGAGGAAAAAGAGAGACAATCCCCTAATATTGTGCCACCAATTGGTAAGTGGAAGGTTTTTATACAAAGGATCTTTGCTTTGGCTTTACCTTTCGTGAACTCTGGCTGAGGACCGGACTGAAACAAAAACATACACATTAATCTCCTTTTAAACTCTTCCTGGACCACAGTCAAGAAATCTGAGCAGCTCCTGGCTCAAGTCCTGTGAAGGCATGTCAAGATTTTACCACCCTCTTCATCTGCTTCCAAAGGATTGAGGGTATTATGGGAACACATGGATGTCACAGATAATCAGACTGTCCCAGCCACTGACACATCATCTAATTAGGGCTCAAATGTCTACTGGAGAACCATCCATTGGTGACTTGACTTAATTAAGTAATTTAAAAGTATGCAAATTGCCCACGATTACTTTCAACATTAACTTTATCTCAGAGATTCCTGGCGTTGTTGGGGCTGGTGTGATAGAGTGTAGATGGCAGCAAATGTAGATGGAGCCAGGGATAGCATTGGGTGGTGTAGTGGTTAAGAGCAGTTATAATCTGGTGAACCGGGTTCGTGTCTCTGCTCCTCCACATGCAGCTGCTGGGTGTCCTTGGGCTAGTCACACTTCTCTGAAGTCTCTCAGCCCCACTCACCTCACAGAGTGTTTGTTGTGGGGGAGGAAGGGAAAGGAGAATGTGAGCCGCTTTGAGACTCCTTCGGGTAGTGACAGAGCAGGATATCAAATCCAAACTCCTCCTCCTCCTCCTCTTATTCTTCTTCTAATGTGGCACTCATATGGACAGTCACGCGAGAGTAATCCCAAGGATGTTGTTTTTATTCCAAGCCATTCCAATTTTGGAGAAACTGGACTGTTTTAAGATATGGCAAAAGGATCTCTCGAAATTTATATGGCAGGGGAAAAAGCCGAGAATTAAATTTAAGATTCTAACAGACTCTAAAGAGAGAGGAGGCTTTTCCCTGCCAGACTTAAAGATTTACTTTGAAGCAGCGGCCTTTTGCTGGTTAAAAGATTGGTTTAAATCAGAAAATACTGATGTATTGGATTTGGAAGGCTTTGACAATATGTTTGGGTGGCACGCTTATCTTTGGTACGACAAGGTGAAAGTCCACAAGACTTTTAAGAATCATATAGTGAGAAAAGCCTTGTATCAGGTTTGGATGAGGTATAAAGACTTGTTAGAGAGAAAGACTCCTAGATGGATTTCACCAGTGGAGGCCAAGGCCTATAAGAGACCAAATATGCCTACAAGATGGTTAAGATATGCTGATATATTGCAGCAAGAAGGCGAATCGTTTAAGTTGAAAAGCTATGACCAAGTGAAAGGCGAAGTCGCCGACTGGCTGCAATATCATCAAATTTATGAGATTTTTAAAGCAGATAAGAAGATTGGTTTTCAAATGGATAAATCAAAACTGGAAACAGAATTGATCGAAGTGAACTCTAAAAACCTTTCCAGGATGTATAACTTGTTGCTAGAGTGGCATACTAAAGATGAACTGGTTAAATCGACAATGATAGATTGGGCGAAAGATGTGGGTTATAATATTATGTTGGATGACTGGGAGAGACTGTGGAAAGAAGGTATCAATTTTACGGCATGCAATAGTTTAAGAGAAAACATTATGAAAATGATTTATAGATGGTATCTGACACCAGTTAAGATAGCTAAAATGAATCCTAAAATGACAAATGTGTGTTGGAAATGTAAATCTATGGAAGGTACCTTTTATCATATGTGGTGGTCATGTCCAGGGGTAAATACTTTCTGGGACAAGATTTATAATGAACTTAAGAAGGTAATGAAAATTACCTTTAGCAAGAAACCAGAGGCATTTCTTTTGAGCATTACCAATGAAGAGATACCCAGGCAGGATAGAGTGTTTTTTATGTATGCCACAACAGCTGCCAGAATACTACATGCAAGAAACTGGAAAGGTGAAGAGAATCCGTCAGTGGAAGAGTGGCAGACGAAGTTAATGGAATATATGGAACTCGCCGAGCTGACCGTGAGAATCTGAGACCAGAGGGAGGAGAAGGTGTCACAGGATTGGAAGAAATTTAAGGATTATCTAGTAAATAATGTAAAATTGAATATTTGAGCAGAATTATTTAACAGAATTGGCTTTAGCCTGTTAATGTTAGACAAAATTGTTTAGAAGAAGTTTTGTTGTGAATGATTTAATTGTTTAAGAACATCTTAAGATCTTGAGTTTAAGTGATGATTTATATTTGATTAAGCAAATCTAAAGAGTATTAAGAGATACGGTAAATGTTAATGGAAAAAGATATAAAATTACCCAAAATATACATGATTTTGAATGCAGTGGAGGGAACGGGGGAAGTCCCCAAATAGAGAAGATAGAAACAAGAAAGGTACAAAGATAAGTGTATGTTAAGGTATGTATATGTTTTTTCTGATGTTTATTGTTATTGTCATTATTGTTGATTTTGTTCATTGTTTATTATGTATTGTGTTTTTATTGTGTTTATGTAGTGTTTTTTCTTTGTCTTAATGGAAAATAATAAAAAACCTTATAAAAAAACAACAACGTTCTTTTACATCCAAGGAAAAGACTGCAAATGCACCAAGAACTTCAGTATCACAGACTGGCTATATGTAGAAGGGTGCTGAGAGGCACCAACTGGGGGACCCCCAAGGGAAGAAGACACAGAACCAGGGAGTTGGTGGTGGGAGGACGATGAGTGGTCAGATGGAGAAGAAGGAGCAGACTGGGAGGAGGAAGTGTTGGTAGCAGAGGAGGCAGTGTGTGTTGACTCATGTCAAGTTTGTGGTCTACCAAGATCCTTTTCACATGTACTGCTCTCAAGCCAGGTGTCACCCATCCTGTATTTGTGCCTTTCATTTATTTATTTTTTGCCCAAGTGTAGTACTTTACATTTCTCCCTGTTAAAATTCATCTTGTTTGCTTTGGCCCAGTTCTTTAATCTGTTGAGGTCATTTTGAAGTGTGACCCTGTCCTCTGGGGTATTAGCCACCCCTCCCAATTTGGTGTCCTCTGCAAACTTGATGTTGTTGTTGTTAAAATTTGTATACAACCCTTTATCTGGAGATCACAGGGCAGTTCACAATATAATCATACAAGATGAGAACTCAAAATACTTAATAAAAACAAGAACAAAAACAAACGAATAATCTCCCTACCACAAACATATTAAAAAAGTTACAAATGTTAATCAGCTGAATGCCTGGTTAAAGAGATTTTTTGTTGTTGTTGTTGCCTGGCACCGAAAGTCATGTAAGGAAGGTGCCAAGCGAGTCTCCCTGGGGAGAGCATTCCGCAAGTGAGGAGCCACCACAGAAAAGGCCCACTCTTGTGTTGCCACCTCTGAACCTCACACGGAGGGGACACACAAAGAAGGCCCTCCGATGATTATCACAGGGTCTAGGTTGGTCTAGGTTGGTTCGTATGGGGCAAGGTGTTCCTTGATGCATTGCATTTCTGAGTTGTTTAAGGTTTTATATGTCGAAGCCAGCACTAATTGGCGCAAGTCTAAAATAAGGAAAGTTTAAACATCAACTTCAGGGGTTAAAGACCAAATGTTGCATTTTGGCTCTATTACTACCGTGAAAACCCAACTTTTGGACAACTGAAGGACATGGAGACACAGTGATAAACACCTTTATTGGAGACACCGGCTAAACAAATACAAGCCACGAAGTGCTGCTTTTGCCAGTTATTTAATGATAAGATGGTTTTACACAGTGAAAACACTATTCTAATGACACACGGCGGGCTCTCCTAGGATGAAAAACAGCAATAAGATAATACGGGAAGATGTAATGTTATGCATTTCAGCTTCTAGAATGGAGTTTTCAATAGCTAGACGTGGGCATATAAGTGAGAACTTGCTATAAAGGCTTGAGCATGAATTTACAATATTGGGTTGGCTTTTTGTGTTTTTTTTTTTGAAAATCAATAAAAATTATATATATAGTTACATGTAGCCTAAATCTCCAAGCAGCCCCACTTCCGTTCTTAGGATAAACATTTTTCCATATCATCGCAAGGGGCTGAAAGATTAACAATATCTTCACTGTTCTTGTCAACTTTTAAAACTTCATGCCGCATCCCTCTGCCAAACTTCTCACCTTCCCACTCCTCCACCTGTTAGTAGCCATGGGCACATGATCCAGTTACTTTGTACACAACTCTGGCTGTTTCTCCCGCAAGAGTCTCTTCGAGGTCAGCAATAGAGTGCCTCTGTGAAATCTGACTCTCCTGTTCCCACTGGTCTTTCTGGAAGGGCAGAACACATCCTAGGGCCAGTCATTCAATAAAATACAAACAAAAAAAACCCCAAACCTGTGTTGCTAAGAAATTTTTTCTTTATTATACACAATGTGTTGTAACAATCAACAGCCATGATTCCTGGCTCAAACGTGCATGAACGCTAGTTGATTTCTGTATGCACAACTGCTAACTGCTGGCTGCTGGATTTGTAAACTGACTTTTAAAATGTGGTGTTTGTTATTCCTGTGGTGGCCTATTTGTACATGCAGTTTTTCACATGATAGTGCCGTCACCAGGTTATGAATTTGTGAGGCAGCTTGTGTGTGTGCATGTCGGGGAGAGATAGAGAGAGAGAGAGAGAGAGAGAAAGAAAAAAAAAGAAAAAAAGAAAGAGTGGTTGTGTACCTACCGTACATTTAAAGCACATTTTATATGCATCCCCCCCAAAAAAGAATACTGGGAATGGCAGTTTGTTAAAGGTGCTGGGAACTGCAACTCTGAGATGTAAGCTACAGTTCCCAGGCTTCTTTGAGGGAAATACAGTGCTACCCCGCAAGACGAATGCCTCGCACAACGGAAAACTTGCAAAACAAAAGGGTTTTGTGAGTTTTTAGTTGACTCGCGAGATGAATTCGTCTATGGCCGTGCTTCGCCAGACGAATTCGTCTTGCGCAGTACCACTGTAAGCCGGCACCGGACCGCGCCACACCACGTTTTAAAGCGTGGCGCGGCGCGGTCCGGTGCCGGTCGGAAGGGGTGCCGGCCGATCGCGCCCGCCATCTTGGGTACACTGCGCATGTCCACCCAAGATGGCGGGCGCAATCGGCCGGCACCCCTTCCGACCGGCGTCCCTGGACTTTCCCCCCATAGGAACGCATTAATTAAATTTTAATGCGTTCCTATGGGAAACGGTGCCTCGCAAGACGAAATTTCTGCAAGACAAAAAGTCTTGTGGAACGAATTAATTTTGTCTTGCGAGGCACCACTGTAATGTGATTTATGGTGTGTATGCAGCCTAAGGGCACAGTAGTAAATTTGTGTCTGAAGTAGGATTTCAATTAGGGGTTTTCTTTCTCACAGCTCAGTCTCTAAATTATTACACTTTTCTGATTTCTTATGTACATGGAAACAGAAACCCTACGTGAGTTAACTAGATTACAACTGAGTTGAAATTGTGGTGTTCCTTCTAATTTTCCTGGATGAGCTGCCTAGATGCAGTGGGGGCTGAATGAGGAAAAATAAGCTGAGCTTGAATCCTGGCAAGATGGACGAACAGGGCATGAGTGGTTCTCCTTTCAATTGCATGCCTTTGACAGGAGTTGCACTACCCCAGAAGGTTTTGGGTTAAAAATTATAATAATTGCAGCAGAGTTAACAGCTTAGAGGCTGGGTCTACCCTATCCGTCCACCAACTGTTACAAGAAATCTGATGGTGTGTGGGGCACAGCACAAAACAAAAATAGCCTGCTCTTCCCCACCCCAAATCAGGGCATGAACTAGGGAATCTTTGATCTGTCTACAGCTGCACCCATGTGAAGAGCACCAGAACAGGCAGGATGGAGCTGCTGCCTTGGCATTTACATAGTATGAGGTCATGGATTGCCCTGCCTGCCCATTCAAACTGCCCACTGGACCCTCTTGCGTGTGAAGAACTACAAAACGGACTAGCCTGAAAAACGGAGTCTTTGTGAGTTCTGGTGTCGTCCTGTGCCCTTCGGTTTCTCATTTGGTTCTGTCTTCTGTCCTTGGATCAGTACCTGATTCAATGGACCACATTCTCTTAGATTGCTCTCTACACAGTAGACCTCGCCAACTGATGCTGAGCAAAACGTTGGACCTCCGGCCTATAACTCTCGAGAAGAAGTCAAATGAGGTTTCTCCTGGAAGATCGAGACAAAGATATCACTGCTTTAGTAGCTTCCTTTTTCGCCACAATTTGACCCGAAAAAGGTTCCCAATATCATCCTTTCAGGGAACAGATAGGGTATAGCAGAATATCTAAGTGCACACAATCACAGTGTGACCTTATGTCAGGAAACCCCCCCCCCTCCCCGCGGCTGGTAGGGTCACGGGAGCGTTTACAGTATAGAGAACCTCCTAAGCTGATTAGCAGTTCGTCCTCCCCCACCAGCACCGGAAGCGACCATTCCTCCAGCGGAGAGGGGGAGTTAGAGGCAGGAAGGCTGTGCAGGAGCTCTGAAAGGATGGCACAGCCTGAGTCCAGAGGGAAAGCGGGGAACGGGGTCAGGTTCCCACACTCCGAGGGCGCAGACGGGAAGGACGTGGCAGGGGGAGGCGTGGGTTTAGAATCCTGCGCCTCTTTTGCTGGACAAAGAACTGGAAGGATTCATTCCTGGACTCTACGGAGGGATGAGATGGACGTTTGATCTTTTGCTCCACTGTAAATAGCTGTGCACAATAAAGAACTTCGTTTTTAGAAGTTCTGCGTCTGGAGCTTTACTCATGAGCAACCTCTGAACGTCCTTACACCTAATAAACCCTGACAGCTTCACCCGTGTCCTTTTAATTATCCCAGTGATCTGAAATGGTTTATACTGTGATGCCAATAAAGGTATTTGATTTGATTTGACTCCTGTTTCACTGTAATTGTGATATGTGTTTTTTATTGGATTGTTTTGCACTCAGTATTTTGTTATAACAAAATAAATTTTTTTAAAAAAATTCCTTCCAGTAGCACCTTAGAGACCAACTAAGTTTGTTATTGGTATGAGCTTTTGTGTGCATGCACACGTCCTTTGTTATCTTAAAGAGATGGTCTCTAGAGACTTTAAATAATCTTCCAAGTGGGGGCAGCTACTTCTTGACTCGAGTCACAGTGGACATGGGTGCAAACATGCCAACACACACTCTCCCTTGTGCATGCACATCCTTCCACATGCACTTTTATCCAGACAGTAAAAGTTGCTGGTTGTGTTCGAGCAGAAACTGTTCTTAATACAAAATAAAATAAAAAATTCCTTCCAGTAGCACCTTAGAGACCAACTAAGTTTGTTCTTGGTATGAGCTTTCGTGTGCATGCACACTTCTTCAGATACCATGCACACAAAAGCTCATACCAAGAATAAACTTAGTTGGTCTCTAAGGTGCTACTGGAAGGATTTTTTTATTTTGTTTTGACTATGGCAGACCAACACGGCTACCTACCTGTTCTTAATACGTACGAGGAGATCTTTTGTGGGGTTAAGCAGTCTATTAAACACCATGTGCTTAAAAAGACAAGAATACTGTTCAGTTTACTAAGGCACTCATCTGCAGAAGCTAGTACTTAGCCATTCGGTCTATAACAAAGTAAACGAAATATACTAGACAGAAAGAAGCGTTTACCAATGTGTAATGGGGAAAGTGTCTGTGATTCTTAGGAAACAAAAGTGTCAGTAAGACTTCTCTCCATATTGACCTGCAAATGGTTGGAGGGTATGCCGAATGGTTTTTTTCCCCTTCCTCTCTTTAAAGAAATGCAGCTATCGAGTTCCAGATTTGGAGCAGTTCTGCCTTTAGCTTCAAATTCCTCAAGTAGCCTCAGAAGTCCGTATGTGTACTAATAGGGAATAAATTTAATGGTTATCAGATAACATGGTCACATTTATTCTCTCCCCCTTTGAAAGTTATTTTTTTTGTTTTTGTCACACGCGCAGATGGCTGAGCAGCAGAGCACCCTTCCAAGCCCAAGCAAAATGGCAAACTACATCTTCCAAAAGATTATTTTGTCCAGATGGAGAAAAGAAAGAATGGAGTGATGGATGCTGCCATGTGTGCCTTCGGATACGTCAAACTTGTAATCGGAGGAAATGATTTTACCATGTCCCCTTTCCTGAGTCATAGAGCTGGAAGGGACCTCAATGGTCATCTAGTTAATGCGTAGGCAAACTAAGGACCAGGGGCCGGATCTGGCCCAATCGCCTTCTAAAATCCGGCCTGCAGATGGTCCGGGAATCAGCATGTTTTTACATGAGTAGAATGTGTCCTTTTATTTAAAATGCATCTCTAGGTTATTTGTGGGGCCTGCCTGGTGTTTTTACATGAGTAGAATGTGTGTTTTTATTTAAAAGGCACCTCTGGGTTATTTTTAGGGCGTTGGAATTCATTCATTATTTTCCGAGCAGCGCACGGAAACGCCGTTTACCTTCCCGCCAGAGCGGTACCTATTTATCTAAAAAGAAACAGGAGCAAAGAGAAGGAAGAAGGGAGAAGGGAGAAAAATGGAAGAAGGAGAAAGAAAAAAAGGGGGGGAGAAAAAGATGAAAAGACTTCTGATTCTCTGTTTGTCAGCTAAATATAACAACTTATTCCAAGTACAGTATTCATTCAAATTGATATCCAACTATTCTATTTTCTATGAATCAATATTTTTTTTCAGTCTTGAAATCCAGATACTACAAGTTCATTTTCTCTTTCATGCAGAAAGTCCCTAAGAAGTTTCCAATCCTTAATCAGTAATGATTTTTCTCTGATTAAACACGTTAACTTTGCCATCTCAGCTAAGCCCAATAATTTTATCAACTGTCCCTCCACAGAAAATAGGACTGTATCTTCCCTTCTTTGTGCCTAGAACGATCTCGGCGCTGTAATCACATATTGAAATAATCTTCCATAGTCATTTTCCAATTGTGTATCCATTAATCCTGAAAGAAAAAAGCTCTGGCTTCAATCAGGTATTAACCTTTTCCTCAACCGTTCTTCATAAGGGAATGATTTAAGATGAAGAAATGGCAAGTGGGAGCAATGTTGCTGTGTAACCCTTTTCCTGGCTGGAGTTCCCTAACTCTTATGGAAAAGCAAATTGCCTTATTGTGTGTGTATGTGGCAAATAGAAGGGGAAGAAATGGAGGCAGTGAGAGATTTCACTTTCTTGGGTTCCATGATCACTGCAGGTGGTGACAGCAGTCACGAAATTAGAAGACGCCTGCTTCTTGGGAGGAAAGCAATGACAAACCTAGACAGCATCTTAAAAAGCAAAGACATCACCTTGCCGACAAAGGTCCGTATAGTTAAAGCTATGGTTTTCCCAGTAGTAATGTACGGAAGTGAGAGCTGGACCATAAAGAAGACTGATCGCTGATGCTTTTGAATTATGGTGCTGGAGGAGACTCTTGAGAGTCCCATGGACTGCAAGAAGATCAAATCTATCCATTCTCAAGGAAATCGGCCCTGGGTGCTCACTAGAAGGACAGATCCTGAAGTTGAGGCTCCAGTACTTTGGCCACCTCATGAGAAGAGAAGACTCCCTAGAAAAGACCCTGATGTTGGGAAAGATGGAGGGCACAAGGAGAAGGGGACGACAGAGGACGAGATGGTTGGTCAGTGTTCTTGAAGCTACTAACATGAGTTTGGCCAAACTGCGAGAGGCAGTGAAGGATAGGCGTGCCTGGCGTGCTCTGGTCCATGGGGTCACGAAGAGTCGGACACGACTGAACGACTGAACAACAACAACCCTTAAGCTGTACTGTGCAACTAGGGAAGCTGTTTTCAAAGCCTTATTGCTGCATGGGGAGTTGGTGAGGCGAGAAGGGAGTGAATGGAAAGGGAAAGGGAAAGAGAGAAGAGGGGAAATTTGGGGTGGCTGGGAGGAACCCCTTCCCCTGCTTCTGATTTACCAGAGAAGGAAACTTTACATATGGCATCTGCTGGGATAGCTCAACCGGTAGAGAATGAGACTCTTAACCTCAGGGTTGTGGGTTCGAGCCCCACGTTGGGCAAAATATTCCTGCAATTTCAGGGGGCTGGACTAGATGACCCTTGTGTTCCCTTCGAATTGTACAGTTGTATGATTCTACCCCATTGAGAGCTAACGTGTTAACTGGATTTAAGTGCTTTGGGTAAAATTTCCCAAAGTGAAAATATTTCAGAGAACCCCCTATTTAAGTAAATTAGTAATCCTTCTATTTTACATTTATATAGCCCTCTAATGTTGAATTACAGTGGCATCCCTAGGGAAAGGAACAGTATGTAAATCAATATTCCTGATTAATGTCATGAAAATGGACGTAAAAAGATGTCATTGGAGTGGGAATATCCCAAGCTAGAAGTGTCCCCGCTCCTCCCACAAGGCTGAATTAGAGCCTTTGGTGTCCATTAACTGACCTGACTAATGCTGAGCTGTAATAAAACATCTGGGAAATAATTTGAAAAAACCCTATTAATGGCCCCATTAATGTAAGTGAATTGGAGCTGCAGTCGTAAGTGCTGAAAGGGCTTTCCAAAAGTTTTCAAACACGCCAAGTGATAACTGTAGTGCGTTCTTTAGAGTTACAATGGAAATGTTTTTACAAAGGTCAAAACTTGTCTCCAAAAAGTTTCTCTTCAACTCCTGTTCCACCGACAGTTTCGTAATGTAGATAAATTAATATAATCAATTTATAACTTGGAGCTGAAGGGTTTATATAATATTAACTGACTACATGCAGTGGTTTGTTTTTTCTAAAAAAAAATGTTTAGGGGTACTCTCATTTTGACTCAAGAAAACCACCATTTTATAGTTCAAGTAGGGAAAAATAAATGCAGTAAATGGACAAAAGTACAAAGATTCACAAAATGTTTAGGGGTATGTGTACCCCTGTGTCCTCCCAGAAAAAAAGCACTGACTACATGTATTAACTAACCTACTTATTGGCACAACATTAAATTGAGGACAAATTAAAGAACAACTTCAAGATATCTTCAGTGCTCAAATGTACAACAAATGTTGCATTTGGGCTGTCTACCTGCCCCGCCAACTGATATGAAAAAAAATAATGATAAAGCCTTACTGTTCTTTTAAGTAGCAGCAGAGGCCTCGAACCAATAATGTACACTTGGGTCAAAATGCAAATACTGGTACACTAGATGTATTAAAGCATGGCAAAATGATATAGAAGAAATACTTAAAAATGAACAATGAGAGTCAATTTGCAACCAAAGATCAATTAAATCAGTATCAGCAAAAACAAAGGAAAACACTAATTGATGGGTGGTATTTAACTCCAAGGAAACTAGGTATAATATGCAACTTGGCTAGGCCATATAAAAGGTAACAGGACCCCTGAGCATTAGGTCCAGTTGCGGACGACTCTGGGGTTGCGGCGCTCATCTCGTATTACTGGCCGAGGGAGCTGGCGTACAGCTTCTGGGTCATGTGGCCAGCATGACTAAGTCACTTCTGGCAAACCAGAGCAGCGCACGGAAACGCCGTTTACCTTCCCGCCGGAGCGGTACCTATTTATCTACTTGCACTTTGATGTGCTTTCAAACTGCTAGGTGGGCAGGAGCTGGGACTGAGCAACGGGAACTCACCCCGTCGCGGGGATTCGAACTGCCGACCTTCTGATCGGCAAGCCCTAGGCTCTGTGGTTTAACCCACAGTGCCACCCACGTCCCTGGCTAGGCCATATAGATGAAGATAAAATTGTTCAGAGGCTGGTATGTATATTCAAATGGGCAGATATTGCCACGTGGTGCAAACCTTTTTGAGAGGTACTGACAGAATGTGACTAAACATTAGGACTCCCCTTCATTGGAGGTTTTTGAACAGAGGTCAGGTGGTCATCTGTTGGGGATTCTTTAGTTTTGCAGGGGGTCAGGCTAGATGACCCCTTGGGATTCCTTCCAGCTCAATGTGTCTATGATTCAATGTTAGAACTGTGGTTTCTGGCAGAATGGAAAGCATCTTTGGAGCAAACCAAAGAACTGCTGTTTTTGGATGGTTTCCCAACCCATCTGCTTCAAAAGTAAACTTTGAAGGGTGAGCTCCCCTTTGGGTTAAGGGTGGCACTATGGGTTAAACCACTGAACCTAGGGCTTGCCGATCAGAAGGTCGGCGGTTCGAATCCCCACAATGGGGTGAGCTCCCATTGCTCGGTCCCTGCTCCTGCCCACCTAGCAGTTCGAAAGCACGTCAAAAGTGCAAGTAGATAAATAGGTACCGCTCCAGCAGGAAGGTAAACGGCATTTCCGTGCGCTGCTCTGGTTCTCCAGAAGCGGCTTAGTCATCCTGGCCACATGACCCGGAAGCTGTACGCCAGCTCTCTCAGCCAGTAACGCGAGATGAGCACCGCAACCCCAGAGTCAGACACGACTGGACCTAACGGTCAGGGGTCCCTTTACCTTTAAAGAACTCTAGGGGGGAAAGTTCACCTGCTTTATGAGAATTGGCACATGCATATTCATCATTCAGTGTGCCTTTTCTCATTTCCTGCTGAGGAATTCTAGTTTGGTTTCACCAGACCTGCATCCACTCGTAGCACCAACCACTGTAGAGAGCCGCTTGCAGCTTCAACCACTCTGCGCAAATGGAGGCTAATAATGGGAGATGCCCTGAGGGTGCTCACAAGCATGACCATGGGGAAAATGGCACCAATCGAGTCCCTGGGGTGAAGAGATGTTCCACTGGGGACTGGAAAGGCTGCAGAGGGCATGGAAGGCATTGCCAATGGAGCGGGTGCGTGGATTTCCTTGAAACGTGCACAAAACCTCAACCCTTTTCAGGTCAAGCTGAAAGACGTCCATGCATCCTTAATGAAAACTCCGTACAATATATGCAAGGGGAGGGGGAAATCAGGAGAATTAATTGACTCGGAGAATATAATCACCAAACACTGCTGCTTGATTTTACAGTCTAGTCATGCAGTTCAAGCACTCAATGAGAAGTTCATCATGAGCAAGCAGTTAACAAGGAAGAACCTCTGATGGTTCACTTGCAAAGCAGTTGGCTTTGTACCTCATGTAGTCTCATAGGGGTCGATGAAGTCATAACCTCCAATATCTCTCTGAAGAAAATAGGGACGTCCCATTCCATAATGTTTATTTTAATATTTATACCCCACACATCTTACTGGGTTGCCTCAGCCACTCTGGGCAGCTTCTAACATATATAAAAACATAATAAAACATTAATTTTTTTTTAACTTCCTGTCAGATCTGCCTGGCGGTTGCCCACGAGTAACCAAGCATGAGTCCCAACTGTCTTTTAACAGTTTATTGGTGCAGACTATTTACAGTGTAGACAAACAGAAAAACATGACCGTCCTAGTCACTAGCAGAATCTGGGAGTGCCAGTTTCCGGCTGTGACCCCAACAAAGGAATTTTGGCATCCCCAGGCACCTCCTCCCCTGTCTCCTTTTGACCCTCCTGCACAACTGGGGCGACGGAAGTGGCATGCTCCCCTCTAAACGAATGTCGTGGAAAGCGCTGGGGGTCTCAGCATTTACCCATGTACTACCTAAAACCAAAGGGGCACATTAGTTGCCAGATGTGAAAGATGGGGGCAGAGCACCCTGGGTGCCAACCTGGGGGGAGGGTGACACTTAGCACCCCCCCACACTCCCAAGCTGCTGCCTGGCACCTGGGGCGCTCCGCCCCCATTGCCCCCCCTCGGCAGGCCACTGTGCCAGTGAATTTCACATCTGTCTGTGCTGCTGCTTGCGCGCTGCAGCCTTAAAAGTTGCCGCCACCGCACAGAAGGGGTGCCGGCTGCTTGCGCCCACGCACTCCACCCAAGATGCCGGGCGTGAGCGGCCGACATCCCTTTTGTGCGGGCGTGGCAGCGGCAACTTTTAAGGCTGCAGCACGCGAGCAGCAGTACAGACGCCTGCCGCCACCGCACGGAAGGAGTGCCGGCCGCTCGCGCCCAGCATCTTGGGTGGAGTGCGCATGTTCGCACATGCACACTCCACCCTGGATGCTGTGCATGCATCATGACATCACAACACATGCGTTGTGACATCAGGGAGCGCGCGCTAGGGAGCAGCGCACCGCCCCCAGGGGGTGCCCCGCGTTTGCTGCTCCGGGCGGCAAAGCGGCTCCCTACGCCACTGCACTGGCATTATTTTCAGCTCTCCTACCCCGCTATAAGGGCTGTTTGCTTACAAAGTTGGCTGGTCAGCTTGAAACACACATGCTTTAATTTGACATTCCAGCAAGAGAAGAGCTTATGAGGATAAGGGTGCCTGAGGATAGCTCTTCAAGCATTACGTAAGACGAGCAAATTTCTATGCTGAACCAGATAATTATGAACTTCTGTGACATTTCTAGAAATAGAAGATGTCTTGTTTTTATTCCCAGTCCTGCTCCAGAGAATCCTTAGAGCATGTTAGGGGGAGATGTGGAGTGGAGCCTAGGAGAAGCTGCCCTTGCTCCCAAGGGTTTCTCATCCAGCAAGATGGGGGTTGTTATTACTTTCCTTTGCTGGAACGGAGCGGATTGAATAAACTTTTCTGGCATTCACAATCAACTCTAGTGCCTTAAAGGGGTTTCCCACAAAAACCCAGTAGGCCAGAACTTGGTGGTTCTATCCATCCCTATCAATTTCTGGCTGCTGTAGGCCAGAAGGGCTGATCTGATGTATATGTTGCAGCATTGCTATCATATTGATAACTCCAGGATTCAAAGAGAGAGAAATAGCTTAAATACAATGAATTCCTTAAAGGAAGAGGAAAAGGAAGAAGTGGTACCTGAAGCTTCAAGCTATGCAGTTCCTTCGTGCCTACATGACCACTAGCCATTGCAACTAGGTTAAGGTAAAGGGACCCCTGACCATTAGGTCCAGTCGTGTCCGACTCTGGGGTTGTGGCACTCATGTTGCATTACTGGCCGAGGGAGCCGGCGTACAGCTTCCGGGTCATGAGGCCAGCATGACAAAGCCGCTTCTGGCGAACCAGAGCAACGCACAGAAACACCGTTTACCTTCCCGCTGGAGCGGTACCTATTTATCTACTTGCACTTTGACGTGCTTTCGAACTGCTAGGTGGGCAGGAGCTGGGACCAAGCAACGGGAGCTCACCCTGTCGTGGGGATTCGAACCGCCGACCTTCTGATCAGCAAGCCCTAGGCTCTGTGGTTTAACCCACATGACCACTAGCCATTGCAACTACAAAGTGCCTAAATCCACAGAGGAAATAAACATAACTCTGGAGGGCTGTTGTCTTTGTGCCCTGCATGCTGGCTTTCCAGCATGCATCAAGCTGACCACTGTCAGAAACTGCATGCTAGGCTAGATGTGCATTTGCTTAGCTTCGGCAAAGCAGTTTTTGTGGTTTTTCATGACTCATCATTGCCCCCTGCCCGATTAAAGGCTAGTTTCCAAATGTCACAACTAGAACATTTCTGAGAGTGAATTGCAGCTCAGCCACGAGGGTTCTCATTTGCATTATTACGTATCATCTGCTCTTGATTTCTGCTCATTTCAGTCCTTTTTAGCTATTCCATTAGTGCTAGATGGAGGTTTGGCATCACGGCTGAAAAATTCTCTCCTGACCTTTGTGCCACCACCAGAAGGTATGTGGTGAGGCCTCCATGCACGACCTCTGCAAGCAGGATGCTCCCTGAGCACATTCTTTATGTAGGCTGAGAGAACCGCTTCCCATCGCTTAAGCCATTCTCACCCACATTTGGCCTTAATATAATGCCTGGAGAGGGTTTTGATGACTCACAGCTGAATGTGTGAACTGATTCGGTTGAAAGGAATGTTTTGCTCCCAACAGTAGAAGATTGGCAGTTGAAGTTAATTGATTACATGGAACTCGCAGAACTGACCGCGAAACTCCGAGACCAGAGGGAGGAGAAGGTGCAAGGAGATTGGAAGAAATTTAAAGATTACCTGAAACAACGTGAAAAGTTGGACATTTGAAGTGCAATCAGTGTATATATTATGGCGATAGCTATACAACGTTAGATTAAAATGGTTTATATGAAGTTAAGATTGTGATTTATATATTAGAAGTTATGATTATGAATAAGTTTATAGAGATAGTAGAAGATGTTAATTGTAGACTAAGAATATTGGTAAATGATTGTTAAAATAGTTACAGAAGTTACTAAAGTAAATTAGAATTGAACGCAGAAGAGAGAACGTGAGGAAGTCCCCTAAGTAAGAATTGAAATAAGGTTATAATAATTAGATTTGTGTTCCGGTGTTTTTGTAGGGTGATAGGTATGTATTAGTGTTATTTGTTATTTGATTGTTGTTGTTTGTTTTATATGTTGGATGTATGTTTTGATTTGTTGTTTTGTGTGAAAACACCAATAAATTTTTATAAAAAAGAAAGAAAGGAATGTTTCTGAAGTAAGGGGAGAAGAAACTTCTGTCTGTGTCGGTGCATTCACACATGCAAACAATTTCCTGATGGCGCAGTAGTTGCGGTATGAATATGTGTGGATGCTAAATCTAAATGCTTGTTTCTTTGGATCTGCAGCCTTCTCATAGGCAGGCTTCCTTTTGCCTTCGAGTCCCTCTCTGTGTGAACATCTAGTTCAGGGGTCAGCAACCTTTTTCAGCTGTGGGCCGGTCCACCATCCGTCAGACTATGTGGTGGGCCGGGCTATATTTTGAAAATAATAATAAAAATGAACTAATTCCTATGCCCCACAAATAACCCAGAGATGCATTTTAAATAAAAAGACACGTTCTACTCATGTAAAAACACACTGATTCCCGGACCGTCCGTGGGCTGGATTGAGAAGGCGATTGGGCCGCATCCGGCCCACGGGCCTTAGGTTGCCTACCCCCGATCTAGTGTAAATGAAGAGGGGAAAGTGGAGGAGAGTCATTGCTAACGCAAACAACATTTCTGGCCAAATTTAGATACTGCATTTCAAAGTAAGTGAAGCAAGGCCTCCTTTAAGCTCCATATGTGGATTTGGGCCGAGAGTGGCAGGAAGAAATCTGCTTAATGGCTACCCTTGGCTTAAATCTCGTCTTGTTCCCTGAGCCTGAGGAGACTGAAGATGTGCTGTTCGGGACAAAAGCTCACACGTTATTCCTTTGTTTAGAAACATGTTCCTGAAGGAAAATACTAATAAAAACCAAGGCTGATGGCATCAACAACTTCCCAGCCAACTTTTGAGAACTATTACTCATGGGTTCTATTTATGCAATGGGTTTGCCTCTGCCTCTCAGCAATGTTTTCAATGTGTTGTTGTTCAGCTGGGACTTTGGAGGGGGCGCTAGTACCTCCTGCCAGCGGGAGGGAGAAACCAGGCTGCCATACAGGCTACGTAGGAAGAGAGGGAATCCGAAAGATGTGTTTGCAATTTGGGCTTAAGTAAGAGCACATTTTAGGATTTCATATGCTCTTAATTAAAACACACACACACACACACACACACCAGTTTAAAAGGGTGCTGTCTATGCTGTCGCCTGAGCAACTTGCCGCTTCGTGGCATATGAGGACAAATTTTGGAGCCAGCAATCAAAACATAACATGACAACATGAAGAATGTCGTCGACATCCAGTTGTACGAAGTAAATGAGAAATGTCCAAGACTTGGACCTTTAGTAAAAACAGGCTCTTTTTGTGGGGAGGTGTTTCCACTTTCCCTTGCCCTATAGTCCTCAGCCAGATCTCCGCCCCCCCTGCCCCCCTCAGTATGCAGGACAAGTACCGGGGATTCTGTGAATCTTGAGTGCAATGTATACAACTATGGGCAGATCCATAACATGCATTTAAAGCACCTTCTACCCATGATGTAAACAAAATCTGCTCCTTTTCCCTTATGGGGTATCCAAGAGCCCGTATAGAGTCCTTAAGTGGGTTCCCTATCGGTAGGAGAAAATAACAGAGGCCAACCAGAGAATATTGAGGAGCAAAGCAGCTAGTAAGCCTGATCTTTATTAAACTGTTGCAACAGGGTCCACCGCTCACCACATGCAGGAGAGAGGAGGGACCCAGAACCATGGTGTGCAAGCCCTTATATAGACTTTTGAAATTGCCCACCCTGTAGCTCAAGACCAAGGGATGCGGGTGGCACTGTGGGTTAAACCACAGGGAGCAGAACATGGTGCTGCTGATGTGACCACACTGTCCAGGGCTCCCTGTGCCTCACTCCCCTTCCCATAGTTTGTTTAGGGTACTGGTAATGGTGGTAATGGTAATGGCACAGTGCAGGTGGTGCTGTGGTCTAAACCACAGAGCCTAGGGCTTGCTGATCAGAAGGTCGGCGGTTCGAATACCCGTGACAGGGTGAGCTCCCATTGCTCGGTCCCAGCTCCTGCCCACCTAGCAGTTCGAAAGCACATCAAAGTGCAAGTAGATAAATAGGTACCGCTCCGGCGGGAAGGTAAATGGCGTTTCCATGCACTGCTCTGGTTCGCCAGAAGCGGCTTTGTCATGCTGGCCACATGACCCGGAAGCTATACGCCGGCTCCCTCGGCCAGTAATGCGAGACGAGCGCTGCAACCCCAGAGTCGGACACAACTGGGTCTAATGGTCAGGGGTCCCTTTACCTTTACCTTTAGCTCAAGACCAACCCCCCCAAACATCATACATACATCACAGAAGGAGGTGGTCTACATAGCTACAATTTCAATTAGGTAAAAGTAAAGGAACCCCTGACCATTAGGTCCAGTCGTGTCCGACTCTGGGGTTGTGGCGCTCATCTCACGTTACTGGCCGAGGGAGCCGGCGTACTGCTTCCGTACAATTACAATTACCAGCAACCAAACAAACTATGGTTCTCAGGATTGTTTTGGGGGGGGGGAGCCATGTGCTGAGTGTGCTTTGAATGTGCGGCATGGACTTGCCCTGTCGTCTGCTCCACATGTTATTCACCCGCTGTGATCTCCCACCGCTCAGAGAAAGTAGCTCAGCTGCAGAGGGAAAAACGGGGACTGAGGAGAAGGTGCTGGAGGAGCCAGCAGGTCAGAGGTCTTGCAGCTCTTCTTCGCTAGATGCTTGCTGTCAACAGAACATATTCTGTTGAAAAGCATGAAATGAATGTGAAAACTTTTTCTGTGGTGGCCCACAGACACCAGAAAGTTATCATCCATTGCTGCAGGTACGAGTAAAAAGAGAATTGGCCCAGCAGAAGGGCTTAGTCGTGGCCCAATACCTTGGTTTTCGAATAGCTTAGTTCTCGAAAGTTTTTGGCTCCCAAACGCCGCAAACCTGGAAGTGATTGTTCCTGTTTGCAAACTATTTTTGGAAGACGCACATCTGATGGGGCTTCTGTGGCTTCCGATTGGCTGTAGGAGCTTCCGGCAGCCAATCAGAAGCCGCGCTTTGGTTTCTGAACGTTTTGGAAGTCGAACGGATTTCCAGAATGGATTCCGTTCGACTTCCAAGGTACGACCGTACTTTGAAAGTGAAAACTGCGCTTTCTCCTCCTCGCTCCTTGCTCTCGCTGGGAGTCACTGCCGAGGCGCTCCGCTCCCCGAGGCCGCCCGCCTGCCCGCCTGCCCGCTTGACCCACCACCGCCCGACGACGCCTCAGCCATGATCATCTACCGGGACTGCATCAGCCAAGACGAGATGTTCTCGGACATCTACAAGGTCAAAGAAGTGGCCAGCGGACTCTGCCTGGAAGTGGAAGGGAAGATGGTGAGCAGGAAAGAAGGTGAAATAGATGATGCTTTAATTGGTGGAAATGCGTCGGCTGAAGGTCCAGATGGTGAAGGGTCAGAGGCTACCGTTGTCACCGGTGTTGACACTGTAATGAACCACCACCTTCAGGAAACAAGTTTCACTAAAGAGTCTTACAAGAAGTACATCAAGGACTACATGAAAGCAATCAAAGCAAGACTTGAGGAAACAAAGCCAGAGAGAGAAAAGCCATTTATGACTGGAGCAGCTGAACAAGTCAAACATATCCTTGCAAACTTCAAAAATTACCAGTTTTTTTTGTAGGCGAGAACATGAATCCAGATGGAATGGTGGCGTTGCTGGATTTCCATGAGGATGGTATCACTCCTTATATGATTTTCTTAAAGGATGGATTAGAAATGGAGAAATGTTAACAAGAGACCAACCCTTCTGGATCATCTATCATCATCATAATTGGCTGCTGTTCTTTATTCATCAACAAAACATCATGACTCAGCATTGTTTGAAAACTGGACTGATGCCATCTTGAGCTTAATTTGATTTATTTTGACCCTGAAATAATTGGAGTGGTGGCATTGGTTTTTAAAAACTTGTCATGTAGGCTGTCTAAAATAATAATTTAAAAACTCATTTAAACCCCCCCAAAAAGGTGAAAACCGCTACGCCTATTTCTTAACAATGACATTGTTGCATGTAAATTGAGCTCCAGACCCACACTCACAGTTATTACAGCTTGAGCTGTCATGGCACAAGTGGCCCTTGGGAAGAGAAGATGACCTTGTCACATGTTTGTAACAGAAGTGCTTGAATGCCCTCATTCACAAATAACAGTAAGAGCTGTTCGACAGTGGGATTTGCTGCCAAGGAGTGTGGTGGAGTCTCCTTCTTTGGAGGTCTTTAAGCAGAGGCTTGACAGCCATCTGTCAGGAATGCTTTGATGGTGTTTCCTGCTTGGCAGGGGGTTGGACTGGATGGCCCTTGTGGTCTCTTCCAACTCTATGATTCTATGATTCTACAAATGCATAAAGGTATTTCAAAGCTATCTGAGGCATGGAAATTCACTCAAAGTTCTTTAATCTCACTTAAATCTTTTTTCTTTTTTTTGCCAATGCAAACATATTTGGAGACGAACAAACAGAGAATGCCCCTTTTGTTGCTCTTAAGAAAAATAGCCAGTCACAACTACCACTAGTTTTTGCTGAGTTCCGGACATTTGGCACCAAGCACTGATTTTTCAGCATACTTTGTGGAGGATAATTTTGTGCCCTCGAGCTGTCACACTGCAAGCAAGCTTTTATTTATTTATTTGTTAGTTATGTATGTTGGGGGCATTGCATGGCAGCCCCCACACCTCACGATGATCCTATGAGGTAGGACAGGTCAAGAGATGTTGAGGGGCTCACAGAGGAAGAAGTGTGCATGCACACGAAAGCTCATACCAAGAACAAACTTAGTTGGTCTCTAAGGTGCTACTGGAAGGAATATTTTTATTTTTATTTTTATTTTATTTTTGACTATGGCAGACCAACACGACTACCTACCTGTAACTGGCTTCCTTAGTGTGTGTGGTCATGCATTGATTGGACACCCGTAAACTAGTTTCCTGTACTGCTTTAGGGTCTTTTATAATATCTATCCTACCAAGCATTTGCCAATTGCTGTGCCAATTGCTTTGAAAATGAATTTCTGCATCAAGGATAGGGAACCTGTGGCCCTCCAGATATTGCTGGATTGCAATATCCCTGACCGTTGCTTACGTTGACTGCGGCTGATGCGAATTGGGAGTCCAATGACACCTGGGGAGCCACAGACTCTCCACCTCGGTTTTAAATGCTTAATATACAGCGCAGGCCACCCGTTGAAATAGTTCTTGTCAGAGTCTTAGAAGGCTGGCCACTGCCTCCATTCTTGGGAGGTGCCATAACAGTTGTCTTAAATACAAGTATTTATTTTAACTGCCACAACAGTCCAGTGTTAATTCCTGAAAAAATAAATTTTCCAGAGGTGTGGAAAATGTGACTCATACACGACTCAGACTATTCAGCTATTTTGAAATTTTGAGATAAATATCAACACAATATAATGTTAAACAAAGCAATGTAATGTAATATAGTCCCGTGAGTATGTTTAGGCATAAATGAGACTTCAAGTATTTTGCCAGGAAAGCGTGCTAAACATCATTTGCGAAGAAGTATCAGCTAATTAAAGCCTAGTATACGAAATTCAAAAAAACTAAGATCATGGCCACTGGTCCCATCAGTTCCTTGCAAATAGAAGAGGAAGAAATGGAGGCAGTGAGAGATTTTACTTTCTTGGGCTCCATGATCACTGCAGATGGTGACAGCAGTCACGAAATTAAAAGACGCCTGCTTCTTGGGAGGAAAGCAATGACAAACCTAGACAGCATCTTAAAAAGCAGAGACATCACCTTGCCAACAAAGGTCCATATAGTTAAAGCTATTGACCTTAAAGAAGGCTGATCACCGAAGAATTGATGCTTTTGAATTATGGTGCTGGAGGAGACTCTTGAGAATCCCATGGACTGCAAAAAGATCAAACCGATCCATTCTCAAATAAATCAGCCCTGAGTGCTCACTGGAAGGACAGATCCTGAAGTTGAGGCTCCAGTACTTTGGCCACCTCATGAGAAGAGAAGACTTCCTGGAAAAGACCCTGATGTTGGGAAAGATGGAGGGCACAAGGAGAAGGGGACGACAGAGGATGAGATGGTTGGACAGTGTTCTCGAAGCGACTGGCATGAGTTTGGCCAAACTGCGGGAAGCAGTAGAGGATAGGGGTGCCTGGCGTGCTCTGGTCCATGGGGTCACGAAGAGTCGGACATGACTGAACGACTGAACAACAACAAAAATACGAAATTCTGGTTTCAAAATCCAAATATGCAATCCACTTGCTGATGTTCTGTGAACAGCTGGGCTTGTTGCGCCAACGTGATCCGCTTTCTGTTTCATTATTTGACTGCTTCTGGTTTGTCTAAAAGGCAAGTTCATTTCAAAATTACAGCTCTGCCTTTATGTGGATTCTTAATCCGATCGGCAAGGAAAGCTTCCATTAATGCTACAGGAGTTCTGGACAGGGTGTACTGTGCGCGAGCAAGATCTTTTATTTCCTTTCCAACCTTCTTTTAATGGGAGCCTAACTTCTCCATAAATGGCCAAAGTTGTTCTGAAGGAGATAAGGATCAAATATTTCCCCGGAGAATAGCCCAGAGAGAATGGACACAAACGGCAAACCTCAAAAGAAACTTACTTCAGAGAAGTCCACTGGCTTTCTGGGAGCCATGTGGAGGTGGCTGGGTTTGAGAGTTGCGACTTCAGAGCATAGATTAGAAAATTCAAAGTTTATAGAATATCTAGACAAGGTGTGTAAAACGTAAAATAATGACGAACACCTCATAGCGTGTAAGAACAGATATGGTACAATGAATAAAATCAAGATGACAGACATTATTAAAGAAAAAGAGAAGATATAAGAACGTGGAAGTGGGATAGTAAAAATTTGTAGAAATGTCAGAGCAAAATAAATTAAAATGAGATGAAATGAATTAAGTGTGAAAAACATAAAGGAATGATATAAGGAAGACATAATATGGAAGAAGGGAAGTCAACGAGATTGTAATTTATCTGTTATCTGTTATGTTTATGTTTGTGTTTAATCAAAATCAATAAAAACCATTAAAAAGAGGGGGGGAGAAAATTCAAGTCATTACTAAGAACAGGGGTAAGCAAGGGTTATTTTGCCTTGGCCGGATCGGTCCCGCGGAGATCCCTCCATGGGCCGGACCACGCTGCACTGGTTTAGCGCAGCGCGCGAGTGGGCAACTTGCTTCGGGGGTGGATTATGGGCTGGTCAGACGACCTCTGTGGGCCACTTCTGGCCCATGTGCCTTAGGTTGCTGACCCCTGTCTAAGAACAAGGGATTGATTAAAGGGTAGGTTCAAAAACTGTCACATTAAGCCTCCCTAAAATACAAAAAGGTGGTTTGACATTCCGAGCAGGTCCGTATCTGAACGAACTGTTTTTCAGGACTGGCATTGCTATCTCTCTCTAGCGTGGATGGGACTTCCAGGAGTAAATGTGCTGTCCAAACTTCTCCTCTAAGTTTGATGTTGATAATAATCAGGTACAAGACTTTCTAAGAAAGTGAAAAAAAATAGCTTGATAGTCTATGGTGGGGTAGGCAACACAGTGCCTTCCAGCCACAAAAGCAGGGCTGGCTGGGGAGCAGGGCTGGATGACCTGCTTCCTGGGGGCCTGCTGTGGAAAAGGAGGAACAGGATGCTCATGTGAGCATGCAAGAATTGCTGCCAATTGATTTCTCCACTCCCTGCATGCCAGCAGTGGAAGAAGAAAGCCTATACTTGTTTACACTTCCAGCAGTTCTTAGGATCCTTCTTAAATGTTTTAGAAAATTTGTTGGGTGTTAATGGCAGTGTTTTCCTAGGTGGAGGAGAACACACAGGAGCAGCCTGAGGTCTGGGTGAGATAAAAACCGCCCATGATTTGCCCCTTGGGTGCCCCAAAATCGGGGTGGCACGGAGCAATAAATCCACCAGCAAAATCTGTGCCTACCAGCCTCTAATTGCTGCTGTAAAAGCATCTGAAGGCCCCAGGTAGAGACCATGACCTCACCCTCATGTCTAATTCATATGATTATTCCGAAGTGTGAGTTTATTGCACAAGAAGAACCTTTATTGTTAAATATGAACACACTGACTAATGTAATACTGCTGTTTGGAACGCGAACCCTGTGATTACATTGTACCAGGCAAATAAAAATCTATTTATTAGATGAGGTATATATGTTTAATGTGCGGTACCATGCAATTATAGCAGATTCTACTTAAATAACTACAAATCATAAAAGCACACATGGCGCATGTAAATGAGGACGGTGTTATGCAGTAACCTGCCAAAATTAATATCCTATCAGGTGAAAAATCTGGGAATGCATTTTTGGCACTGTAATGAAGACATGAGACAATATTATTAAGTTTATTTAAACATATAAGGCTCTGCAACAGCCACAGATGCCACAACAGCATTAGGCTGGCCAGCCCCATGGTGCTCCTTTAGGGCCCCCTCCCAACTCAGCCCCCCCCTTCTCCTCAAGGTGAAACCCCCATGCCACCACCGAATGCTGAACCAACCGAGGCACCTGCAGCTGCTCTGCCACACTCACCTGGACCACATGCTTGAAGCTGCAGGTGGGCATGAAATGGGTTGGTGTCTCCACTCTCTCTCCTATCAAGGGCCCAAAGACACTGTGTGTCTGCATGCTCCTCTCTGCTTGAGTCGATATACAGGGCTCCCACTGTTATTCCTCTTCAGCCTCAATCCTGGTGCTCTCAGGTGAGGTAATTCCACACAGCGCCTCTTTTGAGGGGTTGCTGTTGTCAGGAAACGTCCTACTCACAAGTAGGACCTTGGCAGAGACACATGCCCAACTGGCATGTTCCCTCCCTCCTGGATGATCGTTCGGGAGCTTCTTAAGCATCCCTCAGCCCGAACATCACAACGACCGATGCCAGAAGACATCGGCACACTTTGGGATCCGCAGAGGTTTGCGCAGTTGCGTAACAGAACTCAGCAACTCAGCATTTAGGCTAATGTACTTTATTTACATATAAACACACATGGAGCTCCCTCTCTCTCTAGCATCAGGCAGCAAAGAAAAAGAAGAAAGGACAAAAGTCCCACTTCAGGGAACACAATAAGACAAACATCCTGTCTTCCGTCACTTCCCACTTCCCACTCTGTGGAATGAAAACATCGTCATGTGATAGACAACAAACCCATGACTGCACATGGGGAATGAATCTCCAACACCTGTATCCACTTCTGCCCCATTTTTGAAATGTACTGGAAGACCCTGGGTGAAACTTTCCATGCCATTACCTACCTCCACGCTTGCTTTAGATACCCAGGGAAAGGGCCCTGCATGACTCCTGCCTGCCGCAAGTTAGCTCCAATTTCTCTCCCTTCCTCCCACCACTCTGTCCATAATAATAATAATAATAATAATAATAATAATAATAATAATAATAATAATAATTTATACCCCGCATATCTGGCTGGGTTTCCCCAGCCACTCTGGGCGGCTTCCAACAAAATATTAAAATACAATAGTCCGTCAAACATTAAAAGCTTCCCTAAACTGGGCTGTCTTCAGATGTCTTCTAAAAGTCTGGTAGTTATTGTTCTCTTTGACACCTGGCGGGAGGGCGTTCCACAGGGCGGGTGCCACTACCGAGAAGGCCCTTTGCCTGGTCCCCTGTAACTTGGCTTCTCGCAGCAAGGGAACTGCCAGAAGGCCATCGGTGCTGGACCTCAGTGTCTGGGTGGAACGATGGGGGTGGAGATGCTCCTTCAGGTATACTGGGCCAAAGCCATTTAGGGTTTTAAAGGTCAGCACCAACACTTTGAATTGTGCTCAGAAACGTACTGGGAGCCAATGTAGGCCTCTCAAGACCAGTGTTATGTGGTCTAGGCGGCCGCTCCCAGTCACCAGTCTAGCTGTAGTTTGCGGGTCACCTTCAAAGGTAGCCCCACATAGAGTGCATTGCAGTAGTCCAAGTGGGAGATAACTAGAGCATGCACCACTCTGGCAAGAAAGTCTGCGGGCAGGTCTCAGCCTGCGTACCAGATGGAGCTGATAAACAGCTCCCCTGGACACAGAATTGACCTGCGCCTCCAAAATGACTCCCAGGCTGCACACCTGGTCCTTCAGGGGCACGGTTACCCCATTCAGGACCAGGGAGTCCTCCACACCTGCCCGCCTCCTATCCCCCCAAAATAGTACTTCTGTCTTGTCAGGATTCAACCTCAATCTGTTAGCCACCATCCATCCTCCAACCTTCTCCCAGTCACCAAGATGGGCTATCCTCTCTCTCCATACTTGTGGTTGCTCCTGTTCCTCCCCCTCTGCTGCCTTGCTAAGATTGAAGGCCTCCAAGGCCCCACCTCCTTCCGGGAAGGAATCTGGAAACTGCATCCCATGAGGAAGGAGTGAAACAGCTGGGTATACTTAGCCTGGAGAAGAGAAGATGAAGGGAGCATGTGATAACAATTTTCAAATACTGGTACTGTAATGGAAGAGCTCGTGCAGATGACGCAGACTTGTTTTTGGTTGCTCCAGAGGGCAGGAGCAGGGAGGATGGTTTCAGCCAAACTCTAGGAGAAAATCCCTAAAAATATGAACTGTTCAACAGTGAAACAGACCGTCCTGGGATGTGATAGACTCTCCTTCACTAGAGGTACGTAAGCAGAATCACACCTGACCACTGGTTATGCTGGCTGGGACTGAGGGGAGTTTGAGTCCAACATTTGCAGGTACCTTGTTGGCTACCCCTGCTCCATCGCTACACTTACTAGCAAAAACCAGGGAGTGTGCTTCTTTCTTGGAAAGTGATTGGGCAGAATAGTGCCTGCATACTTTGCTTTGTGTCTCTGTGTGGTATAGTGGTTAAGAGCGGTGGACTCGTTATCTGGGGAACCGGGTTCGCGTCTCCTCTCCTCCACATGCAGCTGCTGGGTGACCTTGGGCTAGTCACACTTCTCTGAAGTCTCTCAGCCCCACTCACCTCACAGAGTGTTTGTTGTGGGGGAGGAAGGGAAAGGAGAATGTGAGTCGCTTTGAGACTCCTTCGGGTAGTGAAAAGCGGGATATCAAATCCAAACTCTTCTTCTGGTTCTTGCAAGGGCAAGAAACATTCACACACACACACACACACACACACACACACACACACACAGCTAATGGTAAGACCTGGCCAACTAGGCAATATCGCAGTTCTAATCACAACTCTGTAAGCTGAACACAGCCCACCAGCTGTGTATTGTGGCCTGCAATGTGTTTGTCATGCTCTCCTCTTTTCGCAGTCCCAAGAAGGCAGTAAGTTTTATCAAATCCCTGGCAGGCTGCCACACATGACTGGTGATCCTGAAGGTATGCAGGCCTGACCTAACAAATCTCTCCCTAAGTCAACGGTGCTGTGAGTAAAGATGGGTGCATTCTTCTGGTTTTGATCTTGAAATAATTGTGGTTTTGCTGGATTAATTTCCCAGATGCCTGCTGAGCATCTGTTTTGCAACTTGTGCTGTCCAAATTGTCCTTCGCTCCAATCCGCTTGTGCTTCCAAGGTAACAGCTTTTGTTAGGCCCACTGCTAGAAGCTGCCTGCCAGTGCAGGACAGCACACCTGTGCACCTTGGTAGCTGCACTTGGCGAGGCATCACTGCTGCCCTGGTTGCCTTGCTAGCTAGAAGAAGGAGAGTATCTGGGCAGGAGGAAGGTATTGGTGCTTTACAGATGTGCTCTGGAACCACAGTGTATCCTTATTTCCCCCAAGGAATCTTCCTCTGAATAACGGAGCTTCAATTTTAACAGCAACTCTTCCTGTTGCCAAGCCACATGAAGTGTGCAGAGGGAATGTCGAAGAAATCTTCATTTCACTTTTTGAAAGAGCTCATTTTAAACCCATTTATCTTCAAGTGGGATAATACCAGACAAGTTTAAAATGCAGAAGCTGTTCATTTAAATAGTTGCGTGTTCAGACCCAGAGACCTCCCCCCTCCCCTAAATAAAGGCACATTTGACTCAAATTTTAGTTTTTGGTTTTTGGCAGAATTTAGGCCACAACTTTATTGATTACAGAAAAGGGAGTGGTTGCATAGGCTCTGGTTCGACTAGCTCCCTACACCCTTGCAGGTAGCGCTGACCCAGAGCTCTATCATTGGTCAACCAAGGGTGAACACCTAGATAGCGGAAAGCCGTGGTCCTGCTCTATCCGCCACCCAAATGTCCGTCCCCCCCCCCCGGACTCAGGCATGGGCACAACCCCCTCTCAGGGGTTGACCAAACCATTTGAGTCCCTGGATTCCTTTAACGGAATACCCTTCACATAGGGATGGCGAGACCGTTCTCCCATCCCTATCACCTGAACCAGAGCCTGTCCGCAACCTTACAAGTTGTGATGATTTGCTACGTTGCAGGCGAAACCCAATTGGCAACAGCCAATCAGCCAAGTGGGGAAAATTCCTGCCGTGCCCCTGTCCCAACGACAGACAACACACGACGCCATAGCTGTCAACTTTCCTTTTTTTTTTTGCAATGGGAAACGGCGCTGGAATAAGGGAATTTCCCACAAAAAATGGAAAGTTGACAGCTATTACGACCACATAGCAAGGTCAAGCACACAAGCCCTAAAAGTAGAGAGAGGTGGGTGGGTGTTCCGATGCACGCATCGAAAAAGAGGAAGCTCTGGGTCACGTGCATGGGCATTTATAGTTCCCCCCAACCTTTTAGCTTGTGTCCCATTGGTCAGATTGAACCCTCCATCAAGGGACCTACTGGTTGGGTGTTGTGGCTGTCAATCACTCCCACCCACAACACGGGGGATTAGGTTGCCAGGTCTCACCGCAATACGTGCCCTCTTTAAGGGAGGACCTGATTTGCCCATTTATCTTTTGTGCTGCCTTTCTTCGTCCATTCATAACATGCCCCTATTTTCATCTGTTCGGAGTTGGAGAGTGTGCTCCATCTGCTGCTACCTGTCTGTCCTCATTTAGGCTGCAAGTGTTTGACGGCAGGACTCTTAACGTTCCACAGAGTATACACGGTGCCTCCAGCACACCAGGGCCTTGCTGCCGTTCGGGGTCTTGTTTGGTTATGTCAGTGCTAGTCAAAATGCGAGCGGAGAGAAAAATATATAAACTTACAGCTTTTCTAAATTAGCAGGAGGTTTATGACATGCACAAGCTTGCAAGAACTCTAGAGGCCACTTATTTAGACATGCAAGGATATGTCAGCCATGGAAAAATTCCTCCGCAACTGAATAGCTAAATTCCTACATTCCGAACAACTTAAGGACATATATTACCTGCTTCTCCGACTTTTCACCCAGGAATTTTTCGGTGCTCCACAATGGGACGCAGACTTTGTTTTTAAAATGTTCAGAAGTTTAGGAGTTCATCTTCCATTAGTCAGCAAAGGTTTGCATAATGTTCAAAGCATGCTTGTTAACAACAAGGTCCTGTTGAATGTGAACAAGTGAGCTCAGAGAGGGATTTTGAAATAACAATTAATTAGGATCTACTTAAATCTGCAGAAGGACATCTAGTTCGAAAAGAAAAATAGGGAAAGAGGCTGAGATGTTCAACTATGGACACAGCTGCTATATCCACAGTGGAATGAGGAAGCTCAAAGGTCTGGGTGCAACCATTGTGGTTTCTTCCCAGTCCAGGAGCTGTGGATGTGTATCATAGAATCATAGAATCATAGAGTTGGAAGAAACCACAAGGGCCATCCAGTCCAACCCCCTGCCAAGCAGGAAACACCATCAAAGCATTCCTGACAGATGGCTGTCAAGCCTCCGCTTAAAGACCTCCAAAGAAGGAGATTTCACCACACTCCTTGGCAGCAAATTCCACTGTTGAACAGCTCTTACTGTCAGGAAGTTCTTCCTAATGTTTAGGTGGAATCTTCTTTCTTGTAGTTTGAATCCATTGCCCCGTGTCCGCTTCTCTGGAGCAGCAGAAAACAACCTTTCTCCCTCCTCTATATGACATCCTTTTATATATTTGAACATGGCTATCATATCACCCCTTAACCTTCTCTTCTCCAGGCTAAACATACCCAGCTCCCTAAGCCGTTCCTCATAAGGCATCGTTTCCAGGCCTTTGACCATTTTGGTTGCCCTCTTCTGGACACGTTCCAGCTTGTCAGTATCCTTCTTGAACTGTGGTGCCCAGAACTGGACACAGTATTCCAGGTGAGGTCTGACCAGAGCAGAATACAGTGGTACTATTACCTTCCTTGATCTAGACACTATACTCCTATTGATGCAGCCCAGAATTGCATTGGCTTTTTTAGCTGCTTCATCACACTGTTGACTCATGTCAAGTTTGTGGTCTACCAAGACTCCTAGATCCTTTTCACATGTACTGCTCTCAAGCCAGGTGATCAGGTCATCAGGCACTATTGTCATCAGGCACTATTGTCAAAAAGTGACAATAGTGCCTGATGACCTCGTAGATGAGGGGGGTGGATTATTCCCCTCACCACCAGGGCTGGATTTAGGTTTGATGAGGCCCTAAGCTACTGAAGGTAATGGGGCCCCTTAGATGTCCAGCTGTCATTTGTCAACAACAAATTGTCACTGCTTTTTGTGTTGAATATATGCTATACCTTATATGGAGACATATCATGCACGAGAATTGGGGTCTTCTGCTCATCACAGTGGGCCATGATACTGTCAGATGGTAAGAAGAGCTCTATGCTGTGGAAAGTCTAACCATGCTGGCTAGCCCAACTGCCATTCGATATGCTTGTCGAGTAGGCAACCCTTCCGTCTCCGTAACGTTATGCTGCAGGAATGTGTGATAAAAAATCCAAAAGCCCAAAGGAAGCTTCGAGTTCCTGTTTACATTTTGCTGGGGGTAGAGGGAATGTTCTTTGTACCAACAGCGCAGCCAAGGAATTCGACCTGGGAGATGCCAAACATGCATTTCTCGTGCATAACTCAACAAAACAGTGCCTCACCCTCCACACCCATATCACAAGCTAGTCAATAGATCTGCCAGCAATCAAGGCATCATTCAGCTATGGTGTGGTTGTGACACTAGGCATTCCCTTAGGAATGATTTCTATTCGATGCTGGAAAATGCCAGGAGCTCTGAACTGGAGTCGTTTTACTCCGAATGCTCCACAATGAATGGTGATGATGTGGGCATCAACGGTGGCATCATCCGTTGACAGCTCCTGATAGGTCTGGGCCGGATCCAACTTGGGAAAAACTTTTCCCTCTGACAGCTATGCCAGGAAATAGCTCGCCCTGAAACTGAATACAGTACTAATGTGAGGGGCTTTATTAATAGCACACTTATAAACACCACAAATATGAATGTTGGCTTTAGTGAGGTGACGGTGGAGCATCTTCCATGTCAGATGTGTCTGACTCAGAGATGCCTTACTCTGAGCAAATTATAGAACTATAGAGTTGGAAGGGACCCTGAGGGTCATCTAGTCCAACCCCCCACCATGGCAGAAACCACAGCTAAAATATCCATGAAGAAGAAGAAGAAGAGTTTGGATTTGATATCCCACTTTTCACTACCCGAAGGAGTCTCAAAGCGGCTAAAATTCTCCTTTCCCTTCCTCCCCCACAACAAACACTTTGTGAGGTGAGTGGGGCTGAGAGACTTCAAAGAAGTGTGACTAGCCCAAGGTCACCCAGCAGCTGCATATGGAGGAGCGGAGACACGAACCCAGTTCCCCAGATTACGAGTCTACCACTCTTAACCGCTACACCACACTGGCTCTCCAACATCTGTTTAAAAAACCTCAAATGGAGTAGAGGCCACCACCTTCCGACATAGTCTGTTGCACTGTCAAACAGTTCTTACCATCAGAAAGTTCTTCCTAGTGTTTAGTCGGAATTTCCTTTCTTGTCATTTGAATCCATGGGTTTGGGTCCTACCTTCTGGAGCAGCAGAAAGCAAGCTTGTACCATCTTCCATGTGACAGACCTTTAGATATTTTTTAAAAAATAAAAAAATAAAAAAATCCTTCCAGTAGCACCTTAGAGACCAACTAAGTTTGTTCTTGGTATGAGCTTTCGTGTGCATTGGCTGATAGGTGTGGAAAACCTGTAGACGATGTGGTAAACCCATTCCCACCACCCTTCTGAGTAATACCCCTCCCCACTCTCTCACTATATATAAGGGTCTGGTGACTTCTGTTTCAGTGTATCTGAAGAAGTGTGCATGCACACGAAAGCTCATACCAAGAACAAACTTAGTTGGTCTCTAAGGTGCTACTGGAAGGAATTTATTTATTTATTATTTTGTTTTGCTGTGTATCAAGACTGCGGTAAGCATATGTGTGCTTCCTTCAGTCTTCTACAGCTCTTCTGAGCTGAGGGATATGGAAGGAAGGAAGGAAGGAAGGAAGGAAGGAAGGAAGGAAGGAAGGAAGGAAGGAAGGAAGGAAGGAAGGGAAAACTGCAAGCAGCAGAATTGCATGTGGTAAATGTGGTAAACCCAGTAAGTCCACAATTTACTTGGGAGTTCTGTTCCAGGATCACACCTAAAGCCAAAATTGTGTGCAGTCAAAACACATTGGGTGCAATAGTTGGTCTCTACGGTGCTACTGGAAGGATTTTTATTTTTATTTTTTTATTTTGTTTTGACTATGGCAGACCAACATGGCTACCTACCTGTAACTAGATATGGTCTGCCACCTCCCAGTCTTCTCTTCTGCAGGTGGAACATGTCCATTTCCCTCAAGTGTTCCTCATTAAGGCTTTGGTTTCCAGATCCTTGACCACCTTGCTCATCCTTCTCTGCACATGTTCCAGCTTGTCAGTATCCTTCTTAAACTGTGGTGCCCAGAACTGGACCCAGTACTCCAGGTGTGATCACCAAGGCAGAACAGCATGTTACTTCTGTCGATCTGAACATTATACTTCTGTTAATGCATTCTAGAACAATATTAGCTTTTTTGGCTGCTGGATCACACTGTTCATAGAGCTGTAGAGTTGGAAGGGACCTCGAGGGTCCAACTGCCTGCAATGCAGGAATCATGTTGACTCATGCTAATTGAATTCAGCATCAATCTTTACTTGAGTACAAATGGGATATGGTGGGATTTCATCTGGATGTGGGCCATAACAGGATCCAGGAACAAATAAAAGAAGGGGCCCTTGTATTTCTCAAGACCCTTATCGAATAGACTTGAGCCCAGAGTGCAGTCAAATAATGTTACAACACTTGGGAACCCCAATACCCAGAGGCCAAACCAAGGAGAACGGGCTCCAGTATGCAATAAAATCCTGTGGAAAGTTTGGTAATAGACATCAGCTTCCCAGATAGATAGATTTGACTGGTACTGGATTTTCCTAGTAGCCAATACTTTTGGAGGGGAAAAGAACAAATTCTGGAAAGCTTTGCCTGCAAATTTTTAATCCTGGTGAAATAAGAGAAATGATAGAGAAATTGGCTTCAACTTCCAAATCTGCAGAGTGCTCAGGATAGTGACCATCACGCTTACTGTTTTTCACATTAGCAAAATACTGCAAAACCCTGGCTGAATGTGGTTTAATAATAATAATAATAATAATAATAATAATAATAATAATAATAATAATTTATACATACATACATACATACATACATACATACATACATACATATATACGACGCCCATCTGGCTGGGTTTCCCCAGCCGCTCTGGGCCACTTCCAGCAAAATATTAAAAATACACCACCTCTGTGTTGTCACATATAAGGTACAAGCAGGGTATATATAGTACTGCCACATATAGGAACAGCAGAGAATTTCCTTCCATCACATTCAAGATTTCACTTGTTCAATATACCCAAATTTCTGACTATTTTCAGCACTCTGGTGCAGCAGCCATGCTGTTCATGGGATCCCCCACAGCACATGGAGTTGCTTGCCTGGATCTGAATCCCCGAAACACCTTCACGGAGTGACAGGGTGTTGCATTGCGCCCTATGGATACCCAACAGCTGCAGACTGGAATTTTTAGCCACCTGGGCAAGGTGGGCTTCCTGCTTTCACGAGTCCTTGCTGCAGCTGCCTCAACAGCCAGAGCTTCTCCTAGTGCTTCTTGCCAGTTGTCTTTTCGAAAGCAGGCACTTGTGCAGGACCTCACCATTCATTCGTTCATTTTATTTGTATGCTGCTTTTCCACACAAACAACAATCACGCTCAAAGTAGCTGACAAGAAAGAATACGGGAAAACAAACACTGCAAGAACACACAGAGGATGGGGTATTCCCCCCCTCTCTCTCTCTCTCTCTCTCACACACACACACACAAACAAACAGAGGACCTGGGCTTGAGATCCTGTAACAAGCAAAAATATTATTACTATTACTACTACTATTTTATATCAATATTGGTCCTGTATACCTGAAGGAGCGTCTCCACCCCCATCTACAGGTGTTGGTCTGCCATAGTCAAAACAAAATAAAAAATTCTTTCCAGTAGCACCTTAGAGACCAACTAAGTTAGTTTTTGGTATGAGCTTTCGTGTGCATGCACACTTCTTAAGACACTCCATTTCAGTATATCTGAAGAAGTGTGCATGCACACGAAAGCTCATACCAAGAACAAACTTAGTTGGTCTCTAAGGTGCTACTGGAAAGAATTTTTTATTTTGTTTCCACCCCCATTGTTCAGCCCAGACACTGAGATCCAGCGCCGAGGGCCTTCTGGCGGTTCCCTCATTGCGAGAGGTGAGGTTACAGGGAACCAGATAGAGGGCCTTTTCGGTAGTGGCACCCACCCTGTGGAACATCCTGCCATCAGATGTCAAGGAAATAAGCAGCTATCCTATTTTTAAGAGACATCTGAAGGCAGCCCTGTTTAGGGACATTTTTAATATTTAATGCTGTATTGTTTTAACATTCATTTGGGAGCTGCCCAGAGTGGCTGGGGAAGCTCAGCCAGATGGGCGGGGTACAAATAATAAATATTATTATTATTATTATTATTATTATTATTATTATTATTACCTCGCCTTTTTCTCTGATGGAACTCAAGGCAAGTTACATATAAAAATGAGAACTGCTAAAAACATGGGGGAAACAATGAAACATTTTAAAAAGTAAAACTATATACACTTACATAAAATCTATTTAACCACATCAATGATTACAATAAAACAGCAGAGCAACAGCCCTTTCTTTAAAAGCAGTCAGTTCCCAAAAGCCTGTTGGAACAAAGAAGTCTTCAGCTGCCTGGCAGAAGGACAACAAGGAGGGAACCAGTCTAGTTTCTCTAGGGAGGGAATGCCAGAGTCTAGTAAATAGAGAAAAAGGCAAGGCCTGCAGACATGTGTTTCCTCTTTGGATTTCTGTTCTTGTTCTCTGAACTGTAATCAGTCCTTCCAAGTGCAACCCATTTCTTATGTGGATTCTTCCAAACTGGCTTTTCCCGGAATCTCTTCTGTTCCACTGGCTCTTCTCCACCATTGGCTTCTCCACCCCATATGGCCTTCTCAAGTTGGTATGGAGAGGGAACTTTTGGAATAGTCACGTAACCTGGTGGACAAAAGTTCTTTCCCATAATGCAGTGCCGGGCCGGGATATTTTGCTGCTATAGGCAAAACCCCCCAGCTCCTCCACCACCTCTTGGGCACTTATTGCTGGAGGTGCTTGCTGTCCCCTGCTTCTCTCTTCGCTCCTGGTCTGCCCCGAAGAGGGTGGCTGTCAGGAATGAGCCAGTTCCGAGCAAAGGTTTGCAGCCAGCTGCAGAAAGCAGCCAGGAACAGAGAAGCTTTGATATTAGTTAGACTGGGGGAGAGCCGACAGCTGCAGACTTCGGCTCTTCCTGACCTTGATGGGCCGGCTGATGAGGCAGTGGCCGAGAGCAGGCTGGAACACAGCCAGAGCTCTCCGGAAGGTCAAATAGGCAGGAACAGACACAGAGAGTTTATCGGAAACGGAAGGGGCTGGAGATGATCCATTCAGTCCAAGGAGTCGGCGAATGGGGGGGGGGGCTTCTAGACAGGAAGTCCAGATTGCTGACATCACAAATCTTGCCAGCTGGCTTATTTGTTCAGCCAAACCTGCTCTTTGCTTCTTAGCCCTGTTTGTAAGCAAAACTCATTCACACACACAAATGTAACGGTTTTGTTCTGGTTGCAATGCCGTAACTAAGGCTTGAACTATTTCTTATCCAAGTTGATAAGTTCTGCTCTGCAAAGCTCATAATTTAAGTTTTCAATCCAAATGGATTAAAAACACAGTTTGATTAACTTTTAAAAAGATAGAATAAAGGGATTCGATACATGTTTTTAAAAGCACAGTTTGTGACTATATCATAAGCATAAATGTCTCTAAGAAACATCAGTGTACTAGGTGGCCAAATGCACAAGTTAGCCCTAGTGCTTCTGCCTATTAGGGTTGCCAACTAAAGCCATGTTTAAAGATACAAGGTGCATTTTAATGGTGACAATAAGATGCACACTCCGAAACAGAACTGCGTTCCAATTTGCTTGTTAGTCTATTTGGTGCAGATCAGAAGAGCTCATTTCAAAATTCAGACAAAAAAAATCCCTCTGTCACCCCTATTAATGCATCTTACTTTTGAAACAGGAGCAGTAATTGAGAACTCAGAAATCTAGGAATAACTTCAGATGGAGAGAAGGCCACCTCCCTGCTTTGTCGCCCAAATACCTGCTGAAGTCAGATTTCAGCTTTTTAAAAGGCTACCTGTTGAATCAAGCTGGGGAAGTTCACAATATTCTGTTCCCATAGACAAAGAGCCTCCGATCAGACCGGGTGGCTGAATACAATTCTGAGAATGTCTGAATAAGTGCTCACTTGTGCAGTGCTTTTCATTGCTTTAGGAGAAAGCTCCAGTGTGTTTACTTACTTTCGAGTAAACATGCACATTATTAGGCAGCACAACATACTTAAATTTCTCCGGATAGTGTTCACTACCAATGCAGCTGACTGGAGCTTTTTCTTTTTATAGTTAGGAGATTCCTTAAAATGTGATTCAATTTATGAAAACTCGTACTAATGAAAAATTCACATTTTTTCCCCCAAATATTAATTAGCTGCTGTTGTTCTTTTTGCTCTCTTAGCCAAGCAATTTGAGAGCAGTCTGTAAAATGGAGGAATTAATTTCGAATATCTCATTGTTGCACTAAATTTGCCTACTCAGGAAGCAATTTCCTGGATGACAGCTTTTATCATGCAATAAAAATATATTAGATAGATTAGATATAGAATAATAAGACCAATGAATAAAGTTAACTAAAGATGCGGCAGTAATTTTTTCCCATGATAAAGGCACTATCAGAAAGGGAAATTCACCCAACCCCATACCAAATTCTGATAAATGGAAGTGAAAAAAAATATAAAAAAATATGCCTTAATATTTTTTCTAATCAAGGCACATTATATCTACATTGCATTGTGGTTGCGACAAGATAGCTGAACTGATGTGATGGTTTAGAATGTTCATAAAGATCCCAACTTCTCAGAAAACAGAATAGTGCAGTTCAGTTTCTACAAGAGAATGGGAATTTGCCAGTTTGGGATTAAAGCTTTCTAGATACAGTAGTTTTCTTTAGGACTAGGAAGGTAGGGAGATTATGGTACAAGGAAGGGTGAAGAAGGGGATATCAGTTAAGAGGAAAGAGCCTTTTAAAGACCTTCAAGGAAGGTCATGCATCTTGGGCAACCTGAGTGCAAGGTGTTAGAATTATTCAATTCTGAATCCCCTGAATTTCCTTGAGACATAGACTGGACTATGTGAACCATTGCCAGCCTAGTGGAATATTTGGTCTCTTCTGATGGAAGACCAGCAACCAGGGCTGGATTTAGGTTTGATGAGGCCCTAAGCTACTGAAGATAATGGGCCCCATTATATGTCCAGCTGTCTTTTGTCAACAACAAATTGTCACTGGTTTTTTTATGTTGAATATATGCTATATGGTAATTTATGGAGCTAATGAAGGGACCCAGGTGGCGCTGTGGGTTAAACCACAGAGTCTAGGGCTTGCTGATCAGAAGGTCGGCGGTTCGAATCCCTGCCACGGGGTGAGCTCCCGTTGCTCGGTCCCAGCTCCTGCCCACCTAGCAGTTTGAAAGCTCGTCAAAGTGCAAGTAGATAAATAGGGACCGCTCCAGCGGGAAGGTAAACGGCGTTTCCGTGCGCTGCTCTGGTTCGCCAGAAGTGGCTTTGTCATGCTGGTCACATGACCCGGAAGCTGTCTGCGGACAAACGCTGGCTCCCTCGGCCTATAGAGCGAGATGAGCGCCGCAATCCCAGAGTCAGACACAACTGGACCTGATGGTCAGGGGCCCCTTTACCTTTACCTTTATGGAGCTAATAGGTATTTAAAGCCATTTGCACATGCAAAATGTGGGCACCCTATATATAGAAATGAGCAAACCAGTGATATTTTAGGGAGCAGGCTAGCAGGCGGGGCAAAAGACTTACATCATAGGAGCCTATGCAACACAAAACACTGTTGCTATATGTAGGTTTTATTTTATTTGCTTTTTATCTTATATTTTGGAAATGTACATCCAATTTTCTTCCTTTAAATTTGGGGGGGGGGCACCCAAGAGAGTGGGGCCCTACGCTATAGCTTGTTTGGTGTGATGGCCTGGGAGTCAGACTCTGATGCTGAACCTGAGGGATCCCAGCCTGCACGGGATTCCCCGCCTCCAGAACCAGCTGAGCCGGGGCCAGGGCCAGGGCTTGAGCCTGAAGGATCCCCACCTGTGCTGGATCCCCAGGTGCAGGCATCAGCAGAGTCTGCTCTGGCTCCTGATGGGAGGGAGGACCCATTGCCTGCAGGTGCTCCACTCCCAGCCTCTTCAGAGGAAGCTGAGGCATCCCCTGGGTCCTGTAACCCACCATCCTCTCCTGAGCTACAGAGGCTCAGGGCAGAGAGGCGAAGGGAGTTAAGTGTCTGCAGGAGGAGTGCTCGCCTCCAGGCCCGGAGGAGAGGCGAGTCTCCGGAGGATCGGGACCGCCCTAAGCATAGGGCCAGATAAAAGCCAGCCAGACCCAGCCCAAGTTGCGTGAGCAACTTTGTTGCAAGCGTGTGCTCAACCTGCAACCTCGTGCCTTGGACTTTGACCTGCTCCCTGCCTTGCTCCCTGCCGGACTGACTTCCTTTGGACCCCTTGACCCAGGACTGGACTTGGACCTCGTTTTACGGACATACCCCTGGGGCCAGCACATTTAGCTTATACTGTACATAAAACCGGCATTGCCAGCAATGCCCTCAATCAAAATGGGTGAAAATAGAAAAAAAAAACTAACTCATAGTAGGGGAGCAGAGACATGGATTACAACCAGCAGAGCCCAAACAGAGACCTCCCTTGCACATTGGACAAGTGGCATTTGGGTACCTCTTGAATACCTTCCATTTTCAACAAGCCTTTTAATGGGGGGGGGGTTTAATCTGTATCTCTATTAGAATATAGATAGATAGATAGATAGATAGATAGATAGATAGATAGATAGATAGAATTGACTTTGATTGTTTTTGTATGTGGAATTGATGTCTATTATTGCAACAACAACAACAACAACAACAACATTTTTATTATTTATATGTTGACCATCCAACTGGGTTGCCCTAGCCACTCTGGGCAGTTGCCAACAAAATATTAAAAACACATGTATGGAATTGTTTTTAATTGTTTTGATTTTGTTGATGTTTCAATTGTGAAATTACTTTGAGATATTTTAATGGGAAGTGATTCATAAATGGAATATAAGAAAAGGGAAGGAAGGAAGGAAGGAAGGAAGGAAGGAAGGAAGGAAGGAAGGAAGGAAGGAAGGGAGACTGCCATTCTAGATCAGGAAGGCGGCAAGAGAATTTCAGGGTTTAGCAGCTGCCATGTGGAGAGATTCTGCTAGTAGATTTTCCCTAGCTCAGAAAGGTGGACTTTAGTGAATAAGATAAACATCAATTGTTTCATGTGAATTTATCTCATAATGCATCAGGGACTTCTTCCTGGATCATGACAAGAAAGTATTTAAAATAAAAAAGCATCTCCTTTTCCCTTCTTGTATCTGAATGGATCCTCTAGAGACATTTAATTAAATTCTGGCTATGACAGAACATTTCTTCACCAACTTTGGCTGGTTCATCTGCTGTAGCCTTTCCGGGATAGCGACAGCCCGGCTACAATGATCTATTCTCCGTTGGCCTCCAAGTTAGATTATTGTAATATATTACACACTGGGCTGCCCTTCAAAACAATTCAGAAGGAGAAGATTCAACTAGTACAGAACATGGCTGCTGGAATTCCGGCTGGTTAGCTCGATGGAGCCACTTTCTGTCAGTTCTGAAGGAATTGCACTGGCTCCTAGTTCACTACCAAGCCCAACTGGAGTTGCTGGTACTTGGTTTTAGAGGCCTAAAATGCCTTGGGGCCCATATTTCTGAAGGAGTGCCACCTCCTGTAACAACCTGACCATGCAATAACATAATCGTGGTGGCCCTTCGGAAGTGCATTCTGCATGTAGAAAAAAGCGAACCTTTTATGTGCTAGCAATGGATCGTGTCTACCATGACATGCCTGCTTCTTGGGAGAAAAGCAATGACAAACCTAGACAGCATCTTAAAAAGCAAAGACATCACCTTGCCGACAAAGGTCCGTATAGTTAAAGCTATGGTTTTCCCAGTAGTAATGTATGGAAGTGAGAGCTGGACCATAAAGAAGGCTGATCGCCGAAGAATTGATGCTTTTGAATTATGGTGCTGGAGGAGACTCTTGAGAGTCCCATGGACTGCAAAAAGATCAAACTTATCCATCCTTAAAGAAATCAGCCCTGAGTGCTCACTGGAAGGACAGATCCTGAAGTTGAGGCTCCAATACTTTGGCCACCTCATGAGAAGAGAAGACTCCCTGGAAAAGACCCTGATGTTGGGAAAGATGGAGGGCACAAGGAGAAGGGGATGACAGAGGATGAGATGGTTGGACAGTGTTCTCAAAGCTACTAACATGAGTTTGGCCAAACTGCAGGAGGCAGTGAAGGATAGGCGTGCCTGGCGTGCTCTGGTCCATGGGGTCACGAAGAGTCAGACACGACTGAATGACTGAACAACAACAACCATGACATGGGAGAACTTCATTCATTTGCTCATGAGTGAGGACACTTACAAATTCCGACATTGTCAAAATCTTTTCTATTTGTCCAGCTGTTTAAAATTATTGTATGATGAAGTAGCCAAGTAGTTCTATTCCTCTCCATTTATGTGCTATTGTCTAATGCTTAATGTAGTGCGTACGAACCCTGAAATAAAATTTTGATGAAAGTTTGATGTGCAATTTTAAAAATATAAATGGGTAACTCGATTCAGGTCCATAGCAGAATGTATAAAGTGAGCTAAAATCTCAGCTGTTCACTGAGGTAGTTCAATAGTACACTGGATCAGCAAACTCCAACATAGAGCAGGTAGGGAGGTGGGACTGTAAATATCATGCGCTTGACTTTTTTTTTTTTAAGAATTTTATTAAATTTTCCAATAATAAAAGTAAAAATAGAAAAAACAGCATTACTCAGTATACATTACAACCCACATTATACATAGAAAAGAAAAGAGAAAGAAAAAAGGAAAAAAACAAAAAAGAAAAATATCTCATCTATATCTTATCTTATTTTATATCCTATAAAGGACCTCCTCCACCCTTTCTTCAGCGTTCCATTCTAATATACTGTAGTAACTTTGTAACTATTACCTTACACTCACCTTAAATTTCCTAATCTGGCAATATTAACATCTCCTCATAAGCTTATCATCATAAACATAATTTCAAAACTCATTACCATTACTAATCCATGACCATTATATCAAAACAAATCATCTTTATCTTGTCTCTATAAGCTTAATTCCATAATCTATCTTCTTACTTTAATACAAAATCTTAATTTCTTCTTTACTATTTTACTCTGACAATCCACTGCTATAGCCTCTTATATTGTCTGATTTCACTTAAATATCTAACTTTTCACGTTGTTTCAAATAGTCTTTGAATTTCTTCCAATCCTCTTGCACCTTCTCCTCCCTCTGGTCACGAAGCTTCGCGGTCAGTTCAGCAAGTTCCATAAAGTCTATCAGTTTCATTTGCCAGTCTTCAACTGTAGGTAACTCTTCACCTTTCCACATTTTTGCTATTAGAATTCTGGCTGCTGTTGTGGCATACATAAATAAAACTTTATCTTTCCTGGGTATCTCATGGTTGGTTATGCCCAAAAGGAAGGCCTCTGGTTTCTTAGAAAAGGTGTACTTAAACACTCTTTTAAGCTCATTATAAATTTTCTCCCAGAAGTCCTTTACTCTCGGGCACGTCCACCACATGTGATAGAAGGTACCTTCTACTTTCTTGCATTTCCAACATTCATTACTCAAACCATGATACATTTTAGCAAGTTTTACTGGAGTTAAATACCATCTATATATCATTTTCATTATATTTTCTCTCAAAACATTAGATGCCGTAAATTTGATACCTTCTTTCCATAACTTCTCCCAATCCTCCATCATTATATTATGACCCACATCTTTCGCCCAGTCAATCATCACCGATTTTACCATTTCATCCTTAGTATGCCATTCTAGCAGCAAATTATACATTCTGGAAAGGTTTTTAGAGTCCTGTTCTATTAATACTGTTTCCAATTTGGATTTTTCTCATTGAAAGCCAATTTTCTTATCTTCTTTAAAAACTTCGTTAATTTGATAATACTGCAACCAGTCCGAGACCCCCTCTTTTACTTGTTCATAGTTTTTCATCTTGAAGGTTTGGCCTTCCTGTTGCAGTATATCCGCATATTTCAGCCATTTTGCAGACATATTTGGTCTCTTATACGCCTTCGCCTCTACTGGAGAGATCCATCTGGGGGTTTTTCTTTCTAGTAAGTCCTTATTTCGAACCCAAACCTGATACAAGGCATTTCTAACAATATGATTTTTAAACGCCTTGTGGGCTTTAACCTTTCCATACCAAAGGTACGCATGCCATCCAAACACATTATCATGTCCTTCCAAGTCTAACACATCTGTATTTTCAAGTTTAAACCAGTCTTTCAACCAACAGAAGGCTGCTGCTTCAAAATAAATCCTCAAGTCTGGCAGGGAGAATCCCCCTCTCTCCTTGGAGTCTATCAAGATTTTATACTTAATTCGGGGTTTCTTCCCTTGCCAGATAAATTTCGATATATCTTTTTGCCATTTCTTAAAGCAGTCCATTCTGTCGATTATTGGTAACACTTGGAATAGAAACAACATCCTTGGCAGTACATTCATCTTTATTGCTGAAATCCTTCCCAACAAGGAAAGTTTCAGTCTTGTCCAAATGTCCAAATCATTTTTAACTTCATTCCACAATTTTTCGTAGTTGTCCTTGAACAAATTTGTGTTCTTTGAAGTCATATTCACCCCCAGATATTTCACCTTTTTGACAAAATTTAGTCCAGTTTGTTCTTGTAATTTTCGTATCTGCATTTGTGACATATTTTTTGTTAACACTTTCGTTTTGGCTTTATTCAATTTAAAACCTGCTACTTTGCCAAATTTATCAATAGTCTCTAACGCCTTTGGAAGGCTATTCTCAGGATCTTGTAGGGATAAAACCACATCATCAGCAAATGCTCTGAGCTTATACTCTTTCTCTCCCACCTTTATTCCTTTTATCGAATTGTCCATTCTAATCACATTCAGGAGGACCTCCAGGACTGTAATAAAAAGTAGAGGGGAGATAGGGCAACCCTGTCTTGTACCTTTTTCAATCCTTATTTCCTCTGATATTACACTATTTACTATTATTTTTGCCTTTTGTTCTGTATAGATGGCATTTATGCCATTCAGAAATTTTTGACCGACTCCCATTCTCTCCAAATTTTTCTTCATAAAATTCCAAGAAATGTTATCAAAGGCTTTCTCCGCGTCAATAAACATTAATGTTGCCTCGGTATTAATCTTCTTTTCCAATCTTTCTAAAATATCCACAATGTTTCTTGTATTACTACTAATATGTCTTCCAGGCAAAAAGCCTGCTTGATCTTTGTGGATATAATCCTTCAGCAGCCTCTTCAATCTCTTAGCCATAACATTAGCAAAAATCTTATAATCCACATTTAGCAATGATATTGGTCGGTAATTTTTCATTTGTGTTTTCTCTGAGTCCGGCTTTAAAATAAGTGTAATATACGCTTCCTTCCATGTATCAGGAGCCCTATCTCCCTCCAATAAACCATTGCATACATCTCTTAACGGCTGGACTAGCCATTCTTTCAATGTTTTATAGTACTTAGCTGTCAAACCGTCTGGTCCTGGGGCCTTCCCTATTTGCATCTCATTTATTGCATCTTCTATTTCCTGTGTTGTTATTGGGTGGTTGAGGATTGATATTTTATCTTCTTCTGGGACTCTACGCAAACCATTATTCTCCAAGTATTGCTCGATCTCTTTCTCCTCTATCGGATCTTTTTTATACAACTTTTTGTAGAATTTCTGAAAACATTTCCTAATTTCCTCCGGACTCTCCAATCATGCGCTTGACTTTTAAAGGGACGTGGGTGGCACTGTGGTCTAAACCACAGAGCCTAGGGCTTGCCGATCAGAAGGTCGGTGGTTCAAATCCCCGCGACGGGGTGAGCGCCCGTTGCTCGGTCCCAGCTCCTGCCAACATAGCAGTTTGAAAGCACTTCAAAGTGCAAGTAGATAAATAGGCACCGCTCCGGCGGGAAGGTAAACGGCATTTCTGTGTGCTGCTTTGGTTCTCCAGAAGCGGCTTAGTCATGATGGCCACATGACTCGGAAGCTGTACGCCGGCTCCCTCGGCCTATAGAGCGAGATGAGTGCCACAACCCCTGAGTTGTCCGCGACTGGACCTAATGGTCAGGGGTCCCTTTACTTTTAGTAATTTAAAACAGGGATGTGGCTTTCCAGATGCCGTTGGAATCGTCTCCAGCTCCCATCAGCCCCAGCCAGCATGGCCATTGACCAGCAATCCTTATTTCAGAGCAAGTGAGGCCACCACCGCTGAGGCCTGGCTCCATGTGATGCACCAGCTGTGAGGGGCAGGCAGAGGGCAGGGTTGCCCTGGGCAGGAAGAAAGGAGGAGCAGAGCAGAGCAGAGTGCAAGGCGTCTTGATTTTGATTTCCCTCGCTGTGAGAAGCCAAGTTATAGGGAACCAGGCAGAGGGCCTTCTCAGTAGTGGCACCTGCCCTGTGGAACACCCTCCCACCAGATGTCAAAGAGAACAACAACTACCAGACTTTTAGAAGACATCTGAAGGCAGCCCTGTTTAGGGAAGCTTTTAATGTTTGATTGATTATTGTATTTTAATATTTTGTTGGAAGTCGCCCAGAGTGGCTGGGGAGGCCCAGCCAGATGGGCGGTGTATAAATAATAAATTATTATTATTATTATTATTATTATTATTATTAGCCGATAACGAAAGTACTGAATCAAAGAGAACTGTTGAAATATTGGACAAAAAAATGAATCACACCCCACCCATCTCAGATAGTGTCAATATTTTTTGATAGGCTGTATGGTCAGGGTCCCACCTGGTTACTGAGGAAGAGAGGCAAGGCATCGGAGAGTTTGCCATGGGGCAGGCACAGCAGAAGAACCCCACCTGACACCCCCAACTGTCTTGAGCTCCCTTCTGCTTCTCCCATGCCCTTCTCCTTCTGGGTAAGTGGCAGCAATGTTTAGGGTTGAGAGCAATGCTGTCCTACCAGCCACAACAGCTGAGGACAATACTTGCATGGAGAAATTTGTTGTAAGGGGCATGTGGCACCCACATGGGGACTCCCTCTCCAACATCCACTGCGGTCAGTCACTGCAGAGAGGGACAGCAGAAGAGCCTAGTTAGGAGGAAGCAGGCCTAGGATCTCACTTGGTTCTTTAATTGAAGCATTTCTCGGTAGACTTAAGTCACACTCGTGTCCCCAGGCACACAATCTGGGAATGACCCTTAAAGAGGAATTCATTAGATTGTCTTCCGGCTTTTTAAGATTTGCTTTATCCTTTGTCCCCACATCACAATAAAGGGGATTTAAGTTCCAGGACTGGCAGGGAGCCAGAGATGTTAAACGGAGCACACAATATATTGCTTCCTGAAAGATGACTTTGGAGGCTGAAAGGGATGGGAGGTGGGAGCTCTCAAAATCTTGGCTAATTGAACACCTAGCGAAGAAGATGGATTATCCCTTGGGGGCAATTAGCAAACTAAACAGAACGGCAACAGAAGGAGATTCATTGCGGAGACCTTCAGCAGAGTTGAAATGCATAAAACAGAACAGCTTGAACACTCTCCATTATCACGGAGGAAAGAAAGAAAGGAGAGACAAGGTGGGAGGGAGCAGGCAATGAACCCTCTACATTTTGGATACCAGTGCTCTTTTTTGTGGATTAAAATTATATATATACACACACACATTTTTGAATTTCCAATTAGGTATTCAATCTTATGGTGTCATGAAGAAGAGGAGGAGGAGGAGGAGGAGGAGGAGGAGGAGTTTGGATTTGATATCCCGCTTTATCACTACCTGAAGGAGTCTCAAAGCGGCTAACATTCTCCTTTCCCTTCCTCCCCCACAACAAACACTCTGTGAGGTGAGGGGGGCTGAGAGACTTCAAAGAAGTGTGACTAGCCCAAGGTCACCCAGCAGCTTCATGTGGAGGAGTGGAGACGCGAACCCGGTTCACCAGATTATGAGTCTACCGCTCTTAACCACTACACCACACTGGCTCTGGACACTGACTGAGGAAGGAGAAGAAGATCCCAGCAAGGGGTATAGCCACAGTCGGTACACACTGGAGCCAGCTGCAGATGGGGAAGGGGAGACTGGGGACTTAGGAGGTACTCAAGGGACATGAAAGGATGTCAGAGGTGCAACTGGCAGTTCACAGGAGCCAGGGGAAGTGGACACATCACCAGGACCAGAGGTACCCCCATCTCTGCGAACATGGCGGGCTCTGAGGCACCAGGAACAGCCGGAGGTGAACTTTTTCCATTAATGGACCATGGCCTGGCTGCTTCAGAAACACCACAGGACTGACCCTAGGATTCAAACCCAGGATCTTCTTTGAAGAGGGGAACCTGGCCTTGTGGTACGACCCTGAACCTATCTCATTGCATTGGACTGGAACCTGTATTTGACCACTGGACTGTCTGACTCCTCTCTAGTGTTGCCCTTGGGACTGTGTGCACTTTCGGGACTTACCTCAAAGTACACCAGGGTTCAGGACACAGAGATAAACATCCAGGTATTTGGTACATCAACAACAAAAAGAAAAAGCAAACATAAACAATGCACCCCCACACCTTATGTAGAAACCACATATTTAGCAGAATACGTAAGAATAGCCTGTTGGATCAGGCCAATCTGGCCCATCTAGTCCAGCATCCTGTTTTTACACTGGCCAACCAGATGCTGGTAAGAAAACAGGGAGCAGAGCATGAGCACAAGAACATTTTTCCCTCCTGTGTTTTCCAGCAGTTGGTATCTGGAAGCATTGCTGCCTCCAACTGTGGAGGTAGAGCATAGTCATAAGGACTAGTAGCCTTGGTGGTTTGAACCTTATCACATGTCCACCACATCTGTGTAATGGTCCCATTTCAGTGCATCTCCACCAGCAGAAAGGAGAAGAACGGAAAAGGTTACAATTTAGTAGCATTGAGTGCCAACGATGAAGCAACTTGAAATAATGTTTTTGGCTTCTCATCTTTAAATTTAGAATCATCAAAATTATCTAAACAAACTTCTTAATATTCAGTTATCGAAGTGGATTGGAATTGGAAACAAAGGAGAGAGGACGGGGGAAGTCACTTAGTAAGATTTGAAACAAGAATTTTTTTTTTTAAGATGAATAAGAAATATTGGTGTTTGTTTTGTTGTATTTGTTGTTGTATTGTTGTTTTGTTTTGTTTGTATTATGTGGAAAACTAATAATTTCTTTGTAAAAAAAAAAAAGAAATAATGTTTTTGGCATTTTGTAGAAACAGACTGCATGAGTTTTGGTTTTTTTATTGGGTTTTTTTTGTTCACCTATTTCACCAGCTGGCCCGTTCTATTCCAGTCTGTCAGGAGTGCGTGCAGGAGCCAGGCCCAGTGACTGGTAGGGCCTCGCATGACTGGGGCCTTCCTGAGTTTGGCTTGGAAGGGCAAGGTGCGGCCGCACAGGTGAGGCTTCACAGATGACTTGTAGCACCTGGTGGCAAGGGCCGGGAGGGGTATATTAGACCAGCATTTCCCTCTGGCTCTTTGTCACAGCAACACACTACCCACCTAGCTGTGCTTCGGTTTCCTGATCCTTGGACCCTTGGCTTCCTGACTCCTGGTTACCTGACTCCTGGACCCTTGGCTTCCTGACTCCTGGTTTCCTGACTGCTGGACCCTTGGCTTCCTGACTCCTGATTTCCTGACTGCTGGACCCTTGGCTTCCTGACTCCTGGTTCCCTGACTCTTGGACCCTTGGCTTCCTGACTCCTGGTTTCCTGACTCTTGGACCCTTGGCTTCCTGACTCCTGGTTTCCTGACCCTTGGACCCTTGGCTTCCTGACTCCTGGTTTCCTGACTCTTGGACCCTTGGCTTCCTGACTCCTGGTTTCCTGACCCTTGGACCCTTGGCTTCCTGACTCCTGGTTTCCTGACTCTTGGACCCTTGGCTTCCTGACTCCTGGTTCCCTGACCCTTGGACCCTTGGCTTCCTGACTCCTGGTTTCCTGACTCTTGGACCCTTGGCTTCCTGACTCCTGGTTTCCTGACTCATGGACCCTTGGCTTCCTGACTCCTGGTTTCCTGACTCCTGGACCCTTGGCTTCCTGACTCCTGGTTTCCTGACTGCTGGACCCTTGGCTTCCTGACTCCTGGTTTCCTGACTCTTGGACCCTTGGCTTCTTGACTCCTGGTTCACTGACCCTTGGACCCTTGGCTTCCTGACTCCTGGATTCCTGATCCTTGGACCCTTGGCTCCCTGACTCCTGGTTTCCTGACCCTTGGACCCTTGGCTTCCTGACTCCTGGTTTCCTGACTCTTGGACCCTTGGCTTCCTGACTCCTGGTTTCCTGACTCCTGGACCCTTGGCTTCCTGACTCCTGGTTTCCTGACTGCTGGACCCTTGGCTTCCTGACTCCTGGTTTCCTGACTCTTGGACCCTTGGCTTCTTGACTCCTGGTTCACTGACCCTTGGACCCTTGGCTTCCTGACTCCTGGATTCCTGATCCTTGGACCCTTGGCTTCCTGACTCCTGGTTTCCTGACCCTTGGACCCTTGGCTTCCTGACTCCTGGTTTCCTGACTCTTGGACCCTTGGCATCCTGACTCCTGGTTTCCTGACTCTTGGACCGTTGGCTTCCTGACTGCTGGACTGCTGCTTCCTGCTTCCCGATCTCTACCCCAGTCCTGATGTACCAAGCCGGAACTCTGACTACATGTAACCTGGACCGTGACACAGTCCTTTGGTCTTCCTCCCATATCTCCTTCAAAGAATCTAGTTTCATTAACTATTATATATATTACAGACAGCATAATTTTAGAATATCAGGTTGTGTTTAATATCATATTTTCAAATGGGGTGTCCTGACTGGAGATTTCGGGCTCTGCTTCTGAGCCACAGCCCTTCCCTAACTGTTTTGCTCATGGAAAGTGAATTATATCCCCACACGTTTAAGACTTTCACAGTAAAATCCTCTTGAAAAGTTCCCAAAGCATGTCAGATCAGCTGTTACCTGTCTCTAATTCATGGCAATCATCTCAGTAACACTTACGTACCTAGCTTCTTGACATAGCTCCATTAGCTCCTCCACTATAATTAACATTATAATGACAACTTGGGCATATTAAACTAAATTTAAATAGCCCTGAAGATTTAACAACTAGCACCATGAGCACAAGGAACAGAAAATGGGAGGAATTTACTGAGGGATTGTGCATGTGTAGGTGGGATTAGTTGCAAAAGGGCAAGTCTTCTTTCTAAGGTGGGAAAGAGCTGAAAAGGCTTGTACTCAAAGCATTCCACAGACATGATCTCAGCTATCTACAAAAAATCTCTTAAAATCTGCCCATATTGCTCCTTCTCCTCCTTTGCCATTTCCCTCCCAAACATAATTGCAGTTTTGATTCTTTTCCCCCCTCCCTGAAGCTCATCATACAGCTATCCCTTTTAGCTGCGCTATCTTCTTTCCTAAATTAAACCTTTCTATTTTTTTTAATATATTGCCTGATGGCTTCGTTTTTTTTATCTTGGTGTTTAGTTCACTATTTCATTGTGTAGCGAAAGGTGGTATACAAATTCCTCAAATGAATGAATCAGAAACAAAATACTGTCCCTACATAATAGGGATGGGCATGGAGAAAATCCAAGTAATTTTAGCCGAAGACTAATAATAATAATAATAATAATAATAATAATAATATATTTGTACCCCGCCCATCTGGCTGGGTTTCCCCAGCCACTCTGGGCTGCTTCCAACAGATATTAGGATGCATTAAAATATCACACATTAAAAACTTCCCTGAACATTCAGATGTCTTCTGAATGTAAGGTACCGGTAGTTGTTTATCTCTTTGACATGAGATGGGAGGGCGTTCCACAGGGCGGGCGCCACTACCGAGAAGGCCCTCTGCCCAGGGGCGTAGCAAGGTAAATTGGTACCCGGGGGCAAAAAAAATTTTGTCACCCCCCCCCCCAGGCATGGGATGGTCAGGTGGTACCAGGTGCAGAAAATTTCTTGTCAACCCCCCATTGATACGTTATTTCATATTTTCTTACAAAGGAATAATAACAAGTAATAAGAAATAAAAACTTATATTTATATCCCACCCTCCCCGGCCGAAGTCGGGCTCAGGGTGGCAAACATCAGATACATAACATTGGTATAAAATCAAACAATAATTAAATTACCTCCTAAAAACATCTCAGAATCAAATTAAAGTCTAATGAGATGGCTTTCCACAGGGTTAGGGTTGGGAACAGTAAGTGCTCCACTGAACTGAAATTTCAGCCTTCACGACATCGGAAAACAGCCAAGTAAACAGCTATTTTGGTGGAGGAGGGTCAAGATATTAACCGATATGCATGAAATTTCATATATAGCTATATAATCCCCAGTATAGTAAGATAAGACCTTTGGAGCAGGCATTTAAAAAAAAAATTCCAAAAAAATATTGATCCCCCCCCCCAAAAAACAAAATTGTTCCTTGATAATTTGTCACCCCCTCCATTATGGAACACAGGGCGGCCGGCCCCCCTCACCCCCTTGCTACGCCCCTGCCTCTGCCTGGTTCCCTGTAGCTTTGCTTCTCACAGTGAGGGAACCGCCAGAAGGCCCTCGGAGCTGGATCTCAGTGTCCGGGCTGAACGATGGGGGTGGAGACGCTCCTTCAGGTATACTGAAATCAACAGCAAACTCACCAAAGGAACTGGGCTCTGACCTTTAGTTTGCAGCGAGTTGTCACAAATGTTTGTCGCTCTATGATATCATCACTCACCAAAGAACACTTTGCTTTGTGGAGAAGGGCCAGACAGCCCTGATAACAGGATGCCCCCACTGTCTGCAAATTATGTGAAGAGATTCTTTTTTTTATGGTATAACAGTGTCACTCCCCCCCCCCAAAAAAAAATTACATGGTCAACTTTGGGAGGAAAGGTTTCCCTTTTTACAAATATGCCATAGTATTTTTGGAAGTGAGCCATGGTGTGATTGTACGTGCTCACTTGCTGTGAGATTGGCTGTCATTTTGTCCCCCAAGCCGCAACGTCAGCTTTTGAGTGAGTCCTTCTGTGCCAAAATCTGTCCAGTGGAAAGAATGTCCCGCATTAAGCGGCACATCGTGCCTCGTGCTTTTTCTTTCTTGCTACTTCTGTGACGGTGAAATCCGTTTTAGCTTTCCTTCTTGGCTCCTGTGTCTCAGCTTCATGGGAAAATGCCTTTGGTCTCATAAAAAAATGCAAGGCATGCATAGTAGGTCTCTGATAAATTCTTATATGAAATTTGCAAGCAATTTCACCTTCCATTATTTTGCTTATTTTTTCCCCTCCATGTTGGAAACTATTCACTGTAAATTCTGCAACCTTACATTTTGCAACCTTAAATTACGCCCTCCACTCAAAGTCTGGCAGTGTTGTTCTTCTTGATATTAAATTTCTATCCCACTTTTCCTTCCAAGGGAGTCCAGGGCAGCAAACAGAAGAGTAGTACTGTAAAAGAATAACATCACAAATAAAATAAAAATCTTTTTAAAAGCATTTTTTTTCAAACATTGTACAACAGGTGCACACTCTTATAGCTAATAATTTCAAGGTTGGCAGGAATATGCCAACTTAATACTTAATAAACTTAATAAACTTAATAAACACTTTTGGAGAAACACCCAGTTACAAGATTAATATTACTAAATCAGACATTTCTTGAATCTATCCAATAACTCAAGTGACAGATACATTCTATAAACTTTGGATCTCAATTAAAAATAATTCAATAAAATACTTAGGAGTTTGGGTGCACTCAGATTCACAAACAATTGTTGATCATAACTGTAATAAAATAAGTACACAGATAGATGAAGATGCTACAACTCTCTTGGATCAGCTACGTCTGTGAATCTTCCACTCAAGCTGTTATTTCTATTCTCTGCTCCACAATTGGAAACAGATTATCTGAAACTTAATTCTTTACAGAGCATCCTTTTATTTGCTGTTCTTTTGGGTTTATTTGACCATATGAGTTGAATTCATATGGCCAAATAAACCAAATAGGACAGCAAATAAAAGCTTATATCAGAAAAATTATGGAGGCATTAGAATATCAAACTTCAATGCTAATTTTTTCTAGAAAAAGTGGTGCTTGAACTTGTTCTCAGATAAGATAAGATAAGATTTCTTTATTGTCATTGTACAAGTACAATGAAATTAGATGCCAACCCATACAAACAACTTGGGGGGGGGGGACACAGTTTCAGCTGCACATACAGGTGAAACTCGAAAAATTAGAATATCGTGGAAAGGTTCATTTCTTTCAGTAATTCAACTTAAAAGGTGAAGCTAATATGTGAGATAGACTCATGACATGCAAAGCGAGATATGTCAATCCTTTATTTGTTTTAATTGTGATGATTATGGTGTACAGCTGATGAGAACCCCAAATTAACAATTTCAACTTTGGGGTTTTCATCAGCTGTATGCCATAATCATCACAATTACAACAAGCAAAGGCTTGGCATATCTCGCTTTGCATGTCCTGAGTCTATCTCACATATTAGTTTCACCTTTTAAGTTGAATTACTGAAAGAAATGAACCTTTCCACGATATTCTAATTTTTCGAGTTTCACCTGTATGTGCAGCTGGTAAAATGTAAAGGGACCCCTGACTGTTAAGTCCAGTAGCGGACGACTCTGGGGTTGTGGTGCTCATCTCACTTTACTAGGCGAGGGAGCCGGCGTTTGTCCGCAGACAGCTTCCAGGTCATGTGGCCAAAATGATTAAGCCACTTCTGGCGAACCAGAGCAGGGCACGGAAACGCCATTTACCTTCCCGCTGGAGTGGTACCTATTTATCTACATGCACTTAACGTGCTTTTGAACTGCTAGGTGGGCAGGAGCAGGGACTGAGCAACGGGAGCTCACCCCATCGCGGGGATTCGAACCGCTGACCTTCTGATCGGCAAGCCCTAGGCTCTGTGGTTTAACCCACAGCGCCACCAGTGTCCCAATCTTGTAGTGACAAGTAAATGTGTGGACCAAAGCCCAGGTGGATGCTCTAAACCAGGGGTCAGCAAACCTTTTTCAGCAGAGGGCTGGTCCACTATCCCTCAGACCTTGTGGGGGGCCGGACTATAGTTTTTTGGGGAAAATGAACAAATTCCTATGCCCCATAAATAATCCAGAAATGCATTTTAAATAAAACACACATTCTACTCGTGTAAAAACACCAGGCAGTCCCCACAAATAACCCAGAGATGCATTTTAAATAAAAGGACACAATCTACTCATGTAAAAACACGCTGATTCCCGGACCGTCCGCAGGCCGGATTTAGAAAGCGATTGGGCCGGATCTGGCCCCCGGACCTTAGTTTGCCTACCCATGCTCTAAACATTGATTCAAAATGCCAGGGACATAGCCATTCACCTAAACAGAATGAATTCTATCCCTTCAAGAGGAATTTCGCCGAGTCCCACTACCACCTAGCCAAGACAACTCGGGAAACTTTCTTCCCCATATGAGACTCTCAAAAATATATAAACTGAGTTTGAGACTTCTTGTGCTGAGCTGCCCAGTCAAGGTAAAAACAAAGATCCCTTATGAACATCTAGTTTATGCCGTACTTTTTCCTGCGCATGAACAGGCTTTGGACAAAGGGATGAAAGAACAATTTGTTGCAATCTATGATCTATGAAAGACTGACTTTATCCCAGGCACGTCCAGGCAGAGAATCATCTCGCCCCAGTGACAAATGCATAGCTCTGTGTTTGAGAACAGAGCACCCATTTCAAAATCTATGAGCTGAAGTAACCATTAGCTGGAAAAGAAGTCTTTGGCATCAGCTGCTGAAGGAGAGCCCTGCGCGAAGGTTCAAAGGGAAGACTTACCAGGGCAGCCAGAGCCCAATTCAAATTACAGTTAGGAAATCAGTGAACCACCAATAAGCTAGTAAGTGTCACACCTTGGGGATGATTAAAAATGGACCTCTTTCCTTCACATTCCAGAATAATGTTGAGTGCCGCTACATGTCTCTTTAACGTGCAAATACTGGGAGAAAAAGTCTGAAGATGCACCTGGCTCCAGCTTTCAACCATTTGTGCGCCACCGCACAAAGGCCTTCCATGTGCCTCCACAGAGTTTGTTAGTACAATATCTTTTGTATGTCAGCAAGGTCCCCCAGCACTATTTTTGAAGGTTCACACTGCCTGAGCCAGAGCCACTCAAACTTCAGGCAGTCAAACTGGAAGATAAGAGTCTGCAGATGAATCACGGGGCCCTGAGAGAGGTCTGTTGTGGGCGATGGCTTCCAGTGTTTCCCGGCAGACAAAGTCCTCAAAATTCAAAACACTATTTTTAAGTACATGGGTACTTGAGAAGAGTTTGGATTTGATATCCCGCTTTTCACTACCCAAAGGAGTCTCAAAGCGGCTAACATTCTCCTTTCCCTTCCTCCCCCACTACAAACACTCTGTGAGGTGAGTGGGGCTGAGAGACTTCAGAGAAGTGTGACTGGCCCAAGGTCACCCAGCAGCTGCATGTGGAGGAGAGGAGACGCGAACCCGGTTCCCCAGATTACTAGTCTAGCACTCTTAACCACTACACCACACTGGCTCTCAACATGGTAGCGTTTACACAGTACCAAAAATGTATACACAGCTTTTTTCTTCTGGCGGATGGATGCAGATGTGGTGCTGTCTGGTTGCTGCCCACCCCATGATTCATCGCACAATTCAGTATCAGTACGGCAGGACAGAGGTGTGCTCTCCCGAGGCCTCATTCCCAGCATGTTCACCCTTCTGTCTCAGCAATGTCTACACTGGCTTGGTCATGCCCACAGAAAGGAAGATGGTAGGGTCCCCAAGGATGTGCTCTATGGGTAGCTGGCTTCAGGCACCAGGCCCGTTGGTACGCCAGCTCTGCAGCAGTATCCAAATTCAGGTGGAGGCACAGATTGCTGGGTGCAACACTGATCAACTGTTCAGAATTCCTTCCAGCTGCTTTTAGGAGTTGTGTGTCGAGGTCCCCAAACCACCCCCCAAATAAACACACACTTCACACAGTAATTTAAGTTTAAGGTTTTTGTGGCATGATTTTGGCCACAACTTTATTAAAATACAAAATATGTGAGTGGTTGCTTAGGCATTGGTTCAGACTATCTGTCCCACCTGGGGACAGAACTGACATCCATCTGCCTGTGGAAGTCAGTAAAGGGAAAACACTTTGGGGAGAGAATGGGAGCCGGGGGTCTGACCCTCGCCTCTCCCCTAATGCTCCCAGGGGCTCTTGCGTGGCCCTGGTCCCTGACCGGGGGATACAGACAAAAGCATGGCGAGCCGCTGGATTCCTTTAACGGAATTCCCTGCGCAGCAGCAGCATTGGAGGGGCAGCCACAGTCAACCCTGCCCCTCCACCAACACATTAATGACCAATGCCTAACCGCCAACCTTACAAGTTGTGAAGAATTGCTACGCAGTAGGCGAAAACCAGATGGCACAAGCCAATCAGCCAAATGGACAAAATTCCTACCAGGCCCCTGCCCCAAAAGCAGACGACCCCATGACAGGCATAGCAAGGTCAACGCAGAAGCCTAATAATAGGGAGGAAGGGCGGGTGATCTGATGCACGCAGCAAAGAGGAATCCCACGCTGTGTGCAAAGAAATATATAGCCTCTGGGCTGTCCATCAACAGTTGCAACATAGAAATCTCCCCAATGACACCCAGAGCCCAATCACAGCAATGGCCATCTATACGATCCTGCCCAGCGACAGAGGGGTGACTTGCTGGACTCCACCACAACACATGCTCTCCATGAAGGAGAACCCGCTCTACCACCAGTTATCTGGTGCCACCCTGGCATTCATGTGCTTGGATCAGGTGCCAGAGGTTCAGGATGAGTCTGTAAAAGCTCTTTCCTGCAGAAAACCTTTGTGTTTGTGTTGCAAACAATCACTCTCCAGCCTAGCACATCGCGGTTCCATTTAAGATCTTAAAGATGGAAGACTTTGCAGCCAAACAACACCCAGTTGTGTTTTGGAACCAATCCCACGAAGCTAACGTCACCTACTGGCAGGTTCACATTAAAAAAAAAAAAATTAATGCGGGGAACGGGACGAAGGCTTCATTATAAATATGTAGTATCTATATGTAAACACACGATTAAAAAGTATATATACATTTGAATGGTTAGGTTAAACAGGCAACAAATGTGGCTTATCTTCAACCCCACATCTTTGACACCTGTAAAGCCACATAAGGGAGTTTTAAGCTGCAGACGGCGACTGTGTTTATGGATCTGATAACTTTATAGGGCAGAGCTGAAAAAGAACAGATTCTTTTTTCAGCTCAGGCCTATTTTTGCAACCTAAGAAATGCAGAATACGATCCCGTGCGCAGCTATGCTGTTGAAAAGCCACAAAAGGCAACGAGGTTTAAGCCACCAAAATGTGTACGAAGTTGCATTCCATATTGCTGCAGTGGTTACAAGTGCATATAGTGTTTTTAAGTGGGCAAAAGCGGAAGAATCAATGCCATGCATCTCTTGCTGACAGATCTTGGGTAGCATCGCTAGGAAAACTCTCTGGTCATCATCCTCTGTCACCCCGTGAGTACTACCTACACCTACCTCTCCTTCCCCATCCCCAGCAGGCCCCCATGTGTCCCAGTCCCAGCTGCAACCCTCGCCAAGATCCTCTTTCTCCTCCCCAAACTCCCGCCAGTTCATGACAGCATCCATCAGGGTTGAGTTTCCTTGAAAACTTGCTCTCTTTTATCAGGACCAACTGAAAGCCACACAGGTCCTAATAAAGGTATTAGCCTCCAGTTAGATTTTATCCCTGCTTCCAAGGAACTGACCAAGCTACCTGCTGTGTTTGTTGTTGTTGTTGTTCAGTCGTTCAGTTGTGTCCGACCCTTCGTGACCCCATGGACCAGAGCACGCCAGGCACGCCTATCCTTCACTGCCTCTCGCAGTTTGGCCAAACTCATGTTAGTAGCTTCATGTATTTATCTCAGCCTGAGCTAAAAGAAAAACGAACAAAGAAAGTCATTGGAGTTGTAAAGCAGGCCAGTTTTATCTAATCTGTTTAGCAATGACTAAACTCATTGCGAGAGGTGAGGTTACAGGAAAGCAGGCAGAGGGCCTTTTCTGTAGTGGCGCCCTCCCTGTGGAAAACCCTTCCATCAGATGTCAAGGAAATAAGCAGTTATCCTATTTTTAAGAGACACCTGAAGGCAACAAAATAATCCAGAGGAAAATTGACTCATGTCACGTACTGATTTTTCCTTCCATTTTAAGATTCTGACAACTCGGGTACAGCAACAGTTTTGTATCTAATCATTTCCACATATAATTTCTGCTTTTGGCACTGTAGTGCTCAAAGGCAATCATTACAGCAACGTCCACTCAGTGGTTGCAAGATGGGGTCAAGATTACTTTTTATTACCTACACATTTGCTCCCTTTTAAACAACAACCATAACAATGACAGTTTGGAATCAGGGCCGCCAGATGGCACTACCTGGGTGTCAGGGATTTGCCTGCTCCTCGCGAGGAGAGCCCGGGGGGAGGTCCTACTCGTGAGGAGAGCCCAGGCAGGAGTACTCCTTGCGGGGAGAGCGGGGAAGGTGATCCTGCTAGTGGGAAGGATCAGGGTAGGGAACCTCCTCGAGAGGAGGTCTTGCTCAGGTACAGGGAGCCCCAGCCACTGTTGTCATCTGACTCCTCTCAAAGCCCATCGCCAGAGCTCTCTCCCGCGGAAGAGGAGGAGGAGCCAAGGGTCAGGGATGATGAGCAGAGACCCAGCAATGCCAGCCAGAGGCGATCAGAGGGGGAATTGCAGCTTCTGGCTCCAGCGCAGCATTGGGGGGGGGGTCAGGGGACACAGAAGACGTCGTTTCAGGGTGCCGAGGCTTTGGTGCTGGGCAGGAAACAGGAGAGGGGCACTTCCGGATTCTGCAAGTGACTGAGTGGTCATGTTTTTAGCTAGCTCTGCACTGTAAATAGTTATGCACAATAAAGTAGTCTTTAGTGTAAGGGGACTCTGTCGTTACTCATGAGCAACACCGTGGTGTACCCTGACACTGGGATTTATGAGTACTCAGGCAAGCTTCTGCACATCCCTGACTATAATGCTTTTAAGAGGTTAAACAAGCAAATTCCTATTTGGGCAATAATAATTCCAGTTAGTTAGAGATCACTGGGTAGAAGTATACTGTGCACATTATGCGGAGGGAGATCTTTGTCAAGCCAGAAGCAAATGAGAGATACTTACCTATTCAAACGGAAAGAGCTGGCGGTTTATTTAAAGGAAGCCGGTTGCGCAGCAGGGCGAAATCTTCAAGTGGTGATTACAAAAACCGCACATTGGTTTCAATTTCTACTCCACATGCCAAGAGCAATAGCATAATTTGCTTCCAGAAACAACTCTGCAAATAAAAGGGGCAAATTAATTCAAGCAACAGGCAATGAGTAGGATGGCTGTCTGCCAACACGGAAGAAGGCAGGCTGCACATTCTTTTCTTCATGGTTCACGCAGTAGCAAAGTAGAGATTAGGGGTCAGTAAAGTTCTGGGCTGGTAAAAGGATCTGCTCAGGAAGTTTACATTCTCTTGGTAGAAGAACCCCCCCCCCCGGCGTACATTAGCATATATTTTATTGAAGCAAAATCTCAATGTCAAGCATAAGGATGGTGGAGAATTCTGTAATAATTGGATGTGAAAGCGAGCTCTGCAGCTGTTCACTCATTTGTTAGCCTGGGAAGACGGTTGCTTTCTATGTGAGCACCAGCCGTCTTTAACAAATATTCATTTTTATTGTTGTTGGAGGTGAACATTGTTTTCAAACCCGGGGTCTATTTAAAGATAGATAGTTCTGTAGATATGTGAAATAAAACAAAACTGTGTCAAAGCCATCATATATATCGCTCCATAAGACGCACCTTTTTCCTCCTGAAAAGTAAGGGGAAATATCTGTGCGTCTTATGGAGCGGATGGTGGTCCCTGGAGCCGAATTGCCCAGGGGCCAAAAGAGGATCGTGCTTTTTATTTTTACAAAGAGAAAAGGGGGTGTTGAAAGGACCCCACTCAGCAGCTGATCAGCAAGAGATCGGGAGAGAGATAAGAGTCCCGGCTCCCTTTCAGCCCCGCCCTCCATTGTTGAATGTGCTGCAGAGGGAGGTTGTTTGTTTCCCCAGCGACATTTGACTGGCTGATTAGATTATCTGTCTGGAAACTGTAGAAATGGCTCCCTTTCCTTAAGAAGCTGTAGAAATGTGAGTTGAACCCCATGAAAACGGGGCTTTTCCTCTTTGCTTTTCCCCCTTTGCAAAAGAAGCTTTGCTTTTCCCCCTTTGCAAAAAAGCTGCACAAATCTGAGCTGATCCTCAAAAAACAGGGCTTTTCCCTTTGCAAAAAAAGCTGCACAAATTTGAGCTGATCCTCAAAAAAACAGGGCTTTTCCCTTTGCAAAAAAAGCTGCACAAATTTGAGCTGATCCTCAAAAAAACCCAGGGCTTTTAGAGGAGGAAAACAAAAAAAATTAATTCTTGTTTCCTCCTCTAAAAACGAGGTGCGCCCTATGGTCCGGTGCGCCCTATGGAGCGAAAAAACATGGGGTGTGGGTGTGGGTGGGTGTGTGTATACACGTTTCATAGCCATCAATCTTCCTGTTAACTTTTCAACTAAAGCAATTTGTCAAATGTTTGTATACCACCCGGATACTGTTAATCCTAGACCAGTTATCCAGTGTTAACTTACCAGCTGACAAGCCACCACTATCAAAAATACGGACAACAACACTGAGAAAGACATTGACACTTGCAATCTACTATTTTACCCATTTCTTCCAAGACTTTTTGCCCAAATTGATTTATTACCACATAATTCCACCACAATATGGTAGGAGGTTCCTTAGTGTCTGCACGTCAATTTGTTGTTGTGGTTCAATGGAACAGGTGTCAAGTATCACCTATAGATCAGTTTTGGTGTGTCTTCATGCGTGCATGCAGAAACAAATTTCCGTAGCTTTTTACTCAATAGGACATTCCATTGCGCATCTGAAATTTTAATATTGAAATCTGTTTCCAAAACTTTTTTAAGAACTGGAATCATTTTGAGTGATTGGTAAGGATCCAGTAGATGAAAGAAGTTGTTCTTTTAAGACTTGAAGAATATTCTGATAATAATGTTTCCATTTTAGTTGGGCTTAGTGCCTTTAGCTTATGTTGTTGTTTGTTGTTGTTGTTTAGTCGTTTTTAGTCGTTTAGTCGTGTCCGACTCTTCGTGACCCCATGGACCAGAGCACGCCAGGCACTCCTGTCTTCCACTGCCTCCCGCAGTTTGGTCACACTCATGTTGGTAGCTTCAAGAACACTGTCTTATTATTGTTAAAATGTAAACGATGATGTAGTTGGAACCGTGACATTTGTGTGTTTTGGAGCTGATGTTTTGGTTCTTTCCCAATTTTAGGAGTCCAACCCATTGACTAGCCCCCTCCCCCTATGAAGGCCTCTAGACTCCCATTGTTTAAATTGCAGTATATTATCCTTTCCATAGAACCAGGGCTTTTTTTTAGCTGGAACTCGCCAGAACTCAGTTCCGGCACCTCTCCGGTGGGTGCCATTGCCATTATAAGAGAACAAGGTGAGTTCATGGTGAGTTCTGGCACCTCTTTTTCTAGAAAAAATAGCACTGCATAGAACAATGGATGGAATATTATAGGTGATAACAGTGATTGTTCTGATGAAATAATTCCCCCCCCCACTTCTGCCATACCTGCAGAGTGTACTTCAAGAAAGGGTTTAAAAACCGAGCTATCCAATTTAATATTTCCTTTTTTAAATGATATGGCTCAAAGACACATAAGGTCTTCACTTGCACATTCCTTTTGTTTGCCTAAATCATTGCAAACAAAGGCATACGCTGCATGCAGTTGAAAAAGCTCTATTTCTCTATTTTTAGATTACTCTCCAATTTTGGAGAGGTTGGTCTCAATAGGGATAGGCAACACCTAGGTAAGTTAAACCAGGTAAGAGATTCATTTTTACAGAGGCCGGGATAGGTTTATTTTCCTCCATCTTTGTAAATCTTTCGAAATACTCTTTAAAAAAATGGTTTGTAATGAAGTTTTTTAAAAACTTTTGTTTTAGAGGACCACACCCAAATATTTATATTTTGGGATGTGAATTGCTATTCTGTGTAAAAGAACAGTAAATGTAAGCAGGAGCCGACACGATCACTCTATGATAAATTGCAGTTTAATAGCAAATAGAAAACATAAAACCAGCCTCAGAGCTGAAACGCTTGCTCCCAAGACTGCTGGTTACAACTAATGATGACTCATCTACTCAGCAGCGTCCTTTCCCTTCCATTTAACACCTGATGAAGGGCCCACCCTCTGACGTCGTTTACATAACTTTAACTTCCCCCTCTGTTGTATTCCACCCTTACGGCCGGCCATTCCTGCAGACTGGTGGGTGGAGCATCACTCTCTGAAGAACTACATTCTTCTATCTCTCAGATTTGCACTTCCCCTCCTTCTCTTTCCTCTGCAACTCCTCCATCATTCCCCCCCAGCAGGTCTGGACTGACACCCATATCAGACAGCTGGGAATCTTCACTGATGTCATCCATCCTGACAATAAAATATATTCTGAAAAAGAGAAAAGAGGCCTGCTTCTTGGGAGGAAAGCAATGACAAACCTAGACAGCATCTTCAAAAGCAAAGACATCACCTTGCCGACAAAGGTCTGTATAGTTAAAGCTATGGTTTTCCCAGTAGTGATGTATGGAAGTGAGAGCTGGACCATAAAGAAGGCTGATCGCCGAAGAATTGATGCTTTCGAATTATGGTGCTGGAGGAGAATCTTGAGAGTCCCATAGACTGCAAGAAGATCAAACCTATCCATCCTTAAAGAAATCAGCCCTGAGTGCTCACTGGAAGGACAGATCCTGAAGCTGAGGCTCCAGTACTTTGGCCACCTCATGAGAAGAGAAGACTCCCTGGAAAAGACCCTGGTGTTGGGAAAGATGGAGGGCACAAGGAGAAGGGGGGCGACAGAGGATGAGATGGTCGGACAGTGTTCTCGAAGCGACTGGCATGAGTTTGGCCAAACTGCGGGAGGCGGGTGGAGGATAGGCGTGCCTGGCGTGCTCTGGTCCATGGGGTCACGAAGAGTCGGACACGACTGAACGACTGAACAACAACATCTCTTGGAGTTGCACTTCCCCTCCTTCTCTTTCCTCTGCAACTCCTCCATCATTCCCAGATGGACAGGGTATAAATAAATTATTATTATTATTATTATTATTATTATTATTATTATTATTATTATTATTATTATTTCCCCCTGCAGGTCCGGACTGACACCCACATCAGACAGCTGGGAATCTTCACTGATGTCCTCCATTCTGACAGTAAAATATATTCTAAAAAGAGAAAAGAAAACCACATGGTGCAGCCCTTTTGGACGACACAGAGTGGCAGCGTAATCTTATGCTTGGTGGGGGGCTATGTTCCCCACGTCAGTTGGGCGTCATTCCACCAAACTCATGTGCCATCTTACCTATCATCTCTCTCTATTTCCAGTCATTGTTTTGCTTTTATCAAACCACGTTTCAATGCGTTCCCTCCGAATACCCTTTTCCATAGATTTTCTAGGGGTCACGTCTCGGTTTTATGTTCCTTCAACATATAGTGCTTATATGTCCTTTATATTGTGCTGTTCGGAAGAACTTATTGTTACCATTAATCCATAAATGGCCTGGGCATCCAGTAGAGACTTTTATCTTGCTTTCTTATTGCAAGATACAGACCAGTATGTAACTCCTCAAACGGCGAAATTTTTAACTTCTGTTCTGACATATAAGCGACGTAATGGACTGCTGTTTGGAAAGTGAAATTTCCTTATAATTCCCATATTTAATTTTTGTATCCTTATTAAGGCTTTTATTGTCATTAATTTTTAAATTTAATGTGTGTATTTGTCTCAGTATTCTTTTATATGAGCTTAAAGCTGAAATAAAGTGATTGATTGATAGATTGATTGATGCAGCCCTTCTAGAGCTGGACCATGTCAAAGTACCACTGGGAGACAGACTAGGAGAGCATTCCGTGTTAAAAAGATGCAGCGCACGGGAGAACATCATAATCGGGAAAAGATTCTGACTTACCGTATTTTTCGCTCCATAAGATGCACTTTTTTCCTCCTAAAAAGTAAGGGGAAATACCTGTGTGTCTTATGGAGTGAATGGTGGTCCCTGGAGCTAAATTGCCCAGGGGCCAAAAGCAGATTGTGCTTTTTATTTTACAAAGAGAAAAGGGGGTGTTGAAAGGACCCCACTCAGCAGCTGATCAGCAAGAGATTGGGAGAGAGATAAGAGTCCTGGCTCCCTTTTAGCCCCGCCCTCCTTTGTTGAATGTGCTGCAGAGGGAGGTTGTTTGTTTCCCCAGGACATGTGACGGGCTGATTAGATTATCTGTCTGGAAACAGTAGAAACTGCTCCCTTTCCTTAAGATTTTTCAGAAATGTGAGTTGAACCCCATAAAAATGGGGCTTTTCCTCTTTGCTTTTCCCCCTTTGCAAAAAAAGCTGCAAAACTTTTAGCTGATCCTCAAAAAAAACCCAAAGCTTTTCCCTTTGCAAAAAAGCTGCAAAACATTTAGTTGATCCTCAAAAAAACAGGGCTTTACCCTTTGCAAAAAAAGCTGCAAAACTTTTAGCTGATCCTCAAAAAAACAGGGCTTTTAGAGGAGGAAAACCAGAAAAATATTTTTTCCCCTTGTTTCCTCCTCTAAAAATGAGGTGCGCCCTATGGTCCAGTGCGTCCTATGGAGCGAAAAAATACGGTAACTTCTCTGACCTAAATCTGCATTCTAAATATTACATCCGTATTATGTGAATTTTCTGAGAATGTTGGTTGGCTTTAAAAAGACATTTAAAGGGACTCTAGCATAGTAATTCCCAAACTGTGTGTCGTGGGAGAACTGCCAGTGTACTGCAAGAAACAGATTAAATCACTGAAGTCTTCCTGTGAGTGCAAAGTACAGGCACATCTCATTTTATTGTGCTTCGCAGATATTGCTCCTTACAAGGAGCCCGGCTGCTTGCAGGGGAAGAAAGCCCCTCACTTGCCACTGCCTCTCTTCTGGCCATGGGAGTGGATCTGGTTTGGGCTGCAGCCGGGTACAGTACAGTGTAAATAGGACTGCGCTGGGAAACAAAATAAATCAATAATGGGTGACTTGCTTTGTTGTGATATTCGCTTTACTGCAGCGGCCTGGAACTGAACCTGCAATATCTCTGAGGTAGGCCTGTACTATCACGCAGAGGAGAAGTATTTGATACTGACTTCTGTGACCTTGCCCGCTTCCATTCAACTTCTGTGGGGAGCAGCAGGCAATTTGGGATGATTCAGTTAACTCTTAATGCAGAGGTGCAGCAAAAATTTCCACCGCATTGAGAAGATGTATATTTTAAAGCATTCTGCATTTCTTCACGGGTCTCTGCATTGGGCTTGCCTTTCTCCAGTCAGGAGGGAAACTCAGAAACGTGACTCACACGGAAACCCAGAGAGTCGGCTCCACTATGTGTGGGTAATTTTTATTCTCACACTGAAAGTAAACATCGTTAGGTATGAAGTGGGCCTCTAATTTTAAACCATTAAAAATAAAACAGCTCCTTTACCTATCGGAAGCTTGGGAACCTGAGTTAAAGCGTTTCTGAAGTGTCTCAGGTCTGGCAACGTGAACAGGTTAATGCTAAAATATTGATCACTACACAACACATGGTGAAGGACGCGGGTGGCGCTGTGGTCTAAACCACTGAGCCTTGGGCTTGCCAATCAGAAGGTCGGCGGTTCAAATCCCCGCGGCGGGGTGAGCTCCCATTGCTCTGTCCCAGCTCCTGCCAACCTAGCAGTTCGAAAGCACACCAGTGCAAATAGATAGATAGGTACCGCTCCGGTGGGAAGGTAACTGGCGTTTCCGTGCGCTGCTCTGGTTCGCCAGAAGCGGCTTAGTCATGCCGGCCACATGACCCGGACAAACTGTCTGTGGAGCAGACAAACACCGGCTCCCAAGGCCAATAAAACGAGATGAGCGCCGCAACCGCAGAGTCGTTCACGACTGGACTTAACTGTCAGGGGTCCTTTACCTTTACCTTTCACGCAACACATGGCTTGTAATTAAGGATTCTTCTTCTGAGTATTCATTCGTATTAATTAGGCGAAAAGGGCAAAGAGAGGAGTTTGCCTTGCCAAGCGCTTCTTTCTAGCAATCCTAAAGCAACAGCAGGAAACTGTCTCAACAGAACCATGGCTGCTTTCCATCCAGGGGTCACATTCTTTCCTTCCTCTGGGACCAAACTGAAGCCTCCTGCTGCTACTGTTTCACTGACCCCCTAATACTGAGAACTAGCATTGCCTGTTTTGTGCATGACATCAGTAGACACAAGGGAGCTGCGGAGAAATTATCAAATTTGGCTTCTTGTGCGAAATGGAATAGGGAAAAAAAAGAAGGAAGTTGAAACATCTTGCAGTTCTTCAGCTGTGTCTAATCCCTGGATTTTTTCCCCCTAATGGGATTATGTTTAACTTCCGCTGTTAAATTCTGTTGGCCCTTAGAGTGATTCAAGCTAAAAATCCAAAACGCAACCATTGCTTTCCATTTTCAGTTCAGGGGAAATTGACGTGGTCATGTTTCGTATCGCCTTAGCGACCACTGCTAGATGGTTCAAATAGATTATTGGCACCGGATGAGTTCTTTTTAACTGATAGATTTATAGCTGGCTTTTTAAGAGGCATATCCTGGTGAAGTGACAAACACTACACAGGGATAAAAACAAAAGAAAAATATAAACTTTTTAATCTCTCAAAAAAATCAAAGTCAAATTAAAATATTCTGTTTTATCATATTTATATGGCCATCCTTCTCGCCTAAACAGATATGAAGATGTGAAGCTCTCTGGTTTCACATGATTATTTTGGAGCTTCAGTGGGTGATCAAAACATTTTCTAAAGCAAATATGTGCTGTATGTTTGCATGTGAAAAAAGGGATTTGAACAGCTTTCAGCCCAAAGCCCCCCCTCTGCCAAATAGCCATATTTGAAGGGCAATTTATAACTGCATCATGTTTGTGTGCAATTCTGAAACAAATAAGCTGCTTTGTCTATTCCAGGTGCCTTACTTAGACAATTAGTATCTGTTTGCATGTAGCCTTACAAATGAAGCAAAACAATTATATTAAAGGGGATTTTCTTCTTGGCGGGATATTAGAAATTTCTTTCCGCGTAGGATTCCACAATCCTGCCATCATATCCATCCATATGAAACCTGGCCCTCCAGATGTTTTGGGACTACAACTCCCATCATCCATAGCTAACGGGACCAGTGGTCAGGGATGATGGGAATTGTAGTCTCAAAACATCTGGAGGGCTGAGTTTGCCTATGCCTGCTGTAGTTTGTTTTAAAGGGCATCAGCAGACCTGATGGTTGCAATTTGCATAGAATCCATGTTTCTGTTAAGTTTGTATTGCATGAATAGGTTGTGTTTGCACTGAATAGACGTCAATCCAGGGAGTTGCAAAAACCCATAATAAGCAGTCTATGACTAGGAGTTAACTGGAGGGCTACGTCTGAGTCAGGAAAGGTAGAAGCTGTGAGGATAAAGTCTACCTAGCCAGTGTAGTGTAGTGGTTAAGAGCGGTAGACTTGTAATTTGGTGAACCGGGTTCGCTTCCCCGCTCCTCCACATGCAGCTGCTGGGTGACCTTGGGCTAGTCACACTTCTCTGAAGTCTCTCAGCCCCACTCACCTCACAGAGTGTTTGTTGTGGGGGAGGAAGGGAAAAGGAGAACGTTAGCCGCTTTGAGACTCCTTCGGGTAGTGATAAAGCGGGATATCAAATCCAAACTCTTCTTCTTCTTCTACCTCGGTCTCATTCCAGTCAAGAGGGGAGGGTTTTTCCTAGGAAAAGACTCCCAAGTCAGTAACAAGGGCTGAGGTGATCCCTTGGGCCTGTTACGGGAATACCTCAGGAGCGGGGTTGCTAAGAGAGAGGGTAACTGACGAATAGTGCCCCTTGCTCTTGAACCAAGCTAATAAACACTGAAGGAAGCTGTACTGTGATTTTAAAAAAAAAGAATTCACGTGAAAACTCTGCCATAACTAAGCAAAAGGACCTAGAGAGAAGTGACAGAAACTGAAGTGTAGCAGCTGATTCCTGAGTAACTAAAGTTTATGAAAAGCTGTACTGTACACACTACTGTGTTTAAGCCCATGACATCTTTATATTTGGTTTAAGTAATAAGTTAACTTCTACCTGAAAGAACGCACCTCCTGACCCAACGTTTGTTCACCAAGCTCTTTTTGTAAATAAAACCTTTATTGTTCAACTCCTGCCTGAGACTCCCCGAATCGAAGTTTCCCTCACACATGACCCCCACCAGATAGCCTGTGGTAAATTGTGGGCATTCCTTTAATTGGCGCACCATGAGGTGGACCCTCTATATATATTAAATTGGGGACAGTTAGCGGGGTGAGTCCCCTGCACCCACCTTGGAAAGTTGCCCAAAAGGGAACGCTGCCCTCAAGCTGAAAACGTTCCTCACCCTGATACAAAGCCGGTCAGGCTTTATAGATGAGCAGCATTTTCTGCTTATGGCATATAGAATCATAGAGTTGGAGGAGACGACAAGGGCCATCCAGTCCAACCCCCTGCCAAGCAGGAAACACCATCAAAGCATTCCTGTCAGGTGGCTGTCAAGCCTCCGCTTAAAGACCTCCAAAGAAGGAGACTCCACCACACTCCTTGGTAGCAAATTCCACTGCTGAACAGCTCTCACTGTCAGGAAGTTCTTCCTAATGTTTAGGTGGAATCTTCTTTCTTGTAGTTTGAATCCATTGCTCCGCGTCCGCTTCTCTGGAGCAGCAGAAAACAACCTTTCTCCCTCCTCTATATGACATCCTTTTATATATTTGAACATGGCTATCATACCACCCCTTAACCTTCTCTTCTCCAGGCTAAACATACCCAGCTCCCTCAGCTGTTCCTCATAAGGCATTGTTTCCAGGCCTTTGACCATTTTGGTTGCCCTCCTCTGGACACGTTACAGCTTGTCAGTATCCTTCTTGAACTGTGGTGCCCAGAACTGGACACAGTATTCCAGGTGAGGTCTGACCAGAGCAAAATACAGTGTTACTATTACTTCCCTTGATGTAGATGCTATACTCCTATTGACGCAGCCCAGAATTGCATTGGCTTTTTTAGCTGCTGCATCACACTGTTGACTCATGTCAAGTTTATGGTCTACCAAGAGATGTGCTGTCTCCCCGGGGCCAAGTTCCAGCTTTCAGGGTCCTTTTGCTGGAGCACACATCCTCAAAAACAAGTTCAGGTTTAGTCTCCCATGGCCCCAGCCTCTCTGAGGAGTGATGCAAGTGATCCATTACGCCCCACTCCATTTAGCATGTCTATCGATTGGGGTATCAGTTTGTAGCAGAGAAGGCTGGCAGCACTGGCATTTCATGAGGAAAAAAGGATTCACATCCGCAGCTTCAGGCTACAATCCTATATTCACGTCCCTGGAAGTAAGTCCCATGGAACTCATCTGGGCTTTCTTCTGAGTGGACATCTATCTATGTTAACAGCTGTGACTACTTTGCTACGATGCATTTCGAAATAAAAAAAGGGAAAGCCAGCTTTGTTTCCTGTTAACGGGAAAAAGAAAATCTCAAAATAACTATTATGGAAAGTCCGTTCAATTAAGACAGCTGTGTGAGCATCAGAGGACCAATACTATTTTCTACTGCTATTTGTTACAAATGTTCATGACTCATGTGTTGGGCTTTGCTACTTGTGAGCAATGCATCACTATCTTGTGCCTGTTGTGTTCAATACCCTGCAGAACTCCACAGCCCTTTCCCATCCCTTCATAAGATGCTAACCTCGGTTACTATTCTGCTCTTCATTATGCTGGATAAAGGAATTAAATAAGCTCACCCAACACGCTCAAAGCAGGGGAAACAGTTCCATGGGTATAGAGGAAAGAGTGAAGCAGTGCTTTGTTAAATATGAAAATCTGGCAGAAGATGCCAAGGAACAGTATCAATATGAGATTTTGTGGAATCCTTGGTAGCAAGTTGTGACATATGTGGAAGACACTTTGAGGATACAGTTGTTGTCATGATTTGGGCTCCATAGATAGTCCATGAAGTCAGTGTCAGCTCCCTGGGTTCCACAAAATTCCCCATGAAGGGGCCCAGCACCATTTCGGCACCAGGGCCATGCATTGCTGAATGGCACCCACGGCCCTGGGCAGTCACGGTTGCGCAGCCAAGCTGGCACTCTTGCATGGAATCCAGCTTTGTTGGATGATTTTGTGTGACTTATGCTCCTCACTTTTGCCTGTCATGGCTTAAATCTAGCGGGGAAGGGAAATTTGGTTGGGTGCAGGCATTGGCGGAGCTTCATGCTCCGGGACCGGGGGGCGGAGAGAGCAGGCGGGGGCAGGGCTGGCGCACGTCCTGGGGGCGTGGTGTGCCCCGCAGGGTCATGGCGTTCAGCGCGGACGGGGAGCCAGCTGCGATGGCACCCCACCAGGATTGCACTACCGGGGGCGGTGTGCTCCCCCTGCACTCCTCTTCCTCTGCCAGTGGGTGCAGGAGGTTGTAAATGCCTCTTTGAGATAGGGTGTGGCTCCGGATTTCTTAAAAGGAATTATAACTTGACCACTCCTGAAGAAACATAACCTGGACTCAGAAGATCTTAACAACCATAGATCAATTGCCAATGCTCCCTTCCGGGGCCAGAGACTCAAAAGAGTGTTGGCCAGGCCATGGTCAACTCCACTTTTAAGGAGGAAACATATTTTGATCAAGTTGCAGGCTTGGTTTTGGGATCAAAACTGCCTAGTGAGCCCTGTGGGAAGGATTTTGATGGAAGAGAGACAGGGAGATGTGACCCTGCTGATTCTAGATTAACCACCATATTCCCTTGAATATGCACTCTGATGGAGATGTGGGAGGCAACACTTGGAGGGTCAACTTCAGAAGGTGATGCTGCGGGCTACTGCTGTACTGTAATCCAGGAACAGCCTGGATGAGGGTGAACAAACTTGACATTCAAGCCAGACCAGCTGGGAATACAATTGGTGGGTGATTCAATCAACTGGTGCAATAACCCCTAACCCTGGAAACCACAGTGTGCAACAGAGGACACTTATGAGGTTCAAACCACCTCCTCAGGGACACAACCATTGGTTCACAGGATCCAGCCCTACCACCATCCTCAGATTGGGACGATGAGTCCTTCCACCTCCTCAGCCTTGCAGAAATCCCACATTGCAAAATCATGTGACAGCCATTTAATAACCCAGCTAGCTCTTCCAGGGAAGTGAAGCTGGAACCAACTGCAATACAGTACAGGTCTCCTCAGCCTTCAGTTGGCTTTGCTTGGAGCTGTCCAAGGTCTTGTTTTTGCCTGACCTCCGCCTAAGGCAGCATCTACTGTAACTGGACTTGTCTTGATATGCCTTCACTTGCCATGACTTGACTGTGCTCCCTGCGACCTGGCTGTATGTGCCTTGCCTTGCCTTGCTTTCACTGGACAAAACCTGCTTCTCCTGAGCCTTGACTGTCCAAAGTCGAGTGGTATTTAACCTGTTGTTGTTGTTGTTCAGTCGTGTCCGACTCTTCGTGACCCCATGGACCAGAGCACGCCAGGCACGTTTTGAACTCCAAGGCCAAACTCTTCATTTTGAACTCCAAGGCCAAATTTAACCTATTATGAAAGGGCCAAATGGAGGTCCAAGTGGCTTCTGTGGCTTAAAATGCCCCTCTGCATACAGCTTTTGCTGATACACCAGCCGTGCCCATACCTGGGTGGCGATAGCTTGGCCTTAGTTGTCCGTGTTACTTGGTATATGGCAACATCTTGTCTATGTGACTGCTTTTAAGGAGGTCTGGACTACAGATGTACCAAAACAGGAATGAATAATTAACTGGGACCATTTCTGGGCATGATTTGAAAGTGCTGGTTTTAACCTTTAATGCCTGTAATGTCTGGGGGCCAGTTTTCCAAAAATATTGCCTTCTCCCGTATATACCCTACTGTCCCAACCAAGTGCAGTAAGGAAATTGAAAGTTGCATGCTGCATACAGTGGTACCTCGGGTTACATACGCTTCAAGTTACATACTCCGCTAACCCAGAAATAACGCTTCAGGTTAAGAACTTTGCTTCAGGATAAGAACAGAAATCGTGCTCTGGCGGCGCAGCGGCAGCGGGAGGTCCCATTAGCTAAAGTGGTGCTTCAGGTTAAGAACAGTTTCAGGTTAAGAACGGACCTCCAGAACAAATGAAGTTCTTAACCCGAGGTACCACTGTATTGTTGTTTTTGTTGATGCATTTAATTATTAGCTTGCATTAATACCCTGTTCCCTGAAAGCCACTCAGTGGTCAAACGTGGCCTGCAGGGGGTGGGGCAGATAATGATCTGGCCCGCCGGCTGCATCCTGCCCCACACAGCATTCAGTATTCAACATGTATTTCTCTTTGGCTGAAACCAGATATGACACTAGCCGCCTTTGGCATTCAAAACACACGATGATTGTGTGAGGCAGGAGAGAGGGACTGCATACTGTACATTCAAATGTAAGGTTCTACCCTAAGGCAGGAAGAACCTGCTGCAGAAATATAAGATGGGGGACACCTGGCTTTCCAGTAGTACATATGGAAAGGATTGAGAGATCTTAGTGGATCACAAGTTTAACGTGAGTCAATGGTGTGATGCAGCAGCAAAAAAAACCAATGCTATTCTAGGCTGCATCAACAGAAGTATAGTGTTCGGATCAAGGGAACTAATAGCACTGCTCTATTCTGCCTTGGTCAGACCCCACCTGGAGTACTGCATCCAGTTCTGGGCAGCACAATTTAAGGAGGATGTTGACAGGCTGGAACCTGTACAGAGGAGGGCAACCAAAATGATCAAGTGTCTGGAAACAAAGCCTTAATGAGGAACGGTGGAAGGGGCTGGGTATGTTTAGCTTGGAAAAGAGGAGACTGAGAGCAGATATCATAGAATCATAGAGTTGGAAGAGACCACAAGGGCCATCCAGTCCAACCCCCTGCCAAGCAGGAAACACCATCAAAGCATTCCTGACAGATGGCTGTCAAGCCTCCGCTTAAAGACCTCCAAAGAAGGAGACTCCACCACACTCCTTGGTAGCAAATTCCACTGCCGAACAGCTCTTACTGTCAGGAAGTTCTTCCTAATGTTTAGGTGGAATCTTCTTTCTTGTAGTTTGAATCCATTGCCCCGTGTCTGCTTCTCTGGAGCAGCAGAAAACAACCTTTCTCCCTCCTCTATATGACATCCTTTTATATATTTGAACATGGCTATCATATCACCCCTTAACCTTCTCTCCATTATCTCCATCTTGAAATATCTCAAGCTCTGTCACATGGACAATGGAGCAAGCTTATTTTCTCCTGCTCTGGAGAGTAGGACCTGTACCAATGGCTTCAAGTTACGAGAAAGGAGATTCTGACTAAGGAGAATGAATGAATCTTTATTTGCGTCAGCCATTGACCATAGCAATAAAACAACAATACGATATACAAATAACAGAAATAAAAAAATCAATCATATAAAATAAATTTAAAGGTTTTGAATCAATAGTCAAATGGTGGATCCCAGCTAAAAACTTTGCAAGATTCTGATTAAACATCAGGAAGAACTTTCTGACAGTAAGAGCTGTTTTGACAGTGGAACAGACTCCCACAAGAGGTTTGTGGACTCTCCTTCTTTGGAGGTATTTAAGCAGAGGTTGGATGGCCACCTGTCTTATGTGACTTAGTTGAGATTCCTGCACTGCAGGGGCTTGGACTAGATGACCCTCAAGTTTCCTTTTGACTCCACAATTCTAAGATTCAACTATTGGATTCGCTTAAATTTAAATCCATCCGGCCTATTGCCCCTAGTTACACGAGATGCACACAGAAGTCTGTGGTCCAAAGCAGTGCATCAAAAACTACTCACATGTGGCCTCCAAGCACAACACCTACTTAAAATGGGTCTTCCCAAGGCAAAAATCCTTATTGACCAGCGCCTGAAAGATATTGAATTGCAGAATAAACTGGCCTCTATCAAGAAATTCAGTGCTTGGTACGCTTATCTGCCCCCCTCCCACTTCGAATATCGGGCACCATACTTGTCCAACCTAACCATCCCAAAATTTTGGCGGGCCTTTACACTGGCCAGACTAAATATGTTACCCTCAGCTGTTCTTGAAGGTAGATATCAAAAAATTCCACTCAAGATCTGGCTATGCCCCTGTGGATCCGGCTATGTAGAGACTGTGTCACACGTACTCTTGTCCTGCCCCCTATATAAAGATCTGAGGGATGAGACCATCACGCCGCTCCTATCTGCCATCCCGGGCCGCTCTTGTGAAGCCAAATTGTTTTCACTTCTAGCTGACCAGAACAGCTCGATAACAGAGAAGGTTGCCAGATTTATCGAGAGAGCAATGAGATTGAGAGCTGCTATCTGAACAACAACAGTGTAGTCATCCAGATTCCCAGCATAGGATTTTATTATTATCATTATTATTATCATTTTACTATTTATGCTAAGTTCCAAGAAGCTCTTACCTTGAGTTTTAATAGGTTATAAGGTTTATTGGTAACCAAATTTGTTGTATTTTTGTTGGTGTTTGTCTTTTGGATGCTATGGCCACTCGGCTACACAAATAAAGTTTGAATTTGAATTCTAAGATTCACCCTGCAGCAACCGCTTTCCAAGGCAGCCAACACATCTGGGAGCATGTTGGCAGTCGGGCAACCTGCCTAGGTTGTCCCTGTGTGCTAGAGCTCTGAGCGCAGAGGGGAGGCCCAGCCCAGGGCATGTTGGTCGGCTGCCCTGCTGCAGATGGCGGGTGGGCAGGACTGGGGATGGGCTGCCATGAGGTGAGCAAGCATGGCCTGCTTTTCTGCCTCATGTGATAATTCTTGCCATTTTGAACGCCGAATAAAGCTACTCAGTTGTAACTTTCCTGCAATGTTTTTTCTATTTAAAGCAAAAGGAGGTTTGGACCTTGAGAGTGTGAGTGGAGGAACAGCCAGGGTAGGAGCTGTTCTTGCTTGCCAAATGTTGTTGTTGTTCAGTCGTGCAATTGTGTCCGACTCTTCGTGACCCCATGGACCAGAGCACGCCAGGCACGCCTATCTTTCACTGCCTCCCGCAGTTTGGCCAAACTCATGCTAGTCACTTCAAGAACACTGTCCAACCATCTCATCCTCTGTCATCCCCTTCTCCTTGTGCCCTCCATCTCTCCCAACATCAGGGTCTTTTCTAGGGAGTCTTCTCTTCTCATGAGGTGGCCAAAGTACTGGAGCCTCAACTTCAGGATCACACAAAATAGCACCTGCCCAAAGCTGCTTTCAGTGAGAAAATGGTCCAAGTGAAACAGCGAAGCACCCCTTTTCCCCACCCTCTCAGTTGTTCTTCCACTCAAAGTAGCGACTTTCTAAGGCTACTTTTGGAATCTGTTTGGGGTTATTAAAAATAGCAACAAAATTGCATGTAACAGCATGTCATGTCCAGTTTGGTCCTAACTCAAGCTCATAAAAATCCCAGCATTCCATCCAGGGATCAGATTCTTTTTTAGATTAAAAATTGGCAACCATAAATACGCACCACCAACCGTGGGAAAACTGCAGTGAAACTGTTTTCCATATAATAACTTTGAAGAGCTGGAAGAGCAGGGCATGGGCATGTTCTTGGCACCTGTAGGAATATAGAAAGCTGCCTGACCGTGAGTGAGGCCATTTCTCCAACTAGTACATGGGCAGCTCTGTAGAGTATGAGACACTTAATCTCAGGGTCGTGGGGTTCGAGCCCCACAATGGGCAAAAAATTTCTGCATTGCAGGGGGTTGGACTAGATGACCCTCGTGGACCCTTCCAACTCTATGCTTCTGTCTCCACTGATTAGCAATCACTTTCCAGGGTTTCAGAGAGTGGCCTCTCCAGCCATATCTGCCCCACAGCCCTCCCCCTGCAGCTACAGCTCTTTTTGTTGTTATTGCTCAATAAACTTATTTTTAGCCGGTTACCTGTAAACAATCTTGGAGAATGGCTTACAGTTTATGGTTACCTTCCTGGGAAACTCTGTCTGCTGAGTAAATGAACTTTGTCTAACTCTTGAGAGGAAATAAATTCATGCATATACCACTTTTTCTAACATGGAGATTAATTGTTGTGCCAGGAAAATAATTTTCTTGTTGCTTGGAATTGGGATCCTCAGCTCTTTAAATCATATGATATTTTTAGGCCCATTGATAAACTTGCTCTTTCCGCTGTATGCAGGGAAAGCAGCTATCTCTTAACAGGGAGACTGAGAGAGCAGGGAGAGCTCAGAGATTTTACCAGTCTTCAGGGGTGCGAATGAACCGGCAGACACCACAACTGAGGATCTCAGATTCGGATTATTATTGAATGCAAGTCCCAAGCACCTCAAATCTATTTCCTATGCAGAATGTAGCTAATTTGGGATTTGAGGGGATGTATTTGAGGGGATTTGAGGTGCTGTGGGTTAAACCACAGAGCCTACGGCTTGCTGATCAGAAGGTCGGCGGTTCGAATCCCCGCGACGGGGTGAGTTCCCATTGCTTGGTCCCAGCTCCTGCCCACCTAGCAGTTCGAAAGCACGTCAAAGTGCAGGTAGATAAATAGGTACCGCTCTGGTGGGAAGGTAAACAGCATTTCCGTGCACTGCTCTGGTTCGCCAGAAGCGGCTTTGTCATGCTGGCCACATGACCCGGAAGCTGTACGCCGGCTCCCTCGGCCATTAACGCGAGATGAGCGCCGCAACCCCAGAGTCATCCACGACTGGACCTAACGGTCAGGGGCCCCTTTACCTTTACCTTTACCCATCCCTCTGAGTTAAAAGTAGTGGAAAGTTCAACCCCTGTATTTGTTTTCAGTACTAAGATCCCACACTGCAACGTATGTAATAAGAATGTAAGAAAACATCCCTGAACAAATGCAGAGTACATTTGCCTTGCCACTAAATTAACACAAAAAAATCCCACATCCAGGATGACAAAGGTCTCTTAGGTTAGAGGATTAGAGTTCCTAGACAGACTTGACCCAGGTATATCTTCAACTAAAAATTAACCATGGAATGTGGTTAGATACCTTCATGGAGCAATTATCCTTGGTTAATTTACAAATTATGGTGCCGGAGGAGATTCTTGAGAGTCCCATGGACTGCAAGAAGATCAAACCTATCCATTCTTAAAGAAATCAGCCCCGAGTGCTCACTGGAAGGGCAGATCCTGAAGTTGAGGCTCCAGTACTTTGGCCACCTCATGAGAAGGGAAGACTCCCTAGAAAAGACCCCAATGTTGGGAAAGATGGAGGGCACAAGGCGAAGGGGACGACAGAGGATGAGATGGTTGGACAGTGTTCTCGAAGCTACTAACATGAGTTTGGCCAAACTGCGAGAGGCAGTGAAGGATAGGCGTGCCTGGCGTGCTCTGGTCCATGGGGTCACGAAGAGTTGGACACGACTGAACGACTGAACAATTTACAAAGGTTCATCGTTAACTTACTATTTTTCATTTTTTACTTTTAAGCTTCTGCAAGGGTTTCTGTTTCTTCTGTCAGTGTTTGAGAGCCATCCTTCAAACTGATTGTGATTGAAGAGCCAAAAAAAACTGTTCCTGGACTCTTCTCTCCTCCTCTCCTCTCCTTCCCCAGTCAGTCACAATCATCACACTTTTCTTCTGTTTGTTCATCATTCAGCAGCCCGCTTCTCATGAAAGAATTTCCATTGCAGCTGTGTATGTTCTGCCTGCTTGTCTGTTTCAGTGCCAGCCGCCATGGAAACACAACAGAGTTGCTGAACTTGTACTCATAACATGCTCACAACACCCAGATCATTCCCCCCTTTTCAGTTTCTATGCAATATTTCAACCACAAAGCGGTGCTATTGTGAAAGCTAACAATTACCAAAAAGAGAATTGTGATTATTCTTGTTGGCATCAGGGCTGCACATATAAACCTAAATAGTTTCATTCACCACCTCAACACGTCAGACACCTAGTGTTACATTGCGACATTGCCACATCACATTATTTCAACAACTTTTAATTACCAATTAATTTAAATACTTGGTGGTGTCCATTTTCCTCACCTCAAATTATCACTATCTGATCCTCTATCATTTAGGGAAGCTTTTAATGTTTAATAGACTATTGTATTTTAATATTCTGTTGGAAGCTGCCCAGAGTGCCTGGGGAAACCCAGCCAGATGGGCGGGGTATAAATAAATAAATTATTATTATTATTATTATTATTATTATTATTATTATTATTATTATTATTAATGCTGTTTAGATTTCCAGTTCGTTCAATATCAGGGGCAAATCTCTGGCAACTGCCTTCAAGATTTATATTTATACTATTTCTCCTGTATGTCCTCGTCTTAAGTCATACATATGATTTTATATATATACAGGTGAAACTCGAAAAATTAGAATATCGTGGAAAAGTCCATTTATGTAAGCAATTGTTTTCATTAGCTACTGGAGTTTAATATATGAGATAGACTCATGACATGCAAAGCGAGATATGAAAAACCTTTGCTTGTTATAATTGTGAGGTTTATGGCATACAGCTGATGAAAACCCTAAAATTGAAATTGTTGATTTGAGGTTCTCATCATCTGTACGCCATAATCATCACAATTATAACAAATAAAGGCTTGGCATATCTCGCTTTGCATGTCACGAGTCTATCTCATATATTAAACTCCAGTAGCTAATGAAAACAATTGCTTACATAAATGGACTTTTCCAAGATATTCTAATTTTTCGAGTTTCATCTGTATGTCATGAGTCTATCTCATATATAAGTTTCACCTTTTAAGTTGAATTACTGAAAGAAATGAACCTTTCCACGATATTCTAATTTTTCGAGTTTCACAATCAGATGACAGTGTATCAAAATCAATAGTTATAACAGAAGATGTGGCAGTTATTTCTTACAATTCACTATCCAGGAAAAAATTGAAATGCAAACAAAAGCCCACCAAATTTCAGGGCAAGAAGAATGGAGGGATGGCGAGGCTTTGTTGTTTTCCTAAAGCAATTCCCCACCTGAAATGAGTACCCCAAACCACCCAACCCTATCTGCCTTCAGAAGGGGAAAGATGAACACAGCTCGGTACATAAGTTTCATGGTCATTGGAGGCTGGGTCACCTATTAAGAGGAGTTGTGGGCAAGTTTTGCCCTCACTGCAACAGCGCCAAGAGCAGCACTTTACTCCTCCCGCCTGAAGTCAATGACAACTATTCAATTTTATGGGTGAATTTGAAACAGGTGCATCTAGGGACTCCATGTGTGGAAGCGACGATTCTTCAACATCAGCTTCATTGGTCCGGTCATGTTGTGCGGATGCCTGATGATCGTCTTCCAAAGCAACGACTCTATTCCAAAATTAAAAATGGAAAGCGTAATGCTGGTGGTCAACAAAATAGGTTTTAAAGACTGTCTCAGGGCAAATCTAAAAAAATGTAGTATAAACACCGACAACTGGGAAACACTGGCCTGCGAGTGCTCCAGTTGGAGAACAGCCTTTACCAAAGGTGTCCTGGACTTTGAAGACACTCGAACTCAGAACACAAGGGAGAAAGAAGAAGACGAGTTTGGATTTGATATCCCGCTTTATCACTACCCGAAGGAGTCTCAAAGCGGCTGACATGCTCCTTTCCCTTCCTCCCCCACAACAAACACTCTGTGAGGTGAGTGGGGAAGAGAGACTTCAAAGAAGTGTGACTAGCCCAAGGTCACCCAGCAGCTGCATGTGGAGGAGCGGAGACGCGAACCCGGTTCACCGGATTGCGAGTCTACCGCTCTTAACCACTACACCACACTGGCTCTCATGCTAAGAGGAAGGCACGCTTGGCAAATCCACACCGTGATCAACTCCCACCCGGGAACCAATGTTCCCACTGTGGAAGGACGTGTAGATCCAGAATTGGCCTCCACGGTCACTTACGGACTCATTGTTAAAACCGTGTTTATGAAAGACAATCTTACTCGGCTACGAGTGATCACCAAAGAAGAAGCAGCCTGCCGGTAGGTACCAAAACAGTGGAGTCTGCTCCTATCTGTAGATCCCTGTCTTGGCTTCTACGCGGCAGAATTTTGCAAAATGAGATATGTAAACACCGCCCCCCCCCCCAAATTCTTGCAATTGATTTTTTTTTACCATCTTATTAAAATGTTGGTCTTGCTTCAAATATTTATGCAGCTTGCAGACAAATCTTTCAAAATGTCGTAGACCCACACCTTTCAAAACTGTAAGAAAAGAAGAAGAAAAAAACCAAGATTCTTAGTGTGAGAAACATTTTTGGGAGGAACCCAAGCAGTAAGCCTTTTCTTTTCATTTATAGCTGAGGAAACGGGGGAAACACGGGTTGCCTCCCTTTTGCAGAGTTGTGAAGAGAGACCCTGCCTCCCCCACCCCCAGGCAGGGATGCATATTTGGCAAGATTAGGTGTTGCGTCTCAAATTACAAGGCGTTGATCTCAGGAGGCCACAGGCACCAGTGGAGAATGGCAGGAAGCTTTCCAGTTGCGAACAATGCAAGTTGCTGGTAGTAGCCAGCCTCTCTGCAGGCTCATTGATTTAGGGGCTTCTCCTTTCTGCCTTTCCTTATGCTTGGACTGAGAGTGCACTGACGGCCACAGTTTCCCAGGCTGTGAGCACGTGTCAAATGGCTAACCCTTTGGCTGTCCATATTTCTCAGGACAAGCCCTGCTTTTAATTCTAGCATTTTCTGCAGGAGACTAAATGCAGGAGTGAGCTGTTGAAAGCATCACATTTTTGCTCCAAGTGAAACATACATTATTATTTTTTTTTAAAGTTGTTATTACTTTTATTATTATTATTACTACTACTACTACATTCTGGATGGAAGATGCAAAGTGTTGAGTGGATAAATTTCCGTACAGACTGGAGGCTAAGCAGAGAACGACAGAAGAATAAGTTTACTTAAGAAGCATCAGCGAAGGAAGATTTCCTCCTCGGTGAAAGCCAACCCAAGCAGTGAAAATGATGATGAGGCAGGTACAATGTGTAAAAATATGGAGCGTAAATATTAATTCATTAATAGGGGGAATATATATATATATATATATATATATATATATATATATATATACACACACTAGATATATGCATGATTACATTTATTATATGTGTGTGCAATTTCTGATTGATATATGAATTATATTCAATGTGTGTTTTGCAAAGTCTGAAAGACGGTGATTGTCAGAGTGTGATCTTCATTTTCAAAGGACATTTGTCACACTTTGGGCTGTAGGAATGAGAAATAACTCTTGTGACAGAGTCATTTCTGACACTGGGCACCCTAAAACCTTAAGAATGAACCCAAATCCACCTGTTTGATATCCATACGAGGGTGGGTGAGGTGTAGAATGAGCTATGGTGTCATACTATAGGTTTGGGGTGGCATTTTCAAATGTTCCCTATATAAAATTTCCCCCCCGACAATAGAAAACTGGCATAAAGCTTTTAGCACAGATGTTTGCCTGCTGTGCTGGTGTTTGTTTCCATGGTGTTTGTAGCATAGGGAAACAATAAAAAAAAATTATCCTCCATCTGAACTGGTGGAGGTCCTTTTTACCATCTCATTCGCCTGCATGTGCAGATGTGAACAACCACCTAAGCGAAACTATTTTAAGCCTGTTGCTTATGAAAAGTGCAGAAGTATAGATAAGGAAATAAAACGGAAGGGTAGACAGAAAAGTTGTACCGACGACGGTTTGCTTAGACAACATATTACAGTATTGCAATAACCATAGCACTCTCAAGTGTCCTTGAAAGACTGATCTCTATCCTGAGGAGCCTACAATCTAAATGGTAAAGAAATGGATAAAACTTGTTCATGGAAGATGGAAGGAAAGTACGCTGATCCCACATTATTCTGTAAGGATGCAAACTGCACAAACTTTCTGTAGCATCAACATTTGGGTGGGAAAGTTTGCTCGGAACAAATCGTCCTCTGTGACCTCAAAGATGTTGGTTGTTGTAACTTGCTCTTCACGTTCTATTTTAATCTGGCTGAGGAAAGAGCACACACACACACACACACACTCATACCCGATGATTTAAGCATGTAAATTTAGAGGGAGAATTAAAGAGGCATGCAAGCTAAAATTAACATCTCCATTCTTAGTGAGCTAGTGAGATAAATTCAAGGGGAAATGAGGTGGCAAGTGGCCTTTGCTACTGGTGCAGAGGAATTCACTAGTTTTGCACACACCATTTTCATAATGGGTTCGCCTACTTATAAAACCTTGAACATTTGCCCAGTTTTGCAAATGTTATCGGTGAAACATGTACCCGTAGAATTCATTTCACTTACAGGCATTAACAAAAGAGGAGAAGAAGCAAGCCACCAGAAGCTGAAATCTGATTTGTGAAAGAGAATGAGAAAGTTTCCAGTATTCTTCTCACCCCTCACCCCCTATTTTGAATGACTTTATATGATATGTACAGAATCTACCAATTTGCAGCCTCCATGTGCATTTTTTTTGTAGATCCAGGCAGCTCACTGTCAATATAGAGATGTTAAGGCTGCAATCCTATAGGCCACCCATTAAATGGGACGTAAACTCCATTTAATCTGATGGGACCGTTTTGAGTAGACGTGGTATATAGATAGGACTGTCAGTGGCATCTCTTCTGAGAATTGGCAGTGCAAATCCAAGCATGTCTACTGAGAATTCGGTAGGGCTTGCTCCCAGGTATATGGGCTCAGGATTGCAGCCTCAACGTTTGCAAGCCATTGCTAATAATTCCAGGCTGCAGTGCAAGTCAGTTCCGGGTAGCCTTGCACGCAAGGGAGATGGGCCTCCAGGCTGCCATCCTGCACGCACTTACCTAGGTGCAAGTCTCCTGGAACACAGTGGGGATTGCTTCCGAGGAAACGCACCGCACCTTTATTCCGGCCAAGCTTTGCTCATGCCAACTCCCCATCCTTCCAAAACATGCCAGTCGAGGGCTTGAAATTACTTTTAATGCCCGGGAGCGCAAGAGGAGCATCCAAATGCTGCCTCTCCCTCCCTCCCTCTCTCACCCCCCCCAAGCCTCCCGAGAAAGAAAACTTCGCCCCGAGAGTTTCTTGCTGGTGTTTCCCCGGCCAGGATTTGCAAGGGGCCGGCGCCGGAGGAGAGCGCGGCAGCCAAGGGGTTAAGGCGGCGAGCCATCTGGCGGAGCGGGTTTCTTATAGCCGCGCAGATTCAGGTTCGCGGGCGCAGAGTTTGCAGCTCGTCTGGCGGCGCGGAGCCGAGCAAGTGGGGGGCCCTGCTGTTTGCTGCCGGCGGGCGAGCGAGCGAGCGCGCCTCTTCCAAGGGCCGGATCCTGCGCAGCCAGCTCGTTCTCTTCATGTCGGCTTCCCTGCAAACGTCCCCGCGGATGCCATGGTCACTTCTGCCACGGTAAGGGGACGGGGGTCGCGGGAGGGGGCCGAAACACCCACACCCCACACCCCACCCCATTCCCTCGACCCGATGAGGTTGGGCCTCAGACACCGGGCTTGCTTACTCGCGAGTAAAAACCACGCCGGACTCGTAGCCGCCGCGCGCGGGGCTGCCCAGGTTGGAGAGGTCGGTCCTCTTCCGAGGGAACGCGGGATGTGCGCGAGGAAGTCGGGGGGGGGTCCCCTGGATTCTCTCCCCCACCCCAAGCTTTGGAGGAGACATCGAGCAAGCTGGGTTCCTAACAAAAGCAGGCGGGGAAGACGCGCGCGGGGGATTTCCCCCCGGCCACCCCCCCCGTCTCTGTTACTCCAGGTAACTCCGATGCACGCGGCCCGTTCAAGGTGTGGGTCGTCTCCTCACTCCCCTTTCCCGAAGGCGGAGACACCCCCCAAAAAAGTCCCGCATGGCCAAATAATTCTCCTCCGAGCCGGGAGATCAAAGGCAAGCTTTGCGCGGCCGCGTGTCGGCGGAGAGCGCCCCGTCCTCTGCGCGGGTGCGGAGGGGGAAAGAGCCCCCCTCGGGGCGCCCGACGGAAAGCGCGCGAGAGAGGAGCCTCCGCCTTCCTCCTCCTCCTCCTCCTCCTCCTGCAAGTCGCCGAGTTTCTCGGGAGCTTCTTCGGGAGACGCTCGGCCCGATGGCTTGCGGGCAGGGAGAGGCGGCGAGAGGCGAGCGCAATCCTGACATGGTTTGGATACTTTTCAGATCCAGCCCTTAATCCTCCCCCGTTAAAATAAAACTAGGAAAGGGCGAAAGTTGGTCTTGATCTCGAAATAGCCGGTAGATGGAGGGGGGGGGGACGACGACGTGGGACGGACGGGACGGCGAGGAGAGAGGCAGGATTTGGGTTTGAATGAAGTTTGCTGGCGGGCGGTCACTTTGCGGCGCAGCTATTTCGAGAGGCGAGCAGGATTCCGAGCGCCTGCGAAGCGGAGCGGTATAGCAGGGGCTAGGCGCGTGCGGGAGAGTCGGACTCGATGGGTGATCTTAGGTAGGCTGTATCTCCAGAGAAGTCTTCCACCCCCCACCCCCTTTCACCGCCCCCAGCATCCAGGCAGTTGAGAAACCACGTGCGTGCAAGAAAATGCAAGCTTTGCAAAAACAATTATTATTTTATTATTAAAAAAAAAATTCCAGGGATCCGGCAGCTGCATTGTTGCAAAACCACAATAATGCAACACAATCTGTAATCTCTAAACACGCCTTTTAGGGAAGAAGCGGCAATTTAGAAAAGCAGTAAACCCTTTTATAGCCTGAAGTATTTCAGGGTGTATTTGTGTGCGTCTGTATGTTGAATCTCTCTCTCTCTCTCTCCCCCCCCCAAATAAAATAAAATAAAACAAAATTCTCTGTACATAAATAAATGGCACACCTGGGAAAAGATTAGGCTGAATCCTTTCCCTTCACCTGCTCATTTTCTTTCTCTCCCACACACATTTTTGTGTGTGTGTACAGGTCTGGTTTTCTTGTTTCTGGCAACCTTTCCCTTCCTGTCTGGAGCGGTGCTGTCCCGGGGAAGCTATGCCACTGGAGTCTACTGACCTCATTATCATTATACTACCTGCAGAAAGTAAATATGGTTGGGTTGTGGTGTCTGCCGCAGTTGATGGTAGCCTAAAGACAGGAGGAGGACAGTGGCAGGAAGCTACAGGTGGCACCGATTCTAGATGGAGTTGGGGCTGACAGGGAAGCAAAGTGAAATTGGAGAGGTATGGTGCAAATCTGGTCTGGAGGTGAAAGTGAGGAGGTGTGCTCACTGGCATCCAGCATACAGGAGGAACACACTTTGAGACACGAATGTTTTGACACTGCATCAGGTCATGGCACTTCCAAGAGGTGCTGGGGCTCAGGCCTCCGCAGAGCATTGTTGTCGTTCAATCATTCTGTCGTGTCCGACTCTTCGTGACCCCATGGACCCGAGCACGCCAGGCACACCTATCTTTCACTGCCTCCCGCAGTTTGGCCAAACTTATGCTAGTCGCTTGGAGAACACTGTCCAACCATCTCATCCTCTGTCGTCCCCTTCTCCTTGTGCCCTCCATCTTCCCCAACATCAGGGTCTTTTCCAGGGAGTCTTCTCCTCTCATGAGGTGGCCAAAGTACTGGAGCCTCAACTTCAGGATCTGTTCTTCCAGTGAGCACTCAGGGCTGATTTCTTTAAGGATGGATAAGTTTGATCTTTTTGCAGTCCATGGGACTCTCAAGAGTCTCCTCCAGCACCATAATTCAAAAGCATGAATTCTTCGCAGAGCATACGGTATCTTAATGTCCCTCCTTAAGACAAGCCACAGTTGTTTGCTCATGAGGGACAGCTTTCCCTGGGCATTAGTTCTGAGAGCAGGAGGGAAGGTGGGGGTGTGGGAACGCTAGGACACGGAGGAAGGGTGGTCTTCTTTGTAGTAAAAGCACTTAAAAGATCTGTGCAAAATTTCCCATAGGCGTGGGGAAAGAACAATGAAAGGAATGGTCCACGCTTGTAATAAAGAGTGGAAGAAAACATTGAATGGAAACAGGTAAAGGCAACTGGGGAACAAAGGTTGCTTGCAGAGAGAGAGAGTGTGTGTGTGTTAGGTTCTAGTACTGAAAAGACCTTTTTTATTTATAAACACTCGCTAATCCTTTGTTCCCCACTAATATGCAGAGTAATCTCCCCTTGTTCCTTGAGTATGCCCTGGAAGCATACTTTCTGGGGCCACATAGGCATATTACCATTTGGATATTAACTTGAATTTTAAGTTTCTTGCATGTCTGTAACTATATATGCACACAATAATATAAATACACAAATAATAAGTTATTTTTTACTATGTAAATAAGATGACGGCTTTTAGTAGCCATCAAAAAGAAAGCCTTCAAGACCCGATTTATGTTTACAGAAAAACCCAGTGTAGCCTTCTGGGACTGCAGCACTGTGTGTGTGTGGCCCCATCTTCACACAAAGCTAGTTAAAAAGAGGAAGATTGCACTAGATAAATTGACAGACTGTCATGTCTCCCTGACATACCATTAGTTTTCCAGAAGCAGGGCATTATTTTTGACGCAGGGGGACGTTCATTCTTGTGATTCTCTCACTTAAGTTCTGAAGTGGCATAGTCTTTTGGAGGATCTGGAATTCTGAAGTGGCATAGTCTTTTTCCTGAGGATCTGGAAAACCCTGGGGGGAAAGTGGCATGGCACCTTGGAAAATGATAGGCATATTGTGTTCTTGCATGCAGTGACCTATTTCATCAGGTAATCACATTATATTGAAATTGCAGTGAATTGATTAGCAGGCTTGAGTTGGGGTTTGCTGGAGGATGAAACCAGTTGAGGAGTAACCTTGAAGTTAGAGGCCTGCAATGCACCTCACTGCTAATCCTAGTGGCAACATTGCTGCATCGGTCTGAGAGCCCGTGTGGTATGGTGTCTAAAGACTTGAATGGCAGAGACCTGGGTCCAAATTTCCAGTTAGCTACCAAGCTTACTGGGTGACCTTAGGTAGGTTGCTATTTCTCAGGCTAGCCTACCTCATAATATTGTTATACAGCCGTACCTCGGGTTACAAACGCTGTGGGTTGCGCTTTTCGGGTTGCGGACCGCGTCGAACCCGGAAGTACCGTAATGGGTTACTTCCGGGTTTCGGCGCATGCGGAGAAGCGCCAAATCTTGTCACAGGTGTGCGCTTCAGGCTGCGAACGCTGCGGGTTGCGAACGTGCCTCCCGCACGGATCACGTTCGCAACCAGAGGTATGACTGTAATGGATTCTCTGGAGAAACGATGGACAAGAGGCTGTTTGCAGGTGACCTGTGTTCAGAGGGACATGCAAGGCTGCAAATAGCATTGTGTTGTGAGATCCTTGTGGTAATAATACAGAGCATAATGAAAGGAGATGGTGGTGCTGTGGTTGATATCTGAGGGCATAGGCCAGGTTGTAGAGATGATGAACTCTGGCAAAGTGTGGTAATAGAACAAGAAATAATGTATTGCTTCACCATGGAAGTATACTTTAATATATTTGCGAAGGAAGTTTGTTTGGTGATAAACAAACACTAGTACTGGAGAAGAAGGAACAAAAGGCCAAATGGGGAACTTGGGCTGGTATTTAATAAGGAAGAAAACATGAGGTAAACTGGCTATGATGTCAGAATATTTCCAGTCAAAATATGAAGGTATAGAAAACTGTGATGCAAAGAACTGCTTTGATGGAACAGACTGTCCATTTAGTTCAGGATCCTGTTTCTAACCCTGAACAGCCAGATGCTTCAGGAAGATGATTGCCATTTTACCCCCTGCGTCTGGAACTCAAAAGAAGGCCACTGCTTCTGAACATGGAGGTTCTATTTAGGTATCAGATTTATCAATGAAAGTTGCATCTTCCGTGAATTTTGTCCGGTTCTTTTTGTAAGGCCATTCAAAGCAGAAATCATCTGTCAGACAGTTAAGATGCTAAGGAACCATTATTCCCAACAGGATTACTAGTGTGGGAAGAAGCCATCATTGTAGATCATCATAGAATTGTAGATTTGGGAGGGACCCCTCTGGGTCGCCTAGTCCAACCTTCTGCAATGCAGGAATCCGGTCCACAGCTGCCCCTGGGTGGGCTCAAACCACCAACTTTCTGGTTAACAGCCAGACCCACTGACCCATTGCACCACAGAGGTCTGAATGGAAGAAGCTTGTTCGCTGTTGTTGGTAACATATGAATTGCCCCAAATCTAGTCTTCCTCATGATAGATTTGTGTGAGTGATAAAGTATAATATTAAAATTTCACTGCAGTGCGCTTCATTGAGCATTTAGCAAATAATAATAATAATAATAATAATAATAATAATAATAATAATAATAATTAATTTGTTATTTATACCCCGCCCATCTGGCTGGGTTTCCCCAGCCGCTCTGGGTGGCTTCCAACAAAATATTAAAATGCTATTAAACATCGAAAGCTTCCCTAAACAGGGCTGCCTTCAGATGTCTTCTAAAAGTCTGGTAGTTGTTTTTCTTTTTGACATCTATCACCTGTACAACAAAATAGCGATTTGTGTGTTGGACTAGGACTGGGGAGACACAGTTCAAATTTCCAATGTCAAGTGATTCTCACAGGGTGTGAGTATGAGTCTGTTACTCTCTCTGTCAGCTTCATCTACCTCCAAGGGTTGTTTTTGTGAAGATAAACTATAGAGGTAGGGACAACCATGTATGCTGCATACAAATGTAATAAAACAAATCTGGCAGTTGTTAGCCTGGATAGTAGATGGTGAATTAGAAGCTAATAGCTAGACGATTTATTTACTATCTCAGCCAGCTGAAATTGGAGGGACAGGAATGTTTTGTAGGCAAAGGGAGTCAAATTTCATGGAAAGATGCACAAAGCCCACTTGAGAAGTTTTGCTCATCCTGTTGAAATGCTCCACGCTCCCCTCAAAATCCCTTCAATTGCTTTGCTTGAATCCACCCCCTGCAGTTCACATCAGAACTTGCTTCATTGGCAGCCATGGTTCTGTTCAGGAGGAGCAGGTACTGGGTTTGAGGCACGGAGCTAAGACAGTGTGATAGGGCGGACAGTAATAACTGAAGGGTCTGTCCTGAAGGTCTGCCGCCATCTTGCATCTTTCCACTGTGCTGCTGGTCAGAATGGGGAACCCCAGAGCAGCATTGATCCTCGCTCTCCTTGCAAGTGATGTTTTTCCCAAGGGAGCCATGGTATTCTGTGAGGCAGCTTGCGTTGCTGCTGACTGGCGCAGCGGAGTCCCAGAAGCATCATCAGTTTCCCAAAAAGCACTTGAGCTTGGATTGAATGGAAGGGAGGGCAGGACATTAAGAGGCAGTGTTACGTGAGCTGTCTTGAAGATGCAAGGATAATGCCTGTCTATTTCCAGGGTGGGGTGGGGTTGGAGCAGAGCATAATACCGTTGTACCTCGGGTTAAGAACTTAATTCGTTCCGGAGGTCCGTTCTCAAGCTGAAACTGTTCTTAACCTGAGGTACCACTTTAGTTAATGGGGCCTCCTGCTGCCGCCGCACGATTTCTGTTCTCATCCTGAAGCAAAGTTCTTAACCTGAAGCGTTATTTCTGGGTTAGCAGAGTCTGTAACCTGAAGCGTCTGTAACCTGAAGCGTCTGTAACCCGAGGTACCACTGTACAGTAAGAGTCCACCATGTGTTATCAGGAACAAGAATCCAAACCACCAAGTGCAACTCCATTTTCCTGATGAGCCCGCAGATTTATGCTTGGAACCTGCTAGTTCAGACCAGCGTGGCATTATTAACAACAGACCACTCTATAGGCTGCTGGGAGAGATTTGCCGTGTATTTTGAGGGCAAAATCCCCCAGACCTGTGCCAAACTGGAAGCCACTGCTAATAGACGTCCTTGGAGCACTGACTAGTTACAGTCTGTGGTATCAGTTTCGGTTGTTGTGGATGCTTGCAGAAGTCAGGTCAGATAGAAGCCCTCTTGATCCCTTCCCATAATGGTAGATGAAATCTAGTAGGAGTTGATTGATTGGATGGGTCTGTGGTTTAGTTCAGGCATAGGCACTTCCAGATGTTTTGGTACTACAATACCCATCATCCCTGACCACTGGTCCTGTTAGCTAGGGATGATGGGAGTTGTAGTCCCAAAACATCTGGAATAATAATAATTAATATTATTATTTGTTTATACCCCGCCCATCTGGCTGGGTTTCCCCAGCCACTCTGTGCGGCTTCCAACAGAACGTTAAAATGCAATAATCTATTAAACATTAAAAGCCTCCCTAAACAGGGCTGCCTTCAGATGTCTTCTAAAGGTCTGGTAGTTGGTTTTCTCTTTGACATCTGGTGGGAGGGCGTTCCACAGGGCGGGTGCCACTACCGAGAAGGCCCTCTGCCTGGTTCCCTGTAACTTGGCTTCTCGTAGTGAGGGAACCGCCAGAAGGCCCTCGGCACTGGACCTCAATGTCTGGGCTGAATGATGGGGGTGGAGACGCTCCTTCAGATATACAAGACCGAAGCCATTTAGGGCTTTAATGGTCAGCACCAACACTTTGAATTGTGCTCGGAAACATACTGGGAGCCAATGTAGGTCTGGAGGGCCGAGTTTGCCTCTGCCTTGTTTAGTTAATGCCTTTTTATGGGAGAGATTTATGCCCACCCCTCCCTGGGCCCAGAGGTTTTAGAAAACTACTACCCAGTCTTTAATATTCCCTTCCTGGGTAAAATGAGGGGGTGGGTGTTGGGTAGCCAGCTGGAGGTGTGCATGGAGGAAACAGTTAATCCAGACTCATCATCACTTGGTTTCAGGTCTAGTTTTAGCGCCAAAACAGCTTTGGTTACCCTGATTGATGACCTTTACCGGAAGAGAGATGCAAGGAGTGGAACCCTGTTGGTTTCCCTTGATATCTCAGCAACTTTTGTCACCGTTGACAGTGGTTGAGGTATGATACAATAGTGGTTCCACTCCTACCAGCCCCATCACTACAGGAAAGGGGCATGGCCGGATTAGAATGGTTCATTAGGAGGAATTCTACCAAAACCCACATCTGCAAGCGGCCCCAGATGCTTAGCTTTTTTTTAAAAAAGTTTCTAACACCACTTTGAGGTGTTTACAATCATGTGAAAGAATAAATAACATTCCCCCGAATCATGTCCACTTGCTGTCATGGCTGGTAATGTCAGCTTCTCCTGTAAACAGGCAGGTGAGAGGACAAAGTAGTCTGTATAATGCAAGCTTCTTCTTCCTTCCTTCCTTCCTTCCTTCCTTCCTTTCTTCCTTCCCTCCCTCCCTCCCCACCACCCGCTTAAAGCAGAAGCCTGGAGCTGCTTCAGATAGCCCTTTTGCAAAGCGCTTTAAGATAGCCCCATTGCTCAGATGAGAGTGAGTAGGTTGTCTTTAAAGTGCTTTGCAGAAGCACTCTTTGAAGCAGCCCGTCTTCTTTAAACATCACTTGAGGAGGGAGGGGGAGGCTGCTTCAACAGTGATTTTGCAAAGGGCTTTCAGGCGGCCCCCTGCACTCCCACTCCTGTTTGAAGCTCCAGAGGCTCACACACGAGTGCGAGCGCTGTCTAACTTTGAAGGAACTGCAGGTTCCCAAGCGCCCAAAAGCCAGCTGTGAAACCTGCACAAGGGATTTTGAGAGGTGGGTGGGGCCTCCCACCTGTCAAATTTGGCCTGAGAGGCCAGTCCTGATAAGGATCTGGTCTGTGGAGCCAAAAAGGATCCCCACCCCTGTTATAAAACAAAATGTGCAGGCAGCTATGAGATGAGTCAGCCTGGCTGTTCCCCACCCACCCCTTTCGGTGCTTTCGGCCAATGAGTGAGAGCAGAGTTGTGATTGACAAGTGAGTTGTTTAGACACTGGGCTATAGGAATCCCTCCCTGAGGCGCTAAAGAGTTGCTATTTCTTCCTTCCTTCCTTTTAGTGCATTCTTCTTTCCTGCTTCCAATTCCTTTTATAACCCTTGGAAAATCTGTAGTTTGTCCTCCCTCCCTTGCTAGCAACCAAGATTTGTCTTTCCTGTGGTGGGCTTGTCTGAAATCAGGTGCTCACTAGAAGATATTTTCTGCAGAAACTACTACACATTAAATTATTATTATTATTATTATTATTATTATTATTATTATTATTATTATTATTATTATTATTTTATACCCCCACACATCTGGATGTTAAAGGACCTCCCCACTCAAAAGCAAATCAAAGTGTGAACTATCTGCCAGAGATTTACACATGTTCCCTGTTGTGGAGGAGCTAAAGTTCAGGTGCTCATTAAGAATTCAATGTGTACAATAAAATAAAAACATTTCATAGCATTTAAAAATCCTGATAATGACCTCCCGTTAATGGTTTTGCTCCACAAGTACCCTTGCCTGGCAGGGATGTGTTCTTGAACGATGAAAATGACTCTAGCTTGCCTAGATGGAGATGGGTGAATATGTCTGGGTTTCAGAAACTTTTAAAACCTTTGTCCTGTATATAGGTACTGTACAAACGTAAGACTCGCACCTGTTGCTCTCCCCAGTTTTGACTTTGGCTCCACCTACCCCAGACATGTGATTCCCACCCAACTGGAAGGTTGGCCATGCGGGAATGCAGTCCTCAGGATGAAAAAAAGTTCCCATATCCCTGCTGTAGCAAAACAGTAAGGTCTGGAGGTTCCATAAGGAACTACAGGACCAGGATAATATTGGGGCATCTCTGCTAGTCCCAGACACTTCGTCCCCAGATAGATTTGGCCCTGAAAGACCGAGGGAAAGGTGAGCCCATGGAGGGTAGAAGCATCTGCTTGGCTTCCAGTTTTCCAGCGTTGTGGAAAGAATTGGCTTGAGCCAACACGAGAGACTCTTAACCAGGGGTAGGCAACCTAAGGCCCGGGGGCCAGATGTGGCCCAATCGCCTTCTCAATCCGGCCCACGGACGGTCTGGGAATCAGCGTGTTTTTACATGAGTAGAATGTGTCCTTTTATTTAAAATGCATCTCTGGGTTATTTGTGGGGCATAGGAATTCGTTCATTATTACTTTTTTTCCAAAATATAGTCCGGCCCACCACATGGTCTGAGGGACGGTGGACCGGCCAAAGGTTGCTGACCCCTGCTCTTAACGCTCATCCTAAATTGGCAGTGTTTCTGTTTGTTGGGTTTCTTAGTGGGTTTTTTTTGAAAGGAAATTTATGGAAATACTAGGCTTTGTTTAGTGTGGGGGGCGGGGGGAGCTCAGTTTGGAACAGGTTGGGTGGGGTGTTTTGGGGTGCAGATTTTATTGTGTAGTTTCCAAATTTGCTTGTATTCCTCAAACGTTTGGTGAGCTGCTGCACCCCGCTATCCTATTGCTAAAGGAGTACACATTTTATTCAGCATCCAGTAAGTGCTCTCTCTCCCTCCGAAGATTGTAATCCTGGAGGGGGAAAAAGAAATCAAATATTGATCTGTGATTGTGCCGCCTTATTTTGTCAATAGTTTCCACCCACCCTCACCTTTGATAAGGTCTAAAATGTGTATCATTAGAAAGCTTATTATTCTTCAGATTGTGCAATAGGGTTGGGAGAGACTGGATGGTAAACAAATCTCATGTTCATATTTCTTCTGCCATGTGCTCACAAGGTGACATTAGGCATGTTAGCACTCCTTCAGCCTCAGTCCTACATCTGCAGGGTTTTGTAACTATTGACGCTACCGTGTGAAGTGCTTTGGATCGTCTAGGGAAGTTTTTAATGATTGATGTTTTAATGTATTTTTAGCCTTCGTTGGAGTGGCTGGGGAAACCCAGCCAGATGGGCAGGGTAGAGATTAATAATAATAATAATAATAATAATTAAAATATTAGATATCATTATTGATCTGGACATTTTCTCCTTATGAGATGCTCTTCTTTCCTACCGGCAAAACAGCATTTTGGTTAGTCATTTTAGATTAAACCTGCAGATCTGGAAATAGTTACAGGTGGGTAGCCGTGTTGGTCTGCCATAGTCAAAACAAAATCAAAAATTCTTTCCAGTAGCACCTTAGAGACCAACTGAGTTTGTTCCTGGTATGAGCTTTCGTGTGCATGCACACTTCTTCAGATATCCTTCTTCTTCAGGAACAAACTCAGTTGGTCTCTAAGGTGCTACTGGAAAGAATTTTTGATTTTGTTTTGATCTGGAAATAGTTCAGTAGGACTTCAATATGCCAAATGGCGTACAGCAGGGATGTCCAACCAGTAGATCGCGATCTACCGGTAGATCCCCAGCTGATCCTGGTAGATAGCGGGATCCTTATCGTGTACAAAAATCAATGGGGGTGGGGGAAGCTAGAAAAACTCTCTGCAATTGTCCCCCCAAAAAGCTCAACAACTCTGGGCAATCCACCCACCGCATACACACTCCTCCTCCCTCCAATGACGATGGGTAGATCCCTGCCAGTTTGTTTTATACTGGGAGTAGATCACAGACTCTTGGGAGTTGGACATGCCCGGCGTAGAGGATTGCACCCTTAAACTTTGCTGTAAATTAAATTCATTTGCTTGCCTGTTAATCAGAACTAACCACTTCCTTAGTGCCGTCAAAATACTCACCTTTGGTATGTGCTTTTTTTTTAAATTTTTGGTAAGTCTTGTTCTATATTTTGTCAGCTCTGTCCAATCCTTAGGTCCCCTGATGCTCAGCAAATGCATGGAGGGAAAGCAGAGGCACAGAGCCAGTGTGGTGTAGTGGTTAAGAGCGGTAGACTCGTAATCTGGGGAACCGGGTTCGCTTCCCCGCTCCTCCACATGCAGCTGCTGGGTGACCTTGGGCTAGTCACACTTCTCTGAAGTCTCTCAGCCCCGCTCACCCCACAGAGTGTTTGTTGTGGGGGAGGAAGGGAAAGGAGAATGTTAGCCGCTTTGAGACTCTTCCGGGTAGTGAAAAGCGGGATAACAAATCCAAACTCTTCTTCTCTTCTTCTTCTGCTTCCTTGCCGCAAACATTCCCATTGGCTCCACTTCAGATCTCTGCATACTGAATGTGAAGACCTGAAGGGATATTCGAAGCACTGAAGATGTTCAGAATCCCTCCTTAGACCTTTGTGCTGAGCGTGCAAAGATTGGGAGCGGAGCATGTTATGTATTGAAGTTCTCACCCTAGGCCACTAGGGGTGTGTGTATATAGTTCATCCTGCTGCAGTTTTCACTCAGGTCAGCATATGCAAATGAGGGATTGAAAACTGACGTTCAGGGATTGGGTAACTACAGAAAGTTGTTACTGTTGCTTTGTAGCTGAGTTCTATATAAGTAGGCTGCTGAGGCCTTCAGCTCACTTCTGTTCCAGCCTGAGAATAAACAAGAGCTGCTTGGAAATCACTGTGTCGTCTGCTGTGTCCACCCACAACTTAAACAGAGCAGGCTCTTGTGGCCTCGCTTGCTTTATGTGATCTTTAAATACAAGTAGACCTAATAGCTTAAGTAGGGTTTTTTCTCAGAGCAACAGAATTTAGTTTGACTTTCTTCTTCGTGGTGCACCATAGGGCTCTACTGAGGAAGCGACCCACAATTCTATGCTAGGTAAAATGGCTGTTCTTCCCTAGAGCCCTTTAGTGTAGCTGGAGCATCCCTATCCCATAATTTGACCAGGATGCTCTCTTCGTCTCCACCAGGAGCCATGAGTTGAGTATTGTGGGCCAAGGTAAGGTTAAACAGGTGCCCTCACTACTAAAAAGGTAAAGGGACCCCTGACCATTAGGTCCAGTCGCGGACAACTCTGGGGTTGCGGCACTCATCTCGCTTTACTGGCTGAGGGAGCCGGCGTACAGCTTCCGGGTCATGTGGCCACCATGACTAAGCTGCTTCTGGAGAACCAGAGCAGTGCACGGAAACACCATTTACCTTCCTGCCGGAGCGGTACCTATTTATCTACTTGCACTTTGCTGTGCTTTCGAACTGCTAGGTGGGCAGGAGCAGGGACCGAGCAACAGGAGCTCACTCTGCCGTGGGGATTCGAACCGCTGACCTTCTGACAAAAATCAGATACAAAAATATCACACATTAAAAACATTAAAAACTTCCCTAATAAGGGCTGCCTTCAGGTATTTTCTGAATGTCAGGTAGTTGTTTATCTCCTTTACCTGTGATGGGAGGGCGTTCCACAGGGCGGGCGCCACCACCGAGAAGGCCCTCTGCCTGGTTCCCTGTAGCTTTGCTTCTCGCAGTGAGGGAACCGCCAGAAGGCCCTCGGCGCTGGACCTCAATGTCCGGGCTGAGATGCTTTAGCTGAGATCCCTGCATTGCAAGGGGGGGTTGGATGACCTTCAAGATCCCCTCCAACTCTCCAGTTCTATGATCCGCTCCTCAAGATGATGCAGCAAATGTTAACCTTCCCCTCCCACTTCTCTGCATGGACACACCCCGAAACTGCCCTCACAATGCAATTAGGCTTGGGGAAGGGAAAGTCATCCGCTGGTTCCGAATCTAATTTGCCCACACCTAACTGTGGGGGTGGGTGGAATGTTCTTCCTGGAAAGCGCAGCTGGAGGGGGAAGGAATCACCCTCCTTCCCCAGCTGCAAACTCCAGGAAGATCGCATGCCACCAAGCCAGCAAATAGGCTTAAAAATGTTAAATATGTTTTTCAGTCCTAAGTGCTTGGGGTGGGGAGTGCATGTTTGTGCACATGTGTGCATGCAGTATATGGTTTGTGGGTTAAACCACAGAGCCTAGGGCTTGCTGATCGGAAGGTTGGTGGTTCGAATCCCCACAATGGGGTGAGCTTCCGTTGCTCGGTCCCTGCTCCTGCCAGCCTAGCAGTTCGAAAGCACGTCAAAGTGCAAGTAGATAAATAGGTACCGCTCTGGCGGGAAGGTAAACAGTGTTTCCGTGCGCTGCTCTGGTTTGCCAGAAGCGGCTTTGTCATGCTGGCCACATGACCCAGAAGCTGTACGCCGGCCATTAACGCGAGATGAGCGCCGCAACCCCAGAGTCGGACACGACTGGACCTAATGGTCACAGGTCCCTTTACTTTACTTTACTAATTAATATTTGCATATTACTAAAAATGCTCTCTTTTTTGCAACTCTTAATTATTTCAGCATTTGTTATTAGATTTTCACCCACTATCCCTTCTGAAATAAATGAGCATTTGTTTAATCAACAGCGGCCTTGTTACTTCATGTAGCTTACTAGTTATCCTAAACAGTTTATTTCCTACATTAGTGTTTACTATTTTGCAACAGTTCTCCTCTCTGATTATCCATGTTTAGTCATACATATTTTTCTGGGTTCTAAGTTATTCAGTACCCATCTAATTTTTCCTTATAAGCCATTCCCTCTTGATTTCTCTTCTAGGAAATGCCTGCAATCTACATTTGTTAAAGTCAATATTTAAGCATTGCACTTTCAATATCTCATCTTTACTGTGCATCTGCAATGCTCTATTGAGCACATTGAGTAAAATCCATTTGGGAAGTTGTTCTGTGCAAGATTTGTTGCCATGAACAACAGCTGCACAAGAGGCCGGGTTCAGCAATATTTATTTCTAGAATGTTTAAATTTTGTTGCTTTTGATTTTTATGTCACTTGAATATTGCCTAATTGATATAATGATAGGCTACTTTGAGAGCTTCCTAAGAAGCAGGGACAAAATGTTGTTAGGTAAATATGCAATGTTGGAGAACTTCGTGGGGGATCGAGTCTATTAAGATCCTTTGAACAGTAAATAGATTTGCAACTTTCAGTTCTAATGGCACCTGTGCATTTATCATAATGTGCAGTTTGAGCCAGAGGTTTTTTCCCCTCCAAACCATTGTCACATTACAAACTCATTTCTAGTATTCATTTTCCAGAATCATATCCAGGATATATATTTTTTCCTTTTGCCATACTGCCTTACAGATTTCTGCTGCTTCTGTTTTCTATTATTTTCTCTCATATGTATTTGTTTGGAATTTTCCAGCCTAGAATGTTTGATTCTTAGCCATATTTTTTTAACCTTCCCTGATCCGTTTGTCTTGTTGTTCTTCTGGTTACTGCCCGATTGTTTATGACGTGTCCCAGATTAATGCAGCCTGTAAATTTTAGCTATGTTCCATTGACCTTCGTCACATTGAAGTAATTCAGCATCTTGTTAAAACAAATACCAGTGCAACTTCTGATACTTGTGGTATACCCCCAACCACTCTCTCTGCCTTGGTACGTTATTGTTTTTCATTACTGTGAATGCTTTAGTGCTGCCTATCATTTGAGTGCTGAGTGGGTGGGTGGGTACATTGCAGCATTAGAGAAATTGTGTCTGGTGTTGCATTTGTCTGAGGGCTGCATTTTATTACTTTAACAGTTTCCATGCACTCACATTGCCTCCTCTTCCCTCCAGACAAACGCTGTTGTAAATCTTTTTTTCCCTTGCCTTTGGGTATGGTCATGTCATTTTCCCTTTTTGAATCCCTCCACCAGCTCTACTGCCTCAGACCTCATGCCACAAGCTTGTAATAATTCAGGCTTCTATGCTTGGCGCAGATGTTAACACTTCTGTATCTTTGTAAGCCTCTAGACATGGCTGTCCCCTTCGTTGCTCTGTTGCCCATGTGTGCAATTGTTGTTGTTGTTGTTCAGTCGTTCAGTCGTGTCTGACTCTTCGTGACCCCATGGACCAGAGCACACCAGGCACCCCTATCCTCCACTGCGTCCCGCAGTTTGGACAAACTCATGCCACTCACTTCGAGAACACTGTCCAACCATCTCATCCTCTGTCGTCCCCTTCTCCTTGTGCCCTCCATCTTTCCCAACATCAGGGTCTTTTCCAGGGAGTCTTCTCTTCTCATGAGGTGGCCAAAGTACTGGAGCCTCAACTTCAGGATCTGTCCTTCCAGTGAGCACTCAGGGCTGATTTCTTTAAGGATGGATATGTTTGATCTTCTTGCAGTCCATGGGACTCTCAAGAGTCTCCTCCAGCACCATAATTCAAATGCATCAATTCTTCGGCGATCAGCCTTCTTTATGGTCCAATGTGTGCAATGGGTGTGTTCTTTATGGTCTTTATGTGCGCAATGGGTGTGTTTAAATAACCGTTCTATAAAATGCCCTCTTTCAGTTTGGGAAAGTATGTTTTGAGAGGTGGTGTGTAAGTAAATAACTTATATTTATTTTATTAATTTTTCAAACTTAATACTTCACCACCATGACTTAGTGGACTTTTAGTAGACTTCTTGCCTGGAAAGGTGGTGTGTGTGTATGTGTGTGTGTGTGTGTACACACACACATACGCTAGCTCACAAGGCTTCATCCCTATATAGCATTATCAAGAGACTCAATATTCCAGGCATGTCCAACAGGTAGATCATGATCTACCGGTAGATCACTGGACGTCTGTGGTAGATCACCGGTAGATCAGTGGCTCCCCTCAAAGAAGCTAAAAAACTTTGGCTCTCCTAAAAAACCTCAACATCTTTGCCCTGCACCCCTAAAATGACCTTAACCACCAAAAACAGGGCTTTCCTTCCTTCATAAAAAAAGAAGAAGCTCAATGTCGCTTTCCTCTTCCCTAAAAAAAGCACAACAACCTTTATGCAAACCCCCCAAAACAGGACTTTCCTTCCTCAAAAAAGCTCAACAACTTTGACCTGAACCCCCCATAAGGGGGTAGATCACTGCCAGTTTTAAACTCTGGTGCAAAATAAGCAGAGGCAAGAGTCCAAGGCACTCAAGCCCAAAGAGGTCAAGGCCAAGGAAGTAAAAAAGAAGCCGAAGGTAAAGAAAGAGAAGAACAAGCCAGAAAAGAATAAGCCAGAGAAGCTGAAGGAGAAGGCAAAGCTGAAAGAAAAAGTGAAGCCCAAGGAAAAAAAGCTGCCAGTACCAGCCAAGGTTCCCCGAAAGGTGGATAAGAATCTTCTAGCTCGGCGTCAGGAAGAACGACAGCGGCAGCAAATGATTCTGGAGGAAATGAAGAAGCCCACTGAAGATATGTGTCTAGGGGACCACCAGCCTCTTCCAGAATTTTCTCGCATCCCTGGATTGGTTTTGCCCAACCATGCTTTCTCAGACTGCTTGGCCATTGTGGAATTCCTACACAACTATGGCAAGGTGCTGAGTTTTAAACTCTGTGAGTCAATCGCAGTCTCTTGGGAGTTGGCCACCACTGCAATATACGATGCAGCTGTAATGGCTCTGCACACATTGCATTGCAGAGGGTTGGGCTAGATGGTCCTGGAGGTCCCTTTAAACTCTACAGTTCTATGATTCTGTAATTCTATGAACAGAATAACTTTCTGGATAACACTCAATAGCTGGATCCACTTCAGTCTGGGTTCAGGATTGGTTTCAGGACTGAATCAGCCTTGGTGGCTCTGGTTAGTGGCCTTCATTGAGAGAGGGATGAGGAATTGTCACCTATCACTCTTTCTCATTCTCTTAATGGCCTTTGACCATGGAATAATAATAATAATAATAATAATAATAATAATAATAATTTTATTTATTTATTTATTTTAATGAATTTATTAAATTTTAATAATACAACAAAACACTACAAAAATTTTCAAAACAAACAAAAACAAAAATAAAATACAAAAAACAAAAATAAAAACAAAATGTTACAATCCATTTATTGTAAGGATCGTAACAATATTTTTTTTATTTATACCCCACCCTTCCTGGTTTAAAATCCGGGCTCAGGGCAGCTAACAGCAAATATAAAACATTGATTAAAATGCAACTTAAAAACAGCCTAAAATACAACATAAAATGCAGCATCAATATCAATAAAATTTAAAAAAATTCAGGGATCATTTTTTTTTTGGGGGGGAACCCCAGTCAGTAGAACCAAATGATCACCAGGGCTAACTGGCCAAGTTGGTCCTGCAAGGAGACCCAGAAACGGTTTCTTCATAGAAGAGGGAAGGGAAAGGGGAATAGAGGATCAGGCTAATTCAAATTGAAGGCCAGGTGGAATAGCTCTGTCTTACAGGCCCGGCGGAAGGAGATCTTCCGCAGGGCCCTATTCTCGTGGGACAGAGCATTCCACCAGGTCGGAGCCATCACTGAAAAAGCCCTGGCCCTGGCCCTGGTGGAGGATAGTCTGGGTTCCTTAGGGCCCGGTACCTTTAAGCTATTATTATTCATGGACCTTAGGGTCCTCTGCAGGACATAACAGGAGAGGTGGTCCCGTAAGTACGAGGTTCCTAGGTTTGCCTGGGTGAAGGCTCAACATTCTGGTGGTTCTGTTCTTGCAATTGAATCTAGACAGCAGCACTAGTGGAGTGGAGTGTTCTGTTCCCCTTGGCATTTGTGCCATGATGTTCCACAAGGACCATTTCATCCCCAGTGCCATAAAGCCCATTGGGAGTGGTCCTTAGGAGTTTTCCAGCACTCTGTTTCTCTATAACATCTGAACCAGGAGGGGTTGCAAGCCATGGACCAGGGCTTCACTGCTGTGGCGAACCCTTATGCACCATATTGGTCACCACGATTACCTGGAAGCGTGCTGCCAGCTGTCCCTCATGTCACAGTGGCCCAACTGGCCTCAACTGGAAGCCAGGCAGTTAGCATTGATGGTCCCATGTTGTGGAGCAGTCTTCCAGCAGAGGTTTGGCAGGCTACTGACTTTCACATGTTTCTTGAAGACCTTTTGAGAGCCAGTGTGGTGTAGTGGTTAAGAGCGGTAGACTCGTAATCTGGTGAACCATGTTCGCATCCCCGCTCCTCCACATGCAGCTGCTGGGTGACCTTGGGCTAGTCACACTTCTTTGAAGTCTCTCAGCCCCACTCACCTCACAGAGTGTTTGTTGTGGGGGAGGAATCAGGGAAAGGAGAATGTTAGCCGCTTTGAGACTCCTTCGGGTAGTGATAAAGCGGGATATCAAAACCAAAAAGGGACCCCTGACCATTAGGTCCAGTCGTGTCTGACTCTGGGGTTGCGGCGCTCATCTTGCTTTACTGGCCGAGGGAGCTGCCGTACAGCTTCCGGGTCACGTGGCCAGCATGACTAAGCCGCTTCTGGCGAACCAGAGCAGCACACAGAAATGCCGTTTACCTTCCCGCTGGAGCGGTACCTATTTACCTACTTGCACTTTGACATGCTTTCAAACTGCTAGGTGGGCAGGAGCTTGGACCGAGCAACGGGAGCTCGCCCCTTTGTGGGGATTCAAACCCCCGACCTTCTGATAAGCAAGCCCTAGGCTCTGTGGTTTAACCCACCGCGCCACCTGCGTCCCTTTTACATAAGTTAGTAGTATGCAAATACTTCTGTCAATAATAAAATTAACAAGTCTTTCATGGAGTTGGAAGGGACCCTGACAATCGTCTAGTCCAAACCCCTGCAATGTAGGAATATGCAGCTGCCCCAGATGGGGATTCGAACCTGCAACTTTGGTGTTATTAGCACCACATTCTAACCAACTGAGCTATCCAGTCTGAGCTTAGTTGACTGCATTCCTGCAAGTGTAGGGAAGGCCATGACATTACTGGAAAACAGCCCCCTTCCCCCCCCCCCGACTGAGGCTGATAGTACAGTAGTTACAGCCCAGCAGCTGGCTTTAATATCTTCCTAACTTGTAAGCCACACACGTGTGCAATATTCAACCTGCTATGTTGTTTTCGTTCTGCTTTTCTGTTTTTGCGCATGTGATTGCAGTGTGAACAAGTAATATGCCACGGTTACCTTTGAACATGGGAGTGGTGGTGGTAGCCGGATGGACCAGTTTGGTGATGTTCCTTTTTGCCTTTAGGGGGAGAAGCAGGTGACTCCCCCCCTCCCGTCTCTCAACCAGCCTTTTAAATGGTCAGCCCTTTATTTTGAAAACAGTCTCCCTTATTTCTGATGCTTGCACGTAAGAACTAAGGTGAGCAACTGCAAAGACTTGAAAAATGTGGGACGTGTGCATAGCCATGCAGAACTTTGGAGAAGGCCCAGGCGGGACTTGCAGAGATCAAGCTGTGCCATGGAGACACCGGGAGACGGTTTGTGCATTTGGAAGACCCGAAAGAACAGAGTTCAAGAGCGAGCCCCAGACCTCAGTATCTCATGGCGCTGCAATAGAATCATAGAATCATAGAGTTGGAAGAGACCACAAGGGCCATCCAGTCCAACCCCCTGCCAAGCAGGAAACACCATCAAAGCATTCCTGACAGATGGCTGTCAAGCCTCTGCTTAAAGACCTCCAAAGAAGGAGACTCCACCACACTCCTTGGTAGCAAATTCCACTGTCGAACAGCTCTCACTGTCAGGAAGTTCTTCCTAATGTTGAGGTGGAATCTTCTTTCTTGTAGTTTGAATCCATTGCCCCATGTCCGCTTCTCTGGAGCAGCAGAAAACAACCTTTCTCCCTCCTCTATATGACATCCTTTGATATATTTGAACATGGCTATCATATCACCCCTTAACCTTCTCTTCTCCAGGCTAAAATACTCAGCTCCCTAAGCCATTCCTCATAAGGCATCGTTTCCAGGCCTTTGACCATTTTGGTTGCCCTCCTCTGGACATGTTCCAGCTTGTCAGTATCCTTCTTGAACTGTGGTGCCCAGAACTGGACACAGTATTCCAGGTGAGGTCTGACCAGCGGAATACAGTGGTACTATTACCTCCCTTGATCTAGACGCTATACTCCTATTGATGCAGCCCAGATATAAGGGGGAAGGGAGAGGCTGCTCCTGGAAGAGGCTGTAGGGACACCAACTTCGCAATGCCCTGTGGAGGGAACCACCTGCACAGGTGTCCGTGGTCACCTGTATTTACACGAGGGAAGGAGAGAAGGTGTGCAACCACATCACCCTTCTGCAGCGCTCATGGTCACAGTGGCCGCATGGCATGGAATCATGCAGTGACTAAGCACAATACTAATCGCCAAATGGGCATGAGGGACAATTTCATTTAAAACTAATAGAGGTGCAGTGATGGAAGAGTTGGAAAGGACCCCTTGGTCATCTAGTCTGACCCCCAGCAATGAAATCTCAACTGAAGTTACTATTCACTTCTGTGTCAAAAAGTAAAATGCTTCACTTGGGGACACTGTTGAGGTAATAATAATAATAAAAAAAATAATATTGCTTACAACAAAATATTAAAATACAGTACAGTGGTACCTCTGGTTACGTACTTAATTCGTTCCGGAGGTCGGTTCTTAACCTGAAACTGTTCTTAACCTGAAGTACCACTTTAGCTAATGGGGCCTCCCACTGCCGCTGTGCCGCCAGAGCACGATTTCTGTTCTTATCTTGAAGCAAAGTTCTTAACCTGAAGCGTTATTTCTGGGTTAGCGGAGTATGTAACCTGAAGTGTATGTAACCTGAGGTACCACTGTAATCCATCAAACATCAAACATCTGGTGGGAGGACGTTCCACAGAGCGGGTGCCACTACCGAGAAGGCCCTCTGCCTGGTTCCCTGATGACAATTTTCCCCAGCTTAAGGTCTGTCATACTCTCAAGATATCCTTGAAATATACAGAGTGGCTGCCGAGACCATGTAACACCAGTTCTGAAAGACCTACGTTGGCTCCCAGTACGTTTCCGAGCACAATTCAACGTGTTGGTGCTGACCTTTCAAGCCCTAAACGGCCTTGGCCCAGTATACCTGAAGGAGTGTCTCCACCCTCATTGTTCTGCCTGGACACTGAGATCCAGAGCCGAGGTCCTTCTGGCATTTCCCCCACTGCGGGATGTGAGGTTACAGGGAACCAGGCAGAGGGCCTTCTTGGTGGTGGCACCTGCCCTGTGGAACGCTTTCAAAGAAAACAACTACCTGACTTTTACAAGACATCTGAAGGCAGCCCTGTTGAGGGAAGTTTTTAATGTTTGATGAATTATTGTATTTTAATATTTTGCTGGAAGCCGCCCAGAGTGGCTGGGGAAACCCAGCCAGATAGGCGGGGTATAAATAATAATAATAATAATAATAATAATAATAATAATTACACACAGGTCCTCCCTACAGAGAAACCTGGCCTGTCACAATCAAGGGGAATTTAAATAGTTTAAAGCACCCGAGTCGTAAGATCTAGCAGTCAGCTTTGTGTCCCTGAAGTCCTCTGGATTTTAAAAAAAAGAGGACTCCACTTCATCATCATCAACCTTTTATTGGCATCAAACAAACAAACAAACATACAAAACAAAAACGAATTAATACTTTCACAGTGGGGCAAACTATATTAGAAGAGAAAAGAAACAAGACTCGGCTGTCCACGATCACATCTCTGGGACTCCTGATAACTCAGACGACTGCAGAATATTACGACGAGAAAAGAGCAAATGTAGGTATCGAGCTACCAATTTGGTGAGCTCCTGGTCAGTCCCCGTTAGTAGGAAATGCAAGACTTCCCGCTCTGGTCTTCTTCTAGGAATACAGAGCTGGTCCAGGAATTGCTGGCGGAGATTGTCGTAAAGTTTGCAGTGAAAAACCATATGAACAAGGCTTTCCACCTGGTGGTCATCGCATGGACAAATCCTCTCACCCTCCACCCTGCCTGAGAACCTTCCCTATAGGAGGTTCGATGGATTTGCATTAAACCTGGCCAACGAAAAAGCCCTTCTTTCTGGGGGGGTTCAGTAGAAAATCAAGATAATTACAATTTGTTTCATGTGCCCACGGAAGATGAAAATAAAGAGGGGAACATGTTTTGCCTGCTGCCTCTATGAGTTCTTGCCGCTCGATGTCCCACAACCTAGTTTGTGTCAGCTTTGTGTCCCTGAAGTCCTCTGGATTTAAAAAAGAGGACTCCGCTTTATTCCATGCAAACAGGCATGGCGAGACTTTCCCTCTCTAGGCAGTGAGTCCCACAGAGTGGATGCTAGCAACTGGAAAATCCCTGCTTCTTGCACACACCAGACCCTCTTTGGGAGGGTGGCAGGCTCTGCGCTGAACCTTGTTTGATGCAGAGGGGACGGAAAACATTTTACTGCCTGCAGCATAACATGCATTATGCCCTCCTTAGTAAAAATATAATAATAAACCATATAATTTGCATTTTGCTGCTCTTTATTTCTATTCACAGTATCCTCTGCCTGAGGTGAATGGCCTTGCTTTGCCTAACTCTGATGTTTTCATCCTTTCGGTGTGATTGGTGGGCTACTTAAAAACTGAGGCTGCAGTTTAGATTTAATTTTAAATTGTATTTTAATCTGTATTTTAATGAATTGTTTTATGTTTTTTTGTTGTGATTTTATTGGTGTTAGCTGCTCTGAGCCTGGTTTGGCGGGGAAGGGCGAGGTATAAATAAAAATTTATTATTATTATTATTATTATTATTATTATTATTAATTATTATAGTGCTGACTCTGGTTTAATGAAGGGAAGTTGTCTCTAAGGTATTCTGCACCCAGACGAAATTTGTCGCAGCATTTAGATGTTGCCACTGAATGATCAGTATTTTGTGTGTTGTTTTAGTTATTTAGAAATATTTATAACTTGTCTGATGTCAAATTGAGCTCAAGAATTTATTTAAAACAGTAATTTCATTAACAACAATAAATAAACAACAGGAAAACAAACAAACAACAACATTAAAGCAAAGAGGAGCTGACTGTCATTTTATTACATTGCAGAGTTAATTCATAAATCCCTAAGGAACATGACCAGGTCTTACCTAGTGTTGAAAAAGAGCCAAGGTTGGTGCCAGCTAAACATTTTAGGGGAGGATATTTAACATTCAGGGATGCGGGTGGTGCCGTGGGCTAAACCACAGAGCCTAGGGCTTGCCGATCAGAAGGTTGGCGGTTCGAATCCCCGCGACAAGGTGAGCTCCCGTTGCTCAGTCCCAGCTCCTGCCCACCTAGCAGTTCGAAAGCATGTCAAAGTGCAAGTAGATAAATAGGTACCACTCCGGCGGGAAGGTAAACGGCGTTTCCGTGCGCTGCTCTGGTTCGCCAGAAGCGGCTTTGTCATGCTGGCCACATGACCCGGAAGCTGTACGCCAGCTCCCTCGGCCAGTAACGCGAGATGAGCGCCACAACCCCAGAGTCGGACATGACTGGACCTAATGGTCAGGGGTCCCTTTACCTTTTTTTTAACATCCAGGGTACCACCATAGAAAATATATATCCAAGAATTTTAAAAATGAGTTCTGTGCAAATATTTTTTATTCACATTCATAGTTTTCCCTTGGATAGTGAATGCTGCATTGGAATGTATTTTTTTGGGGGGGGGGCAATCATTTTTCTCTCCTTTTCACATCCAGAATACTCTGCATATGTGGGTCTTTACAGGTAAATTGTAGGGGCTGCCTTGGAGAAGCCTGTGAAGAGGGGGATTCCCTCAGAACTGTTGTTGTCCGGAGCTGAGGAACGGTCACTTCATTGTGTCTGATAAAATAATGTGAATGGGGAATGGGTCTTGGAATGCAGGGGGCAGAGCGGATGCCATGGGAATGTGTATCCAATTATGTTCTATGGACTGTGCCGTGGTCTGGAATAGGGGTCCTTTCTTGTGATGCAAAACATCTGGCATCCATAAAGTGCTTTCTTTTTCTTTGTCACACATGCGCATGCAGTCATGCTTCTCAGTACTGTGGTGCAAAATAATCGGTCAGGAGTTTCTGTGAGAAATGGATTTGGGAGACGGGGAGGGGGAGGGGGAGGGGGGACGCCCCCTTCCGCAGCCAGGAGCTAAGTTACCGAGGATTTTCGAGAACTGAAAAGGAGATGGGTTTCTGCTGGAGTTTAATATCAGCATACTTTTGAGTGTCTGTGGAGTAGGGTGACTGGATGGAGGACAGAGGAGGAATCCTCTTGGAGGAAAGAGAGCAACGCAGGAAACTGGTCTGTCCTTTTCCACACTGTTTCACAGAGCAAAAATTCAACTGCTACAGCTCCCTGATGTTTTTGCATGGCTATGGCACGCACTGTTGTTTGTTGCTGTTCAGTCGTTCAGTCGTGTCCGACTCTTCGTGACCGCATGGACCAGAGCACGCCAGGCACGCCTATCCTTCACTGCCTCTCGCAGTTTGGCCAAACTCATGCCAGTCGCTTCGAGAACACTGTCCAACCATCTCATCCTCTGTCGTCCCCTTCTTGCTTCGAGAACACTGTCCAACCATGTCATCCTCTGTCGTCCCCTTCTCCTTGTGCCCTCCATCTTTCCCAACATCAGGGTCTTTTCCAGGGAGTCTTCTCTTCTCATGAGGAGGCCAAAGTATTAGAGCCTCATCTTCAAGATCTGTCCTTCCAGTGAGCACTCAGGGCTGATTTCTTTAAGGATGGATATCTTCGATCTTTTTGCAGTCCATGGGACTCTCAAGAGTCTCCTCCAGCACCATAATTCAAAATTCATCCTTCAGTTGCTCTTCACAGACAGCAACAGTAAGTGGACAGATCTTTGCATTGGTGCACATTTATCCCCATATTTCCTGCCCCCTTTTCTTGCATTTATATTTCACTTTTTTCCTGTCAGGCCTGAATCCAAGGTGATGTGCACATGGTTCCTGGGCAGTCACCCATCTAGACTTCAGGCCATACCCTCATAGTGTTCGAAACTCCCATTGTTCCAGGCGCATTTTGTGACAGGGAATTTCATTAAGGCGAGCAGTTTCTGAGCTCTGGTCGCAGTACTGCGCCTAAGATTTCAGATTAAAACAGCAGAGTGGAAGGAAAGGAGGACCTTTTTCTGCCTCCCCACTTCTAGCTACTCTCTGAAGACTGGAGAAGAGACCCTCTTAAGAATATTAGTGGAGTGGGCAGGGGGAGGACTAGGCGGTCTAGACCATGTGAAAAACGAACATAATATTTCAGCTGCAGTTCATACATTTTCAGCTTTGTATTCTTGCCATAAAAAAGCACACCTAGACATTCAGCTGTTGTGCCCCTAACCTAGGTTTTAAGGTGCCATTTCGCTCCTAGCTTTCCTACCTCAGTTTCTGACGCTGTTCCCTCAGATCCCCTAGGATAAATGTGCTCTGTCCATATGTGAAATCTACTGAGCCATCCCCACCATCTGCATCGGGAGAATTAAGACTGGCAAACTCTGGGCTGCTCTGTGTTTTTATTAATTTAAAGGATTTTTGCTCTGTTCTTTAGAGTGGCTTGCAGAAACCAGTAGTCCCTATCGCCAGACTTAATGGCCTAAAAAAAATGACGTTTAAAAGAGATGGGAAGGAAGGAGTTGGGGTGGGAAGCTCAGGCGCCAGTTCTTAAAAGTTACCATTCTTGCAATGCAGCTAAAATACAGGCAACACCCAATCAATGCTCATTTAGCATGTCTGCGACCACGGATGCGTGCATTATGTTCAACACCGGAAGGAGGGCGGGGCAGAACAGAATGGGGCAGGTTTATGCGTCTCCTGCTGGTGCCTTGGAACTTAACCCCTGTGTATCTGGGGACTAGCCTGTAGTTATGTCTAGTTATGGTTTGGAGAGTGGACCCTCCCCTGGAGAGCCGCCATTGTCCCTGATCAGATCCGGGAGCAGAGCAGGTGACAACGTCCAGGCCAAGAAGGCAGGGCAAATCCAGCCACACCATTCTTCCCTCAGGCAGCCGATGGATCAATTTTTTTCTGCCCCTCGTATGGCATTTATCCATAGCTCAAATTTGTAGTTAGGGTTCTGGTGTAGTGGGTGGAATTAGAGAAATCTGAAGAAGGAGCTCTTCTTCCATTTTGTTCTCCTGCACATGGCCTTGAGCAGGGGTAGGCAACCGAAAGATGCGGCCCAATCGCCTTCTCAATCCGGCCCATGGACGGTCCAGGAATCAACGTGTTTTTACATGAGTAGAACGTGTCCTTTTATTTACAATGCATCTCTGGGTTATTTGTGGGGCCTGCCTGGTGTTTTTACATGAGTAGAATGTGTGCTTTTATTTAAAATGCACCTCTGGGTTATTTGTGGGGCATAGGAATTCGTTCATTTTATCCCCCAAAATATAGTCCGCCTCACCACATGGTCCGAGGGATGGTGGACCGGCCCACAGCTGAAAAAGGTTGTTGACCCCTGGTCTTGAGCATCAGGAGTGGTGAGCAAATAGCACATTTAGCCAAAGCTCTGCCAAAGGTTTCTTACCAATATTTTCCAGTAGTTCAGTGGGGTGGGGGCAAATAGAAGTGCCCTGGAAAGAGGCCAGTGGGGTGAGGGGAGAACTTTGAAGGTTTTTTTGTGGGGTGGGGGCAATGCTTGCATTCTTAAATTTTAGGAGGTGGCAGAGTGCTCTTTTTCCCTTCCTTTTCACAATGCTGAGAAACTCCCCAGACACATACCCTGTGGCACAAAGCATTACCTCCTGGCTGTGTTTCTGTAATGACCGTGTGACTACACGACGTTGCCTGGTCATATAGTCATTACAGAAAGTGTAGAAAATGCTGCCAACAGGTAATCCTTTGTGAGAAAATCCCTGAACCACAGAGAGGTCGTGCAGGGACTTTTAAAAAAGGGAGACACACAATTCTTCCATCCGTATTTAAGAATAAAAGTACAACCTCCTCCCTCCCTCCCTCCTGCAATTTCACCAAATTTTCTGTAGCCTCCTTGAAAGTATGGGGAGCAAAGGTTTATTTTGAAAGTTGAGGATGGGGATCTGCACTGTAATTCTGCTGAATTATTGGGGGGGGAGGAGATAATTTGGCTTCTGAAAACTCAGCATTGTCTTGAAAAAATAAGCCAGAAACTTTCTTGCATCTGTAGGTTTTTTTTAAAAAAAATATGTTTGATGAAATTTCAGAAGCTTAGAGGACTTGCTAAGTAAGATTTCCATTTCCAGATTTCAGTGCCCCACCTCTTTCCATGAGCAGCACAACCAGAAACAAAATATAAAAGGGAAGGTGTTTTTTTTTAAAAAAGGCGTGCATATAAATGTGTATTAATTCATATAATCCAACTTTTCCTGCTGCAAAGGTTGTTGCTCTTTTCTGTTTCTTGTATTGCTTTTTTATTTGGATACAGTGTGTCCATACTATTGGTTACTTTGGAGCACTCAATAAAAGGCAGGTTTCATTTCTATCTATAGCAATAAGCCCTTGAGTGTTACAGAATTAATCTTATTGGTGATTCCCTCATATTAGTGGCAAGTAAGCCCTCTTTATTTTAAGCTCTTCCCACCAGTGTCACTTACCCCAGGCGCGGTGAAAACACTTGATCCCACATGCAGTAGCAGCTGTTGTTAATATGCCCGTGTAGTTTTTTGACTTTATAAACTGCCTAAAACTGGAAGTTAATAGCGCTTCTGTATATCAGCGCTGTTAATTTTCCTATTTAAAAATGGAATGCAAGTTCCAATTGTATTATCTTGTGCTACGCTTATCATACATAGTTATGCTATGATTGTTTCCCGGAAGAATACCAGCACAGTTCGCTTCATTGACTGTGTGTGTGTGTGTGTGTGTGTGTAAGTCCACTGATAAGACTAAGGCACACAGTTGTTGTTCAGTCATTCAGTCATGTCCGACTCTTCGTGACCCCATAGACCAGAGCACGCCAGGCACCCCTATCCTCCACTGCCTCCCGCAGTTTGGCCAAACTCATGCCAGATGCTTCGAAGACACTGTCCAACCATCTCATCCTCTGTCGTCCCCTTCTCCTTGTGCCCTCCATCTTTCCCAACATCAGGGTCTTTTCCAGGGAGTTTTCTCTTCTCATGAGGTTGCCAAAGTACTGGAGTCTCAGCTTCAGGATCTGCCCTTCCAGTGAGCACTCAGGGCTGATTTCTTTAAGGATGGATAAGTTTGATCTTTTTGCAGTCCATTGGACTCTCAAGAGTCTCCTCCAGCACCATAATTCAAAAGCATCCATTCTTCGGCGATCAGCCTTCTTTATGGTCCAGCTCTCACTTCCATACATCACTACTGGGAAAACCATAGCTTTAACAATACGGACCTTTGTTGGCAAGGTGATGTCTCTGCTTTTTAAGATGCTGTCTAGGTTTGTCATTGCTTTCCTCCCAAGAAGCAGGCGTCTTTTAATTTCATGACTGCTGTCACCATCTGCAGTGATCATGGAGCCCAAGAAAGTAAAATCTCTCACTGCCTCCATTTCTTCCCCTTCTATTTGCCAGGAGGTAATGGGACCAGTGGCCATGATCTTAGTTTTTTTGATGTTGAGCTTCAGAAGCTCAACATCAAAAAAATGGAGAAGGAACTGGCAAGCCACTCCAGTATCCCTGCCAAGAAAACTCCATGAACAAAGACAAAGGTACACAGAACAGTCCTTAATATTATTAAAGCCTAGTTCTGAGGATGTAAGCCTGTGTTGTTGGAGCTACATCAGTTCAGACGGCAGGTGGAGGCTGACATGCCTGAATCTCAGGTAGGAGATGAGAAAGAGCACAGATATCTGTCCATGCATGCCTTCTCCTGCATGGATGGACAGATGGCTTCAGAGCCAAATTGCAATGCGCAAGGTATGTCAGACCCATGTTCTGCTCCAAGAGGCGACTTAATGCTCTAACAATGCACACTTATTATTTCTTAATTGCTACGTTCTTCTGAAAAGAGAGAACCCTGTTAGGCTATTGGGGTACCGTATTTTCCCGTGTATGAGACAATATTTTCCCCTTAGAAATAACAGGCAAAAATTCTGGCTCATCTTATGCATGGATAGCAGAGGGCGGACGGGCGATTCGTGGCAGCAGCCAGCAGGAGAAAGTCAGTGGCGAGCATGCAGACGATTGGTGGATGCTGCGAAGTGTGCGATTTCCATTGGTGTGCTGGTGACCCTCCCCCCCCAATAAAAGCTCAACAACTCTGGGCAACCCCCCCCCCCCCGCAAAAGCTCTCAACTTTGGGCAAATCTTTGTTGCGTTCCAAAAAAAAAATAGAGCCAGTGTGGTGTAGTGGTTAAGAGCGGTAGACTCGTAATCTGGTGAATCGGGTTCGCGTCTCCGCTCCTCCACATGCAGCTGCTGGGTGACCTTGGGCTAGTCACACTTCTTTGAAGTCTCTCAGCCCCACTCACCTCACAGTGTTTGTTGTGAGAGAGAGGAAGGGAAAGGAGAATGTTAGCCGCTTTGAGACTCCTCAGGGTAGTGATAAAGCGGGATATCAAATCCAAACTCTTCTTATACACGACCCCCCAAAATAGGGGTCGTCTTATACACAGAAAAAATACAGTATATTGGATCCCTTCCAGTATTTGCTATGAGCCCAGTATTTTATCTAGGTTGTTTTTGGTTCCTGATTTATTTCACCCCCTCTGGACTCCTTGATAACCCAGTGAAATTTTCCAGATTGATGGATTGTATCTTTTCTGCAGCCACCTGCAGCCACAGATTTGTTTGCCTCCAGTAGGCACTCTGATATATAGTGACAGAAATGCTCAGCACACAAGGCTCTCTTGTATGTGCCCTTTTGGGACTGAAATAACTTACTGGGATCCAATAATAGTTTTGATGTTGGACTGTTTTTTGGGAATGTTTTTAAGTTAGTTTTTGTTCCTTACATTTTATGTCAAAATCAATCATATTCTTACTTCTAAGCATAAGGACAGTGAGGTAGTGTGCATAGAAACCAGGGGGGAAACCCCCATATTTAAATTAAGAGGAATTGCATTTATTTGTTTGTTTGGAATATTTACATCTTGCCTTTCCAGCAAAATATTGCTCAAGGTGGCTATAGAAACATCAATTAAAATGTAGCGTAAACATCACAACCAAGGAAACAAAGCAAAATAAAGACAGCCTCTCGTCATATCTTTAAGCAGCAGAAAACATAGAATTAAAATCAGTCAGATACTCGAATGCCATCAGAAGCTGTGAGGCCAAGCAGCGAAGGTGAAGAATTCCAAAATCTGGGTGTGACCACTTCAGAAGGCTCTTTTGTGTTCCCACCAAACTCACTTTTGACATCTGCGGCACTCAGATAAACGATCTGTCTTCCTAACCAGAACTTTTTTAAAAAGAAAAAGAAAAAAAGGTGCTGGTACAGTATACCCTTGAATACCCACCCCCCAAAAAAACCCACACTGCTCCCTTCCCATCCAAATGAGCTACACAGGACCCTAGGTTTGTAAACTTCTGTCTGTAGCTCCTAGAAGGGACTTTTAAAAATTTGCAATCACCATCTCGGAAACGAATCTATAAATGGACATCAGTTTATAGTTTTGGTTACAGGTGGGTAGCCGTGTTGGTCTGCCATAGTCGAAACAAAATAGAAAATTCTTTCCAGTAGCACCTTAGAGACCAACTGAGTTTGTTCTTGGTATGAGCTTTCGTGTGCATGCACACGGAAGCTCATACCAAGAACAAACTCAGTTGGTCTCTAAGGTGCTACTGGAAAGAATTTTCTATTTTATAGTTTTATTCAGTCATACTTCTTCTTGCGAACACTTCATGTTGCGTTTTTTCTGGGGGGGTTAAGAACGTGGCAAACCCAGAAGTGTTTACTTCTGGGTTTTACCGCGCACGTGCAGAAGCATTCTGCACGGTTCATGCATGTGCAGAAGCTCCGCTCTGGTTACGGACTTTTCGGGGTGCGAACGGCAGCCCAGAACGGATCGTGTCTGCAACCAGTGGTACCACTGTAACTGTATAAAAATACAGTTTTTGTACTTTTAAACATTTCCCCTTTGTCTCTTTTACCCCCTGCTTTGTGATCGTTTAGATCCTATTATTGATATTGGGGAAATTGTCTTTTATAAATACAGTGGTATCTTGACTTACGAATTACTCGACATACGAATTTTTCGACTTATGAATAAAAAAAGTGCCTACACGCCTACAAATTTTTCGACATCTGAAGGACATCCGTTGGTGGTTTTAGATGGGGTTTACTCGACTTACGAATTTTAGATGCGGTTTACTCGACTTAAGAATTTTTCTGAATTTTTCATTTCCAATGCATTCCTATGGGGAAATCGCTTTTTTCGACTTACAAATTTTTCTACCTACGAATGTGCATTCGGAACGGATTAAATTCGTAAGTCGAGGTACCATTGTATATAGGTCAAAAAAGGGAAGGGAGTGTGCTGCCACTATATGAGTTTTTGTAAATGTTGGCATATGTAGAAATCAGAATAGCACATATGGGTAGACTGTATGTCTAGATGAAAGTGGGATGTTTGTTCCTTTTTCTTTTCATCCAGTTTAGGAAACCAGTCAAATAAGGGTTGAAAGGGGTGGTTGTGTCATCCAATCCCCCCCCCTTGATTTCTGGCCTGAATAAATGTCTTAACTGCAATTGCACTTCCACCACAAATGACTTAACAGTCAGCTTCTACTTCATAGTAGCTAAGCAGCATTGAGTTCTACTTTGACCACATCAGCTAGCGCTTCACTCCCCTTTCTGTGTTCATTCTAGTGTGCAACTGTAAAAAAGAAAAGAAACAAAAGGAGAAAATATAAAAGTTGCCCTTTTAGTGCATTATATAATTTTCAAATATTACATACAATTGCTGGCAGTTCCCCTTTTCAAAACGTCTCCAAGAAATGTTGGGCAAATTTTAAAATTTAGTTGATCCGTTACATTTTTACACAGTTGAAAGCGAGGTCAACTATTATATATCCTGCCTGGAAAGCTCAACATAGATATAGTGGAACCTTCGTTCTCGAACTTTATTCATTTTGGAAGTCCGTTCGACTCCCGAAACCGTTCGAAAACCGAGGCGCGGCTTCCGATTGGCTGCAGGAGCTTCCTGTACTCAAGCGTCGGACGTTCAGCTTCTGAAAAATGTTCGGAAACCGAACACTTACTTCCGGGTTTTCGGCGTTCAGGAGCCGATTGGTTCGACAACTAAGCCGTTTGAGAACCAAGGTATGACTGTACATCATCTGGAGTGTGAAGGCGCTCTGGGATGGAGGAGGGAAGCAAGACGTCTCTGTGTGCACGTGAGGCATGCTGTGCCATCATAAATGTTGTGTTGGATTGTAACAGGGTGCTTCAAGGGAGGAGACGCATACATTAAATGAATAATAAAATGTGTGATGGTCCCTAATGTGGGCTGGACTGCCAAATCACTGGGGTTGCCTGGGCCGGTTCACTGCCGCAGAACCCCCTCCACTGGAGAGCCAGTGTGGTGTAGTGGTTAAGAGCGGTAGGCTCATAATCTGGTGAACCGGGTTCGCGTCTCCGCTCCTCCACATGCAGCTGCTGGGTGACCTTGGGCTAGTCACACTTCTCTGAAGTCTCTCAGCCCCACTCACCTCACAGAGTGTTTGTTGTGGGGGAGGAAGGGAAAGGAGAATGTTAGCCGCTTTGAGACTCCTTCGGGTAGTGAAAAGCGGGGTATCAAATCCAAACTCCTCCTCCTCCTCCACGGGCTGGATTTTGGGTGTGTGTGAGCACGATTTCCAGAATCTGCATCTGCACAGATGCAATTTCCAATGCCTGTGTCTGCGCAGACGTGATTTTTGGCACTTGCGCATACACCATTTCCAGCGCTGCGGAAGTGAATTTGCCACGCTGCGCCAGTTTAGTACAGTGCGTGGGGACACGCTTGTGGCCCATGGGCCTTAGGTTGCCTACCCCTGGGTTAGGCAGTTGACTGTGTGGACAAGTGCAGTATTTTACTTCTCCATTCCCTTTCTTGGGAGACCTGCTCACTCCTGGACATTCCTAGGGCAGGAGCTCAACATGCGACCAATTAATACAGTAACTAGAATCCTGTAAGGCCCAGAATATTTTGCTTAAAAGTCCTAATCTTGGAGTATCAATCAGATACGGGGGGGGGGGATACTTTTAAAATGGCCACATGCACTGTAACATTTGCCCTCAAGTTGCTGGCCCACTGAGGAATAGAAGTCCTTTTCTCTTATTTATTTGCTTTTTATTACATGTATGTCCCACATTTTCTCCAAGGAGCTGAACATGGCATGCACGCTCCTCCGACTTTCCATTTTATCCTCACAACTCTGTGACATAGGTTATGCTGAGAGATGGCGGCTGACTGACCCAAGCTGACCCAGGGAGCCTTGAACCCAGGTCTCTAAGGTCCTAGTCCACTGCACCACACATTTCCATGAACAAATATTCCGATTTCTTGCCCTGATTTGCCAACCTAAGTCTGTATTCCAACTATTGATGTTCCCTGTTATGAGCATGTTCCATTAACAATTTTAGCTACAATTTTAGCCCCATATTCTCTCTTAATTCCCCACACTGTTTTTTCTCTCAGAATAATTACTTGTAGAAATGTGTCGTTTTTTTCCAGTGAAAATACTGGAAGAGTTGCGGTCTCAGGCATTGGCTCCCAATGGCTTCTATATAAAGTTCTTCAACTTTTCCAGTTTAGGCACCTGAGTCATGCTAGAATGTGGACAAAAAAAGTTTGTATGGCAAGGTTGCCATACGTCCGGAATTTCCTGGACACATATGGGGTAAAAGCTCAAGTTAGGGCAAAAATTTAAAAACCCTCAACAACTTTGCCAAAACAACAACAACAACTTTTCACTGTTGGGAATATGGCAACTCATCTGGGTTGTATGGAATATTGAAAACTGGCTTTTATATCTTGCATTAGATAAATGTGTAGTTGTGTCATCATGATGCAGTTTGCTTGGCCGCAGACAGGTGGTGCTGCTGCTGCTGACCTCAGTGGGGTGAGAGGCAGTGGGTGGGCAGACTAGGCAAGCTGTGGAGGGTCAGCCAGAACAGGCTGCAGCAACCCCAAGAGTGAGTCAAAAAGGGAACCCCTGCGTTGCAACTCGAACGCGAATCAAAAAACAGAGCAATGCGAGGCCAAACAATGTAATATGAACTCTAAAGAGCTTTAGTGATGCCAGTGATCAATATAAACATTCAAAGGGAATTACATCCTGATAATATGACAAAATATAATGCGTGTAAATCAATAGAGTCGCTCCATCACATATTATCTAAATGCCCATTATACACCTTACCCCGGACCAGAATTTTGAACCCAGTTATTTTGGAAATTGCTGATAATCCTTCTGAAACACAATTGGCTTGCTTGTTGCAAGATACGACCCCCCAAAGAACATTACAGGTTGCTAGATTCTTGATTTCAGTTATTTCATATAAAAGACGCCATGGAACACTCCAAGAATATTGATACAGTGGTGCCCCGCTAGACGAAAAGAATTCGTTCTACGAGTTTTTTCGTAGAGTGAATTTTTTGTCTAGCGAAGCGGCAATGGAGCGCGGAGGTTTTCACGCTAAAAAAATAATAATTTCGTCTTGCGAAGCAGCCCCATTGACTTTTTCGTCTTGCGGGGCAGCTTCCGCTAGACGAATGCCATCCGTCTAGCGAGTTTTTCGTCTAGCAAGGCATTCGTCTAGCAGGGCACCACTGTATTAATCAATAATTCCAGCTTAAATGACCTTGTAATATTATTGTCATCATTTTACCTGTAAAATTGAGAAGACTGGGTGTATTACTCTTTTAATTGCTGTGTCGGTGTTCATTATGTGTTTGCTTTTGTAATCTGAATGTTTTGGTTTTTTTTTACTCCTGTTGTGGGTTTATAGCCGAAAGAATAAAGAATCTGAATGTGTGTAAATAGTTTCTATATATGGCACAATAAATGTAGTATTCCAGCAAAGCCGAAGTGGTAAAGAAACTAGTGAATGTGATCTTCCAACGGACAACGTTTCCGGATAAAGTTCACTGTTTCGATGTTACCTCTTCAGCAGGCGTATGATAAATTTAAGGCTATAAAACAATAAACGCGACAATACAGTATATACGCTAACAAAGGACTAAATAACACAATGAATATAAATAAATACAAATGCAACTATAAATAATGAAAACGTACCCCATCTTGTGGCATAGAAAGCATGCTAAGGGACAGTGCTCATAATAATATGTAGACACTGCCAACGCTTAGAAAGCTAACACAGAGTTATAAAGCCGTATGCAGGTGTAGCCAATAACAGTACAATAAAGCTGTGTAAAAACTTAAAGCTACAGAGTTGGGAAACGCCCAAAGCTGAGGTACAGGTGAAACTCGAAAAATTAGAATATCATGGAAAAGTCCATTTATGTAAGCAATTCTTTTCATTAGCTACTGGAGTTTAATATATGAGATAGACTCATGACATGCAAAGCGAGATATGTCAAGCCTTTGCTTGTTATAATTGTGATGGTTATGGCGCACAGCTGATGAAAACCCCAAAGGTGAGATTGTGAATTTGGGGTTTTCATCAGCTGATGAAAACCCCAAAGGTGAGATTGTGAATTTGGGGTTTTCATCAGCTGTACGCCAAAATCGTCACAATTATAACAAATAATAACCTTTTAAGTTGAATTACTGAAAGAAATTAACCTCTCCACGATATTCTGATTTTTCGAGTTCACCTGTATATACAAATACAATACAACACAACACCAATACAATACAACACAGCATGGATACATAACATAAAAATATAATCAACTAACCCCAAGAGTAGCTGCTCCGCTTCCAGCCCTGGAGTCCCCAGGCCCAGGATCCAGAGTACCAAGCTGACTGGTGCTGGTTTCTAGCCACCTTCCTCCTCCTCAGCTGCTGCTTCCGTCACCACATCCCAGGCAGATGCAGGATGAGGAGGAGGACAGTGATGGGGAATTCAGCTGCCGCCACGACCCAGGATAAGGGAGCACGCTTTGGGAGTGGCGATTGGGCCCCAAACGACACCCCCAGAGTCCTTAGGCTGTGCTTCACCCACTCCCCTTCCAAGTACCTTCCCCACTGGCCGGAAAACTCCCCTGGAACGAGAGCAACGTCTTTCTTTGTACAAATACTGATTTGCACAGAAGAAGTCACTTCATTAGATGCGGTGCTGATAGAACTGCAATGTGCTTGACAGGCTTTGTTCCCACAGGTTTTATCATTTCAGGTGGTAGCGGGGAACATCTCCTCTGTGTGCCTCCTGATATGATGTGTGCTCTGCAGCCTGGCCCCTGAAGCGATCTGTCCGTGCAGGAAAAATCCTGGGTGGGCAGATCCATGGTTTTGCTTTCCGTGCCCTTTTTCAGTGCGGAAGGAAAAATATGTGACCCGTCCCTGTAAGATGTTTGCGAATGAGAAGTGTATGTTGTGATAAATTGTGTATGTAAGAATGGGTGTGTGTGTGTGTGTGTGATTTGGCCCCCGGCCTGTTTGGGGCTGGCCTTGGCCACTTGGGGCTTGTGGTCCCGACTGCTTTCCTCTGAAGGAATTCTGTCCTCAATGGGGGAAAAGGTTCCCTGTTCTAAGAGCTGCCCATTTTTCACCCTATAGCATCATTTCATTGCTCAGTTTCCCTCCAAAAGACTTCATTGCATGTATTCAAGTTTGCATCTGATACGTTTGTTTCCTGCTTTTTCTTTCCTCCCTTGCATTGTTTACTCATTCCCATTTCTTTCTTTTGCTCTGCGTTTTTGAATTCCTTCTCATTTGTCCTCATGTGTTCCAAATTAATGCGATTCCCCTCCCCCCCGACATTTCTGTCTTCAATATTTTTTCTCATGTGGACCGAGTTTATTATTTTGCTTTCACAAATGTTGACCGTAATCCTCAAACCACTTTGGTATAATGGCACTGAAAAATCAATGAAGCAAGCTGCCAATTTTAAAACAAACAAAACAGATATAAAATATGGTTTTGGTTGGCAGACCAGTTTCCTGTAGAATCCATTCTCACATGCAAGGATTACAGTGGTACCTCGGGTTAAGAACTTAATTCGTTCTGGAGGTCCGTTCTTAACCTGAAAATGTTCTTAACCTGAAGCACCACTTTAGCTAATGGGGCCTCCCGCTGCCGCTGCACCGCCAGAGCTCGATTTTCGATTTCTGTTCTTATCCTGAAGCAAAGTTCTTAACCTGAAGCGTTATTTCTGGGGTAGCTGTGTCTGTAACCTGAAGCGTATGTAACCCGAGGTACCACTGTACTTGCTGAAATGGCCTTCTCTACACAACTATTAAAAGTGCTAGCACCCTGGCCTCTTGTAGGTCTGGCCTCCCTAAGAGCGAAAGACAGTTTGTTTTGAGTTCAGATATTGATTGATGGAGTTGTTGCTCTGCCTAGACAGGAATGGCAGGATGGTTAAGAGCACAATGCTATATATCTCAATATATTCCCGTTGAGTTCAGTAGGGAGTTGCTCTTTCATTATCATTTTGGATGCCCTTACCTGAAGCTTTCCCACCCCATCAGTATCCTTCACGGGAGGCAACCACAGCTGTACATAGCATTCCAAGTGTGGTTACACCATAGATTTGTATCATGGCAGTACAATACTGACAGTTTTATTTTAAATTCCTTTCCTAACGATCCCTAGCATGGAATTTGCCTTTTGGGTGGCTGCTACATGCTGGGTAAAGCTCTGCATTAAGCTATCCATTATGACCCCAAGGTCTTGTTCCTTTGGGAGGGAAGGGAAACGAGGCAAGAAGAGAAGCGAGTAACAGGCAGTGACTTGCACAGATGCAGCTACATATGCTTAGCCATTTCTTGTTTGAGGAATAAGGGATTCATTTCCTTTCCTTTTCCAAGACACAGACCAGTAGGAGCATTCTTCTTCTTCTTCTTCTTCTTCTTCTTCTTCTTCTTCTTCTTCTTCTTCTTCTCCTCCTCCTCCTCCTCCTCCTCCTCCTCCTCCTCCTCCTCCTCCTCTTCTTCATCTTCCTGTCCTCCTCCTCCCCCTCCTCCTCCTCTTCTTCTTCTTCTTCTTCCTCCTCCTCCTCCTCCTTCTCCTCTTCCTCTTCTTCCTCTTCTTGTTCTTCTTCTTCTCCTCTTCCTCCTCCTCCTCCTCCTCCTCCTCCTCCTCTTCCTCTTCTTCTTCATCTTCTTGTTCTTCTTCTCCTCTTCTTCTTCTTCTTCCTCCTCCTCCTCCTCTTCTTCTTCTTCTTCCTCCTCCTCTTCTTCATCTTCCTCTTCTTCATCTTCCTCTCCTCCTCCTCCTCCTCTTCTTCTCTTCTTCAATAGTTTAATGGTGATTTCATTTTCTACCAACCTAAGTCCTTTCCCCCCTTTCAGATTTTACTATACAATAGGAAACTATGATTCTTTTTAACATCACAAACATTTGGGGCTGAATTACTGAGCATGAAATAGCGACCCTTCCCTGATTAGATACGTGTTCAACTCTTTCTGATAAGGATATCAAGGTTGCCCTGGAACAAGTCACTTAGAGCAGGTATCTTCAACCTTTTCAGATCCAGGACCCATTTTTAATCCAAACCTGCATTTCTTATTACCATACATTTTCATGGTGGCCATGCCTCTGTAATGACCCACTTTGGATCAGGCCGCAACCCGCTAGTGAGTCCTGACCAACCGGTTGAAAACCAGTGACTTAGAGGTCATCCCCTGTCACTTGGCGACTTCAATGAGTTGATAAGGCTGGGTTTTAAAATATATATTTTTTGCATTATTTTCAGAATCATCACATATACATTTTGGAAATAAAGGTAACCGATAGCCAACAAAACCAATGAAATCTCCCCAGGGACCCCAGAAAATACACTCACCACAACTTGTAACAATATACATCAGTAAAACACATTCTTAGTAAGTGATTCTCCTCTGGAACTGATACACCATACTCTCTTGTACCAAGTGTTCAAGTTCGCACCTTTAAGTCTTTCCAGAGTGTATCTATAACAAAAATGCTGCCGCTAGGAGAAATCCAAGCACAGTGGTACCTTGGTTTTCGAACAGAATGCGTACCCGGAACCGTTAGAAAATCAAAGTGTGGCTTCCGATTGGCTGCAGGAGCGTCCTGCAGTCAATCGGAAGCCACGCCGGACGTTCAGCTTCCGAAAATCCTTCGAAAACCGGAACACTCACTTCCGGGTTTCGATCGTTCGGGAGCCGATTTGTTCGGGAGCCAAGGCGTTTGGCTTCCAATGTATGACTGGAGTGGTTTATCCCCCAAGTCCCAATTCTCATTTAAATACAGATTCAGTAATGCAAGCTCTGGAGGCTTTTTGATATTGTTGTTGTTGTTGTTCAGTTGTTCAGTCGTGTCCGACTCTTCGTGACCCCATGGACCAGAGCACGCCAGACACGCCTATCCTTCACTGCCTCTCGCAGTTTGGCCAAACTCATGTTAGTCGCTTCGAGAACACTGTCCAACCATCTCATCCTCTGTCGTCCCCTTCTCCTTGTGCCCTCCATCTTTCCCAACATCAGGGTCTTTTCTAGGGAGTCTTCTCTTCTCATGAGGTGGCCAAAGTACATTTTGATATACAGATGAGTGATTTTACTTATCTCATTAAACGCTTGTTCCCTCAAATTTGCCACCGCCAGTCATGTCCACCACAAGTGCCTAGAGATGCCTGTGTCCCACACCATTGGGCAGCACACTGATGTTTATGCAGATACAAAAGTTTAAGTTAAGCACCATTTCTACAGTTGTGAGAGCAGTGTTTAAGTTGGTGAGGCTGTTAGTTAATACCGCATACGAGACTAAAATTGCCTTTGAGCCTATCTGGTGGTATTTTACGTTATGTATGATTTCCAAGGGAGAGCACAAGTAAGAAACCCGATGAGCAAACAGAAGCAGCCCAAAGGGAGTGGTGGAAGAGGCAAAGAGTGTGTGTGTGTGTGTGTGTGTGTGTGTGTGCTGCTTGAACTGAGTCACAGACCTAGCTGGGGTTGAGCCAGCTGCTACGCAGCTCCTGTCAGTAGCCTGCCACTGTCAGGCACAATAAAATCTTATTTTGCAGACTTTTCAACACTCTCGTTTTGCTTGACACCCTCTTTTTCCTCTTGTGTGTTTTCCAGAAATATATCCAATGTGTGAAACTTCTGCCTTAGAGTTTGTGTCATTTGTAGTATAGCACCACAGGCAGCTCCTTCAGTGCTGGTTTCAACAAGAGTATATAGGTATATACTTATTTTTCAGCTGCTTTCTGTGTGCAAAGGTATTTCAGGAAGAATTCTTGCTTTGCTTGCTCCATAAGCCTTTTCTGCCTTTTGTCTGCGGCGCTGAGCTCCAGATGGTCACTTTTTAATCAGCCGTAGCTCACTAGAAAAAAGAATACATTTTCTAAATAAGATTAAGGTGTGACTGTAAGATTTAAAATTAAGTGCATTTTCACTTGGAGTGTGTGTGTGTGTGTGTGTGTGTGTCAATTATACGGTCCATATTTCATATATAGGTAAAGGTAAAGGGACCCCTGACCATTAGGTCCATTCGTGGACGACTCTGGGGTTGCGGCGCTCATCTCGCTTTACTGGCCGAGGGAGCTGGCGTACAGCTTCCGGGTCATGTGGTCATCATGACAAAGCCGCTTCTGGCGAACCAGAGCAGCGCGCGTAAACACCGTTTACCTTCCTGCCAGAGCGGTACCTATTTATCTACTTGCACTTTGACATGCTTTCAAACTGCTAGGTGGGCAGGAGCAATGAACGAGCAACGGGAGCTCACCCCGTTGTGGGGATTCGAACTGCCCACCTTCTGATCAGCAAGCTCTAGGCTCTGTGGTTTAACCCACAACGCCACCCGCGTCCCTTTTATATACCGGTACTTTAAAAACAATGCTAATGTATTAATTATTTCAAAATGATAAAATTATTCAAAATAATAAAAGTCAAGTATTATAACAAATTTATAAGACATAGCAAACGCTGGTAGGGCTGCTGGGGCTGCATTTGTTCCCATATATCTCACTGAGAGCCAGTGTGGTATAGTGGTTAAGAGCGGTGGACTCGTTATCTGGTGAACTGGGTTCGCGTCTCCTCTCCTCCACATGCAGCTGCTGGGTGACCTTGGGCTAGTCACACTTCTCTGAAGTCTCTCAGCCCCACTCACCTCACAGAGTGTTTGTTGTGAGAGAGAGGAAGGGAAAGGAGAATGTTAGCCGCTTTGAGACTCCTTCGGGTAGTGAAAAGCGGGATATCAAATCCAAACTCTTCTTCTTCTTCTTCTTCTTCTTCTTCTTCTTCTTCTTCTTCTTCTGGAAGGCATAATGGTTAAGGGGAAGTTTGGTCTGAAAGCAATATAGTATAAAATCAGGTGTGGAGCTCTGCAAGTTCCTGCTTGGTTTTCCACACTGCACGCTTTCTTACAGACCTAATGTAAGAGGTGATATTTAATCTTATGGTATCAGACAGTGATGATATATTTGATGAACACCCCCTCAGTTCCTTTGACCAAGCAGTTTATAAAGACGTTGAACAACAACGGGCCCAGCTGAAGTCAGACAGAAATTCCTTGTGGAATTCCCAGTGTTCGCGGAAGATGTTTTTATCCTCCAAGCATTTGAATCGCAGCTTGGAGTTTTGTAGCTTTAACCAGTTTTTACCTTTCCTGCGTCTTATTTCTTGTACACCGCTTAGAGATGATAGTTAAGTCATGTATAAATTGTTTAAACAACAACAACAACAACAACAACAACAACTTCAAGGTTCTGGTATGAATGTGAGATCTGGTGATAAAAAGGGAGCAAGCAAGATCTTGCCAAGACGTCTCTACGGTTGCTGTCCGTCACTTGTTGCACTGATGCGAATCTGCATGTGTTTCTGTTTTTCTTGGTTTCTGTCGAGTACAATATCGGCTCACTTGAGCGCTGATCCTGCATGTTGGCGAAATCCTCAAATGTTTGCTTCTCTACCGGCCTTGTAAACCTTCATGCTGTCGAATGTCCCTGTCGGCCTGCATTGATTTCTTCATTATCTTCAGCAGTTTTACTTTATTCAAGTTTCCGAGACTAAAAGCTGAAGGCTTCCTTTCATTTGCTGGCTTTAGTTTTTCCATCTTCTATCAACAGAAGGATTACCAGTGGTTCTGTCCTAATAAACTCAATAACACAAATATGGTTAGATAAATACTTTATAGTGATGTGATTCCTTGAAATTCTCCTTAGGCCTCATATTTACCCATTCAGAGCTCCCTCAGAAGTTGGACCCAATGCCTCAGTTCCCCCTTGCTTTTTCTCTTTGATTCCAATATAGGACTCTTCTTTGAGAGTGGTTTTCTTTTTATTCAGGCCAGAACTCAGTTGTTTGACTGTGCAGCCATAGAAATCATTAGTTCAAGACACCAACTTGGTCGCCATCTTGACTTATGAGCAAAACAAAATAAAAAATAAACAAATTTCTTCCAGTAGCACCTTGGAGACCAACTAAGTTTGTTCTTGGTATGAGCTTTCGTGTGCATGCGCACTTCTTGAATTATGGGGTTTCTTTGAAATGAAAGCCCTTCATGATATTTTGTTAGGCAAACTCGGCCCTCCAGATGTTTTGGGACTACAACTCCCATCATCCCAAGCTAACAGGACCAGTGGTGAGGGATGATGGGAGTTGTAGTCCTAAAACATCTAGAGGGCCTAGTTTGCCTATGCCTGGGATAGGCGATAGTACCACCAGGTGAATTCACTTTTGGTTGGAAAACTGCACACGGACTGGTCATTAATGGCTCATCTTCATACTGCAGGCAGGTTTTGAGTCATACTGCAACGCTCTGTCATGCCTGGTGTTGTTTAACATTTTTATCTTAGATGAAGAGGTGGAAGGAATCTTCATAAAGTCTCCAGATGGCGCAAACTTTTGCAGGTGGCATAAAGCTTGGAGGACAAATTTGGCACCTCGGAAGAACAGAAATATATTTCCAAAAGGAAGTTAACAGGATGGAAAACTTAGATGAATGACCAAATGGCATTCAGCAGAGACAAATGCAAAGTTCTGCATGTATAACATTAGGAGAGCCCTCTCGACAGAGCAGCTAGGCAGTGGAACCAGTTCGCTTAATGGTGATGTGCTGGTGGTCTTCAAGCAGAGGCTGGGCAACCATCTGTTGGAGGTGCCTTAGGTCTGGATTTTCTGTATTGATCATAGATAGCTTATAATGCATTCTTCGGTTCTGTGATTTTGTGACCAAAAAATCCAGCATTCTGTCTCCTTTGGTGGTCAACAATATACAGGTGAAACTCGAAAAATTAGAATATTGTGGAAAAGTCCATTTATGTAAGCAATTGTTTTCATTAGCTACTGGAGTTTCATATACAGTGGTGCCCCGCTAGACGAAAATAATTCGTTCTGCGGAAATTTTCGTCTAGCGGGTTTTTCGTCTTGCGGAGCGGCAATGACAGCCGCGCTCCGCAAAACGGAAAAAAAAGACGAAAATTTTTCGTCTTGCGAGGCAGCCCCATAGACTTTTTCGTCTTGCGGGGCAGCCTTCCGCTAGACGAATGCCTTCGTCTAGCGAGTTTTTCGTCTTGCGAGGCATTCGTCTAGCGGGGTACCACTGTATGACATAGACTCATGACATGCAAAGCGAGATATGTCAAGACTTTATTTGTTGTGATGATTATGGCGTACAGCTGATGAAAACCCCAAAATTGAAATTGTTAATTTGGGGTTCTCATCAGCTGTACACCATAATCATCACAATTATAACAGATAAAGGCTTGACATATCTCGCTTTGCATGTCATGAGTCTATCTCATATATTATTTTCACCTTTTAAGTTGAATTACTGAAAGAAATGAACCTTTCCACGATATTCTAATTTTTCGAGTTTCACCTGTAACTCTGGGAAGCCCATGAGCCACAACATGGATTTCATGGCCTTTGTCTGTTGGTTGCTTCCAATAAGTTCCGTGTTGCTATCATAGCTATTACTTGTTCATTGAGCCGCCCTCCGCGAGGGAAGGAAGGATAATTGTGGTGGTTGAGGGTATGGCTCCTTGCGCGCCATTTTTCCTTCATCCTCATGCCTCTGGTTGCTCTTCCACTGTGCCCCTTGACTTTTGTGGTATTGTTATTGAATGCAGGTTGGTCCATAATAAGGCCTGGTTGGATGAGGAGGCCAACCTGGTGTGCTTTACCCTCACAGAGCTACAATTCTCAGTGGTTTAGCAATCTTCCCTCGTCCCAGGCAACTCTAAGAATTGAAGATCTCGGAGGGTTTCTGTTATGTATTGAAGTTCAACTTAACAGTTTCCTTAACAACTCTCAGCACCCTTAAGAGACTACAGTTCCCAGGATTCTTTGGGGAAGCCGTGACTGTGGTGTGTGATACAGTGGTGCCCCGCTAGACGAATGCCTCGCTAGACGAAAAACTCGCTAGACGAACGGCATTCGCTAGCGGAAGGCTGCCCCGCAAGACGAAAATGTCAATGGGGCTGCCTCGCAAGACGGAAAAAAAAAAAATTTCGTCGCGAAAACCTCCGCTCTGCATTGCCACTTCGCTAGACGAAAAATTCGCTCTACGAAGACACTCGTAGAATGAATTATTTTCGTCTAGCGGGGCACCACTGTACCTTTAAAAACATATAATGCAAAAGGGGCCTCTCACAGATGCCTCAAATTGGTTTCGTTTGTCCACGAACCAAGGCTTTTAGGGTTAATGCACCAGTAATTTGGAACACTGGAAATCAAACAAGCACTTAAAATCCTAAAAATTGCATTGTAAGAAGCAATCTGTTTGGTCATTTATTCTGTATTTTATCATTGTATGGTTTAATGATTTCATTGTACACTGCCTTGATTTTTTTAATGAGTTGACAGTTTATATAAAAAAACATTACATGTCAAAATCATTACCCCCCCACCTCCCATTATGGTCATTTATTCTTATAAGTAATTTGTCTGCTCTTCTTCTAGTAATTTAAACCAGTGGCCATCACCGCATGTTGTAGCACTGAATTACAAAACTTAACTATGTATTGCATAAGGAAATACTTCATTTTGTCTGCCCAGAACCCATTGCCAGTATGTTTAATTTGGTGACCCCGAGTTCAAGTGTTTTCAGGAGAGGTAGTAAAAATTTCTTTATACACTCTCCTCGCGACATTAATAATTTTATAAGCGTATCCTGTTTCGACCGAAGAAGACACCTTAGCCTCCTTTCCTCCATCCCAAATTGAAAAGCCCCCGAGCTGTGTTTCCTAGTAGGAAACAAGACACATTCCTGAATTTGGCATTGTGTTTCAAACCCAACATTTTCTGCCTGAGACGTAATGTGCACTGACACCCATGATTGATGGACAACAGCGCCGTGCATGGCATTGATTGGATCTTGATTGTGAATGAGACTTTGTGCTATCATTAGCCAGAGCTCATGAAACTGTGCATGAAGAGCAATAAAATAGGCTGAACTAGGTGGCCGGCCACAGAGAGAGAGGGAGAAGGGCTTTCTTAGCAGTGGGCAGGGTGGATTTGATTTCAATCAAACTGATTTAAATCACTAGTCAGTAAGGCTTGATTTAAATCACAGTTTTCTACATAAAGACTAATTCTTGCTGGTATAACTTTAATATGCAAGTAGATGAAGATTTTTAGAATAACAACTTTTCATATTAGTTTTTTTTTCATCCCCAGTTTAATAGGTTAATCATTCATATTTGGACAACTTTTCTGTTGTACTTAGGAAGGAGAAAAATAATCATTACCTTAATAATAGCAATTTAAATAGTTTTATTAGATCCATTCCACTCCAAACAATCAGAAAAATACTGTTTCTATTCTATTCACTGAACTTCTTGAAACTTAACACTGAAGGGGTTGATTCTGTATTCATAGGTTTGTAGAACAATAGGATTAAGGTCTTTTTCTCAACTCTGTTCATGTTATAACATTTTTGCTGTGAAGAAGAGGCATGTGATCTCTGCTGAGTCAAATTCAGTTTTGAGAACTGCAAAAGTAAACCAAGCATCTGTGATAATATCTTGTAGGCAGAGAAACTGCCCAATAATTTTACAAAAACCTCTGCAAGAGCATAAATGACATTGTGAATGGATTAATGGAATTTATTTACCAAAAAATTAAACATATACAGCCTTATTCTACATAATTAAAAAACTAATCTTTATTTCATGATTGAATAACCTTTGGATGGTAATATATTTTCCTCAAAAAGCATTTTATTTTTAAAAATCCAATTTAAATAAAAAAAAATCCGATTTAAATAATTTTTTTTTTTTAATCATTGATTTTTATCCACCCTGGCAGCGGGTGAATGGAAAGTCCCAAGGAAATTTGAATGGGATTGCCGTGCGGAGAAGTCTTCTCTCCCCTGTGACAAGGTGTCCGTCCAGCCGTTCTGTGCGTTTCCGCTTACATAAGCAGATCAGATCTTAAAGCGCAGTCTGAGCTCAGGCCTCTTCAGGTTTCAGTAATGTGGTTGCAGGTTCAAAATCTCAATCCCCCCAGAACCAAATGAAAAATGCGCAGTCTTGAAGCTTGGCTGGGAGCCAAATGTGGAAAAGGGTGAATTATCCAGTTACTGAACTCTCACAGGAGCAGCTGTTCCTCTCCGAGAGCTTTCGACTCAACATGGTGGGAATGTTTTGAATGCACAAACGTATAAAATAATCTGGCAAAATTTCAGTCACTTTTCAAAGGCAGAATGAAAACTTGAAGGAAAGCCACAGTGCTTTGGAAGCGTGTAGAAGATTTATAGGCCCCTGACAAGCAAACAAGTCGGTGGGTGTGTGTGTCTAAATTCCAGTTGCTGTTTCTCTGTGGAGGCTGCAGCTAGGAATGGAGGATAAATTTGATTCAGTTTGCGTTTAAAGGCAAACATACCCAACTCACACTTTCTTAAACGATATTCGAACCGTAACAAATTTCACACATCTCTTCATTTTGCAGTGCAGTTTTCCAGCCAAGTAATGTGTGCAAATATGCATGTAGCAGGGGGAAGAGTGCATATAAATATGTATATTAGTGGAAATAAGAACAAAAATACACCAAATTTGGAAAAAAATTGCATACAAAACTGTGTATATTTAAAAGTTGCACTAAAATCTTGCTGAATTTTCATGAGAACTTTTTGATACCAGTTTGTGATGGTGATGATAATGATTTATTTAATGTGGAGAATGGAACTTTGGAAAGACTGGAAAATGAGAAACCTTTAAAAAAATTAGCTGTTTATTTTTACTTAAAGGGGTAGACATTTTTTTTAAAAGAAAAAAAATACAAATAAATAAGAAAGCAGATTTGACAGATAATGCCCACCGCTAGTTGCAGTATGGTTGCAGCTGAAAGCTTTGTTCTTGTAATAGGGTGCTGAAATAGCTGGTTCAGCTGTGCTGCCAAATGAGGTTGTGTGCACCTTGCACACTCGGAGAGCAGAATTGGGGTGTCTCAAAGAAATCCCTCCCTCTGAAGCTGCTGCCACATGTGTTTGCCCCTGCTGTCCCAATCCTGTGATCCAACACGGCCACCTGTCAGGGACGTTTTAGCTGTGATTCCTGCATTGCAGGAAGTGGACTCTCTGGGTCCATTCTATAAGATCTTCCTAATCATTTTGATCAGGGGGATGATGGCACATTCCCAGTATTAAATTACTCCTGGGTCCTGGCACCAGTGCCCACAAGAGCCAGTGTGGTGTAGTGGATAAGAGCGGTAGACACGTAATCTGGTGAACCGGGTTCGCGTCTCCTCTCCTCCACCTGCAGCTGCTGGGTGACCTTGGGCTAGTCACACTTCTCTGAAGTCTGTCAGCCCCACTCACCTCACAGAGTGTTTGTTGTGGGGGAGGAAGGGAAAGGAGAATGTTAGCCGCTTTGAGACTCCTTCAGGTAGTGATAAAGCGGGATATCAAATCCAAACTCCTCCTCCTCTTCCTCCTCCTCCTCCTCTTCTTCTCTTCTTCTTCTCCTCCTCCTTCACAACGATTATGTGGAGTCGTTTGCCCCTTTGGGGGTTTCCAGCTAGTTGGGCTCACTGCTCTCTTTGAGGTACAGTGACACCACCTCCAGTAGGCCCTTCCAATAGATTTTGTGTCCATAGGTAACTGTGTCCCACTGGTTCTCTCTGTTCCACCATGTTCCCATTGTTCCCATTAGGTACCATCCCATAAGACCAAGCACTCTAGTTCACCTATCATGGTTCTGAGGCTTTTAGCATTAGTGTATAAGCACTTGCCTGCAGCACTTGTGTTTTTACCTGCAGTGGTCTCTCAGTTGCTCTCCTTTTACTCGCAGTGCCTAGTTCTATACCTCCTGTAATTAAGTGTACACCAGCTTTATCACCTTCACCCCCAGGGGAAGATTTGTTCTGACCCTTCTCAGCTCCTGTCGGATTGTCCCGCTCGATTCCCGGAGAGCCAGCATGGCATAATGTTTAGTAGGAACAGGGCCGTCTTATCCATAGGGGCTACTGGCACGGTGCGTCAGGGTGCCAGCCTCCCCAGGGATGCCCTCACAAGCCGTGTGCCCCCTCCCCAACCCACCCCTCCCCCCACGGGCAGACGGGCACTCGCGTGCCACCGGCACAGCCGCTGCCGCCCATGCCGCTCCCGGGCAGGCTGCAAGCCGGCTGCCCTCGCCTCCCATCCCACGTGGGGAGCCCCAGCTGGAGCGCTGGAAGGGCACGCAGAGCCCCGCACCGCTCCAGCGCCATGCCCCTCATCCCCCGCTCGCCCACCCCCTCTCCCGAGGGGTGGCCAGCACGGGAGGGAGGGGGCCCCAGAGGCGGAGAGGCGGCACGTCGGGGGCGCCAGAGGGATCGCTGCGCCACGGCAGCCAATCTGCCTAGTAGGAACATGGGTGGCACTGTGGTCTATGTTATGGTAGAGGCCCGTAGAAGGAACTTCATACTCTGCTTTCCAAGTTTGGCCTTTTGTTTTTCCCATCCAAAGTAACAGTTCATTATAATAGCTACAGAAAAGATGTGAGATGTAGGGTTTTCAGAGTGAGTCCCCATGGCTGCTGTGACTCAGCCCAGGATCTCCATGGTATGATGATCGTACAAACATAATGAAGATGTTTCAGGTGAAAGGAGGCTTTCCCTGCTTGTGTTGTTGTTGTTGTTGTTCAGTCGTGTCCGACTCTTTGTGACCCCATGGACCTGAGCACTCCAGGCACCCCTATCCTTCACTGCCTCTCGCAGTTTGGCCAAACTCATGCTAGTCGCTTCGAGAACACTGTCCAACCATCTCGTCCTCTGTTGTCCCCTTCTCCTTGTGCCCTCCATCTTTCCCAACATCAGGGTCTTTCCTAGGGAGTCTTCTCTTCTCATGAGGTGGCCAAAGTACTGGAGCCTCAACTTCAGGATCTGTCCTTCCAGTGAGCACTCAGGGCTGATTTCTTTAAGAATGGATAGGTTTGATCTTCTTGCAGTCCATGGGACTCTCAAGCGTCTCCTCAAATCTGTCACCATTCTTCAAAGTTTTAACAACTCAGGCAATGTTAGATCTGTTGCTAGAAGGGGAAAGATATATTCTGCTTAGTGAAGAATGTGATGTTTAAGAAAAATTAAACCCAAATTGGTGGCATTGTTGCTGTGTTGGAAAATCAATGAACTAGCATAATTTCCACCTTTTTAAAGAGCCTCGTTTGTATTGTCCTTGTTATTAATTATATAGCATTTCACCAAACAAATATTATCCCCCCCCCTTTAAAAACAGTTGCAGTGAGGTGAAGTGTGCTACTTAGCCTTAGTGATAAACTAGGCACTAACCAATAGGTGCTAACAACAACAACTACTTCATAATATAATATAATATAATATAATATAATATAATATAATATAATATAATATAATATAATATAATATACTGCCTTTCATCCAAGGATCACAGGGTGTGTGTGTGTGTGTGTGTGTGAGTTTGGGGCTTATTTCTCCTTGGGGATGAATAGTGATGAAACTCATGGCTTTTCTTAACTGGGTTTGCGTTCCAAGTTTGTGTCACAGTTGCTCAGTCCACGATGACGCTAAGCTTGTTGCACCAGTATGGCCTCATTCCTCAGCCTGGAATGTCAACAGTGAACTCAATTCTGGTGTTGATTTTTAGAATTCCAGCCAAAAAGATCTCCCTGCAAATGCGAATTGTGTGCCCTCAGGGCCCACAAAAAAACGACTCCCATCCTTGGATCCTGTTTTCGGGTGCAAGCACCATAAAACGCAGCAAAACTCACTTCTGTGAGTAAACAGATATATATAAGATGGGTGGTGCCTCTGTGATCCCTTGAGGCAGTTGCTGTTCTGCCTTCTCCAGGGTTCCTATGATCTGGGGTTTCTCCCAAGCTTTTGAATACCTCCTCCCACTTTCTAAAAGGTGTGGTGCTTTCTGGGGCTCAGTGCACTCTTCAGTGGTGGGCAAAGGTTCTTGCACAAAATTATTTCACCTGCTGCTGTTTCATGCTAGGATTGGTGGGGTGATATAATGTGTCCCAGAATTGACATTAGATGTGTAGCAGAAGAAAGTACAGTTGTGTCCTGCTAGATGAAAATAATTCATTCTACGAGTGTCTTCGTAGCGCGAATTTTTCGTCTAGCGAAGTGGCAATGCAGCGCGGAGGTTTTTGTGCAAAAAAAAAAAATTCGTCTCGCGAGGCAGCCCCATTGACTTTTTCGTCTTGTGGGGCAGCCTTCCGCTAGCGAATGCCGTTCGTCTAGTGAGTTTTTCGTCTAGTGAGGTATTCGTCTAGCAGGGCACCACTGTACTATTGAATTCAGTGACACTTGCTCTCAGCTAAGCAGAGTTTGGATTGTTGCAGAGTTCTGTATTTTTCCGTATATAAGACGATGTTTTTTTATTGTAAAAAGGTAAAGGTAAAGGACCCCTGGCAGTTAAGTCCAGTCACGAACAACTCTGGGGTTGCGACGCTCATCTTGCTTTACAAGCCGAGGGAGCCGGCGTTTGTCCGCAGACAGTTTTTTTCAGGTCACGTGGCCAGCATGACTAAGCCGCTTCTGGTGAACCAGAGCAGCGCACAGAAACGCCATTTACCTTCCCGCCGGAGCCGTACCTATTTATCTACTTGCACTGGCATGCTTTCGAACTGCTAGGTTGGCAGGAGCTGGGACCGAACAACAGGAGCTCACCCCATTGCAGGGATTCAAACCGCTGACCTTCCGATCGGCAAGCCCCAAGAGGCTCAGTGGTTTAGACCACAGCGCCAGCTGGGTCCCCTTTTATTGTAAAGAAATGTACAAAATAGGGAGTCGTCTTATACACGGATAGTGCATAGGGGGAATGGGTGATTGGTGGCAGCCGTGAGCAGGAGATTGTCAGTGGCGATTGGGCGAGCGATTGGTGACTGTGGCAAGGCCTGCTGACGATTGGCTGCTGCTGCGGCAATTGGGCGGGCGATTGGCGGCTGCTGACAGTGAGTGGGCAGGCGATTGGTGGCTTTGGCGAGGCATGCGGTTGGCAGCGGCGGCCAGGTGGGTGAGCAATTGGCGGCAATCCCCACCCCCCAAAAAAGCTGAAAAACTGTGGGCAACCCCCTCCCATTTCCTTAATTTGGTGTCCCCCCCAAAATAGGGGCCGTCTTATACACAGGGGCACGGAAAAATACGGTAAGCAGCAATCCAAAGCCCATCCTAAGGCCAGACGTGGTGCTGCCGGTGTCTTTAAAATACTTTTTCATTAAAAGTGAAGTTAATGGCTGTGAATGGGATGTGGCAACCTATGTTCTTGTGCCTTTAATAGCTAAACAGAAGACACCGAATGCTGCTGCTAAGGTCAGAGGTGTGGCACCTTAGTTTGTATATCTGAGTTTCCAACCCTGGCTGCAACCTCTGTTGCTGCTATTTGTTCTTTAATTGTGTTTATGCAATTTCTTCCTTCCCTTCAAGGCTTTTCTTAAAATTCATCCTCCATTAATCTAATGTTTTGGATACTCAATAAAATTACCGCAAATGTTCCGACACACTGGGGTACAGCCTTGTTCACCGATGTTTAATTAATTAAACAACATAGTTTTATTTGGGTTTTGAACAAATGTGCAATTAATTGTTACTGTTTTGAAGTTTATTGTGTTATAATCTTCCTTAGTGGGTCATGCAAACGACTGTTCAAAACAATGTTGTTGTTTTTAGGGTGGGGCGGGGGGCAAGTTTATGTAACCAGGTCCAGTGGCGGCCTGAAAAAGTTTGGGAACGACTGGATTAGACTGTTTAGACATTTGGATGGCATGGAAAATCAATATGCCAAACTTTTTCATTATTGTTTACAGCAACATATAAAATATTTCTAAACTCCACATAAAAGTAAGCCAAATTTAGTTTATTAAAACAGCTAAAACAACTTAAATCAGTGATGGCCAAACTTGGCCCTCCAGCTGTTTTGGGACTACAACTCCCATCATCCCTAGCTAACAGGACCGGTTTGTCAGGGATGATGGGAATTGTAGTCCCAAAACAGCTGGAGTTTGGCCATCACTGACTTAAATGGTTTACTTGCTAAATCTAAATCAGCTCTCCTTATATGGTCAAGACCAGCACTTTGAATTTGGAACAGAAATTGATTGGCAACAAGTGCAGTTGGGTGAGGACTGGCACTACATGCTCAAACCGTCTTGCCCCAATGAGTAACCTGGCTGCTGAATCTTGCAGCAACTGAAGTTTCTGAAATGTCTTCTGTGGCAGCCCCATGTCTAATCTAACCTGGGACGCAGGTGGCACTGTGGGGTTGGCGGTTCGAATCCCCACGACGGGGTGAGCTTCCGTTGCTCGGTCCCAGCTCCTGCCCACCTAGCAGTTCGAAAGCACGTCCAAGTGCAAGTTGATAAATAGGTGCCACTCCGGCAGGTAGGTAAACGGTGTTTCCCTGCGCTGCTCTGGTTCGCCAGAAGCGGCTTTGTCATGCTGGCCACATGACCCGGAAGCTGTACGCCGGCTCCCTTGGCCAGTAACACAAGATGAGCGCCGCAACCCCAGAGTCCGACACGACCGGACCTAATGGTCAGGGGTCCCATTACCTTTACCTTGCCTCGGGTTAAGAACTTAATTCGTTCCGGAGGTCCGTTCTTAACCTGAAACTGTTCTTAACCTGAAGCACTACTTTAGCTAATGGGGCCTCCCGCTGCCGCTGCGCCGCCAGAGCACGATTTCTGTTCTTATCCTGTAGCAAAGTTCTTAACCTGAAGCGTTATTTCTGGGTTAGCGGAGTCTGTAAGCTGAAGCATATGTAACCCGAGGTACCACTGTATAGGGGATAAAACAGAACCATGGGGAGCCCCACATTGAAGGCTTCAGGGGGTCTGAAGCATCACCCTTTGGAATGAGCACCCAAGTAGAACCAGAACCACCGCAAAGCCGTGCCACACACCCCTAACTTGGACAGCTGCTCCAGAAGGATACCGTGGTTGGTGGTGTCAAAAGCCACTAAGAGGTCAAGGAGAATTAAGGGGGACACATTTCCCCTGTTTCTCTCCTGGCAGAGGTAATCATACAGGGCAACCAAAGCGGTTTTGGTGCCAAAGCTGGGCCTAAACCCCCATTGAAATGGCTCATTAGTTGTGTCATTAGTTACTATGTGTGCAGGCTGTCTTTGGGAGTTTGGTAATTATGTATTGCTGTTTTTACCTTTCTGCTTTTTTATATGTGTCCTCATTTTTGCCTAAATGGCAATTCACCCACCAAGCATAATTTGCCTTTGTTTTAATAGTCGAGCAGTATATAAATTTTATGAAAAATATAATTCATTGTGTTTCCCTTTGCCGCCCGGATCTTCCCCCACATCTTGGGACCTGAGTTTACAACTTGAATGCCATACAGTGGTACCTCGGGTTACAGACGCTTCAGGTTACAGACTCCGCTAACCCAGAAATAGTACCTCGGGTTAAGAACTTTGCTTAAGGATGAGAAAAAAAATCGCACGGCGGCAGCGGGAGGCCCCATTGGCTAAAGTGGTACCTCAGGTTAAGAACAGTTTCAGGTTAAGAACGGACCTCCAGAACGAATTAAGTACGTAACCAGAGATACCACTTTATTGATCTCCACTGGCTGCAGTTGCTTGACTGAATTTGAGTGATTTTCCCAGAGGACATTAACAGAGTTCTTAGGCGTCTCTAGCCAGTTTCACACACACTTGGCTGACTGTAGCCAGTCAAGTTGATCTACTCAGTTTGGTTCATTCTGTGATGGTTTCCTCTCTTCGGGAGGGACTCCTATCCTCCTCTCTTGAAGGAGGCAATTGTGTGTTTTCTACTTTAGACGTTATCCTTAGATTCCCCTGAATCTGACTAATCTGGTCAGTTGCCAGCATACTTTTTATGGGCAAAGTTTGTTGATTTGTTTGTTAAATTCCTACGTTACCCTTCCTCTGAAAGGATGGTAGCGGTATGGCTCTGGGACATTCAGGAGGGAAATGATCATATTGGTCGTTATCAACCTGACATCAGGCTAAGTTTTGGTTCGCAACTGCGTTCGTTAACTGGTGGATCTATGTAGTGCTTTTTTCTGGGGGGACGCAGGGGTGCGCATACCCCTAAACATTTTGTGAATATAAGTTTGGCTTCATTGAGGGGCAGTATTTCAATATGAGTAGCAAAATGAGAGTACCCCTAAACATTTATTTTTATTTTTAAAAAGCACTGAATCTATGACAAGAGATAAAAAGGGGCCTATCCAAGCAGACCGATTTTTTAGATCTCCGTTGCGTGTCGAGGTCCCCAAGCCACCCCCCAAATAAATTCACACTTCAGACATAATTTTTGTTTGGGTTTTCGGCAATAATTTAGGCCACAACTTTATTAAAATACAAATTATGTGAGTGGTTGCGCAGGCATTGGTTCTGACTAGCTGTCCGACGGGACAGAGCTGACCACCGGTAAGCAATGGGAGATCCCATCTGGGGAGAGATATGGAGGCTGGGGGCAGAGCCCTCCCTCTCCCCGGATGTTCCCAGGAGCTCCTGCATGGCCCTGTCCCCCTACCGGGGGTTCGGACAAAAGCATGTCGAGCCCCTGGATTCCTTTAATGGAATTCCCTACACACCATCATCATTTGGAGGGGCGACCACCCCTCCAATAACAATCACAATGAACCAATGCCTAACCGCCAACCTTACAAGTTGTGACTAGTTGCTACTGCAGTAGGCGAAAACCAGATGGCCACAGCCAATCAGCCAAATGGAAAAATTCCTCCTTGGCCCCTGCCCCAAAAGCAGATGACCCCGTGATAGGCATAGCAAGGTGAACGCAGAAGCCTAAATTATCTCAAAGTAGCTGTCTTAATACAAAGGAATTTCAGAAACAGACTGGAAAGAGAAGTGGCTGAATTGCAACTAATCACCAAACTTAAAACCATGGAGAAACCTGGTCTGAACAAAGACATTGGATTCTTATCTCATTATACATGACAAAGCTATCCTTAGCCATCTCACCCCTTGCCTTTCCCTCCAAGACCTATTGCAGTCGTTAACAGTCGTCAACAGGTTTTCCACACCTATCAGCTGATCCTCCATTCCCACCACCCTTCTGAGTAATACCCCTCCCCACTCTCTCACTATATTTAAGGGTCTGGTGACTTCCGTTTCAGTGTATCTGAAGAAGTGTGCATGCACATGAAAGCTCATACCAAGAACAAACTTAGTTGGTCTCTAAGGTGCTACTGGAATGAATTTTTTATTTTGTTTTGTTTTGATTATAGGGAGGGAGGGAGGGTGATCCAAAGCACGCAGCCAAGAGAAGGATCACCCAGCGTGCGAGAAAATATAAAGGACGCTGGGCTGTCCATCACAAATGGCAACATATAGTTCTCCCCAGCAACACCCCAAGGTCCCATCGAAGCCGTGGCCAGCCAACTATCCCGCCCAGCTGCAAGGGAGGTGGCTTGCCAGCCCCACTGCAACACGTGCTCTCCCTGAGGAGAACCCGATTTGCTACCATTGTGACCTTCTGAGGCATTGCACTGTGCAGTCTCCTTGTTAGGAAGATCCCAGAAAGTAAATGTTGGTGCATTTATGCTTTGCACTGCTTTGTGGAATTTGTCTAGTGGAGCTCCTCAAGATCTGATCTTGTCCACCACATTCTTCAGTATCTACATGAAACTTCTAGTTGTTGTTGTTGTTCAGTCGTTCAGTCGTGTCCGACTCTTCGTGACCCCATGGACCAGAGCACGCCAGGCACGCCTATCCTTCACTGCCTCCCGCAGTTTGGCCAAACTCATGCCAGTCGCTTCAAGAACACTCTCCAACCATCTCATCCTCTGTCGTCTCCTTCTCCTTGTGCCCTCCATCTTTCCCAACATCAGGGTCTTTTCCAGGGAGTCTTCTCTTCTCATGAGGTGGCCAAAGTACTGGAGCCTCAACTTCAGGATCTGTCCTTCTAGTGAGCACTCAGGGCCGATTTCCTTGAGAATGGATAGGTTTGATCTTCTTGCAGTCCATGGGACTCTCAAGAGTCTCCTCCAGCACCATAATTCAAAAGCATCAATTCTTCGGCGATCAGCCTTCTTGATGGTCCAGCTCTTGCTTCCGTACATTACTACTGGGAAAACCATAGCTTTAACTATACTGACCTTTGTCAGCAAGGTGGTGTCTTTGCTTTTTAAGATGCTGTCTAGGTTTGTCATTGCTTTTCTCCCAAGAAGCAGGCGTCTTCTAATTTCGTGACTGCTGTCACCATCTGCAGTGATCATGGAACCCAAGAAAGTGAAATCTCTCACTGCCTCCATTTCTTCCCCTTCTATTTTCCAGGAGGTGATGGGACCAGTGGCCATGATCTTAGTTTTTTTGATGTTGAGCTTCAGACCATATTTTGCGCTTTCCTCCTTCACCCTCATTTAAAGGTTCTTCAATTCCTCCTCACTTTCTGCCATCAAGGTTGTATCATCAGCATATCTGAGGTTGTTGATATTTTTTCCGGCAATCTTAAATCCGGTTTGGGATTCATCCAGCCCAGCCTTTCGGATGATGAATTCTGCATATAAGTTAAATAAGCAGGGAGACAATATACAGCCTTGTCGTACTCCTTTCCCAATTTTGAACCAATCAGTTATTCCATATCCAGTTCTAACTGTAGCTTCTTGTCCCACATACAGATTTCTCAGGAGACGGATGAGGTGATCAGGCACTCCCATTTCTTTAAGAACTTGCCATAGTTTGCTGTGGTCGACACAGTCAAATGCTTTTGCGTAGTCAATGAAGCAGAACTCTCTAGCTTTCTCCATAATCCAGTGCATGTTTGCAATTTGGTCTCTGGTTCCTCTGCCCCTTCGAAATCCAGCTTGCACTTCTGGGAGTTCTCGGTCCACATACTGCTTAAGCCTGCCTTGTAGAATTTTAAGCATAACCTAGTAGAATTTTAGAATTTTAGAATTCTGCCTTGTAGAATTTTAAGCATAACTTCTAGTAGGAGCAGTGTATTTGGAGATCTGGAGTGATCTTACCACCACTTGGGTGGCAAAAAGCTTCCTATAAATAAAATGGCACCAATAAGCTGATTACACCCAGCTCTACTTCCCCCCCCCCTAACATGCCTGGGTGAGGAAGTGGTAATTTAGAACAGATGTCTGGTGGCAGTAATAGACTACAGGAAGAAGAATAAAATGAAACCCATACGCTGAGATCTTTAGAAGGATACCTGCTCCAATTAAAAACCCTATATAAGTTTGGGAGTGGCATGAAGGTCCAATGGGATCTGCTGTTCAGAATGCACTCCCCAGGGAAGCTTGCCATGCTGGGTGATATACAACTAGAAGTCATATTTGGAGCAGCCCCATTGAAATTTGCTGAGAATGATTAAACATTGCCCGCTGTTTCTTCTGTAGTGCTTTGTTTCTTTCATTTATAAAAAGTATTTATATGCCACCAGATCGTAAAACATCAGTGTGCTGTGCAACAATAAAACATAAAACTGCATTTAAAATAGTACAACATAATCGGGAAAATGACTTGCTAATTCAGGATGTGTTAAGCAGTTTCAGGCGGAATAAAAAAAGTAATCAAAAATCTGAGAGACGCCTCAACGTCAAAATCAAGAATGCCTGCCGGATTTCTGCTGAGAAAGTATTCTATAGCAAGGGAGCAACAAAATTAAATACCTGGTGTCTATTTGAGGCCAGTTTAGCTTCTGTGACATGGGGGAAATCTGGATGCTCTCAGATTTCAATTGGTCTTTAAGATATGTGGGACCCAAATTCTTCAGGGCTTTATATACCAACCTGAGCCACTAGCATACGGGAGCCGGTGCATATATTCTAGCAGAGATGTCTCATACCGTTGGTTGTCTGCCCACACCAGCAGTCAGTAGCTTGCTGAGACCCTTAAAGCCAGAACTGTTTTATCATTTCCTGGGTGAATTCATGCAGTCTCCTTTCCAAGAATCTTGGTCCCTACTCAGACTAAGACAGACAGTTTCATAACTTCATCCCACCCTCTTGCTGGTATGATTTGATCTCTCAAATGGCCAGCGATTTCCCGTAAATTAGCATTCATTGTTAATTGCAAAGTCATACAGTGTTAGAAGTACTTGGAATTCAGGCGTGGTAGCCCATAACAGAATTTTGAAATCTACGCAATCGCATAAATCAGTGTTGTTACTGTTGCAATGCAGTGCCGTTTGTGCCGTTTTCCTAGTGTGAGACTCGATTCCTATTCACTAGCTAAGTTTTTCTTCCAGCCAGGTGCAGGTTAACAAGAGGCTTGCCATTGTGAACAGCTCTGAATCTTGAGATAGGGTAAGAAATTCTGATGTTTGAATATGTTAAGGTTGTATTCTTTTAATCCATTTAAAATATTTATATGCCGACTTTGAGAAAACTCTTCCAAGAAGGCTTATCATGGAACACTATTTTATTTTCGTTTTTGCTCACTGGTTTTACACTCCATGATATGTCTGCATGAGCAAAAGAGTGCTGCTGTTTGCAGGATTCTTTGGATTTCCACGGGCTGCTGCCTGGCCGCTGTGGGAACAGGATACCCCTTAGTTCTCCAAAGGCATCGATATGATGACAAGAGAACCGTTATTAGACCTAGTTGTGTGGCAATGCACTGTGCAATTACAGCAATCTCCTTTCAGCACTAATCCGTGCGATGGTGACGGGATCCCCGCTGAAGTCTCTGCGGAGGAGAACATGCTGCCAAAGTGTGGATAGGCACCGACCGTTTGATACGGAAACAGAGGTTACTTAGGTAAACTGCTTCACATGGAGGGTCCCGTTCAGCTGATAGTCATCGAAGGACTTTCCTCCCAAATATTCTCTCTCCTACATGAATGAGTCTGATCTTTTTAAAAGAGTTACCTACATTAAGTAGTATGTCTTACGGCAGTGAATTCCATAACAATGGGTTGTTTGTAGCACTTTTGTCCTCCTTCAGCCTGATGTCCATTAACTTCATTGGCCCTGTTTACAAATCATCTCCAACCATACAGGTGAAACTCGAAAAATTAGAATATCGTGGAAAGGTTCATTTCTTTCAATAATTCAACTTAAAAGGTGAAACTAATATATGAGATAGACTCGCGACATGCAAAGCGAGATATGTCAAACCTTTGTTTGTTATAATTGTGATGATTATGGCGTACAGCTGGTGAGAACCCCAAATTAACGATTTCAACTTTGGGGTTTTCATCAGTTGTACACCATAATCATCACAATTATAACAAACAAAGGCTTGACATATCTCGCTGTGCATGTCATGAGTTTATCTCATATATTAAGCTCCAGTAGCCAATGAAAACAATTGCTTACATAAATGGACTTTTCCACGACATTCTAATTTTTTGAGTTTCACCTGTAGTTAAACTACGGCATTTCATTAGTATTTAGCAAGAAGCAGTTGTGTGCCATGGCTCACAGTAAATATTGCAGTTACATGTAGGTAGCCGTGTTGGTCTGCCGTAGTAAAAAAAATAATAATAATTCGTGTGCACACGAAACTCATACCAAGAACAAACTTAGTTGGTCTCTAAGGTGCTACTGGAAGTAAATATTGCATCTGCAAAGTATGGGGCAATGTTCAGCTATTAACTGAATTTCATGCAAAGCAGAGAATGAAGCATAGCAGGGACATTTTGTGTACAATGCAGGGGGTGGGAGGGATATTTGATAGTTTCTATTTGGAAAGAAGGTTTTTCTAAAAGAAGACTTTACCCAAATAAGTCATTGGACGTGTCTGGAAGCGTGCAGAGTATTGTTTTCCTTTTGATAGCTGAGGCAGACTTTTTAGCAGTTACATTTGGAGACGCACCATTCTGAAATATACTCGGAGTCAAGTGTGAATTTCATGCTCTTTATTCAGCTCATAGTAGCAAGGAATGAGTCTTTTCCCCAAAACGTCTGCTATATATACATTATTTACACAATGGGCCCCACGTGATTGGCTAATTCCGTGCTACTCCTGTAGGCCAATCAGGTTGCGGATTCACTTCCTCCAGGAGCCTGATTTGCTGCTCTTGCAGGCCAGTCAGGTCGCTGATTCACTTCCACCTGGAGCTGGATTGGGTGGCTCCTGCGGACCAATCAGACTGCTGCATTCTGGATCCTATTGTTCTCGGACCAATCAGGCTTCTGCATTCTGGATCCTATTGTTCTAGGATTCAGCTCAGTACATAACAGCCCCAAAGTTTGCTCTTACACAGTAGAAGAGTAAGAATTGTCTGCTTTCTTTGTATCCACCCTGTTCACTGATCTGAGTATTCCTCTTGATTGGAAGGAGGTGATTCAAGCAGAGACACAACAGCAGCTTCCTCTTCACGTGGCTCTGCTGCATCTCTGCATTGGGAATAACTGAATCAATCAATCAGTCACACCTGATGCAGGTGAATGATCAGTCTCCAGAAGAGGTTGATTGGAAGACAAATGAATCATGCAAAAATATGGTAGGATAAGAAACCTCTCCCCCAAATGGATAAGAACCTTGGGTGTGTTTAATTATTTGTTTCTTGTGTTCACACAGTTTGAGAATTGTTCATGGAGAGAGGAGAGCACTTCCTATCTCTCTGTATGCAATTTTGCATTTTGGAACATTTCCTTTTTCAGGTTCATATCCGTTTCCCACCCAATATATGTTTGTTTAACTTTAATAAAATGTGTGTAAGCAAAGGTTTTAGATCCCCAGGGGTCTGGTTAGATATCACTACTTCCTAACATTCTCCCTTCCTTTTAATATCTCAAGCTCAGGATAATAATTCTCCAGATGCACCAGCTTTCAGTGTTTAAGTTGAGTCTCGCTTAGTAGACTCTCACTTTATTTTCTGCCAAAGGCCTTAGCCTTTTCCAGGCTCTTAATATTGTCTCACTCTGGACCTACTGGCCTGTGCAGATGGTCCTTAATCAGCTGCCAACTTGCAGTTTGGACGTTGTGCTCCTAAAGGACCATTTTTAAGGAAGCACAAGAAATGCCTGGTGCTAAATCAAAATGGCGATACTGCAGTCAGTAAGTGGCTTTTGCGACAGGCTTTTTACTTTCCTTATTGCAATTTGCGTTTGATTGGAAAACATTGGTTTGTGTTAAACACTAAACCAAACTGGGGCTTACTGGGGCTGCACAAATGTGACGGCTCCTGAAGAGGAGCTTTCAGCTGTAGTGTGAGCAGGAACTAACGTGATTTAGAAATGGTTGTATTGGGGGTGGGGGGAGGCAGGAATCAGTTCTGGGTGTCACCAGCGGGGAAAGAAAGCTAAATTTGCTAGCAGCACACCGCTAAGTAAAGTTTGTTCCTTCTTCCTTTTTAAAATATATTTTTATTATGCAGATTTCCTTTTTTAAAAAAAACAACAAAAACAAATTATCAATCGATATACCCAATTACATTTCCCCCCTTTTATTCCCTCCCTCTCTCGCCCTCCACAGACTTCCCTCAGCTTCCCTCTCTGGTTTGTTTATACCAGGCATCTCCAAACTCGGCCCTTCAGATGTTTTGGGACTACAATTCCCATCATCCCTTACCACCCGGTTCACCAGATTACAGGTCTACTGCTCTTAACCACTACACCACATGTCCATACTTGTTGGAAAGTAGCATTAAAATTTTAATAACTTAATTTATAGTAGAAAAGAGAAGGTTATTCACACACACACACCCAAAAGTAGCGAAATGCAGCAATAGCAGCATTTTCTCTGTAATGTGGGGTGGGGGGGCGACAAAGTATCCTCCCAATCTTTTGAGCCTGTGGCCAATTCACAGGCTTCCATCCAGCCAAGAGTGGAAAAGTCTGACCTCTACTACTGGACTATTGAACTCATCCCTAATTAGTTATTTGCATTCACTTATCTGTGGAGCGCAAAGATTTGAGAAATATGAAGAGAGGCCGCAGGCAGGGGTAGAAGCCGTGAAACTGACCCTGGGCTTGACCGCATGGGGAAATGGTTCACCACAGGGAAAAAGAAAATAACATTCGTGTACATAGAAAGCATCAGACTGCAGCTTGGAATAAGGAGAAACTTGGTCCACTTTGCATTTCACCTAATTCAAGCTTCCTGAGGCAGGCTGCAATGCAAACTGAAATTTGCACTTCTCCAAATTTTGTGAAAGCCAAAAACTGCACAAAAGCATATATTTCAGGGGGGTATTCTTATTAGAAAATCAGAATTTTGTCAGATGTATAATGAGACAACTAGAGACCAGGACAGGGCCCCGTTTTGGCGTAGACGCCTTCTTCAGCTAGTTTTTTTTTTTTTTTTTTGAGAGAGAGAGAAGTGTATAAAATATATATGGTTTCTATTTCTTTGATTCTTGAGATGTCCTGGTCTCCAGTTGTCTCATTATACATCTGACACGCACCGTAGAAGCCCTCACATCAACTTCTAAAAGACTTTCAAGGGATTTTTCAAGGTGAAACTATTTCTTCATTTAAGACTGTAATTCTTAACAGGATTGATACTATATTTGCATTTACTCACGAGTAAATGCATCTTTTTGGTTGAAACCTCCGGACACAGTTCTTAATTATATTTTTTTCAGTATATTTTAGGGGGGAGCATTCATAAAAAAGGGAAATGTGCACAAATGCCTTTTTAAAAGGACTTCTTTTTTAAAAAAAATGCAATCTGATAAGTTTGATGTTGTATAGTTGAGGAACAGTTTTACTCCTACCAAAGCCTGGTCACCTGACCTGTTTCTACAACACTGATATAACTGTTGATACCTGATGGTTCCATGCCTTCTGCTGGACAAGCTTAGTTCGGTGGAGTGCTGCAGCTGGACAATTTTTGTTCTCCAGTTGATATCAGCCATGCTAGAAGCTCTAAGCACCCTTTCCTCCCACCTTTGTGAGATCTGGGTTACCATTTCACAAGCAGCTTGCTTCAGCAAGAGTGCCGGTCCTTCCGTTCCAGTGATCTACTGTTGGGAACCCCGATGTTTTCTCCGCAGACTTCTGTTTTTACAGGACAGCAAGAAATTGTCATTTAAGTATTAAGGAAAACGTAGTCTAGACTTAGGTGAGCTCATTTCATAACAAAATATGGGAATGAGGAAAACACATTTCTTGACCATAAAAGGGCAGCCTGCACGTTGACAGAGTCATTTCTCCCTCCCCTATCCAGAGCAGAAAGCTGCTGCTAACTTGTCCGGAGATGCAAGTTGCAAAAAGCTAACACATTAAGGCTGAAATTCTCAACACACTTGACAGGGAATAAGTTCTATGGAGCTCAGTATGACTGACATCTGAATAAGTATACTTGAGGTTGCACTGTTACTATACTGTATTGTACAGTTTTGTGGACCAGAGTCTACAACTAAAAGTAGTGATGCTACTAAAAACATTAGGGCAACTGTGGGCTAACAGGCTACTTTCTTCTTCTTCTTTTCTTTTGCTAGAAAGAAAAAGAGTTTTATATTTACAGAGCAAAAGTGCATAGTAAGGGTCTCTGCACTCTTAAGGCATAACTAATACGTGGTATGGGATCTTGAGATGTTCAACTTAGAACATCTGCTGTGCCAGAAGTGGCCAGTCTACTAGTCTCTGACTTCTTTGCAAGATCCCAGCAACTAGCAGTCTCTAGCTGCTGGTCCACTAGTGTCCCACCAGTGGTTTTATCTTCTGCTCACTCCCAATGTTGAAATACTTAATGTGTTATATTCTCCCACTCCACTTCATTGGCTGCTATTTGCAGGAGTGAGAAACTTGCATGAAGTTACAAAGGCAGAATGGAAGAAGATGGTTTGGGGTTCTTGTTTTTAGTGGTAGTCACAAGTCTGCTGTAACATTTGATTCCGACCATACACTTAGTATAAACGCACACATCTTTGCTCTTCTCCATGGCCAACACGAATGAATACTATGAATACACAGGCTTCCGGATGATGCATGGATTCAGATTTGCCATGTAAAAATTCAGCTGGTATCTATGGAATGTATGTGTGAATTAGAACCTCACGTCAAGAACTCCTGAGATCAGTGTGCAGGTCAGATTTTTCTGAGAGTTTAAAAAATAGGAATTATATGCTTGCCATAGGATAGCGGTAGGGTACATTTCTTTGTCTACAGCAGTGTTCCCCAACCTTGGGCCTCCAGCTGTTTCTGGCCTACAACTCCCATCATCCCTGACCACTGGCCTTGCTAGCTAGGGATGATGGGAACTGTAGTCCAAAAACAGCTGGAGGCCCAAGGTTGGGGAACACTGGTCTACAGGATGTCCCTGGCCGCTCCAGTTAAATGAATCTCAGACAGTAGGGGTATGAGAGATTTCCATGTGAGATTCTGCAGAGCTCCTGCCACTCTTAGCAGATAATATGATCTTAATCAGTATAAGGCAGATTCATAGATTTTTCCTAGCTCAATGAGAAAGCGTACAGAAAGCCCAGTGTTAATTCCTGGCACCTCCAGCTATAGGGGTCCGGAACAGCTGGGCTGGAACAGTAGAAGCTTCATATGACCATATGAATTTGGGGGAAAGCTTGCATGAATTTATTGGCCTTTTGGTATTGCACACACAGTTTGTAAAACTTTGCATCTGCAAAATATTGAAAAGAAAATGATGGAAAGAAAAACCACCACCACCAACCAGTTGACTATGTAAGCTCATTTCTTTGTCTCCAAGTTGACTCTTGGTTCTTTTTCAGATCTTACACGTGAACAAGGTGATGTCCATCTTGTTTTATGTGATATTCCTTGCTTATCTCCGTGGCATCCAGTCTACCAACATGGACCAAAGGAGTTTACCAGAAGATTCAATAAATTCTCTCATCATAAAACTCATTCAAGCAGACATCTTAAGAAATAAGATCTCCAAGCAAATCACAGATATTAAGGATAGCGTTCAAGACACAATGAAGAAAACAGAGACTGATGAGCCTGATATGGATAGCAATGAAAGTGTGAAACTGGATTTCCAGCCGGTTATCTCAATGGATACAGAACTACTAAAACATCAGAAACGCTACAGCTCCCCCAGGGTCCTCCTGAGTGACAATACCCCATTGGAACCCCCACCATTATACATCACGGAGGATTACATTGGCAGTTCTGTGGCGGCAAACCAAACGTCTCGGCAGAAGAGGTTTGCCGAAAACAAGAGTCACCGTGGGGAGTATTCCGTGTGTGACAGTGAGAGCCGATGGGTCACAGACAAATCTTCTGCTATTGACATTAGAGGACACCAGGTTACTGTGCTGGGAGAAATCAGAACAGGGCCTTCCCCAGTCAAACAATATTTTTATGAAACAAAGTGTAAACAAGCCAAGCCTGCCAAAAGCGGCTGCCGTGGTATAGATGATAAGCACTGGAACTCCCAGTGCAAAACATCCCAAACATTTGTACGAGCATTGACTTCAGAAAACAATAAACTTGTAGCCTGGCGATGGATAAGAATAGACACTTCTTGTGTGTGTGCATTATCCAGAAAAATTGGACGAACATAGGTCTCTGCCTCTCCGTCGTATAAATTATTATGTCTAAATTATATGATATGCATGTAGCATATAAATGTTTATATTGTTTTATATATTATAAGTTGTCCTTATTTATTAAATTCCAGCAAACTGCCATGTGTGTATGTATATGTGTATGTATGTATATATATACATATACATATATATATATATATATATATATATATATATATATATATATATATATATATATATATATATATATCTATGCATGCACACAAACAACACCAATTAAAAAACAGTAAAGTATGGATATCTACAATTGGCTACCCCAGTTTTCATGACTGCTTGTGACTTCTGTTCCTCTTCAGCCTTCCATAAGTTGCCTGTAAAATCTTTGTGTAACATTGGTATTTTTTCGCCCAGAACTGTCGATCCACTGACTTTCATGGAGTAAACCTGTTAAAAGAAATTAGATCAAGTTGCCGGCAATTCTGTACATGCATTTTTCCATTCCTTGATGATAAGATTAAATATATAGTGTTTAACTGTATCCCTTCATCCCATAAACGAAATTAATCAATGTAGGCTATAGCCAGCATTGACTAGTAATAATATTCATTTTCTGTATGTTCTGCCAGCTTAACCATTAGAGTTACCATTTACCAAATCCTGTCCCTGTGTCACTGTTCCAGATCCACTGCTAATAAGCAATTTAAGTTTAGGTTTGTTTTTCTTTTTTTAAAAAAATACATTTGTTTTGTAACTGTTTTTAATGCTGCCAATTTGTCTTTTAGAAGGCTAGGAGAAAATTCTAAAATATTTGTCCTAGAAACTTACCAAAGCCAATAAGCAATCCAAGTGGTTCGTTAATATAATATATAAAATATGGGATTCCTCAAAATAAGCACTTTAAAAAAAAAAATGTGAGCAGCCTTCTTCCATTTGGAATAAGCTGTTTTACTCCTGGTGTTTCATTGCTTTTATGTGTTTATTGGTACAGTAGGGGGAAATTCCGGTTCAGATTTTAGTTGCTACGGTATTCAGATATAGAAGACGATGTATTTCTGGAATAGGCATCAAAGCCAGATCCATTCAGAGCTGCTGAAATGGTTTTGGAGAATGGAAAAAGACATACTGAAAATTGAGCAAAACCCCTTTTGTGTGGAACAAGCACTCTTTAAGTCTTCCAATCCTCAATGCAGTCCACCTTCAGTTTTGCATAGCTGGTCATATGGAATAGCTAGTACCTGTAGATCAATCCTAATTCTGTCTGCCGATCTTTCTTTCTGGATTAGCGTGCAGATGTGTCTGGACATGTTTGTGTTGCAACACCGCTCCCACACTTCCTTTCATCCCCCTTCCAGCCCTTTCTGGGTTTTCATGTTTGTTTGAATTGTAACTATATTGGTTTAATTCCCCGCGAAGGGGCGAGCTCCCATTGCTCGGTCCCAGCTCCTGCCCACCTAGCAGTATGAAAGCACGTCAAAGTGCAAGTAGATAAATAGGTACCACTCCAGCGGGAAGGTAAATGCCGTTTCCATGTGCTGCTCTGGTTTCGCCAGAGGTGGCTTAAGTCATGCTGGCCACATGACCTGGAAGCTGTCTGCGGACAAACGTTGGCTCCCTCGGCCTATAGAACTTTTCCCTTTTCTTGCGAGGAATCCTATTCAGAATAAGGGAATTTCCCTTTTTTTAAAAAAGGGAAAAGTTGGCAGCTATGATAGAGCGAGATGAGCGCCGCAACCCCAGAGTCATCCGTGACTGGACCTAATGGTCAGGGGTACCTTTACCTTTATATTGGTTTAATAGCAATTTAGCAATGACAAAGAATGAATATGAATGAAGAAACAGGTGCCTGTTGCTAGTCATTTCTATTTTATTGCTTAGTTATACATAGATTTCTATATCGTTAAGGAACAAAATATCTTACGTTTTTCTGCACTTGGGTCAGATTCTGCACACACCCTAGGAGGAGTTGCTCTTTCATTTTGGTGGAAGTGAAATCTTGTCTCTAGTTTCTCCTTTTGTTCCATCAGAGTTCAGTGGCAAAATGTGTTTTACTGTGTTAGTCTGGAAACTGGACCAATGAAGAGATGTGGTGATGCTACAGGTACATTGCATAACCTGCTGTCCTTGCCCATCATTACGCTCCTGAGAAAGAACATATGAATGTTCATCTGCAAAGGCTGGAAAAATGGCTTAATTCGGTTTAAAAACGAAAAGAAAATCTGCTGTATAGTTTGGAAACGTGTTTGTTCACTGTGCAGTTGGGCATCTCTCAAATCATCATAACCAAATTTTGCATGGTGGTTCCTGAGTTCAAGGAGCAAGTTTTCATCTGTGCTTGGATAAAACTGGATGTCATTTTGAATCAATATGGGGGTACTGAACCTTTAAAAACTGCACTGATTTAACCATTGTTTTCATAACTTGTTTCTGATTTTGTTTGGTTGTTTCTTAGAAATTCCCAAGCAATGCAGGGCTCCAGGCTGCTAGCATTACGTGATTTAATAGTTTAGTAATTGTCAAGATATTAGTAGATGGTTCCGTAAGACAAACATCCCCAAATGGAAGGCAAAAAGAAGAGCTAAGAGACAAGTTGACACATAATATTTAATGCTACCTAAGGATTGATGTATGGGACATGGGTGGCGCTGTGGTCTCGCTACGAGAAGCCAAGTTACAGGGAACCAGGCAGAGGGCCTTCTCGGTAGTGGCACCCACCCTGTGGAACACCCTCCCACCAGATGTCAAAGAGAAAACCAACTACCAGACTTTTAGGAGACATCTGAAGGGAGCCCTGTTTAGGGAAGCTTTTAATGTTTGATTATTGTATTTTAATATTCTGTTGGAAGCCGCCCATAGTGGCTGGGGAAACCCAGCCAGATGGGCGGGGTATAAATAATAAATTATTGTTATTATGAACCACAGAGCTTAGGGCTTGCCAATCAGAAGGTCAGCGGTTCGAATCCCCGTGACTGGGTGAGCTCCCGTTGTTCGGTCCCTGCTCCTGCCAACCTAGAAGTTGGAAAGCATTCCAAAAGTGCAAGTAGATAAATAGGTACCGCTCTGGTTTTGCCAGAAGCAGCTTAGTCATGCTGGCCACATGACCCGGAAAAACTGGACAAACGGTCAGCTCCCTTGGCCAGTAAAGGGAGATGAGCGCCGCAACCCCAGAGTCGTTTGTGACTGGACTTAACAGTCAGGGGTCCTTTACCTTTTTAAGGATGGATGTAAATTCACATTCCCTAATTTTAACCATGATTGCGTGTGTGTGCTCAGTATGCAATCCGGAGTTCGCATCTCTGGTGTTCTGCCATACTCATTATTGGGTAAAGTTGCAGTAAAGCAAAAGGTGAACTGCTAGGCATAACAAATCAATCAAGAAAACATACGTGAAGGATAAATTGTTCATAGTTCCAGCATTTTGCATTGAATAGCCCCAAAGTATTAGTTCACAATGAGCGTTCCCCACATCAAACAGGGTGCGCATGTTGCGGGGTTGCGAGGGGTCCCTTTGAATCACGGTGGCAGCTCCTGGCAGTTGGATTGGCTTCACCTTCCCAGGTTGGGATACCTGTGGACTCCACCTACGCTAGCAGCCGCCCAATCCCGGCTGGGAGGTGTTGCCAAGGGGGATTGGCCAGGTAGAGGGAGGGATTATGCACTACACACAATAGATCTTGAGTATTAGTTCACAATAGGCAATTGGTATGGAATGTAGCTCTGAAGTACTGTGAAATGAAGCAGCCAAGGTGTGCAAGTTCATCCAGGGAGAAGCCAACAGGTAAGTAAGTTGCATTTTCAAACAACCGCACGGAAAATTTCTGTAACCCATAATACTCACTCCAAATGCTGCTTTAACACTTCAACTTCAACAGCAACAACCTTCTCTTGTAGCTTTCTAGTGCTGGAAGAAATGAACCACTCAACTACATTATGTGCTTAAAATCTTTAGAATCAATGCTCCTTGGGATCATTCTTTATATTAAATTCACATACCCGTATTTTTCGCTCCATAGGGCGCACTGGACCATAGGGCGCACCTCATTTTTAGAGGAGGAAACAAGATAAAAAATATTTTTTTTCTGGTTTTCCTCCTCTAAATGCCCTGTTGTTGTTTTTTGAGGATCAGCTAAAAGTTTTGCAGCTTTTTTTGCAAAGGGAAAAGCCCTGGTTTTTTTGAGGATCAGCTAAAAGTTTTGCAGTTTTTTTTTTGCAAAGGGGGAAAAGCAAAGAGGAAAAGCCCCGTTTTTATGGGGTTCAACTCACATTTCTGCAGCTTCTAAAGGAAAGGGAGCCTTTTCTACAGTTTCCAGACAGATAATCTAATCAGCCAGTCACATGTTGCTGGGGAAACAAACAACCTCCCTCTGCAGCACATTCAATAATGGAGGCCTGGGCAAGGGGGCGGGGCTGAAAGGGAGCCGGGACTCTTATCTCTCTCCCGATCTCTTGCTGATCAGCTGCTGAGTGGGGTCCTTTCAATACCCCCTTTTCTCTTTGCAAAATAAAAAGCATGATCCTCTTTTGGCCCCTGAGAAATTCAGCTCCAGGGACAACCATTCGCTCCATAAGACGCACAGATATTTCCCCTTAATTTTAGGAGGAAAAAAGTGTGTCTTATGGAGCAAAAAATATGGTATTCAAATCAATGGCTGGAAGGGTTTTTTCCCCCTTGGGGGGGCATACCTTGATACACTTTCCTTAGAAATAAACACTCCAAGCTAACCCAGAAGGAGAATGTATGCTGGTCATTCCTTCAACATACTCCTCTTCATATCCTATATATTTCTTAACTGATTCATTATTGCTTTGCATCTTCTGTGGGATAACCTTGGTTCTTTATGTGAAATTGCATTTCCAAGAGGAACTTGGTAGAGTTTCTGATATGCAAAAGATCCTTTCAGACGACAGAGCTGCTGGAACAGATCAAAGCTCTATTTGTCTAGCATTTTCTCCCATTGTAACCATCTGGCTAGATGTCTATAGGAAGCTCACAGAAGATATTCAAAGGCTGGGTGCCTCTGATCTTGGAGGTACCATATAGCCATCATGGCAAGTAGATATTGATAATGTCTATTTTGGGTCTATGGACCGCAATAGCGCTATGTGTGTGTGATCGTGATACTCTTTAAAGGGTAAAGGTAAAGGACCCCTGACAGTTAAGTCCAGTCGCGGACGACTCTGGGGTTGCGGTGCTCATCTCGTTTTACTGGCCGAGAGAACCGGCGTTTGTCCGCAGACAGTTTTTCTGGGTCATGTGGCCAGCATGACTAAGCCGCTTCTGGTGAAACCAGAGCAGCGCGCGGAAATGCCGTTTACCTTCCCACTGGAGTGGTACCTATTTATCTACTTGCAATTGCTTTTGAACTGCTAGGTTGGCAGGAGCTGGGACCAAACAACAGGAGCTCACCCTGTCACAGGGATTCCAACCGCCAACCTGCTAATCGGCAAGCCCTAGGCTCTGTGGTTTAGACCACAGTGCCACCCGTCCATGATACTCTTTATTTTCCATTAATTTATCTAACAGGTCTGTAGATACATATTTCCTTTGTGCTGACCTGCACTTCCTAGGGGCATCTTGCTAGGCATCGCTGGAAACGGGACACTGAGCTAATTGGACTCTTGGTCTGATCCAGCAAGACTCTTCTGTTGTGCAGCGCCAGGTGGAGGCTATTTGATTTGAACAAGTAGAAACAGTAAGCTGCTTTTTTCAATCAGCTAACAATTGTGAAATTGCACCTATGGCATCATCAAGTTGTACATATTGCAGACAAAGATTGCATGGATTGCTGCAGCCAATAAGGCTAAGCAACAGAATAAACAAAGGAGGTAAGTTGAAGGATGTTAAGAAGGAAGATGGGACTGAGCAGCAACAGGACTTGAGAAATAAAACAAATGCCCCAATTCACCATAGGCAGGAGACCCTTTTCGACACAGGAAATTGGTTTTATTTGAAGTTCCATTTATATCTTGACCTTTCAGTCCTGTTATTTATATCATGACCTTTCAGCAAATGCATTTTTTTTATGATAGCCCAAAATATATAGAACCATCCATTTTATTTATTAGAAACATTTTGGAGCAAAATAAAATCAATGGGATCCTGTGTTCTTTCTGCGCACTTTGCAAGTGCAATTCATCACGGATGTGGCAGGGAGAGCGAAAGAGCACGGGAATCGGTCCTCGAGCCTGAGAAATGAGGAGGAAAGGGTAAAGAGCTAGTTGTGAGGGAATTTGTTTTCTGAAATACTTTGCCTGTATTTGGTTACTGTGGATGGCGGGAGGTTGAAGGAAGCCCAGATGCCTGTACAATAGTAAACAAACACAAGGGTTTCCAAAAAGTCTTCTGAGAACTGGGCATTCTATATGCCTGGTGTTCTGAGCCTTGTATTCTTAAACAGTTAATCCCTTTTAAGCAGAGCTGTAACCATGAATCATCTTAATTGGAAGATTAATCAACTGCAGCTGTAGGGAGGACCATCATCTAATTCCTTCAGTATCTCCAAAAGGCGCCACATCTTTGACAGCCACTCTGAACGGGCCAGCTACGCAAGTGGAGAAGGGCCAGCACAGGGCTAATCTGAATTCTCTTCCCTCTTGGCACCAACATGGAATGGTTAATGCAACTTCAGTCATCGAGTCATTGCTCCCTTCGTCAGGGCTGTGGCCTCAGAGTCATGTCATAGTGGGACAGCTCAGTCCGTAGAGCATGAGACTCTTAATCTCAGGATTTGAGCCCCACGTTGGATGAAATATTCCTGCGTTGTAGGGGGTTGGACTCGATGGCCCTTACGGACCCTTCCAACTACAATTCCATGATCTATGCCTGCCTAGCCATTGTAATTGCTTCCTATATATCAGGCATGTCCAACAGGTAGATCGTGATCTACCGGTAGATCACTGGACATCTGTGGTAGATCACTGGTAGATCACTGGCTTCCCCCAAAGAAGCTGAACAACTGTGGCTCCCCTAAAAAAAGCTCAACATTTTACCTCCTCCCTGAAAAAACTCAACAACTTTGACCTGAACCCCCCAAAAGGGGGTAGATCACTGCCAGTTTTTAACTTTGTGAGTAAATCGCATTCTCTTGGGAGTTGGCAACCCCTGCTATATATATGTAGATCCTATAGCTAGCTATCCATAGTAGTGGGGTGTGAGAGAGCTGGAAATAATGCCAATATATTTCACATCTGGCAAACAATTTGTGGCCTTGGTTTCAGGTGAGTACATGTGCAGTTGAGTTGACTCTGGATTTGTATACTCGATTCTGAGGCATGATTTAAAGCACTTGCCCCAAGGGAACTGGAATCCTTGGATTATGGTGGGAGACTCTGAATGACAGCCTGGTATAGAAAGGCATGGCAGAGAGCAATGGGGACCCAGTGAAGGGATGTTTTATCCCATTAGGGATAAAATAATGATTCCATTCTGTATCGAAAGCACTCCAGAAAAATGGAGGGGGGGGGAAGCAATTGTGTTTCCGAGCACAATTCAAAGTGTTGGTGCTGACCTTTAAAGCCCTAAATGGCCTCGGTCCAGTCTACCTGAAGGAGCATCTCCACCCCCATCGTCCAGCCCGGACACTGAGGTCCAGCGCTGAGGGCCTTCTGGCGGTTCCCTCACTGTGAGAAGCAAAGCTACAGGGAACCAGGCAGAGGGCCTTCTCGGGAGTGGCACCCGCCCTGTGGAACACCCTCCTACCAGATGTCAAAGAGACAACCAACTACCAGACTTTTAGGAAACATCTGAAAGCAGCCCTGTTTAGGGAAGCTTTTAATGTTTAATAGATTATTGTACCGTATTTTTCGCTCCATAAGATGAACTTTTTTCCTCCTAAAAATTAAGGGGAAATATCTGTGCGTCTTATGGAGCGAATGGTGGTCCCTGGAGCTGAATTGCCCAGGGGCCAAAAGAGGATCATGCTTTTTATTTTACAAAGAGAAAAGGGGGTGTTGAAAGGCCCCTGCTCAGCAGATAAGAGTCCTGGCTCCCTTTCAGCCCCGCCCTCCATTATTGAATGTGCTGCAAAGGGAGGTTGTTTGTTTCCCCAGCAACATGTGACTGGCTGATTAGATTATCTGTATGGAAACTGTAGAAAAAGGCTCCCTTTCCTTTAGAAGCTGCAGAAATGTGAGTTGAACCCCATAAAAATGAGGCTTTTCCTCTTTGCTTTTCCCCCTTTGCAAAAGGAGCTTTGCTTTCCCCCCTTTGCAAAAAAGCTGCAAAACTTTTAGCTGATCCTCAAAAAACAGGGTTTTTCCCTTTGCAAAAAAAGCTGCAAAACGTTTAGCTGATCCTCAAAAAAAACCAGGGCTTTTCCCTTTGCAAAAAAAGCTGCAAAACTTTTAGCTGATCCTAAAAAAAAACAGGACTTTTAGAGGAAGGAAATCAGAAAAATATATTTTTTTCTTGTTTCCTCCTCTAAAAACGAGGTGCGCCCTATGGTCCGGTGCGCCCTATGGAGCGGAAAATGCGGTATTTTAACATTCTGTTGGAAGCTGCCCAGAGTGGCTGGGGAAACCCAGCCAGATGGGCGGGGTATAAATAATAAATTATTATTATTATATTACTAGCCCTCTCATTTACCTCCACCACCCCATTTCCCACACAGTCACACATTTACCAAGTTGCAAGTTGGAGAGGAGGGATAATGGCAGCCAAGGCTAACATTCAGGACCTCTTTCTAATCAGTTCCACTACTGTCAGTTCTGTAGGTTTGCTGCTACTGCTGCTGCTGCTGTTGAGTCCACCTGACTCATTGACCAGGCAAAATTTAAAACAAACAAACAAACAAACAGCTGTTGTTCTCAGTTTCAGGTGGGTGGAAGTCTAGGAAACGCTTTTACCACCAACCCTCTCAGCTGCTCCCCTCGCCCCCGCTGCCTGCTTGATTCCTTGGCACCTTTAGGCATGTGTGGGAAAGAAGAGAAGAAGGAAGCTGGTAAACAAGAGGAGCTGGTTGGGACCTTAAAAGTTGTGGGGTGTTCTCAGAATTTCCAGAACCTAGCCAGAAATTCCCAAGCTCCAAGAAGAAAGTTACTGCATATTTGAGGGGGGAGGGGGCAGAAGTATATCACTTCAATACTGACATCCCCCAAAGGGTCAAAATCTCCCCAAAGCCATGAGGAAGAGAGGACTATGAATGTGTGTTACTGAATCCTGAATCTGTTATAGGGCCATTACATTGTCACAGGTGGGACACTTGGACCATGTTTTTTTTGGTATTCACACATGTGTAACAATGTAAATATACATAAAAATTAACAACCAAAATTTAAACTATGTTCTTAATAAGATACTGAACATTTTACTATTTTTTATTATTTTTATGGATATTTTTGACAATTTTATTAAATGTTAAAGTATTGTCACAGGTGGGACAAAAAAAGGACATGGAGCTTGAGATAAGTTTGATTTATGGAAAAATACTGTGAGTTGGGAGGTGAATCAATGATAAACTCAGCATATCTGTTTAAATCAATGTTTATTGCTTACAACTATGCAATCAGAAATTAAGTTTAAGAAATGTAACGATACAAAATTAAGGGGAAAATGCTGTCACGGGTGGGAGAATCATCAGAAGACTTTTAACTTGAACACTTCTGTGAAGACAACGTGGGTGGACTTTTGAAAAGAAGGTCCATAAACTAAACCTCTTTTGTCTTTAGCTTAAAAAAAATGGTTAGACTGCATGTTTGGAATCTTCCTCACCAAAGTCCAGCGCTCATCTAGCATTCTTATCAGGCTCATTTTTCATGGAATGGCCCGTTACTGAGAGTATGGGGCACAAACTCTCTTCCAGGAATCTTAAACTGAAGTGGCAGAGAGGAGCATGAGATCTCTTGGATCTCACGCCCAGCCTCAGAAACAACTCCTCGCCTTCCAAGCCAGTCCAAGAGTGGGTGCGAGATCTGGAAGGTTTAGCTCAGGTTGGAACTAAGAAAGTAACCTACCCCCCAAATTAGCCCTCCCCAAAGTAAAAGTAAGCAACATTGTGTTTTGTGTGCTGTTCCAGGGCAAGCACAGCTGTGTACATGAGAATAAGCCTAGCCCTTCTCTCACTCCCAGCCGGGTGCACATGCTAAACATTAGCCAGAGTGGGACTGCCCATTTCATAGATTCACAGAACTGAAGAATTGGAAGCATCCATGACCGATGGCCATCCAACCTCTGCTTGAAAACCTCCAGTGAAGGAGAGTCCACCACCTACTGAGGGAATCTGTTCCTCTGTTGAACATCTCTTGCTGTCATAAAGTTCTTCCTGATGTTTTGTCGGGATCTCCTTGTAACTTGAATCCATTGGCTTCGGTCCTACCCTCCAGAGCAGGAGAAAGAAAGCTTGCTCCATTCTTCGTGAGACAGCCCTTTGTACAGGTATATTTGAAGATGGCTATCTCAAATACCTAAAGACTTGTTACGTTTCTTCAGCTGGTCAGTGATTTGGGCTGAGCATGGTAATATCACATCACAGTATCATCATATTATGGCATAACCTTTCATTGACTAGAGGCCACATCACCATCAGAGGCACGATGCCTAATCCTCAAATGCGGATTCTATGCACATGTTTGCAAAGGGTGAGAAGAATTGTTAGGAGTAGAATCAGGGAAATGAAATGGGGATCATTTATCAGGTGAAGTGGACTTTAGCCCATGACATCTTGTTGTTGTTGTGTTGTTGTTGTTCAGTCGTTCAGTTGTGTCCGACTCTTCTCATGAGGTGGCCAAAGTATTGGAGCCTCAACTTCAGGATCTGTCCTTCTAGTGAGCACTCAGGGCTGATTTCTTTGAGAATGGATAGGTTTGATCTTCTTGCAGTCCATGGGACTCTCAAGAGTCTCCTCCAGGTTGCCAAAGTACTGGAGCCTCAACTTCAGGATCTGTCCTTCTAGTGAGCACTCAGGGCTGATTTCTTTGAGAATGGATAGGTTTGATCTTCTTGCAGTCCATGGGACTCTCAAGAGTCTCCTCCAGCACCATAATTCAAAAGCATCAAATCTTCGGTGATCAGCCTTCTTTATGGTCCAGCTCTCACTTCCGTACATTACTACTGGGAAAACCATAGCTTTAACTATACGGACCTTTGTGGGCAAGGTGATGTCTTTGCTTTTTAAGATGCTGTCTAGGTTTGTCATTGCTTTTCTCCCAAGAAGCAGGCGTCTTCTAATTTCATGACTGCTGTCACCATCTGCAGTGATCATGGAACCCAAGAAAGTGAAATCTCTCACTGCCTCCATTTCTTCCCCTTCTATTTGCCAGGAGGTGATGGGACCAGTGGCCATGATCATGACATCTTAAGCATAACAAATTGTTCAGTTTTTGAATGTGCCACAAAACTTATTGCTGTTGTTTTTTCCCCCTGAAATAGGTGAATGCAGGTGCCCCTCTGGTACTGTACAATATTGTCCAAATTAATTATTTTGTTAAATTTGCGCAAAATAATAATAAACAAAGAATTTCAGGGGGGTAATATTTTGTCCTTGAACTCATGGTACAATGCTATACATGCCTACTTAGAAACAAGTCCCATTGAGTTCAGTGGAGGTTACTCTAGAATAAGTGAGTGTAAGACCTACTAAACAGTCGTGGAACATTTTGCCACCTCATTCTGATCCATACAGATGTGAAAGGCAGGTTCCACTGGGCAGGAGAATTAGGAAGTGTAAATTGCTTTTGAAAGCTCAGCAGAAATCACCACCCACTCTAAGGAGCCCCAAGGTCAGCAGTGGCAAGCCTTTCATCTTTTTAAAGTAGTCTGATATTTGCACTCTTTTTATTTAGCTTTTGTCAACAGGCTTTACCCTTCCCAGATTACGGACCTGTTAAACCTGTTACCTCGCTGTGCAAGAGAAAGAGTAATAATTACTCTAACCAGTGATTCTACTGTTGGTGAGATTTGCATGCATACGATGTTATGTAGGTCTCTGCCTACGATCAGGACAACACCTCTCCTAGCAAATTCCTCATGCAAACCTGTATTCCCACTCAGTCCAGCCAAGTGTGAGGGGATGGGTTTTAAAGGCTAGCTCTTCAGGAACACGTATTCAGGGTGGGTTTTATTTAAGATATTGTTAAGGCTAATGTGCAAAGAATTGTGTTTACTCATGTGCCTTCCCCGCTGTCAGAAGCAGAACTTGGGCCATTCAAAATCCTTAAACGCATAATTTTCCTGCAAGTGAAGAGTTGCACTACTGAAATCAGTGGGTGACATTTCTCTTGCACAAGCTCCACTCCCTCCCTCAGCGTAAAGCCATTGAAATAATCTTCAGGCTGTATGTTTCTGTCAGTTTGTGTGTGTGTGTGTATTCCCCTAATAATCAATTCCAAACATTCAAAATGCATACAGAAGGCTGGAGGTTCGTGGTTGGTTTTTTTGCTTTACAGATGTTGTGATAAGCACAATTCTCTGTCGGCATGGGGTTGAGTTCCGCCCTGACAGGAATCCAGGCTGGAACCGCAGGTTGCAGGTGGGGTGGAAGTATTTCTGGAATCGATCCAGGGTTTGCTCCTTTCCAGCTTCTTTCCTTCATCTGTCACCATCTCCCTGCTTATCAGGGAAAGGACCGTTTTTCTTGCTTATGCTGTTATTGGTATTGTGCAAGAGGCCATCCATATCTGTGCTACTTTGCAGAGTGCAATAGGGCAGACCCTTCCCTAGGAAGGTTACCTGATTTTGTGCAGAGGGCTGGTGATAGAGGAAGGACAGAGGCTGGAAATTTGACTTGGGTGGATGACAGAGGAAAAGGAGGCAAGGGAACGGCACAAGGGTAAACAGGAGCAATATGTGCTCATTTCTCTGCTCACACTTAGGCTTGGTTAGGGACTAAGAGTGAAGTGCACTCTTGCAGGCAGACACACAGGTGATGGCTGCAGATAGCAGGATCGCACATAGAGGTGCCTCTCTGCCACCCTTTCTCAGCAGAGAGGAGCACTGCCAGTGAGGGTCTGCTTGCTTTCCCTCCCACCCAGACTTGGTGGGATTGGATCCACCAGATTCAAAGCCTCTGGGTCTCACGAGAAGCCCACACATTGGATCTCTCAGGTGCAACAGCCTAGAACTGGTGTCACTAGAAAAAAGAAAGAACCAAAGAAGCAAGGCTTGGGAAGTCGTGGAAGATGCATTGCTCTTCTCCTCCCAGCCCCACTTAGGATTCCTTTCTCAGTTGTTGTTGTTCAGTCGTTCAGTCATGTCCGACTCTTCGTGACCCCATGAACCAGAGCACGCCAGGCACACCTATCCTCCACTGCCTCCCGCAGTTTGGTCAGACTCATGTTGGGAGCTTTGAGAACACTGTCCAACCATCTCATCCTCTGTCATCCCCTTCTCCTTGTGCCCTCCATCTTTCCCAACATCAGGGTCTTTTCTAGGGAGTCTTCTCTTCTCATGAGGTGGCCAAAGTACTGGAGCCTCAACTTCAGGATCTGTCCTTCTAGTGAGCACTCAGGGCTGATTTCTTTAAGAATGGATAGGTTTGATCTTCTTGCAGTCCATGGGACTCTCAAGAGTCTCCTCCAGCACCATAATTCAAAAGCATCAATTCTTTGTCAGTTACCATATGGCAAAGGAATGAATGGGTTGTGCTTTGTGGCAAAGGTAGCTTTGGGGATGGGATTTGAATGAAGGCACCACAGTTTAAGAAGGATATTGACAAGCTAGAATGTGTACAAAGGAGGGCAGCCAGGATGATCAAGGGTCTGAAAACCAAGCCTTGTGAGGAACGGTTGAAGGAGCTGGGTATGTTTAACCTGAAAAAGAGGAGACAAAGAGGAGATATGATAGCTATCTTCAAATATCTCAAGGGTGTCACAGGGAAGGTGGAGCAAACTTGCCTTCTCCTGCTCCAATGGGTAGGACACGAACCAATGGATTCAAGTTACATACAGGAAAGGAGATTCCGACTCAACATCAGGAGGAACTTTCTGACAGTAAGAGTTGTTTGACAGTGGAACGGTCTTCCCTCAGAGAGCCAGTGTGGTGTAGCGGTTAAGAGCGGTGGACTTGTAATCTGGGGAACTGGGTTCGCGTCCCCACTCCTCCACATGCAGCTGCTGGGTGACCTTGGGCTAGTCACACTTCTCTGAAGTCTCTCAGCCCCACTCACCTCACAGAGTGTTTGTTGTGGGGGAGGAAGGGAAAGGAGAATGTTAGCCGCTTTGAGACTCCTTCGGGTAGTGATAAAGTAGGATATCAAATCCAAACTCTTCTTCTTCAGATGATGGTGGACTCTCCTTCACTGGAGGTTTTTAAGCAGAGGCTGCATGGCCACCTGACATGGATGCTTTAGCTATGATCCCTGCATTACAGAGGATTGGACTAGATGAGCCTTGGGGTCCCTACAGTTCCATGATTCTATGCAGCTGTTATTTTATGAAGCCATATGTACACTGGTGCAATGACAATAGAAGCGCATCCATGTATTTTCCCTCTGTTGCCCTTGAGATCTTGGCTCATGGCTGCCATTGTTCCGACTCCTTGGCTTTAGGCTGCTGTAACATGTAAACACATAAGCCACCCTTATAAAAAGGAAAGAGATATAAATGCTCTTTAATAATAAATTTACAAAAAGAAGTAACAATTGTTAGATATATCTGCTGTAAAGGTAAAGAGTAAAGGGACCCCTGACCATTGGGTCCAGTCGTGTCCGACTCTGGGGTTGCGGTGCTCATTTTGCTTTATTGGCCGAGGGAGCTGGCGTACAGCTTCCGGGTCATGTGGCCAGCATGACTAAGCTGCTTCTGGCGAACCAGAGCAGCGCATGGAAACGCCGTTTACCTTCCCGCTGGAGCGGTACCTATTTATCTACTTGCACTTTGACGTGCTTTTGAACTGCTAGGTTGGCAGGAGCAGGGACCGAGCAACGGGAGCTCACCCCGTGGCAGGGATTCAAACCACCGACCTTCTGATCGGTAAGCCCTAGGCTCTGTGGTTTAACCCACAGCGCCACCTACCATCTGCTGTAGCAATTTGCAAATGGATATGATCACTGAAGTGAACATGAGGGATTAAGACCCAGATACTGACCCTTTCTAAACTCCTGAAGGCGTGCTCTGTTCTGATTCTGGAAATCGTGTGGCGGGGTAAGTAAAACATAATCTATAGAGCCAGACATAAAGAAATAGTTGGCCGAGCTTTGTATTTCTCCCCACGTCTACCCAGACCCACACCTGCTTTTCTGAACAGCCCAAAGACCTTTTAAAATGGCAATTTGATACCATACGGCTGACGGCTGCTGGACATCTATCTGCATAAACTGCTCAGCAGATGTAATTTTCAAAGCCAACATCAAATCGACCACCAGCGTGGATGAAGCGGAGGGAAACGGTGATGGAAAATACGTTTGTTTGTCAAAAATATAACAAATGCATTAGTCTAAGCAAGGGGGGAGGAGGAGATGTAAATGAATATGTCTAAGCAAGTAGAGGAGGAGATATAAATGAATGAGGTGAATTTGTAAACTAAGGATGGAGCCCTATACACATTGCTACTGAAGATGAGCCTTGGCTCTCCCCAGTTCAACCCTGTAACATCTCATTGCCATGTGCATTTAATTAATCTCAGACCTGCTTCGTCCCAAGAATAAGCCAACCTCAGTGTCGGTGACATACAGAGAGTCAACTTACACATTTCTCCCTTGAAAAATGTTACTCCAGCAGCCTTCAGTCAGAGGATTTTTGAAGATCAGTTCAATGCCAAGAGAATAATAATAATAATCTGAAAAAAAGGTTTGTCTGTTCACTTCATAGTAACACAAATTTTCCACCTCTGAAGCTGCTAGTTATACATACCTCTCCTTCCTACCTGTTTTCTCTCCAAAATTTCTCTCCTTTTTCAGACTCTCCCCTCTTTATTACTCCAGTTTGCAAGGCAACGAAATGGTGGAATCCTAAAGTGATGGAGAGAATTGTACCAGTTCTGATACAAGTAGATATACCATTGAAAAACAAACAAACCACCAAATCAATCAGAAACTCATCACAAGCAGAAACCAATCCCCTGTTGTAATTTTCTATTTGCAGGGAGTTTAGTAGGGAAGAATTCAAGATGTGACCTTCAACCTTGAAAACAATATATTTCATTCTACTGCCTCCAGATTATATAGAAAATCCAAAGAACCTCTGTGATGCAATCTTCAAGCAGAAATCAAAACCAAGCACCACGACGGCCAATAACAATAGTGTATATTTTTCTATTATGTATAATACCAGTAAGACAATGGATAGTGATCTGGTATTAACACTGTTTCGTGAGTGTCTTCTTCAGCATATAAATGCAAAATGAATAGACCAACAAATAAACAAATAAACAAAAACCTGCATGGAAATGTATCGCAGTAATCCATGAAATCAATATATCTACTATAAATATACATGATACAATGCAACAAAACAATAATAATGTAACATAATAGCCTACCTCAATATACATAGGAAGCAATTTTCTACAGAGCAGTCTTCATAAGAATATGTAACCACTGCTGGTAGTTCTCAGAATTTCAGGAGCTAATAAACCTACTCTAATAAACCGACTCTAATAAACCAGTAGTAATGTACGGAAGTGAGAGCTGGACCATAAAGAAGGCTGATCGCCGTAGAATTGATGCTTTTGAATTATGGTGCTGGAGGAGACTCTTGAGAGTCCCGTGGACTGCAAGAAGATCAAACCTATCCATTCTCAAAGAAATCAGCCCTGAGTACTCACTAGAAGGACAGATCCTGAAGTTGAGGCTCCAGTACTTTGGCCACCTCATGAGAAGAGAAGAATCCCTAGAAAAGACCCTGATGTTGGGAAAGATGGAGGGCACAAGGAGAAGGGGACGACAGAGGATGAGATGGTTGGACAGTGTTCTTGAAGCTACTAACATGAGTTTGGCCAAACTGCGAGAGGCAGTGAAGGATAGGCGTGCCTGGCGTACTCTGGTCCATGGGGTCACGAAGAGTCGGACACGACTGAACGACTGAACAACAAAATAAACCTACAACTGATATAGTCATGAGTACAAATGCGCTTGACATCTCTCTATATAATAAAAAATGGAGGCAAAGTTGCACAATATCAGTGGCTGTGGCATGGAAGCAAGAAGGGAGGCCCACTGAGAGGGGACATTGGTAGCTTGAAAGACTGGCAGAAGTTTTAGTAAAGTGGGGTGGAGAGAGACTGAGAGAAAAATGGTTTTAAACAACGCCGTAGGTTCAAATTAAGCAGGGGTGGAATAACACTGAGGGGGGAAGGAGGTGATTTTAAAACAATGGCAGAGGTTTGAGTAGAGCAAGCAGGGGGCGACACTGAGGGGGTTATGCTGAGTGACAGCTTGACAGCGACCTGGGAAGCTGCTTCTTTTTGGAATGAAATGGATGGGAGGGGAAATGGGTGAGAAGGGGCACTTTGCTGAGCTGCTTCCACCAAGAGGATGAGGGGGCTGCAGCAGGAAGTAGAAGCAAGCAGTAGCATGCAAGTAGGATGTCCCTGCCCCTATCCTACCCCACGTTGACTTTTAGTACTGGTTTATGTCTGTTTGCTCAGCCGCAAAGCTCACAGACTTACTGCTTCAACAAAGCCTGCCTGCCTCCAGACCTTGTGCAGCAGGACACAAAATTTTCAGAAGGCCCAGGATTATTATTGCGTGTTGAGGTCCCCAAATCACCCCTCAAATACATTCACACTTCAGACATAATTTTTGTTTGGGTTTTCGGCAATAATTTAGGCCACAACTTTATTAAAATACAAATTATGTGAGTGGTTGCGTAGGCATTGGTTCAGACTAGCTGTCCGCCAGGACAGAGCTGACTTTTGGTCAGCGACAGGAGAATGCCACCTGGGGAGTGTTAAGGAGGCCGGAGGCAGAGCCCTCCCTCTCCCCGGCGGTCCCAGGGGCTCTTGCATGGCCCTGTCCCCCTACCGGGGGTTCGGACAAAAGCAATATCGAGCCTCTGGATTCCTTTAATGGAATTCCCTGCACCATCATCATTCTGGAAGGGGGGGCCTCACCCCAGAGGTCCCGGGGGCTCTGGCTACAGCCCTATCCCCTACCAGGGGTTCGGACAAAGCATAAAGAGCCGCCGGATTCCTTTAACGGAATTCCCTGTACCATCATCACCATGATTCTGGAGGTGGGCACCACCCTTCCAGTAACCAACACAATAACCAATGCCTAACCGCCAACCTTACAAGTTGTGACTAGTTGCTACTGCAGTAGGCGAAAACCAAATGGCAACAGCCAATCAGCCAAATGGACAAAATTCCTACTGGGCCCCACCCCAAAAGCAGACGACCCCATGACAAGCAGTTGCAAGGTCAATGCAGAGGCCTAAAATAAAGGGAGGGAAGGTGGGTGATCCGAAGCATGCAACCAAGAGGAAGAACTCTCTGCTTGCAGGGCAATATAAAGGATGCTGGGCTGTCCATCACAACATTGATGCATTCAATTCTCCTCAGCAACAGGCAGGGACCTGTAAGAGCTGTGGCCAGCTAACCAAACCCGCCCAGCTACCAGGGGGTGTCTTGCTAGCCCCCACCGCAACGCGTGCTCTCCCAAGTGAGAACCCGATTTGTAACATTATCATCATCATTTTCAAAGTTATATGCCGCCTTTCCTTCCAAGTGAGTCCAGGATGGCAAGCACACAAACAGCGGAATGTTAAAAAGAAAACGCTGTATAGTACAAATGCAGGCTGGGAAAGATGTGAATTTAAAAATCTCATTGAAAGAGGAAGGTCTTCAGGAGGCACCAAAATGACGACAGTAACAACTCCTGTCTGGTTACAGGTGGGTAGCCGTGTTGGTCTGCCATAGTCAAAACAAAATAAAAATTTCTTTCCAGGAGCACCTTAGAGACCAACTAAGTTTGTTCTTGGTATGAGCTTTCGTGTGCATGCACACTTCTTCAGATACCTGAAGAATCTGAAGAAGGTATCTGAAGGTATCTGAAGAAGGTACCTGAAGAAGAATCTGAAGAAGGTACCTGAAGGTATCTGAAGAAGTGTGCATGCACACGAAAGCTCATACCAAGAACAAACTTAGTTGGTCTCTAAGGTGCTACTGGAAAGAAATTTTTATTTTGTTTTACGGTATCTCGTCTGGTATTTAAAGGGTGGGTGCCGCAAACACTGAAGTCCCGATTCCTATTCTATGTGGACAGACCAAACAACAGCAAATGCCTCTGGGCTGATTTCCATTCCTGACATGGGACAAATAAGTAAAGGCCAGCTCCCCTTTCCATCAGAATTCGCTGATACCCCTATTTTTAAGTTCCAAGTGGAACTTTGTTTTTTTACCCAGCCTCTGCAAATATAAAATTATGCCAAAGCGAAGAGTTCAATATAGGCTTTCTTTTTTTTTGGACATGTTATTTTTCTACGCCAGGAAGGTCCCCCATCCTAGGAAGCATTCAAACATGCAGCAAGACATCTCTTTGCACCAGCACGCAGCATTTCCTGAATACAGAGCCTTGCTGGTCTGCTCTTTGTCCTTCCTACAAGAAAGAAAGGGGGGGGGGGGAAACCACTTTAACAGTGTTTAATCTCACCATGCCTGGAGTTGGGGTCAGGAAAGGGACGTGAGTGGACTGCAGGTTAATTGAGGAAGAATTGATTTGAGGCACGATCTAAGTGGGTAATGAATTTGACAAAATACATCGTCTGTGCGGAACATTAATTTGGAGAAATAAATTAATTTAAGAGGAATTTCGTTTAGATGGAATGAGTTCTCTTGAACACAGTGGAATTTCTGAATAAAGACGGTAAGACCAGGAATAATTATGCAGGTTGCGTTTGAAGTACGTAGTAGGGACTCCACAAGACCATCGAGTCAACTGTCTAAAATTACTTAGCTGCACCATTAGACAAGACAACAAGGATCAAAACAGCTGTAAAATATGCGGGGGGGGGGGGGGAGAGAATAAAGATAATGCTAACAAAATAGAAAATTCTTTCCAGTAGCACCTTAGAGACCAACTGAGTTTGTTCTTGGTATGAGCTTTCGTGTGCATGCACACTTCTTCAGATACCAGATATTTTTGATGCCTTTCAAATGAAAATGATTTTCAAGGGAAATGACTCTTAAAGCAAAATAAAATAAAAAATTCCTTCCAGTAGCACCTTTGTTGTTGTTCAGTCGTTCAGTCGTGTCCGACTCTTCGTGACCCCATGGACCAGAGCACGCCAGGCACGCCTATCCTTCACTGCCTCTTACAGTTTGGCCAAACTCATGCCAGTCGCTTCGAGAACACTGTCCAACCATCTCATCCTCTGTCGTCCCCTTCTCCTTGTGCCCTCCATCTTTCCCAACATCAGGGTCTTTTCTAGGGAGTCTTCTCTTTTCATGAGGTGGCCAAAGTACTGGAGCCTCAACTTCAGGATCTGTCCTTCTAGTGAGCACTCAGGGCTGATTTCTTTAAGAATGGATAGGTTTGATCTTCTTGCAGTCCATGGGACTCTCAAGCATCTCCTCCAGCACCATAGAGGCCAACTAATTTTATTCTTGGTATGAGCTTTCGTGTGAATAAAGAAGTGTGCATGAAGAAGTGTGTATGCACACGAAAGCTCATACCAAGAACAAACTTAGTTGGTCTCTAAGGTGCTACTGGAAGGATTTTTTTGTTTTATTTTGTTTTGACTACCTGTAACTGACTCTTAAAGCAGTTGTTTAAGCCTGTCACCATGCTTAAACAAAGGTTTGAGGTAGCTCACTGCCTTTCTTTGGGGGGGGGGGTGAATGTTGAAATGTGAGTGGATGTAATTGCCCTACTTGTTTGTAAAGACTATTTCCTATGAAAGTAAGTTTTACTTGAAATATATGGCACTTCCTTTTCTTACACAGTTCTTTTTCCTTCTTGAAGTTATTCCATTTTGTCCTCTCAGCAACTACGTGGGGTATTTAACTCTTGGCATGACTTGCCCAGAATGAGCAAACATTGAACTCTGTGCCCCAGGAGGTTCTCCTGGCTCCCACTTTGCCAGTAGGCTTTTTATTTTTTTATTTTTACATAAAATATTCTGCTTTCCTCCCCCCCCCATCCGATTTTAATCAGAGTCGGGACTGGCACAGCCTCTTCCACAACTTTCCAAATTTTATATATTGGCATTCGCTACATCCTGTCACTAACAGGGACGCGGGTGGTGCTGTGGTCTAAACCACAGAGCCTAGGGCTTGCTGATCAGAAGGTCGACGGTTCGAAACCCCGCGATGAGGTGAGCTCCCATTGCTCAGTCCCTGCTCCTGCCAACATAGCAGTTTGAAAGCACATCAAAGTGCAAGTTAGATAAATAGGTACCACTTTGGTGGGAAGGTAAATGGTGTTTCCGTTTGCTGCTCTGGTTCACCAGAAGCGGCTTAGTCATGCTGGCCACATGACCCGGAAGCTGTATGCCGGCTCCCTCGGCCAATAAAGCGAGATGAGTGCTGCAACCCTAGAGTCGTCCACGACTGGACCTAATGGTCAGGGGTCCCTTTACCCTTTATATCCTGTCACTATTTGAATGTCACTATTTTGTACATGCAGAGTCCTTCCCCTTTCTTACTTTTCTTGTGGCACTCCTGCTGTCCACTTCGTAAAGGTAAAGGTAAAGGGATCCCTGACCATTAGGTCCAGTTGTGTCTGACTCTGGGGTTACGGGGCTCATCTTGCTTTATTGGCCGAGGGAGCCGGGGTACAGTTTCCTGGTCATGTGGCCAGCATGACAAAGCCGCTTCTGGCAAACCAGAGCAGTGCATGGAAACGCCGTTTACCTTCCCGCCGGAGCGGTACCTATTTATCTACTTGCACTTTTGATGTGCTTTCGAACTGCTAGGTGGGCAGGAGCTGGGCCCAAGCAACAGGAGCCCACCCCATCGCGGGGATTCGAACCGCCAACCTTCTGATCAGCAAGCCCTAGGCTCTGTGGTTTAGACCACAGCGCCACTCGCGTCTCTCTTCATGTTGCCAAGCAAACAAATATTGAATAATGTGCTCTAAATAAACAAAGTATCTGTGACGGCTGCTGAGTTGCTCCTGGATTTTTGTTTTCCCCCAACTGATATTTGTTGCCAAGGGTCTCTTGCTGCCGCCAAGGGTCTCTTGCTGCTTCTTTTTCATGGTTGTTAGTCCAAGTGAAAGCAAAAGGCAGACTTTTATGGCTGCTCCCTAATTGAAGTGCACCGGGGGGTGCTGTGCTGTACCAAAATGGGACAGGTGAGTTGAAACAGGGAAGAATATTTCATACAGAACTACGAAGGCGAAAGTTGGACAGACCAGTGGTTGCAAACATAAATGAGAATTAAACGAAGGATCGACATCGGAGTTGTTTATTGACTAACTAAGAAATACAATGTGCTATTAGATGATCAGCACTCCGCAAAATTCAGAGCATGGGAAGTCACCCAAAGATTTGCCTTTTATATTTGGCTATTTTGATTGTATTGTGATTTAGAATGTTTCAATGTGGTTTGGATTGGATTATTAAAATGGAAAACTGAATAATAATTATTATTATTTTTAAAAAAGGAACAGGCGAGTTGGGTTGGTATAGCACACCCATAACAAGAAGCTTCACTTTAAGACGCCAGACAAGTAACGACTCCAAATATTGAATGGTTTTGTTTGAACCAGTTTCGAAACAAACACGTTTCATGCCTCCACTGTGCCTATCAGGGTTGGTATTTTTTTCCAGCTAGGGGGAAACTTAAATAATCTAATGGAGGAATTGGGTCATGCTCAAATCCAGCACAATGCTATATGGATATGGACCCAAAAATGAGTGCCTGGAACACTTCAAGAACACTGAAAATGTGGAAGCACCCGCTGTTGTTGATTTCCTAATGTTTTCATTGTTTAATTAGCTGCCTGGGTGTAAAGTGTTTTGGGCATTTTCTTCTGGAACTAGAAAGAGGGATTTGGATCTACGAATAAAACATTATGCGTGTCTGGGGGAATGGCACTGTGTTTTGCCTGCTTGCGCAGTCCCCACGACATCCCCATCATGCTCCAAATCCCTCGCTGCTGGCATTGGGAGGTACAAGGGAATAACAAGGCACAGGATTGCCCTCCCCTCCCCTCCCCATGGCGTGCAGCTCACATAGTCCCAGCCTTGGTGGAAATTTAAAGTATCTCCAGTCTGAGTCTAACACTCTATTTGCCACACCTGAGCAGTCTCCAGAAAGGTGTAGCCTTTACACGCACGCACGCACACGCAGAGGTGCTGATGAGTTTTGACACGGACCTCGAGGCTAGTCTATCACGGAAATATATTTAGCATCACCGCGCAAAATAATAAAAAACAATACCTTCCCCAACAAAAGCAGCTGAACTGCAAAAAGGCAGCAGGACAAAGAATGTTTTCCAGAGGTTCTCAGAAAATGAGAACACTTAGTTTTCTTTGGCAAGCGCATTAGTTAATAAGAGCCAGATTTTTTAAAAATCCTCTTTTTTTTTTTAAAGGATCAGCTTATCCTCTCAGACATGTCGTGCTATTACAATTTCTCAAAAGTAACTGTGAAGTATAAATTGGGTACCATTACTCAGATTAGAAAAGATTTAAAGGGAGAAGGAGGTAGTATACGTTTCTGGATGCAGTGGTTTTCAAACTTTCTACCCCCAAAAGGACTCCCCTCCCCATATCGACTCGATCTGTCAAGAGGCATTGCAACTGTAAAGGTAAAGGTAAAGGGACCCCTGAACGTTAGGTCCAGTCGTGTCCAACTCTGGGGTTGCAGCACTCATCTCACGTTACTGGCCGAGGGAGCCGGCGTACAGCTTCCGGGTCATGTGGCCAGCATGACAAAGCCGCTTCTGCCGAACCAGAGCAGCACACAGAAACACCGTTTACCTCCCGCCAGAGTGGTACCTATTTATCTACTTGCACTTTGATGTGCTTTCAAACTGCTAGATTGGCAGGAGCTGGGACCGAACAACGGGAGACCCCTCTGCAGGTATTTGAACTGCCTACCTTCCGATTGGCAAGCCCCAGGCTCTGTGGTTTAACCCACAGCGCCACCCGCATTGCAACTGTAGTGAATCGCAAATGATTCTAGTGAATATACAAGGGTTTATGCACCTCTCATATCGGACATTGGCCAGGACATTGTGACCAAGAACACATCTAACATTGTCTTGGGCTCTCCATTGTAGGGAAAGATGAGAATTGGGTGACACACTGTCTCAGAAAATCTTGTCCGTCACTTCTGACCACCTTATCGAGTAATTCCTGATAAGCTTCCCGGGAATTGCTGTAGCTCCCTGGTAGAGCATCTGTTTTGCATACAGGAGTTCAATCTCCAGCATCTGCAAATCAGGCCGGGAGAATTCCCTGTCTGAAACCCTGGAGAGCTACCACCAGTCAGTGTGGACAATACTGAGCTAGATGCACAAACGGTCTGACTTGATGTAAGGTAGCATTCTGTGTAAGGAACAGTTTGAAAATGATTGGCCAAATCATAGAATCATGGATCCACTGTCAAGCAGCTCTTACTGTCAGAAAGTTCTTCCTGGTGTTTAGTCGGAATCTCCTTTCTTGTAATTTGAAGCCTTTGGGTCCCATCTTCTGACAGTGGAATGGACTCCATTGGAAGCTGGTGGCTTCTCCTTCACTAGAGGCTTCTAAGCAGAGGTTGGATGGCCATCTGTCATGGACATAGCTGTCAACTTTCGGATTTGAAAATAAGGGATCACCTATCAGTCACATGGCAGTGGTGGGCGGAGCCAGAAGCAAAAGTGGGCGGAGCCTGGGCGGAGTGACGAAAGAGGAGAGACGGGGCGAAGCCGCCTCACTATCTGGCGGGAAGGGTCGCGCGGGCTCCTCCCCCCGCTGCTGTTGTTAGTGGCACACTATCTAGCAGCGCCCCTCTCTTGCCCTCATTGATTCTCCCACGCCTGATCTCTGCTAAGCCGAGAGGCGCTGCCAACGTTCATCCAAGTATGAATCCTCCCCACCCCCACCTCCCCCCTCGAAATAGCGGGGTGGAGGGAGGAGGGAGAGGAGCGTGGCCGGGGGGGTGGGGGAACCCTTATGTAGAGAAGGCAGGGAGTCTGGCTACGGAGTTGGCCCGAGGGGAATCTCCCCCATAGCCTCCCGGAGCAAGTCTCCTCCACACCCCCTGCACCACAGGGTCTAGGGGCAGCTCCAGTTAGGTGCTGCTGCTGCAGCCTGAGCGACGAGCGAGCCGGGCTCCTTGGGAGAACTCGGGGACACCGATTGGACAGCGGAGGCCCAATAAGAGACAAAAGCAGCAGGAAGGTTTTCTGTTTCTTTTCTTTTTTTCTGCGCGTAGTAGTCTGGAGCGACAGGAAAGAGTTTTCTCCTGTCCCAGGCGAATGTTTGCAGGAGCTGCTGCCTCCTCCTCCTCCTCCTCCTCCTCCTCCTCCTCCTCCTCCTTCAGGACTTGCTGAGGAGAGGAGAAGGCGGAGGCTGCCAGACCCGCGAAGGCGACGTGCCGGCGTCGGCGGCGAAGGTTGCTAAGGGCCGGGTTTGGAGCCGCCCCCTCCGCGCTCCTCTCCTCTTTCTCCCCCCGCGCGCTCGCTTGCTGAGTGTGAAAGAAGCCGCGTGCCTGGCGCTGGAAATGGAAGCCGAGCCGGGCGGCAGGATGCACGGAATGGAGCCTTGCCTCTCTCACTCCCACCCGACAGCAGCGCGCATGAGGCTCCCAAGCTCGCTCTACCTGGCTGAAGTCGCTCTGCCGGGCCAGCCAGCCCCGTCTCTATTTCACTGCCTCTGCACAGACGAGGGGCCGGCTCTGCCGGGCGGGAACGCCCAAGGGCCTGGCCAGCGTGCCGCGCCCCGCCCACAACCCAGGAAAATACGGGATATTGATTCATACGGGATAAACGCGGGAAACGCGTATAAAAACGTGAGAATCCCGGCCAATACGGGATACTTGACAGCTATGGTCATGGATGCTTTGAGATTCCTGCATTGCAGGGGTTGGACAAGGTGTGGCTCAAGGACCCTTCCAACTCTACAATTCTGAGAGCCCAAAATGTTCCACGCTATTCTGGGACACTTTAGGTTGGTCTAATAAATATATTGCCTTAATATGTATTTTGGAATTTTTCTTAATGGGTTGACATGACTGCCTTTACTTTTTCTTCATTTCTTATGCAGGTGCTGATTTATCCTGCAAATCAGAATAATAATTATTTGCATAACTGAAGATGAATGTTTGTACAAAACCCAAATTTGTATGTATGTGGTTTTTATAGTATGTGCTTTTCATATTGTACCTCCCTCAGGGGCATGGCTGTGTCACCCATTTACAGTCATAATAGGTCCTAATTGGACATTCCATGCAGCAAATTATAGGAAATGAGTTGGCTACCATATATGTAATAAATAGGTTTGAAATAGATGTGAGTGATTGTTACAATGGCCATAATTTCTGGTGGTTTCTGTCCTCGTAGCACTTTGCTGGTCAAAGATAGACTTCCACTGCTATTATATGTATGGTAGCATAGTTTCTTAACTTCATTATGGTGTTTGGTATACTCATTTGAATTCATTAGGTTCAGAATTCATAGCCTAACCTGTTCCGTGCAATGATATATGACACTGAAAAGGATATTCAGAGTCATTTTCTTGTCAACATCTTCTTGCCAATCTGCATACAACTGATCTGCAAGGATGCCTTTTTTAACACGCTGATGCCTGAAACTCATTTTCTAATGGACTTCCTAGGGGGCCGCCTCCTTCTCCACATGGTAACGTGGAGGTGGGCTTTCCCCCTTGTTGGCACTAGTAGTGTAGAATGCCCCTCCCCGCTGAAACAAAAGAGGAGACCCCATTAGTGTTGGCATCCTAGGTAAAAGTAAAGGGACCCCTGAGCATTAGGTCCAGTTGTGTCCAACTCTGGGGTTGCGGCGCTCGTCTCGCGTTACTGGCCGAGGGAGCCGGCGTACAGCTTCCGGGTCATGTGGCCAGCATGACTAAGCCGCTTCTGGCGAACCAGAGCAGCGCACGGAAACGCCGTTTACCTTCCCGCCGGAGTGGTACCTATTTATCTACTTGCACCTCGATGTGCTTTCGAACTGCTAGCTGGCATTCTACTGGCTCCTTCATACACAGTTATTCAGACAAGAATTCCACTGAATTGAATTTGTGGTTTTATTTTTAAAACTACGTTTCACTCTTACGTTTTTTTAAATTGTTTGTTTTGTTATATATTTTAAGTACGGTAAGGATGTTTTAATGTTGCGTATTTTAATTACGGGGTGATTTTATAGTGGTTAGCTGCTTAGGAGCCATTTTAGCAGTGGTATATTAATTAGCTATTAATTACTTAATTAGTAATACATGTAGTGGTGGTTAATAATATTAAAGCCCCTTCCGCCCTTAGAAAGGAGGGGAGGGGGGTTGCAGTTAGCACGAGCCCTCCACGTGCACAGGGGATGCTTGCATCCCCTGGCACTATTGGGGGAGCTCTGGGTGCGGTGACCAGCTGGCTGACCAACCGGTGCAGCCGGCTAGGGCGTGCCCACTGCACTTAAGTGGGCACGCAACCAGAGCTCGCCCTCTTTTCCTGGGCTCCCGTTCGTTCCTGCTTTCGCTTCCCACCCTCCCTTTAGGCTAGGTTTTCCTTGACCTTGCTATGGACCACGGTTGGTCGCCGTTGAGGGGCCTGGTAGGAATTTTTCCACATGGCAAATTGGCTCCGCCTTGTGGTTTTCGCCTACCTCGTAGCAACTCGTCACAACTTTGGTTTGGCGGTTAGGCGTTGGATAAGGTCAGGAAGGTTAGGAGGTGGGGGGGAGGACGGGCCAACACCCCAAGTGCTGAAGGGTACTTCGTAAAGGAGTCCGGGGGGCGTGTCCGTGTCCGGAGCCGTGGGTGGTCAGGGCCTAAGGCACGCCCCAGATCGGTGATCACAGGGTGAGTCCTTAGCTGATGTGCAGCAGCAAGGGCTCACCCAACAGTGGTTATCCCTTCCTGGACTGCCAGCACGTCGTACTGGAGTCGGATATAGTCTAGTTAGATCCAATGCCTAAAGCCAATACCGCTCAACATCCGGAACCAATAAAGTTGTGGCCTTTTATTCTCCATTTAACCTTATATACGGTGTCTTGTGTCTTATTTATTCACGAGAGGGGTCGGGATATCGACATGCAACTGGATTTCTTACCCGTCTGTCACCTTAAGGCTCCAGGGCAGCAGGATACAAGCACATATAAAAATACAATACTGAAACCGTTTAAAACAATTTACAACCAGAAGAAAAGGGTCGCCCAGGGCAAAGAGGCTCTAGGTTATATTAACCTGCTATAAACACATGTAGAAGAATGGAGTAAAAATTATATAGTAGGGTTCTGAGGTCATGCATGCATGAGAACATATATGCCCGTGCCTTTCTGAAAGGTACCCTGTGTTTTAAGAAAGCGGGAAAGGGCAAGTAGCAAACTAATACAGCAGCCTGGGTACCACTTTTCCTACCTGAACAGAAATGGCTAAAACCATCCTAGAGTTTGCTTTTGGGGGCGGGGGCGGGTATTCAGTGGCCACAGCAGGACAAACCGTACAAATTAGCCGCAGCTCCTGGTTTAAAAGACTTGTCTTTTCACCTTCACCTTCTTAGCTGGGATTTTGATGCTTTGGAAATTAATACCAGGAAAATGCCACTGTCCTAAATGATTTAACAGAAGCAATTTATTCCTGTTTCAACCGGAAACTGAAACCTCAGTTTAAATAAAGGATTCTGTCCAAAGCTGTTCTACACACACAAACACACACAACTCACAAGGCAGATTACAGAGGGGGAATTATAAAACATCAAAACATTCTGGACAACAACCACACGAGAAATATGTAAAATAACCGAGCAAGTGTTAGAAATCACCCCAGAATTGATCTTACTAAACATCTTCCAAGACAATAATGCCCACCTACAACACAAAGAACTCATAATCCATCTACTCTCAGCATCCAGAAACATCATAACCAGACACTGGAAAGACCTGTCAGGAGTAAACATGGACCAATGGTACCAAGCAGTATGGGAAACAGCCCTACTAGAAAAACTAACCAGTAAACTGAAACTGACACAGGGACAAACTGAAGAAGACACCTTCACCCCGGTATGGTTCCCCTTCATCACATACACAGCCCAACAAGACAATGACAAAAATTTACCGACAGCATACAAATCAATATGGCTAACCTGACCCAAAATACCCACCAACCCCACTCACTCAGGAAACCGAAGATCACCACAGCCAACCACAAACGAACAACCACATCCCAAGCCAACTCCGACCTCTCTCACCGCCAAACGAGCACAAGCAAACAACAGGGAACCTACATACACAATGCTGACACCAAACCCTACTCATATCAAGTAAAAAAGAAACACAATCACCCCACCCCACCTACCTCCCCGTCCCACCCACTTCCTCCCCCCTTCCCCCCCTTTCTCTTCTAATGTCTCACCAACACTGACTTATAAAAATGTTGTATGGAAAAGCTTGAGAGAGACATTGTACTACCTTTGAAAATCTTTAATAAAAAATATTTTTTAAAAAACAGAACAATTTTCTGAAATAAATTTCAAAATTAAAAACTTCCACCATAGGCTGCAATAAATACAGTGTAGACTATAATCAATGTATACACAGTATTTACACATACGGCATGATGCATGGACTCATACTCTCTGAGAAATGTTGGCAATTGAAATGTTCTCTTTTCTTCATATTCCCCACCCCCCATAAAGCTCCTAGAAAAACCCTGAATTTTCACTTGGCATGGAATCCGATGGCAAACCAGGCCTTATCAACTCCACTTGATAATCCAGCACAACCGTGTGGGTGATTTCTCCTGAAGCCCCAAACTCTGAACCAGAGCACAGCAAACAGGGAGAATTCCACCCCCATTGGAATCTGAGCCGGAATCACTGTTTCCGGTGGGGGTGGAGGCATTTAGGGAATGGCTGCAAAGCCTGCTTGCTCTCCAGAGGAGTCTGAGCCAGTCTCGAAATACAGTCAGGACTCCACTGCGACGAAGGGGGGTGGTGGTGGTTCTGTTTTGTTTTGTTGTTTGCCTGCCTTGGATATCCTGGCATGCGAAACTAAAAAACAAAACAAAATAAAACAAAAACAAAGTCCCTCATGGGGTTGCTTCTTTACAGAAGCAAAGAAACAATTTCGTAAGGGCAAAGGGTTTTCTTTAGTTTTAGTTTTAAAAACTGTCAACATCCCAGACTGTGACGTGAGGCGGGGGGGGGGGCAGTCTAGCTGAGCCAGGAGGCTCACTTAAGACCCCCCCACCACCACCACCTCTGATCATCCAAGATGCAGGCAGAGATGCTTGCTTGTATATTTAAGTTAATTTGTGTCACTGGATTATTTCTCAGTTGCTCTGCTAAATACTGTTAACAATGAATGAATGTGTTGTGTATTGATTCAAGGGTTATAATATCTGTATTACTATTGTCTGTATTCACATTAGGGGAAAGTAACTGCCTTCCTGTTCCAGAAGGAACAGCTACTATTGGTTCATTCAAGTTGCTGCATTTGGATCCTCAGTCTTATTGGTTCCCACCAAAAGGCAGCTTTGTGATTGCTTGAGATTGTTCCCTCCAAAATGTATCCTTTCTAGCCAGTCTTTCTGTCCCTATAAATGTAGCATCCCTCTCCTCAGTTCCCCAGTCTTGTTTGTCTGAATAAAGAGTGTTGCATGAAGAAGCTGTCTCCTGCCTGCTATGTCAGAGCTGAAATCACTTGCTGAATCACAATCCCCACGTTACAACAGAATGGATAGATAAATGAATGAATGAATGAATGAATGAATGAAGCATGTGGCTGCCTATCTCACAGACTGCCAGGTGCCTAGGGAGTGTGTAATATTCCCTCTCCCTTTAAAAGAACAGGTAAACAAAAGATTTCCTTCCTTCCTTGCTGCTCCTTCAGAGAAGCCCGGGGAAACTTACCTGGCGATTCAGTGGAAATCTCCCAGAACCCGGAGAAACTGTCATCAGTTATAACACTGCTCTTAAAAGATATATTATTGTGTGGTCCAGCTTGGTTTCTGCACTGAACAGAAAGGCAGACAGAGTCATCTGGACCTTCTGTAGAATTCAGCCACCATTTCTCCAATGGGAAAATCCATCTCAAATATTGGGTTGGTGAAAGGCATCCTAGATCCCTCTTACAGATGTGGAAGGATGGAGTCTTGCCCATAAGTGATACAGGCAGCAACCCCCCCTTTTTTCTTTCTTTTAAAACCTTAGCTTGCTGTATTGTTTTTAACACTCAATTGGGAGCCGTCCAGAGTGACTGGGGAAACTCAGCCAGATGGGCAGGGTATAAATAATAAATAATCAGCATCAGCATCATCATTATTATTACACCTAAGACTGCCAGGTGTAGCATGGATGAATGTTTACTTTCCCTCAAAAATGGCAACAGGAGCCAACCACTCTCCATTGTGCATTTGAATGTGTGCAGTTTCTGCATTTTCTTAAACAACAACAAAAATCTCAGCTCAGCTCCTGTCATTGCATGACTTATTTTTTAATTATGAACAAAGGAGCTGCTTATCTCACTCATAATGGATGCACGGGACCATCAGAAAGTAACAACGTTGACCAACATACTTTGCTCTCCCACCGGCATTGTGGGGGACAAGCTACATTAGGCTTTAGACATACTTCCTGTAACTGAGCCCTGCACTGTGAACTGTCTGGAATGTAGATGGCCAACTATCTCTGATCAGGTGGGATGCTGCTTTTTAAAAAAATAATGTTATGGCAATTTTGCCCACAATGATACTGATATAAAGCAGGATAAGTCAGAGGAGCTGTTCATTGGCCAGTATTTGAATATTACATGAATATGTTATAAATTCAAAGAAGTGATTTTTAAAACAACACTAAATTGAACAAAAAGTTCCCAAAATCTGACCTGCAAACTGTTAAGTCCAGTTGCGGATGACTCTGGGGTTACGGTGCTCATCTCGCTCCATAGGCCAAGGGAGCCGGCGTTTGCCCACAGACAGCTTCCGCGTCATGTGGCCAGCATGACTAAGCCGCTTCTGGCAAACCAGAGCACCGTACGGAAACACTGTTTACCTTCCCGTCGGAGTGGTACCTATTTATCTGCTTGCTTCACCTGCGGCAAAAACCGCAGCTAGCCCCCTGCCCCCCATAGGTTCGGCACTGATCTATGTAGTGCTCAAAAATGTACAGGGATGGGCTTGAGGAAACAGCCTCCCCTCTTCCCTTGCCCAGGTAGATATGTCAACATTGCTCCAGAAGCAAAACTAAAGATCCCCTAATAAATCATACCGTTGAAGAGATCCAGAAATGTCCGTCGTCCCCCCCCCAAATACCAGTTTACTCAGCTATCTCCTTTGGGTTCTAATTGGCCCACAAGCAGGGGAGGTGGACTATGGAAATGACTAAAAAAAGTCCAGGAATCGGCAGTCTTGGCAAGGAGGTTTGGGTCTAATATTTGTTTCAGCAAAATCCCTTTTCCGCAGGGATGGTGAAGTTGTGTTTGGAATTTTTCACTCCCTTTGGAAGAAGAGGTTCACCAAATGAGACGAGCTCTTCCAGGTGGTCTTTGCATGACTGCTGAAGATTATGCACACGGCTGTCTTCTCACATCACCTTCTTCTCTTTATGTGTTTTCCGCAGTGCCTTCATGGCAAGTTATCCATTGCTTCTAGGAATTCATATTCCAATTCATTCCTTATGGTGCTTGTGTAGTTTATGCCCCATTGTTAGGGTGAATACAAAGCCTGTCTCATCAAAATGTTACTCGGAAATCTTTCCTTCCAAGAAGAAACCACAGGCTTGTATTTCAGGCAGGAGAAACACATCCATTCCACTGTCGAACAGCTCTTACTGCCAGAAAGTTCTTCCTGATGTTTAGTTACAGGTAGGTAGCCGTGTTGGTCTGCCATAGTCAAAACAAAATAAAAAATAAAAAATTCCTTCCAGTAGCACCTTAGCGACCAAATTTGTTCTTGGTATGAGCTTCCGTGTGCATGCACACTTCTTCAGATACATTTCGTGTGCATGCACATGAAAGCTCATACCAAGAACAAACTTAGGAATTTTTTTTAATTTTTTATTTTGTTCCTCATGTTTAGTTGGAATCTCATTTATTGTAACTTGGACCCATTGGTTTGAGTCCTACCCTCCAGAGCAAGAGAAAACAAGCTTGCTCCATCTTGCCCTTGAGATATTTGTTGATGGCTATCTTATCTGTGTGGAAGCTGCCCAGAGTGGCTGGGGTAACCCAGTCAGATGGGCAGCAAATAAATCATTTATGATCACCATCTCCTCCTCTCAGTCTCCTCTTTTCCAGGTCAAACATACCCAGTTCCCTCAACTGTTCCTCATAAGGGTTGGTTTCCAGATTCTTGGATCATCTTGGTTGCCCTCCTCTGCACACATTACAGCTTGTCAATATCCTTCTTAAATTGTGGTGCCCAGAACTGGCCATAGAATTCCAGGTGTGGTTTGACCAAAGCAGAATAGAGTGAGAATATTACTTCTCTTGATCGGGACACTATACTTCTGCATTAGCTTGTTTGCCCCTGTATCACACTGTTGACTCATGTTCAGTTTGTGGTCTACTAAGACTCCTAGATCCTTTCCACATGTACTACTGGTAAGTCAGGTGTCTCCAATCATATATTAGTGCAGTTGATTATTCCTGCCTTAGTGTAGAAGTATATTTGTCCCTATAGAAATTCATTTTTTAGCTTGGGCCCAGTTCTCCAACCTGTGAAGGTCATTTTGAATCCCAATCCTGTCTTCAGGGGCATTAGCTACCCCTCCCAATTTGGTGACAACTGCAGATTTGATTGTTGTTGTTGTTGTTCAGTCTTTCAGTCGTGTCCGACTCTTCGTGACCCCATGGACCAGAGCACGCCAGGCACGCCTATCCTTCACTGCCTCTCGCAGTTTGGCCAAACTCATGTTAGTAGCTTCGAGAACACTGTCCAACCATCTCATCCTCTGTCGTCTCCTTCTCCTTGTGCCCTCCATCTTTCCAAACATCAGGGTCTTTTCTAAGGAGTCTTCTCTTCTCATGAGGTGGCCAAAGTACTGGAGCCTCAACTTCAGGATCTGTCCTTCTAGTGAGCACTCAGGGCCAATTTCCTTGAGAATGGATAGGTTTGATCTTCTTGCAGTCCAAGCATCAATTCTTCGGCTATCAGCCTTCTTGATGGTCCAGCTCTCACTTCCGTACATTACTACTGGGAAAACCATAGCTTTAACTATATGGACCTTTGTCGGCAAGGTGATGTCTTTGCTTTTTAAGATGCTGTCTCGGGTTCTCATTGCTTTTCTCCCAAGAAGCAGGCGTCTTCTAATTTCGTGACTGCTATCACCATCTGCAGTGATCATGGAACCCAAGAAAGTGAAATCTCTCACTGCCTTCATTTCTACCCCTTCTATTTGCCAGGAGGTGATGGGACCAGTGGCCATGATCTTAGTTTTTTTGATGTTGAGCTTTCCTCTTTCACCCTCATTAAAAGGTTCTTCAATTCCTCCTCACTTTCTGCCATCAAGGTTGTATCTGCCATCAAGCAGATTTGATTAGCACCCCCCAGTTCCCTCATCCAGGTTGTTTATAAAGATGTTGAACAACAACAGGTCCGGGACAATATCAGACTACACTGCAAGGTTGTTGTAAGCTGCTTTCCATTTGGACCGAGCCCATGACAGTAAGACAGAAATATAGTAGATTTCCAAACTGGAGGATATGATCTCTGACTGTTCATTATGCTAATATCCTACAGATGTAGTATTAATTCTTTTAAAATTATACTTTGATGATGATTGTAATTGCCATCTGACTTCCAAAACACACACCATTAATCAAGAGATGGTCAGCTGATGCTCTGACTCACATCTGCACTGCAGCCTTAGAACAATTTAATTGCCAAGGAGTCATGGAAATTGTGGCTGAGTGACACAGAATCCTCTCCTAAAACGATCATTTCTTTAACTCTTTCAGGAAGACCATTAAAAAAACCTGTTCTAAAATTGATTTATGATCGTAGTGCAAATCTTTTCCAAGCATATGTCAATACAAGAGTGATACAAGGATGGCAACTAATTGATTGATGGATTATTTGATTTCTATTCTGTTTTAATATATTAAAAATACCTCTAAAAGCAGTGTATGGAAAACTGAAGCAACAACTGACAAAACAAAAATATTACAACAATACACAGTTACATATAAAAATGTTACACGAATACGAAGTTGTCAATATCAGTTCATTTCCCTTCTGACATAACCTCCCTCTGAGTTTACGGGTTCTCACCCAGAGTCCAAACAAACTCTCAGCTCACAATGAGAAGAGTTCCTCGAAACAGCGTACGTCACTCTAGTCTCTCCCTCTAGACCTGCTTTTTATGTGCAGGCCCAAGGTGGATGTTCCTTCCTCAGGCTGCCCACAGCTGTGTCCCATTCAGCTTCACTCTCTACACCCTGTTCCAGGTGCAGCAGATATGTTGGGTTTCCCCGGGGGTCCAAAGAATGGGGGAAGCGGCCCCCCGCACTCACAGCTCTTTCTTCAGTCTCTGTCCTCCTCTCCTTCAGCTCCAGAGACAACCAAAGATGCAATGCAAGATGCCACAAAGAACTAGGCTGAGCACTTAGCAGATAGTCATTGTTACAAATATTCGACTGATGAACTAGTTTGTAAGTGAAATGAGACCACCCCAAAATAAGGGGCTGGCTTCTGCATACTTGGGGAATGTTAACTCTGCGACTTAAAAGAAAATTAAAATTTAAAAACACCTCTAAAAATGCAAGAGGTCGTCATGGTTTGTATATGTAAGACTGATTCCTAAAGTAGTTGGGTTTTTTAACATAGAAAATGGAAATGCCATTTTTAACATAGAAAGATTTGTCATATATCTATCTATCTATCTATCTATCTATCTATCTATCTATCTATCTATCTATCTATCTGATAACACACTGACCAAGGGAGAGAAATTCAACAGCTACTGCTTTCCTCTGCTATGAAAATGTGCATAATTTGAATTTCTGCCTGGGCATAGGGCCTCTGTCAAGTAAAGAAGTTAGTAACCATTATTGATAAGCTAACTTTTTATTATGTTACAGGTAGGTAGCCGTGTTGGTCTGCCATAGTCAAAACAAAACAAAAATAAAAAATAAATAAAATCCTTCCAGTGGCACCTTAGAGACCAACTAAGTTTGTTCTTGGTATGAGCTTTCGTGTGCATCTGAAGAAGTCTCTAAGGTGCCACTGGAAGGGATTTTTTTCTTTTTTTCATTTTGTTTTTATTATGTGTCCATGTTATTAAAAAAAATATTCGTGTACTGCAATTTCATATAAAATATCAAAGCCGTTTACAACAATTATAATGCAATAAAAACCACACAGAAATCAAAACAGATCACCAGCTGAAAATTGTGGAAAATGTGTTTCTTAATTGTTTGAGTGGCACTTGTGGCTTAAAAATAAATGGCCATAATTCAAACTTGCAAAAATCAATATTTTTTTTATAACGAAAAAGTCTTCCCTTGTTTTGCTCTCTCCCCTCCCTTCCACTCTTCTTTGCTTTTCCTACAAAAATGGTTAAATTCTTCCGAAATAAAATGCAGTAGCAGCCAGTGGCAGCGGATGTCTGAGGGCTACGTGTACGAACAGGTTTTTTCGCCTGGGCCTCTCATCTCACTGGGCTTCACATCTGCAGTTTACTCCTGCCTGATGACGGCATGAGGAATAGGTGAACCTCTCCTCCTGGGAGGATGGCAAGTATGCACTGAAAAGAGAATTCAGGTATTTAAATCCTCCACAGTCTCTGCTTATAAAAACATGTGTTGCCTTCAGCAGAAACATGTTTAAGCCACTTGCTGTTATTGCTGCTACAATGAAACCCATTCTACTTTTGGCAAGCCCTCAAAAGTTTCACCTGAGCAGGAATCTCACATTTTGCTTTCGGTGGATTCCAGTGGAAAGAGAGAAGGAAGGGAAGGCGAGACAGAGTCTCAAAGGTGCACAAGATTAAAGGTGTAAAGGCTTTATGCATTAAAATAATAATAATAATAATAATAATAATCAGGGTCATTGAGATGCACTGCTCTGCATCTTCAGTTATGAGAACTGGACCATAAAGAAGACTGATCGCCAAAGAATTGATGCTTTCGAATTATGGTGCTGGAGGAGACTCTTGAGAGTCCCATGGACTGCAAAAAGATCAAACTTATCCATCCTTAAAGAAATCAGCCCTGAGTGCTCACTGGAAGGGCAGATCCTGAAGTTGAGGCTCCAGTACTTTGGCCACCTCATGAAAAGAGAAGACTCCCTGGAAAATACCCTGATGTTGGGAAAGATGGAGGGCACAAGGAGAAGGGGACGACAGAGGATGAGATGGTTGGACAGTGTTCTCGAAGCGACTGGCGTGAGTTTGGCCAAACTGCGGAAGGCAGTGGAGGATAGGGGTGCCTGGCGTGCTCTGGTCCATGGGGTCACGAAGAGTCGGATACAACTGAACAACAACAACAACAAACAAAAAATGTCGATTACAGAGCATGGCTGGGGACACAGTGTTGTGAGGAACATTGTGAAGTTTTGTTGTTTTTTAAAAGAAATGTCATCACACGATTGAATCTTCTTCTTGTGCATCTTGGTATCTGGTGGAACGCTAAGAATGTGTAAAACCCTGCAGAGGGATTTTACTAGTGTCATTGAAATCCCTTAATGCCCCCCACCTCCCTGACCCCTCAATTCCTCACTCAGGTTTCTGCCTGGGCAAGAAGCTGTCTGAAGTGTCACGCAATACTCTATAACAGGATCAATCTGGTTGGTGTACCAGGCTGCTCCATTAATTATAAGGTAAGGTTGTGGTTTGTATGTGTGGCTTCAGGATTTGCATAGCCATGATTATTCAGAAGGTCGGCGGTTCGAATCCCTGCCACGGGGTGAGCTCCCATTGCTCGGTCCCAGCTCCTGCCCTAGCAGTTCGAAAGCACATCAAAGTGCAAGTAGATAAATAGGGACCACTCCAGCAGGAAGGTAAACGGCGTTTCCGTGTGCTGCTCTGGTTCGCCAGAAGCGGCTTTGTCATGCTGGCCACATGACCCGGAAGCTGTCTGTGGACAAACGCCGGCTCCCTCTGCCTATAGAGCGAGATAAGCGCCGCAACGCCAGAGTTGGACACGACTGGACCTGATGGTCAGGGGTCCCTTTACCTTTACCTATTTGCCATGGTGAAACAAAATGTCACCTTCTGGGCAATCAAAGAGAAGGGCTGCAATTTTGAAGATGTTGCTTCAAATTCACGCAGGAAAGTCAGTCTACATGCATAATAGGCCACTGGGTGCTCTACCCAAATCTACCTGGAAGGAGGTCTGTTCTCCTGCCCAAGGTCTCTGAAGTCAGTTGCTGCAACTGAGGCCTTAAGCTACAAATAGGGGAGCCGGGAAAGTGACAGCCTTGAGCAGTGAGGTCTCTGGACATGAACTGAATAGGGACACTTGGAGAGTCTGTCCCACAAATCTTCAGAAAGGGAGTTGAACAGTGGCACCATCTGAGGAGCTGTGCTGAGTCAGAAATTCTGCGGACCTTCTGGAAATTCACCATGGCCAGGAGTCTATTGCATGACTTGAATACATAAATTTCTCCCTGTCATATAAGACAATAGATGTCCATGGATGGATCTAATCACAGCCACTCTCTTACACATTGTTTGCTTCTTGGTTACGGATGTCGTAAGTTTTCCTATGAATTAAAAATAAGAACTCTGAATGTTAATACAATGCTGGCATGGTAGAGAAGGATACTTAGAAAGAAGAAAGACTGTTTCTCCTTATGGCCTCATTTCCCGCAGAATGTTGACATAGTTCATTATTTTTAAACAAACTGTTCCCAGAACAGTTAAACCAATAATATGAAAAGAACATGGGTAGTAAAAAAGCACCAATGCTTATTCATTATTAAACTATCCAAGAACCACAGAAGGTCTAGCATGCTCTTGTTTCAAGGACTATGGTCTTGCACAGTGCCTATTCATTTCAGTAGGCTTGCGCAAGAGACCTTTCTGCCCAATCTGTCTTTTGAGCATCTACACCATTGACTGGTATAAAGAAGGCTGATTGCCGAAGAATTGATGCTTTTGAATTATGGTGCTGGAGGAGACTCTTGAGAGTCCCATGGACTGCAAAAAGATCAAACTTATCCATCCTTAAAGCAATCAGCCCTGAGTGCTCACTGGAAGGGCAGATCCTGAAGTTGAGACTCCAGTACTTTGGCCACCTCATGAGAAGAGAAGACTCCCTGGAAAAGACCCTGATGTTGGGAAAGATGGAGGGCACAAAGAGAAGGGGACGACAGAGGATGAGATGGTTGGACAGTGTTCTCGAAGCGACTGGTATGAGTTTGGCCAAACTGCAAGAGGCAGTGAAAAATAGGGGTGCCTGGCGTGCTCTCGTCCATGGGGTCACGGAGAGTCGGACACGACTGAACGACTGAACAACAACAACAACCATTGACTGGTGTGTGTGTGTCTTTGTGTGTGTGTGTGTGTGTGTGTGTCCTTTTTTACATGCACCTTAGCCCATATGGAAAGTAACCTCACTGACTAAAGGGGAGTCAAATGCAAGTCCTATTAAAAAAAAGCACTTTATACAATATACTATGAAATACTCCTATGAAAAAATGTACACTTGAGCTAAGATTGGAATAAAATCAGGCTTTTAAACGATAAATTATTTATTATTATTAATAAGAAGAAAACTGTTTTATGAAGCCATGTAACCGAAGTAGAAAATTCCCACAAGGCACTCTATTAATGGAATTGTGTTCCATTAAGGATAAAAGAAAGTCCTGTATCATAAAAAGGAAGTCATGTAAACAGATGGGACTTATTTTTCCTCATATAATATATATCTAAAAAGCAAGTATTCTATTATTATGATTGCACACTCTGTTATTAGCCACTTACTGTAGGACACACTTACACAAGATATGAGCCAGCAAAGGCTTTCACAGAGGTCCTTTCCGGCTTGGTTGCCTCATATCCTTTAAGCTGGAGACTGAACATGCAAGGTATGTCATGCAAGGTACAGCTTGGGCCTCCTGGCACGAATTGCGGGCTGTCCGATTCCTAACCTCTCCCCTGCATTTGCAATCCCTTTGTAGACAGCAAAAAAGGAGGCTGGGTGAACTCCTGAGATGGCAACAAGACTGTGGTTGACTTGGCTGACACAAGTGCAAGCATGTTGTAGGAAAACAGTATGGTTCACAACCATAAGCCATGAACTAGATAATGACCATGAACTAAGACACAATATTAGTCATAGCTCAGAACCAGCTGTTGGTTTGGTTGTGTTACTAAAGCCCTCTTCGTGTGTTCAGTTTGAAAGTAAAAAATGGAAGGTCTTTCTCCCTAATCCTAGATTGGAGCTGCCCTCTTTCTGAGTGAATACTTTTTGCCCCCACCCATGCTATATATAAAAAATGTCAAAAGTGACATATTGTTTGCTGGTACCGGGCACCTTAGGGAACACGTTCCCTTTCCTTTCAGACCGGGCCTGACAAGCCTTAGGTAGCTCACACACAGCTGTCAGTTTGCAGTCAGAGGTTACCAGAGTCCCTGACAGGGAGAAACAACTTTCTGACTAAGCTGAAGGGGCAGCTAGCCTGGACTAGCCAAGTTCAAAATCCCCACTCAACTGTGAAGCTAACTGGGTCATGGCTGGCTAGTAACTCTCAGTCTGATGTGTCTCACATGTCTGTTGTGAAGATAAGCAAGAGGAGGCACCATATATACCACCCCGGCGTGTTTCCATACTTGGCGCTGCTGCAGATGTGATGGGAGACCAGTGTATTAAATCTGCCCTATTTTCCTCTACATCACACGGGCATTTCCTGTCTCCAAGTATTAACCTTAAATTGCAGCATTTTTCATCCGAGCAAAATGCACTAAGGCTCAGCTTCTCTTAAGCTGCAGTTCAAAGTGCAATAGAAATGCCTAACTTTAGTAATTTTCTCTTAGTTTACTTCCCCCTCTGCATTCTCTCTGCCTCGCTTCCCACACTCAAAACTCTTCTTTTTCTTCATTTGTGTTTCCCACACTTCAGTTGTGGCACCAGAGGAACTCATGCGACTGCATCTCTTTCTGGTTCCAGAAGATGAACGAAGCCCTTTTTGAATTTGGTTTTGAAAAGCATTTTTTTTTTTGTCATAGAGGTAGTTCCTCATATTTCCCACTGCGTATGAAAGTGTCCTTGAACCCACTGATTCCAGTATTAGCTTTGCGGAATCCTGTTGGATGTGGCCTTTCCATCATTTCCCATCATATCCCAGGAACATTTTTAATGGATTGAATACTGCTCATTGCTTGGGTTTACTTTATATTTCCATATGCTTTTAGGTTTCTGTTGAATAAAGCTGTTTGGGCGGCTGTGCTGGAGAAAGAGAGGGGGAAAGGACCCTTCAGAGAGGTGAAAGTACAATGGCAGTCACTTTATGGGTAGCCTTACCAGTTTCAGGCTGATAAGGAAGGACAGCACTGTGAGAAAATGGTGAGTTCAACAATGGAAAGGGGAGTTGGGCAGGAAAGGGCAATCGGCAGATCTCCAGTTATAGACATTTAGGAGAGGCTTTCATTTGCGACCTGGGGGATGGGAAGAGAAGTCAAAGGTTTCTGTGGGAATGTTAATCCTCGGGGACCGAACCAGCTCTAAGAACCAACCTGCCAAGTTTCTATTAAACTGAGCTTTCAGGATCAAGATAAAAATAGATAAGTGTATCACATATGCAGACAGGGAAGCTGTCAGTCAAGGCTTTGATAACCCGGCAAGCCAGTCTTTTCTTTTCCCAGCCTTGCTTGAGATGGGGGGGATGGGGTGGAGAGGTGGGGAACTATGCAAGACTCCAGAGACTGTCCAGTAGACTAACATACATTAACATTCACAGAAAAAGGATGAAATTCTAGATGCAATTTAACCACAGCCACCTGCTCGTTCTCTCTCTCTCTCTCTCTCTCCTCTCTCTCTCTCTCTCTCTCTCTCTCTCTCTCCCCCCCCCCAGTGGCTCAACTTTCTCAGATTCTGTGGAACAATGGAGGCTATATACAATGAAAATGCATTAAACATTGGGAAAGCTTCTCCTTGAGGTGCTCTGAATGATCTATGAATAAATGAGAACATAACTGTCCAAGACGTTCCAAAGTTCACGCTAAGCGATTCTGGGTGTCCCCATTTTGTGCATTATCATGGACTATTGTGCACAAGATTTGCACCATGTGATTTGCCCCCTTAAGAGCAGAATTTCCCTTCATAAATAACTGACCAAGGGCCCAAAATCAGAATCGAGACCCTGGCATGGGGAGGCATGGGGCTGTGACGGACAACTGAGCCAGACCAATATGGTGATATAATGCCCCAAAATTCCACCAGAAGGCCAGAACCAATCTCTGATTGGTTACCAAGACAGACAGACAGACAGACAGGGCGGAGCCTGCAGGTTTTGGAGGGAAAAGGAAAGGAGCCATTTCTGAGGGAGGGTTCAGATAGTTTGGCATGTGGTTTAAGGGAAATAGTTGGAGGGAGAGTTGGAGAATTGGTTCTGATCTGTGTGTATAACATCCACTCTGAGGAAAATATCTACAGCCAGAGAAAGGAGTCTCTGAGCTTAGATAGCAAGACAGTGTTTAGTGTCTTGTGAAAGTATTCAGACAGGAGTTTACTGGAGGGCTGAGTCTGAGCTGTGGAAGGTGTGAGGATAAAGTCTCCTCAGGTCTCATTCCAGTCAAGAGGGGAGAGATTTTTCCAGAAAGAGAAGACTCCCAAACCAGTTTAGGAGGGGGTGGTGATCCCCCAGGTCTGTTATACTATTTGGAAATACCACAGGAGTGGGATTGTTAAGAGGTTGGGAAACTGACAGAAAGCACCACCTTGTTTGAGAACCAAAGTGTTAAGCTCTAACACCTATGCAATGAAGTTTTAAGAAACTGAAGTAACCAAACTAGAAGCAAGCTGAACATTTAACCAACTAGTCTAGAAGCCTGTAACATGCACTTGATTTACTATAATTATTAATGAGTGAACTGTTTCCTGAAAGAACTTTATCTCCTGACACTTCATTTGCTTTACCAACTTTCTTCTATATAATAAATCATTGTTATTTGCTCAACTGAAGTCTCCCAAGTACCAAAGTTTTACCTCACACAAAAACCCATAAGATAACCTGTGGTGGTTATAGGGTCTATGGATTGAGGTTCACCACAGGGGGGTTTAACTTTTTGCCCCCTGGTGCGAGCCCAATCTTGATAGAAATAAAATGATTGTTGCATGCCACCAATCTATATCTTAGCAGTGTAAGATTCCAGGAGTTTCAGGAACTTACTCGGAGTTTGTTTTTCCTTTGGGAATGAGGGACAGCGGAGGCTGTGGTGTCTTTATGATGTATGGTTTATTTACACATATGTACAACCTGAGCCTATGATAGAGGGGTTCAAAGCATCAAAACTCAAGGATGTCTTCTCTTGTAGCTGCAGCCTTAGATTCCAGCAGAATCTCTCTCTCTGGCTTCTCAGCTTACCGCTTTTTGCATCCAGCTTCTCAAATCTCCACTCTGGCCATTTGTCTTTCTAACTAATAGAAAGTTGATCAAGTAATAAGAGGGGCAAAAAAATCCCCTCATAACAATATTCTTTAAATACATTTAGATGGCATGCCTAAGTGGTAATTTCTGAATTTTACATAGGAACATCTTAATTTACTGTAATTGTACAGCGGCAAGTAATAAATGTGATCATGTACTAAGTTAATGTATAAAATCACATTAAATCCCTCTTAGGGATATCAGTGAACTAAAATGCTGTGCTTCATCTGAAGATGAAGCCACAGGTTATCACTTATAGATATGTTTGCATCAGCTGGTCACATACAGCACCGAAACTCCAACGATAACTTCAGTATTCTAAAATGGACATTTCCCCCGATTAAAGCTAGTTTGAGTGATGCTTCATGGATTCTTGTACTCAGTCCCGATTTCCAAATGTGCACATCACTAATTAGGAACAGCAGGATTGGGCTTTCCCCTGCCGTTTGTGTGGGTGTTGAGCAAAATCCATGATTTAAACTACTATTTTTTATTTTTTTATTTATAACATCAGTGTAACATGGTGCTTTACATAGTTTCAAAAGCAAAAACAGACAGGTCTCTGCACCGATGGAGCAGGTTGACAATGGGGGAGACAACAAAAGGAGGCAAGAAGGAGACAGAGGTAGCAGAGATGGAAAGAGTCGCTGCTCACAACCTAGACAACATACCTATACTCTAAATGGTGCTGGTACCAAAGGACAGGTTGCCACCGTTGCACCACCTTCCTCATTATGTCTCCTGCCCCCTGCCCAGCTTTGCGCCATCATTTATGTCCCACTTGCTCATCAGATGGGACTGCAATGGGACAAGAGCACAAGCTTGGTACTTTTTAAATCACAAGTAGGTTGCCTAGGTTGGAAAAGTATATTTTACTCTTAGAATCGTAGAACTGTAGAGTTGGAAGGGACCATGAGGGTCATCTAGTCGAACCCCCCTGCTATGCAATGCAGGATTTTTTTGGGGGGGGGGGGTCTTGTGGATACACTTCATGAATGGTGCTAGGCACATGTACTAGGTACATGTATGTGGAATCTGATACAAAATGTGATGATGGATTCGAAAGAGGAGAAAATCACGCTCTAAGCCAGTGTTTTTCAACCACTGTTCCATGGCACACTAGTGTGCCGCGAGATGTTGCCTGGTGTGCCGTGGGAAAAATTGAAAAATTCAAGAGAATTACTTTATATATAGTCAATATAGGCACAGAGTTAAATTTTTTAACATTTTCTAATGGTGGTGTGCCTCGTGATTTTTTTCATGAAACAAGTGTGCCTTTGCCCAAAAAAGGTTGAAAAACACTGCTCTAAGCAAAATGTTATTCTCACTCTCTATCAGATATGCATGCTGTGGTCTCTCTTGGCCCTTTTGTACTTTTAGATTGCAATCCTATACTCACTTACCTGAGGGTAAGCCCTGCTAAACTCTATGTGACTTCCTTCTGAATTGGCAGGTACAGGACTGTGCTGTTAGTGAGGCTTCCGCTAATTAGAGAGAAAAATTACTAAATGTCAAAGTGCTCTGTGACTGCAAATATTTTGTTTTTACGGTTCTGCAGCTTTCAGTCCAGCCACTCAGAACGAAGCCCAACAATATGGGCTGATGTACCCATATTGGTACATATGGGTACCAATATGTAGTTCTGTGAAGGAGGTAGGGATTTCTAAGAGAGGTATTAGAACTCTCACCAAACTGTAATTCTCAGAATTTGGGGTGGGGCAGAAGAACCAATGCAGGCAAACTGGTATAAAATTACATGAGTTTGTAACATAAATATACAGAGTGTTTTCACGTAGGACATCCGATTAAGAATACTGCAGAGAAATTTAAAAATGAAGCTTCTGAAAATCAGTATAACCTATTTGTCCGAATCAATATCCATTCTAGACTCAATCACTCCCCCCCCCTCAAGATCTCACCAGGTAAATTATTATTTGATATGTTTCGTACTGGCTGTTATTTCTTGCCCTACAAACCTATATGTGCGTCACGCTAGCTCAGCTGTCATGTTATTCCTCTCCAAATCTTGGGAACTGTAGCAGGGCTAGAGTGATGATGAGAATATTCAGCTGAAGAACCTAAGCGTCTTTCACTACTACAGTTTTTTTGGGACAGAGTGGTGGTGTAGATGTGCCCTGAAGGAATCATACATCAGTGTGGTGTGAACTAAAGGATGTTAAGCTGCCCCGTTGACTTCGGTTGAACTGGCAGAAACTCGCTGCTCGATTTCTCCTTCCTCTCGTCTCATTCTTGCTCCTCTGCTTGTCTCGCCTGATAAAGTTTTCTATCAGTTTCAGCTTCTCGTGCTCTTCCTTCAAGAAGAAATCAACCAGCACGCTCTTTTCTTTCTTGATCTGCTCACTGATGTCCTTGGGTATGTCTGGGATCATCCAGTCAACAAGTACGCTGAGGAACATTACCAGGTTCTGCATAAGAAATAAATTAAATAAGCAGGAGGAAAACGTGTTCCTTACAGCATTGAAAAGATCCCTAAAGCACTTGTTTTGGGGAGGTATAGCCAGGGGTGTAGCGCTGTCTGCCGGCACCTGGGGTGCATGCGCGCGTACCCCCCAAGTGTGGACCGAACGCACTAACCCAGCCCTCGCCGCTTTTGCACACTGGGCAGGGCAAGGCGCAGCAGTCATGGAAGGCTAGCTGAACCTCAAGATGTTTTAATTCTCTTCTACTTTAGCTGGGACCCAGGTGGCGCTGTGGGTTAAACCACAGGGTCTAGGGCTTGCTGATCAGAAGGTCGGTGGTTCGAATCCCTGCCACGGGGTGAGCTCCCGTTGCTCGGTCCCAGCTCCTGCCCACCTAGCAGTTCAAAAGCACGTCAGAGTGCAAGTAGATAAATAGGGACCACTCCAGCGGGAAGGTAAATGGCGTTTCCGTGCGCTGCTCTGGTTCGCCAGAAGAGGATTAGTCATGCTGGCCACATGACCCGGAAGCTGTCTGCGGACAAACGGCGGCTCCCTCGGCCTATAGAGCGAGATGAGCACCACAACCCCAGAGTCGGACACGACTGGACCTGATGGCCAGGGGTCCATTTACCTTTACTTTAGCTGAGACTGTTCCACAAGGGCAAGGGAATTTGAAAGGGTCAATGAACAAGCGTGAATAAAAATCAACGGACAAACAAGTATTGCAGGCAGCAATCAATGCATTACATGTGGCAGTGAAGTAATATAACGCAGAAAGGGTTTACCTGAAAGATAATGACAAAGGCCAAACGGGCAGATAAAACAGTCCAGTACTGCTTAGAAAATTCATACTGGTTTTCAGACCATGGTGGTTCTCTGTAATCCTTAAACCTGTAAAATGGAGCCATTGCTTTAAACTGCACATTTTGGAGCCATATCTGCTATACATAACATGGATCAGTTCAATTTTCCAGCTAGAAAGTTCCCCAGCAGTTGTGCAATTCGTACCCTTCATTTCCAGCAACAGTATTTGGGTTCTCCGATTAGGCTTCAATATTTCTTTTTCACACCCATCAACCACAGCCCAATGGTATAGCCATTGTGTCGGGCTGCAGTCATGGATTGCTTTTAACAATTTTGACTGACATGGGTTGACTCCGATAAATCAAGCAACACATTTGCTTTGAGATATTTTAGGTGAAGTGACTGGTGAATGGAATCCAATAAATAAACAAAGCTGCCCACATTTCACTGGATGCCAGGATTTCACACGTCTCCTCCCTAAATGGTTTTGAACAGAGGAGAGATGCAAAGAGCTTCTGTCTGTGCCCAGCAGTGGCAGATGTAGGCGCCTTTTCTTAGTTGATGGGCAGGAGATGGGAGGCAGAAGTGCCAGCATGCCTGCAACACATTGTGGCACTCTCTCTTTTTCTGCTTTTTTTTAGATGCATCAACCATTTTGTGTCATGTCACTTCCCATGCTCCCCATGGTAGCCATTTTGTGACTGGTACCCATGGAGCTCACTTTCTACCAGCAAGTAAATAGGCTTAATAGTGAACAACTATACACTTTTTATGAAGATAAATATAATAAATTGTTTTGTTAGGCTGTGATCCCCTTGAACTCAGTAGGACTTACTTCTGAGAAAGCATGCAAAGGAGAATGGTTGTTAGGCTCGTAAATATACCAATTTTGTTCTTAGAAAGAATACAGATGTATTTATTTGTATAGAAGGCACAGTTTTAGAACGTCCAACTTAGGTTCCCACAGTGGAGAGTTTCAAAGGAGAAGCATGCAAGTTCTGGCCTATATTTAGTGTAGTGGGATAATTTAAGGATGAGAGAGAGAGAGAGAGAGAGAGAGAGAGAGAGAGAGAGAAAATATGGAGGGAAGGGAAGAGTTGGACCTGCTGAAGGTCCCAGGTTCAATTTCAGTTCTTTTATTCTATTTATTACAAAATATCTTACCCGCTCTTCACGCTAAGATCCCAGGCCGTATTATAACAATTGCAAAAACAGATAAAACCACTACGGTTATAAAAACAAACGAGCTGCTCCAAATGAAACAGAACAGTATAAATTAAGGAGGAGAGGTGAGTCCCACAAAAACAAAATATTTTAACTGTTGCGAAGAAGTGTCTCTGCAACATATGGGAAAGCTGGACAATGAAGGTGCTAGGTGCTTCTGGGGATGGGGTGGGGCGAGTTCCACGACTTAGGGGCTGACACAGAGAAAGCCCTCTCCTGAGCCACTTTTCCCCAACACCTCTGGGGGTGGCAGAAGGACCAAGAATGCCCCCAGCAAGGTGAACAGGGGGTGAAGAAGAAGAAGAAGAAGAAGAAGAAGAAGAAGAAGAAGAAGAAGAAGAAGAAGAAGAAGAAGAAGAGTTTGGATTTGATATCCCACTTTTCACTACCCGAAGGAGTCTCAAGGCGGCTAACATTCTCCTTTCCCTTCCTCCCCTACAACAAACACTCTGTGAGGTGAGTGGGGCTGAGAGACTTCAGAGAAGTGTGACTAGCCCAAGGTCACCCAGCAGCTGCATGTGGAGGAGTGGAGACACGAACCCAGTTCCCCAGATTACGAGTCTACCACTCTTAACCACTACACCACACTGGCACACTAGGTGGAAATTTGGGGCTTTAAACACTAACGTGAGCAGCTTGAACTGGGCCCAGAAATGAGCTGGCATCCAGTGTAGCTGTTTTAAAACAGGAGTTATTTGAGCTCTAATTTGAACCCCACACGAAAATGGTAGTCAGGTGAAGTATATACAGCAGGACAGGGCCCTGTTTCGAAAATTCTTCTTTAAACTTTAATCTACCAGTGCACGTTGACTCTAAGACAGTGTTTTTCAACCACTGTTCCACGGCACACTAGTGTACCGCGAGATGTTGCCTGGTGTGCCGTGGGAAAATTTTGTTTATTTGATTCCTATTCAAGAGAATTACTTTATATATAGTCAATATAGGGACAGAGTTAATTTTTTTTAACATTTTCTAATGGTGGTGTGCCTCGTGATTTTTTTCATGAAACATGTGTGCCTTTGCCCAAAAAAGGTTGAAAAACACTGCTCTAAGACTATCTGCTGAAGAAGAATTTTCAAAACAGGGCCCTGTCCTGGTGTACATACTTCACCTGGCGTATAAACTTCTATAAATAAATCCATCTACGGAAGAGATTATTTGAAACAATTGCATCATTTGAACTACTACCCAGTATTATTTTACTTCTGTGGCCTGAGTTCTTGCCCTTTTCGTGTGGGGTTCAATCAAGAACTCCAACTTCTTTAAGTAATTTGAACCCCCCAGCACAGTAATCTGGCTGCTGCACTTTGGAGTTTCTGAATTATCCGTACACAAACGAGTGTGAAAGTATTCCCAGCAATGAGACCAAGTTATTTATAATAGCAACATAAATTTGAAATGACTGCTTCCAGCGGGGTTCAACCCTCTCTGGAGCAGGCTGTCTTCCTACAACCTGGACTTGAGAATGATCTCATATAACAGAACTGGGAAAGGTGCTGAGTTTGGAGCCTGGAGACTTACTACCAATTGGAAGTGACAGCCCTGATGAAACGGATCACCGGTCTGACTAAGCAGCATATGGAAATACCTGTCCAGTGGCAAATGGCTGCATTTCCACCTGTAAATGTGCACATAATGGCAGTGTGCAATTTTGATATTATATTGGCAAACTGATCAACATTATCTGGCCAATATTGTAACTTATTAGGATGACGGATGTCTGAGAATTCCAGCAAAAACAGAAACGGGGGTGTAAGTTATCAATGTTTGCTAATTCATCCCATGCTTGGAATAAAAAATCTATCCAGCGAATATTTGTCACTTTCAGTCCAAAAATGAACACACCTTTTTTTCCTTTTATACTGAAATCACTTTGCATTAAAATATTGTTGCTTTTGCTTTGAAGAAGCAGGAATTAGCTGTTGATGGTTATTACCATTTTGCAGACAGAGATTTAGAACCAAAGGGTGGACGTTCCCTTGTTAAAAGTCTGTATCTTAAAAACATAGCATATGAATGAAACACACAAATCTTTGTATGAAACAGAGGTACTTCTCAAAGTGATGGGATTGCCTGCAGTATTTGTCAAATGCACACTTGGTTGCAAACTCAGGTTTGCTCTGGTGTCGTGTGGATAAGCAAACTTGATGTTGGGGTCCAATAAATTCATCCTCAGGATCTATACTAAAGGAGTGTTTAACTGAGAACGGTGTCATTTTCATTTTGCCTTGAGCAGAATAAAAAATAATAATAACCCTTGTACTCTGCAAAAAAAAATAAAATAATTATGGCTAATTATATGTCACAGATTGTTGACAGATTTTTGCCACTGTTGCAATGTTCATTTAGAATGAATACCAGATATTTCAGAGTAGTGGATAAAAATGTTGCCCTACCTATGCTAAGAATGCATCACTAAGGAGTATTTGAATTTGTTATGGATTCAGTTAAAGGCACCTTAATATCAAGTGAAACCCATAATGGGAAATTCCGGCTTCCATGTAATACCATTGACTTGTATAAGGTCAACTTTCTCCCCAAATATTTTTCAAAAATGAAATGTGCGCATCTGTGTGTTTAATTGAGCCAAAAGACATTGCTCATAGCCTCCCTCTATCTTAAGAACCCAACTAGGTGTGAAGCCTCCATGACAGTTTTTGGTTTTACTTAAATTCCTCCATTGAGGGCTCCAAATTTGATCAGAGCGGGGGGAAGCGAAAAGGGCTGATCAATCTTTCCCCATGTTTTTCTGATCAAAAGCTCAATCCCAAAATTGTTTTCCACCTGTGGGGAAAACTTACTATATCCATTCAGAATGTCTTAGAGCTCAGGAAACAGAAGAAGAGAAGAAGAAGAGTTTGGATTTGATATCCCGCTTTTCACTACCCGAAGGAGTCTCAAAGCGGCTCACATTCTCCTTTCCCTTCCTCCCCCACAACAAACACTCTGTGAGGTGAGTGGGACTGAGAGACTTCAAAGAAGTGTGACTAGCCCAAGGTCACCCAGCAGCTGCATGTGGAGGAGCGGAGACGCGAACCCGGTTCCCCAGATTATGAGTCTACCGCTCTTAACCACTACACCACACTGGCTCTCACAGGGAGATTAAGGGACATCAAGCTCAAGAGGAGCACAAATTTTGGGAAATTGTCGGACCCCTAGAAGTGCCTTCAGGCCCAGATGCTGCCTGCAGAGCTTACTGTTGATTTCCATGCTGGAGCACTGGAGTCAAGGCACATCCATCCACATCGAGACTTGACTTCTAGAGACTTGAGGAAGAACGATGAACCTCAATCATGGCAACTCCAGTGAACATGTACACACACTAACAATATTTTAAGAACAAAATAAAATAAAAAATTCCTTCCAGTAGCACCTTAGAGACCAACTAAGTTAGTTCTTGGTATGAGCTTTCGTGTGCATGCACACTTCTTCAGATACTGAAGAATCTGAAGAATACTGAAGGTATCTGAAGAAGTGTGCATGCACACGAAAGCTCATATCAAGAACTAACTTAGTTGGTCTCTACGGTGCTACTGGAAGGAATTTTTTAATTTTATTTTGTTTTGACTATGGCAGACCAACACGGCTACCTACCTGTAACTGGAATATTTTAAGAAGGCATCCACAGAATGCAAAACAAGGACAGTGAGTTATATGGGCTAGGGGCTGCCCCTAGAAAACATGGATACCTGTTGGATACTATTTTTTTGTTCTCATATTTGTTTCCAAATGATTAAAGAAGAAATATTGTGTGTGTTTCCTAGGAAGTCAAGTCTTGGGCACGCTGAGCTTAAGAAAATGGGAGGAGCTTACAGAAAGGGCAAATGTAGCTGGAAAATTTACCTTTTGCCTTTCAATGGCAGAGGTCAGTCTTACTCTAATTTTAACCCACTAAAGTTAATGGAACCACCTACCCAAATTGATCCTGCCATAAGTCTTAAACACAACAGCCAGCGATTGGTAAGGCTGCTTTACCTGCAAAGGGAAACATCCTGTTCAAAACTTGAGGCTTCTGGCTGGGTTCCAGCCTTGAAATCACTGACGTTGAAGTATGAGAGAGTGTGATTGATGAAGCCATGCATGGTTCCGTTGTGACTATATGCATATTGATAGACAAGGCGCGGGATGAAATCAGAAGTGACAGATATGACAAAGGCCTGCGAGAAAAGAAAAACCTTTACCACATGAACACAGATATGCATGGTGCACTTTGGAGTCCATTTATGGATGACGACAGTGATCAAAAAGATCTCCAGAAATCCCCACAGAAGCTGTTTGTGACTTGAGGACAAGAAATCAGATTCTACCTTGAGTAAGAGCACGTGTTGCGGTCGGGGCCTGGCAAGACACTTCCCTGTCCTGTCGGGTGGGGCCGGTAGCCGGCCTTAGCTGCAATAGGGTCAGGAGGTGTTGCTGGGCAAAGCTAGATGTAGCAACTTGTGATGGACAGCTCAGCATCCTTTATATTCCTCTGCACATAGGGTGATCTCTCTCTTGGCTGCGAGCTTCGGATCACCCCCCTCTTTTCATAGGCCTCTGCTCTTGACCTTGCAACTGCCTGTCATGGGGTCGTCTGCTTTTGGGGCAGGGGCCCAGTAGGAATTTTTCCATCTGGCTGATTGGCTGTTGCCATTTGGTTTTCGCCTACTGCAATAGCAACTTGTCACAACTTGTAAGGTTGGTGGTTAGGCATTGGTTATTGTGTTGATTTCTGGATGAGTGGTACCCACCTCCAGAATCATGGTGATGATGGTACAGGGAATTCCGTTAAAGGAATCTGGTGGCTCTTATGCTTTGTCCGAACCCCCGGTAGGGGATAGGGCTGTAGCCAGAGCCCCCAGGACCTCTGGGGAGAGGGAGGCTTTGCCCCCAGCCTCCTTAACTCTCCCCAGTTGGCATTCTCCCGACGCTGACTGGATGTCAGCTCTGTCCCGGCGGACAGCTAGTCTGAACCAATGCCTACGCAACCACTCACCAAATTTGTATTTCAATAAAGTTGTGGCCTAAATTATTGCCACAACCCAAACAAAATTAATGTCTCCAGTGTCAATTCTTTTTTTGGGGGGGGGGGTGGCTTGAGGATCTCGACATGCAACTAGTTAGACTTTCAAGTATTAGGCCCTATTGGTCTCCACAGCAGTGTGGAAGAGCATCCTACCAGATTGACCTGCAATCTGGCTGTTTAATAAAAATAGATGTGCAGTGGATGACTGGCCAAGGAGTCTGGGCATTTGTTCAAGAGCTTTGCATAGGGAGCCTTTAATGCCCTTTTAATATAAATCTTGGATAGATTTTTACTGCCATCATTTTGATGTTAGATAACAGTTTATTCGTTTAAAAGATGAGTGAGCAAAGAAGGATGATAATAGAAGGATGAGCCTTGTGGCAATTTATGCAATTGAAATTGAACATATTGTTATGAGGGTTTTTTTGGGGGGGAGGCAGGTTGCATGCCTGAGCCCCCCCTTCTAATTCCTGGATCCAACATGGATTCAATTGCTGGAACAGCCCAGTAATGGCCCGCTAAGTATGAGTTGTTAAGGGAACAAAGGGGAGTGGCTGTGTGCCAGATAGTGAGAAGGATAAAGCCTGAATCTGAAGCAGAGTTTTGGGACTGCAATGTGAACTCAAAATAAAGCAGCAATGGGGGTTAAGGCTATTGATGGCTTCTAGCCACCATGGCTAGGCTCTACCTGCCGTGTCGGAGGCAGCAAGTCAGTTGCCGCGAAAAGTGACACAAGAGCACTGGATCAGGCCAAAGGCCCATTTGGTCTAGCATCCTGTTCTCACAATGGCCAACCAGATGCCTACAGGAAGCCTGCAAGCAGAACCTGAACATAGCTCTTCCCACCTGAGATTCAGAGCAATGCCTTCAGAGATGTACTGGAGGTAGACCATTTTATGTTTAGCCAAGCTTTCTTGGACTCAGACTCTCAGTTTAATTTGTGGTGTATAATTTCATTTTGTATTAATCTAGGCTTTAGGAAATTTTATGGAATGTTGTTGTTGCATTTTTATCATTTTTTAATGTAAAGTACGTAAATATTTTTATTACATTAAGTGGCACACATTTTTATAAACAAATAAACTGATGTTTAAAGAAGAAAAGCTTGAAATTCTTGACAATTTAAGTCAAATCCCCTCTTACCAGAGCATACATAAGCATACATAAGCAAGAAGCCAATACTCACATTAATTATTACTGAAAATTTTCCAATGCCACTCAGAATGTTAAACCAAATCCCTGTAAGAGAGAAGAAAGATTTGTTAAGCTGTGCAGGTTCCATTCCTGTTCTCATTGCAAACCAAATTCCAGACCTCATATTTTTCCTCTCCTGCCTTTGTATACACTATCTTTATCATAATTTTAAATTTAAAAACATACCTATATCTTTTGCTAAGATTTGTATTTAAAACAACCAGGAAGAAATAGACAGGAAGCAGATACAGAAGTTAGATAAGACGTAGTTATAGATGAAGTAATGTTAAGGTGTTAAAAATTAACAGAAAATAGTTTTTTAAATTAACATTAGATTATAAAAAGGTAAAGAAATTACTAAAGATGATTTACAAGGAAAGCAGAGAGAGGGAGTGAGGAAGTCAATTATACAATGTTATAAAAGAGGATTAGATATAATTAATTGTTTTTATTAATTTTTGGTTGTGTATTTTGTAGTAATGTTTTTTTGTTGTTGTATGTGTTGTTTGTTTGTGTTTTCTTAAAAATCATTATTTTTTTTGGAAAAAATAATAATAAATTTAAATTTTAAAAACATACCTATATCTTTTGCTCTTACTGTATCTGGCCTCCTCAGCTCAGTGACAAACTTTTTGGCATCCAGGCGAACTTCAATGACATTGTTGAGCAGGGCAAACACAGGAGCCAGAGGAAAGGAAGCAACGAAGAGCGTGACGAATCCAAACTGTATAACTAGAAGATAGAAAAACGTAGTTCCTAAGGGCTGTTGGCAAGAAGACCGGAAAAAACCAAGTCTGCCATCACTTGCAGAGCCATGACATATAGTGCTATGCTTATATAATATATATAGAAACTTTTAAAGTCATGGTGTGTTTGTGTGCATGCCACTGGTGTAGTGGTTAAGAGCGGTAGACTCGTTATCTGGGGAACTGGGTTCGCGTCTCCGCTCCTCCACATGCAGCTGCTGGGTGACCTTGGGCTAGTCACACTTCTCTGAAGTCTCTCAGCCCCACTCACCTCACAGAGTGTTTGTTGGGGGGGAGGAAGGGAAAGGAGAATGTTAGCCGCTTTGAGACTCCTTCGGGTAGTGAAAAGCGGGATATCAAATCCAAACTCTTCTTCTTCTTCTTCCCTCTTTGGCGGAGGGCTTGTTTCAGCCACCCTGAAGGAGATAGCTGTGAGAAAGCCCAATTGAATCTCGAGGATCCTAGCAACGGTCAGTTAGTTGTGAATGGCATTTTCATGGGGAAATTACTGGATATTATGGCTGAACTGCTTACATTGGCTTGGCCATGCTGATAGTACCAGGATGGTACCAGCTGGAGTTCAACCCTATTGATTGCCGCATTCAACGCAACTGATCACAGGATCCCTCTGTTTAGGCTCTCTAAATTGGGGGGTTTGAGGGCACATTTTTATTCAGGGGATCCATTCCTCCCCAGAGAACCACTTCCATGAGCTGGCATTATCAGAGTTTTCTTTGGCCCTCGTGTTAAGGAATTCTGTTTGAAGAACTGTGTTGTTGTATGAGACCAAAGGTCTATCCAGTCTAGCATTCTCTTCTCACAGTGGCCAACCAGATGCCTATGGAAAGCCCACAAACAGCACATTAGATTCTCCCACTCCAGCTCTATGGCAACTGGCAGGTGTTAAACAAGATGGCGCTGAGGTAAGACGCTCTTATCGGAGCTCGAGGAAATTCTTTGTTAAAAGCCTTTGTTGCTGGTCCTTCTCCTGGTCCTTCTCCTGTTTCTTTTTATCCCTCCTACCGTACCTTTCTTAATCAAAGGAGAAGCTATTTCATTTTTGGATATCTTGTCCACCTCGGTGTCGTCACCTAATTTTAACGAGTAAAAGTAGCTTATCAGGCACTCCCTCCTGGATTTCCTGATGACTCCTCGCATCAAATCCATTCCAAGGACTTAATTCTCAAAAACTCAAACATTCAAGGCTTTTAAAATTCCAAAACTACCAACCCACAAATCCCCCCTCACCACTTCTAACTTCTTCGACCTCCCAAACCTCCTAATCACTTCAATAAACAGAACGAGAAGGAGAGGAAGAACTACTTCAAGGGAGTGCTCTAATCGGCAGCCAATTCCAACTCTAAACTAGGTGACATTGCTCCTTGCTGGCCATGGGTTTCTTTCCTTCTGCCTTTGATTTTCTCTTGCACTGACCCCCATGTATTGGGATCTGTGTCTGATGCAGTAAAATCACAGGTGTGATTTTAGCTAGTGGCTTCCTAACCCATGAACTTTTGTTAAGAAGGGCCAACCAGGGCTATGCAGCCAAACTGACTGCTTTGGTGCAAACTATGGAAGGGAATGGGATGCGGGGGGCGCAGTGGGTTAAACCATAGAGCCTAGGGCTTGCTGATCAGAAGGTCGGCGGCTCAAATCCCATTGCTCGGTCCCAGCTCCTGCCCACCTAGCAGTTCAAAAGCACGTCAAAAGTGCAAGTAGATAAATAGGTACCGCTCTGGCGGGAAGGTAAACAGCGTTTCCGTGCACTGCTCTGGTTCACCAGAAGCGGCTTTGTCATGCTGGCCATATGACCCGGAAGCTGTACACCAGCTCCCTCGGCCATTAACACAAGATGAGCGCCGCAACCCCAGAGTTGGACACTTTACCTTTACCTATGGAAGGGAATAGTGGTGTGTGCTTTGTGAACATTTTGCCCCTTCTGAAACAGACCTCCTTTCCACTAAACTCCTCCTTTTTGGCAAATTATTTTGCAGCATTTGTGAAAGGATGGAAAACTGTTTGCAAAGCAGTGAGGGCAGGGGAAAGGGGGGACAGCTTGTTGTTGACATAACTGAACCAAGGCCCTGTCACATTGTGATGCAGTAAAAAAATAAGCCAGTGCATAGGAACAAGATTCACATTCAGATGTGCATCTGCATGCAATTCTACACATTTGCACTTTGTTACTTTTAAAAGAATGCACATTTGAATAGAATATCACTGATTCTTGTAATGGGAATGGTATTTCTTTCCCCCTAAAGAGCAAGCGAGCAGGGAAAATTTGTGCAAAAGCATAGAAGACTGGCATGTGGGTTTGTTTATGAACATTTTTACGCCCCCCCCCCCAATAATGTTGACTTTCACAGCAAAAACCAAAACTGACAAAAAAAAATTGATGCGGCGCTACAAATAAAGAGCCTGACTATTGTGTGTCTGCAATAGCCGCTAATGATTTCTCAAGTAATTGATGTATACAACATGCCTCCACAAGATGCTCCAAGATGACACTTTCAAATCCTGCCACGTCGCGGAGATTACAGAAGAATGTGGCAATATTTCTTTTGTTTTGATGGATTCTCCTGCTTTAGGGGGAATTCTTCTACATCTTCAGAATTAATCCTAGAAGGCTTAGAGACCCCGAACCTCTTTCTGCCTCGCTTTATATGGATGCTAGACTTCTGACTGCCTTCAGCAGGAAAATAATTAATTCTGTTATATTGGCTTTTTGGAAACTTTCCAGTGAAGTACCACAGAAATCCTTGGTTCATGCTTAGTAGAAGGGAAGGGGGAAAATTGGATAGTAAAATACATTCTTTTCAATCTAGATAAGATACAATGTTTTCTTTATTTTCATTGTACAAGTAAAACGTTGTACAAGTGCAACGAAATTGAATGCCATCCCATAAAAACAAGACAAGAAACAAAAAACACATTTTCAGCCGCACATGCACATACATACACACCCATCACAACTCTACAAGGTCATATTATCTGGTTACAGCATTTAAGATGGTTATAGCTCTGGGGTAGAAACTATTTTTTTAAAATCTGTTTGTTCTTGCTTTAATTGTTCTATATCTCTTGCCCGAAGGCAGTGGTGCAAAAATACTGTACCCTGGATGAGATGGATCCTGTAAAATATTGTTTACTTTTTTAAGGCAGTGGGAACTGTATAGCTCTTCCAAAGTCCACTAAACAGAAGTTCAGTGACAGACACGCCAGCTGGATGCAGGACAGAGAATCTGCTTGTGGGATGGTGTCCTGCATATCCTTAGAACGTTTATTTGGCAAAGGAAAGTATATCCTACCCTTAAAAAAATTCTCAGGACATGAAGCAGGGCTGGAGCTTAGGGTCACTGTTCTTAAGTTTGACTTTCTGATTTTAATCTTCGCTTTCTGTTGAGGGACCAGCCATCACCCCTGACCGCTGTATGGCAATTATGCTGTAAATATCCTGCTAGGTTGCCTTAAGTCTCAACATTTGCCCTGTGCAGTCTCTTCGAACAGTGTTCCCATGATGGCAGATACAAACCAGGTCTAGATGCAGTCAAGGTGCAGCTCGTTTCCAAAGCTCGCAAAGTCTTCAGCTAATTATAAGAGAGTGTATTATTATTGATTTTTGGCTTTCAAAAAACCCCTCACGTTATCAAGATTAAGTTATTATTGCAGCAGTATTGGTGTTCTGGCATGCAGGACACTTACCACATGTCCTTACCACAGCACATTTAGTTTCTGTTTAAATTATATTTCATTTCTAGTTTGAAGTCAGCTAGTGAAATGTATAAAGCATCATGCCAGCTAGTGACAGGGCGCTGCTTGTTCTAGCAAGCATTCTGGGCAGATTTCACAAAACAAAATACCTCAATCAGCATTGGCTACCAGGGGCAGAACTGCACATTGTAAGAAACAGAGGGGACAGTACCAGTGCTGTCAAGTATCCCGTTTTCCCCGGGATTCTCCCTTATTTCAAGCAGTTTCCCGCTGCTCTCCCTTATTTTTTATTTCCCTTAAATTTCCCGTTTTTAATGGAAGCAGCTCCTCCCCTGCTGGCCAGGGACTGGGTGGGAAGACCTCGCCTACTTGGAGAGAAAAGCCTCAGCCCTCAAAGCAAGTGGGAGCCGTTTCCCGTGCTTACAGGGGGGTGTATTCCTCCCCCTGCATCAGCCCCTATCCGTTGCCGCCGAGCCCCTCAGCCAGCCAATAGGGTTAGCTGGTGGGCGAAGCCTGGCTGCCTTTGAGCAGCTGCTGCTTCCTGTCCTGTTTTGATGGGATCAGACAAGAAGACAATGGGGCTCCATTGCGCGGAGCACATGGCTGCCCTCCTCTTTGCTCTGCTCTGAGCCTGAGCCCGCTTGGAGTTTACATTGCTGCTCCGCCCACTTTTGCTTCTGGCTCCGCCCACCACTGACATGTGACTGTGTCCGGGATAGGTGAGACTGCTGATCCCTTATTTTCAAATCCAAAACTTGACAGCTATGGACAGTACTGAGAAACTGGCCCTTGTTGGGCCTCGCCTCCATCATGCAACTTCCTTTGGGCCTAGATCTCATTATGTTGTATGTTTCCTTGCTCTTGCTCCATTAACAATGTGGAAGGAAAGGCGTTCAAGATAATGACATCAGGACCAGAGTGACTTGTACTATAGAAGTGGAGGCGGGTATCTGATATGAGCCTGCCACTTTTGTTGGCAGATCTGCGTTTCTTATTACACATGCTTTTGCTTTTCTCACTCGCTGGATCATTTAAGTTCTATTCCGAACTTAAAAATGGAAAGCGTAATGCTGGTGGTCAACAAAAGAGGTTCAAAGACTGTCTCAAGGCAAATCTAAAAAAATGTAGTATAAACACCGACAACTGGGAAACACTGGCCTGCGAAGAAGAAGAAGAGTTTGGATTTGATATCCCGCTTTTCACTACCCGAAGGAGTCTCAAAGCGGCTAACATTCTCCTTTCCCTTTCTCCCCCACAACAAACACTGTGTGAGGTGAGTGGGGCTGAGAGACTTCAGAGAAGTGTGACTAGCCCAAGGTCACCCAGCAGCTGCATGTGGAGGAGTGGAGACACGAACCCGGTTCCCCAGATTACGAGTCTACCGCTCTTAACCACTACACCACTCTGGCACTGCGAGTACTTCAGCTGGAGAACAGCCTTTACCAAAGGTGTCATGGGCTTGGAAGACGCTCGAACTCAGAACACAAGGGAGAAACGTGCTAAGAGGAAAGCACGCTTGGCAAATCCAGACCGTGATCAACTCCCGCCCGGGAACCAATGTCCCCACTGTGGAAGGACATGTGGGTCCAGAATTGGACTCCACAGTCACTTACGGACTCATTGTTAAAACTGTGTCTATGGAATACAATCTTACCAAGCTACGAGTGATCGCCAAAGAAGAAGACTTTTGCCTTTGGAGGACCTTACACGTTACTCTCATCTAGGGGTTCCCATATATTGTTTCACAATATCTCCCCCTAACATACAGACAGGTAGAATTGCCCTGCTCTCTCTCAGTTCATACGGCCAAAAAGGACCACTACAGGTGAAGAATCACACAAAGCTACACAGATTTCAAAACTGAATCCAATCAAGGTGGCATTTTAGGATTAGGCTAAATCAGTATTTCCATTCCTTCTCAGGGGCATGTTGCTGCATTTAACCGCAACATTATTTTTTTATTGCAGTTAAAAATTTCCTTTCTGAAATCGGTGACTCTCTCTGCGAGTCCTGTTCTTTTACCCAGTTTTGAAAGTATGCAAACATTCTCCACTGAAGTGCTCCTTTCATCTTCATTTCTGCCTGATGCCCTTTCAGAACAATCTCAACTGACAGCTTCAGTGCAGAGCATCTCAAAGAACTTCCGCTCCAGGTGGGTGGTCTGTGTCAATCAGCAGCGAATCTGACAGCTGAATTTAGTGATACGTACTGTGCACCACAGGGAGAAGGAGGTTTAATTTTACCCTAGCTTTCCATCTTTCTTGAATCTCATAGCCAGGACTCAGCATATTGTGCTGCTTTGTAAAATTACAAAGATGGTTTGCCATTAATATTAAAGATAATCAGATTCACCTGCTGGAATATATATATATATGTAATTGGAATAAAAATATTTAAATTGTACCTGAAGCCAGAAGAGGCAGGCCACTGATATTGGGTTGAGGACTTCTATTTAACAATAAATTGCAGGAAGAAACTGAATAGCTGTGCAAGCATAGGTTGAGGCAGGGGTAGCCTTGCCACATCCTCCTAACCTGTATGCTATAGGCAAGCCAAACTCTGCCCCAAGCACAAGTAATGGGTTTTCCTGAGCGTGTCTGGCTCCTCATCTGTTGGTTAAGGGAGACTCACCCGGCACCCATCTCCCCAAGCCCCAGGACTCCGAATGTGTGGTTAGAGTGGGTCTCTGTGCAAGGCCTTTTTGCAATTGTGCCTCTTCATTTGCATATAGTACCGTTCGGCGTTATTCTCTCTCCTGTTTAATTTCAAGCTGTTAAATTAGGTTAGTTTATTCTGATTGTTTTATGCAATGCTGTATGGGTATGGATATGTGTGTGTGTGTGTGTGTGTGTGTGTGTGTGTGTGTGTGTAACTCGAAAAATTAGAATGTTGTGGAAAAGTCCATTTATGTAAGCAATTGTTTTCATTTGCTACTGGAGTTTTATATATGAGATAGACTCATGACATGCAAAGCGAGATATGTCAAGCCTTTATTTCTTATAATTGTGATTCGTGCAGCTGATGAAAACCCCAAAGTTGAAATGGTTAATTTGGGGTTCTCATCAGCTGTACGCCATAACCATCACAATTATAACAAATAAAGGCTTGACATATCTCGCTTTGCATGTCATGAGTCTATCTCATATATTGGTTTCACCTTTTGGAGTTGAATTACTGAAAGAAATGAACCTTTCCACAATATTCTGATTTTTCGAGTTTCACCTGTATTGCAATTACTTATTGACTTATTTCTAATTATTCCTAGTAGGTTTTTTAAAAATGTTTTTAAAGAACAGGAGTAAATTCTGCATGCTTTATAAAAGTTGTATAAACAGCTTTTTAGGGGAAAAAAGACTGCTTTGATACTAGCTGCTGAAAAGAGATATTTCAAAAGCCTTACTCATTTCCATGTATTCTGGGGTCAGCCCAGTGAAAGGTTCCAAGGCGTGGTCCAGCTCCCATTGCTGAGGTGGCTTGGAAGGATCAGATTCATTAGCCTTTGTCTCGGGCCTCTCATCCTTTAGCTTCCGGAACAGTTTTTTTAACTTACTGGGGAATAAAAAATAAATAATTAATGTTGGCAATAAATTTAAGCAAAACAGGTTGGGGATCTCAAACAGAACTTTTAACAGCCTGACTAGTTGCCCAGGGAAGCAGCTTAAAAGAAAAGCATTAGAATCATAGAATCATAGAGTTGGAAGACGAGACCACAAGGGCCATCCAGTCCAACCCCCTGCCAAGCAGGAAACACCATCAAAGCATTCCTGACAGATGGCTGTCAAGCCTCCGCTTAAAGACCTCCAAAGAAGGAGACTCCACCACACTCCTTGGCAGCAAATCCCACTGTCGAACAGCTCTCACTGTCAGGAAGTTCTTCCTAATGTTTAGGTGGAATTTTCTTTCTTGTAGTTTGAATCCATTGCCCTGTGTCCGCTTCTCTGGAGCAACAGAAAACAACCTTTCACCCTCCTCTATATGACATCCTTTTATATATTTGAACATGGCTATCATATCACCCCTTAACCTTCTCTTCTCCAGGCTAAACATACCCAGCTCCCTAAGTCGTTCCTCATAAGGCATTGTTTCCAGGCCTTTGATCATTTTGGTTGCCCTCTTCTGGACACGTTCCAGCTTGTCAGTATCCTTCTTGAACTGTGGTGCCCAGAACTGGACACAGTATTCCAGGTGAGGTCTGACCAGAGCAGAATATAGTGGTACTATTACCTCCCTTGATCTAGACGCTATACTCCTATTGATGCAGCCCAGAATTGCATTGGCTTTTTTAGCTGCTGCATCACACTGTTGACTCATGTCAAGTTTGTGATCTGCCAAGACTCCTAGATCCTTTTCACACGTACTGCTCTCAAGCCAGGTGTCACCCATCCTGTATTTGTTCCTTTCATTTTTTTTTGCCCAAGTGTAGTACTTTGCATTTCTCCCTGTTAAAATTCATCTTGTTTGCTCTGGCCCAGTTGTCTAATCTGTTAAGGTCATTTTGAAGTGTGATCCTGTCCTCTGGGGTATTTTTTGTTTGTTTTACGTAGCAAACATAAATGTGTGTGTGGAAGAAGCTCAGGGCTCACTGTTGTCCTCCCATTTCATCCTCACAACCATCTTGAGGCCGAGATGACAACAAACCAAGGAGCTTTCTGGCAGTTCACCAGGGATGTGAGACAAGAGCTCTCTCTGCCCCACTGCCTGAACTTACTTAAATAAACACGTAAAGCATTGTCCTGGAAAATAAACTTTGGAGTATAATAATCAAGTATTCCCCAGGAATGACACCAGAGATACCAGCTTAAGGACACACATGGGGAAAAAAAAGATGCTCAAAGAATGTTTCGCATGCACCCCATGCCTATGTGTAAAAATCCAGGTTAATCCTCTGGTGCCAGGATCTTAACAAAGGGCCACGCTAAACCTTCCTCCCTGCAGCCTGCAATAAATCCCTTGAACCTGAAGTATGCATGCTATGCAAAAGAGATTACGGTGGAGTGATAGGTCTATTTATTAGCTACCTGTTCAAACAAAAAAGTTTTCTTTTACACCTAAACAAAGTGGGGAAGTAATGGCAGGTATTTGTAATAAAAAAAAACCCCATCAATTGAAAACTTTTGAGGGTAGAGAGCTGGACTTACAGTGCAATGCCAGTGGGGTCCAAACTTTTTTCAAAGAGGGCCAGATTTGATGAAGTGTAGGGCCATGGATTGAAGTTGTAGAGGTTTCGTTAGGATTTCACCCCCCAAAAATAAACTGCCGCAGGGGCCGGATTAAATCGACGGGCGGGCTGGATTGGGCCCCCGAAATGGGCTGTGGTGCAATCCTATGGATGTCTACTCAGAAGCAAGATCCATTTCTTACTCTCAGATAAGTGTGTCTTTTTATTATTATTATTAAAGATTTTCTTGGTTTACAACGTGTGTATAATGTCTCTCGTATTTTTCCATAAAACATTTTTACAGATCAATTTTAGTTGTTGAGACATTGGGGGGGGGGAAGGAAGTGGGTGGGATGGGTGGGAGGGTGGGGTGGGGGGAGGATGTTTCTATTTTCCTTAATATATGTAGGATTTGGTATCAGCGTCGCAAAAAAAAGATAAAAAAGAAAGGAATCTGACAAGGGTTTGCTCACAAAAAAAAGATAAGTGTGTCTGATGGATTATTATTATTATTATTATTATTATTATTATTAGGTTGTTGTTGTTGTTGTTTTGTTTTCCTTCCCCCCCTTTCCTTGTTAACTTTGCAAATAATAATAATAATAATAATAATAATAATAATAATAATAAGTGTGGATTGCAGCCCCCATATTCTTAGTTTTGTTAAGAATGGAAAAAAGAGAATTGGACCTCAAACTGGTGCCATATGGAGAATTGAACAGAGTGAAGGAAAATGCTCAATGTGCTTTGACAAATATGTCTTCATTGAGGTTGATGATTCAATCCCCCTTCCCCTGTTGCTACAAGGTGCTTTGCCAGTTTTAGTCCTCAGGTTGCTCTCAGATCACATCTGGGATCACATCTGAGGAAAGCATATTTGTCAAAAAAAGCAAAAAAAGAGAGCACTGACTACTTCCATCCAGTATAATGCATTTGCCATTACCAGTCTGAGGTTCACTTTTCATTTTTTTGCTTTTCTGGCCATTACTGGTTCCACTAACGTTCTGTTTCATTCTTATCTCCCTCTGGTAGGCTTCCTAAAGTAACTATAACGAGAGCCAGTACAAATCATCACTGTGCAGACCTAAAATATGATTAACAAATAGCCCCCGTGAGTACATTCTTGGCTGTGTATCCTGGAAGATCTGCTCCCTGCCTTGCAGGCCTTTTTCCACCTGGCCTAGGAGGGCGGTGGCTGGACTGACTCCAGCTACAAAAGCCGAGACTGCTGGACAGACTCTTGGGCTGGGGTGTTGTTTGGGGTTCTTGGTTGGGTGGCATACACCACAAAAAGTGGGGGAGAATAGTTTGTAGATATACCGTCTTACTGATCAGCTCTTTGGGATGGAGGTGCTGAGGTTTTAGCCCTCCCAACCAAAGAGCTAACTGGCATACTTGCAGCCAGAAATAACATTACATATAGATATTGAGTGCCTTTGAGTTACAGTAAATTCCTAAAAGGTTAATACCTTGTCCAGTGACGGTCAACTGGTGGTCTGAGCTAAATATGGCCTTTTTAGCTGGCTCCTGATGTCCCAGCCAACTTCTAACGTGTGGTACCTTGTTTCACTCATAAAGGGAAAAAGATACTGCTACATAGTAACAACATGTTCTTCTGGCCAATTTACTGTTCTTTGCCTGCCCTGCCACCTCCCCCAGTGGTGAAGAGCTACCTTGACCAGGGCCAACTTTGGGCAAGATCATCATCATCATCATCATCATCATCATCATCATTTATCATTTATACCCCGCCCATCCGGCTGGGTTTCCCCAGCCACTCTGGGCGGCTCCCAACAGATTGAATAAAACATCAAACACTGAAAACTTCCCTAAACAGGGCTGCCTTCAGATGTCTTCTAAAAGTCAGACAGTTGTTTACTTCCTTGACATCAGACGGGAGGGCGATCCACAGGGCGGGCACCACCACCAAGAAAGCCCTCTGCCTGGTTCCCTGTAACCTCACATCTCGCAGCGAGGGAACCGCCAGAAGGCCCTCCTTGGAGCTGGACCTCAGTGTCCGGGCTGAACGATGGTGGTGGAGACGCTCCTTCAGGTATACAAGGCCATTTTTATCAGACCCATTTTGAGCGAGATCTCAACCAAAACTGTGAGAAAGAGATGTTGTGGAGTGTGCAAGATCTCACCCGATTTGGGGCAAGATTTCACCCAAAATTACTGTGACCTAGCCCAAAATCGGCTGTGATCACTGCCGCGGCAGGAGGGGTCAGCGGCACTGCCCATTTCGCCTCAAACAGCAAAATTGGATGTGCTACCCCTGCTACTAAGAGATTTCACTGTCTTACGGAAACTCTCTTGACTTCCCTCACATTTGCTCAGACGTCTTTGCCAAAGCATTCCGAAATACTTGCCGCAAAATTCCTGCTACAGATAGCATTGAGAGGCAACCTTGTTTATGAAAATGAAGGCTGCTCCCAGTACTGTACCTTTCCCCCCCCCCCACACATGTTCCTAAAAAATTGCAATATCATTCTCGTTTTAAAATGTGTTCCAAGTAATTTATATTAATCAACTGACTCATCAGGAACTAATTTGTTAGGGGGGGAAACCACAGCACCCTTTCTCTTATGCTAATTAAGTTTGACCTCCGTTGAATTCACCCATCCATTTGTTTGTTCGTTTATTTGGGTATTGTTAATTTTGCTCACTACAGCTGCCCCCCCCCCCCCCGTGGATGTTATATTACATCAAATACTTATTTATTATATGATTCTCTCCACCCCCACCCCGCTTTCCCCCTATATAGTATCATGTATTGTATATTTTGCTTTGTTTTGAGACCTTTGGGTGACAAGCAACTAATTAGTTTAAACAACAACAATAATAATGTATACTTTTTTTTAAATCCCTTCCAGTAGCACCTTAGAGACCAACTAAATTTGTTCTTGGTATGAGCTTTCGTGTGCATGCACACTTCTTCAGATACACTGAAACAGAAGCCACCAGACCCTTATATATAGTGAGAGGGGGAGGGGTATTACTCAGAAGGGGGGTGGGAATGGGTGGTTGTCTTATAGGTGTGGAAAACCTGTTGGCGACTGTTAACGACTGCAATTGGTCTTACAGGAAAAAGCATGTATAATGAGATAAGAATCCAGTGTCTTTGTTCAGACCAGGTCTCTCCATGGTTTTAAGTGTGGTAATGAGTTGCAATTCAGCAACTTCTCTTTCCAGTCTATTTCTGAAATTCCTTTGTATTAAGACAACTACTTTGATATCTTGTATAGAATGTCCTGGAAGTCCTAGAAGTGTGCAGGCACACGAAAGCTCATACCAAGAACAAACTAAGTTGGTCTCTAAGGTGCTACTGGAATGATTTTTTTTTATTTATTATTATTTTTTTTACTATGGCAGAGCAACACGGCTACCTACCTGTAATAATAATGTATGCAAACCATGATAATATTTCAGTAGGCTTTGGCAAACCAAAAGCCACGGCCTGATACCTTACAGAAACAAGAGTATGAATGTGAATGTAATACATACGGGACTCCAATTTCAAAGATGTTGTTTTGGATCAGCTGTTTTCCCAGCATGATGATGCTCAGCTGAATGCAAAGCTCCATCAAGCAGCCTCCAGGAGCACACTAAAGGGCAAGAGAAAAGGGGGAGACACAACACCACTGAGTTTTCCGGAGAGTGGGTAATTCAGGGGCAACACCCGCAGGGCTATTGCTTGTCACTGCCGAAGTGCATGCAAGCAACTGGGCATTCCCACATATTTGCCTAGCATCAATCTGAGCTTCAGGAAAAACGGCAGGTTTATGAAACCCAGCTGATAATAATGACACCCTTATATGTTTTTGCTTGCTTATAATCAGAATTAGACTATTGCATACTTTCAAGCAGCACAGCAGGTTTATGAAATATCTATTTTGGCGATGCAGGAATCTGTCCAGTTTCTCCCTTTTACTCATTTCCCCCCCATCTTAAATCCAGTTCGTCCTGTTTCTATACCAGTTTGAATTGTGTGTGTGTGCGTGTGTTTAATGAAAATTCAGCAGCCTTTTACTCTGTGTTTCTCCTGCTGCACATTTTGTATGCCCTTTTACCTAATGTAACACATTGTACAAGCAATTGTCTGTAATAGAATGCATATACAGGTGAAACTCGAAAAATTAGAATATCGTGGAAAAGTCCATTTATGTAAGCAATTGTTTTCATTAGCTACTGGAGTTGAATATATGAGATAGACTCGCGACATGCAAAGTGAGATATGTCAAGCCTTTGCTTGTTATAATTGTGATGATTATGGTGCACAGCTGATGAAAACCCCAAAGTTGAGATTGTGAATTTGGGGTTCTCAACAGCTGTATGCCATAATCATCACAATTACAACAAATAAAGGCTTGACATACCTCGCTTTGCATGTCATGAGTCTATCTCACCTGTTCATTTCACCTTTTAATTGAATTACTGAAAGAAACGAACCTTTCCACGATATTCTAATTTTTCAAGTTTCACCTGTATATACATATTTATGCACACTTTCTCCTAATACATACTTTTGTGTGTGTTTCTTGGTTAGTGAACTACACAGCAAAACTCAGAGAAGAGCATATTTTGAAGGATAGCTGTGTTTTGGTTCCCATATTATTTTGGATGCGTGAATTCAGTTAGATTCACGTTAAAATGCTAAGCAAGCTGAATCCCTCTCCCTTCTCTATTTCAAAGTAAGATTTAAAATTGGATACTTACCTCTTCCATTCGGTAACCAGCAAATACATACACATAATGTCCAGGTCGGCCTACAAATCTGAGAACATGCACACACATATAGATTAAATCAGTATCAGAACAATTCATTAAATAGCTTACTTTGTGCAGCCAAGTGATGAATACTATTTTAAAACAAACATAGGACCATTATATTTTATAACTAACTAAGGTTATATATTTCAGCGGGTGGCGCTGTGGGTTAAACCACAGAGCCTAGGGCTTGCCGATCAGAAGGTTGGCGGTTCGAATCTCCACAACGGAGTGAGCTCCCGTTGCTCGGTCCCAGCTCTTGCCCACCTAGCAGTTCGAAAACACATCAAAGTGCAAGTAGATAAATAGGTATCGCTCCAGCGGGAAGCTAAACAGCGTTTCTGTGTGCTGCAGAAGTGGCTTAGTCATGCTGGCCACATGACCCGGAAGCTGTACACCGGCTCTCTCGGCCAGTAACGCGAGATGAGCGCTGCAACCCCAGAGTTGGACATGACTGGACCTAATGGTCAGGGTTACCTTTACCTTTACCTTAAGGCTGCAATACTTAGGATTGGGTGTGCAAAAACCCAGACAGCTAACCCACCATATCCAACATCCTGGTAGGCCTGAGCCAGCAGGGCAGAAGTGTGGGTGGAGGAGTGACCCCCACCCATTCCCCTGCTTGCCACTGGAAGCTAGTGAGGGGAGAGGAGAGATGCTGATAGACTCCTGAGCATGTCTAAATCTTCCCCCTGCTTGGGTGTGTGTCAGGGGACCAAGGCAGCTTTGGATTCACCCCTTCCCAGCTGATGGCATTCAGCTGATGAAAACCCCAAAGTTGAGATTGTTAATTTGGGGTTCTCATCAGCTGTACACCATAATCATCACAATTATAACAAATAAAGGCTTGATATATCTCGCTTTGCATGTCATGAGTCTATCTCATATATTAGTCTGACCTTTTAAGTTGAATTACTGAAAGAAATGAACCTTTCCACGATATTCTAATTTTTCGAGTTTCACCTGTACCTACTTTATGCTAAAGAATCATATTCAACCCACCTTCCTTTGAAAAATGCCACGTAAAAAATTGGTGCATAGGAGTTCACAAATTTCAGAAGGAAAGCTTTCATAATTAAATGCTCCTCGAAGGTTTTTTCTGTTTTTGGTATCTCTGTCGTGAAGAAAGCAGAAAGACAGGTGTATGCAAACAACTGATAATTTATGTGACAATAAACCAATAAGCCATATTCTGTGATCAAAAGGGATGCTGATAAGTTTGCAAAATGTCATATTTACATATGAAAGAAGGACCATGTCAAGACCTGTTTGGGAGTACAGGATTCTTAGCTTCCACGCTAGCCTCAGACAGAGGGAAGGGAGTTAAAAAATACACTTTCTCTCTGACTTGGGTTTCATCCTCAGCTTTCAGGTACTGAGTCAAGCATGGGTAGGCAACGTCCACATTTTGTTTCTGTCATACTGATGCTTACTTCATATTTCCTCTCCAGATGATAATAATAATAATAATAATAATAATAATAATAATAATAATAATAATAATAATAATAGTGCATTTGTGCTGCTGTTCGCGTGCTGCAGCCTTAAAACTTCCCGTGCCGCCACACGGAAGGGGTGCCGGCTTCTCGTGCCCGCCATCTTGGGTGGATATGCGCAGTCCACCAAAGATGGCGGGCGCGAGCGGCTGGCACCCTTTCCGAAGGGGTGCCGGCCACTCGCACCCACTCAACATGGCATGCACAGTCCACCTGGGGTGCTGCGCACACACGCTAGGGGGCAACGCGGCTCACTACGCCCCTGGCCATAGCCCCTTCTTCTTCTTCTGAGAGCCAGTGTGGTGTAGTGGTTAAGAGTGGTAGACTCATAATCTGGGGAACTGGGTTCGCGTCCCTGCTCCTCCACATGCAGCTGCAGGGTGACCTTCTTTGAAGTCTCTCAGCCCCACTCACCTCACAGAGTGTTTGTTGTGGGGGAGGAAGGGAAAGGAGAATGTTAGCCGCTTTGAGACTCCTTAAGGGGAGTGAAAGGCGGGATATCAAGTCCAAAACTCTTCTTCTTCTTCTTCTTTAGTCAATAACTGAATAACTGAACCACAAACCTTCTGGTTAAAAGCCAGATGGACTGACCCCTTGTGCCACATGACTGATACGATTGTTGCGGAATCCCTGATAAGCTTCTGGGGGATTTCAGCGTTTTACAAAATGTAGTACAGTATAAAACTCCTGCTCTAAATGATTGAAGGAGGTTTGAATATTATAGAATGAAAGAAGAGTCCTACTTTGTGGAACCAAAACAGTTACTGTACATTATTGGCAAGAAGCGGGACAGATGCACTTATGAATGGTGAAAAAGCATTACCCATTTCTGTCAACCATTTGGCAACCATTCCATAAATCTCATCTAGGATAAGTATCACAACAAGGTTAATGATGACAGCCGTTGCTGTCACCGTCACTCGGACGTTAGACTTGGTTGACTCATTGGGACTCATCGACAGTGCTGCCGCTGTGGTTATCCGGTACACAATCACACCAAAGACCAATGAAAACGTCAGTGAAATCTGAAAAGAGACACACGGGTATTCATAGAAATGCATACATTCGTGCATTTTTGCGCGTACAGTAAATCTTCTTGCTGCAGTTAATGAGCTTGAGTGGCATTAGAGAACCCAAAGGCCCAACTATTAAGCAGCTTCCTCTGTGAAAGGAAATGCTCAGCACATGACTGGCCAATGGGTTTTCTCCATTGACCTTTTAGGTTTGAATTAAATAGTATTGGTGCAGGGCTGTCCCTGCTTATGCCACCACAGCACCATCCAGTTTGCTGATCTCAATTCTGAACTGCCTGGGCATAGGAGAACCACTAATTTTAGGATATTCAGTACTGGCTAGAATTACCGAGCCTCAATTTCCCCTGTGCATCTAAATGTGCCCCCTAGATCACACGAACAAATGTGGCTCTTTATCCTGTTGAGGGCATGCTGTCTTTCGAGGACTCTTTTGGTGACCCACATGGCAGGGTCTTCTGGTGAGTCTGCCTCTCCATTATTGACAGTTTATGCCTTTGCTCAGAGAACTATTATTCTCCTTGTTGGATCTGTAAAGGATGACTGCTATTAGCATCTTTAAGAATATGTATATCTTCCCAAGGCATTCCACAATCTGAAGCTGACTCTTACTTCAACACTGGCAAGGCAACATCATCCTCTACTGCACTGGGTGGCGCTGTGGTCTAAACCACAGAGCCTAGGGCTTGCCGATCAGAAGGTCGGCGGTTCGAATCCCCGCGACGGGGTGAGCTCCCGTTGCTCGGTCCCAGCTCCTGCCAACTTAGCAATTCGAAAGCACATCAAAGTGCAAGTAGATAAATAGGTACCGCTCTGGCGGGAAGGTAAACGGCGTTTCCGTGCGCTGCTCTGGTTCTCCAGAAGCGGCTTAGTCATGCTGGCCACATGACCCGGAAGCTGTACGCCAGCTCCCTCGGCCAAAAAAGCAAGATGAGCACCGCAACCCCAGAGTCGTCCATGACAGGACCTAACAGTTAGGGGTCCCTATACTGCACTGGAAGGCAACGGGCTAGTTGACTGACACAGACCAGCCACATGCCACTCTGCCTGGCACCTCCTTGGCACCTGCTCAAGTGCTGCAATGCAACACCTGTGGCACCAGTGCAAAGGACATGAGCAAAGCAACACATATATATGTGCAATATCTGCTGGAGTTCATGGTCTGGACTGTCTCTCTCTCTCTGCCTAGTAGCTCAGTTAGGGTCTTTCCCAGTGATGCTTTTTTGTGATGCATTGGGAGAAGGTGACAAGATAAGACAACCAGGCAGTCCAAGGAGCAACAAGCAAGTATTGTCAGTGCCTGGGTGGCAGCTCAGGAAGATGGTTACCACTGTGCTCCAACATCCACGACCTGAGATGTTCTGGGAGAGGCAGCCATGATCTGGCAATTTAGCTGGTAAGTGAACAAATCCTGCACGAAGCACTGAATCTGGACTTGGTGGTACAACAGACATTTTAAACTTTTACAATTCTTAGTCCATCACCAAATCAGTCTAAAAGAAGGATACACTGATGGAAAACAGCAAATGTAATGCATATGTTAGAGAATATTGATTCATTCTGAAGATCCATGCGGTTACGGCAAATTTAATATAGGCTACTGTTAAAGAAGCAAGAAAATAAAATGCAAAATTACCATAAATAAGATAGATGCTAAGTTCACTAGATAGCCAGGGGTACGGTCCTTCCAGGTCAGTTTTTCCTTTTCATCCTAGTACAAGCCATAATAGGGAAAACATCAGTTATGATACTAAGTAAATAAATAAGGTGAAATGTTAAGCGCAATTTGGAATCTGTGTGATGAAATACAGTGCAATCATAAACAGTTTATTCAGAAGTCCCATTGGGTGTTATTCAACTAAGCTTTAACTACCTTAAACAAGTTTCTTAATTTCAGTGGGTCTACTCTGAGTAAAACTTACTTCCCTATCACTGATGGATTCCAGTAGATCTTAGTCCCTAATAAGTGTGAAAACGATTAGTTGCTACTATGCCCCCATTCCTTGCTTTCAGTTAGATTTTTATCTGTTAATCTGGGTTTTTCTTAGTTTCTTGTTTTCCCACTCTTAAATTCAGCCCTTCACATCTCCACACCATTTTTGTGATGTTTTAAAGTGCGCGTGAAAATTTATGTGTGTTCATTGCGATATTTGGAGAAGTGCACGTTTCTGTGCTCTCATTCCCATATTGTTTTGTGAAGTCCAAATTGGGTAGATTCATATATTAAAATGCAAACTGAACCAAATTTCTCGCTCATCCCAAATTTTACCCACTATATGAAGACACATTATCTGTAACTGAAAAAGCAGACTGAATTTTTACTGTAGACATTTCTTCCCTATGGTTTCCCCCCTCAATTTTCATATTTTGTGGGAAAATGCACATGAAAATAATGTGCATATTCATGCAGTTCTTCAGACTTGTAGATAGATGCAGAAATAGTACCACTAACATCACAGACAATTGCATTTGCTCAGTAAAATCTATATTTTCCATCTATAATCCTTTAAAGAACCACTTTCATTTCCTAGGGTCAGGGAAGAAGAAGAAGAAGAACCCCCCCCCCCCTCAATTTTCAAAATTAGAAATTAAGAACTAGCATTTGTCTTAGTTCATTATTTTCTCTGGCTTACTCATTCTGGTCTACCTTCTACACATTATATCACTAACATACCTTTCATGTCATGTAGCAGCATAAGTAAATAAAGTTGCCCTTGTGACCATCAAAATATGTCCCTCCAACCCCTACACCACACAAAGAAACGCACAGCAAGATCCACATATGTATTCACAGCTGCTTATATTATTTTCCTAAAGATGACTATGCCATGGCTTCTGAAACCTGGGGTGTGTGAACATCAGAAGAGTAGCTGTTACATCTAAGTCAGGGGTGGCCAACTCCCAAGAGACTGCGATCTACTCACAGAGTTAAAAACCGACCCTTTTTGGGATGTAGGGCAAAAATGTTGAACTTTTTTTAGGGGACCCAATCTTGTTGACCTTCGTTGGGAGGAGCCCATGATCTACCAGTGATCTACCACAGACGTCCAGTGATCTACCGGTAGATCACAATCTACCTGTTGGACATGCCTGATCTAAGTAATGTGGTTGGCTGAATCAAAGACTGTATCTACCAAAAGGGTGCATCTATTTCTTAAGAACACATCTGGTTTTGCAAACCCCAATCTCCAACCCCCCCAAAAAAATCATCAGCAGAAGTAGCCAAAGAATGGCTACAGATATGCTTTTTTGTAATGCAGATCGGGTCCTCCATCAAAGAGGGCATGTGTTGTGGTGAGACCTGGAAACCGACACCCTGTGTTGTGGGCAGAGGCGTAGGAAGGTCAGGTGGTACCCGGTGCAGAAAATTTCTTTTCACCCCCCCATTGATTCCCCCCATGCAAAAATGGTTTTACGTTATTTCCTATTTTCTTACAAAGGAATAATAACAAGTAATAATAATAAAAAACTTTTATTTATATCCTGCCCTCCCCGGCCGAAGTCGGGCTCAGGGTGGCTAACATCAGGTACATAACATTGATATAAAATCAAACAATAATTAAATTACCTCCTAAAAACATCTCAAAATCAAATTAAAGTCTAATGAGATGGCTTTCCACAGGGTTAGGGTTGGGAACAGTAAGTGCTCCACTGAACTGAAATTTCAGCCTTCATGACATAGGAAAACAGCCAAGTGAACAGCTATTTTGGTGGAGGAGGGTCAAGATATTAACCGATATGCATGAAATTTCATATAGAGCTATATAATCCCTAGTATAGTAAGATAAGATCTTTGGAGCAGATATTTTTTAAAAAGTTTTTTTATGAACTGCCCTAGTAGGGCAGTAATTGTTCCTTGATAATTTGTCACCCCCTCCATTATGAAACATGGGGTAGACCCCCTTGCTACGCCCCTGCTTGTGGGTGGGTATGATTTGTCTGCCACAACACCCGATTGGAAGGTCCCTCAATGCTGGGTTCAATCGGGCCAATGGGGTGCAGTCCAAATGGATCAAGGGATCTATATATACCCATGCACGTGACCCAGAGCTTCCTCTTTTGGCCAGTGCATCAGAAACCTGCCCACCTCTCCCTACTTTTAGGGCTTTTGCACTTGACCTTGCTATGACGTCGTGTGTCATCTGTCATTGGGACAGGGGCATGGCAGGAATTTTCCCCACTTGGCTGATTGGCAGTTGCCATTTGGGTTTCGCCTGCCGCGTAGCAAATCATCACAACCTGTAAGGTTGCGGATAGGCTCTGGTTCAGGTGATTGGGATGGGAGAACGCTCTCGCCATCCTTATGTGAAGGGTATTCCGTTAAAGGAATCCAGGGACTCGATGGTTTGGTCAACCCCTGAGAGGGGGTTGTGCCCGTGCCTGAGTCCAGGGGGACATTTGGGTGGTGGAGATAGCCTGTTCCCATTATCCAGGTGTTCACCCTTGGCTGACCTATGCTGGAGCCCTGGGTCAGTGCTACCTGCATGGCAGGGAGCTAGTCGAACCAGAGCCTATGCAACCACCCACTTTCTGTAATCAATAAAGCTGTGGCCTAAATTCTGCCAAAACCAAACTAAAATTGGAGTCAAGTGTGAATTTATTTAGGGGGGGGAGGTTTCTGGGTCTGAACACGCAACTATGGTCAGAGGACAAACTAAGGGGACCTGCATTATCACCCTCTGGAAATCTTGTATGTGTCATGATGAATCAGGACTGCTTGCATATCAGAAAATTGGATGAGGACAAAACTCAGCTGCTATGATTCTTCCTCTCCCTACCTCCCCTCCACCTTTTTTTAGGGGGGGGAGAGTGTGGATGCAAGGCCTATGTGCATATGAATGTATGACTAGTACAGAAAGTCTAAGAAGCACTGAATGCATAAAGATGCCTTGTAAAATGTTAGGCCACTGATTCATCTGGGCCAATGATGCTTATACCATGTGGCAGCAGCTCAGGAAAAGGCCCTTCCTAGCTCTGGCGACTTAAGTTTCCTGCTTTGTGATTTGGGCTGTTCATTTTAACACAAGCTTTGTAGATATAACACAGCCTTCTATATAGAAACTTTAAGCTACAATCCTAAATATGCAGACTTACCCAGGAAAAAGTTCCACTGAACTCAGTGAGTCCAATATATGATTGAACTGCTGACTGTTTTTTTTTTTACACCATTTTTAAAAATAGTTTTAAAATCCCAAGAATACAGATGTCTTAAAGAGAATATACAAGGGATTGACCCAGGAACTTTATGTGCCCTGCCACTTCCCATATTGCTAGAATATTCACTGTAGAATGGCTGCTATTGAGCGTTGCTCTGGCTACTGGAACTCCAGAGGTTTTATATGAGAAATCATGTGCCATTGTAATAACATTTAATTTTCTTTTTAATTGATGGTTTAACAAAGTCGCAACTGATTCATTTTAACTTACCTACTTCTTATATTTAAGCAAGCAAGCCAACCAAACACAATTACTTAAAGTTGACTGAAACTAGGAGGATATATTTCAAATTAATTAAACGGTTCAACCGAGCAAAGCTAAGTAAGCTAGGTTGGTACGTTGCAAAGCCCATAAAAATAGATTAACTTTTGAACTTCATTTGAAAAGTTCAATTTTGTTTCTGTGAGGTTTTCTTCTGTGTCACAAAATCAATAAAATATCACCCTCCATATATATTTTACTTATAAAAGGAGCATTTTTACTAGCTTAATTACTGGGACAATAAACAGATACCAAAGAGACAGAGCAATTTTTAAGTCTATAATTTCATTTTAATTACTCCAGATCAATAGCAGTATTTGAACTGGATAGTCATTAAAGTTACTAACATGCAGCTTTAAGATTAATGCCATGTGCCTACATCTGCTCTTCCACAAACTGTCAAATAAAATCACAATTATTCCGCTGCCTTCACGATGTTTTTCCTGCTAAAATTAAAAAACACACAACATGCCTTGCTAAACAGGTTCCACCTGTCCAAGCTTTTACATCTCTTGACAGAAAGTATTTTATCACAAAACTATTGCAAAAATTACCCATTCAACCAACATTATTTGCTGTAATAAAATCAACTTGGGCTTAATGGAAATAAGCCAGTTGGCAAATTTACTTTGCAATTTGTATTGCTCAAATTACAATGTTATGCGGAAGTCTCTTAGCAGCACCTACAGTAATGGCCCTTTCGCCTGCCTCTAGGTTACAGATAAATTGGGATAGGAGTACGACAAGGCTGTATATTGTCTCCCTGCTTATTTAACTTATATGCAGAACTCATCATGCGAAAGGCTGGGCTGGATGAATCCCAAACCGGAATTAAGATTGCCGGAAAAAATATCAACAACCTCAGATATGCTGATGATACAACCTTGATGGCAGAAAGTGAGGAGGAATTAAAGAACCTTTTAATGAGGGTGAAAGAGGAGAGCGCAAAATATGGTCTGAAGCTCAACATCAAAAAAACTAAGATCATGGCCGCTGGTCCCATCACCTCCTGGAAAATAGAAGGGGAAGAAATGGAGGCAGTGAGAGATTTCACTTTCTTGGGTTCCATGATCACTGCAGATGGTGACAGCAGTCACGAAATTAGAAGACGCCTGCTTCTTGGGAGAAAAGCAATGACAAACCTAGACAGCATCTTAAAAAGCAAAGACATCACCTTGCCGACAAAGGTCCGTATAGTTAAAGCTATGGTTTTCCCAGTAGTAATGTACGGAAGTGAGAGCTGGACCATAAAGAAGGCTGATCGCCGAAGAATTGATGCTTTTGAATTATGGTGCTGGAGGAGACTCTTGAGAGTCCCATGGACTGCAAGAAGATCAAACCTATCCATTCTTAAAGAAATCAGCCCTGAGTGCTCACTAGAAGGACAGGATCTGATGTTGAGGCTCCAGTACTTTGGCCACCTCATGAGAAGAGAAGACTCCCTAGAAAAGACCCTGATGTTGGGAAAGATGGAGGGCACAAGGAGAAGGGGACGACAGAGGATGAGATGGTTGGACAGTGTTCTCCAAGCGACTGGCATGAGTTTGGCCAAACTGCGGGAGGCAGTGGAGGATAGGTGTGCCTGGCGTGCTCTGGTCCATGGGGTCACGAAGAGTCGGACACGACTGAACGACTGAACAACAACAACAACAGGTTACAGATATTTTCCTCAGAAGTATTGGAGGAACCTAACAGGGGGGAAGTGTTGAAGTGGTACCTAGAGAATAATTCACTGCCTTGCCAAATCCTTCCTTCCCTATCCAACACGCAATACTCTTACATGAGACACACACTTATTCCTGCTCTATCGACACATAATGGCACTCACTGATTTTACCCAGCAAACCAGTGAACTGGTTGCAACTGGCCAGATGTTGGACTCAGCTACATTAGTAAAGAAAAACCATTTTGTATTCATTATAAAACACTGCGACGCCATATGGCGCAGCGGAGTCCCGTCTTTCGCCAACTTGATTTCCCTTTACGGAGTTTACCATGCTTTTAACTGAAATACTTCTTTGATGTGTCTAGATCCAGCCATTATATAGGATATGATACCACAGTCCTGAGAAACCCTGGAGGATAATTCCCACAGCGAGGAACAACATTCCAAAACCTTCCAAAAACCTTCTCCTGGAACCACTGCAAGTAACGACGGTGGGACTCTGGCTGGCAGACCCAACCCTGAGAATGTGACTCAGCCACAAAAAAAGTTATTGACAGTGATTAAAAGTGACAAGTGAGAGGAGGATGTTTAGCCCTTCCCACATTCTCTGCCTTCTCCTTCTCTCCAGAGGCCTTGTGTCCTGGGCTGCCCCTCATACACATACTTTCCATGTAACTCCTCTGAGTATATTTTTCTTTCTACAAGATCTACAACATGATATAATTGTCAATTTAGATGACATGCTATAACACTCCTTATATTAAGGGGAGCCAGTGTGGTGTAGTGGTTGAGTGGTAGACTCGTAATCTGGTGAACCGGGTTCACGTCTCCGCTCCTCCACATGCAGCTGCTGGTTGACCTTGGGCTAGTCACACTTCTTTGAAGTCTCTCAGCCCCACTCACCTCACAGAGTGTTTGTTGAAGGGGAGGAAGGGAAAGGAGAATGTTAGCTGCTTTGAGACTCCTTCAGGTAGTGATAAAGCGGGATATCAAATCCAAACTCTTCTATTTCCTATACAACGTGCAACTATTAACGTTCCTTAAAAACAGATGAACTATAAAATATTATTAAAAATGAGTAACAGCAAGGATCAAGGGCAACAGATACAGTTGGCTCAGATTCGAATCAAGGAGACCTGATGAGAATAGGACTTCAAATGCTATCTGGGCACCCCTTTGGGAGCACTGAGGTTTTGTTCCTCTTTACCGCAACATAAGAATTGGGGCCCTACTAGCATTTACACCAAATTTCACCAAAATACAAATGTTCACAGCGGATGTAGGAAATTCTCTTTGGGGGCAAGAGGAATCTGAGGCATTTGAGAGACCAGCAACATATATCAGATGGGAAGGGCAGTTTGCACATCTTCATGGAGGACCTGAATGGAGACCATTAGGCAAGCTGTTTTGGGTGTGCCACCCTCTGCCTCTCATCATCACCAGGAGTCCTGGGGGATGAGGTCCAAGGTTACTGAAGAAGTTCCATTAAGTGTGCAATGGCTGCAAAAGCTGGGGACCAAAGCTGCCAATTATTTCCCCCTAAACTGAATTTTGAGGGAATAAGAAATAATTTAAAATTTTAAAAATATATCCAGGGAAGACCTGCATATATCTCCCTTAGCACAGACACCCTCACCCCAAGTCTGATCCTATGACTGGTGTGGATCTCAGACATAGAGTGTTACCCACATTAATATCCCCTTTTCTATATTAATTTTGCTGTTAAAAAAACAAGTCTGCACAGCACAAATCACTTACATTGGTACATACAATCCAACAGAACTCAATGGTGCTAATGGAACAACCTCTTAAACTTAAAAGCATCAATGTGGCTGCAAAATGGAACCGTCCTAATAACCTTTCATTTGTGCCCAAGCAACGACGACCAAATTAGCAACAGATCAGGCATCTGGAAACTTTTAACAAAACGTGCATCTTTATTAGGAAAAGATTTGTTTTTCTTCCGCTGGGCACCATTCCTTAATGTTTTGTTCACCACAAATGAGCTTGATCAGATAGGAGAAAACTAAACAAAGAACAAGTTACTTGTTTGTGCAAGGAAACATGTTTGTTTTACATTTTTAAAAGGTGAAATTCAGAATGGCATTAACTTCAGGGTATGACAGTAGCGACAAAACCAACTGCATTTGGCAATCTGCTTTACTAAGGGCAGGAAATGTTCTGTTCCTGATGGATAAAGTTCAAGCCAGGCAGCCCCTACTTGAACCCATGGCTTTTCTGCTTTCCCAATAACTACCTAATACTAGATTCTCAACATTTGATGTAGAAAACTTCATGGCAACACATTACACACACACACACACACACACACACACACACACAGTTTTCAAGATGTGCAAATGTACTCAATGAGCAAGTTCACACTGTCATGAAGTGATACAAAATGACAAGCATATTTCTAAAAACCAAAGTTATGTACAGTGTACCTCGACTTACGAATTACTCGACATACGAATTTTTCGACTTACAAATGAAAAAAGTGCCTGCATGCCTACGAATTTTTCAACATCCGAAGGACATCTGTTGGCGGTTTTAGATAGGGTTTACTTGACTTACGAATTTTAGATGCAGTTTACTCGACTTATGAATTTTTCGTTTCCAATGCATTCCTATGGGGAAATCGCTTTTTTCGACTTATGAATTTTTCGACCTACAAATGTGCATTCAGAACGGATTAAATTCGTAAGTCGAGGTGCCACTGTATGTTGTGCCTCAACATGCTTGTGCTCTGCAGTTAGGAAATAGCATCACCCTGGGACCTGCAATGTGCGGCAGAGGACTCTGATGAGCACGAAGCTCAGGCTTCTTCTAAAGTGGGGAGAACCATCCTTATGCCATTTGGGACCCTCACAACCAGATGACACAGCCTTACCGAAGAACTTGACACCCCTGATCTACCAGCCTTGCGGAAGTCAAAGACTGCAAAATGAGGTTCAGGTAACAACCCTGGCAGCTCCTCTAGGCAGGCATAGAGGAGCTACATAAAGCTTCAGCTCCTTGCTGGGGCAACAACTTCAGCCAGCTAAACAAGGCTATTGTTTTTTCTCTGCCTTCTGTGCAAGACAACCTCTGACTGCACCTTGTCTGCTATGGTTTGATTTTGCAAATGTTGACTGGACTTGATTTGCTTAACCTGCCTCTGATCTGACTTCACCGGATGCTACCTGCTTCAGGTGTGGTCCTCGGGCAATCATAGAAGAGGACAGGTTAAGGTATGCCAACAGTCAGGCAGGCTAGCGCATTTCAGAACGGCTTGCCGTCAGCTAGGTGAAATATTGCCTTATGCACACACTGTTTGGGAAATTTTAGAACTCCTCAATCTGCATTGCTAATGGAGAAGATATCTAACTAATCGTTTTATCTATCATCAGTCCTGCTATTTGCAAACTCAGGTGTTGAGTGCTGACAGAATTGGAGCCAAGTGAATTCCACAGCTAAGTCTGACTTGGGAGCCCTTCCTCCAATTAGTGGTTGATGTTTGTAATTACTCTGGGGTGAGAGAGAAGCACTATGCATGTTACAAGGAGATCCCAGCCAGGTCCCACACATTGCAGCTTGTATTGGAGCCAGGGGCGTAGCAAAGTAAATTGGTACCCGGGGGCAAAAATAAAATAAAAATTGTCAACCCCCCCCAGAGGCGTAGGAAGGTCAGGTGGTACCCAGTGCGGAAAATTTCTTGTCACCCCCCCATTGATTCCCCCCCAAAAATGGTTTTACGTTATTTCATATCTTCTTACAAAGGAATAATAACAAGTAATAATAATAAAAAACTTTTTTCTATATCCCGCCCTCCCCGGCTGAAGTCGGGCTCAGGGTGGCTAACATCAGGTACATAACATTGATATAAAATCAAACAATAATTAAATTACCTCCTAAAAACATCTCAAAATCAAATTAAAGTCTAATTAGATGGCTTTCCACAGGGTTAGGGTTGGGAACAGTAAGTGCTCCACTGAACTGAAATTTCAGCCTTCACGACATAGGGAAACAGCCAAGTAAACAGCTGTTTTGGTGGAGGAGGGTCAAGATATTAACTGATATGCATGAAATTTCATATATAGCTATATAATCCCTAGTATAGTAGTATAGTAAGATAAGACTTTTGGAGCAGGCATTTTTTTAAAAAAGTTTTTTTTTTTTTATGAACCGCCCTAGTAGGGCAGTAATTGTTCCTTGATAATTTGTCACCCCCTCCATTATGGAACATGGGGCGAACCGCCCCCTACGCCCTCCTTGCTATGCCCCTGATTGGGGCAACAGAAACAGGTTTCTTGCTGTCCTCAGCAGCCCAGCTGACACTCGCAAGACCCAATTTTTAAATTGCTGGCAATGAGGGTAGCTGGATTTTCACACCCTTGCCTCTCACTCTCAGCTCCCATCTCCAATATGAGAAAGACAACAACACCGGCCTACCTTACAAATCTGGTGTAAATATTACCAAGGTCAGGTAGTTCAGAAAGCAGGGGACAAAATGGCCCTCTCCCAGTGGGAAGGAAGCAAATTTCAGTCTAGTAGTTCATAAATGAAACAGATTCAAAGACATGCCCCCTGTTTTATATTATCTTGTTTTCATGCTGAATTTTGACAATGGAAGTAATACCACCAGCAAATGGAGAGAGTATATAAGGCAAGGCAGGGGATGTGGGAAAACATCCAAAACATGGGGAGTGGGGCAGTACGAGAAAAACTGGTATGAATATGAGATGTGCATGTATGTCGTGCTTCCTTGACAGGTTTAGCCCCAAAGCATGCTGGCATGCTGGAACACATGTGAGTAGAATTGCCAGCTCTTTTAAAAAGTGCTGTTTGAACAGGGCTTGTGGTGGAAGATTTGAAAAAAGGCTAAAGGGGGAGTGGAATAGTCCTGAAATATTTTTCTGGCAACTGTCCAGAAAGAAAGCAAAAGGGCAGTTTGGGCTTTTTTTCTGTTTAGGTGACAGTCCTAGGTAAAGGTAAAGGCACCCCTGACTGTTAGGTCCAGTCGTGGACGACTCTGAGGTTGTGGTGCTCATCTCACTTTATTGGCCGAGGGAGCCAGCGTACAGCTTCCGGGTCATGTGGCCAGCATGACTAAGCCACTTCTGGCGAACCAGAGCAGTGCACGGAAATGCCGTTTACCTTCCCGCCGGAGCGGTACCTGTTTATCTACTTGCACTTTGACATGCTTTCAAACTGCTACGTTGGCAGGAGCAGGGACTGAACAACAGGAGCTCACCCCGTCGCTTAGATTCGAACCGCCGACCTTCTGATCAGCAAGCCCTAGGCTCTGTGGTTTAACCCACGGCGCCACCTGTGTCCCTTAGGTGACAGTCTTGCCTGTGGCCAATTAAGCCAATTGCAGCCCATCGGTTATGTATGGCAGGCGACCGAGAGCTTGATAAACCTCATGTTTCTGCTCTCTGCGAAAACCCAAGCAATAAAAAATAAAGTAAAGTAAAGGGGGAACACTTGGTAAACGACTCTCCGTGGCTGATAGGCTGCAATTCAGCTTGGTGGCTCTGGATCACAAATTACGTTGGCTGCCACAAAGACACTGCCCAGTTCGCTAAGACACTAGTCGCAGGTGGCATCCAAATTCTAGGACATGTTCTTTATTTCTTTTTCTAACTTGCTCAGTACTTAATGAGCGAATGCATCACGAAATGGACCGCAGGACCAGCTTTTGTGCCATGTCAAAGCACAGCTTCTGTTGGGTAAAAAGCCAAACTTCCCTGAGCTTGTACAACTACTTATCCACACTACTTCCTCTTGTCCTGCTGCCCCCCAAAAAACTACTTTTTAGCACTCAATTGGAGCAAACAGCAATTCAGGTTTTCTCTGAACTGATGTTTGCTCCAGTTTAGCATTGAAGAGTGCTAAGGAGCAGTGCAAAGTGCGAAAAGCGCTCGGACTCGGACACAGTACAAGTGGAAGTGTGGGCAAGCCCTCAGTTTGGCCTGAATATCAAATCTCTGAGTTATTTGTGTTCATTTAAATGCCTCTCATCCCTTTTCCGACATGGTAAAGAGTTAAGCATAAGAAATAGCCAAGAGGGACAATTAACTGCTGAAGATTTTAAACACACTGCAATACTTTATCTGTGGCTTGCCCTTCAAGAAAGGTGCTATGATGTCATACCCTGTCTATAGCAAAACCTCATCTGTGGTTATAGTTTGATAACACTTTCATTAATGAAAGGTGTGCCCCCTGCTTAATGCTTGACACAGGGGGAAAAAAGTGTAACATCAGCAAAATGTTAATAGAGAAGGGAACATGGATCTTACAACCTCCCTATATACTTGCCCATCAATCTGCCTAATTGTTACCTTTTCACCTTCTGAATTCCTGCTTCCTTCTCCTTTCTGCTGAATGTTGAAGCAGCACTGCTGGAGGGATAAAGTTTCATTTCACTCTCAAAAGCCAACCAATCCGTAGCTGGCAACTTTTCCCTTTTCTTGCGAGGAATCCTATTCGGAATAAGGGAATTTCCCTTTAAAAAAAGGGAAAGGTTGACAGCTATGAACCGATCCAAAGTGCCTCTTCCTACCATTGCACCCTTAGAATCCTAGAATCCTAGAGTTGGAAGAGACCACAAGGGCCATCCAGTCCAACCCCCTGCCAAGCAGGAAACACCATAAAAGCATTCCTGACAGATGGCTGTCAAGCCTCTGCTTAAAGACCTTCAAAGAAGGAGACTCCACCACACTCCTTGGTAGCAAATTCCACTGCCGAACAGCTCTCACTGTCAGGAAGTTCTTCCTAATGTTTAGGTGGAATCTTCTTTCTTGTAGTTTGAATCCATTGCTCCGTGTCCGCTTCTCTGGAGCAGCAGAAAACAACCTCCCTCCCTCCTCTATATGACATCCTTTTATATATTTGAACATGGCTATCATATCACCCCTTAACCTTCTCTTCTCCAGGCTAAACATACCCAGCTCCCTAAGCCGTTCCTTGTAAGGCATCGTTTCCAGGCCTTTGACCATTTTGGTTGCCCTCTTCTGGACACGTTCCAGCTTGTCAGTATCCTTCTTGAACTGTGGTGCCCAGAACTGGACACAGTACTCCAGGTGAGGTCTGACCAGAGCTGAATACAGTGGTACTATTACTTCCCTTCCGCTATACTCCTATTGATGCAGCCCAGAATTGCACTGACTTTTTTAGCTGCTGCATCACACTGTTGACTCATGTCAAGTTTATGGTCTACCAAGACTCCTAGATTAAGCTGGATAATATTCCTGGTTATGGGGGTCACCTTTGGTCCTGGAGGCCACAATTACTGGCCCTACAGTAGCATTTACTTTTGCTTTGTGCCTCTGTTTGCAAGATTTCTCTGACAAGTTCGTTGACAAGCAGAAAGGGTTCAAAAGTCTGCATCGCCACATAATGTTAGATGGGCATTAGTGAGGCTGGCCCTTTCCCCCTGTCTCTTCCAGCAAAACTCTAGGTGATTTGGAAGCACCTGCTTGGGTAAAAGTGGGAGGCACTTTGAGGAAAGCTGAAATGCTTTTAGTAAGACTAGCGAAGTATCTTTGGGCAACCTATGCATTTAACTGCAGGCTGGCATGGAGATACTAAGCAGGTGTAGCTTTGCCTGGCATGGAGATGCAGTGACCAGCTTCATATGCTGAGTTTTTTACTTTTAAGATGCTGTCAGAGGCAGAAGAAGAAGAAGAAGAAGAAGAAGAAGAAGAAGAAGAAGAGGAAGAAGAAGAGGAAGGAGGAGGAGGAGTAGTTTGGATTTGATATCCCGCTTTATCACTACCTGAAGGAGTCTCAAAGCAGCTAACCTTCTCCTTTCCCTTCCTTCCCCACAACAAACACTCTGTGAGGTGAGTGGGGCTGAGAGACTTCAGAGAAGTGTGACTAGCCCAAGGTCACCCAGCAGCTACATGTGGAGGAGAGGAGACACGAACCCGGTTCACCAGATTACGAGTCCACCACTCTTAACCACTACACCACACTGGCTCTTATCCACTACATCACACTAGCAGTGGAGCAGGGGCTGTAACCCCCCCCCAAAAGGTGGTAATACTAAGCATCAGAGCATCCCTTGAGATGCTGCTGCTCATCTCTCCCTTGAAATAATAATAATTAAAAAATAATAATTGTCCAGTAGCACCTTATAAGTTGGTCTATAAGATGCTACTGGACAATCCGACTGCGGCAGACCAACACAGCTACCTACCTGAATCTCTCCCTTGAGATATTGATTTGCCAGTGGTAGGTTAATTGTTGTTGTTGTTGTTGTTGTTGTTGTTGTTGTTGTTGTTGTTGTTGTTGTTGTTGTTATTTTGTACCCCGCCCATCTGGCTGGGTTTACCCAGCAACTCTGGGCGGCTTCTGGGATTAAAAATAGATTAAAATGTTCAAAAAGTGTTTTCACCATGCACAGTGTGGTGGATGCTGAAGGATTAATTTTTCAAAGAACATTTCAGTCCCCTCTCATGGCAATACTAGTGTTCCCTGGCACACAGATTGGGTATCACTTGAAGTAGCAATCATTAGGTTTTTTATTTTATTTAGTCAAACGCTTTTAGGAAAAAAGAAAATTGCCAGATAGCACTGTAACACAAAAACAGCACTCCAGGCTTTGTGATGTTTCTTACAGCACAAAAATGCGTACTGCAATTTTTCAGGCAGCCGTACATACTTATTTTACTCGTATCGAAAGGAAAATGCATTAGGCAATAGTTCAGTTCCTGGAAACAGAACAAAGAGTAAGTATATATTCATATGAATTCCATGCATCACTCCTTTAAAATCACATCTGTTAATGTAAGTATGTTGTAATCCTTTTTTTTTTTGATTTGTTGAAATTGAATAAAAATATTCTTTTAAAAAAATCACTTATGCATATATCTTTAATCGCATGTAAAAGGCCCCTGGGATTAATTGGGATATTCAAGGTAAAACGGAAAGAAAAGAAAGAATTGCACTTCAAAGATGAGAGCCCTGCTCTTCTTTTTTTTGCCAGTCATTTCTGGCACTTCATTTCTGTTGCCTTTGATAAATCCCTTATTGTTTGGTGAAGGATACGATGAAATCACATAGAGCTTTTATAAATCCTGTTCCAAAATTATGAGTTTCAGGACTGTCTTAAGTGCCCAATTTGGTGACAGGCCAGTGCTTCTGGACACACTTTGCTTTTTTACCTGCAGATTCTTTTTTACCTGCAGATTCCCTCACACAATTCATAGGATGGAAATGGAAAACGAGACTTTGGCATTAGAGTTATTCTTTTGGGGGTGGGCGGAGGGCGTTTATACATATCTTCAGAGACTGAACTGAGCACTCTCGCAAGTTTGGATCTGATATCCCAAGAATCCCAAATTTCCAGAAACAAAGCTATTTTAAAAAAATCCCCCCTTTGTCATACAACTGTAAAAGTCCATTATGCACGAAGGACTAAATTTCTTTTCTCTGCCACATACATCTGCGTGGAAAAATTAATAACCAAACAAAACCCCACACACCGCCAAGAGCATTGATGTGTACACTTCCAAATATGGCCATCAGCTGAAGCCCCAAAACTAAACCAACAAGCTTCACGTAGACAAAATTTCCTTCGGCCATTAGCATAACCCATTCTCTGATGTTTCTGTTTTTAATGCCTCCAAAGGAGAAACAACCTTCTTTCTTGGACCCCATTAAAACTTTCCTGAGTCAGTCTGGTAATGGTTATAGATTGGGGCGGTGGGTTCAACTTTTTGGGCTATGGGGCCAGATCTTTATCTCCCAACATCCTGCTAGCCAACTTTTATTTAAAAGGTTCAGAGGAAGAACTTACAAACAATATCAAAGTGCACTTAGATCAGGTGCTTGGTAGTGAGCCTCTCCAGCATTCCTACCATTCAGCTGAAGCCCAAGGGAAGATGCCATGAGTTACCTTCTCCTCTTGGGACTTACTCAGATCAAGAAGTGCAGCCAGCTAGGCAAATGCTTACTGAAACAAACACACACGCCCAGTGGCAGAAAAAGGCTCCGCGCTACCTGGGGCGGCAAAAGAAAACTCCCCGAAGGCGAGACATCTTGAAAATGTCACCCAGGCGCACTCTATGGGTGGGCCGCCACCGCTTCCGCAGCCCCCTTTTAAGCCGCAGAGCGAAAAGGGGGCTCACAGGGCTGTTGAGCGCTATCGGCGGCTCCCCGGCGATTGTGCACGGCAGCCCCACGAGCCGCCTTTTTGCTTTGTGGCGCAAAAGGGGGCCGCGGAAGCGGCGGTCCAACGACGGAGTGCACCTGCGCGAAATGTCGCACAGGCACACTCCGTCGTCGGGCCGTGCGCCCGCTGCTCCCGGGGTGACGGAGGGAGCGGCAGCACGTGGGAGTGGCTGGAGGGGCCGCCGCTTGTCACCCCCATGCTCCGCCGCTTGTCACCCCCCTGCCCTGTCACCCAGGACGTACCGCCCCTACCGCCACCCCCCAGCAGCGCCCCTGCACACGCCGCCATCCCCACTGGCCCTCTCTCAACAATAAAGCAAGTTCCATGCAGCACCCACTGAGATTCTAAATAAATTATACAGTGCTCTACAAATGAGACAGGAAAACACGAGCTTGTTCTGCGGGAGAAGAAATTCTCCAAGAAATAGGGGGAAAGGTTTTGGAAGATCTCTAAGCTTCTTCAGGAATAGCCTCTCAGCCCCCTCTTGCACGGTGGTTGAGACCAATCACTCCTTCAAAGAAGCAGTAAATAATAATAATACTAAATAATAAAGTTTCTGTTACAAAATTGTACAAACATAAATCATAAAACAGCACATAAACCATGACATGACTGACAAAAAAAATATGAGTCACTGGGGGGTAAATATGAAACATATTATTTTACAGTACATAATAATGAGGTGATTACATAAACCAGTTCAATGGATTCTTCAATAAATCAACTGGGAAAATGCAGAGGTATATGAGTGAGCTAAAGAGTATTGCCTGTTTATTATTGCAATATATAGATAGATAGACTTGTAGAGTTGGAAGGCACCACAGTGATCATCTAGTCCAGCCACTGCAATGCAGAAATCTAAAAGGCTGCAGATGTTTCTAGATAAACAGGTACTTCTTGTCCATGTTTTGTTTCATCTGTATATTTAATCAAATCATACCATACAGCATAAAAATATCTTGTTTTTCCTCTCCCCTTCCCACATTCAATTTTTGTGTCAATTTTTCCATTATGGCTGGTTGACTAACTGTATTATACAAGCAATCAATATTCATTAATTGCAAAGTTCTCCAAGTTCTGGCTATTACCATTCTAGCTGCTGTTTGTAAATGTGCTTGTAAATGTAAATTCCTTACTTCTCAGTTTGTCCATATCTGGAGTATATACAGGTGAAACTCGAAAAATTAGAATATTGTGGAAAAGTCCATTTATGTAAGCAATTGTTTTCATTAGCTACTGGAGTTTAATATATGAGATAGACTCATGACATGCAAAGCGAGATATGTCAAGCCTTTGCTTGTTATAATTGTGATGATCCTGGCGTGCAGCTGATGAAAACCCCAAAGTTGAAATTGTTAATTTGGGGTTCTCATCAGCTGTACGCTATAATCATCACAATTATAACAAATAAAGGCTTGACATATCTCGCTTTGCATGTCATGAGTCTATCTCATATATTAGTTTCACCTTTTAAGTTGAATTACTGAAAGAAATGAACCTTTCCACGATATTCTAATTTTTCGAGTTTCACCTGTATATCAGATTACTCTGACAACTGAGTCTCAATGTTTTCGAACTAACCGTTAAAGCGGGAGATTATCGCTGACTCCCCATAGCGCTATGCTTTCTTCTGTTTGAAATGAGTAAACCACACATATCGATGTGCCATTTTCACTGATGTAAACAGAATACTGTATTGAATTTCATAGAATCATAGAAATGTAGAATTGGAAGTGACCTCAAAGATCATCCAGTCCAACCCCTGCAGGAAACTCCATGACAGATGACCACCCAAACTCTGCTTAGAAACCTCCAAGGCAGGAGAGTTCATCACCTCCTGCGGGAGACCCTTTCACTGTCAAACAGCTCTTACTGTCAGAAAGTTTTTCCCGATGTTTAGTTGGAATCTCCTTTCTTGAAGCTTGAAGCCATTGGTTCGGGTCCTACTCTCCGGAGCAGGTGAAAACAGGCTTGCTCCACCTTCCATTTGACAGCCCTTGAGATACTTGAAGATGGCTATCATATATGCACTCAGTTTCTTCTTCCCCAGGATAAACATATCCGCCTCCCTCAACTTTTCTACATAAGGATTGATTTCCAGACCATTGATCGTCTTGGTTGCCCTCCTCTGCACACATTCCAGCTTTTCAATATCCTTCTTAAATTGTGGTGCCCAGAACTGGCCACAGTATTCCAGGTGTGGTCTGACTAAGGCAGAATAGAGTGAGAATATTACTTCCCTTTAGAGTGAGAATATTACTTTGAATAGGGTGAGAATATTACTTTGAATTATGGTGCTGGAGGAGACTCTTGAGAGTCCCATGGACTGCAAGAAGATCAAACCTATCCATTCTCAAAGAAATCCGCCCTGAGTGCTCACTAGAAGGACAGATCCTGAAGTTGAGGCTCCAGTACTTTGGCCACCTCATGAGAAGAGAAGACTCCCTAGAAAAGACCCTGATGTTGTGGAAGATGGAGGGCACAAGGAGAAGGGGACGACAGAGGATGAGATGGTTGGACAGTGTTCTCGAAGCGACTGGCATGACTTTGGCCAAACTGCGAGAGGCAGTGAAGGATAGGCGTGCCTGGCGTGCTCTGGTCCATGGAGTCACGAAGAGTCGGACACGACTGAACGACTGAACAACAACAACAACATTACTTCCCTTGATCAGGAAACTATACTTCTGTTGATGCAGCCTAGACTAGCATTAGCTTGTTTGCTGCTGTGTCACACTGTTGACTCATGTTCAGCTTATGGTCTACTAAGACCCGTAGATCTTTTTCACATGTACTCCAGGTGTCTCCCACCTTATATTTGTGCAGCTAGTTATTCCCGCCTACCTGCAGAACCTTTTAACAGGTGTCCCTATTGAAATTCATTTTGTTAGTTTGGGCCCAATTCTCCTCCAATCCGTTAAGGTAATTTAGAATCCTGATTCTGTCTTCAGGGGTATTAGCAACTCCTCCTAGTTTGGTGTCCTCTGCGAATTTGATAAGGATCCCCTCACTTTCTTTATCCAATTTCTTTAGAAAGACATGAAAGTTTCAGTGAAATTTACCTTCGCAGTAGGGTGGTTTTTTACTTGAACATGAAAAAACTTCTGGGGGCGGGGGACCCTTTTCTCTCTTTTGGTATGTGTTGACTTTTTTTTCCTTTTTTCTTTTTTTTGAAAAAGCAAAACAAAAATCAATGGCCCCATATGGCAGAATCTGATGTCCTCAACTAAATGTTCTTCAGGCCTGCCACAAAGATGGCCGGAGACACATTTAGGGGTGCCTGACCGGTTCGGTTCACACTGGGAACGGAACCTTGTTAGTACCACAAGGGATGCCCCAACTATGATTTAAAATGGAGTTCGAGAGGCGGGGGACACCCAATTCTGGCATTGCACAGGGTGCCACTGAAATATGAGACCCTAAGGTCTGCCACTGAGATGGCAACCCCCATATCTGATTGCCTTCTGTGTCTTTAATGCCTAGTTCTAGGTTCAGTGCGGTCCCCCACCTTAATGTTGTTACTGTCTGTAGAGGTGTCACCACATTGCCACTTGCCCAGAGAGCTAATCAGTCACCACCACCACCACCTGTTCACTTTCTTGTTGAGAAAGATCCTAGAAAGAAAGGAGCAGCATCTTTCTAAAAGCTAGAACAGGCATCCCCAAACTTGGCCTTCCAGATGTTTTGGGACTACAATTCCCATCATCCCTGACCACTGGTCCTGTTAGCTAAGGATGATGGGAGTTGTAGTCCCTAAACATTTGGAGGGCCAGGTTTGGGGGTGCCTGAGCTAGAAGAGTGTTGTATGCACCCTAGGTTTATGGTGGCAGCAGCACAAGAGCGTTTGACAATTCTTACATTTATTGAATATTATTATCTGGAGCATTTATATCCTACCAATCACAAAGTGTATTTTAAGACACTTGCTGTGCAAGAACTGGATAATCTCAGAAATCATGTTTTCAAATCCTCCCAATGCTGAAGTAAGTTGCTCTTTCTTTACCCAAGTCATTTTTAATTCTAGAGTGAATTTCCACGCCTCATAATGGGACTGAAAACTGGATACACTATTGCAATGATATAATCAGGTGATAATTTTGCCATGTGATCAGCTCTAATGTATAGTAGATATATAAATAAACAGGAGTTCATTGATTAACAATTCGAGAGAAGGTTATAGCCTTCAACAGGGGATTGTTCACAATTGTGGTATGATTTTGTAATCACAACAGCTGCAACAATCTGCTGGGCAGGTCCTGACATCAGGTAAAGACATTTTTTTATGTCAGACTTTCTAACAATAGTAGTAATTTAGGCTTTATTAGATAAATTAACATGTATATTGCGATTTTTAAATGAAATATTTTATTTTGTGTACAGTGACCTCAGTTATGGTGACCATATGGTGAAGCCTCAGATAAGTGGGTTATTAATAAGACCAAGAGCACTTAGTAATGGGGGGGGGGAATACTGTTGGATACCCCATTGACTGTTGGCATCATGCAGCAACTACTGAATTAGCAATTGAAAGAGTTCAGAGATGTATAAAATTGTTAATGAAAATGGATCAGAGAAAGATGATGCTAACAAAGACATAGAACCTTTGGAGAATAATATTGATGAAGAACTGCTACAACAGGAGAATGGAATAGTACTGTAAGGCAGTAGATGCTGAAATGGGGAGGACCTCCACACAGGTGTCTGGAGGAGTGAAAGTCAAACGGTGAAGTTATGATGTTGGAGGAGAATAAGAAATACTGTATTGTGAGCTGGCAGAGACAGAGCTGAGAAAGAAATGATTCTGTGTACAATTTGGAGTGAATTTAGAGGGAAAAGCTACCAAGCCTCTGGCAACACTTCTGGAAAAAGAATGGAAGTGGAAGAACTTTTTTTTCTAAATTAGGATAGAAAAATGGAACAACAGGAAATGGGAATGGAATATATGGGACTGGGTGCAAATTAAAACAATAAGTAAATACAATAAATAAATAACTATGGATTAGTGCTTTAATATATGACCACAGCAAAGAGACACATGTGTGAATAAAGATGAAGGATTTATTGGAGGTAAATTTGTTATGTTGGACTGGAAGAAGACTATTGTTGAGATTTATTGAGAAATTTTCTGCACAGCACTACTTAATATAGCTCTTGCTCAATGTTGCCCTGAAATTCAAGCTCGGTGAGCATACAGCAGGCATAGGCAAACTCTGGCCCTCCAGATGTTTGGGTCTACAATTCCCATCATCCCTGACCACTGGTCCAGTTAGCTAGGGATTATGGGAATTGCAGTCCCAAACATCTGGAGGGCTGGAATTTTGCCTATGCCTGGCATACAGGGATTCTGCTGATACAACTTTCAGCCAGGATTCACAAATGTGAAGTCCCCATTTGTAAGAACCATTGTTATCCTGCAGCAAGATATTTGCAGCAGATGCAATTGTAGATGCCTATAAAATATTTCTGCAATCATATAAGCTGTGGCAGCTGAGGTTAAATCCCCCACATGTAGAATCGAAAAAGGACCTCTGCATGAGTGCAAAGAAATATCCCTGAATCAGAACCAAATGGGGCTATGAGTGGAACTGAATGGGGTGTTTAACAGGGATACCATTTTGATCCACACCAAGAAATCCCTAATGGTGAGTGAGAGTAAATGAGGCCAGTGCATTATGAGAAAGGGACAAATATCTTCCTTACCGTGCATCTGAATCTTCTGAAAACTAAATTCATTGCCAAATACTTGCTCCTGGGTTTGATGGGCCATTGGCAGGGGTTTCCATGGCGACCACCCCTCCAAGAAGCACTTATGGTACTAGCCGTTCATTTTCATCTGCCTCACAGAGGGTTGGGGAAAACAGCAATAAAATCCTTGCTGTTTGTTCACCTGCTCTTCATTCCATACAAATGTAACAATGGTTAGCAATGGGAAGAAGTAGTCACTGCTACTCACTTGGCTGCCCTCCCCACTCCTCCTCCTTAGTATCTCCACTTGCTTGCCCATTCAAGCAGATGATCAGAGTTACGGTAAAGTCTGTCGTTTAGCTTTGCGGCTACCTGCCCTCTCCATCTGTCTGCTGGAGGAATGTGACCACGTTACACTAATTCTTAATCCTGATTGAACCCAGACGGTAGATTCCACATTTTTTTCCTCAAGGAAAATATTTTACAGTTGAACAGAGCTCTCATTCCTTGGCTTGAGTTCCTGGAGTAGACATTGGGAACAACAACAACAACAACCTATTTCTGAATCCCTTTCTAAAATTACTCAGTTTAGTGTCTGTTAAGTTACTTTCTCCAAGTTGAAAACGTCAATCAAGATGCACAACGTGAGGCTTAGGACTAATATATTTTCTCGTGAATCCTGCAAATTCTTAAACGGGGCTGGAAATGCCACTGAGGGATTGTACATCATGGTAACAACATCCCTCACAGGGCCATTGTACAATGTCCTTGTGAAGAACAGTACACCATCATATTCATGCACCTCATTTCTGTCTCCATTTCGGTATGTCAGCTACTGCACTCTGTAGCAACTCAAGAAGCTAATTCATGTAAAACAAAGGGGGAAAGTTAATGTGCAGCTCTCAAAACACCTCATGAACTTGTGGCCCTCCATTTTCTAGACCTAGGTATGCACTTTCTGTGTCCCAGCGCTCCCCCCCCCCAGCTATTTTCCCCAGGAAAAAAACGAACTTTACTGGAGCAAACGGCAATTTGAGTTTGCCACAGATTGTCATTTGTTCTGATTCAGCAGCAAAGAGCGGGTTTGGGGGGTTTTTTTGGCTGGAGGAAATAATAAAAGTGCTTGGACACAGATCTGGGAAGCCTGGAGCTTTGCCTAGAAACATGGACCAAATGGAAGGGTGGCTGAGCCCTGTGTCGGATTTTCTTACTGGACGAAGCCAATGGAGCATGTGCTGCTCTGAAGACAACAGGTTGCCTTCAGAATTTTACCTCAGGGTATGACATCTGACCATGTTCACACCGAGCTTCAGTTTGTGTTGAATGGAGCCTGGACACTCAAATCCAATAATGCTTTAAAAATTCTAGCACCAATCCTGATGTTCTAATTCAGGAAAGCCAAGGAAGCCAAGTGTTACGGAACAGAAAAGATGCAAAGTAAATAAATAAATAAATATGAACTACTTTATTGAACTAGACTCCTTTAAAAAAAAACAAACCACAACTATAATACAAACATAAGTCTTGGGGGAAGAGTGATCCCTTGCTTTCCATCCCTGGTCCAAGGGAAGGTAGACAATCAGAGTAGTCCTCGGAGGAGGGGATCATTAAATACTAGGATACACTATTTTAGGATATGTGAAGGAGAAGAACCCTGCAGGATCAGATCATAGGTCCATTAGGCAGCATCTTGTAACTAAGAGTGGCCAGCTGGATGCCCACAGGCAGACGTGAAGGAAACAATTGAGGACAAGAGCCTTCCTGCACAATTTGCTGCTCAGCAATTGGTATTCACTGGTCTACTACCATAAAGAAGGCTGATCGCCAAAGAATTGATGCTTTTGAATTATGGCACTGGAAGAGACTCTTGAGAATCCCATGGACTGCAAGAAGATCAAACCTATCCATTCTTAAAGAAATCAGCCCTGAGTGCTCACTAGAAGGACAGATCCTGAAGTTGAGGCTCCAGTACTTTGGCCACCTCATGAGAAGAGAAGACTCCCTGGAAAAGACCCTGATGTTGGGGAAGATGGAGGGCACAAGGAGAAGGGGACGACAGAGGATGAGATGGTTGGATAGTGTTCTCGAAGCGACTGGCATGACTTTGGCCAAACTGCGAGAGGCAGTGAAGGATAGGCGTGCCTGGCGTGCTCTGGCCCATGGGGTCACGAAGAGTCGGACACGACTGAACGACTGAACAACAACAACAACAACAACAAGGTCTACTTCTCAACAATGGACTGTATCAGTTCTATCTATGTATTTAATTTAATCCCATGGTTCCTAACATGGGGCACACGCCCCACAGCAGGGCATTTTGATTTTTAAGGGGGGGAAATTTGGAAGCTTGTTTAGACCACGTAAATGGCCTTTTAGGCATCCTCCACCTGAATAGGAGCTCACTTTTTGAATAATAAGAATTATATATCACCGGGGTGGGGGTGGGGCATCAGGGTTTTAGAGATGCTCAGGTGGGACATGGCCCCCCAAAAAAGGTTGGGGACCACTGATCTAATCACCTTTAAAGCCATCTGAGGCAGTGAATGTCTTTAATTCTTATGCTAGTGGATGCTTGTAAGAATATTATACTTACGCATCATTTACTATGTTATAATTCCATATTTATGAATAAATAATTATGTGTTTTGAAAAAGAAGAATCCCAATGATTAAAAAAACCTCACACGCAATAGGGTGAGGACTCTCATCGAAGCCTTTTTGGATCACCTTTTTTTTTTAAAAAGAACTTGTCATCATCTGTTTTCAGGTGCGTGTAATTATTTTTAATTATTCACTGTTTGTTCCGCTGCTTAACCTTAGGCATTCATTATAAATGTTCCAGCCTTTTCAGCTTCCTTTTGAAATACTAGCACCTTTAGGGCATTGTTAGAGTGATAAATCAACCTTGTGTATCTGTTCCACTCCTGACAAACTCTTTCCCCCACTTTCAATCTAGCAGATAAAATATTTACTGCATCATGGGGACCTCGATGGCAAAATGTGTCATGCTCAGAAACAGTACTACAACAGAATAAAAAACCTCTAATAACTGAAACATAATCCCCAGGAGCTAAATTATTGATTTTGTGTAACACACCTTTATAAAATGGAGTTAAGTATGGTGACAAAACCAAAACCAAACCAAAATGCCGGATGCTTGAGTTGACATATCCCCATTGTGAGCGTAAAGGTGCCCTTGCACAGCGCATGAGAAATGACTCGCCTTCCCGTATTCCATAAACAGCATAAACACACAGCTTTCAAATTGCCTGTAATGCCACTGCAGAACATAAGGACTTGGGGGCTTTGCTTTTGCCCACTGCCAGGGCTTGAAGTCACAGCGTTTCCATTTATAACATCTATAACCAAAAATAGTGTATTATATAAACCTCCAATGACTCACACATCAGACTCCCCCTCCCCTCTAACAGATTCCACTTTTGCCTGGCCTTGACATGTTTGAGACTGTTCCCTTCCCCAACCATTTGACCCTATCCCTCTTTTGCCCCGAATCATAGAATTGTACAGCTGGAAGAGACTCTGAGTCCAGCCATCCAGTCTGAAATCTCAGTTGAAGCATCCATGATAGGTGGCCATCCAAACTTTGCTTAAAAACCTCCAAGGAAGGAGAGTCCACCCAAGGGAGTCCGTTCCACTGTCAAAGAGCTCTTACTGCCAGAAAGTTATTCCTGATGTTTAGCCAGGACAAGGGACCCAGGTGGTGCTGTGGGTTAAACCAGAGAGCCTAGGGCTTGCTGATCAGAAGGTCGGCGGTTCGAATCCCTGCCACGGGGTGAGCTCCCATTGCTCGGTCCCAGCTCCTGCCCACCTAGCAGTTCGAAAGCATGTCAAAGTGCAAGTAGATAAATAGGGACCGCTCCAGCAGGAAGGTAAATGGCGTTTCCGTGCGCTGCCCTGGTTCACCAGAAGCGGCTTAGTCATGCTGGCCACATGACCCGGAAGCTGTCTGCGGACAAACGCCGGCTCCCTTGGCCTATAGAGCGAGATGAGCGCCGCAACCCCAGAGTCGGACACGACTGGACCTAATGGTCAGGGGTCCCTTTACCTTTACCTTAGCCAGAACATCCTTTCTTGTAAGTGGTTTGAATCCCACCCTCCAGAGCAAGAAGGAAGGAAGGAAGGAAGGAAGGGAGAATTTATTGGCCAAGTACATTTTCTAACATACTTGGAATTTTGCTTCGGCTACATTGCAATGTAAACATACCTTATACAAACACTGTTCCACTAACAATACAATGACACAGCAATGAAACCCCACCCATAACTGACCTCCCCTTCCGCTACACAACTACGAATTTAACAATTTAATGGCGCAAGGGAAAAAAAACTGTTCCTGTGCCTGGCCGATTTTGTGTATAAAGTCCTGTAGCTACGTCCAGATGGAAGTAAATCAAACAGATGATGACCGGGATGCAAAGGATCTGCAACAATTCCCTCTGCTCTCTTCCTAACTCGGGTAGCATAGAGTGTCTCTATTGAAGGCAAGCTAGCACCAATTACCCTTTCTGCAATTCTTACTGCTCATTGGAGCCTTTTCTTGTCTATCTTGGAGGCTGTGCCGTACCAAGCAGTAATAGAATTACCGAGAACAGTTTCAATGATGCCTCTGTAAAATTGGATCAACACTTCCTGGGGCAATTTAAATTTCCTTAGTTGACGCAGGAAATACAACCCCTGGTGGACCTTTTCAATAATAGGCCTACTGTTGATGTTGCCTGACCAATTTAATTTTTGAGAAATTATAGAGCCCAGGAACTTAAAGGACTCTACTACTACAACCATGTTACCAAGGATGGAATGTGGCGGCAGGACGGAAGAGTGCCTTCTAAAATCAATTACCATTTCCACTGTCTTTTGGGCATTTAGCACCAAATTCTGGTGCACCACGAAACAAGATGGTCTACTTCCCGCCTATACACAGATTCATCGTCCTCCCGGATAAGTCCAATAACAAGAGAAAACAAGCTTGCTCTATCTTCCATGTGACAGCCTTTTAGGTATTTGAAGATGTCTATCATATCTCCTCTCAATCTCTTTTCCAGGCTAAACATTCAACTTTTTATGGCTTTTGATCTGATTTCATTCTAACGTAAATTCTGAGCCATTGTTCCATATTTATTTATTCATATTGAAGATGAAGAAGATGATATGAACAACCTCTGTACTTCACTCAGTCACAGTTACAGTTATGGCTTTTTATTCTCCTTTGATTTGGTACATTCTCAAAAAATCAATGAACCTGTACCGTATTTACTCGAGTCTAATGTGCCACTGAATCTAATGCGCACCTCAATTTCCAGAACCTTGAAACCCCCAAAAAATATTTGCTGGCAAATGTAAACGTGTAATCAAATCTAAAGTGCACATCACTTTTCGCAACGTAATTTGGCCAAAAAAGGTGAGCATTAGATTTGAGTAAATACGGTATTTTAAAAAATGAAGCTTTAACAATCACACAGTTCTACCCATTAGACAAGTACCAATTGTGCATAGCAATGGATTTGAATATTCTAACCGGGGGGGGGGGTCATAATGGTGAGTTCAAGAATCCATCAGACTCCAGCACCAGTATATATTATCACCCATATTTATTTATCTTTCTCTCTCTCCTCTCTCTCCCCCTCCACAAAGGTAGCTTTATACAGGAAAGGGGAGAACATCAGTACGCACTGGCAACAAACTCTTCTCGGTACACAAGTTTGTTTGTGTGTCTGTATATAAATATATATTGGTGAAAATCAAGGAAAACACTAGTTTCTGGTACTAGCTTTCCTATGGGAGCTACACCACTGAACAAGCCCAAACACAGTTTTAACCAAAGCAAGGTCCACACAATAGGTCAACACAATGCATAAATCTGTCCTACAACATCCCCTTAACAAAGCTGAGCAAGCATTGTGCAAAGCAAATCTCTGATGAATATGGACATTGTTAAAACTTCCTTAACTTGGCAGCTTTATCAAACGGACAAAACATCCGCTTTGTAGAAGGCAAAAAGCTTATCCGCATCCTCATTATCCTGTCAGGGTTTATGCATGCATGACAGCCACTGATATTAATGGAAACAATTATCCCATTGCATACATTTTAATGCACCATGATAGTCTGGGCAATGGAAGAACTAATATTATCGTCTACAGTCTTTGCTCAGTTGCAGTTCCTTGCCTTTTATGGGGAAACCTCAGCCTGGTGAGAACGTTATGCTCATTTTGGGATGAAAGATGCGTTACTAGAGTATGGAGAAGTATTACTCCAAAGCAGTTATGAAACGCAGCATTATAGTATCTGAATTTATGACACCACGAACTCCATTGCGATTCTTGTTGGGTTGTGTAAAACCCTCCCGCAAGAAATCGAACATGTCTTTGAAACTGTTTTGGCTTCTGTTGAAATTCAGATGGTTTGTCTCAGTATGGTAAACTTTGATGAAACTGGGTGGGTGGAGAAAACCCCTTGAGAAGTTCTGGTTGCGTTGAAACTTAGTGCTTCCCTTGTAGGGGACTAAACAGCCCATTGGGCTTTACCATCCAGGCAAGCTCTAGGAAGAGGCAAATTGCCTCAGTCAGAATGGGTGGGAAATAAGTACCCTACAGGACCTCTGCTTATTTTCCTCACTTGCTCACAAAGCCACCTATGCCTGCCCTCCCAGCTCCTATGGCTCTCCAAAGAAATCCTGTCTTCCTCCTTTCCTCCACCACCACCACCACGGCCCTGGCTCCTTCTCTCCCCAACCCGCCACCTTACTCATTCATTGTTTTGCCACTACTAATGCTGTGGAAGGTCTCACTGTGCCTCTGCCTCACTCTGAGAACAAACCTAGTTCTCAGCTTAAGCCAAGAAAAAGTTAACTTTATGAATTTGAAAATTTGTGTGTGTATATATATATATATCCGAGTCTTGAGAACCACTGAAGAAGCCCGAAACCTTTGGTGGGAGTGTGCCACATGCAAGCCCCAAATAAAGCACCCCATTGGGGGCAAATAACGGCCTCCTAAAACTACAGGATTGCCTGGGCGAAACAGGTGAAAAACGCCGGCACCCTTTCTACATCCTTACAGTATTAACATTTGTCTGGGAAATCACCTACTCCTCACGTTATTGGAAATTTCAGTGAACTTACCTTCGTTGATATCTTCAGGTATCTAAAGGAAATCTAAAGACTGTGTTTAACATCTGTAAGACTGTTCTCAGACTTGTCGGGTTAAAAGTCTTTGTGGCTTTTGTATAAGACTTTATATATACTTTTCAGAATTTTGATGATCAATATACGATAAAGAATATATTATTGACTTGGGGATTATTGTGCGCCGCTAACGTAGATCAGTCTGAGAACAGGCTTCGGAGTCTTTCCTCAAAGAAAGGCATTCTGGGTAAGGTGGTCAAAGGGAGTGCCCGTGCCTCTGTGACTTTGCCACCGTGGTTAGGAATTCTCTTTTAAATTTAGTATAAACTGTTTAGCTATTAACTAAAAAAATTAAAAAAAAGACTTCAGCTGCCACGACAATGCCACAGTGGCATAGAAACTCTCTTGGGCCACCTTGCCCAGAACACCTTGCTCTGAGGAAAGACCACAGGTATCCATTTTAAAATATGGGGCAGGGGAGGGCTGGGCCCCCTGGAGTTGGCGCTCCTGCTCTGGGCTATTCAGCTGACCTCATATTGGCGCAGACCTACACCTTCTGCCTCCTGAATATGAGGGCAACCAGAAGGTATGCCTGAGATATCCCTACCAGCAGAAAGTCTCAAAATGAGCGAAGCCAGCCTGGAATCTACTGGATCCCAAGATGCTCTTACAGCAAACACTGGCTGGCATCAGACTCCATCTGCCTGTCCCCCTACCTTACCCTACTGCCACCATAAATGGCCAGGTTGCTGATGTGGCAGTGACTGTCCCACTCTGCAGAGTCTAGGCAGTGGCAGCAGAAACACTGAATTATCCAAAGCTGTTGGTTAACCAAGCAATTCACCAGAAATAAATATCCATTAATGTGTATATTATGAAAATGAGTCTTTTTTTAATACTTAAGGATCAGTCATTAAAAAACATCAATAGAAAATTATCTGTTTCATTTTCAATTGTTTCATTTCAATCTGTTTCATTTTCAATTAAATGGCAACCTCCCCACCCATCCCAAAATAAGCAAGAACTTGTCTTTTGGAGTAAAACCCGGTTTATTCGACCAAGGCTTTAATCAATTAAAGGTTACAGCCCTAAGAAAAACATAATATGCATGTTGAAAAGAAATGGAAGGGGAAAATACAGTAAAACTGAAGTGTCATACCTCATCCTGACATGTTTTTTTGCATTTTTCAGTTTGGGATTTCTTCTGTAGCAATTTGGTTTCATATTCTGGTCTGGGGTGTTCCTAAAGAAAAAATTAAAAACGTGGGGCAAATTTAACATCAGAAGATTCGTAGATAATCAAATTGAATAAAAGCACATCAATACACGATTCAGTGGCTCACAATTAAAAAAAACACACCAATCAGATAAGAAACACTTATCTGGTTACACTGTAACACTGATATGGTTATCAAAATGGGAAAAAAGAAGTCAAACCTTTACCAGATCCTTGGGACGTTTTTGGCAATGGAGAGGAAGGGAGAACACATTTAGAACCGACACCTTGCAATATTTACTAAATAAACAACTTCATAGGAAGAAAACTAAGGCATAGCGTACAACACTTGGACAGCTACATAAGGGAACACTTAAAACAATGGTTTTTAAACATTTTAACATTAGCATTTTCTGATGTTAGGCTCTCACACACTAAAGAATTATAAAATCACAAAACATCCAAAGATTCACCCCACCGTACACCAGAAATGTTGTATTTATATCATTTAATGAGCTGCCGATCAAAGGAAATATCGCAATATTTCAACTGGACATGAACATGATGACACGCTACGGGTGGTTGGAAACCAGAAATTTGCCAGTTGACACAAGACAAAACTAAGTCACACTGGACATTATAACTGGTTTTGAAATAAGATGTGGCATTTGCCCGTTGCCTGTTTCAAATGAATATACATTGATGAGGCCTACACAACTCATGAACCAAGCTAAATCCTCCCCGGCTCACTCAAAGAATTATCTCTCAGAGCAGCTCGCATCAAGCAGAAAAGTATAATGGCAGGCACTATTCACAATGATCGCTCCCCACATCAAATGGGGGGCGACGTTTGTGTGGTTGTGCGCAGCCCCTTGAGCTCCTAGGCGACACCTGGTAGTTCGGACTGGCTGCACCTTCCCCCAGGAGGGATACCTGGGGTCTCTGCCTGCCCCAGCTAAGCGCCCAATACCGCCTGGGGGAGGCGTTGCCAGGGGATTGGCCAGGTAAGGGGAGGGACTACCCAGCCCACACATTAGAAGGTGTAGCTTACCTGGGAAACAGCAGTCGGGCTCCAGAGCTTCTCCCACCCCCACTCCCTTAATTAACTCTTATTTTTGCAGGTTAACCTCTTCTCCACAGGTACGCAGGCACTGCTATGTCAAGGCTGCTGTTGAAGGGCCGGAAAGGAATTTCCCTGCATTGGCAGGTTTTGTCTTTCCTGTAGCAAAATGTCACAACTTTGGCGGTTGCAGGCCTTGGGCGGAATCCTTTAGTCATCTTCCTAAATGGGGGCGTTGGGCTCCACGCCCCCAGTGCGGCGGTGATACCAGGGTTCCCATTAAAGGGGTATTGGGGGGAGGCATTGACCATACGCAGAGAGGTTGTCATTGCTCTCCCCCACCAGTGGCGGCGAACGGGGGACGGGCTCTCTGCTTGAACATACGTTCTCCAGAGCTAGCCCAATCCCCGCACATTCTGGATAACCCTGAAGTTTCCCAGTTCCCCAGCTGGCGGGCTGGGAAGGATAAACGCCCAATGCCTGAGCCAAGGTCTCCCTACATCCAAATCTTAATAAAGTGGTGGCCAATTTTAAACGCCCAATGCCTGAGCCAAGGTCTCCCTACATCTGAATCTTAACATACTTCCTTTCTGGTGTTCTTGCTTGAATAGAAGCAGTGCAGCTTCGCGTCAGACCTTGTTCCTGTGGCCGGTGGCTGAAGCCAGAGTGTACTTTGCCTGACAGCTTCTCCGATACTGCGCAAACCGAGACAGGCAGCAAAAACAGGAGACAAGTCAAGCAACAGGGCCTGTTCAGCTTCCTTCACCAGCTTTCTTTTTAAATACAAAGCACCTGAAGCAATGACGTCATTTTGGATGTCATTGTGGCGCCGAACCGTATTTTAAATGTTTCGCTGAGCGTAAAATATGATAAATATTTATAGTTCAGCTATAGCAGGTTTCACGTTTTCCCGAAAGCTAAATTAAGTGGAGTATTCAGACCACCGATACAAAGCGTGTTCTCCTTCATGGAGAGCACGTGTTGCGGTGGGGGCCTAGCACAAGACACCCCTCTGCTGCTGGGCGGGATCGTTTAGATGGCCAAGGACTATGATTGGGTTCTGTGGGTTGTTGGGGAGAATTGAATGTTGCAAGTTTTGATGGGCAGCCCAGAGGCTATATCTGTTTCTGGCACGCAGCGTGAGCCCCTCTTCGCTGCGTGCAACGGATCACCCGCCCTCCCTCCCAATAATTTAGGCTTCTGCATTGACCTGGCTATGCCTGTCATGGGGTCGTCTGCTTTTGGGGCAGGGGCCTGGTAGGAATTTTTCCATTTGGCTGATTGGCTGGTGCCATTTGGTTTTCTCCTACTGCGTAGCAATTAGTCACAACTTGTAAGGTTGGCAGTTAGGCATTGGTTATAAATTGGTTGGTGGAGGGGCAGGGTTGGCTGTGGCTGCCCCTCCAATGCTGCTGCTGTGTGGGGAATTCTGTTAAAGGAATCCAGGGGCTCACCATGCTTTTGTACGTACCCCCTGGTCAGGAGCTAGGGCCACGCAAGAGCCCCTGGGAACATTAGGGGAGAGGCGAGGGCATGATCCCCTGGCCCCCATTCTCTCCCCAAAGTGTTTTCCCTTTACTGACTTCCTCAAGGCGGGCGGATGTCAGTCTGTCCCCAGGATGGGACAGATAGTCGGAACCAATGCCTAAGCAACCACTCACATTTTGTATTTTAATAAAGCTAAAAATTATGCCAAAAACCTTAAACTTAGATTTTTGTGTGAAGTGTGTGTTATTTGGGGGGTGGCTTGGGGACCTCGACACGCAATAACTAATACCTGATGCAATATATTAAATATATGATAGAGAGATCCCTCTCTTCTCTTTCTCTCTCGTTCACAGACCACACATAGATCTCTCCCTCTCTTCCCAAATGCATCCCTCCCCCAACCACACATATGTCAGAGAGTCAGTAGAGGTTAGAGAGCTTCGGCCATTAAATTCACTGGGTGAACTTGGGCCAGTCACTGTCTCTCATCCTAAGCCTACCTCACAATAAAAAGAGGAGGGGACGACTGAGTTCTTTAAAGGAAAGGTGATATAAATGTATTAAAATAAAATAAAATAAATCTCCCTTTTCCTCTCTCACACAGAGAACACAACGACCTCCCTCTCTCCCTCCCACACAGTGCTATTTTCCCCTAGGGGTACTCTCATTTTGACTCAAGAAAAACCACCATTTTACAGTTCAAATCGGGGGAAATAAATACAGTAAACGGACAAAAGTACAAAGATTCACAAAATGCTTAGGGGTATGCGTACCCCTGCAAACCCGGAAAAAAGCACTGCTCCCACATCACAAATACATGTTCTCTCTCAGACAAATCACCTCAGAATCTCTCTCACAGGTTCTATATGGGGGCATTCAGAAAAACCCCTCGACGGGGCAAAGGGAGCACTTGCCGTCAACTCCATCTAGCTGGTGGGAGGCAGAGGCATGAGTCTGCAAAGATACACCAACTCCTTCCTTGCTTCCCTAGCTTAACTTTTTTTAAAAAAAAATCAAGCCCAGCCCTTTTCAGACTCCCCAGCACAGGCAAACGTGGCCAGAACAAATGGATGACACTCATACCTGAGCATTCTGCCAGGAAAAGAAAAAGAAAAAGAAAATCCACTCTTTTTGTGTATCTTTTTTGGTCTATAGGTCACAACCAGAGAGTTGTTCATCTATAGCGTGGGTAGGTAAACTAAGGCCCGGGGTCCGGATCCGGCCCAATCGCCTTCTCAATCCAGCCCACGGACGGTCCGGGAATCAGCGTGTTTTTACATGAGTAGAATGTGTGCTTTTATTTTATCATCATCATCATCAACCTTTTATTGGCATCAAACAAACATACATACATACAAACAGAAGCGGATTGATACTTTCACAGTGGCACAAACTATGTTTGAAGGGAAAAGAGACAAGACTTGTAAACTTGCAGTACTAGTGGGTAACCATCCCTTGAATCATAAAAAATGGGTGGATAAACACTCAGTTGCCAACTCCCTGTCCCAACTGTTGGGGCATATTCTTCGTACATCTGAGATTGTGGATATTCTATGGCTGCCCACCGGGCCCTACCTGAGGCGTATGGTTATCAACTTTAGATCTAATCACCTACCTGCTTTTATTTAAAATGCATCTCTGGGTTATTTGTGGGGCATAGGAATTCGTTCATTCCCCCCACAAAAAAATACAGTCCGTCCCCCCCCCACAAGGTCTGAGGGACAGTGAACCGGCCCCCTGCTGAAAAGGTTTGCTGACTCCTGGTCTATAGAGTAATAAGGATACTTGAAAGCAGGGTGAGTAAAGATGAATGCATTACCTCTGTCCCCTTTGCCAGTCTCCTCAGATTTCAAAGTTGTGCCCCCCTTCTTGATTTAACGCAGATGAAAAACACCCAGACAGCTTTAAGTTTACAAGTTTCTGACCTCTTGGTTTAACTCTGAACTTATTTTCACCAGTGTGGTTTAGCTGAAATTATTGGAGTCACACAGAATAAGAGAGGGAAGGCGGTTTGACTTAGAACAATATTGTAAATGACTCTGATGTGTTGAGGAAGTCTAAATATCCATGTACGGAGAATATATATATATCCACATCACACACATCCACTAATGCTGGAAGCAAGCCAGTCCAGCTGCCAGACACTTATTGAAAACCATGTGAGCCAAGCTAAAGACCAAATAATTGCTCCAAATGAAAACTGAGAATTCCCATCTTGGAAACAAAAAGCAAAGTCCTGAATTTTGTACTTATGCAAACGCCTTGTTGACATCAATAGGACTTTTTCTGTGACCAAGGAATAGACTCAAATATACTGTTTACACTATGAAAGTTACCTATGGGAATTTTAAAATAACTTGGATATCTGTTGGGTTTTTTTTTTTAACAGTTCTGACATCCCATAATATTTTTTTCTGTTTGAAACAATATACTCCCCCTACTACATATAACTAGCAGTTGGATAGATTGAAGGTTCAACCCTGGTCTGGAGACTGGAGAATTTTCCTACATCAAACGGCCTTCCCTATCTTAAACAACAATCATAATTATACCGTGTTCTGAACTGGTGTAAATCCAGTAATTTAAACACACAGCAGAAATAAAATACTGAGAAACAGAATTACTTGCCACTAACAAAAATTCCATCAATGACTAACATCAAAGACAGAAACAGAGCTAATGCTGGAGTCTTTTTATCCCTGCTCTAATGTTCAGTTCTGATTCCCTTCATTTTGCGTGTTTAGACCTTTTAACCTGACCCTAGAAATAAATTCAGTCAGGACTCAAATTTTGGTTTGGTTTTTGGCAGAATTTAGGCCACAACTTTATTGATTACAATCAAGTGAGTGGTTGCATAGGCTCTGGTTCGACTAGCTCCCTGCACCCTTGCAGGCAGCGCTGAAACAGAGCTCATCGTAGGTCAGCCTAGGGTGAACACCAGGTATAGCAAAAGGCGGGAACCCCCGGCCAATCCGCCACCATGATGAGCCCTGGATTCCGGCACGGGCACAACCCCTTTCAGGGTTGACCAAACCATTGAATCCTTGGATTCCTTTACCAGAATACCCTTCGCATGGGGATGGACAGACCTTTCAGCCACCCCTATCATCTGAACCAGAGCCTATCTGCAACCTTACAAGTTGTGACGATTTGCTACGCGGAAGGCGAAACCCAAGTGACAACAGCCAATCAGCCAAGTGGGGAAAATTCCTGCTGTGCTCCTGTCCCAACGACAGACATAGCAAGGTCAAGCGCAAGCCCTAAATATAGGGAGCGGTGGGTGGGTGTTCCGATGCACTAGCCCCAAGAGGAAGCTCAGGATCACGTGCATAGGCTTAAATAGGTCCCTCGAAGTCCTTTACTTGCGTCCCATAGGTTAGATTAAACCCAGCATCGAGGGACCTACCAATAGGGTGTTGTGGCTATCCAAACGGTCCCACCCACAACAACAACAACAGGGTCTGATTGCCAGGTCGCACCACAACACGTGCCCTCTTTGAGGGAGAACCCGATTTCTCGTCCATCTCAGTTGCCCTAATGGCAGTTCACTGTGTCAATCTCAAGTTATTTCTTTTTCTTTTCTCCAGTAATCTTTCTAATTTTGTGATTAAGGCTAAACACCTTTCCTATCCTTTTAATCTTCACACTTATATCATTTATTAACTTTCTGACTCTTCCCCTGTCTCCCCTCCCCACTCAACATCTGCAGAATCTTAGAATTCATCCACATCGTCCACCTCTCATTCTGACATGTAGCTACTAGAAACAAAGGGAAAGGGGGTTGAAATGCAATCTGTGTAACGGGCAAATCTAGAAGGCTGAAACTCATGTTAACCAGTCTTTTAAAAACATCTTGAAAAGGTAGATTAAGGGCAGAATAGGTTAGTGATATACCAGGGACGGATACAAGAAAACACTAAGATTTTCACTGCATGATAACTGGGCTCAGCAACAGAAAAGGGAATCTTCCTCCAAAAATTATTCTAGACAAGAGTTACTATAGTCCAAAGATAAACTAAGGTGAAAAGGCTTGAGCAATTTATCTGTTTTTCCTATGAAACAACCGATGTCACATTTTCCACCAACAGCATATAACAGGAACGGAAGTTGTATAAAGAAAACTTAAAATCTCAATGCCATGTTATGCTTATTATCAATATTACATTAGTAAACAAACTCATGGCTGGATGGTTTCCTCCAAAACCAACTTTATTTGGTACTGAATATATCCCAATATCCACTCTCACGACACTTCTCTGTTCCTGTGACAGCAATCATCTCATTCTAGTCTGAGGCAAGGTAAAGGCAGGTGGCGCTGTGGTCTAAACCACTGAACCTCTTGGGCTTGCCGATCAGAAGTCCGGTGGTTCAAATCCCCGTGACGGGGTGAGCTCCCGTTGCTCCATCCCAGCTCCTGCCAACCTAGCAGTTCGAAAGCACACCAGTGCAAGTAGATAAATAGTGGGAAGGTAAATGGCATTTCTGTGCGCTCTGGTTTCCATCACGGTGTCCTGTTGCACCAGAAGCGGTTTAGTGATGCTGGCCACATGACCTGGAAAACTGTCTGTGGACAAACGGCGGTTCCCTCGGCCTGAAAGTGAGATGAGTGCCATAACCTCATAGTCACCTTTGACTGGACTCAACCATCCAGGGGTCCCTTTACCTTTACCTTACTTTAGATTGAACCTCTTTTTGTCCCAATGTCATATCCGGCCACACCCGATGGATTTATTATAGCAAGTCTCCACCTGATGTTTTGTTTTATTACAACTGAAAATCATGGAAATGGGAATCTCCCCATCTGAATTACTGGAGCAGGATATAAAGGTAAAGGGACCCCTGACCATCAGGTCCAGTCGTGTCCGACTCTGGGGTTGCGGCGCTCATCTCGCTCTATAGGCCAAGGGAGCTGGCGTTTGTCCACAGACAGCTTCCAGGTCATGTGGCCAGCATGACAAAGCCGCTTCTGGGGAACCAGAGCAGCGCACAGAAACGCCGTTTACCTTCCCGCTGGAGCGATCCCTATTTATCTACTTGCACTTTGATGTGCTTTCAAACTGCTAGGTGGGCAGGAGCTGGGACCGAGCAACGGGAGCTCACCCCATGGCAGGGATTCGAACCGCCGACCTTCTGATCAGCAAGCCCTAGACTCTGTGGTTTAACCCACAGCGCCACCTGGGTCCCCTGGAGCAGGATATAGTTCCAGCTAAAAGAACAGTAACCTGTAAATTAGAGAAGATGGACCTGCAGCAGAAAATAGTGTTGGGTAAGGGTACCTGTTCACCTCTAAACATTGGTTTATTACCCCTTCCAAAACTCCCAAATTATTTGAATTCCTTAACTTCCTCAGCTCATAGATACACCTTTATAAAGGCAAGAATCAATACCTTCCCATCAAATGTGTTGGGAAATAGATTTTCCAATGGACAAATATTGCTCTTATGTGATTTTAATTGTGGAGCACTAGAATCGTTGCATCATATAATTTTTGAGTGTGCTCTTCACTCATCGTCTAGGAGTAAGTTTCTTGCCCCAGTTCTAAAGGGTATTGCCGATGATTCGAACGAAGCCAAACTGAGATACCTACTGAATGATGAAGACCCTTCAAGATCACTTACGGTTGCCAGATTTTTGATCAGCGTCCTATCCCTAAAGAAGAAAAACGGACTTCTGGGCGGCTCGGACTACCCTTTTAAATCATGATTTAGGTTGTAATTATGAGATACCATAATTGATGTCTTTTTATAAATTTATGAACAGAGGGTGATGTTTTGCTGTAAATTTTACTGTTTAGTCTGCTAACTTAAAGTTTTATGGAAGTCTTATTGTTGAAAGTTTAAGTACATATATGTTGTTTTGGGAAATTGTTGCGCGATGGGCCAATGGCCGTAATAATAATAATAAAAAAATATCTTTGTTTTATTGTAAACTATTTTGACTACTTAATAAAGTAATAATATCAAAAACCTTACTTCTTCCTCCTCCAAGCCAGTTAGGTCCCAGAAATAACTTAGTCTCATCTGCAAACGCTTCCAGTTTTCAAGGAACATGGTGGCTGAGAAAGAAAATCCAATTTTAATCAGAAGAGCCAAAATTGATTATTCTGATTACCAGTATGCTGAATATTCAAAGTCTCCTCATATAGATATGCAGCAAATCAGAGCCTGAGTAGTCTAGATTGATGTCTAGAGTTGGTAGAGTATCACCAGCAGCACAGGGAATTTTTCTGAAACGAAGCACTACTTTTTGCCTTACTTGAACATGTTGCCAAACAGTTTCATTGCATGACCTTAAAATTCTAACACTGCATGTAATTGAGAGAAAATTGATAACATGCTTTCCAGAGGTTATATTTTCCCATACCTTGAATAGAACACCAGATCTCATTCAGTCTTGAAAACCTAACACTAATAATTTGGGTGCATTTATCATCATCCATCTTCAAATTCCTGAATATTAGTCTGTTACGGTCATCATGAATGATAACCTATTGGCCTCACTGCAGTCAAGGGAGTCTATTATTATTATTATTATTATTATTATTATTATTATTATTATTATTAATAATCAAAATACACACTTACATATACAAACACATACACATAGAACAAATACACATTTAACACACCTACACATATAGATCTAATTCCAAATACATTTTCATCCATATATTTTTATTACAAAAACTCTTTAGAAATATAGGTTCATTCTAGCCTCCTGTTCGCTTCAGTAAGGCTGAATTTGTACATAATCTCATCCATGGGCTTCCCACTTTATCCCTTCATTAAATTAGACATTTAACATGTTTTCAATATGTATATAGTCTTTCTAAAATGTCACGAGTGGTAACCAGAGAAAAGCAGATCAGGACTTCACTTGCATAGTTGTGGGTCTGCACCGACCTCGCCAGGGTGGTAGCAGGCATAACAGTCATTCACCACCACAATCATTTCCACTGGCTACACATGTGCAATTTCCAGTGCCCAAATATCTGAAAATGTCTATGTATTAGTCCACATATAACATTTTTTTTGTTTTTTTAAAATGCTTTATTGGTTTTTAAACTATATAACAAAATATTAAACAGGTGTTACAGACACAATAAAAATAAACAAACATTCATTCCTTAATTGATACTTGTTTTGTACATCATTTTGTAATGAATTTGATCCTCCCATTATGTTCCCAAACTGAATACCTTAATTACACAAAACAAACTAAAAAATATTTTTTTTTTCTTCCAGTAGCACCTTAGAGACCAACTAAGTTTTTTCTTGGTATGAGATTTCGTGTGCATGCACACTTTCTCCTCGTTGTTCTAACTACTTTAAATTTATAAAGTTGACCTTTAAATTTATAAAGTTGACTTTGCAGAAACTCAATCAAGGCCTGCCAATGGATCGATATTTTGACATTTTTTTTTTTTTACATAAACTCAGTAAATATCCCACTCTGTGGTAAATTTTTCATCTGTAACGCCTCGTAGCCTTGCTGATATTCTTGCTAATTCAACATACTCTCTTAATTTGTTTTGCCAGTCTGATTTGGATGGGCATAGGAAAAACTGAACAAATGTATTTTTTAAAATGGCCTATAACTATTCTAGGGACGCAGGTGGCACTGTGGTATAAACCACTGAGCCTTGGACTTGCTGATTGGAAGGTCGGCGGTTCGAATCCCCGCGACGGGGTGAGCTCCCGTTGTTCGGTCCCAGCTCCTGCCAACCTAGCAGTTCGAAAGCATGTCAAAGCGCAAGTAGATAAATAGATACTGCTCCAGGCAGGAAGGTAAATGACGTTTCCATGTGCTGCTCTGGTTCTGCGGCTTAGTCCTGCTGGCCACATGACCCGGAAAAACTGTCTGCGGACAAATGCCGGCTCCCTTGGCCAGTAAAGCGAGATGAGCGCCGCAACCCCAGATTCGTTCGCGACTGGACTTAACTGTCAGGGGTACCTTTACCTTTACCTTTATGGCTATTCTGTCACACTCTACTAGCAAATAGTATTGCTATTACAAGTTGTGGCTGGGTGGTTTATTTTGCAAAGAACCCCTGGAGAAACTATAGAGCTGCATGGTGCAACCATTGCCCATGCAGGAAATCTACTATGCTGAAGATTCACCTCTTCACCTCGGTGCTTGACACTTGAAAGTCTGTATTTTCAGGACATACCCTATTTTCTTTGATTGCATTTTCTGTACTTTTAAAAACTGTTTTTAATGCTGTATTTTAACTTGTTGTTACCTCACCCCAGAGCAGCACACGGAAACGGCGTTTACCATCCCACCAGAGCGGTACCTATTTATCTACTTGCACTTTCGAACTGCTAGGTGGGCAGGAGCTGGGACCGAGCAACGGAAGCTCACCCCATCGAGGGATTCAAACTGCCAACCTTCTGATCAGCAAGCCCCTGCCCACCATTGCTGCCCACCCACCCACCATTTAGCGTCATCTTATGAATGTTGCCCTATCTAATTGAGGCATATAAGATTCAAAGCAAAACTTACCCCAAAGCGCCATGAAAACGGAGAAAAAGACGGTGGCAGGGTTGTCAAATAAGTGGCTGGCTCGTGCTGTGCCACAAGCACTACTAAGGTTCCAGTAGTCACATGTCTTGTCGCACAGAGGGCACATGGTGAAGGCATTACGTTGGTCACACATCTCCTTGCTATGAAGAGCAAAACCCAAAAGGTCAGAATAACATGTAATCTGCGAGGGAACAGACTTTCATTCAGTGAGAACAGAATGGCAGAAGTTCAGACATCCAGATGGTGGCTAGAGAAGGGAGTATTTATTCAAATTCATTGGTTGTTTTCCTTCTTATTTATCTATTTGAAATATCTGTAGGCCACGTTTCTATTTTTTTTTTTAAAAAAAAATATTCATAGTGGCTTACAAATGAAAACTACGACAAACGGCAGCAGGAACAAAAGATAATTAAGGTCTTGCCCACTTCTTTGCAGAATAAATCAATACAATTTAATTACAAAAAGAAAGTGAAAAATGGCTCCAGTAAGGCAATAAAATTTTTGAGAATCACTAAGAACCACTAAGAAGCATTTCTTCGGGCTTAATGCCAAATGAAATTGAAAAATCATCCTCCTCTAGGTGTGGGAACTTGACAAAATGCTAAGTGGAGGGTGCTATTTAGTGGCACCAAGAAATACGCAGGAGAAGGAGGCTTGAACCCTCCCTTGCCCACCATTTTCCTTGCCCCCTCCCCCTCCCCAGCCATTTCTCCCATGCAAATGATTGCTGCAGGTGGAAGAAAAACGGACGAACACATAGTAGTGTGGAGAAGAAGCAATCTCCGAGTGATAAGTTCTAGGTGGAGTGCTTACCTAGGTTCAGTTTCTATTGGAAGGAGGTCACTGGGGGCTTTTGATATTTCAGAATATCAGAGTTTATACCAGAGGTTGTATTTCCTGCGTCAACTAAGGGAATTTAAATTGCCCCAGGAAGTGTCGATCCAATTTTACAGAGGCATCATTGAAACTGTTCTCGGTAATTCTATTACTGCTTGGTACGGCACAGCCTCCAAGATGGACTAGAAAAGGCTCCAACAAGCAGTAAGAATGGCAGAAAGGGTAATTGGTGCTAGCTTGCCTTCAATAAAGACACTCTATGCTACCTGAGTTAGGAAGAGGGAATTGTCGCAGATCCTTTTCATCCCGGTCATCATCTGTTTGATTTACTTCCATCTGGACATCACTACAGGGCTTTATATGCAAAAAATGGCTAGGCACAGGAACAGTTTCTTCCCTTGCGTCATTAAATTGTTAAATTCGTAGTTATTTAGCGGAAGGGGAGGTCAGTTATGGGTGGGGTTCCTTTGCTGTGTTATTGTATTGTGAGTGGAATAGTGTTGTTTACGTTTATATTGCAATGTAGCCGAAGCAAAATTCCAAGTATGTTGGTACTTGGCCAATACAATTATTCCTATTCCTGTTCCTATTTATTTGCAAATATAAAAGGGTAGACATAGGTGAAGGCACAGCTTAATCCCCAGAGAAAGAGATGCTGTTCCTTTACAAAGCCTCCGAAATCTGGCAAGCCCTCTCTGGTTCTCCGCTTCCTCTCAGCCAATTGTCACATTTGCCACCTCAAACTTAGTTTCTATTGCTTCTTTTCATAAATACCCTCAGCCCTTTCTCTGAACGGTTTTTCCTGTTCAGAACGTCCTGCATCAAGAAGCAGTTAGAAACACATGACCTTTGCATTCTGAGCTATCACAAATCTACCAGCGATACTCAATTTCTCTGAGCAGGACTTACAAGAAACTCCGCAAAATACGAAGAGACCGACACTCAGCGTGAGCAGTTGAAATACAGCGAGCATAAAAGCATGTTTCTCCTTCAAAAGTAACAGTAGCATCGAACCTTTTAAAACTGGGTGGAGAAGCCTTGGACCCGTTCCAGTTTGCATACAGAAGTAATAGATCTACTGATGATGCTATCTCTATTGCTGTTCATACTGTACTGAGTCATCTAGAACAACAGGGAACCTACGCAAGGCTGTTGTTCGTGGATTATAGTTCTGCTTTTAATACAATTTTACCAGACAGGTTATTTTTTAAAATGACCAATCTGGGTATACATCAGAAGATCTGTTTGTGGGTAAGGAATTTCCTGACTGATAGGCCGCAGACAGTGAGAATGGGATCTTACTATTCTTCTACCCTAGTATTAAGCACAGGAGCTCCTCAGGGATGTGTGTTAAGCCCCTTTCTTTATTCCCTGTACACATGTGATTGCACCCCACTGTATAATTCCAACACAATCATCAAATTTGCGGATGATACAACAGTGGTGGGGCTCATTAGTGAGAATGATGAGTCTGCTTATAGGAAAGAAGTACAGGGGTTAATTCAATGGTGTAAAGAAAATAATCTTATGCTTAACACCAAAAAAACCAAAGAACTTATAATTGACTTTAGGAGAAAGAAAAGTGTATTTTTACCATTGCACATAAATGGCGAGGAGGTGGAGAGGGTTGGCAGTTTTAAATACCTGGGCATTTACATCTCCGAGGACCTCTCATGGACTGTAAATATTAATATGGCTGTGAGGAAGGTGCAGGGGAGGTTGTATTTCCTGAGAATGCTCAGGGGATTGAATCTATCTCAGCACCTACTCCTGTCCTATTATCACAGTACCATTGAGAGTGTCTTAACCTATAGTATACTATCGTGGTATGGGAGCAGCTCTGTAACGGATAAAAAAGCTTTACAGAGAATAATTAAAATTGCCCAGAATGTTATTGGGCTCCAACTACCAACCCTGGACGAGATCTTCACGTCTCGCTGTTTGAAGAAGTCACACAACATCCTGAGAGATCCCACCCATCCTGCTCACAACCTTTTTGAACTGTTGCCTTCGGGCAGAAGATACAGGATAATGAAAACTCGAACCACACGCCTTCTGAATAGTTTCTATCCAAGAGCTTTGATTGCACTTAATAATGATCTCAGGGTCAGTAGTAAGTAATAGTAAGCAGTGAGTAGTAAGGAATGAGACAGGCTTTTAGGTTATGCTATGCTTTTAATAGGTTATGTTATACTCTGGATTATGTTATGTTTTAATAGATTATGTTTTAATAAGGATGAGAGTGTTGGAGATATGTGCAAATGTGTATGGTAAATCCGGTCTTTGGGTGTTTGATTTTCGTTGTTGTGTATACTGTGTATATACGGACAATGACAATAAATAAATCTAAATGGACTTCCAAATATTCTTGAATGACAGCTCTCAATATACCTAGTTTGGCCACATCTGGAGGGCCAAAGTTCATCACCCCTCTTTTAAAATACAAAAACAACATTCTTATGGCAAGAAGACAGCAGAGGGTGCTACAGATACAGTTTTGCCAAAAACTCCACCACTTTAGATATTATAAGAGAGTATTTTTGTAAGACAAGGAAATTACATTCTTGTTGGAAAGGTGGGGCCTTTTTTGTACCCACAGTAATGTTACTTTCAGTACACCTCGCCGAATGATAGCACAGTTTCAGAATGTACAATACGGAGTTAAAGGACAGAAGTCACATTTATAGTGTAACTGGGAAACTGCACAGCTTCTAATATGTTTGCTTGTCTTTCACCAAGATTGCAAAATCACTACAATATTTATTTAATAGCAATAATTGTGACCACAATCATCATGCTTACAGTAGCTAGGCATTGTTCAGAGAACATTAAGGTGAAGGTACTCCTGAGGAGACGCGGATGGCGCTGTGGGTTAAACCACAGAGCCTAGGGCTTGCTGATCAGAAGGTCGGGGGTTTGAATCCCCGTGACGGGGTGAGCTCCCGTTGCTCGGTCCACCTAGCAGTTTGAAAGCACGTCAAAGTGCAAGTAGATAAATAGGTACCGCTCCGGCGGGAAGGTAAACGGTGTGCAATCTTACCTAGGAACGTCACTTTCAATGGTTAAGCATCCGTACAGGAACACGATGATTCCAACTACCGAGGATGGAATAAGAAACTCTGTGTACAAGCCCAGCCAGGCAAAATACATTCCAATTTTTTCTCCAAAATACTTTCTAAAGAAAGAAAACATAATGTAAATTTCAAAAGACTGTTAACAGTCCTTCTAGGGTTTCCTCAACAGTATCAATGTCTTTTTACAAACAGTTCGGTTAACCACCCATTGTAAAACAGATAAGTAAAACTGCTTTGATGTGCAAGATATGAAAAGAAAGTGAACTCGCTTTTTGCTATGGACTCATCTACCATCCCCTGGTATGTCCCGGGTAGTACCTTAAGGTCCTCAAATAATAATTTGTTGGAGGTCCCGAGCCAGAAGGATGCTAGGTTGCCTTCAACTAGGGCCGGGGCCTTCTCAGTACTGGCCCCGACTTGGTGGAACAGTCTATCACAAGAGACCAGGGCCCTGCGGGATTTGGCATCTTTCCGCAGGGACTGCAAGACGGAGCTGTTCCACCTGGCCTTTTAACCCTGATGTTTCCTTCTTTTGGTGTGATTGGTGGGCTACTTAAAAATGAGGCTGCAGTTTAGATTTAATTTTAAATTGTATTTTAATCTGTTATTTTAAATTGATCGTTTTTATGTTTTTTTTGTTGTGATTTTATTGGTGTTAGCCGCCCTGAGCCCGGTTTGGCGGGGAAGGGCGGGGTATAAATAAAATATTATTATTATTATTATTATTATTATTATTATTATTATTATTATTATTAATCACATACTGGGCTACACAAATGCTACACCATGGAATAGCCCCTCATCTTGCAGTATCTGCTTAGCCTCTGCACCAAACCCAAAAGGTTCTATACTTGAGTGATCTCGATTAAGGCAGGGTAGACATCTAGATATGTCAGGGGATCCTCCGGAGGCAGCGGGGAGCCAGCTGAGGTGGAGGGAGGGACCCCTGATGTTTAAGGTACCCAGCACCACCAGAGAAGCCCAGAGACTTCCTGTGGGAGCGACAGGCAGGGAGAGAGTTCTGTGGTGGAAGGGCAGTCAGAAGTTGCAGAGTCCCGACACCAACTCAGCAGTTCAGGGACGGAGGGGGAATCGGTAGTTCCGTCGCCCCAACTATGGGAGGAGGAAAGGAGGAGACTTGGTTGTTTTGTTGGGGCACCACTTCCGGAATCTGAGAGTGACTAAGACGGCCATGGAATTTGAGCTCTGACTTGTACATATCTGTATAACAAACTGATGTAAATATACAGATTCTGAGTCATCGCCTTTTACTCGTGAGGAGCACCACTGGACCCTTACAGGTATCAAATCAATGAAGGAAATCTACTCTAGCACGACCCTCTTATGGGCAGTGCTGTCAAGTATCCCATTTTCACCGGGAATCTCCCTTATTTCAAGCAGTTTCCCGCTGCTATCCTTTATTTTTTATATCCCTTTAATTTCCCGTTTTTTCAAAGGAAGCAGCTCCTTTCCCTCCCCCTGCTGGCCAGAGACTGGGAAGACCTCGCCTCCTGGCAGCCTCAAAGCAAGCGGGAGCCATTTCCTGTGTTTACAGGCGTCGTAGCCCACGGGCAGCGTTTCCAAAATACAGTAAGCCCACTGCGGGCGTTCACACCAGTGCCGCCCACTTTTGCTTCTGGCTCCACCCACCACTGCCATGTGACTGTCCCCGGGATAGGTGAGGCTGCTGATCCCTTATTTTCAAATCCGAAACTTGACAGCTATGCTTATGGGTGACCTACCGACTTAATTCCCAGGCTAACATCTCTTTTCCTGGCGTAAATGGGCAGCACAGTTTTCAGCCCCCATTGCCAGAATGCTTTACTATAAGATCAAGGGAAGTTCTAGGGTATTTCACGCCATGCAGCAGCCTGGGATAGCAAAAAGATGTTGGCCAGCCCTGCTTATTCCCTTTTGGCAATACACAATTGCTGGCATTTATTTATTTTTTTCTAATTTTTTCTAATTGCCAAGTATCTTCTCTGAGGGTTTGCCGGAAAGGTTACATTCATCTGTTCAGTGAGCAGTAAATTTATAGACAAAGAAGTTTGAAACAATCAAGTTCCTTTAAATATTTAGGAGGGGGGGAAATTAGGACATGTTTATGTATTATTAAACACAGCATTATAATTGTTAACATTGTCGTGTTGTCAACGTATCACTTAGTCATACCAGATTAACCAGAACAGACAGATATTATAAAGGCTTAAGATCTGCTTTAGACAAAAGAATGAGCGATGAGCATGAACGGAGAAACAGACAGAGAAAGAGAGAGAGAGAAAAAAAAACACAGATAAAGCCATAACAAGTGGCAAGTGCGTCTAGTTGCTAATCCTAGATAGTTCATGCTTACGCTTGGGAAACGATGGATGACATTTAAACCCTAGCAATTTTCAGCTCATTTGCAATGCATTAGACATTAATTGTCTCATTTCTATTCCCCCTGTATCACAAAGTTAGAACTAAAGAGATCTTTATAAAACTGTAAGAGTGAAAAAGCTCAGGATTGGACATTCTCTTTTGTTTGCATGATTCAGATCATTGTGCCTTGTACTCTCAACAAGTTCTCTTCCCCTGTAGATGTGTCTGGTATTTTATTTTATTTCATTAAGCAAATAAAATTTGAAGAAGCCTCAGAAAAGAAAAGAGCAAAATTGTAAAAAGGTTGGCATTCGGAGCATAAAGTCCAATTAGTTTTGTTTCTAAATCAAGAGATCCATGGTATTTTGGAGGGACCTGCCTCTTCTGAGTCCAAGCAATGTGGTCCAGAATTTAAATCAATATTTAAGATGATTTGCCAGAGAGACAGAAACAAGATGTACAGAACATGGAAAAACAAAACAAAAAAATTAAAATTAAAAAATTCCTTCCAGTAGCACCTTAGAGACCAGCTAAGTTTGTTCTTGGTATGAGCTTTCGTGTGCATGCACACTTCTTCAGATACACCAAAACAGAAGTCACCAGACCCTTATATGTAGTGAGAGAGGGAGGAGGGGTATTACTCAGAAGGGTGGTGGGAATGGGGGATTGGCTGATGCGTGTGGAAAACCTGTTGATGACTGTTAATGACTGCAATTAGTCTTAAAGGAAAAAGCAAGGGGTGAGATGGCTAAAGATAGCTTTGTCATGTATAATGAGATAAGAATCCAATGGCTTTGTCCAGACCAGGTCTCTCCATGGTTTTTAGTCTGGTAATGAGTTGCCGACAAAGGTTTGTATAGTTAAATCTATGGTTTTCCCAGTAGTGATGTATGGAAGTGAGAGCTGGACCATAAAGAAGACTGAACGCCAAAGAATTGATGCTTTTGAATTATGGTGCTGGAGGAAACTCTTGAGAGTCCCATGGACTGCAAAAAGATCAAACTTATCCATCCTTAAAGAAATCAGCCCTGAGTGCTCACTGAAGTTGAGGCTCCAGTACTTTGGCCACCTCATGAGAAGAGAAGACTCCCTGGAAAGGACCCTGATGTTGGGAAAGATGGAGGGCACAAGGAGAAGGGGACGACAGAGGATGAGATGGTTGGACAGTGTTCTCAAAGCAACTAGCATGAGTTTGGCCAAACTGCGGGAGGTAGTGGAGGATAGGGGTGCCTGGCGTGCTCTGGTCCATGGGGTCACGAAGAGTCGGACACGACTGAACGACTGAACAACAACAACAAAATGAGTTGCAATTCAGCAACTTCTCTTTTCAGTCTATTTCTGAAATTCCTTTGTAATAAGACAGCTACTTTGAGATCTTGTATAGAATGTCTGTGGGGTCACGAAGAGTCGGACACGACTGAACGACTGAACAACAACAACAACAACAATAGAATGTCCTGGGAGATTGAAGTGTTCTCCTACTGGTTTCTCTGTCTTGTGATTCCTGATATCAGATTTATGTCCATTTACCCTTTGGCGTAGGGTTTGGCCTGTTTGTCCAATATAGAGAGCTGAAGGGCACTGTTGGCATTTGATGGCATACACAATGTTAGAAGATGAGCAATTAAATAGTCCTGAGATGGTATGTTTGATGTTGTTGGGGCCAGTAATGGTGTTGTCTGGGTTTATGTGGCAGCAAAGTTGGCATCTGGGTTTATTGCAGGCTCTGGTACCAGTGTCCATGTTGCGTCCTGTTGTTGTATTATTGTGGGTGAGGAGTTGTGACTAGAACATGGAAAGATCTTTAGGAGATCAGCAGCAAAACCCTACTTATATATGTTCAAAAGTACAGTTCACTGAGTTTACTTGCAGAGCAAAGGGCACTGTCAAAAGTGTTTTGTGTTTTTTTTTTTTTATAAAAAGCAGGTATAAATACTCACCGAGAGTTAATTAAGGCACAACCCACAATAAATTATCCTATGTATGACCCATTACTTCCGTTTCAGTGTATCTGAAGAAGTGTGCATGCACACGGAAGCTCATACCAAGTACAAACTTAGTTGGTCTCTAAGGTGCTACTGGAAAGAATTTTTTATTTTATTTATTTTGACCATTGGAATTGAGTCAGGCACAGGGTGTATCAAAGGTACAAAGATATACAGAGCGAAATGCTCTTGTTTTCCCATAACATTAGACCTCATTGTCACTTAATTAAGTTGATAGGCCATAGATTCAGGAAAACCAAAGGGAAAATGCTTCTTCATACAACCAATAATTAATTTAGGAAATTTGCTTTCTCGCGATGTAGCTGGATTGAAAAGAGGATTGGGCAAATTCATGGAGATGTCTGGCGATGCCTGTTAACCAAGAGAGCCAAATTTAACATCCAAGGTCAGAGGCAATATGCCATTGGGTAGCAATTGCTGGAGACAACCATGGGCGGAGGGTTAGAGGGTTCGACTGCACGCTCTGCTGGGGAGTTTCCTAGAGGTGTTGAGCAAAGTGGTGAAAGGGTTTGCTGGACTGGAATGGCAACCCAAATTTGAATAAAGAAGGAGTTGAGGGATAATAAAAAGGGGGGGGGAGAGATGCATTTTACATGCATGGGCCATCTGGAACAGCATTTTGATGTGTGACATAGACTGGAAAGAATTTGAAATGCCTTTAGGACAGAAAGGGGCAAGATTTTTAAAAAATACACTAAATGTTGCTGAGTCACCTATTTGGGATGCTTATTTGGTTTCTTGCATACCTCTGTCCCAGCCTCTCTCTTTCAACCTCCCACATTCACGCAACCATGAGTCATATGGTGCGCGGCTACTTACCTGTGTTACACAACAGAATGGTAAGGAGAAGTCAGATCTGTTGCAAGACCTGGCAAAAGGTAACTAGAAAAGCTCTGGCAGGAGCAGTTCTTGAGCACAGGAGGGGGAATCCAAATGCTGTCTCATAACTTCACTCCGCCTGGGTGCTGCCTTACAGACGCATGCCTCCGTGTTGTGGTTTTCAAACTTCCTATTTGCAGGGAACCCTTTCCACACGGACCTGTTTGCGGATCCTGTACTTCCTGCAGGATGCACCGCTGAATTATGTTCTAGGCTACACTCTCAGTCTCAACAACTTGCTAGCTAGGCCTGATGCTCCTCCAGCATGGAAGTGAACTGCTGATGCAACAAGAGATTGCTCTTTTCCTCCAATGGCCATTCCCTGCATTTCCCTGCTCAGTGCTGAGAAAGGGGAACATGGGCTGTGTGTGAATAGGGTGGGGGGTGGGTGGACGTTTGTGGCTGGTGTGGGGGCTGCCCCTTCTACGTTTGCCTTTGGCCCTGTTCACTGCCCATAGGGACTGTGGCCCACAGTTTTTAAAAGGTTATGCATCTCTAGATTATATAACCAAACATTTGAATTAATGGAAGTTCTTTTTACACACTATTTAAACATGATGATGGAATTACAACAGCCCTGGTTTCTGATTTGATCGTGGAATGTCCCTATTTCCCACACCAGTGTTGTTGTTGCTGCTGAGCTCAAGGAGGAGGATGAAGTGAAGGCGGTGAAGGTCCTGTGTGAGTGTCTGGAGGCGGTTGGAGGATGGATGGCGGCTAATGGATTGAGGTTGAATCCTGACAAGACAGAAGTATTGTTCTTGGGGGACAGGAGGCGGGCAGGTGTGGAGGACTCCCTGGTCCTGAATGGGGTAACTGTGCCCCTAAAGGACCAGGTGCGCAGCCTGGGAGTCATTTTGGACTCACAGGTGTCCATGGAGGTGCAGGTTAATTCTGTGTCCAGGGCAGCTCCATCTGGTACGCAGGCTAGGACCCTACCTGCCCGCGGACTGTCTTGCCAGAGTGGTGCATGCTCTAGTTATCTCTCGCTTGGATTACTGCAATGTGCTCTATGTGGGGCTACCTTTGAAGGTAGCCCAGAAACGACAACTAATCCAGAATGCGGCAGCTAGACTGGTGACTGGGAGCGGCCGCCGAGACCACATAACACTGGTCTTGAAAGACCTACACTGGCTCCCAGTACGTTTCCGAGCACAATTCAAAGTGTTGGTGCTGACCTTTAAAGCCCTAAACGGCCTCGGTCCAGTATACCTGAAGGAGCGTCTCCACCCACATCATTCTGCCCGGACACTGAGGTCCAGTGCCGAGGGCCTTCTGGTGGTTCCCTCACTGCGAGAGTCCAAGTTACAGGGAACCAGGCAGAGGGTCTTCTCGGTAGTGGCACCCACCCTGTGGAACGCCCTCCCACCAGATGCCAAGGAGAAAAATAACTACCAGACTTTTAGGAGACATCTGAAAGCAGCCCTGTTTAGGGAAGCTTTTAATGTTTAATAGATTGTTGCATTTTAACATTCTGTTGGAAGCTGCCCAGAGTGGCTGGGGAAACCCAGCCAGATGGGCGGGGTATAAATAAATTATTATTATTATTATTATTATTATTATTATTATTATTATTATTATTATTATTAGCCTGCTTGGGCAGCTCATAGCAAGCAGCTGTTGGAGAGCAGGAGAGGCTATGGCTCAGTCTTGTGTGATGGGCCGGCTCTGAGGGGCCGGCAGAGGACAGGGCTGCCCTGGGCGGTGAAGAAAGTTGGAGCACAGCGCAAGGAGTCTTGATTTTTTTATATATATAAAAAATGCTTTGTGCATCTGCGCCTAATCTTTCCCCTTTCTAAAATTTGTTTATTGATGTGTGTTTTCCAGTCTACCAAAGAATAAAATCAAATAAAATCAGGATTAAGGGGTTTTCTCAGGACAGTGTAGGGTGTGTGTGCTGTGTCCCATTGATATAGTGGTGGTGGAAATGACAGGGTCACAATATATGGGAGGTTGAGGAGGGTCAGTTGCAAGGGAGTGAGAAATGTCCCTATTTTCATCTGAGGAATGGGGGGGGGTATGGAACTGAGCAGTTAATTGTACTGGGTGGTAAATATTTTCCTAAACAGAAAGAGGAAATCCCTTTGACTGCTAGGAGACGGGGATGCAAAAGTCTCTCGATGACTTCGCCTCTCAGAATCTAACTCAGAACCTTCGAATCACCTTTCATTAATGTCACCTTTCATTAAATCTTCTGCAATAAAATCTGTGATTTAGTACGATGGAAAGGGAGAGGCTAACCGCCCACCTCCCGATGCAAGGCCCCACTGACCAGAATCATCCCCTAGTGAAAACCAGTGCAACTTTCCCAGTTTTGCCAAAGAAGGAACTTCACAATTTTGCCAAGAAGCCGTTGCTGCGCAATTAATTACCTTACAAGATCAATAGGCTGAAACTTGTAAAACGATCCATATCGTGCCCATTCTTGATACAGCAGCTGTGGGGGGAAGGAAATAGATACACTGTTGATATACTGCATTTAAATGACCCCCCCCCAAGGAAGTTTCAGGGCTTAAATGGAGCCATGTCTGAGTCCCATGAGATGTGAGCTCAGGTTCGAAACCTGAACATGCTCCAGAACATGCAAAATAATCACAAAAAGCGTGTCATGTAGCACATATATGAACAGCTGGATTAAAATGCAGAGTATCTGAGGAAGAAGATGCTTGCTATGTGGAGAAAGAAGGCCCAACACCCCTCTTTCAAAATTAACCACTGACGTTAATTATCAGACAAAGCAAGTCACCCCTCTGCTGCTGGGTGGGTTAGTCTAGATGGCCACTACTGTGATTGGGCTCTGGCTGTCATTGCGGAGATTCATATGTTGCAATTTGTTGATGGACAGTCCAGAGCCTATAAATGACCCTGCACTCAGCGTCGGAGCCCTCCTGGCTTCGTGCAGCGGATCGCCCGCCCTCCCGCCCTGTCATTAGGCCTCTGCATTGACCTTGCTATGCCTGTCATGGGGTCGTCTGCGTTGGAGCAGGGGCCTGGTAGGAATTTTTCCACTTGGCTGATTGGCTTGTGCCATCTGGTTTTCGCCTACTGCGTAGCAATTAGTCACAACTTGTAAGGTTGGTGGTTAAGCATTGGTTATAAATGGGTTGAGGAGGGGCAGAATTGGCTGTGGTTGCCCCTCCTATGCTGCGAAGGGGCAGGTTGGCTGTGGCTGCCCCTTCAAGGCTGCTGCTGCAAGGGGAATTCCGTTAAAGGAATCCAGGGGCTCACCATGCTTGTCCGTTTCCCCTGGTCGGGGGACAGGGCCCACGCAAGGGAGAACGGGCGCACATTATCTCCCCAAAGCGTTTTCCCCTATACTGACTCCACAGGCGGGTGGATGTCAGTTCTGTCCCCAGAGGGACAGATAGTCTTAACCAATGCCTAAGCAACCACTCACTTATTTTGTATTCAGTTAGTTGTGGCCAAATTAATGCCAAAAACCTTAAACTTATATCTGGTGTGAAGTGTGTTTTACTTGAGGGGTGGTTTGGGGACCTCGACACGCAAAGCTATTCAGCTGACAGTAAGGCTTCAATCACTGAAATTTCTTTCTCACTGATTCACCTGCCTTATCTCAATGCCACGCCAACACTGCTTACTTTTCTACAGTCAATAAAATTCTGGTCCGTTTCAATAGGTTGTGTTCTGGTTATTTGCCCTGGCACCTTGACAGGGGTTGGGGTGGCACCTGACTTGCAATGGGGTTTATTGCCACTTAGTGTGCTTCAGATAATCCCGAGTCTATACACAATACAATCTTGGGTTGTAATCTAAGCAAATAAACCCAAAAAGGCTAAACAGGAAGGGGCAGAGTAGGGACTAGATAAATAATGTGCATTTATTTGTCGTTTGTGACCCAGGTGGCGCTGTGGGTTAAACCACAGAGCCTAGGGCTTGCTGGTCAGAAGGTCAGCGGTTCGAATCCCCGCCACGGGGTGAGCTCCCGTTGCTCAGTCCCAGCTCCTGCCCACCTAGCAGTTCAAAAGCACGTCAAAGTGCAAGTAGATAAATAGGTACCGCTCCAGTGGGAAGGTAAACGGCGTTTTCGTACGCTGCTCTGGTTCGCCAGAAGCGGCTTTGACATGCTGGCCACATGACCCGGATGCTGTACGCCGGCTCCCTCGGCCAGTAACGCGAGATGAGCACCGCAACCCCAGAGTCATCCACGACTGGACCTAATGGTCAGGGGTCCCTTTAGCTTTACCTATCTTATAGTTTACCCAGCTGAAAGCAGTGGGGCTTGCATTCCAAATAAACATTGTCAAATCGGGCTGCATGCCCTGGACACAACTATAACTGAATAGGGTTTACAATAAATTCAGACAAGGTGTCAGTGGAAGTTCTGAATGAATGGCACACCCCTTATGTACCGCGTGTGTTCCAGTTTCCTGGCAACTGTTCCTCACACATCATTGCTCCTCAATGACCTTTCCAGGGTATCGTCTTTTAAAACAACTACCGGTATGTGCAGGCTATGTAATCCAACTAAGTCATATACAGAGACGATCCACTAGAATCAATGAACGAGTTAGTCAACACCAGGGATTTCGGTGAGTTTACTGAACTGGGTCCCCCCCCCAAAAAAATGACCCCGAATTTTTTGAATTTTATTGACACGGATGCTACATTTATGTTGTATTTTATGCTGTTTTAAAGCTGTCTTTTAAGTCGCTTTTAATCAATGTTTTTATATTTGCTGTTAGCCGCCCTGAGCCCGATTTTTTAATCGGGAAGGGCGGGGTATAAATAAAACTATTATTATTATTATTATTATTATTATTATTATTAATCTTAGGAATAATAATAATAATATTTATTATTTGTACCCCGCCCATCTGGCTGGATGCAACCTTGTCCAATCTTAAACATGATTACTATTGGAACTTGCATCGGAGCAAACATGGATAAAATTGCACTGAAAAGAAAATTAAATGCCCACTATTCTGCATACTGCAATGAGTAAGGTTCGTTACTGACTTATAAGAATGATAATATATTGTGAGATAATTATGTATTTCTAGTATATATTAAAACAAACAATAGGGGCAGCCTGCGTAGCCACCTATCAAGATGGGAAATGTTGCTGAAAATATTGGAGTTGCAGCTTTTCTATAGAACAGGTGAAACTCGAAAAATTAGAATATCGTGGAAAGGTTCATTTCTTTCAGTAATTCAAGTGGAAGGGACCAGCACAATATGTAATGGAAGAATGGTACAAAGAGGTTTGGGATATAGCTATTAATGATAAATTAACATGTGTCATTAAAGTAAGATGGGGAATACCCCAAATTAACAATCTCAACTTTGGGGTTTTCATCAGCTGCACGCCATAATCATCACAATTATAACAAGCAAAGGCTTGACATATCTCGCTTTGCATGTCCTGAGTCTATCTCATATATTCAGCTCCAGTAGCTAATGAAAACAATTGCTTACATAAATGGACTTTTCCACGATATTCTAATTTTTCGAGTTTCACCTGTATATTTACAATGAGAATTGTTGGGACAAAACGACTCACTGCCTCTTCTTTTTAAGGAATATTATTGCAATGTTGAAAAGTGCTTGCCTCTCTTGTCATTATTTCGGCAGTGACTGTGAAAATTTTTTTTTGATTAATTCATATTTCCCCCTCTTGATCTCATTCTCAACTGGCTTCCTTTGTAGCCAAAACTGAATTGCATTCATTGATGGGATTCCTTATTTTTTTTTTGAGATCGCCCAGCCAGCTAATCTGGGAATTGTTGTCCTCAGGCACATCATCACACAGATAAATCTAACCGGCCATGGATCATTGTGATCCATCACGCTCACTAGTTTGCTGGCATCCGGAGAAAACAAGAAAGCTGAACCGGTATTAGTGAGAGCAAGTGCACCAAGACGGATTAAATAAGAATGTTCTCACTATTAAATCATTTTTAAGGAAATATCCCATTGAGGCTGAACCAAAGTTTCGTAAAATCACTGGTTTTCCTGAATTCTGCGTTTCATTTGACACAGAGGGTAGGACCTGAACCAAGGGATTCAAATTGCAAGAAAGGAAACTAAACATCAGGAAGAATTTGCTGACAGCAAGAGCTGTTGGACGGTGGAAAGGTGGCAGATTCTGCATCACTGGAGGTTTTTAAGCAGAGTTGGATGACTCTGTCATGAATACATTGCAGGGGGTTGGACTAGATGACCCTCGGGGTCTGTTCCAACTCTGCAGTTCTATGAATATTTGCATCGTTTGTTTTTTCCCACAACAAGAACCCGAAGGTGGTTGATTAGGACTGGCCTTTGCTTAAACTGGTAGTGTGATACAAAATTGGTTTATTTTACAGTGAAACATTACCAAATAAGACATAATAACAATGGAAGATTAACAAGTTAATTTATGTTTATATTTTGTTAATTGATCAAATGGATCTATGTATTATTAAACAAGTTTTTTTGGGGGGAGGACTGGCCTTTGCTTTATGAAAGGGATGCGGGTGGTGCTGTGGGTTAAACCACTGAACCTAGGGCTTGCCGATCAGAAGGTCGGCGGTTTGAATCCCCACAACAGGGTGAGCTCCCATTGCTCGGTCCCTGCTCCTGCCAACCTAGCAGTTCGAAAGCACATCGAAGTGCAAGTAGATAAATAGGTACCGCTCAGGCGGGAAGGTAAACAGCGTTTCCGTGCGCTGCTCTGGTTTGCCAGAAGCGGCTTAGTCATGCTGGCCACATGACCCGGAAGCTCCCTCAGCCAGTAACGCGAGATGAGCGCCGCAACCCCAGAGTCGTCCGCGACTGGACCTAACGGTCAGGGGTCCCTTTACCTTTAACTGCTTTATGAGTTGGTACACAAATCTTAATCAAGGGGGCTTCCTTACAAGAAAATAAAACCCCGCTAGTGTCAGTCTACCTTTGTCTGAGGGCCACACACTACAAGGAAATGGAAGCTGCATTATGTACCTTAAAGGAAACAGCATCAAAAGGGTATGGGGTTGAAAAACCGTTTTTTAAAAAAAATGTCTCCCTTCACTTTAAACCTGATCAGGGCATTTCAGGAAATTAAACACTGAAACTATTCAGGTTCAGATAGAAAACAGATGATGTTATACGTAGAAATTCTATAGTCAAGTCTTACGGCTGGGCCATAGAAACATGTGTGAGCAATCAATGCAGTATTTCTGGAAAGGACCTTTTATGTTTTTAATACTTAACACTTCATAAGAGGACCTAAATGGGCAGGTTAAGGAGAAGGGCAGCCCAACTTCTGGGGGTGAATATTTTTCCAGGCACTAAGTCTTTTTAAAGTAGCGTTTCCACTTTTTGCTGCGATATCCAGTTAGTCCTTGCAAGATTAGCTGCTATGTCAGCATTTTGCCCTCCAGAAGAAAGTTCCAGCTACCTTTACTTGGGGAGGACACAGATAAAAAACGACGGATATATTTATTCAGGCTTTACGCGCCTCCATTTACTGATGGCTTATGGATCTCTGACAACACGTTATCCATTTGTGGATTTTCAGCACCCCTTAGTGGCCAGATGCTGTGTTGCAAAACTCTCCTGGGGGGGGGCAATCCCACCAGGAAACTTTCCTGTCCATTTGGCACATTTAGCAACTTGCAGTATTCAAGGAGCCTGGCAATCTTTCACCGTTCAGGATGGAAAGCAAGGCAAACAAGGGGAAGACTCACCGCAAGGTATGGTGCAGTGGTAAGCAAGACCTCTGAGACTTCAGAAAGGCAGCTAAAACACGCACCAGCGGCCTGACTAACCTTTTGTCGAGGAAGTTCAATCTGAAGAAATGTGGAACATTTTCACCCGAGCGAATAAAAGCAAATGGACCACTAGGAATTATTAGGAAATGAGATGGCAGCGAACAAGCTAATGTTGCTGTATCAACCTACAGTTGTGGCCAGTGCTTTTGTTTCTTTAAAAAAAAAAAAGTTTAGGGGTACTGTCATTTTGACTCAAGAAAATCACAGTGTTATAGTTCAAATTGGGAAAAATAAATACAGTAAATGGACAAGAGTACAAAGATTCACAAAATGTTTAGGGGCATGAGTACCCCTGCGGCCCCCCCCCCCCCGAAAAAAAGCACTGGTTGTAGCCACATTTAGAAAATACATATACAGGCATGGGGTCGGCCATCCCATTTCAAGGAAGATGTTATGGACTAAAAGAAGAATATCGAAAATGAATGGCCATCTCCTTTAGAGTTATATCTCAGGTTGCGTTCACTGAGGGTTACGCGTTTTCAGGTTGCACTCCGCACCAAACCTGGAAGTACCAGAATGAACGGCGCGCACTCATGCTCAGAAGCGCTAAATCGTGCTTTGTGCATGCGCAGAAGTGCCAAATCATTACCAGTGCGTGCGCAGATGCGGCGCTGCGGCTTGTGAACGTGCCTCCTGCACGGATCACGTTCGCAACCCGAGCGTCCACTGTATTATGAAAAGTTAAAGCATTTAGCTGAGGAAAATGAGAGCCAAAGTATAAATTAGGTTATTCATGCTTTTTAAAAAGTACTTAATGTGGTTTTAAGGGGGGCGGGAATATGTGGGACTCTGATCTGGAATATGCTCCCAATCCGGATAAGGGCCCTATTATTACTGTTATTATATTTTCATTTATACGAGGCCTTTTCCCCTGACAGGGACTCAAGACAGCTTACATATAAATTAAGAACAGGTAAAAACTTGAGGGGGGGGATCATTAAAAAACAAATAAATATTAAACTATAGCAGCTTCTGAGAATCCCCCGGAAAAATAATCTCTCAGAGGACCTGTTGATGGCATTTTACCATTGTACGGTTGAGAGTGTATTAACTTATGGTCTGTGTGTGTGGTTTGGGAGTTGCACGGTCAGGGGAAAAACAATGCTGTCCAGGGTTGTAAGGACTGCGGAGAGAATAATTGGGTGCCCTCTTCCCACCTTGGATCAAATCTATGCCTCCAGGTGCCAGAAGAAAGCTGGAGAGATAGTGCAGGATAGTGCGCACCCCGGAAACGATCTCTTTCAGCTTCTGCCTTCTGGAAGAAGGTACAGGGTTATAAAGACCAGGACTAGCCGCCTGAGAAACAGTTTCTATCCAAAAGTGATTTTGGTTTTAAACGCAGTGTAAGGCAGTCTCTACGGGAGTATCTGTATTTAGTAGTGGGGCATCAGAGTTTTTAGGGGGGTAACCAGGTGCAGATTTTTCAATTTCATTGTTCTGTATGGGACAATGACAATAAAGATTATCGTATCGTATCTTATCGTATTCTTCTTGAACCCCCTTCCCCTGCTATCTTCCCCCTAAAGTTCTGTAAACAACTAAGGGAATTTTCAGTAGCAATTTTCTGCACTGGGAGCAAATTCCAGACTGTTTTAAATGCTTCATCTTCTCTTGCTACCTTCCAGTGCAGGAAATGGCCTGGGCATATAAATGACCCATAACCTTCCTTCTTCTTTTTTCTGAAATCAATGCATCACTCCCGTTCCTCTCCAATTATGAAACTAGTAGTTCTGCTTTTGTTTCTTTATTAGAATGGGATATAACGCTGGAAGCAACTATGGCAGATTGGTTTTTTTTAACAGGCAACTTTCATAAATTATATCTATTTGACCATTTCTACAAACAGTTATGAGGGATGCGGGTGGTGCTGTGGGTTAAACCAGTGAGCCTAGGGCTTGCCAATCGGAAGGTCGGCGGTTCAAATCCCCACGACGGGGTGAGCTTCCGTTGCTCGGTCTCTGCTCCTGCCCACCCAGCACGTCAAAGCGCAAGTAGATAAATAGGTACCGCTCCGGTGGGAAGGTAAACGGCATTTCCATGCGCTGCTCTGGTTCGCCAGAAGTGGCTTTGTCATGCTGGCCACATGACCCGGAAGCTGTACACCGGCTCCCTCGGCCAGGAAAGCAAGATGAGTGCCACAACCCCAGAGTCGGACATGACTGGACCTGATGGTCTGGGGTCCCTTTACCTTACAAACAAGTTATACTGAAGACACCCGGTGGAAGAATAACACAGAGGTCATAGCAACACAATATTGTTGTGAGTTTGGGGGGGGGGGTTCTCCCTGCATGATGCCTGCGTTCCCTGTAATTCTTGGGGTCCTGGAGGATTCCATTGTTGACTTGGCCAGGCAAGTCTCTTGGTGAGTTAAAGGCTATAAGTATGGTTAGTATAAGAAAGGTAGATGCTTTGTGGCAGATGGTCCTCCTACCTCACCTGGCTGGTAGTAAGGAAGACAAAAGCCAGCATGGGATGTGTGTGAGCTGGGCTAGAAGCAGGCAGAAGCCAGAGAGGGAGAGCCGTGCTTGATTTCTGCAGGAATACAAGGCTGTGACTATGGGAAGAAAGAAGCAAGACCCTCTTGGAGTGTTAATGCTGTGAGCCCCTCCATTGTAGGCTCAGGTTGAATATCTGTGTAAATAAACCATGTAAGTCTCTGCCATAGTCTCTGTTGTCTCTTGTTCCAAGGACACTGAACCCCTGGAATCTTGCACCACTTGGAGACTGGGGTGGCGGGGAACAAATATGGATACAATCCAATGGAAAGTTCCTCTACGCAAACACTATTGAAATCAACAGGAGCTGAGAAAGAGCAAGAGAGCTTCAGACTGGACTGTGTCCAGTTTGCAGTATATTTTCCAGCACAAAGGCTTGGTTGCAGTGAACGGATCGACACGTTCAAGCCCAACACCAACCAAACTGAAGATGTAAATTATTTTACCTTTCTTTCATTCATTTCTTTGTCTTCACCGTCATATTCACCCTGAAAAGACAATAATATTGGTAAGAAATATTGTAGGGGGCAGGAGTCACCTGCTGGTGAAGGGCAGGTAGCAAGAACAGCAGCAGCAGCAACAACAATTTTTAGTATTAAAGTGCTTTAAGTCAAACATGGTCAATATAATCCACATCAATGCCTTCCCTGTCATTCAGAGGAAACCCCTAGAGGTTTTAGAAACTATTCATTTCTAACTGCCACAAAGTCTAAGTACCGTGGTACCTCTCGTTACAAACTTAGTTCGTTCCGGAGGTCCGTTCTTAACCTGAGGTACCACTTTAGCTAATGGGACCTCCTGCTGCCACTGGTGGGTGATTTCTGTTCTCATCCTGAGGTAAAGTTCTTAACCCGAGGTACTACTTCCGGGTTAGCAGAGCCTGTAACCCGAAGTGTTTGTAACCCAATGTGTTTGTAACCCAAAGGAGTCCCATGCATAAGCCCAAAACCAGGATACTGCATTATTATTATTATTATTATTATTATTATTATTATTATTATTATTAAATTAATAATGAATCGTACATAAATAAGCATAAAAATGTGCACCCCACCACCGAGACCATTCGATTATACCTATCCAACTTACCAAAATTTCAACACTTCTTGTGCTGGTTTAACCCCTTTCCGTTTTAACAGTACAAATTCTACGAACACCCTCCATATCTCTTCAAAATCATTTCTCCTACATACAGGTGAAACTCGAAAAATTAGAATATCGTGGAAAAGTCCATTTATGTAAGCAATTGTTTTCATTAGCTACTGGAGTTTAATATATGAGATAGACTCGTGACATGCAAAGTGAGATACGTCAAGCCTTTCCTTGTTATAATTGTGATGATTATGGCGTACAGCTGATGAAAACCCCAAAGTTGAAATTGTTAATTTGGGGTTCTCATCAGCTGTACGCCATAATCATCACAATTATAACAAATAAAGGCTTGACATATCTCGCTTTGCATGTCATGAGTCTATCTCATATATTAGTTTCACCTTTTGAGTTGAATTACTGAAAGAAATGAACCTTTCCACGATATTCTAATTTTTCGAGTTTCACCTGTATTCCCCATCTTACTTTAATGACACAGGTTAATTTATCCTTAATAGCTATATCCCAAACCTCTTTGTACCATTCTTCCATTTTATATTGTGCTGGTCCCTTCCACTTCCTAGCTATAATGATTTGTGCGGCTGTCAATAAATTTGTGAGCAAGTCCTTCATAGTCTGCGAACCTTCTACCCCATTGTAAATTGATAATAATGCTACCTCTGGACTTTTGGCCAGCTTCAACCCAGTGATTTCTGTTATCTCCTTAAACACCCTTTGCCAAAAAAAATTGTACATATTTACACCCCCACCACATGCGAACATAATTCCTTGTTTCCTGGCATCCCCTCCAACATAACACCGAATAGCCCTTATTTATTTGAAGAATACTGTTTCTTAACAGGAAGTTTGCACTCCAGCCGGATCTCATATGTAGTAACAATTAAGCATTCATTCACTATTAACAAGGTTCTTAGGAGATTGTCAAAAAAATGTATACCTACATCATGGAGGGGAAAGGCTGCTTCATATGCATTGTTTGCTATTAATGTATTAATACCTAAAGAAAAACAAAGATAGCAATAGTTATTTTTAAATATCATATTATATATATATATATATATATATATATATATATATATATATATATATATATATATATATATATATATATATGCCAAAGAATGTGAGACCACCAGCACAATGGAATTCCTCCCTTCTCTTCCCCCAATGCCACCTTGCATTGATGGAATGGTCAACTTAGTGCAGCGCTGGATTCTAGCTTACGAATGTAATGTTAAAATCTGATTGGTGGTGTCAGGAAACCCCCCTCCCCGCGGCTGGGAGAGTCGCAGGAGCGTTTGCAGTATAGAGAACCCCCTAAGCTATTTACCAGCTCATCCTCCCCCTCCTCAGCCGGAAGCGACCATTCCTCCAGTGGGGAGGGGGAGTCAGAGGCAGGAAGGCAGTGCAGGGGCTCTGAGAGGATCGCAGAGCCTCAGCGCCGAGGGGAAAGCGGGGAACGGGGTCAGGTTCCCACGCTCCGAGGGCGCAGGCCGGAAGGACGTGGAAGGGGGAGGCGGGGGTTCAGAATCCCGCGCCTCTTTTGCTGGACGAAGAACCGGAAGGGTTCATTCCTGGACTCTGTGGAGGGATGAGATGGACGTTTGAACTTTTGCTCCACTGTACATAACTTGCACAATAAAGAACTTAGCTTAGAAGTTCCGCGTTTGGCGATTTACTCATGAGCAACCACTGAACGTCCTTACAGGTGGGAACGTTATGTTTCAGCAGGGGCGTCGCAAGGGGGGGCGGGCCGCCCTTAGTTCCAGGGGAGGAGGGGTGACACTTTGGCCGGCCCCTCCCACCCCGCCCCGACGGGCAGACCCGAACGGGGGCATGTCGTCTTTTCCCCCTTCCAGCGGCTATTTTTCGGCGGGGGGGGCAGCGAGGAGGGGGTGTCACGCTGGCATGACACCCCCTCCCCGCTGGCCACCATCCCCCCGCCGAAAAAAACGCTGGGGGGGGGGAAAGGAAGCAGAGCAGGGCGCATTCAAGCCCTGTTCTGCTTCTTTTTCCCCTTCCCGCCGCTTTTTTCAGCGGGGGGGGTTCGGACCCGCGAGGGGGGGTGTCAAACTTGTCACCCCCTCCCCGCTGGTCACCACCCCCCACCGAAAAAACCCGCTGGGGGGGAAGGAAGCAGAACAGGGCGCATTCAAGCCCTGCTCTGCTTGTTTTTCCCCTTCCCGCTGCTTTTTTCGGTGGGGGGGGTCGGACCCGCGAGGGGGGGTGTCAAACTTGTCACCCCTCACCGCTGGTCACCACCCCCCGCCGGAAAAAAGCATCCATGTGCGTCGTGACGTCATGATGACGTCACGACGCACTCGTGCCCCTCCCCCAAGGGGGTGCCTTTGTGCTGCCGCCGCCCCCAGCAGCACAGAGGCTAGCTACGCCACTGTGTTTCAGGGGGGGATATACAGGTGAAACTCAAAAAATTTGAATATTGTGGAAAAGTCCATTTATGTAAGCAATTATTTTCATTAGCTACTGGAGTTTAATATATGAGATAGACTCATGACATGCAAAGCGAGATATGTCGAGCCTTTGTTTGTTATAATTGTGATGATTATGGCGTGCAGCTGATGAAAACCCCAAAGTTGAGATTGTTAATTTGGGGTTCTCATCAGATGTACGCCATAATCATCACAATTATAACAAATAAAAGCTTGACATATCTCGCTTGGCATGTCATGAGTCTACCTCATATATTAGTTTCAGCTTTTAAGTTGAATTACTGAAAGAAATGAACCTTTTCACAATATTCTAATTTTTCGAGTTTCACCTGCACATTTTACAAGTAAATTGTATTTTTCCGTGTAGAAGACTAGGTTTCCCCCCCTAAAAATAATGTCCAAAATTTGGGGGCATCTTATACATGGGGGCCATCTTCCCATTTTCTTAAATTGGAGCCCCCCAAAATAGGGGGTGTCTTATACATTGGGGTGTTTTATAGATGGGAAAATACAGTGGTACCTCGGGTTAAGAACTTAATTCGTTCTGGAGGTCCGTCCTTAACCTGAAACTGTTCTTAACCTGAGGTACCACTTTGGCTAATGGGGCCTTCCGCTGCCGCCATGCGATTTCTGTTCTCATCCTGAGGTAAAGTTCTTAACCCGAGGTACTATTTCTGGGTTAGCGAAGTCTGTAACCTGAAGCGTCTGTAACCCGAGGTACCACTGTACGGTAATTTAAAATGATTTGAACTCTGAATCTGAAATCTAGCTGGTTTGTTTTCTCACATATTTCCTCCGAGTTAGCTTTCGGATTGTAGCATCCCCATTCACCAATTCTGACCAAGATTTGCTGTCGGATGCTCACATATTGCTGCCACGCCAAGCAAAAGTGCTTAAACTATGAGTGCTACTGAAAAATAACCATATATCAAGTGTCGACGTTCAATGCCACATATGCACGGAATATTTGTAGAACTAGGGATTATGCCATCTAACAGAAGCTGCAGAAGAGAATTTGGGGGAAGGGAAGTTTCCAATTATATTCAAGGCAAGGCCAATAAAGCTCAAGACTCAGTATTAGCCATAAAAAAATAAAAATCAAGCAATATTATTTTATTGCAGGGAATTCATTCTGAATTCACTCAGCTACAAAATGTTTCCAGAACAGTTTGCACCCTAATGTTAGGTGTTGTTCATACTGGCCCAAGGAGAATGCTTTTCTTTGAATGGAAAATTCCTTTGAACAATGCTGCAAAGGCCTGGAGTTGCAAAATGAAGAAGAGATTCATGAGTTACATGTACTCATTTCCATCTTCTGAAGTTGGTTTGAGCAGCTGACTCCCAAGTTCACAAAAAAACAAACAAGAGGGGCAGTGACTTTGTGCAATCTGTGATTTAACAAACCCTTTAAATTCTATCCCAACAAAAAACTAATTATGTAACCTGTATAAACCTGTATAAATTATGCAGATTGTTAACCTTTGGTTTTAGATAATTTATTCTGTCAATATATTTTTTTTATGATTTTGCATAGTTTATTCTCCAATTTGCATAGTTTGTTCTGATGTCCATCATTCAGCCCGGACACTGAGATCCAGCACCGAGGGCCTTCTGTCGGTTCCCTCACTGCGAGAAGCAAAACTACAGGGAACCAGGCAGAGGGCCTTCTCGGTAGTGGCGCCCGCCCTGTGGAATGCCCTCCCGTCAGAGGTCAAGGGAATAAACAACTACCTGACATTCAGAAAATACCTGAAGGCAGCCCTGTTTGGGGAAGTTTTTAAACTGTGATATTTTAAATGTATTTTAATGTTTGGTGGAAGCCGCCCAGAGTGGCTGGGGAGACCCAGCCAGATGGGCGGGGTACAAATAAATTATTATTATTATTATTATTATTATTATTATTATTATTATTATTATTATTATTATTATTATTATTATTTCCAACAGAGCAGGATTGAGAAACATGCCTTTTTATTTGATTATCCAGGATTTGCCCTAACCTATTAAGATACGGTCGTACCTCGGGTTACGTACGCTTCGGGTTGCGTACTTTTCAGGTTACGAACTCCCGTAACCCATAAGTGTAACCCGTCGCGGGCACGATCTGCACATGCGCAAAGCACGTTTTTCGGGTTACGTACGTTTCGGGTTACGTACAGCGACCCGGAACCAATTAAGTACATAACCCGAGGTACGACTGTATAGAAGAATGCACTATGAATATATCTTAACAAGCATCTGAGATACAAAATTGAGAACAAGAATTCAAGAATATTAAAAAGCAGCTTCCGAAATAACATTTTTTTTAAAAAAAAGCGAATTATTTCTTACCCATACTGTTTTTGGCTTTTGTAGTATATGTACGCTTCAAAATTTCATGTACCTGCGTCAAAACACACAAACATGGTGTAACCAACAGATAACTTCTTTCCAAGAATTAGATGTTCTGCATGAAGCCAGGAAGAAGAAGAAGAAGAAGAGGAGGAGGAGGAGGAGGAGTTTGGATTTGATATCCCGCTTTTCACTACCTGAAGGAGTCTCAAAGCGGCTAACATTCTCCTTTCCCTTCCTCCCCCACAACAAACACTCTGTGAGGTGAGTGGGGCTGAGAGACTTCAAAGAAGTGTGACTAGCCCAAGGTCACCCAGCAGCTGCATGTGGAGGAGCGGGGAAGCGAACCCGGTTCCCCAGATTACGAGTCTACCACTCTTAACCACTACACCACACTGATTTTCACCATACCATATATATTTTTAAACTATATTTAAATAAAATAGCTTTCTCTACTCAGTATTTCATGTGGTCCTGTGCTATGTGAAACTTCAGGGGAAGGCTCAAGCAACTGGAAGCTCCTATATACGATAACAACAATAACAGACCATGTACAGGTGAAACTCAAAAAATTAGAATATTGTGGAAAAGTCCATTTATGTAAACAATTGTCTTCCTTAGCTACTGGAGTTTAATATATGAGATAGACTCATGACATGCAAAGCGAGATATGTCAAGCCTTTGTTTGTTATAATTGTGATGATTATGGCGTACAGCTGATGAAAACCCCAAAGTTGAGGTTGTTAATTTGGGGTTCTCATCAGCTGTATGCCATAATCATCACAATTATAACAAATAAAGGCTTGACATATCTCGCTTGGCATGTCATGAGTCTATCTCATATATTAGTTTCACCTTTTAAGTTGAATTACTGAAAGAAACGAACCTTTCCACGATATTCTAATTTTTCGAGTTTCACCTGTATATAGCAAGCTATCATATCAGAGAGAAGGCTGTGTTTGAACCCATTTCCTCTTTAACAGTCATGGCTCTCCCCATCAAAGGTCTGATAAGATTCAAACAATGTACAGTATATAACAATTAAAGAAGATATCCCCCAATTAAAGAAGATATTCAGTGACTATAAATCACCAAGCAGCCAGGGAGCCATGATGGTGGTGATGATGATGATGATGATTATAAAATTTGGACACCACCCTTCCTTCGCAGATCTCAAGCTGTTCACAACACAAAAATACAAGATAAAAGCACGAAATACATGATAAAAACAAGAACTGAAAACCCCACAAACCAATAACTCCTTCCCCCACTTGTAGAGAGCCATGAACATTTGTATAGATTTTTTTTTTAAATATGCAATTATCAGCAATAACAATGAAGCACAGGGGGGGGGGTTCCCCTCATAGGTCACACCCCCTCATCTGACTTACTATTCGACTGCGGGTAGCATTGTCAAAAAACGTGTCTTTATCTTGAATGTTGTACCTTGAGAAACAGAGAGAGACAAGATCGGTTAAAACATGCCTTATGCCGTTCCCAGAAGAGCAAACGAAGTCCAGTCCTACACATACTTCCCTGAGAGTAAGACCCTTAAACTTAGTGGAGCTTACCTCTGAGTAAAACGGTAAAGGACTGTATAAATAAAAGGTGACAGTTTTTGCTTAAAAAGTCTGCCAGCTCATATGATTCTGTTTGACAAGTTTAACGGTCATTTCTAGAAATGCAGAGTTAGGTAAGAATCAATAGAGTTTTCCTTCTCTCGCAAGGTCCATGCACTCCCCGCTTTCAAAAGAAGGGAACCCTATTTAATAATGTCTAAACCCATGATTTTTTTAAAAAAAATTACCTGTGAAATGTTCCTGGATGCTAACTTATCCTATGCCAAAGTCTGAGGGCAGTGCAAGAACATTAAGAAACAAATTACTGTATATTCTGGTGTATAAGACTACTTTTTAATCCGGAAAAATCTTCTCAAAAGTCGGGGGTCGTCTTATAAGCCGGGTGGATAATCTGCAGTCGAGTATATCTCAAACTCTATATTTTAACTGGGAAAGTTGGGGGTCGTCTTATACGCCCAGTCATCTTATACGGTGGAAAATACGGTATACAATGCATATTTGAATATAAATAAATCCCCCACTGCTTCCTGGTCACAAATGTTTGCCCAAACAGAGAAAGGTTGCATAGGTTTTTGCAGTTACAGGTGGGTAGCTGTGTTGGTCTGCCATAGTCAAAACAAAATAAAAAAATAAAATTCTTTCCAGTAGCACTTTAGAGACCAACTAAGTTCGTTCTTGGTATGAGCTTTCGTGTGCATGCACACTTCTTCAGGTTTTTGCAGCGTGGCTGTGGGAAGGACACTCACCAGTGGTGGACTTCGGGTGTTTTAATATTCCAGCGGCGCCCTGTGCAACACCAAAATTTGGCACCCTCCACCCTCTCGCCTTCTGTCATTGTTGATCCGCACCTACAGCACCCATTGCGGGCAAACCAGTTGCACTCCCCTAAATCCGTCTCCGCAATCATGAAGCTCACGAGACACAAAGCTTCAGTTGAGTCCCAGACCAGGACAATATGGGAGTCAGCTACACGACAGGAGCGCTCACTCTGTTTCGTTGTTTGCTGTTAAATGTTTTGGATTACCATTGTGTTTTACTTTCATCACTGTATTTGCATGTGAAGACCTCCCAAGAAAGACATAGTTGACACCAATATTTGTTTAAGGTTATTGGCAAAATTTTGGCCACAACTTTATTGATTACACATTGTTGGCTTAGGCATTGGTTCCCGACTAGAGATGTGAAGGCCCGGAAAAAAACCCGTTTTTTCCCAATTTTTTCCTGAAGCCTTTTTTGTTTTTTTCCGAAAAATTGGAAAAAATAAAAAAATAGATTATGGAATTTTTTAATTTTATTTCGCGGGGAATTATACTGTGCACCTTGTTGAGTACTCACAAATAGATTTTTTCTCTGGAGAAAGGATAAGATAAATGCTTCATTCTGGTGGTATTTTGCTGTGGCACATTGGGCTGCAAAGGTTTTGTAAACTTCTGCCATATTTCAGACAACTTATTGACAATTCCCGTTTCTTCTTTTATTTCATACGTCTGGAGAAACAAAGAGAGCACACATGAGCAGGTGGCTTCCCAAATATTAATTTGTTTAGAATAATCGAATGGCATCTTTTCACCAGAGCCCATATCCAAGAAAAGTTAGTGAAGCACCAATATTGAAGGAGAAATACTGAGCATTGTCTCACCACCAGTTTTGGTTCCAGAAAATGAGCTCCTATTGAAAGAAAAATGTCACCCCCTGAAGTGGTTGTCTGCAGTGTCTCAATAGATCCTGGGAATATTGGAACTGCTAGCTAGGAATATTTATTTTATTGTATCATTTCAGAACACTTGTGTCAGGGCCGGCCCAGCCATGAGGCAAGGTGAGGCAACAGCCTTGGGCAGTAGGATCCACAGGGGCAGCAGATGCCAAAGTAGGTCTTTATTCCCTCCCTTGTTCTTGATATAGGTCTTCACTCACCCTTTCTCCGCTGGCAGTGGCATTTTGTGGTTCGCCTCAGGTGCCAAAATGATTTGGGCTGGCCTTTGGCTCTAGGTAAAGGTAAAGGGACCCCTGACCATTAGGTCCAGTCGTGTCCGACTCTGGGGTTGCGGCGCTCATCTCGCATTACTGGCCGAGGGAGCCGGTGTACAGCTTCCGGGTCACGTGGCCAGCATGACAAAGCCGCTTCTGGCGAACCAGAGCAGCGCACGGAAACGCCGTTTACCTTCCCTCCGGAGCGGTACCTATTTATCTACTTGCACTTTGACGTGCTTTAGAACTGTTAGGTGGGCAGGAGCAGGGACTAAACAATGGACGCTCACCCCATTGCGGCGATTTGAACCGCTGACCTTCTGATCAGCAAGCCCTATGCTCTGTGGTTTAACCCACAGTGCCACCCGCGTCCACCTTTGGCTCTACTAATGTACAAACATTCAATAGTGCTTCTCAGCCATCATTCATTCAGCTGATCTGCTGCAAAGGATACAGAATCCTTGAATGGGAAGGGATTCATTTTAAGAGGCAGGCTGAAGCAATAGTTCCTCATCGGGATAGTTTATATTCTCTTCCCTCAACCCCCCCCCCCCCCCGAACAGCAATATATTTGCTGAGGTCGCACAAAGTGAAAAGGAAGGGAGAAGCTTGAGTTGTTTCTTTGGGATTTCAAGGCAGTCCTGGTGGAGATAAGTTCTGTAAGAAAGGAAACCTAACAATCAAACAAGGAAAATATCAAGGTATCAACTGTTGATGGGAAGATGGTCCAAACCAATGGATGATGCTACAAACCAAGAGATTACAAGAAAGGAGATTCTGACTAAGCACTGGGTAGAACTGTCTGGGAGTAAGAGCTCCTTGACGGTGGAACCTCAGATGGTAAAGCTAAAGGGACCCCTGACCGTTGGGTCCAGTCGCGGACGACTCTAGGGTTGCACGCTCATCTCGCTTTACAGGCCGAGGGAGCCGGCGTTTGTCCACAGACAGTTTTTCCAGGTCATGTGGCCAGCATGACTAAGCCACTTCTGGCGAAACCAGAGCAGCGCATGGAAACGTCGTTTACCTTCCCACCAGAGTGGTACCTATTTGTCTACTTGCACTTTTGGGTGTGCTTTCGAACTGCTAGGTGGGCAGGAGCTGGGACCGAGCAATGGGAGCTCACCCCGTTGCGAGGATCCAAACCACCGACCTTCCGATCGGCAAGCCCATGTCTCAGTGGTTTAGACCACAGCGCAACCCACGTCCCCAACCACAGATGGTGGATATTTCCTAACAGAGGTTGTGTGGCCATCTGTCAGGGGCTCTTTATCTGTGATTCCTGCATTGCAGGGGATTGGACTATATGACTCTTCAGGTCCCTCCCAACACAACAATTCCATTAAACAAATAACATGTTAAAACATGTGTCGTGCCAATTTCCTTATAACACGACTATGTTATGAGTGGAGGGAATCATAGAATAGGTAGTCACTGGGGAGGGGGGGTCTGCTTCTTCCTTGCCATACTCAGAGATTAGAAATAACCAGCATTCACTGCCTTTCCTCTGTAATGTTCTGCAAGTTTCAAAATGATTAAAACAGAACCGAGTACTACTTACCCTTTTCGTGGGCATTTTTATTTTAAGAAACTCTGCTTCTCGGCTAAGCACATTCCATGGTGCATGTATTCGGACAAAACTCAGCCCTTGTGTCTTATTCTGAAAGGTGAAAAGAGGACAAATTTTCTTGAAATACAAATTAAATTACAAATTAAATTAGAGGAGCTAAAGGCACAACATACAAAGCAAAGGGGCGGATTATATAAAAGCAATGCCCTTAACCTCGTATTTTCCGATTCAACAACAGAGCACATTTTTGTAGTGTTGTTTCAGTGATAACATATTAATTATAGTGGACAAAGTGTTTCAGGGTTAAAGGCACTAAGCACCCTGGGCTCACGTCTCATTCAGCTTGAGTGTCATTGGGGATCTTGGAATAGCCATCTTCAACCTCAATTTCCTTCCTGCATATTTAAATCAATATGGCCTGAACCACCAAGGAGGTGGTTGAGATAGTGCATTAAATAAGTATCTACATCGCATGAAAAAATAAAATAAAATAAATCACAATGTATAATTATGATACAACATATATCCTTCCTATTCTTTCCTTTAAAAATATGTACAGAGCTTGTAACTAGCGTTGAGTTTTTTTAAAAAAATAATAATATTTGGGCAGTATAGAAATCAGTTAGAGATGCTCTGGCTAATTACTGGGCGGGTCCCCCCCCTTCATTTAAGATTAAACCTATCCTTAATTTACATAATGAGATCTGCAAGTCGGGGACCCATATTTTGTTTATGCTATTTCTGTAATGCACCATGAAAACTAACGATGCTACATTCTTGTCCTTAGATCAATGATAGACCAACACTTTAAATAGTCCTGGTACTGGTATGGATGATGGCACTGAAGCTATGTAGCTTGGACAACAGAGATAAATTGTGTTACTCATTGTAAAGGAGTTGCATGGCAAGGTCCCAAACCCTCCCGGGAAGTGGAATAAAGACACACAAAACAGTATTTTTGGTTAATGGGAGAAAAAGGCAACAACTTTATTGGTTACAGAATGTGAATGGTATTGGCTTAGGTATTGGAAACCATGCGACTCTATCTGACTTCTGCCCATCTGCAGGAGTCTTGGAAGGGTTAACCACCAGTAGGAGGAGCCCTGCTGGTGCACACCAACTAGGAACTCCCCCAAGGTCATCGCTAGGGGTTGTGCCATGGCTCTAGCTCCCCCCCCCATTTGGGGCTTCGGATACAGACCCTGCCCCCCCGGATTCCTTTAACGGAATACCCTTGAATTAGGAGGGGTAGGTGATGGCCACTACCTCCCCTCACCTTCAACCTAATACTCCAATGCCTAACCACCTAACCTTACAAAGTTGTGACGATTTGCTACAAGGTAGGCGAAAAAACCAAATGGTCAGTGCCAATTTGCGAAGTGGAAAAATTCCTACCATGTCCCTTGGACAACCAAGGAAACCAACTGAGGTCCATAGCAAGGTCAAAAGAGCCTAACCTAAGGGAGGGAGGGGGGGAGGGAGAACTGGCCAAGCAGGGAGAAAAACAGGGGTGGGTCCTCGGCCACGGCCAGTTTAAATAGCCCGTGCCACGCCCCCAGACCATCCAGATTGGACAGCCTAAGGGTGACATGGCCAAGGACCATCCAATGGCGATCCCGCCCTGCGTGCGTGGGGAGGGCTTGCTCCCAGCCCGCAACGTCATCTCCCCAGGAACAGGAAAGGGCTTTTCCTAAGTTCTCATTCTCTGTTATGCACTTTTCTCAAGGCACCCAGCACACTCAGGGTTTTGGTGTAGCTGTTAACTACATTTGACAGAGTTAGGTAACATAGCTGCTTTGTAACAGTGCTGTCAAGTATCCCGTTTTCCCCGGGATTCTCCCTTATTTCAAGCAGTTTCCCGCTGCTCTCCCTTATTTTTCATTTCCCTTAAATTTCCTGTTTTTAATGGAAGCAGCTCCTCCCCTGCTGGCCAGGGACTGGATGAGAAGACCTCGCCTACTTGGAGAGAAAAGCCTCAGCCCTCAAAGCAAGTGGGAGCCGTTTCCCGTGCTTACAGAGGGGTGTGTTCCTCCCCCTGCATCAGCCCCTATCCGTTGCCGCTGAGCCTCTCAGCCGGCCAATAGGGTTAGCTGGCAGGCAGAGCCTGGCTGCCTTTGAGCAGCTGCTGCTTCCTGTCCTGTTTTGATGGGATCAGACAAGAAGACAATGGGGCTCCATTGCGCGGAGCACATGGCTGCCCTCCTCTTTGCTGGCTGCCCTCCTCTTTGCTCCGCTCCGAGCCTGAGCCCGCTTGGAGTTTACATTGCTGCTCCGCCCACTTTTGCTTCTGGCTCCGCCCACCACTGATATGTGACTGTCCCCGGGATAGGTGAGACTGCTGATCCCTTATTTTCAAATCCGAAACCTGACAGCTATGCTTTGTAATCAAAGGAAAATGTAAATAAAACTGCTCCTGTTCGTTGTATAAAAATACATCTCCAAAAGATCAAGCCAAGGAAATGGGTTTTTTTGGTTGGGTTTTTTGCTGATTTATTGCAGTTCTGATGTAAAGTGAGACCAGCTATTGCCCAGAGGTGGTGTCTAGGGTATTCACAGAATCCTTCTGGGTCACTTGGCACTGCCTCTGCTTACACAAATTGCTTCGTCACTAGTCCCAAGGAGCTGCCATGCAATTCACAACGTGCACTGAATTAACAAACATCAAGACACAGATTTTCCATGTTTGTGTATGGGGATTTGAATCATACAATTCATTTTAACATTAATGGGAATAGCACGGCAAAGCCTGATTCCTGGTCACTGTATTGAAAAGAAATCTCTATGTAGGTGTCCTTATTGGTTGAAAAATAATGACTAATAGCTTGCAGTAATATAGCAATATTCATAATTAATGAGGTTTCTTTAGATATTGATAGATGGGAGTCACTAAACTGTACCCTATGGGGAAGGGTTAATGCTCTCAAGATGAATATTATTCCCAGATTAATCTACATTTTGAGAGGAATTCCAGTTCAGTGTTAGAAATTTTTTTGGAAAAAATATTGAGATGTATAAGTATTATTGTGGGGGAAGAGTTAAAAAATTCACAAATAACATCATCTTAAACTATATACCTAATATAAAGGTAAAGCTAAAGGACCCCTGACAGTTAAGTCCAGTCATAAACAACTCTGGGGTTGCGGTGTTCATCTCGCTTTACTAGCCGAGGGAGACGGCGTTTCTCCGCAGAGAGTTTTTCCGGGTCATGTAGCCAGCATGACTAAGCCACTTCTGGCGAACCAGAGCAGCACACGGAAACGCCGTTTACCTTCCTACCGGAGTGGTACCTATTTATCTACTTGCACTTTGACCTTTGATGTGCTTTCAAACTGCTTGGTTGGCAGGAGCTGGGACCGAGCAACGGGACAACGGGAGCTCACCCTGCTGCGGGGATTTGAACTGCCGACCTTCTGATCAGCAAGCCCTAAGCTCAGTGGTTTAGACCACAGCGCCACCTGTGTCCCAGTAAAGTAAAGTAAAGTAATAATAATAATAATTTATTACCGGTATTTGTACCCCGCCCATCTGCCTGAGCTTCCCCAGCCACTCTGGGTGGCTCCCAAAAAGTAAAGTAAAGTAAAGTAAGGGTAAAGGACCCCTGGACGGTTAAATCCAGTCAAAGGTGACTATAGGGTTGCAGCGCTCATCTCGCTTTCAGGCCAAGGGAGCCGGTGTTTGTCCACAGTCAGCTTTCCGGGTCATGTGGCCAGCATGACTAAACCGCTTCTGGCGCAACAGGACACCGTGACGGAAACCAGAGTGCATGGAAACGTTGTTTACCTTCCCGCTGCAGTGGTACCTATTTATCTACTTGCACTGGTGTGCTTTTGGACTGCTAGGTTGGCAGGAGCTGGGACCGAGCAACGGGAGCTCACCCCGTCATGGGGACTGGAACTGCCGACCTTCTGATCAGCAAGCCCTAGGCTCAGTGGTTTAACCCACAGCGCCACCTGCGTCCCTATTCCCCTGGTAATTGACTCTAACTCAAACCATCTGAAATAAATTTACAATCTCCAGGAATAAAATATAAAAATTTAGACCACAGCACCACCCTGAAGCTACTAACATGAGTTTGGCCAAACTGTGAGAGGCAGTGAAGGATAGGCGTGCCTGGCATGCTCTGGTCCATGGGGTCACGAAGAGTCGGACACGACTGAACAACAACAACCACCACCCTGAAGGACAACATGACTGGCTGGTGCCCTAAACAGGAGCACGGCTATAAAGGGGTGAGGGAAGTTTGCAATGTTTTACTGTAGGCCCCACTTGTTAAAACACTAAGTATGTTAAGAACAATAAAATATATTTATAATATTTCCTGTATGATTCTTTTTTTGCATGCAACAACAACGGCACAGTGTTTAATTTCAGTTTATTGAATAACATTTGTATTGTTGTATTCCCTTGTTGAAAGATGCAGAATTTAATTAATGTGTTCAGAAGAGCTGAAACCCTGCATTTGTTTATTTGGTTAGAAAAATAGCTGACAACGAATGATTCTATTGTTGAAAGATGCAGAAATATATAATCTTTCAGCATGGATTACCCATTCTGGTTCAACCCCATTAAAACAGTTTTCTTCAAGGGCTGAACATTCAGAGATGAACCAATAGCTTGAGGAAAATGCTTTTTATATTAACTGTTCTCATCATGCCCCTGCACATATTAATTCATGATCTCTTGAACTATCTGGTCCTACCTGTTAGTAGCTGCTAAGGCATTTGAACTGTTGAAATAACAGTTTGCTTAAGTCATTTTCTGATGGGCTCAGTTTAGATTTCTGGTGCCTCCCCCACAATTCCATTATTGTTCCATTGAATAATAATGTTTATGTTGTTACATTAAAATATAAGCAAAAAATGCAAGGGTTCCTGAAAAGGAGATAGAAGCCATTTTGCTCCTTCCCCAGTTCTCCCGCTACTTTGAGCTAAGCCATAGCCAGTGTGGTGTAAATCTGGTGAACTGGGTTCGTGTCTCCGCTCTTCCACATGCAGCTGCTGGGTGACCTTGGGCTGGTCACACTTCTCTGAAGTCTCTCAGCCTCACTCGCCTCACAGAGTGTTTGTTGTGGGGGAGGAAAATGAAAGGAGAATGTTAGCCGCTTTGAGACTCCTTCGGGTAGTGATAAAGCGGGATATCAAATCCAAACTCCTCCTCCTCCTCTTCTTCTTCTTCTTCTTCTTCTTCTTCTTTTTCTTCTTCTTCTTCTTCTTCTTTGTCGTCTTCCTCTTCCTCTTCTTCAGAATCATAGAAATTTGGGTTTGGAAGAGACCTCAAGGATCATTTAGTTCTAACCTCCGCGATCAGAGGAATCCCTGACAGATGGCGTCTGTTTAAAAATCTCCCAAAAAAGGAGAGTCCACCACCTTCTGAACTCTGTCGACCAGCTCTTACTAATGTTCTTCCTGATGTTTAGTCAGAAACTCATTTCTTGTAACTTGAAGCCATTGGTTTGGGGCAAAGAATTATAGAATTCTAGGGTTGGAAGGGAATCCAAGAATCACTTAGTCCAGGCATTCCCAAACTTGGCCCTCCAGATGTTTTTGGCCTAAAACTCCCATGATCCCTAGCTAGCAGGGCCAGTGGTCAGAGATGATGGGAACGAGGAAGCCTGATAGTCCAACCCCCTGAAATGCAGGAATTCTGCCCACAGTCATTCCTGGGTAGACTCAAACCAACCTTCTGGTTAACAGCCAGACGCACTGACCCATTGCACCACAGGAGGTCCTACCATACAGAGCAGGAGAAAACAAGCTTGTTCCATCTTCCATGGGACAGCCTCTTTTTCAGGCTAAACATACCCAACTTGCTCAACAGTTCCTCATAAGGCTTGGTTTCCACACCCTTCAACATCTTGGTGACCCATCTCTGCAAGCTGAGAGACCGTCACCCCAACAGCTGGGATTGAGCTCCCCACCCCCAACCCAGTCCACTCCACTCCACAGTAGGGTTATGAGTTATGAAACAATCGAACCTCAAAGAAAGCTGAGTCCTGTTCTCTCATTTGCAAATACGCTGATTGGGCTTTAATAGATTCAGGTAGGTAGTTGTGTTGGTCTGAAGCACTCGAAATATATTAAAAAATTGTCCAGTGGCACCTTAGAGACCAACTGAATTTGTTCTAGGTATAAGTTTTCATGTGCATGCACACTTTCGGTCTCTAAGGTGCCACTGGGAGTGGCCGCTGGGACCACATAACACCGGTCCTGAGAGATCTACATTTGCTCCCAGTACGTTTCCGAGCACAATTCAAAGTGTTGGTGCTGACCTTTAAAGCCCTAAATGGCCTCGGTCCTGTATACCTGAAGGAGCGTCTCCACCCCCATCATTCAGCCCGGACACTGAGATCCAGCGCCGAGGGCCTTCTGGCGGTTCCCTCACTGCGAGAAGCAAAGCTACAGGGAACCAGGCAGAGGGCCTTCTCGGTAGTGGCGCCCGCCCTGTGGAACGCCCTCCCATCACAGGTCAAGGAGATAAACAACTACCGTGTTTCTCCTAAAATAAGACACCGTCTTATTTTTTTTTCGCTCAACAAAACACAGTATGGCTTATTTTCAGGGAATGTCTTATTTTAACCGTGTCACATCGGTATGCTGCATAGCCACGCTTCTCCAGGCTGTTTTAATGGGAGGTACCACGTCACTATGGCTTATTTTCGGGGTATGGCTTATTTTTGGGGAACGGCTTATATTTCGCAAATGCATAGAAATCCTGCTATGGCTTATTTTATGGCCATGTCTTATTTTAGGAGAAACAGGGTACCTGACATTCAGAAAATACCTGAAGGCAGCCCTGTTTAGGGAAGTTTTTAATCTGTGATATTTTAAATGTATTTTAATATTTGATGGAAGCCGCGGGGTACAAATAATATATTATTATTATTATTATTATTATTATTATTATTATTATTATTATTATTTATCGACTATGTCAGACCAACACAGCTACCTACCTGAATCTAGAACCATGAAAGGCACCACATTGAGCCGCATGAAATGGAAGTCCATCAACCTCACAAAGAAACTTGCACAGGTACAGACTGATATCTCCTTTCTGACTAAATACAAGAACCTGGACATTATACCTAAGGGTCTTAGAATTAAGAAGTTGCAAAGAAACTATGCCTGGGCTTTCATGCAAGTGTTAGTGATATTTAGAAGCAGCAGCAAAAGGGTAACAAAACACAAGTAGCAACTTTTTGAACCAGACCCTTATAATTGTGCAATGCATTTCACTGTCAGCTCTGAATACTGAAATATATATTCCCAAGAACTCTTGGGAATCACTTATTGAAGTGATGACAGTAGTCATTAACAGGGATTTTTATGTTCCAAACCCTGTCTCCCACCTATATAGCTCTCCTCCCTATTGCATGACATGATTGCAAGTGCTTAGGGTGCAGAAAAGGTAATAATGCCTAATGGCACCAGGAGCAGCTTTATAAAGAAAACTGAGGTCATGGTGAATTACACAAGTTTTATTTAGTCTTCTTAATATCATGTTTTTCATTTATTTCTCATACAAAGAGGAAAAAACGCCGACCTTTTCTCCACTGAGAAGATGGAAATTCAAAGAACTGACAGTTTATGTTATCATTTAAAAACTCAAGTTTCTTGAGACGTGTCCTGGGGCTCCCAAGTAAAATCAAGTATGAGACTATGTGTACAGAACTAGATATACACATGATGGAATATTGGGTGTAGACTAGCACTATAAAATACAGTGGTACCCCATATTACGTTCCGGATCGTGCTACGTAACACGGGCGTGCATAACACGAACACACACCCCAAAGAAAAAACCCGGAAGTAGCGCGATTTGAGCATTTCTGCGCATGCACAAAGTGCGCAGAAGCGTTCTGCGCATGTGCGGGTTGCATGCGCCCAGGAAACGCTTCCGGGTTGTGGGCATTCTTAACTCAAACGTCTGCAACCCGGGGTGTGCGCAACCCAGGGTAAGACTGTACTGGTTGTGTTGTCGTTTTCGTTGCCAACCTTCGAGTCTGCTGTCCGACTTACTTAAGGATGGTCCCAACTCTTACATAAGTTGAGTTTGTGTGCTTTCTGTCGCTGGACAAAGAAAATTATGTCAGCCTGCACATTTCTCTATTTGCATTGGCTGCCAGGAAATTTGTGGTTCAACCCTCAAAGTATTTTTTTTTTCTTTGTTATGGCTTGCCTTAAAGCTAAACAAAAATAGACTTCCGGTTTGGTGCCGGTCAATGGCGGACGGGAGTCCGACGGCTCCGTCCTCCGCAAGGCTTTAGGGATTACCGTGCCTGCGCCACGGGTCCCTTAAAGCCACGGGAAGAGCGTCCCGTGGACCGCCTGCCTCGTGGGTCCCAGACGTGCCATCTTCGCTCCTGATCGACCCTCGTAAGGGGGAAAATCAGGCGAGTGAAGCTCTGGTGCGGGGCTGAAGAGGCGACTGCCTTCGGAGGATCAAAGCAGCGATCCCGCCAGACGCGAGCACCCGACACTTCCTACCTAGAAGTCTTAAAAGGAACTCTGTAAGTAAAACTTCTGAACTGTTAGAATTTTGGAGAGTAATAACTTACAGAGAAAAGTTAAAAGGAAGCCTGCTCCCTTTGAACTGTTTGCCGGAGCTTGGTAGCGCTAAAAGATCAAAGCCGCGACTAACGGAAAAGTTTTGCGAACTCTGCCAAACTTTTTAAAAGTGGATTAAAAGTTGTTTTAAGGATGTTTAAAGACTTAAAAACAGGAGATATGGCAAAAGAAGACACCGCTCTCCCTCAGGATTAGGATTCGGGGTCGGTAGCGGGCTGCAATAATTTGTTGCCATTTTTTCTTCTGCTACTGTGTCAGTGACTGTTTACCAGTGGAGACATTTTAGATACTTTGTGGCCAGTTACAGCTTAATATAAAGACTTGGTGGTAACACTGCATGGGAAATACAGTTACTGGCTTGGACTATTTAAAAACTAACTTCTTTTTGACTGGAAACTAGTTTGAGACCTTAAAACTGCGAACTCTGTGCTTAGAAGTTTAATTACTGGACTTTTGTGGGACTCCTGGCTCAGCAGTCTCTTTGTTCTCAGGAGGGAATTGCTGGCCACCTGGTGTTTACTTTTAAGACTGCTGGCTTTTCACTGTGAATGTCTGAGACGGTTACCACAGCAACTGGAGTGACCTTGAGATTACAATTACAGAGCTCACAGGACATGCATGAGAGCACTAGATCTAAAACAGCTAGCTCTGTACAAAGAAAAGGCTCCTTTTCCCTACCTTTACAAGAACAAATGGAGAAATTAGCTGCAAGTGTAGCAGAAATAGCAGGTCTCAAAAGTGTGACTGAGGGGTTGAAGCAAACGCAGGCTTCAGTCAATACAATAAGTACATCAGTTAATGCTACAGTCAACTCTGCAATAGAAAAACTCCAAGTTGACCTAAAAGCAGATATAAAAAATTCCACTGACACATTGGAGAGATCAATTGGCCAAATTGAGGAGAATGTAAGAAAGAACAGAGATGAAATAAATAAAATAGCACAGGAGGTGACAACTTTGAAAAAAGACTCTGAGGAATTTAAAGTGGTTAAAGAAAAAATAAAAAAGTGGAACAGAAATTGGACAATATAGACTTGGAGAATTTAGAGAGAATTGGCACACGACAGAGAACTGTAGAAGAGTCTCTTGCCTTTCTTCAACTCCACCAGAGGGAGGGGAACATTCGTCTCAGGGGTCTTCCAGAACTGGAAGGTGAAGACCTGAAAGCTTTTATTGTGAAGCAATTTTCATCATATTGGGAATTGGAAGAAGTAAACGTCGCAGCACGCATAGTGAAAGCCTTCAGATTCGGGCCTAGAGGATCCAGAGGGAAGAAAAGCACCAAAACAGTCAGTGACTGTTTGCTGGTGTTGCATGATAGAAACGATAGAGATTTCTTTCTGGATCTGCACTATAGAAATAACTTGGTGGTACAGTGGAACAAAGTCATTTTTTATAAGGATATCCCCAGATTTTTCTTGGACAAAAGAATTCCATACAACGACCTGGTTGCGGAGTTAAGAAGAAATAATATCTCCTTCAGTTGGGAATTTCCAGAAGGTCTTGCATTTACATTTGGAGGAAAAAAGATAAGAATCAAATCCCTGGCTGAAAAGCAGAAATTTTTGGACAAACATCTGGAAGAGCTTAAAGAGACGCCACTTGAACCATCATCTGTATACAGACGTCCAGGAGTACTTCCACCCCCGGGGGTACCAGGACCAAGTGATAAAGACCCTGAAGACGACAAGAAATCAGAAGCAACTGGAGGAGAAGATTAAAACAGAGGAAAATGGCCCTGAAGTTAATGACATGGAATGTACGGGGATTGAACCAGAGACCAAAGAGACGCAGAGTATTTCATGGATTGGAAAAGAAGAATTTGGACATTATATGTTTACAGGAGACACACATAGTTCGGCGACATAGAAGATTATTACAAAACAAAAAGCTAGGCCAAGAGTTCATTTCATCAGATAAGGTCAAAAAGAGAGGTGTGGTAATATATGCAAAGGAGAAATACAGCCCAAGACAGTTATTTAAAGATGAAGAAGGGAGATACATCGCAATTGAAATTAAAATACAAGGCGAAAAATTCTTGATTCTGGGACTTTATGCACCGAATGATGGAAAGTCAACTTTCTACAAAAAAATACATGACTTGCTGTTGGACTATTTGGATTATAAATTAGTTTGCCTTGGAGATTTTAATGGTGCAGTTTCCACTTTAATGGATAGATCCCAAAGAACCAAATTAACAAATGATGGGAAACTACCTAGGACTTTTTTTCAAATGGTGGACAACTTAAATCTGGAGGATGCTTGGAGGTTAAAAAACCCCACCGATACAGAGGCAACCTATTATAGTGAATCTCAGCAGTCATGGTCGAGGATAGATTACATCTGGATATCGAATGAATTGGCTTCTAAAATACAAAAAGCGGAAATCGGCCCAAAGACCTATTCGGACCATAATCCTGTACAGGTAACCCTCAAAATGGTTTCCAAGGGTTCTTTCAGATGGAGAATGGATGACGCGTTGATGAGAGACACCAAGCTGGTAGAAAGAGCTGTGAAAAAGATGAAGGAGTATTTTCAAATCAATTGGAACTCGGAGGTAGAAAAAAGAACTGCCTGGGATGCAAGTAAAGCGGTAATGAGAGGATTCCTCATAAGTGAAAAAGCAAAAAAGAAAAAATTACAAAATGCGGAAACGGAAAGATTGTTGAAATTAATCAAAGTCAAAGAAAAAGAGTTAAGAGGTCATCCCAAATCTTCAAGAATTCAAAAGGAAATTAAATACTTGCAATCTCAGTATGCTAAAATTATGAATCAAGATATAGAATGGAAATTGAAAATGATGAAACAAAGATCATTTGAATCTGCGAATAAATGTGGAAAGTTACTAGCTTGGCAATTGAAGAGAAGACAAAAGGCAAATGTCATCGGCAATCTAGCAGTAAATGGGAAAATAGTGGAGAACCCGGAGGAAATCAGAAAGTGTTTTCAAAAATTTTACAAGCAACTGTACAAGGAGGAGAGGATAAAAGAAGAAGAGATAGACCGATTTCTGCAACAAAACAGTCTGCAAAAAGTCCCAGAGGATAAATTAGTAACCCTCAACCACCCAATATCGACCCAAGAGATTGAGGATGCAATTAAGAACATGCAACTAGGAAAGGCACCAGGACCAGACGGACTAACAGCAAAGTTTTATAAGACTCTTAAAGACTGGCTTTCGCAGCCTCTGAAAGAAATCTGCAACAAAATATTAGAAGGAGATAGGGCACCAGAGACGTGGAAAGAAGCCTTTATCACACTGATTCCAAAACCAGATACAGATAGAACGTTAATGAAAAATTATCGGCCAATCTCCCTTTTGAATGTGGATTATAAAATTTTTGCAAATGTTATGGCTACAAGATTGAAAAGAGTGCTGAAAGACTATATACATAAAGATCAAGCAGGTTTCCTTCCAGGAAGACAAATAAGCAATAATACAAGAATTATTGTGGACATTTTAGAAAAACTGGAAAGGAACATAAACACAGAGGCAGCACTATTGTTTATTGATGCGGAGAAAGCCTTTGACAAGGTATCTTGGATGTTTATGAAAAAGAATTTGGAAAAGATGGGAGTTGGAGAAAGATTCTTAAATGGCATCAAAGCCATTTATACAGAACAAAGAGCAAAAATAATAGTAAACGGTGTGATATCGGAGGAAATTGAAGTTGAAAAAGGAACAAGACAAGGGTGCCCTATCTCCCCTTTATTATTTATTACGGTCCTGGAAGTCCTTTTAAATATGCTACGAAAAGAGAAACAGATAAAAGGAATCAGGGTGGGTGAGAAAGAATACAAACTACGCGCCTTCGCAGATGATCTGATGTTATCCCTGCAAGAACCGGAAAGCAGTGTCCCCAAAGCCTTGGAACTAATCGAACAATTTGGACGTGTAGCTGGCTTCAAATTAAATAAACAGAAAACCAAAGTTTTAAGTAAAAATATGAGTGCAGAACAGATAAAAAGACTACAAGAAGGCACAGGCCTCAACTTTGTTAAATCTGTAAAATATCTAGGTATCAATCTCACAGCAAAAAATGTGAACCTGTATAAAGACAATTATGAAAAACTGTGGACAGAGATAAAGAAAGATCTGGAGATATGGACTAGATTGAGACTGTCGTTAATGGGAAGAATAGCAGCGATCAAAATGAACGTCCTACCAAGGATGCTGTTTTTATTCCAAGCCATACCAATCTTGGATAAAATGGATTGTTTTAAGACATGGCAAAGGGACTTATCGAAGTTTATATGGCAGGGCAAAAAGCCTAGAATTAAGTTTAAGATTCTGACAGACTCTAAAGAGAGAGGAGGCTTTGCCCTGCCCGACTTAAGACTTTATTTTGAAGCAGCGGCCTTTTGCTGGTTGAAAGACTGGTTTAAACTAGAAAATGTAGATGTGTTGGACTTGGAAGGACACGATAATATGTTTGGTTGGCATGCATACCTTTGGTATGACAAAGCAAAAATCCACAGAACCTTTAAGAGCCACATAGTTAGGAAATCTTTGTATCAGGTTTGGATTAGGTATAAAGACTTACTGGAGAGAAAGACTCCTAGATGGATCTCACCAGTGGAGGCCAAGGCCTATAAGAGACCGAATATGTCTGCAAGTTGGTTACGATACATGGATATATTGCAGCAGGAAGGGGACTCATTTAAGCTGAAGAGCTACGATCAAGTTAAAAGCCAAGTCCCCGACTGGCTGCAATATCATCAGGTACATGAAACATTTAAATTAGACAAAAAAATTGGTTTTCAAGTGGAAAAATCAAAACTGGAAACAGAACTGATCGAATCGAACTCTAAAAACCTTTCCAAGATGTATAATTTGTTGCTAGAGTGGCATACGAAAGATGAACTGGTTAAATCAACAATGATAGATTGGGCAAAAGATGTGGGTCATAATATTATGATGGATGACTGGGAGAGATTGTGGCAGAAAGGTATCAATTTTACTGCATGCAATAGTTTAAGAGAAAATGTAATGAAAATGATATATAGATGGTATCTGACACCAGTTAAGATAGCTAGAATGAATTCTAAAATGTCGGATGTGTGTTGGAAATGTAAATCGTCGAAAGGTACCTTTTATCATATGTGGTGGTCGTGTTCAGGGGTAAAGGCCTTTTGGGACAAGATTTATAATGAGCTTAAAAAGGTAATGAAAATTACCTTTTGTAAGAAACCAGAGGCATTTCTTTTGAGCATGACCAACGAAGAGATACCCAGTCAGGATAGAGTGTTTTTCATGTATGCCACGACAGCGGCTAGAATCTTATTGGCAAGAGCCTGGAAGGGCGAAGAGATACCAACAATTGAAGAATGGCAGATGAAGTTGATGGAGTTTATGGAACTCGCAGACCTGACCGCCAGAATCCGAGACCAGAGGGAGGAGAAGGTGTCGCAAGATTGGAAGAAATTTAAGGACTATTTAGTTAAGCACGTGAAATTGAATGTCTGAATATTTGAGCAGAAATATATATAAGAATCGGCTTTAGAAGTATAAGGTTAGTTATAATGGTTATAAAAGAAATTTTGATGTGATGGATTTATTGGTATAAGAAAGTGTTAAGATATAGAATATAAGTTAAGAAATATATTGGTTTAGATAAATTTAAAGAACATTAGGATATTGAGTATAAGATAATGGAAAAAAGAAAGGAAGCTACCGTAAAAAGTATATATGTTCTTGAAGACAGAGGAGGGACCAGGGGAAGTCCCCTTAAGAAGTATAAATAAGTAGAGTAACAAAGATAAGAATTTGATAAGGTTTGTATAAGTTTTCTTTTTTCTTTGGTATGTTAATGTTGTGTTTTTTATCGTTGAATTGTTTATTATGTTTTTCTATGTTTATGTTTATGCATGTTTAATGTTGTTTCTTTTTTGTTATATGATAAAATAATAAAATCTCTTTAAAAAAAATAAAATAAAGCTAAACAAATAATATTGTTGCTACTACTCCTTCTAGCTAGTATTAATCCACGCAGTTATGGCCAAGATGAATTCTCCTTCTTCAAAGAGAAAGTAAACTTGACAGATCCTTTGAACAATTACAGACAAGTTAGACTTGTCAGCATCACCAAAACAGCAGACAAAAACAACTAGGGCTAATGACACAACTGAGAATTGATGAATGGGTCAACTTTAAAATTAGTCAAATGGTCAGGATTTGAGTAATACATTTACAATGGACAAATACAATTAGAAAATATAAATATGAAGTAAATATGAAATAATAATAATAATAATAATAATAATAATAATAATAATAATAATAATAATAATAATAATTTATTTATACCCCGCCTTCCCAGGCCAAGACCGGGCTCAGGGCGGCTAACACCAAATATAAAATACAGTAAAAACATTTTTTTAAAAAATGTTATAAACCAGGGAAGGAAGTTGGGGGAAGTCACGCGGGGGTGGGGTGTTAATTGAAATTGTAAAAGGTAATTTGAACGTTTGATTATGTTAAAATTTCTTCGATAATAATATTTTTAAAATAAAATAAAATAGTCAAAGAGTAAAAGAAAGTACTAATTCTCGGTCCTCGTCATTCCCCACCTTCCTGCCGCTGCCACCACTTCCTTAGATGACATCTTTTCAAGACACCGCTAAACAGACAAATGACAATACCCCTGGGGGCATACAAATAGAGACTTGGTGATCGGCAGTGGTTAAAGGTAGCAGACCTGCAAGCAGTGAGATCTTCAGCACAGAAGAACTGGTGTCTTCCCAAACAGCAAGACCGGGCAGAGCTGCCATGTATTTTATGAAATGCAGATGACAAGAGATTAAGCTTGTGCAAAGATGACATGCAGCGGAAATGACAAACAGGCACAGGGCAGGGTAGCAGATCCCATCCTTACTCTGCAGCTTGCGTTTGACAAATCGTGTCCTCCCTCAAAGGGGGCACATATTGCGGTGTGACCTGGCAACCAAACCCTGTGTTGTGGGTGGGTACGCTTGGATAGCTACAACACCCTATTGGTAGGTCCCTCGATGCTGGGTTTAATCAGGCCAATGGGACGCTAGCCAAACGGATCGAGGGACCTATATTTGCCCATGCATGTGACCCAGAGCTTCCTCTTTGGGCCAGTGCATCGGAACACCCGCTCACCTCTCCCTATATTTCGGGCTTGCGCTGGACCTTGCTATGCTGTCATGTGTCGTTTGTTGTTGGGACAGGGGCACGGCAGGAATTTTCCCACTTGGCTGATTGGCTGGTGCCATTTGGGTTTCGCCTGCTGCGTAGCAAATCGTCACAACTTGTAAGGTTGCGGATAGGTTCAGGTGACAGGGATGGGAGAACGCTCTTGCCATCCCTAGGCAAAGGGTATTCCATTAAAGGAATCCAGGGACTCGATGGTTTGGTCAACCCTGAGAGGGGTTGTGCCCGTGCCTGAGTCCAGGGGGGGGGGACATTTGGGTGGTGGATAGAGCATGTTCTGGGGCAGGGTGCGCCACCTGCAGGGGCATGGTGAGCATTCTGGGGAGGTGAGTGTTCCCCCTGCGCCCCGCCCTTCCTACGCCAGTGAACAGGGGACAGGATCGCTGATCAAAAAAGATTAGGAGAAACCACTCCTGCCCAAACCAGAGTGTTATAATCACAGCATTGAACACGATCAGCAGTACTCTACTAAAAAAAGAATGAAAAAGAAGGCTGTTGTTATCAAGACATAAAGTTTAGACCTGTTTGAGGCTGTTAAGTGTGGGAGAATATGTCTGTGTCCATATTGTCTGTAAAACTGTGCAAAGAAAATATAGACTCCCCCCCCAAAAAGTACTCAAAAACTGGTTATCAGAACTGACAGAAAAGATTGTTTAAAACTGTAGAAAATAATATTCAATTCTAACATCCTAAAGCTGTGAAGAAAGGCAGTTGAATGTAACTGCTAAATTCATTTAAATTGCATTTAATGTACTGTATAGTATTGCTTTATTATGTATTTTTACAACTGGTTAAAGATTTATCTTCGCGCGTTTTAATAATGTCCTTTTGAATTCATCGCCCACCCCAGTGAAGAATCCTTTTGAAAAAGCAAGAAGGGATAAAAGTGAAGAAATGTTCATCCTCAGCTTTGTCAGAGCTTTTCAAAAACAGCTCGTATAGAAAATTCTAGAAGTAACGGAGGAGTTTGCTTTCTGCTTATGAACGCTTCTCTTCTGCATTCTTTCCACCACCAGCTCCACAGCCTTTCCACAACAAAATCTTTCCACTTCTAAGAGTATCTGTCATGACAAAACATGGTTGTTTGTGCCAGAACATCATTGCACGCTAACTGTCACTCTGGGAATAGAATTCATTTGCTAGATGCAGCAAGAATTATAAAAGTGGGACCAAACACGAAAACAGGTGTTGTCCTAAAGTATTATTATTTTTTAAATTAACAGGGGGGAAAGTCATTTATTTTTACTATAGTGTGAGCGCCGCAACCCCAGAGTCGTCCACAACTGGACTTAACGGCCAGGGGTCCCTTTACCTTTACCTTTTTACCTCACCTACCAAGACCAATCAACTTAAACATGGCCAAAGAAGGATTTGGTTCCTTGAAGTCAATGCTTGAAAGAAAAGGAAGTTCACAAAGAACCGCTTACTATCCTCCCAGTGAGCGGCGCCAGGAGCAGGCGGCAGGCGCTGTATTCCCGCACAGCCAGGGATAATGCCATTTCTTCCCCTAGTGGTTGCACAGAACTCTGGTGGTTTGCCCTGGATTCTGTCTGATCATGGGCGACATGGTGGCTGTGGCTTTGGAGCAGACCCAAAGGAAAACTATAAAGCCAGGCCACACCTCCTGCCTGGAGCTCAGCTGGCACTCGGCTTCCCCAGCCAGCCACCCTTCATTTTCTGCTTGGTTCTGCTCGAGGGTTAGTGAGAAGATCTCATTTAGGACCTTGCTTTAGAAGAATTTGGTGGCTGTATTCGGGGCTAGGGAGGAATTTGTCCTCCAGATAAATTGGACCAGTCTGGAGTTTTTGTCTTCCTCATAGGAATTGTCACAACTGAATAAGGCATTGGGTTGTATCCTTATGTCAAGGAAGATGGGGGGACTGGGACCCTCACTCTCCATTCCAAACAATCAGGGTACCCTGTAAAGGGCTATGGGGGGATTCTGCCCTGATGCACAGACAGGGGTTTGCAGGCCATGACACTCCCCCCCCCAAAAAAAATGGTGATGTTGGAGGGATCACTCTGATTTGATGTACATCGTGAGGTGGTCCTTAATTTAGGATTAACACTTAGAATCACAGAATAATATCACAGAATAATATTATTGTAGAGTTGGAAGGGACCACGGGGGTTATCTAGTTCAACCCCCTGCATAGTAGGAATCTTTCGCCCAACATGGGACGCAAACCCACAATCCTGAGATTAAGAGTCTCATACTCTACCGACTGAGCTATCCAATCGAGCAATCAGACTGGGTGATTCAGGTTACAATGCCTATGCCGAGACCTACTTACATCAGTAATCCATAAAATTGTGACCTATTTTATCCCAAAGCAATTATCCCATGATTCTTTCATCTTCCTATGTAAACCCCTGGCTGCTCGCGGCCTCAAGGCACCCGGGCCCACAACCCTACTGACTTCCCCAAAATCTTAGCCAAATAATACCCCCATAGGCTTCTTGAAACAATAGGTGGGTAATATAAGAGATGTTCTGAGGTTGAGTCTTGGCAGTTTCAATTAACTAATGCTTCTAAAATCTGCCCTACAGAGTCAACCAGTGTTTTCCTTTATTCCCTTCTTATTCCCCCATATTGATTATTGCAATATTCATATTGTCGGCGAGTTCTGTTTTTTTCTTAAAGAAAAGAAGCTTTGGGAGGTGGGCTATTTTGAAAAGCAGTTGCACTTAAACATTTCCCCACCAACCTTTGTCACTCCAAATCAAGCACCAATCACTACTTCCCATGAGATTCTATGCGCACGTTGCTTCTGGTATTTTATGTACAGTACTGCTAAGTGTTCCCTAAAGGCATCCACCAGTTCCTGCCTTGACTTTCCCACTGGATTTGATTTAAAGATGAGTTTCTGCTAAAAACAAAGTCATTGATAATTACAAAGGGTTTTCCTGAACTGGGCAATGAATATCCAATGATGTCTGTTAAGCTCTTTTACTACAACTGCATGCAAAACAAATCAGTGGAGAAATATTTTCTCTGCTGGACTAATGATTCTGTCTCTTTTTCCTGATTCCAAAACACTAAACAAAAATGCTCAAAGTACAATACGGTTTTAAATCCACAAATTCCCAACATGGTCCTGTGCCGGTGAATTTTCAAACAGGATTTTTTAAAAAAATAAATAAATGCATTTCATAGAGAATCATAGAATTGTAAAGTTGGAAAGAACTACAAGGGTAATTTAGTCCGACCCCCTGCAATGCAGGAATCTTTTGCCCAAGACCTTGAGATTAAGGGTCTCCTGAGCTACCAAGCGTTCAGTTGTTGCAGAAATGTGGAGAACTGAATTTAAGATTAGAAAAATGAGAAACTGAGAGAACCAAAACATACAGATTCACCCTTCTGTAGGCAGGGAGATTTGGGAAGCCATTTTGTCTAAGAATGGCAGGAACAGAATTTGAGACAAGTCTTGCCTACCTGGTTCTTTTAAAGGGTGAGCCCAACTTACATAATGTAAGGTCCGTGGGGTGGTTGCTCGCGAGTAACCAGGCAAGATTCTAAACCGTCTTTTAAGAGGTTTATTGTGCATGCTATTTACATGCTATTTACAGTGCAGAGCTACAAGTTCATGTCTGTATCAGTCACTCGCAGAATCCGGGAGTGGCCCCTTTCACCTGTGACCCCAACATAAGAGTTTTGATATCCCAAATATCCACCTCCACTCATTGCATTTCACCCCTCTGCGCACTTGGGGCGCCGGAAATGGTGTGTCTCCCTCCTCGCCCGCTGCACGAGGGGAGTACAGGGTCTCTCCAACATCCCCAGAGCCTCTGCTCTCAAGACCCGAAACTGCCTGCCCCTCCCCACTGGAGACCTCGCTGTTTCCTCCGCTGGAAGAGGACGTGTTGCTGGTCAGGTGGGGCCAGGGCTCTCTGTAACATCTCGCCCGCTGAGCTGGGGACAATTCCCTGACACCTAATTATTATTATCTTGGGGTCTAGGGGCATGGTTGTTTATTCTAAAGAACTGTTTGGGAACCCTGAAACCATAGTTCTTCCTATGATTTGGCAAGATGTGTGTGTGTGTGTTGGCCCTGTACCAAGGCAGTTCTGTGTAAGCTGGTCTCCGAGCTAATCCTGTTATCATCTGTTTAGTTAGTAAAGCCACCGTTCTGCTGTTCTCTTGGATCCTGCTACGGTGCTTGGTTGACAATGTGACCATGTGCGTAGATGCACAAGGGACCCACTTAAGAACATTACAAAAGCATTTCGACAGCATTCCCTGGATTGTAGTGTCTCTTTGTCTTATGTTCTCTGGAGACAGCTCACTCTTTCTCTCCTCTATGTTCTCGGGTCTGTAAATCCTGTGGGCAGCACTGGCTCCCACCGTCCCTGATATCTACCGTATTTTTCGCTCCATAGGACGCTTCGGACCATAGGGCGCACCTCGTTTTTAGAGGAGGAAACAAGGGAAAAAATATTTTTCTGGTTTTCCTCCTCTAAAACCCATGGGGTTTTTTTTGAGAATCAGCTCAAAGTTTTACAGCTTTTTTTTTGCAAAGGATCAGTTCAGATTTGTGCAGCTTTTGCAAAGGGGGAAAAGCATTGCTTACAAAACAGTAAGCACCAGTACAGACCAGTAAGCACCAGTAGAAGCCAGTACGCACCAGCAAGTAATAGGAAGCAAGAGGAAAGCAAACCAGTACAAACCAGTAAACACCAGTACAAACCAGTACAGACCAGTAAGCACCAGTACAAACCAGTACGCACCAGCAAGCAATAGGAAGCAAGAGGAACATGAACCAGTACAAACCAGTAAACACCAGTACAAACCAGTACAGACCAGTAAGCACCAGTACAAACCAGTACGCACCAGCAAGCAGTAGGAAGCAAGAGGAACGCAAACCAGTAGAAACCAGTAAGCACCAGTACAAACCAGTACAGACCAGTAAGCACCAGTACAAACCAGTACGCACCAGCAAGCAATAGGAAGCAAGAGGAACACAAACCAGTATAAACCAGTAAGCACCAGTACAAACCAGTACGCACCAGCAAGCAATAGGAAGCAAGAGGAACACAAAACAGTACAAACCAGTAAGCACCAGTACAAACCAGTACAGACCAGTAAGCACCAGTACAAACCAGTACGCACCAGCAAGCAAGAGGAAGCAAGAGGAACACAAACCAGTACAAACCAGTAAGCACCAGTACAAACCGGTACAGACCAGTAAGCACCAGTACAAACCAGTACGCACCAGCAAGCAATAGGAAGCAAGAGGAAAGCAAACCAGTACAAACCAGTAAGCACCAGTACAAACCAGTACAGACCAGTAAGCACCAGCAGGTAATAGGAAGCAAGAGGAAAGTAAACCAGTACAAACCAGTAAGCACCAGCACAAACCAGTACAGACCAGTAAGCACCAGCAAGTAATACAAAGCAAGAGGAAAGCAAACCAGTACAAACCAGTAAGCACCAGTAGGTAATAGGAAGCAAGAAGAAAGCAAACCAGTAAGCATCAGCAAGTAATAGAAAGCAAGAGGAAAAGTAACAGCCCCAAATGGCTGAAAAACTCAATTTCCCAGGATCCTCAATTTCCCAGGATCCTACTCTGCAAGGGGCCTGGGCGGGGCAGGAAGGGAGCTAGCTCCCTTATCTCCCTCCCCGATCTCCTGCAATCAGCTGTTGAGTGGGTTCCTTTCAACACTCTCTTTCCCTCTTGTTAGCCTTTAGCTCTTTCTAAAACAGAAAAAGCAGGATCTGCCTTTCCTCCCTGGGCAATTTGGCTCCAGGGACCATGCATTCGCTCCATAAGACGCACAGACATTTCCCCTTACTTTCCAGGAGGAAAAAAGTGCGTCTTATGGAGCAAAAAATACGGTAACTCCGTGCACTCACTTGAATCACGGAAGGGATTTCCTCAAGTACAAGTCAAGCAGTATTTTGACCCATTCCCACAATGCCCATGCCCTGAGCATGGAGGTCAGCAATCATCTCAAGCCTGCGACCGACTGATGTCCTGTCTCTTATTCCCAATATGCTTTCTGAGATTAATCCTTTTAGTTACAGTATCTGAGGTAGTTGAGGCTAGTCTTTCTGTAAGGTTAGTAAAGTGTAATTAAGTAGGTGCACACAACATTTTTCAAGGGCGACGGCGGTCACCGACTTCAGATATGAAGTACATTTAACCAGCACACCAAGCAACAGTCTGTGTCTATCAAGCACCTGACTTTTAGTGGTCTCAGATTCCCTTAAAAAGTGTGGTTTGGTATTTTATCTACTTGAAACCAGCTAATTCAGAAGAATAAGATTTTGGATTTGATATCCCGCTTTTCACTACTCGAAGGAGTCTCAAAGCAGCTAACATTCTCCTTTCCCTTCCTCCCCCCACAACAAACACTCTGTGAGGTGAGTGGGGCTGAGAGACTTCAGAGAAGTGTGACTAGCCCAAGGTCACCCAGCAGCTGCATGTGGAGGAGCGGAGACGCAAACCCGGTTCCCCAGATTACAGGTCTACCGCTCTTAACCACTACACCACACTGGCTCACGGAGTCCAGATATGTTTGTCTGTCTGCCTCAGAACTTCTGTTCTGTGGTTCTGCATTCTTACAAGTCAAGCAGAATGTACTGTGTGGCGTACTGAGCTAAGTATTTTATAATGTGCTGTGCCTCTACAGTTGTATAGTTTCATATTTCTCTTTTGTCTGACATAGGGTTGTCACCTTTGTTCTGGCAAAATAAAGGACAGGATGGCGGCGGGAGGCGGGAAGCTTTCCTCTCCCCACCTGGTGCTGAAATTACTTCAAGGCAATCCATTAAAATCAATGGCAGCCTAACCGGAGGGCCCCTTTGAAATTTGTCACATACACATGAATTTGTAAATCTGCCTATGCTTTGCTACCCATGCTTAAATACATGACCTTTGAATTACTGAAAGAAATGAACCTTTCCACGATATTCTAATTTTTCCAGTTTCACATGTACCTGGTCTGGTGCCTCCCACCTGGGTTAGGGTGGCTATCGTCCCGTCCCTGGCCTGGGAGGACAATGGATGGCCACCTGGGTGTTTGTTGTGGGAGAGGAAGGGAAAGGAGAATGTTAGCCACTTTGAGACTCCTTCGGGTAGTGAAAAGCGGGATATCAAATCCAAACTCCTCCTCCTCCTCCTCCTCCTCCTCCTCCTCCTCCTCCTCCTCCTCCTCCTCCTCTTCATCACCATCATCTTCATCTTCATGTTGGGGGGGCATTTCATTCACCCCCATGCAGCGGCATTTGCAGGGCCCATTAAAGGGTTGATTGCGGGAGTCCCTGGCCCTAGAGCAGCGGCATGTAGGTCAAACTCCCAGCTGAGGTAGGGTGGGAGGGCACGCTGTGTAAGTTTGCGCTTTACAGTCCCTTCCCACTGCACTTCATTGTCCTGCACATCCTCAGTCCCAGACGGGCTGAGAGGGTTACATGCCAAGGCCTATGCCTAGTTCCCCACATTCTGAAGTTAAGTAAAGTTGTGGCCAGTTTGAACCCATACTTTGGTCTCCTGTCTCATTCTTTGGGGGGTAGGCTCCACAGACAGGGTTCAGCGAATGTGCTCGCAAAAAGAGGAAAGGAAAAAGTGAGGGGCGTTTTCTCCAGCCAAGCCTTCCCTGCTGGAATAAGAAGAGGAGGAAGAAGAGTTTGGATTTGATATCCTGCTTTATCACTACCCGAAGGAGTCTCAAAGCGGCTTACATTCTCCTTTCCCTTCCTCCCCCACAACAAACACTCTGTGAGGTGAGTGGGGCTGAGAGACTTCAAAGAAGTGTGACTAGCCCAAGGTCACCCAGCAGCTGCATGTGGAGGAGCGGAGACGCGAACCCGGTTCACCAGATTATGGGACTACTACTCTTAACCACTACACCACACTGGCTCTCACACTGGAGTCCGGAGATGGGGATTTGGAAAGGATCCTTATCTTGAGGGAGGGAGGGAGGGAGGGAGGAGGGAGGGAGGGAGAGAGAGAGAGAGACAGAGAGAGAGAGAAAGAGAGGAAATAGGGGAAATACAGGACAAACTTTGAAACACTGAAATACGGGACAATCCTGTATTATGCAGGATGAGTGGCAATCCTAGCCCTGACACCTTTCCTGTTGCTACTGCTGTCTTTAATTTCCTAATTATGTACTGTAATCCTATGAGTGAGATGGTTTGAATGGATGATGTCTCTGCTGAAAGATCACCAATGAAAGGACAGCAGGGTGGAAGCTGAGATGCAGAGGCTGACAGGACATTAGAATCCTACCTCTATGGCACCATCAGAAAGCTGCCTTTGAGAACCAGCAATGAAAGGTGCAGGCTGCCTGCGGAAGTGGCCATTGCCATGTTCATTTCCCTGATTCTAATGCTAGCGCTTCTGTCCCAGATTCTAATGTTCCTTTTACGCTGCATTACCTGTTGCGTTATGGAACTGTAACTTTTTTAAAAAAAAAATCGATATACTGCCATGTAGCACTAAATTTCAAATGACGGGGGGGGGGCAGGGATATCTGTGTGCCAGAATACCACCTGAAATTTCTTCACATGAAATTACAGCTCAAAATCCCCATGATTTTCTGGGTTAACAAAAGCTTCAAACGGATTTTCCCCAGAGCAAATCTCATAGAAATGAGCACTGAACATCTGCTAAATTCTGCTAGTTTTCCAGATGTGGCTTTTATGGTTGGGGCTGGTAGTGCAGCCCCTTATATTCCTGGTGATGCTTTCACTCAGTTATCACATGAAGTCCCTGTTCTAGTATTGGCCCCTCCTTCCTCCTGCCAGCCATACACCCAACCCATAGAATCCTAGAATTGTAGAGGGACCCTAAGGGTAATTTCCAAGGCGCCCCAGGGGGTGTGGGAACAGGAATAGGAATAATAGGAATAGAAATAATTTATTATTGGCCAAGTACATTTTCCAACATACTTGGAATTTGTTTCGGCTACATTGCAATGTAAACATACAGACACTGTTCCTCTCACAATACAAAGAAGCAAAGAAACCCCACCCATATTTTACCTCCCCTTAAGCTATACAACTACGAATTTAACAATTTAATGGCACAAGGGGGGAAAAAAACTATTCTTGTGCCTGGCCGATTTTGTATATGAAGTCCTGTAGCGACGTCCAGATGGAAGTAAATCAAGCAGATGATGACCGGGATGTAAAGGATCTGCTACAATTCTCTCTGCTCTCTTCCTAACTCGGGTAGCATAAATTGTCTCTATTGAAGGCAAGCTAACACCAATTACCCTTTCTGCAATTCTTACAGCTCGTTGGAGCCTTTTCTTGTCTCTCTTGGAGGCTGTACCGTACCAAGCTGTTATAGAATTACAGAGAACAGTTTCAATGATGCCTCTGTAGAATTCGATCAACACTTCCTGGGACAATTTAAATTTCCTTAGTTGACGCAGGAAATACAGCCTCTGGTGGACCTTTTTAATAATACTATTTAATAATACTATTGATGTTGCTTGACCAATTTAAGTTATAAGAAATTATAGAGCCCAGGAACTTAAAGGACTCTACTACTACAACCATGTTACCAAGAATGGAAAGTGGTGGCAGAACGGAAGAGTGCCTTCTGAAATCAATTACCATTTCTACTGTCATAGGAATAGGGTGTTCATAGTCCCATTCATTCCCTAGCAGATTATACCAGATTATCAATTATCCCTATACATGATGGGTTGCATTCAGCTAAGTCCTGTTCAGACCCATTGAAATCCACGACCCCAAGTTAATCATGTCCATTAACTTCAATGGGTATGCTCTCAGAAGGACCAGCGCAGAAATACCCCCCCACATACAGTTTTAGTAAATAGTGACATATTTCTGAATAAACTCAATGCCAGCTGATTTGTTGATCTCAGAATCTGAAATATATCTCTAAGAATTCCCACTAATTTGGCATGCATCTTCTTACAGAGAATAAATGTGGAGCAACCTGTTGCCTCCACTTTTTGCCAAGTAGTTTTCTTCAACCAAAATTAGCAGAGGTGAGGAGCATTTATGATAGATGGAGCTGGATTTAATAGGAGTATTATTATTATTATTATTATTATTATTATTATTATTATTATTATTACATTTATACATGCAGGTCTCAGTGCAAATCACAACATAAAATCACAATATAAGAACATTTCTACCTTTAAGCAAGGAAACATAAACTGATGCCTTATATCAGGGGTAGGCAACCTAAGGCCCATGGCCCAGATCCAGCCCGATCGCCTTCTCAATCTGGCCCGCGGATGGTCCAGGAATCCGCGTGTTTTTACATGAGTAGAATGTGTCCTTTTATTTAAAATACATCTCCGGGTTATCTGTGGGGCATGGGAATTCATTCAAACCCCCCCCCCAAAGTATAGTCCGGCCCACCACATGGTCTGAGGGATGGTGGACTGGCCCATGGCTGGAAAAGGTTGCTGACCCCTGCCTTATATCTTCATCTAGGCAACTACCAGACACCTTCTTTTTTGCCTAAAAGATGTTCTGGGTTGTATACAACTCTGGGTTTATGGGACCAAGTCCTAAGAGGTACAAGGTTACTTGCCTTTAGAAGAAAAATAAAAAAAATTGTTGCTTTTTTAAAATAGCCTTCATCTCCTAAATGCTCTGTGCCTTACGATCCACATTTCATTCACACCAGCATGCAAGGCAATCTTTTTTGTCCAGATGCCAAAGCTCATCTCAAATGACTGCCCCATTATGGCTTTGACATGTACTATAATGAATGAATGCAGCAACGGATCCATTTGTGGTTATTAAAGAGCAGCGCAACTGAAGCTTCATTTAACTACTGATGGTCCATGTAGAGCAGGGATAGAGACTGCGAATGTGGTGCAGGTACGCCTTGGTCTGATATAGCAAGGCACTTCTTATGTTATGAGAGCCAGTGTGGTGTAGTGGTTAAGAGCGGTAGACTCATAATCTGGTGAACCGGGTTCGCGTCTCCGCTCCTCCACATGCAGCTTTTTATAGGATTTTAACCCAGGAAATAAACTGCCACATGGGCCAGACTCTGGACATGCCTGCCTTAGGTACTTACTTTGTTTGCAAAATGAAAGCTAACAGTCCAGCCTCGTTCCTGGACTCGCCCGTCAGATCTTTCCTACCTGTCTGTTGGCAGTTCCTCCTCTTACCTCTGCGTCTTTCTCTATCTCCAGACCAGCTTCCATCAGGTTGCTTTCGAATTCTTTCCTCTGCTCCCGTTTCGCTTCCTCCAGAGCCTCCAACGGCCCCAGATCGATGACCTCGGCATTTGGAGAAGCTGCTCCCTGGCCTTGTTGCGGCAGCGGCTGCTGTTCAGATTGACTTTTGGCCGTCTCCCCGTTAGAAATGATAGCCAAAGAAGGAGGTCTCTGCGAGAGGCTTGGAGAACCACCAACGGACTGCGAGGTACATTTCCGATAGTGGTAAGCTAAAACATAGTCCACTTTCCTCTTGCTGTCCCGGAAGTGCATCCCTCCAGGTGTGAGCCTTTCTGTGGAACCTGCTTGAGCCCCATCCAGGTAGTTGTTGATAACCTGGAGGAAAGTTCAAAGAAAGTTACTGAAAAAAGCACCCTGTGACAAATTCAGGGAAGGGGACTCAACGTCTTCCTGCCCATAAGCCATGGAGACATGTGATGCGTGCAGCAACTGCGGCGATTAGTAGTTGTATGAGAGGAATGAGACGGATGAGGCTCAGATTAAGCAGTACGGCGCAACAGAGTGCAGGTGCCCTGCAGAAAGCGTCTTATGGAACAAATAACTTGAGATTATTCTTGCCAGGCCATGGACTGCAAGACACAACCCCCAGCCCCCTAAGAACATAAGAACCGATTTGCTGTATCTGCCAATTTGATGGATCAGGTCATCTCATCTAGTCAGGTGCCCCTGCGTACTCAACCGCAGGGCACTGGAGTGATTGCCAGGCTTTTCATTTCTCCCCTGACTACATTTGGTAGTCAGAAGGAGGGACCTGCTATGTTACGCCCCCTAAGAAGGGTGCTCCAGTTCCTTGCTCCTGCCACCTTGGAGCAAGAACCTGTTACATGGCGGAAGTTGGGGAAGAAGCAAGTGGGGAGGGGGGAGAGATAATATCTTTCCTGAAACTTTTCCTGAAACTTTCTGCTGCTCCAGAGAAGCGGACACGGGGCAATGGATTCAAACTACAAGAAAGAAGATTCCACCTAAACATTAGGAAGAACTTCCTGACAGTAAGAGCTGTTGGACAGTGGAATTTGCTGCCAAGGCGTGTAGTGGAGTCTCCTTCTTTGGAGGTCTTTAAGCAGAGGCTTGACAGCCATCTGTCAGGAATGCTTTGATGGTGTTTCCTGCTTGGCAGGGGGTTGGACTGGATGGCCCTTGTGGTCTCTTCCAACTCTATGATTCTATGATTCCATGCATAATGCAGAGAGAGGAGTTTGGCCTCTCCACTGTACTATAACTTTGTTGGTGTTTGTTGTGCTTGACAGTCCTACCCCCATCCTTGCAGCTGATCCTCACCTGTTCTCAAAATTCTGTTGGTCCTGATAGCCACAAAGCCCTGACCCCTGTCAGTCTGCTTGGGGGTCTCTTCCTCCCCCCCCCCCCACACACATCTTTCATTTGCAACCCACCCACCCCCAATGAAGTTATGTTGCTTATCCTACCTAATAGCTATTGAAAGTCCTGTCCTTTGTGAATATGTCTAATCCTTTCTAAAAGTCATCTAAGCCACTTGTCATTCCCAGACCTTGTCTTAGTGAACCGGATAAGTCAATTATGCACTATATAAAGGAGTACATCTTCTTGCCTACTGTCAATCTGCTTGACTGTGGGATCTCCAAATCCTAATTTATGAGAAGTGGGAGCTCCTCTCTCCTCGTTGTTCATACTTTTATAAATCATAGAATTGTAGAGTTGGAAGAGGCCCCAAGGATCATCTAGTCCAACCCACTGCAATGCAGGAATTATATGCATAGCTGTCAACCTTCCTTTTTCCTGCATTGGGAAATGGCCATAGCTATCAACCTTGCCTTTTTTTGCAGTGGGAAACAGCGCTGGAATAAGGATATTTCCCGCTCAAAAGGGAAAGTTGACAGCTATGTTGGAAATTATATATGTCATGAAATATGTGTCATGTTCTTCAAACTCATATTTAATCAAGAGGTGGACAGAAAGATGGAGGTTCATAGTGTTCCACTGGCCAAATTCTGGTGGACCACCTTGTTTCCAGTATTCCGTGAAATGATCCAAGTGGATCTAAGTGCAGAGCTAAGTGGACCAGGGCCTAATGCTGCAAGGTTCTTCTGATGTTCTTAAAGATACTCTGGATCACTTTATTATTATTATTATTATTATTATTATTATTATTATTATAAAGATTCTGGGTATTCATTCTTGCTCTATAAATTAAACATGAAAGAATGCCTTTAAATTTAAAAAATATACTATGCAAGATGGCTGGTGCTTCATCATTGCAAATCTCACCTGGGGAAATTCTATTTTGATCCCCAATAAAAGCAAATAAAATTATGCAAATCCCCAATAACATTTAATTGGGCATATCTTCACGGTGCACCAGCCTTATGTTTCAGACAGTTTCTGATGCTTCTGGGGATGTTGGAGGAATATATATATATAATCGTATGTGGGGGTTAAAGAAAAACTCCTCTGACTCTAAAGGGCCACAGCATTTTCAGGTCAAAGAAAATGCAGCAGATTTGTAACTCATTTCTTTACTTGTTTATTTGGAAACATGTTCCACTGTGTACACTGGGGCTTTCTCCCCAAAAAATATATAGATAAGGATTGCAGCTTAAATGTATCTGGAAACCAGTAAAGAGTCATTTCAGTCCCACATAAACAAAGATTAGTTCTTACCTATGCTAAGAAATCAGCCCTGAGTGCTCACTGCAAGGACAGGTCCTGAAGTTGAGGCTCCAGTACTTTGGCCACCTCATGAGAAGAGAAGACTCCCTAGAAAAGACCCTGATGTTGGGAAAGATGGAGGGCACAAGGAGAAGGAGACGACAGAGGATGAGATGGTTGGACAGTGTTCTCAAAGCGACTGGCATTAGTTTGGCCAAACTGCGAGAGGCAGTGAAAGACAGGCATGCCTGGCGTGCTCTGGTCCATGGGGTCATGAAGAGTCGGACACGACTGAACGACTGAACAACAACAAATGATAAGAATTTCCCACAGGGAACTTGAGGGAGTTTAAGACTAACTAACTAACTAACTAACTGGAAGAGATATAAGTCATTGTTGTTGTTCAGTTGTTCAGTCGAAGGCTGATCGCTGAAGAATTTATGCTTTTGAATTATGGTGCTGGAGGAGACTCTTGAGAGTCCCATGGACTGCAAAAAGATCAAACATATCCATCCTTAAAGAAATCAGCCCTGAGTGCTCACTGGAAGGACAGATCCTGAAGCTGAAGCTCCAATACTTTGGGCACCTCATGAGAAGAGAAGACTCCCTGGGAAAGACCCTGATGTTGGGAAAGATGGAGGGCACAAGGAGAAGGGGACGACAGAGGATGAGATGGTTGGACAGTGTTCTCGAAGCTACTAACATGAGTTTAGCCAAACTGCGGGAGGCAGTGGAGGATAGGGGTGCCTGGTGTGCTCTGGTCCATGGGGTCACGAAGAGTCGGAGACGACTGAATGACTGAACAACAACAACAACAACAGCTTCGAAGTAGCAAAGGAGCAACGCAATGAAGGCATGCCAAGTTGCTCTATGAAACTCCCAGAGCAACAACCTTCATTTTAATATGGCTTCAGCTTTTGTAAACCTCTAGTCAAGAGCAAGGGAATAGTGGGTGAGGAAGTTATTGTCTTGGGATAAATGAATTTGAAAACAAGTCCTTCTTAGAAAACCCAGCCTAGCAACAGAATGCAAATCAGGAGGCGAATTCATTCAACGTCGACGTTCAGTTTTGTTTATAATGCTTTGCACTTGAGCTCTTATACACAGGACTATTTTTAGGGTGCCTCTTCCTCTTTCCTTTCAAATCTTTCCTCACTCACCCCTTAACCTTAGCCTCACCTGCAACTTAAAACAAAGCCTAAAAACCAAGTGATTGCATCTCTCTGATTCATCCCTGCTGCTTTCCTTTCCTTCGTGTCTCTCACTTGTTGAAAAATTGATTGTAAGCTCTTTGAAGCAGGGACCTACATGTTGTTGGACTCCCTCCTCCCTTTGATAGTCCATATTGCTTATAGCACCATATAAATCAGCTAGCTGATATACCTTTCCTTTTGTAGTCACACAGTAGTTTTGTTTTCTTTGGAATATCCCCCCCGTGCCCAACAAATTCATCGCCACCTTCTCTGGAGACAGAATTTCACTCTTCCATTGTGTTGTGTTCCACCCTTCCCCATCTGCCATACCTACAACATAAGGTATCTCTATTCCACCCCCAATGATGAACTCAACAGACATACCTACTTGTCACATTCAAATACAGAGCACAGATTCCATGTCATTCCATGCCATGCCTCCTCCATACATACTTATCACCGACAGATTGAGGAAGCGATGGCGATAGCATATTCAGCGCCTTGTGTGAGTACTCTACAGTGCTTCGCAGTGCACAACAGCCATAGAATTGGGCACTCATTGTACAAAGAAAGAAAGTTGACAGCCCTCACACCTTCAGGTACGGTGCGCAGGCAATACCTGGTGAAATCTCTGGAGCCAGAGGAACAGAGGAATTAGAACGTTCATTGGCTGAAAGAGAAGCATTAGAGCCGGGCAAAACTTGCTCTCCCTCCCCATGAATAGGAAAAGCAGAATAAATTACATGGGGGGAAATGTAGAAATGAGGCTTTCTTGGTGCAGACTATTTACATATTTATTTGAGAGATGGCATAGCCCCGGGTCGATTACAGCACCCCCCCTCCCCACTGTGTAATTGTCATGCTGTACTCACAGGTAGTCCATGTAGACTTTCTGGATCCATCCCTGCAAGAGTGAAAATGCCTAGACTCAGATTTTCAGCCTACCCTTTCAAAGGGAGACACACCGTACCCGGCACCATTTCGTAGTTTGCTGGCCCAGGTGGGAATCCCAGGAAATCTATAAAGCCAGATCTAGAGAAGGTGGTCTTCAACTATTATTCTCCTTCCTTGCATGTAAAAGTATGTATTTAAAAAAGCACTCCGGACCAGAAGGAAAGACAACAACACCCGTGTCGTTGTTGCTGAAAGTGTTGTGCTCTTTATCATTTCGAGGTACCCAGGGGCCTCATTCCATGGTTGCCACCTGAGAAGTCACCATAGCAACACCAGGGACAAAGAAGCAGGTGTGGCTGTAAAGAGACTGAACTTCAGGAGCTTGCAAAGATGCCTCTGGTTGCATCAAGTTACAGATTCGGGTGGGTTCTGCTGCACTAAACATTCAACAATACAACAACAATAACAATTTATCCGACCGTCAGTCAGAACACAATCATTATCCATACCAATTTTAAAACCTGAGACAACGCAGAGGGGTTTACACTAAAACATACACTAAAAGTAGATTATACATAAAGACCCATATCGATACTACACTAAACATTCAGGAGAGCAAGGGGTATATGTACAGTTTCGAATCCTACGGTTGCAATCCTATTGGCCGCTCATGTGGGAGTAAGCTCCAGTGAACCCTGTGCAAATTATTTCCCAAATAAATATAAATACAATTGGGCTGCATGGTTGCAATCAAAAGCAAACTTACTAGCAAGTACGTCTAATTGAACACACTCAATTTACATCTCAGTAAATATGCTTAGGTTCACGTTACAGTGCAAATAAATAGGAAGGGCTATTTGTAAAATAAAACCCAATCCCATGCCTTGCCGCCACCATCACCATCTTCCAAAATTTCGATATTTAAAAAAGGTTTCACGGTTTTAAATTTGGTCACTCATCTCTGGTCAACTCAGCATTTCAACGTGAACTGTTAAACACCCATGATTAAAGGTCGAAGCATTGCATTTGCATGTCGAGGTTACCGTCCCAGCTCCCCCCAGTAATTCAGACTGACACATCATTTTTGGTTTGGGTTTTTGGCATAATTTTGGCCACAACAACTTTATTTAAATACAGCCAATGTGAGTGGTTGCTTAGGCATTGGTCCCGACTACTGTCCCCCCAGCCATGGGGACAGCTGACATTCGCTTTTGAGGGCGAAGTCAGAAAGGGTGAACACCTAAGGCAGAAGCGGAGTCGGGCAACGACCCAGGCTTCTCCCCAAATGCTCCCTAGGACTCCGCTTGGCCCCGAGCCACCCACCACTGGTTATGGACAAAAGCAGAAAGAGTCCCTGGATTCTTTTAACAGAATACCCTTATTTTCAGGGGTAGGCCCAACCAATTTCCTACCACTGCCCGCGCATTCAGAGGTAGGCCCAGCCTATCCATACCTCTGAAGCAGCGTTTCTAGGGGCAGGCCCAGCCTATCCTGACCCTAGTGCAAGCAAATTTATACCAATGCCTAACCGCCAACCTTACAAGTTGTGACGATTTGCTACGCAGTAGGCAAAACCAGTGACAAAAGCCAATCAGCCACCGGGAAATTCCTACCAGGCTCCTGCTTCAAAGCAGACCAACCCATGACAGGCATAGCAAGGGTCAAGCAGCAACACGCCGTTCCCAAATTAGGGAGGGCGGGCGGGAGATCCGTTGCACACCGCAAAAGTGAAACCAAAGTTTCACAAACTTAGGTTTTAAAGGCAAGAACTGTCAATCAAGCACTTGGCTACATGCTAAACTCCCCAGCACGTGCCTCAACCAATCCTAGCTGTGGCCAGCCCAAACACCCTCCCATAACTTGGAGCTGCTCCTTTAACCCTTCTGCAACCCGTGCTCTCTTCGATGGGAGAACACGCTTTGCATGTCGAGGTTACCGTCCCAGCTCCCCCCAGTAATTCAGACTGACACATCATTTTTGGTTGGGTTTTTGGCATAATTTTGGCCACAACTTTATTTAAATACAGCCAATGTGAGTGGTTGCTTAGGCATTGGTCCCGACTACTGTCCCCCCAGCCATGGGACAGCTGACATTCGCTTTTGAGGGCGAAGTCAGAAAGGGTGAACACCTAAGGCAGAAGCGGAGTCGGGCAACGACCCAGGCTTCTCCCCCAATGCTCCCTAGGACTCCGCTTGGCCCGAGCCACCCACCACTGGGTATGGACAAAAGCAGAAAGAGTCCCTGGATTCTTTTAACAGAATACCCTTATTTTCAGGGGTAGGCCCAACCATTTCCTACCCCTGCCCCGCGCATTCAGAGGTAGGCCCAGCCTATCCATACCTCTGAAGCAGCGTTTCTAGGGGCAGGCCCAGCCTATCCTGACCCGAGTGCAAGCAAATTTATACCAATGCCTAACCGCCACACGAGCTAACCCAAGCTCGCCGCCAAACCGCTCACAGTCCCATCCACCTTTAGTCCCTCCGCAATAGCCTCCAACCAGATAGCGCTCCCCCGGGGGAAAGGTGACTCCATCAGCCCGATAGAGCGGACCTGCCCAGCATAAATCCTGGGGTGCCTAATAGCGACCCCCACCCCAATTCCAGGACCCTAGCAGAGGCTACTGCTGTGACACGCTTCCTGGCCTTCTCTGTACCCTGCGGGCAGAAGCTGCCCCGCCATACCTGCCTCTGGAGCCAATGAGACCAAAACAGCTTACAATCAGGCACCAGCGACCTCAAACCCCCAGATCCCTTTGGATTGTGGAACGTAGAGTAAGGCAGTCCAAAGTTGGCAAATCGTTTTCCCCCAAGGGCACCACGATGGCGTCAGGGCGGGCCTCCCCAATCAAACGGTGCTGGATTAAAGGTAACAGTTCACACCAGCGCATGCCCCGCCTGGCCATCCAAGAAACCTGCACATGTGGAGGGAAGCCAAGGCCTGCTCCGAGACCAGATTCCTCTGCACGAACTCCGGCCCAATGGACAATGCTGTGCCCACAATCCAAATCCGGGTGGCCGCTACACCTGGAGGGTCAAAAGAAAAAATGTAAGTTCCGGAATTAACGCCGCCGTCCTCACGTAGCTCTGTAAGCCTCCGACTTCCGCGACCCATGTTCTTAATCCGCGCTACGACAACCCAATGTGCGGCCGTGGTCGCGGCCCCAATGCGGAAAGAATGTGGGGCAAATCCGACTGCCGAAACGCCACAGGCAGAGATTGCTTTGCGCATTACCCTAGAAAACTGCTGGCGCGTCAAGGGCTGCCCGTCAGCATGGATCAGCAAGGGACCCCTGCCCGAGGGCCTGACTGCCAAATATCTGGCCAAATCCTCACAGGACATGGCCCTCCCCGCCCTGTGGCTGGCAATGCCATGACCGTACCCCTTCCCAACTGGTCAGTTTTGAGCTACGGAATTGTCAATGTACACCTCAGCGTCAGATAGGCTGGCGTCCTGATAAGAGCAAGCCCCTGTTAGCCCAGTTGCGAATGTTTCCAAAAGCACTTCTCCGATCCGCAACGCACCAAAAAGGTCAAGGAGAAGGCTGCAGCAAAAAGCCGGGCCTCATATTTTGACCAGCAAATAGAACGCAAAGCGGAAACGCATGCTGGTAAGGCAGCTCATTGAAATGGGTCGCCTCGCGGCCACCGTGGGGAGTGCGAAGCCTTCCCCAGCCTTCTAACGCTCTGCGGACCGCGAATTAGCACAGGGGTCTGAGTCAAAAAGGGCCTTAGAGAAGAAGGAAATAGCGGCTGCCTGCAATTTAAGTCCTAGCCGCTCTCCCCTGTTGGAAAAGGTGGCGCCAGATACTGCAGCACCTGGGAAGATGATGGGCGCACTCCACCCCACACAGCCACCGACTCTCGGTGAAATGCCAGGAAGTCCTTCCAGGCCTTGTCGTATGACCGAAGGTTGGAAGGGAAACAGATGCCGCTACTCCCTGCCAAACTACGTGCTGCCATGGTCCACAGGTATGCCGGGAAGGGTTCCGGAGAAGCTGCGCGTCCGGGGCGAGCGACCTGAAGCGTTCCATCTGGAAACGGGACAGGGCATCAGCTATCTCGTTAGTGACCCCAGGCACGAACCGTGCCGAAAATACAATATTGAACCTGAGACAGTGAAGACGAAAGCCCCTGAGGAGGGCCGATACCCTGGGCGAGCGCGAGGACCTGCTTTGCGAGAATGGTCACAAACCGCCTGTTGTCCGACCAGAAGCAGACACGCCGGTCCCTGAAGTCCTCGACCCAAATATGCACGGCAACGGCTATGGGGAAAAAACTCCAAAAAGGTAGGTCACGCGTGACTGCCTCCCCTAGCCAGGTTGTAGGCCATGCCTGCGCGCACCACCGCCCATTCCAGTAACGGTCCGAGCCCAGGGACCCTGCTGCATCCGAATGCACTGGAAGTCGGTGTGGAGGTTCCACACGTCCTGCCATAGTGACACTCCGTTGAATTCCTCCAGGAATTGCAACCATACCTTCAAGTCAGCCTTCTCTTCCTTAGGTAGTCTACGCCTATGGTGCGGGCTGCGCATTCCCGCTGTCAGCCTATACAAGCGGGAGCAGAACGGTCGGCCGGGAGCCACCACCCTACATGCGAAGTTAAGGTGCCCAAGAGTGACTGCAGCTGCCGAAGGGTCACCTTCCTCAAGGGAAGAGGTCAAGAATAATCCCTCGCAACGCCGCCAATTTCTCCTCAGGTAAGCGGGACGTTTGGGACACTGTATCCAATTGGATACCTAAATAGGTAAGCTGAGTTGCGGGGCCCTCCGTCTTGCCAGCGGCGAGAGGCACTCCCAATTCCTCTGTCAGGGCCTGAAAGGCCCTCATGAGTGTCAAACAGTCACCTGACTCCCCCGATGACACCAGCAAAAAGTCATCGAGATAATGAGTCACCCCTGATAACCCTGTTTGTGGCGAAGGGCCCAGTCCAAGAAAGTGCTGAAGCACTCAAAGGCCGCGCATGCGACCGAGCAACCCATCGGCATAGCCTTGTCAAAATAGTAAGCCCTTCAAAACGAAAACCCAGGAGCCAAAAGTCCTGCGGGTGAATGGGTAACAGCCGAAATGCAGACTCAATGTCGCATTTAGCAAGCAAGGCCCCGGGGCCGAATTTTCTGATTAATTTAATAGCAAAGTCCAGCGAAGCATATTTCACCGAGCACAGCTCCTGGGGAATTACGTCATTTACTGACGTGCTCTGGGATGAGATAGGTTATGTATGAGGCGAAACTCCCCAGGGGCTTTCTTGGGCACAATCCCTAAAGGGGAAAGGTGCAATTCTGGAACGGGGGGGGCCTCAAAAGGACCGCCCATGCGACTCAGCGCCAATTCCTTAGCAATCTTTTTCCTGGCTACTTCATGCATTTCACGCACTGACTTTTGGTTAGGGGGGTTCCGTGCCACGGGTAACGCAGCCACCGGAACCCTAAATCCCTGGACAAAACCATCCCTCAGATAGGCCGCTGCAACCGCATTGGGGTAAATGTCCAGCCAATGCAGGAGCGCCGGTATCTTAATTGGGGAGAAAGCCAGGGAGAGAGGACCCTACTTGCTGCCCCCGGCGACTGCGGGGGAGGGGGCAGGCTTGGCTGCCTGTGAGGCCCCCCCTCTCCCGCCTCGAAAGGGCCGCTTCCCACCAAAGCAGTTGGAGGCGGGGTGATTCCCACCGCACTTTGGAACACCCGTGCAAGTACTTGCATGACCTGCCTTTGGCAAAGACCCTTTATTAAAGTCCCAACAGGATAGCCGGCGGGTCGCCTTGAAGGTCCCGCCTTTTGCTTAGGTTGTTCCGCCGGTGACTTTTCAATGGACAGGGCCCACATGCGTGGTCCACAGGTCAGATCCTGCGTCCCAACGCGCATATAGTATCCGGTGGGCCCTGCGCCTAAACTTCTCATCATAAGTGATCGCCGCTGCCTCGACTGCCATGGAGTAGGCCGAGCGAACAATGGACTGAGTAAACTAGCAGGTGCAGAGCCCTGCGTGGATAAAGCAGCTGCTACCACGCCCGCGTAGTCCTGAAAACAGTCCAGCCCGCGTTCGAACGTCCCGCTCGACCCTGGCCGAGCCGGTGCGCTTTCTGGATGCAGAATCCGACCTGGCTTGACCTGCCTTCTCATCGGCCGGGGGGGCCCAGTTTAAAATATCGACGTAGCGGCCATCTAGAATCCTGGCACGCATCTTAGAAGAAAGGTGGCACCCCGGGACTATGTCCCTCGCCTTTTTTAGTGGACACGGTCCACCTCCGGGAGCAGGACCCCGTTGCGGCAATCCTGAATGGCGCCATAACGCGCACCTGTGCGAGTTAGCCCTACGCTGCCAAGCCCATCTTGGCAAACCCGGCACTGATTCCCCAAAGCCCCAATAGAGGCCCAAAGGGGAATCGGTTCGTCACCGAGCTGTCCGAAGACGTACCTGTCGAGGAAGACTAAGTGTCCCCTTTGCGCCGCTAGCACGCTTCATGGCCGCCTGCCCGCCGACGCTTTCCACCCGAGGAGAAACTTGGAAGGCACCGGCAGGCTTCCTCAGCCAGAGGATTCAGAAGACGGGTCCTGCACCAATGCGTCTGCGATAGACTGAGAAGATACAATAGGTGAGATACCGCCGCGGAAGCGGGCGGCGAGACAACCTCGCGCCGCCCGGCCTGCACGGGGTGTGGTGGACCTCCCCCGCCTTCCCTTCCCCTTTCTGGCGGTCGGCGATGGCGAAGCAGTGCCGCCGCACGGGTCGCAGGGCGGGACGCAACCAGCTCCTGTTGTGACGTGGTGCCCTCGCCACTCCTCACTGGACCCGGCCGAAGTGGGGGGGGAGGCCACCGCCCTGTCGAAGAGGATGCGCCCGGCCCCGTCCGCGGTGGGCCGGGCGTTGCAGCAGGCCATCCAGACCAGGACGCCAGGCGGGCCAGAGCCTCAGGGTCGCCCGCCAAGCTAGCGACTAAAGACTCGACCCCTTCCCCGCCGTCCTGGCAGGGGGCCTGGGAGCGCAGCGATTGGGATGGGCCTCTGATCACCCTCTTCGATGGAGTAGAGGTTGCCGGGCGGGCCGACTTCTTCTTTGGAGCCATCCCTGCTGTAAAACACAAATTCAACACGTGAAAGAATCAGGCTGCAAGCAACGACCCTATACGCCAGGCCCACTGCTTCTACCAATTCCAGGCCTCGGTCCTACCAGCCAAAGGCGCCTGAGACTACGATCAGTAGGGGGTGCCCACACCTTACCACCTAAAATGGCCGCTGCCACAAAATGGCCGCCCGATGAGTCGTGCTCACGACCACCTACTCCCACTGGCCCACGGCCTCCGGCCTAGGGTGGGGGGGGCCCACGGGCCAAGGCCGAAGCCCTCAGGCCCAGCAATGAGACAGCACTAGCGTGCGGTACCTCCAGCGACCCCAGGGAAACGCCTCTACCAAGGCCCTGCTCCGGGGCTGCTAGGCCCCAAACACGCTGGGCCTATTAGGCCTCGCGTCAACCAAGGCCGCGAACACCCTCGGCCAGTGCGGGGGGGTGAGGCAGCAGGACGGCCTGGAGGCCCCTGGGGGGGGGTGAGCGGCGACCCGCCGTAGGCCGCGCCGTCCGCAAGCGGAGCGCGCCCGAGAGAACAGCGGTCCCGGCGGCGCCCCCCGCCACGAAACGGCCGCTAGCGGGGAGGCAAACGGATCGGGGCCGAAAGGGCTGCTGCACACGGGGCGGGCAGGGAGCGCCGACTACGCTCCCCGCTCCCGGCCCGACACAGCCAAATCGCGCAGGGGCGAAAAGCACCGCGCGATGGGTAGGCCTCACCCGGCCGCCGCCGGGACACGCGCCGGAACGCTGAGGCGGCTCAAGTCCGCTACGGCCCCCGCGCGCAAAGGCGGGCTCCCGCCGGCCGCCGACCCGTGCCGGGCCGGAACGAAGCCGCGGACAGCGGCGTCAGGCCGCCCCGCCGAAGGGCCGCCGGCCCGACGAGAGGAGGGAAGCCAAGCGATCCTCCGCGGCGCCACCCGCTCTCGGCTGCGCAGCACCTGGTTGAGGCAAGCACGGCTCGGCGCAGGGCAACGGCCCGCGCCGCCCGGCTGCCTCGCGGGATAGCAGAGAGGCCGCGCCAAATGGCGCCCGGCCGCGCCGGCGAGGCCAACAACTCAGCCGCGAACCACAAGCGAAGAAAGGCTCCGAACCCCTCGTGTGCAGGTACCAACGAGCACCGCACCGCCGGCTTAAGCAGGGGGGGGGATTAGTCGGTCACCCGGAGCCCACCGCCACACGGCCGGGGACGGCCGACGCGTTAAGGACCCGGGCGCCGTGAACGGGATGGGGATGGGGTTGGGGGTGGGGGTGGGGCGGGTTGGAATGAAGCCGGAGGATGGGTGAAGGAAGGTAGATTCCTTTCTCTCCTTATCCTATTAAGGCAAGGCCAAGGAAAGGTATAAAGGAGGGATATAGAATTGAAAGGCAAAGCCAAGTAGCAAGGCAAATACAACCGTCTTGCTCAGAAGCTCCTTCTGCAGCGCCTCATCAGACCGAGATCCGTTGCACACCGCAAAAGTGAAACCAAAGTTTCACAAACTTAGGTTTTAAAGGCAAGAACTGTCAATCAAGCACTTGGCTACATGCTAAACTCCCCAGCAACTTGCCTCAACCAATCCTAGCTGTGGCCAGCCCAAAACACCCTCCCATAACTTGGAGCTGCTCCTTTAACCCTTCTGCAACCCGTGCTCTCTTCGATGGGAGAACACGCTTTGCATAGTTCTTGGAAGCAAATCCTACTGAAGTTCGCCGCAGCTTGCTCTCAGGTAATTTTGTATTGAGCTCTCAGGTAATTTTGTATTGAGCTCTCAGGTACGCTTGTTTGAAAGTCAAGTCCCACTGAATTCAGCGAGGCTTACTTCCAAGTAAACATGCACAAGATTGGACTGCCTCGCTGCAGTGCATGTTTACTGGGACTAATGTCCCAGTAAACAATCCTCCTCTGTTCAAGATCCGTCAGCTAAAATAGCTAAGAAGGACCAAAGATTGTTCATGTATGCGACAACTGCTGCAAGAATACTTCTTGCCCAGGTGGAAATTACAGGAATTACCAATGATTGACGAGTGGCAGACGAAGATGGTGGAATATGCGGAACTTGCAGAACTGACCGGCAGGGTCAGAAACCAGGACGACTCAAGGTTTCAAAGAGACTGGAATAAATTTGTGGATTATTTAAGATTGAACCGAGGAAGTTTAAAAACACTAGACAGAAACTGATAGCTCCACTCTTAGGCCACCTTAGCCTGGTAGATGGAGAATGTCAGGTTTCGTTTTTGCTGAATAATTTTACTGGCACCACAACTTTTGAGGTGGCCAAATTTCTTTTTTTGGCCCTTAAACAGCGTAAGTCCAAAATCGATGGTATCGATATGGGTTTTTATGTATAATTTACTTTTAGTGTATGTTCTAGTGTAACCCCTCTGAGTTGTCTCAGGTTTTAAAATTTGTATGGATGATTGTGTTCTGACTGACGGTCAAATAAATTGTTATATATATATATATATATATATATATATATATATATATAAACACTAGTAGGATTGGAATAAACCTTTGACACAGTTTAATAGATTGAAGTGGCAAAAACTGCGCGATGAGAATGGACTAGAAAACCTGCTGACGGGAGGGAGGGGAGTCGTAGCTCGGCAGAGCATAGATCTATGTTTAAATGTGTGTAGATGTTTAATTGGATGTAATTTGATTTAATTGGAAAATAAATAAAAAAATATTATATATATATAAAAAAAACAAGATCCGTCAGCTAAAATGCCATGCAATCTGGTGAAAGCCTTGTTATACCTTGTGGGTGAAGCCTGAGGTACACCCCACCACACTGTCCCAAGTGAAGATACACTGGTGGACTGGAGAAAACAGAGTAAGGATGTGGCGCTGGACACACACGCACCAAAAGCTATACACTTCGATGCCCACATTAGTGCACCATTGCGCCATCATCGACCCTGGCGCAAGACATTTCCCTCCATTAATGTCCACCGTGGAGGGAGCCCTGCCCATGTTGCCACAATAGAGGTTTGGTTATGGTGTTTTCCAGCATCCTGTCACATCCAGAGATACGGGCTATATCTCTGGCATTTTGCTATATACACTTATATAGCTCACAAGGAAGGGAAACTAAGGACAAGGGCATTTTTTTTAAATTACCTCACATATATGGAGCAGAAGACTCTGTCACCATACATGCAGTGTTTCACTGCCACAACCCAACAGGGCGGGGGGGCGGGGAAGGGAGGGAGAAGAGGTACGTACATTCGCAGTCCACTGAAGTCCTCCCCCTCTCCAGGGGGGCTGAGGCGTGAGCACCCACTTGAACACTCAGGTGCCACCACACCCTCTCCTCTAGCCCCACAGGCACTACTGTGCATGCCGTTCAGGACTATGTGCTCCAGCTGCTGATTGAACTTTTCTTCGGTCTCTCCCTTGCTGTCAAACAGTTGCTCTCCCACAGTTGCAGGCCCCCACCTTTCCACATTGGCCAGAAGAGAGGCCCACCTCCTGGCCCAGCACCACAACCACTTTGGCGGGGGGTGGGTGGGATTTCAATCTCTTTCACCTTTCATCCAACCACAGATTCTCTGCATCAGTTTGCTATTTCTCTCTTTTTTTTAAAAAAAGAGTCCTCGTGGCAATTCACCAGCATTGTTGTGTGAATTTTCTTCTGATGTACGCATTTTTGCAGAGTGGTTAAGGCTCCTCCTGCAGCCCTGTGGACCCTGATTGGATCTTTTGGCTGGGAAGTCCAGGGAGAGTCATTAATTGCTGTTGCGGATTGGTCAGAGAGCAAGCTCTGTGGAGTTTGCCGTGTGGCTTTGAGTCCTGGGAGTTTCTTGACTGTGGACCCCAATGTGCCTCACCCCGCCTGCCAAAGCAGGGAAGAGGTGACTGACAGCATGCTGGCCCCTTCGATGCCCAATGGAGTGAACTACTGGAAGCTGGAGTATAGGTGCTGTGGTGATGCAGAAGTGTGTAGGTTGAAGTGCCCCTATTATCACAACATCCCAGGGTCCCCTCCGTGCTAATTAACAGCAATTTGCATTTAGCTTCATAATTTGTTTAGCTTATCACTTATTTTAATTGGTATTGGAATGTTTTAAATAGCCTTGTGTTGCAAAAGTATTCCCCTACATCTTGCAATGATGTTAAACAATAGGGTAGCCAAAGTTTCTCCTGCCTTGCAGACTATAGCGAAAAGGGGAATTAACCAAGTCCCTCACTTTCTTCCATCCTTGCACAGCAAACAAAAATTCCTCCTTTAAGACAACTATTAAAGGTATTTTGTTGTTCAGATCGTGTCCGACTCTTCGTGACCCCAACGACCAAGCACGCCAGGCACCCCTATCCTCCACCGCCTCCCGCAGTTTGGCCAACTCATGCCCGTCGCTTCGAGAACACTGTCCAACCTTCTCGTCCTCTGTCATCCCCTCTCCTTGTGCCCTCCATCTTTCCCAACATCAGGGTCTTTTCTAGGGAGTCGCCTCTTCTCATGAGGTGGCCAAAGTACTGGAGCCTCAACTTCAGGTTAAGCCTAGAGCTCAGTTCTGTTCAGGCATTCAGTGTGCATGGGTACCAAATGTCCGACAGGGTCAATGGGAACCCATAGGGTTAGCCAACCCCCTCAACAACAGGGAGCATTCTGTCTGCTGGCTGCCACCCCCAAGGTGGCCCATGGTTGGCATCCATCCGAAGATGACTGCTTCTGCATTCATAGGATTTCCTTCACAGAGATGAGAGCACTGAATGAGCAGAGATTCCTGCCCCCTGTGTTCACTGATACGGATGCCTGGTCTCCCTGCTGTATAAGCACCTGGTTATCACCTTGTAGCCATCCCTTAAACAGCAAATTGGTCTCCTCCAATTAGCCATCCCCTAGCCTCAGCTTTTAAATATTTGTTTTCTTGTGCTGCGGGGGAGGAAAGACTGCCTTGAAGACACCTCAGTGTCTTGTATGGATTATTAATATTATTAATTATAAATTAAACACCAAGCAATCAAGGAGGTAGTTGTTGCCATTATCTTTTCCAATTTCTCACCATAAATAATAAAAAATTAGAATATGTGAAATCATAGAATCATAGAGTTGGAAGAGACCACAAGGGCCATCCAGTCCAACCCCCTGCCAAGCAGGAAACACCATCAAAGCATTCCTGACAGATGGCTGTCAAGCCTCCGCTTAAAGACCTCCAAAGAAGGAGACTCCACCACACTCCTTGGTAGCAAATTCCACTGCCGAACAGCTCTCACTGTCAGGAAGTTCTTCCTAATGTTTAGGTGGAATCTTCTTTCTTGTAGTTTGAATCCATTGCCCCATGTCCGCTTCTCTGGAGAAATAACAGAGCCTTTTATACATGCTGTTGGTTCCTTGGAGTTAAAAGCTTTCCAGAAACAGATTCATGAGCTGCACAGCTTTCTCCTGACATCAAGCCTTTGAATAATCACAAAGCTTCTTCCCTGGTTCTTCCAGCCTTCAAAATTATCCTCGTTGCTTAGGTCTTTCAGAACAGTAAATGGGACCCAGGGCTTGGTGTTGCAAGAGATATAAATCATACTTGAATGGATTTTGAGAACCTAAAAAATGCCAATGAATTCATGGAAGAGGAGTCTAATCTGTGACATTTTAATGTATTTTAATATTTTTTGGAAGCCGCCCAGAGTGGCTGGGGAAACCCCTCCAGATGGGCGGGGTACAAATAAATTATATTATTATGATTATTATTATTATTATTATTATTATTATTATTATTATTATTACTATTATTACCAATGGCAACTAGTTATATAAAGGGTAAAGGGACCCCTGACCATTAGGTCCAGTCATGGACGACTCTGGGGTTGCGGCGCTCATCTCGCTCTATAGGCTGAGGGAGCCGACATTTGTCCGCAGACAGCTTCCGGGTCATGTGGCCAGCATGACTAAGCCGGTTCTGGTGAACCAGAGCAGTGCACGGAAACGCCGTTTACCTTCCCACCGGAGTGGTACCTATTTATCTACTTGCACTTTTGACGTGCTTTCAATCTGCTAGTTTGGCAGGAACCTAGCTATATAGGAACTAGTTATATAGGCAACTTCCAATTTTAGAAGCAACATGACTTGGGGAGATCAACTCTATATTCCCATTACCGCCAATTTTAGCACCACTCTCCCAACTGAGTGATGGCCGCAACCTATTCAGTCCAGCATGCGAGGCTAAAAATAACAGGATGAAAATACAAATCCAGCAGAAAAAGCGTTGGACGCTGGACTAGGTTGGCTGTACCCTACAGTAACTAATTAAGGAAAAAGCGCACAGTTGCTCTGTCTGCGTGGACATATGGAGACAGCAGCCACCAATAATGTTCTGTACACACACACCCAGCATGTATTCAGTGTCAACTCATTCAGTGTCCAATAGCTACAGTGGCATAGTCCACTAGATAAGCTGGAGCAGGAGTTCAAGCACACCAGGGGGAAAGGTGAACACCCCCCCCCGCGCGGCGCGCGCCTTTCCATATCAACAAGCTCCTATGCTCAACACTGCAAAAGGTAAAGGGACCCCAGACCGTTAGGTCCAGTCACGGACGAAACGGGTTGTTTCACTCATCTCGCTTTATTGGCCGAGGGAGCCGGCGTACAGCTTCTGGGTCATGTGGCCAGCATGACTAAGCAGCCTCTAGCGAACCAGAGCAGCTCACGGAAACGCCGTTTACCTTCCCACCAGAGCGGTACCTATTTATCTACTTGCACTTTGATGTGCTTTCGAACTGCTAGGTGGGCAGGAACAGGGACCGAGCAACGGGAGTTCACCCCGTCGCAGGGATTAGAACCGCCGACCTTCTGATCGGCAAGCCCTAGGCTCTGTGGTTTAGACCACAGCGCCACCCGCCACACCACAGAGCAGCACCCTAACCACAAAGCCACAGCTGCAGATGGCCAACTGGGGATGACTCTGAGGTTGCGGCACTCATCTTGTGTTACTGGCTGAGGGAGCTGGTGTACAGCTTCTGGGTCATGTGACCAGCATGACTACGCTGCTTCTGGCGAACCAGAGCAACGTATGGAAACACCGTTTACCTTCCCGCTGAAGTGGTATCTATTTATCTACTTGCACTTGATGTGCTTTTGAACTGGTAGGTTGGCAGGAGCAGGGACTGAGCAACGGGAGCTCACCCCGTCACGGGGATTAGAACCGCCGACCTTCTGATCGGCAAGCCCTAGGCTCTGTTGTTTAACCCACAGTGCCACCCGCCACACCACAGAGCAGCCACAGCTGCAGATGGCCATCCCCCCAGTCCCAACAAAGATCACACAAGCTTAGGGGGGATTGGAGGAACATGGCTCTGGTGAGAAGGAAACATGCATGTGAAAGACTCCTGGTTTGTCTCTGAGGCACAATGACATATGGGGCGTGGGGCTCACACTTCAGCCAATCGGCAGGAGCCGTGCAGAAACCAAAAGCCTAGCTCCTTCATGGGTCAACCAGCTCTTTTGGCTGCCCCCTCATTGTAGCCTGATAGGATTCTGCATTCTTCCCTTCCAGCCAATTGTCCCTCCAATGTCCACCTGCCTATCTCTCACACCATGAACCAAAAAACAAACCCCTGTGTTGCAATGAGAACCAAGCACAACAATACAAGCACAACACGTAGGCTAATAGTTAGTAGAGGATATATAATAGAATAATGCTATCATTCATATTATAGGAATAAGCCAAATTCCTATGTGCAATATAACAATGTGTATGCAGGTAGTTATGTTTATGTTTATATGTTTATATGGGCTTGTAGCCACAATAAATCTATCTATCTATCTATGCAGGTAGCTCGGGTCTAAACCACAGAGCCTAGGGCTTGCCGATCAGAAGGTTGGCGGTTCGAATCCCCGTGACGTGGTGAGCGCCCGTTGTTTGGTCCCAGCTCCTGCCAACCTAGCAGTTCGAAAGCACATCAAAGTGCAAGTAGATAAATAGGTACCGCTCCAGCGGGAAGGTAAACGGCATTTCCGTGCACTGCTCTGGTTCGCCAGAAGCGGCTTAGTCATGCTGGCCACATGACCCAGAAGCTGTATGCCGGTTCCCTCAGCCTATAGAGTGAGATGAGCGCCACAGCCCCAGAGTTGTACGCGACTGTACCTAACGGCCAGGGGTACCTTTACCTTTACCTTTATGCAGGTAGGTCAGTTTTGTTATCATTCATCGGTTGTATGCCTTGTATTTTATTTCCAGCTGATGAAGACTATTACGAAACAGTAGTATCATTCCGGAGACACTGTCCTTTTGAGGCTTTTGAGACGTCTTCTGTTGAAACCTTTGAAAGACTATTGTGAGACTGTCCTTAGGCACCTGTTTTGAACACACGGCTTGACGGCCCTCGCTACCACTCTGTATATTGTACATATGAACTTGATTGGCTCATTCCTAAAATTTGAATGATATAATTATTCTATTATATATTCTCTACTAAGTATTAGCCTACGGGTTGTGTTTGTATTGTTGTGATTATCTCTCACTCACACCATGGCAGTATCCCTCATGAGTACCATGAGAAGTCTGTTCCCTCACAACCTTGGGAACCCGAGTGAATCTCTTCCTGAGGCAGCTGTGGTGGGCAAGGGGCCCTGCCTACCACTCCCCATCAATAAAGTTAAAATCTTTGAGTGGAAAGCACCAGGGATGGAGCAGATCCTAAAACCACAAAACCCACATGTAGGGTTGCCAGCCAGTCCCTCCTGGAGGGCTCCTATGACTTGGAGGGTGTCCAGACCGACATCAGGATAGCAAATGGAGCCCCCCCCCTTATGCCACCAGTTCAATAAAAGGAGACCAGCACATGTTGCAGTAATATCCATCATGGGGAATGTAGGAGTTTGCATGAAGCAACCTCTGCAGAAGGGCACAAGGAGCATCATGGTCAGCATGGAATGGATCCTGTCAGGGGCATAGCAAGGGGGGGCGTAGGGGGTGGGCTGTCCCACGTTCTATAATGGAGGGGGTGACAAATTATCAAGGAACAATTACTGCCCTACTAGGGCGGTTCATAAAAAACGTGTTTTTTTTTATACATGCCTGCTCCAAAGGTCTTATCTTACTATACTAGGGATTATATAGCTATATATGAAATTTCATGCATATCGGTTAATATCTTGACCCTCCTCCACCAAAATAGCTGTTCACTTGGCTGTTTTCCTATGTTGTGAAGGCTGAAATTTCAGTTCAGCGGAGCACTTACTGTTCCCAATCCTAACCCTGTGGAAAGCCATCTAATTAGACTTTAATTTGATTTTGAGGTGTTTTTAGGAGGTAACTTAATTATTGTTTGATTTTATACCAATGTTATGTATCTGATGTTAGCCACCCTGAGCCCGACTTCGGCCGGGGAGGGCGGGATAGAAATAAAAGTTTTTTATTATTATTACTTCTTATTATTCCTTTGGAAGAAGAAGAAGAAGAAGAAGAAGAAGAAGAAGAAGAAGAAGAAGAAGAAGAAGAAGAAGAAGAGTTTGGAATTGATATCCTGCTATTCACTACCCGAAGGAGTCTCAAAGCGGCTAACATTCTCCTTTCCCTTCCTCCCCCACAACAAACACTCTGTGAGGTGAGTGGGGCTGAGAGACTTCAGATAAGTGTGACTAGCCCAAGGTCACCCAGCAGCTGCATGTGGAGGAGCGGAGACCTGAACCCGGTTCACCAGATTACGAGTCTACTGCTCTTAACCACTACACCACACTGGCTGAAATATGAAAATATGAAATAACATAAAAACATTTTTGCAGGATGGGGGAATCAATTGGGGGGGGGTGACAAGAAATTTTCCGCACCGGGTACCACCTGACCTTCCTACACCTCTGGATCTTGTGCCAGCTGGAGGGCATCAACGGAAAGGAAGGAAAGGCACAGAGGAAGAGCAATGAGCAGCAGTCGGAGCACATGGTCCCTTGACCTGCATGCACAGAAACCATTTGGGCAACAGTGGTGCACCTGTGTGCAATGCCCAGTGCCCCGGGCTCTCTTAGGTCCTGGCACTGGGGAAGGAGGAGGCTAGAGTGACTGCGAGTATACTCACCCCTTCCATTTTTCTTCTGGTAACAAACACTGTGGTGACAGCTTGCTCCCCTCTGTGCTTTTGGGGTGCGGTTCTGCAAGGAAAAACCGCTCATGAGTTGCAATGGTTGGCGTGGAGTGCCTGGCCTTGGCCAACCCAGAGATGACCTGCACATGGGGATGGTTCCAGTGTTTGGAGAGAGGACAGGAGTGTTAGAGCAATGCAAGTTCAGGCAGACATATATATTCACACAGCAAAAGTGGTAGTGGCTGTGGAGAGACATAAGATTGAGTCTTTTTAAAGAAAACAACAGCAACCAGGAGCAGTGATAGAAAGGCTAAGACTCCGTGCGATGCAAGGCAAATGCGAGCAGAGTTTCTTAATCTTTAAACATTATGCAGAAGAGCAAATTTTGGGTGATGCAGCCCTGCAAAGGCAAGGTAAGATATTCCGGCTTGAAATTTCCTGATATTAACCAGCCCCCTCTGATGTTTCAGGCTGCACCTGAGGAGCACACCTGTTGCTGCTTTTGATAAGGCTAGTGAGCTTCCACATGGAGGACGTTCCACACATCTTTAAGCTGCAACCAAATGTCACCCATTTTTGAGGCGAAATGTCTGAGGAATATTGAGGAAAGAAGAGTTTCGGTAAGACTAGCGAAATAGCTCTGGCGGTGGGAGTTCTAGGCATCCAGTTAGCCCAGTTGCTAAGATTGACATTTTAATCAGACATTTCCAGGTTCATTCATAACTGCTTAATTAATTAACCAGATCCCAGATAAGTCAATGGTCATTCCACTGGTTCTACTTACAGAATTTTTATGAGTCACTCTGTAGCCAGATGGTTCGGAAGCCCCATTGACTCTTCCAAAACGTACAGAGCGCTGATTTTGAGGGACGGTGAGGTATTTTTTGCTGTTTTTTGAAGCAGAGATCCGGGTGACTTTTCTATTGTAGGCAGGGTGTGGGGGCGTTAAAGGCATATCTGAGGAGCAAAGGTCAAGAAGAGGAATAATTCTGTAATATTTAAATCAGCTGAATAATTCACTACTTACCGGTACTTAGTACTTGATTCATGGTAGCATGTGTGAATTGCCTCCATTGAGAGGCATTACCAGTGAGGGCAGCGAATGTCCTATGTGAATGTCTGGAGGCGGTTGGAGGTTGGATGGCCGTTAATGGATTGAGATTGAACCCTGACAAGACAGAACTACTGTTTTGGGGCGTGGGTGTGGAGCCTTGGGGGTGCCTCCGGGGACGGTGCAGCTATGATTTAGAATGGAGTGTGAGAGGAGGGAGGCACCAGATTTTGGTGCCGCACCGAAAGGTTGTCGCTGAAATTTGAGACCCCATGGTCCGCCACTGCAGCCAGGTTACAGAATGCCCTCCTTTGAGAGGCCTGGCCGACCCTCTCTCTGCTGCTAAGATCCTCTTATCCCAGTCTAACTTCCCATTTCCCACTGTTTTGGTGTTTCTGCTGTAGCCTGTGAAATACGCAGGCTAGGGCATGCCTAAGCCCATTGAAAACTCCCCAGTTCTGCGTAGAGAAGAAGAAGAAGAAGAGTTTGGATTTGATATCCCGCTTTTCACTACCCAAAGGAGTCTCAAAGCGGCTCACATTCTCCTTTCCCTTCCTCCCCCACAACAAACACTCTGTGAGGTGAGTGGGGCTGAGAGACTTCAGAGAAGTGTGTCTAGCCCAAGGTCACCCAGCAGCTGCATGTGGAGGAGCGGAGACGCGAACCCGGTTCACCAGATTACGAGTCTATCGCTCTTAACCAGTACACCACACTGGCGTAGGACGGCAACCTGTGAATATGATCTCAGAATCCACAAATAATGGAAAATATGCAGATAATAATACACAAATGATCACCCCCCTGCCCTAATTTGGTGCTTTTTCTAGCTTTTCCATATAGATTATGTTGCCTGTGCTAATTTATATTTTCCCAGTAAAAAAAAACTTAAAACTAGATACAAGAAGACCTTTTTCCTGGACCCTGTTAGGATGGATAGATAAAAGCTTTATTCGCATAGCCAACAGCCATAGCAACAACAGACATGCAATATACAAGTAAAAACAACAATGGATAGAAAAACGAACATATATCTATGATTATCGTTCAGATAGTGGCTCTTGGTCTCATTGCACCCTCGATGAATCTAGCAACTATGAAAGAAAGAACAACGTGGCCGCAGGTGGGCGGCCTGGGATAGTAAGTAGGAGTGGTGTGATAAATTCGGATCTCAAATCCTTATACAGGGAGCATGACAAGAGGACATGAGCCACTGTTTCCAAGTTGCCATTTCCACAACTTTTCGATTGGGATCTTTTGAAATCTGCCCTCAAGTACGGCAGAGGGCAACACGTCCAGTCTAGCTAGAGTAAAGGCACGTCTGAATTTTGAGGTGATTAATTTGTACAAGTAAGGTGCCAAAGAGTCAAACTGGGAAGGGGGGAAGAGGGCACCCTGTTAGGAGTGAAAGCAAAATTAAGAAAACCAGTCAAATACCATTCTGAAGTCACCTCCGTTCCTTCCCCTCCATGAGTTCGCCTCCTAGTGTCAAATTAACAGTGGAGCCAAGGGTAACCTTACCATGGGCTTCCATATTTCAGCAAGGGCTTAGAGTTGCCTAGAAGTTGCCTGGACACTAAGAGGATGCGGCTGCGTTGGTCTCACGCTGGGGGTATCATTGATGAGCCGCTATTTCCATCCTAGCCTGTGCTTTCTGAAAGTCAGCCACGAGCCAAAGCAAATTAGCCAGATCTTCTGTTTCAATAATCGCCATCTAAGCAAAGAGCAGAAATAACCAGCCGCTGACGCTCAGGAGTATCTCCTAGGTGGGATGCCGGCATCTCTGCCTCCAGCTGCGCAGGCTGCCAAAAGCAAGAGCACAAACGGCAAGGGATAAGAAAAAAGAAAAATCCAGGGCAAAGCCAGTGTCTTAAGTTAGAATCCGCTCTGCTCAAGAGCCAAAGGGAGCAGCTGCTTGTGTCGGTGAGGATTAGGCAAAGAATCCTAGCTTATTACTGCTGGAAAAAAAGCCGCAGTTCATCTGAAAGAGTGGACAATGCTACCTGGCAGGAGGTAAGTGTGGCAGACTTTTTAAAAGCCTTCACCTCAGCTTGCTCATGTTACCATACTACCTGGATGCTGCATGCTCATTTCAACATGAAATATTCAAGGGATTATCTTGTAATCAATGGTATAATCAGAGCAAGGCCATCAGGTCCTACTTAGCCTTCAACCCGGAGGCAAAAGCAGGTCCTTCTCTCTCCTTGGGCTCTTACTGGTAAAAGTTTTCTTGAGCGGAGGAACGGAAATCGTGCATCCCCGGGGAAATGTTCCTTTTGCCTTTGGTATCCCAAATGATTTTTGTTTTGTCTTCTGTAGCCTAGACAATTTTGTACTGCAACATCTCTCACATGAGAGAGATAGAAAATTAGACTGCCTGTTTCTTTAAAGCAGGAAAAGACAGAAAGTTGCAAAAGATTTGCCTCTCAGAAATGCTGACCATGTGTTCTTTAATGATGGGATAGAATAAAGCCCGGGGATTAACTGTAGTCAGTGTGGTATTAATTAGTTCACATCAGCAAGAGTTTCTCCCTTCTTCAACTAGCAATAATCTAAAAAGACACTTGCTGCTTCTTATTGGTTTAGGAAATGAGACAGAGCCACAGGGAACCAATCCACATTAGATTAGTATTCCAAAAAGATCACTGACCTCTTTACTAGGAAACAGATTAGTGGTGAAAGGGTTGTGCAAAATATGCACATTTATTTTCATGGGCGTTTCCTCCTTCACTTGCCATGGCATTGCATGTTTGGGATGCTTGTCAAATAAATACATATATATTATTTTATTTTATTTATTAGATGTCTATACTACCCTTCATCCGAGGATCAAAGGGCAGTTTACAATTTAAAAACATAGGAATGCATACCATAAAGGTAAAGGGACCCCTGACCAGGGTCCAGTCGTGTCCGACTCTGGGGTTGCGGCGCTCATCTTGCTTTATTGGCCGAGGGAGCCAGTGGACAGCTTCCGGGTCATGTGGCCAGCATGACTAAGCCGCTTCTGGCGAACCAGAGCAGCGCACGGAAACGCCGTTTACCTTCCCACCGGAGCGGTATCTATTTATCTCCTTGCACTTTGACATTTAGAACTGCTAGGTTGGCAGGAGCTGGGACTGAACAACAGGAGCTCACCCCGTTGCGGGGATTCGAACCGCCGACCTTCTGATCGGCAAGCCCTAGGCTCTGTGGTTTAACCCACAGCGCCACCCGCACCACAATGCATACCGTAGTAACAAACAAAATCAATACTCTCTCACGCACACAGTTTAAAAGGCCGTGCATTGTTAATTTATGTTGAGTGGCTGGTAAATCTGGGGTGAGTTAAGAATGGTTGCAGGGTACAGATGCTAAGTTCTCATTTCAAATAGTCAACATTGTGCCCTCCTGATGTTGTGGAGTTGCAGTTCCTATCATCCCTGATCATTGGCCATGTTGGCTGGGTTGAAGAGCACCAGAGTCCAACAACATCTGGGGGGAAAACAAAATAAAAAAAAATTCCTTCCAGTAGCACCTTAGAGACCAACTAAGTTTGTTCTTGGTATGAGCTTTCGTGTACCAGGAACAAACTTAGTTGGTCTCTAAGGTGCTACAGACCAACAAGGCTACCTACCTGTAACTGGAACATCTAGGGGAGACTGCTTTGACTACAACTGAACTAGAATGAGTCAGGCCAGTGGCTGTTGTACAAAAACCTTACCTAACTTTTGCTTTTCATTTAGCAGCAATCCAGGCAGCCCCCAAACTCACAAGCCTATTAATTCCTCTGCCACCCTGGCAGCATTCTGTGACTCCATGCGCTCTTTATTGTGTTGGTTGATAGGCATAATACCACTAAACTGTTGACAGCGTGCGACTCTGCCTGGTCTGCAGTCATTGCTGTGTCTCTGTGCAGACGGATACCTGCCTTTTTTACTGCTACCGGTAAAATGTGTCCCAGTTGTTGTAACGTGGGGATCGTGATTCAGCAAGTGATTTCAGCTCTGACATAGCAGGCAGGAGACAGCTTCTTCATGTAACACTCTTTATTCAGACAAACAAGACTTGGGAACTGAGGAGAGGGATGCTACATTTATAGGGACAGAAGACTGGCTAGAAAGGATACATTTTGGAGGGAACCATCTCAAGCAATCACAAAGCTGCCTTTTGGTGGAAACCAATAAGACTGAGGATCCAAATGCAGCAACTTGAATGTTTGTTTTACTTAGGATAAAGTTTAAAGTTAAATGATGACTATTGTTTATAAAGATTAAGATTTGAGAAAGAAGATTTTATAATGTTATAAAGTTACTAAAGAAGATTAGAAATGAACGCAGAAGAGAGGATGTGAGGAGGTCCCCAAACAATGTTAGGAATAAGATAAGAATAGTTAAATAAGTGTTTATTTGTCAAGTTTTTTGTATTTTTTGTAGTTTTGTAGTTTTTTTGTAGTTGTATTTTGTATTTTGTGTGTGTTTTATTGTTAAAATTTAATAAATTCTCTTTAAAAAAAGTAATACAGATATTATAACCCTTGAATCAATACACAACACCATTATTCTAAACTGAAATGTTGTGGCAGTGGCTGGGACTACATTGCCTTACCTTTTGTTTTGAGCATAACCAGAAACTATATATGGCCTAGGTTATTCATGTTCTAGTTATTTCCTGGTCACTGTGGTGTATTTTAAATAATGCTTCTCTTGAAGGCAGTTTTGAAGCTTCACTTAGCCGACAACAACAACAACAACAACAACAACAGCAGAAATAATTTATTATTATTTATATCCCGTCTATCTGACTGGGTTTCCCCAGCCACTCTGGGTGGCTTCCAACAAAATATTAAAATACAGTAGTCTGTCAAACATTAAAAGCTACCCTTAATAGGGCTACTTCAGATGTCTCTTAAAAGTCTGGTAGTTGTTTTTCTCTTTGACATCTGGTGGGAGGGCGTTCTACAGAGTGGGTGCCACTACCGAGAAGGCCCTCTGCCTGGTTCCCTGTAACCTCACTTCTCGCAGGGAGGGAACCACCAGAAGGCCCTCAGTGCTGGACCTCAGTGTCCAGGCGGAACGATGGGGGTGGATATGCTCCTTCAGGTATACTGGGCCGAGGCCGTTCAGGGCTTTAAAGGTCAGCACCAACACTTTTAATTGTGCTCGGAAACGTACTGGGAGCCAATGTGGTAGGTCTCTCTAGACCGGTGTTATGTGGTCTCGGCGGCCACTCCCAGTCATATTACTTTGCGTATCAGTCACGAAGACTGACATCTTATGCCAATTGTCATGGTCATTGCATGCGCAAGGTCCGCACCCTGCCACCTCCCCCAACTGGATATGAATGATGGACACAACATACTTAGACTGAATCGAATAAGGCCACAGCTTTATTGACAACAGATGTGAGAGATTTGGCAAAGGCCAAAGGGTCAACCTGGCAGCAAGGGATTTCTATGAGAAGGAGGCATGATGCTCTGACCGGGTCCTATAGTCCTCCCTCCTCCTTCCCAAAGCCAGGTGCCTCCTGGCAGTACGTGGACGGAGGGCGCCAAATTTTGGCCTCACACAGGGTGCCATGGTACCCAAGTCCACCACTGAGAACCGTACAGATAATTTCAATATCATCTTTGAAAAAGCCTCCCCTAGATGCAACATTTACAGGTACAGCAGGAATAATGGGAAGTGATTACCTCGAATGTTACATTGCACTTATAACTAAACTTTCTTGTAGTTTGAATCCATTGCTCCGTGTCCACTTCTCTGGAGCAGCAGAAAACAACCTTTCTCCCTCCTTTATATGACATCATTTTATACATTTGAACATGGCTATCATATCACCCCTTAACCTTCTCTTCTCCAGGCTAAACATACCCAGCTCCCTAAGCCGTTTCTCATAAGGCATCGTTTCCAGGCCTTTGACCATTTTGGTTGCCCTCCTCTGGACACGTTTCAGCTTGTCAGTATCCTTCTTGAACTGTGATGCCCAGAACTGGACACAGTATTCCAGGTGAGGTCTGACCAGAGCAGAATATAGTGGTACTATTACTTCCCTTGATCTAGACGCTATACTCCTATTGATGCAGCCCAGAATTGCATTGGCTTTTTTAGCTGCTGCATCACACTGTTGACTCATGTCAAGTTTGTGGTCTACCAAGACTCCTAGATCCTTTTCACGTGTACTGCTCTCAAGCCAGGTGTCACCCATCCTGTATTTGTTCCTTTCATTTTTTATTTTTTATTTTGCCTAAGTGTAGTACTTTACATTTCTCCTTGTTAAAATTCATCTTGTTTGTCTAATCTGTTAAGGTCATTTTGAAGTGTGATCCTGTCCTCTGGGGTATTAGCCACCCCTCCCAATTTGGTGTCATCTGCAAACTTGATCAGGATGCCCTCAAGCCCATCATCCAAGTCATTGATGAAGATATTGATAAAGACTGGGCCCAAGACAGAACTCTGTGGCACCCCACTAGTCACTTCTCTCCAGGATGAAGAGGAGCCATTGATGAGCACCCTTTGGGTCCAGGGATAGCACAGAATAACGGGTATATCGTTATTCGCCCAAGACCTTGGGGGTGGGTTACATGTCCAATTAAATAAATGATAAATGTAGTACAACTTTCAGTTGAGATGAATAGAGAAACGCAGGTGTTTTTAGATTATATAAAGCATCCTAGTCCCAACTTCACTGGGCGTCTTTGTTTTCTTCCCAAGGCTAGGAGAGTGGTGTTAGCTGATAATGCAGAGCTGTGACAAATAATGCCGTTATGCTAGATAGTGTTTCACATACTGGAGGAGAATAGTGCTTGGAAGTCTTTAAAGTTGACTGAGAGATTACATGCAGTTAATAATTGAGGAGTTATATAAAACTTCTCCCTAAATCCATTTAATGTTCCTGTAATCCATCTTCTCTGGTGAGCTGCAATTAAATCAGTTCTTCTCCAGTTGGCTGAAATGGTTGGGGCAAGTTCAAAACATATTTAAATATACAATATCAGTGGTGGCACCAGTGCTTTTTTTCTGAGGGAAAAATAGGTGCCGGTACGCAGCGGGTGGCGCTGTGGGTTAAACCACAGAGCCTAGGGCTTGCCGATCAGAAGGTCGGCGGTTCGAATTCCCGCAACGGGATGAGCTCCCGTTGCTCGGTCCCTGCTCCTGCCAACTTAGCAGTTCAAAAGCACATCAAAGTGCAAGTAGATAAATAGGTACCGCTCCAGTGGGAAGTTAAATGACATTTCCGTGCGCTGCTCTGGTTCACCAGAAGCGGCTTAGTTATGCTGGCTGTATGCCAGCTCCCTCAGCCAGTAAAGCGAGATGAGCGCCGCAACCCCAGAGTCGTCCGTGACTGGACCTAACGGTCAGGGGTCCCTTTACCTTTTACTTACCATGAAGTTGTTACAGTAAGTGCCACACTTTTTAGCAACCCCCAAAAAGAGGTACCATGCAGAGGAAGAAGCACAGGTGGAAAGGTGAATAAGGGACCATGCTGAAGGCGAGGAATGGGTAGGGAAAGAAATTCCACCACAAGAAGGAATGGAAGGGCCCAAGAAGGAGTTTTTCAATGCCCTGCCCCTCCAAGCCCCAGTCATGCCAACACCATCACAGGCGCTCTTGACATTGGCATGACTAAGCCGCTTCTGGCGAACCAGAGCAGCGCACAGAAATGCCATTTACCTTCCCGCTGGAGCAGTTCCTATTTATCTACTTGCACTTTGACGTGCTTTCGAACTGCTAGGTGGGCAGGAGCTGGGACCGAGCAACGGGAGCTCACCCCGTCGCGGGGATTCGAACCGCCGACCTTCTGATCGGCAAGCCCTAGGCTCTTGTGGTTTAACCCGCAGCGCCACCCGCACCACAATGCATACCATAGTATGCTAAGATGGAGATTTTCAATGCCCTGCCCCTCCAACCCCCAGTCATGCAGACACCATCACAGGCGCTCTTGACATTGGCTGCAACCCACCAGCCAATCACACCTCACCGCCAGGCGTATTTAAGCTCCGCATGGGCAAGCTGCAACTTAGCCCCGTACCAGCTGAGCTCTTATCTATGTTTGCTACACATGATCCTGGCTGCATGGACATTAACAGGCAAAGGAGGACTCTGGCCCTGAATTGCCCTTTCCTTCACCAATTGTGCTTTGTCGTGCAAGGGAGCACCAAGAACACACGAAGGTTGCCTTGCTCACCGTCAGGGAACTTGGTGTGAAAAGCTGCCTCCAGAGTGAACTCCAGAGTGAACTGGGAGTATTGGCTGGGGTGGGGGAAGGGTCCTTGCAAAGTCTGGGGAAGGGGTCAGGAAACCGTGTTTAAAAACAAAGAGTCCAGTGAGGTGAAGGTTATTTATGAATAAGTTTCAAAGCACTGGTCCCAATGCAGCCTTCTTCAGGGAGCCAACCAACACAGAAAGGGATTTGGGGGTTGTGGTGGGCAGCATAACAGGGGTTGTTAGGCAAGGAATATTGAATACACATGCCGGTATCATATTGGATGCCGAGGTATCTACCACAATCCCAATGTCTCTTTCTTGTCGTATTGGGGATAATTGCTCCAATGTCTCTTTACCCGTTGACACACACCTGCCATTTTAATTCCCATTCACCCAATTTGGATAGATCTTTTTGGATCCATTGGCTGGAATCCATAGGTTCAGGTCTTACCCCCAGGAGCAGGAGAAAAAAAAGCTTGCTCCATCTTCCATGTATTCATGGCTCACTCTTTACACTGATCATCACTGTACAGAATTCATTAGTATGTTATCTATAAAACCTCTGGCTTCTCTCCCTCTCTCTCTCTCGTGTGTACATACTGTCCCTAAAAAAGGCATTTCCGTGGTTAAGTGATCTAGGTGGGAACAACTATAGGACATTGTATGGGAAAAGTGTACAGAGAGGGTCTTCCTCCCTCTCTCATAATACTAAAACCCAGGCCATCCAATGAAGCCGTATGTTATAAGATACAGGACAGATAAAATAAAGTACAGGAGAGATAAAATGCAGGAGAGATAAAATAAAGAGAGCCAGTGTGGTGTAGTGGTTAAGAGCGGTAGTCTCGTAATCTGGTGAACCAGGTTCGCGTCTCTGCTCCTCCACATGCAGCTTCTGGGTGACCTTGGGCTAGTCACACTTCTCTGAAGTCTCTCGGCCCCACTCACCTCACAGAGTGTTTGTTGTGGGGAAGGAAGGGAAAAGGAGAATGTTAGCCGCTTTGAGACTCCTTCGGGTAGTGATAAAGCGGGATATCAAATCCAAACTCCTCCTCCTCCTCTTCTTCTTCTTCTCACAGCACCTAGTGAAACAATAGAACTCACTCCCATAAAATTGTAGTGATGGCCTTTATAAGGGGATTGTTGCGGGTAAGGCTTTCAGTTTTACCTCCTGTGTTGGATGCAGTGGGTCTCTGAATGTCATTTGTTGGGAATCGCAATTGGAGAGACTTCTGTTGTGATCACATTCTGCTTGCAGGCTCTACCCCGAAGCATCTGGTCGGCCACTGTGAGAACAGGATGCTGCCCTGAATAGGCCTTTGGGCTCTTTTTTTAAATACAATTGCTATTGTGTTGTTGTTTTTAAGGAAGGAAAATACCTGAGAAAATACCTGTTCCATATTATCAGCAAGAACCTTCCCACGGGACTTGCTTATATAACTGTGTCGCCACCCACAGTTGCAAATGCAGCAGGGGGGGGGGAATCCTGGCTCTTGACCCAGGAACAGCAGCTCAAAGATTTCTTTCCACTAGAGACTCAACTCAAATGCACTCTCACTTCAAAACAGCAGGGAGCCGTAGAGTCCTTTTCATGCTCTTGCGGTTTGCTAAACTAGTTTATGTGCACAGCGTTCAACCTGGCTGCAGGCCGATCTCGTTTCTCAATCTAATCTCTTGATCTCATGAAAGAGCCAACATTAGCAGCCCTGAGGGGGGAGGGTCTGTTTCTGAGCCATCTAATCAAACCGTGCGCAACCGGCTTGATTAAATTAATAGATGCAGCAGAAGGAAGGAGCGTGGCCTGCACAGCACTGGACACTGGACACAGGCAATAATTTTTGAGAGAGAGAAAGAAAGGTAAGATAAATATCAAATGTGGTCAAAGTATAATGCTTCAAAGGCCTGGAGACTTCTTTGAGTGGAAGCGACAAGGAGATCAAAGACAAGTAGGTCTACCATGGGCAATAGTGGTGCTGTCTAAATAACCCTGTCTATCTCTAGCCCAAGATTTGGATTCCCACTCCTGCAACAGTCAGAGCTGCGGCAAGAAAACAAATGGCATTAACAGCTATGGAAACTGTCCTCTGGGATGCTGGTGGATGCTCTTGGAAACCTATGGTCTTCTCTGTTGGGAGCTTCTTGATGAGTGGACACCATTGGGCAATTGATAGGCTAATTCACGTCCCTCATCTGGAAAATCTGTGGTGTCACTCTCAAGGTTGAAGTCTGCAATCTGCAGGCTGCAAGGAGGCTTTCCCCTGACCCCCAACTCACTCTAAACCAGGGGTAGGCAACCTAAGGCCCATGGGCCACAAGCGGCCTATGGGGGTCGTTTAACCGGCCCACGAGCTGCCCCAAAACCGAGCCGCCTGCTTGGCGAGTCCCCGCGAGCGGCGCTAAACCACCACAGCGCGGTGCAGGGACTCGCTTCCGCAGCGCCGGAAATGGCGTCCGCGCATGCGCAGATGCCGGAAATCGCAGGTGCGTGTACAATCCAGCCCGCGGAGGGATTTCCACTGGAGTGAAGCGGCCCAAGCGAGGTAAACCTTGCCGGCGCTTGCTCTAAACAATACCCACGCTGGCTTGGATTGCGGGAAGGGTACTCGCTTCCCCTGGGTAGAAGATCCTGGCTCAAGGCCATTATTTGACAGGCTTCTATTGACAAGGTTTGAGCCCTGGTTCACAATGGGGTGTGGGTGTGTACACACATACACGTTTGTATGTGTGTCTCAGTTTAATAATATGTGGTTCTATGACCATCAAGTATAGAATACTTATATTTGTTTGTAAGAATAGAAAGGGTTGAAGAAACCCAAGCAGAAGCCAGCTATCTCCCTCGGGAGGTTGTGGACTCTCCTTCCTTGGAGGTTTATAAGCAGAGGTTTCTGGGTAGCCATCTGCCATGGAGGCTTTAGCTGAGATTCCTGAATTGCAGGCGGTTCTACTAGGTGACTCTTGGGGTGCCTTCCAACTCTACAAGTCTATGATTCTATGAAGTTATTCATATTAACTGTGAAAGCTAGGGTTGATTTCGAATTTTCAGGATTATGTGCTCTCTCATTTATTTGCCCAGTCAACAGTTTTGTATTAAAATCTTTAAGCAGTTTACAAAATAAAAGCATATATTCAAGATTAGAATACAAACACAACAATAAAAAGTCAGAATCAAAATGCTAAACTAAATATTTAGCAGTGCGATCTAAAAAAAATAGCAGCCAGGAATACTTCCTGCTTAGTGTTAATGAGGAAGAGTGCCCCCTGGTGGGAAAGCTGCCCACTGCACGTGTGAGAGTGAATGTTTTCCTTTTCAGCTATGATAGCAGCGTGTCTTGATGAGGGTGGTTTAATGAATGTTTAAAGGTAAAGGTAAAGGACCCCTGACAGTTAAGTCCAGTCGTGAACGACTCTGGGGTTGCAGCGCTCATCTTGCTTTACAGGCCGAGGGAGCCGGCGTTTGTCCGCAGACAGTTTTTCCGGGTCATGTGGCCAGCATGACTAAGCCGCTTCTGGCGAAACCAGAGCAGCACACGGAAACACCGTTTACCTTCCCGCCGGAGCGGTACCTATTTATCTACTTGCACTTTTCACGTGCTTTTGAACTGCTAGGTTGGCAGGAGCAGGGACCAAACAACGGGAACTAACCCTGTTGCGGGGATTCGAACCGCTGACCTTCTGATTGGCAAGCCCAAGAGACTCAGTGGTTTACACCACAGCACCACCCATGTCCCTAATGGGTGTTGTGCTTGATCTGGAACGTAGAGGGCCCACCAAGAGTAGCCTGCTAGTGGCGGTGTCACCATTCTGTGCCTGACGGATGAGCAGCTCAGCTTGAGCTGGCAACTGAAGTCTTGCCCTCCGGTCTTCCACAGTGGTAGGACAGCAGAGGATAGGGCAGAAGTTGTCTCTTTTGGCAAGCTACCATGTTAACACTCTGCATCCTGCTACGAAAGACCCAAGTTCTGAAGACGGCGCTGTGCTTTGCTCTCTGCAAAAATCAGCTGGTAAGTAGCCAAATTATCGGTCTGCCTGGACTTTAACAGGGATTTAAGAAATTATCTTAGATTTCAATATCCTTAACAAGATGTCCCCTAAAAGCCCACCTGCTGCTTCATCCTCTGCCTCACCCTCCTCAATTTGCAATCAATCAGTCTCGGCTGAGCAGGCAAGTGTAGCCCTGGAGTCTTCTTCAGATGTTCTCAGAGAGATCTTGGGTCAGCTTCAACTTTTGAAGAGAACTTAAGAACCATTAGGGATAACTTCTCGGCGCTTCAAGATGTTGCCCGTTTTAGAGCGGACCTTTCTGGGATAAAAGAAGATTCAAAACAAACAAATGGAGGAGTCGGTTCTTGTGAAAAAAAACACCTGACTTTCCAAGAGACGATTTCTCGGGCAAGTTACAACATTCTGGACGAGAGGACAACATTCCTTGTAAGCCAGATGCGTAGATGCAATCTTCATATCATTGACATTAGAAAAATTCCCTATCAAGAAAACCGCTCTGATGTTTCTGCTAAGTAGGTGCCTAAACAATACTTAGAAGTTTAAGTGTGGTGGTGTTGTTGTATACTTAAGTATAAGTGTATTGTAGATAAATGGGCAAATAAAAAAGTTTGTTTCTTTTTCCTCCCTTCTTTCGTGAACAAGAGACAAGGTGTAAGCGTGGCGTCTGACATAAGCATAATAAAAGTTGATTTGGGGGCTATACTAAATTTGGGGGCGCTGGGCGGATCTTCCCAGTAGTAATGTATGGAAGTGAGAGCTGGACCATAAAGAAGGCTGATCGCCGAAGAATTGATGCTTTTGAATTATGGTGCTGGAGGAGACTCTTGAGAGTCCCATGGACTGCAAAAAGATCAAATTTATCCATCCTTAAAGAAATCAGCCCTGAGTGCTCACTGGAAGGGCAGATCCTGAAGTTGAGGCTCCAGTACTTTGGCCACCTCATGGGAAAAGAAGACTCCCTAGAAAAGACCCTGATGTTGGGAAAGATGGAGGGCACAAGGAGAAGGGGACGACAGAGGACGAGCTAACATGAGTTTGGCCAAACTGCGAGAGGCAGTGAAGGATAGACGTGCCTGGCGTGCTCTGGTCCATGGGGTCACGAAGAGTCGGACACGACTGAACAACAACAACAACAACAAGGGCGGATCTTTGCACCCTGGCGGCGCATATGCTAAAGACAGCACTGGGAGGACTGATGGAAAGAGTCTCTGGGCTCGTATTACCTGGAAGAGAGAGTTGAGTTCTTACATGAGTGTTCTTGGAAAGCAAACAATTCTCAGTTGAAAGTTTGGGATGGAAGTTCACCCATCAGCAAAACCCACTGGCCTAGAAGTCAATGGATGCTGACTTCAGTGCTCTTCATTCAGTGGGAACAGCAGAAACTTAGATCAGAGGTCTTAATTTTTAACCCAGAGTAGCTATGTGAATTGTCTAGATTCTAGAACTGACAGTTGTGCATACTGGCGGTTCCCATATAAGGAACGCTGCAAGTTTCAGAAAGCAAAATATCCCAAATATGTAGCTAAATCAGTTCAGAGTTTATTGCTTGGTATGTTACAATGAATGCCTTGGCTAGAAGAACAGTATCAAAATACAAATACACAAAGAAAATTAGAATTGGATTGTAAATTTCTTGGCAGCTGGGTAAAAAAAAAAAAAAAAAAAATCACATTAGCTCCCAGAGATATTTATGGCTTGCATTTCCGAGAGAGACATTCACACTGTCTGGCGCTGAAGACTTCATGCTGTACTATGGAGCCATTGGCACAGCGGAGGGGCACTCGCACGGACTCTGTCGCTGTGGCCGAACAACAGGTGCACTGATCTTCAATGCTGTTCAGTGTAATGTTATAAATGGCTCTGCTTGTGCATTTGCCCTGAAAGTGAAATTAGAAATATTTTTATTCCTGCAACACTATTTCCAGAATAAAATGTTCTGCCACGACAATTGCTCGTACTGTTTCTGGGGAATTCGTTTTGCGAAAGCTCAGGTGCAGACAGAAAGCCAGCTCTCTATAAACCATGGTTTGCAAATTGGACTCTGGATGCAGTATCTACACGCCTCCCAGACAAAAATTATACCTTATTTGCTTTAGGTAAAAAGGTAAAGGGACCCCTGACCATCAGGTCCAGTCGTGTCCGACTCTGGGGTTGCGGCGCTCATCTCGCTCTATAGGCCGAGGGAGCCGGCGTTTGTCCGCAGACAGTTTCCGGGTCATGTGGCCAGCATGACAAAGCCGCTTCTGGCGAACCAGAGCAGCGCACGGAAACGCCGTTTACCTTCCCACTGGAGTGGTACCTATTTATCTACTTGCACTTTGACGTGCTTTCGAACTGCTAGGTGGGCAGGAGCAGGGACCGAGCAACGGGAGCTCACCCCGTGGCAGGGATTCGAACCGCCGACCTTCTGATCAGCAAGCCCTAGGCTCTGTGGTTTAACCCACCGCGCCACCTATTTGCCTTAACCATGGTTTAACATGACACCATGCCCACTAACACTGAAAGGAGCAGCATTGTTCAGCTGTAATAGCCTTGCCAACAACTTCTTGAAAAAAGCTTCAGTCATTAACATGGAGACTGACAGGCCTCTAATTGGACTCAGAGTTTCTGATCCTTGCCTGGATGCCTCCCATTCTGTTCCTGCAGATTTATGTAGTAAATCTGCATTTATTGATTAGATATTTATTGCTATAAAATCCTCATGATACACAGAACATTACAGTGGTACCTCGGGTTACATACGCTTCAGGTTACATACGCTTCAGGTTACATACTCTGCTAACCCAGAAATAACGCTTCAGGTTAAGAACTTTGCTTCAGGATAAGAACAGAAATCATGCTCTGGCGGCGCAGCAGCAGTGGGAGGTCCCCTTAGCTAAAGTGGTGGTTCAGGTTATGAACAGTTTCAGGTTAAGAACGGACCTCCGGAACGAATTAAGTACGTAACCATTGTACAGTGGTGCCCCGCTAGACAAAAATAATTCGTTCTACGAATCTTTTCGTCTAGCGGTTTTTTCGTCTAGCGAAGCGGCAATGTAAACCGCGGTTTTCGCTAGACGAAAAAAAACCCGAAAAAAATCGTCTTGCGAGGCAGCCCCATAGACTTTTTCGTCTTGCGGGGCAGCCTCCCACTAGACGAATGCCTTCGTCTAGTGAGTTTTTCGTCTAGCGAGGCATTCGTCTAGCGGGGCACCACTGTATGTTTATAAACAATGTTCACAAAGTATTATAGACCATCGGGGAAGTACATGTTTTGCATTCAGAAGGCCCCTCCCCAGATGATATCTTTCGTATCTCTAGTTCAAAAGGCTCTTGGCTAGCAGCACAGAGTCACAACGACTGCTACCTCACCTCCATCCCAGAACTATGAAGGAAAGATTAAGATAGTTGGATTGGCTCCAATCTAGAGACACAGAACAGAGTCCATTCAAAAATGGAAACGAGCTTTGGAATTGGGTCGGTGGCAGGTGAAGAGATGATTAATACTTCCCCTATTGGCCATCATTCCACTACAGTGATTGCTCCCTTCCTCACCCATGGCGTTTATACTGAGAAATAACCCCCCTGGAGTTGCTTTTCTTTATGCAAAGTGGCCATCAGGGTTTTGTTGTAGGGCCTTGTGTGTAGTTTGCCCCTGGCTATATGCCCACGCTTGGCAAGCCTTCTTTCCTTGGAAGATTTTAAGTTGCTGCTTATGATGCAACTCAGACTGGGCAGAAGACAGGGAGACTGTGTACACATTCCTGTTTACTCTGTACCCAGTGTGCTCCTACTGGTGGTTTGGGAGCAGTGCACATTTTTAGCCACAACCCATATGTACCCAAAAGAGTCATTAAACAAAGACTGGATGATGTTGATTTACAACACAATCTTGTGACGGGCGGAGGAGTTCGTTCTCCGTTAAACTTTGGTATTACTTCTATGCCTCAGAGTCCATCATATTTGTCCTCTCTCTCAGTTGCGTCACATAGATTCGCATTTATTAAAGCAAGGTTCAATGTGTTTCCATCAAATGTACTAAGTCACAGGTTTTCTAAAGGCCAAGTTTCCGTTTTATGTGCTTGCGATAATAAATCAATAGAATCCCTGTACCATATAGCGTTTAATTGCCCTCTGTACAGTGCAGCTCGGACTAGCATTCTGAATCCAGTAATATTGGAGATTGCTAATAATCCATCTGAATCTCATTCAGACAATGACCCGCATAGAACACTGCAGGTAGCAAGATTTCTGATTTCAGTTCTCTTGTATAAGAGACATGCTGGAATGTAATAATAATAATATAATAATAATTTATTATTTGTACCCCGCCCATCTGGCTGGGTCTCCCCAGCCACTCTGGGCGGCTTCCACCAAACATTAAAATACATTTAAAATATCACAGTTTAAAAACTTCCCTAAACAGGGCTGCCTTCAAGTATTTTCTGAATGTCAGGTAGTTGTTTATTCCCTTGACTTCTGATGGGAGGGCGTTCCACAGGGCGGGCGCCACTACGAGAAGGCCCTCTGCCTGGTTCCCTGTAGTTTTGCTTCTCGCAGTGAGGGAACCGCCAGAAGGCCTTCAGCGCTGGATCTCAGTGTCCGGGCTGAATGATGGGGGTGGAGACGCCCCTTCAGGTATACAGGACCAAGGCCGTTTAGGGCTTTAAAGGTCAGCACCAACACTTTGAATTGTGCTCGGAAACGTACTGGGAGCCATGTTACACGATTATTGATTTTTATTCCTTCAAATCATATACTGACATACCCTGGATCTATTCTGTTATTGTCTATTTTGATGCTTCTCCATCACCCCCACCCCCAGCCCCAGCCCGCCAAACCAGCTTGGATCCAAATTGAGAAACAGAATGATCTGGGTGTGTTTCAAGCTGGCAATGTGTACAGAGCCAGAAAATACTGTTCCAGAAAGGAAGGAACATGCCTCCCTGCAGCCTGCTCTTCGTGAGTTGATGCTAGGACGTGTCATAGACTGTCTACAGAAATACCTCCTCCAACTTTGCTCACCCAGAGTGCATGAAATGGGTAAGGATAGGTTACCTCACAGTAGTGGATATTCAGCTGGCTTTCATTCACACAGTCGCCCACTTTGACATATTCCAGTCTGCCTGTGATTTGCTTGCATTCTGGCTCTACACCTAGAGAGGAAAGAAAAGTGCAGTGGCAGCATCTGTAAGAAAGAGGCACGCATCCTACCATTCTATAGAAAGGTAAAGATAAAGGGACCCCTGACAGTTAAGTCCAGTCGCGAACGACTCTGGGGATGCGGCGCTCATCTCGCTTTGCAGGCCGAGGGAGCCGGCGTTTGTCTGCTCCGCAGACAGTTTTTCCAGGTCATGTGGCCAGCATGACTGAGCCTCTTCTGGCGCAACAGAACACTGAAACCAGAGCAGTGCACGGAAACGGCGTTTACCTTCCCGCCGGAGTGGTACCTATTTATCTACTTGCACTTTGACGTGCTTTCGAACTGCTAGGTGGGCAGGAGCTGGGACCGAGCAACGGGAGCTCACCTCGTCATGGGGATTCGAACCGCCAACCTCCTGATCGGCAAGCCCGAGAGGCTCAGTGGTTTAGACCATAGCACCACCCGACACTGCATACCAAAACAGTAAGCCATCTTCTGTGACACTAGTGGGCAGAGCTTGACAAGGTAAATATTGTTGGGTTCTATAGGGGGTGATGTTTTATGTTGTAAATTTACTGCTTAGTCTGTTACTTTAAAGTCCTTTCGAAGTTCTAAGTAGAAAGGCTAAGTATATATATGTTGTTTGAAAAATCGTGCGTGATGGGCCAATGGCCGTAAAAATAAATATCTATCTATCTAGATGTGAACAGAACCTTAGAGCGGAAGAAATTGGAGGCTGATGTTCTGTATACAATTAATTGCCTCGTGGGGAAAAAGGTTTTTGAACCCTGTTAACAACAAACTGTATACATACAAAGTGTTTTATAACTGCAATACAAAAGGAGCGGTGTGTGCTATTCTGTGTCTCTGTAATGAGATCTATGTGGGAACAACAGTGAGACCCATCAAGGTTCGCATCTGTGAGCATTAAAGCTGCATTAGGAACCACAGAATACAAGCTCCCATTATCCAGCCTTTTCCAAAATATGGATGTATTCAGGAAGACCTACATTTTTTCTGCCTGGAAAAGATCTGTGCCAAAGGATTACAATTCCATCAGAAATTCCTGCAGAAAGAACTATATTGGATGTAGACTATGAGTACAAAATCCTCCAGGGGTTTAAATCAAAATATGAACTGAATGGGTAATGTTATGAATTGTCTATAAAAGGAGATTCTGGCTGCATAAAGGCCATATACATCTGAGTTATACATACAAGTATTTGTTCATGCTCTTTCAGATATGAGCTCTGTATGTAACTATGTTTTGAAATGGGGGGTTAGTTGCCACCACATCACTACAGTTTGTTGTAAATAGGGTTGCCATGTTTCAAAAAAGTAAAATTCCTGACAGCCGCAAGGTTGTTGACGTTTTTTTTTAAGAAGACCTAACCCCAAAATAGTGATTTAAAGCTTTTTGAGCTGTTTCCGCTGCTTTTTCCACTACGTTGCCATACACCTGGGTTTTCCCTGACATTTGCCAATTCGGCAAAATTCCCCCGACGCCATTTTTACACAGAAAATCAGGACATGTCAGGAATTTTCCTGACATATGGCAAAGCCTAGTTGTAAAAAACTTTAAGACAGAGATTTAGAAATGGAGATTTAGGGCTGAATATCAACAATGAGTGTCAGAGTTGAGTTCTCCTCCATTGTCCCTTCCTTCTGCTGCTGTTGGCCAACTTCACTGTCACGTTCCTGGCTTGTATCAAGCCAGAATTCCCTGTTATTTCCATACCAAGGAACAATGGCTCAGTGTCAGTTAAGAAGCCACAAACTCTTTTTATGTCTGAACCTGGGAACTCTGGTTTAATACAGTCTGGGATCTTCATGCCAAAACCGGTACATGATAAGGTGTGGCGAAGGAGGGGCATGTGACTCATGGCACCTTGAACTTCTTGGACTGTGATTTTGTGTCCCATTTTCTCTTGGCCGCTGCTACTTCTCAATGCCATTTCCCTTCATTTTGTCTGCTCTCATGCGCCATCATAAGACTCATTTGCCCAACATGTCATTTAATCGTGTCGTTTGGCAGTGGCTTCCTATGTGGTTTTAAGTGTCAGTGTTAGGAAATAAGGAAATGCAAGAATATCATTGAGACCAGGCAGATACGTTCACAAGTGCCAAAAAATGGCTATAAAGAGGAGGTCCTTTTCAACATTTGCAGAAACCAACATGAAAAGAGGTAGGTAGTTTTGACTTAGCCCTAGCTAGATCTGACATGTTGGTCCTAAAAGCAACTTCTGGGCCTCTATAATGTTCATCGGAATTTTACCTCAGGATTCCCTCAATCTTGAATTAGTAGAAAATCCAACCAGAAAACTGATATTGGTCAAATTTTGGACATTCCAACATATCCAGCACCATCCTATAAGAAAGCTTTCCATTAGCAGATGAAAGCCAGAACTGGGGGATAACACTGTTAGGAGATTTTAATTTAATTTAATTTAATTTGCTTTGCTGTTCGTTTTCTGCAGTGTTTCTCTAAAGTTGTCTCTGAGCCTTTTCAGTATTACATTCACATCTGTTTTATGTAATGTTTAATTGACTATTTTCCGTAATAGTCACTGTGCAGATAAAAAACAAAACACAACCCTCTTAATTAAATTAACCTGTGAGCACTTTACAGTGATAGTCCATTATCTCAAGAGCTCCAGTGACTTTTATTTCTTAAAACTGGAACTTGCTGATATATGGACAGGCAACGGCAAGAAATGATCTTGGAATAAATTCCTCAAACTGGGGTTTTGTTACAGCAGTTACTGTGGCTACATAGGGATGGCCATCTTTTATTTATTGGCACATGAACAGAACAAAAAGTAAGAGGAGAGAGAATGGAGGGTGAAGAGGTGCTGACATTTTGACCTTCAAAGGAGGGATAGTTTTCAGTGATAAACAAATTCTATAATTATCCACCATATAACTTGACAACTGACGCCTTTATTTGAGGTCATGTTGAAGAATTAGTTTGGAGACTGATCCAGGCAAAAGAAGAAAATCAGGCCAAAGTCTCCACTTTAAGAAATATAGTGATTCCTAAACTTTTTGCAGGGACGCGGGTTGCGCTGTGGGTTAAACCACAAAGCCTAGGGCTTGCTGATCAGAAGGTCGGCAGTTTGAATCCCCACGGCGGGGTGAGCTCCCATTGCTTGGCCCCTGCTCCTGCCCACCTAGCAGTTCGAAAGCATGCCAAAGTGCAAGTAGGTAAATAGGTACCACTCCGGTGGGAAGGTAAACGGCGTTTCCGTGCGCTGCTCTGGTTCGCCAGAAGCAGCTTAGTCATGCTGGCCACATGACCCGGAAGCTGTACGCCAGCTCCCTTGGCCAGTAACGCGAGATGAGCGCCGCAACCCCAGAGTCGGACACGACTGGACCTAATGGTCAGGGGTCCCTTTACCTTAAACTTCTGGCAGTGGGAATCATACTTTTACAGCTCAAAAGGTTTATGCTTTAGAGAAGGTGATTAAAACCAAAAGCAAAAAACAAACAAACACCCCTGACCTAATGAGGAAGGGACTTATTGCATGCATATATTTTTTTCTGCAGGAGTCACTGACCAGGGCTCTGCCTCTTGGCTAGAAGGAGTAAAGATCAGTAACTTCTGTAGCCTCCACTGTGGGGGATACCTGCATCTGATGGTGCTATATCTCTGTGTCGGAAACAATTCTGCGGTCCAATCCCATCCAATACAGACAAAATGGAATCGAGCCAAGTGTGGTGTAGCAGTTTTGTGGGAATTATAGTTTAGCCAGGCGCTGGCATGCCACACCCTTTTATCAAGATAGAATAATTAATATATAAGTGTTGGCATGCCACACTAATTAACCAAGATACCACACTAATTAGCCAAGCTACAGAGCCCTCAATTGGCACGCCATATGGCTCTGTGGGCATTGTGGGCACCAAGTTGGGAAACACATGTTTAGGCAGAGCAGGAGAACAAAAGGAATAGCTGGAAAAGTACTGGGGGATCATGAGGTGTTCAGCGGGAGGGGGTGAGTAAGTGAGAGGAGAGCATGTGCACAATGAAGATGTCATGTGGGTGTAGCCAAAGGAGCAGCTTTCCATATTTGGTATTAGAAGGTACACCATACCTTATTTGGTACTTTGGAGTTCTCTCTGTACGTTAATGTTTAACCTAGCTGTGAGTTTTTAATAAAAGGAGCCCCCAAGAATGCCTCGAGGTGGCCTTCCCTTTCATCCATCCTGTTCATCGCGTCAGTTAATTTCCCACAATCAACAATATCTAATATTAGTTTTAATATCTAATATTACACCGCAACACAGTTTGAGTGTTGAACTAAGACCTGGGAGACCAGGGTTCAAACCCTAAGCAAGCCATGAACCTCGCTGGATGTCCTTCCTCACAGAGTTGCTGTAAGGATAAAGTCGGCAAATGGGAACTAAGTGTGCCACCTCGAGCTCTTTGGAGGAAAAGTGGAACGCGAATATAAAAATAAATAAAACATATGCAGCTACCCAAACAGCTACTTACATGTTTTGCAGCATGTGTTGTCAAGGTTTGCGACTTTACCCTAAAAAGGAGAACACATATTTAAAATATTTTAAAATATATGGAAGCCACCCAGAGTGGCTGGGGCAACCCAGTCATATGGGTGGGGTACGGATATAATAATAATAATAATAATAATAATAATAATAATAATAATAATAATAATAATTCTCTTTCAGGAGTGCCAACTTAAATAAATAATACCGGTGAAACTCGAAAAATTAGAATATCGTGGAAATATCCATTTATGTAAGCAATTGTTTTCATTGGCTACGGGAGTTCAATATATGAGATAGACTCATGACATGCAAAGCGAGATATGTCAAGCCTTTGTTTGTTATAATTGTGATGATTATGGCATACAGCTGATGAGAACCCCAAAGTTTAGATTAATTTGGGGTTCTCATCAGCTGTACACCATAATCATCACAATTATAACAAATAAAGGCTTGACATATCTCGCTTTGCATGTCATGAGTCTATCGCATGTATTAGTTTCACCTTTTAAGTTGAATTACTGAAAGAAATGAACCTTTCCACGATATTCTAATTTTTCGAGTTTCACCTGTATACGATCACAAGATGCACACACACACACTTTTTTTTAAAGGCAATGCCCATCAACTGAGGGAGGGGGAGGCCGTCTTCCTCAAATATTTTATTTAAAACGTTCAGAAAATAATTAAAATGAACAATAAGCTAAAAAGAGATTAAAACCCTTGTAAACATTCTGTGTATCTGAGTTGTCTTATCTAAAAACAGAAAATGTTTTAGCAGATGAAGGTGCCTGCCTGGTGTCAGTAGGCAGGAAGCCAAAAGTGTGGGTGCTGCCATACTAAAACATGGATTTCATACAAACGCACAATGCGGCGCCTATAGCAGGGCCAGTTCTGCAAATCAAATCAGCAGAGTGTTTGTGTTGCTCTGCAAAGGACCAGGCGCACAAACGGTCCTGTAATAATCGGCACCAGCACCATGGCCGCACTGTGAGATCTACTCAACAGGGCACTCGGCTCATTACTCACTCCTTCAGACAGACACTTGTTGGTATCAAATGGCGGGCAAGCTGTGATTCTCTTTTCCCAGGTGAAATCTCCTTTCATATTGACTTTGCAGTAATGGGTGTCACACCCGTCTTGAATCATTTCAGCTGGCTGTGGAAAGAAGAAGAAGAAAAAAAGAAATTTCCAATTATACAAATTATTGTCATCATTATCACCATCAGGTTGTATTTTTCTTCCTCCTTCCTTACAACAAATAGATGAAACTCTCAAAGTCAGCTCGCACCTCTACCAACCAGGGATTATTCACCAGATGCTGAATGTGGAACAGTCCCATGAGCTACTGGCCATCTACTTATGGCAAAAGGTGGGAACCGCCCTGTGATCTTCGGATTTAGGATGGTATAAAGGTAAAGGGACCCCTTGACCATTAGGTCCAGTCGCGGACGACTCTGGGGTTGCGGCGCTCATCTCTCTTTAGTGGCCAAGGGAGCCGGCGTACAGCTTCCGGGTCATGTGGCCAGCATGACTAAGCCGCTTCTGGCAAACCAGAGCAGCGCATGGAAACATCGTTTACCTTCCCACCGGAGCGCTACCTATTTATCTACCTGCACTTTCGAACTGCTTTCGAACTGCTAGGTGGGCAGGAGCTGGGACCGAGCAACAGGAGCTCACCCCATCACAGGGATTCAAACCACAGACCTTCTGATCAGCAAGCCCTAGGCTCTGTAGTTTAACCCACAGCGCCACCTGCATCCATACAAATTTAATAAAGAAATAAATATGAATATTTTTTGGAGGTTGAAGTGGTAACTGGCCATGTTTACTCATGGTATGTGTAACATGTTCAGCAGAATTCATGTTGAGGGGGTACAGATAGCCCCACTGTTCCCTCCAGATACACAGTGTATTTGTCTGGAAAACATGTATAAACCAGCCCCTTAATGTTAATGCTCAGCTCAAAGAGCAAGAAACCAAGCAAGACTTTTGCCTTTCCCTCTATTCTCTCCCTTGGTCTGTAAGGACACCTGAAGGAGCGTCTCCATCCCCATTGTTCAGCCCAGACACTGAAGTCCAGTGCCAAGGGCCTTCTGGCGGTTCCCTCACTGCAAGAAGTGAGGTTACAGGGAACCAGGCAGAGGGCCTTCTCGGTAGTGGTACCCGCCCTGTGGAACGCCCTCCCATCAGATGTCAAGGAAATAAACATCTATCTGACTTTTAGAAGACAGCTGAAGGCATCCTTGTGCAGGGAAGTTTTTAATGTTTGAGATTTTTTATTGTATTTTAATGTTTTGTTGGAAGATGCCCTGAGTGGCTAGGGCCACCCGTCACATGGGTGGCATATAAACAATAAAATCATCATCATTTTTTTGTGCATCTCCTGTTGCAAGTTCCTTACAGTAGTTGTCTAAGTGCCTCTTAAGCAAAAGGGACTCTATCCTGTATGTAGCTGACACTCTGTGTCCCTGTGTCCTGGTGACAACAGTAGAAGTACTGTTGTATATTATAATAATATACTGTTGTATGTTGTAATAATATAATTGTATATTATACAACAGTACCGCTACTTTTGAAAACTTCATCCTAACGACAAAGGGACATGGCAAAGGGATGGTATCCTCAAAATACAAAATACTACTCAAAAATCCCACAAACTCCCTAGACGCAATTAAAAACCAATGGGAGGATGACATAGGATATTAAATCAACCCCACCCGATGGACGAGAATGTGGTCTAACCCCCCCTTTAAATCCACATTAATGAAAAGAAAAGAACTCGCCCTGAAACTAACCTATAGGTGGTACCTAACACCAAGAAAATTAGCGCTAATACGCCAAAGAACCTCACCAAAATGCTGGAGAGGGTGCACGTCCACAGGCACATACCTCCACATGTAGTGGGAGTGCCCCAAAAATCCAACGATTCTGGACAACAACCATACGAGAAATAGGTAAGATAACCAAACAAGTGCTAGAAATCACCCCAGAATTGGTCTTGCTAAATATCTTCCAAGACAACAATGTCCACTTACACCACAAATAACTCATAACCCACCTACTCTCAGCAGCTAGAAACATCATAACCAGACACTGGAGAGACCTGTCAGGAGTAAGCATGGACCAATGGTACCAAGTAGTATGGGAAACAGCCCTACTAGAAAAACTAACCAGTACGCTGAAACTGACACGGGGGCAAATAGAAGAAGACGCCTTCACCCCGGTATGGTTCCCCTTCATCACACACACAGCCCAACAAGACAGTGACAAAAATGTACCGACAGCATACAAATCAAGATGGCTAACCTGATCAAAAACACTCACCCACCCCACTCACACAGGAAACCAAAGACCACCACAGCCAACCACAAATGAGCAACCACACCCTACGCCAACCCCAACTTCTCTCACCACCAAAGGAGCACAAGCGAACAACAAAGAACCTGCACAAACAACGCTGACACCAAACCCTACATATACTAAGTAAAATAGAAACATCGTCACCCCACCCCACCCATCTCCCCATCCCGCCCACCTCTTTCCCCCTTTTCTTCCTAATGTCTCAACAAACGTAACTGATTTGTAAAAATGTTACATGGGAAAAATATGAGGGAGACATTACACATATCTTTGTAAATTAAGAAAATCTTTAATAAAGATATATATTTTTAAAAACAACAACAGTACTGCTACTGTTGTCACCAGGACACAGGGAACCAGACCGCTTGCTGCCTTTTCATTTGGAGTTTGAAATGGCAATGTTCTTGCAGAAGCCCCTTTCTTGTCAATGGAATATATGCTAGAGTGGAATCTTCCAGACAAACTGCATTCATTCGGCATTATAGTGGACCCAGTTTTAGGTGAAATCAACTCACCTTCAGGGAAATAATGGTTCTGTTCCTTAGCTGTATGGAACATGCAGATGGCAAACATTTGCCGCAGCAGGAGCCAGAGACTTTTTCCATCCTGTAATTCTGCAAAGAAATAAAAATGGATGGTTTCACTGAATCTCAGTCTTCACCGACATCAAATTAATGCCTCACTTCACAGCCGTACTTGACTATGGTAGTCCACTACCATAGATTGAAGCCTAGATTGAAGCCACATCATCTGTAACCCAGTGGGCATGCCATTCAGGAGACGGTCAAAATCCATTCTCACACCAGTGGCTCGTGTCCCTTGCGGGGAGACACCCCATATGATTATGTAGTTACTGGGTTACAGATGACGATTGGTTGGAGGCAACTCTGTGCTGAAACACTTTTGCGTGGCAAATTGGATCCTCTTCAAGGAGGGTAAGTGTTGTGCTCGGGCCCCCAGGCATCTCCCACCTCCTGGTGTGGGGAGGGCTGTGCCCTGCTCCATTCTGGTTGGTCGTTTCGCTGTCACTTGGTACCTAAAGCCAATTGCTTGGATTGGGGGGGTGGCCGCGAAACATTATTTAAGCCCTGCGCGATGTTTGCTGGATCTCTTTGCCTTCGTGCAGCGGATCCCCCGCCCGCCCGCGTCTTTATCTGGTGTGTTGGCCTTGCTATGGACGTTGCTGGTTGCCTGTTTTGCAATGGGGGCCTGGCAGGAATTTCCCCATCTGGCAGATTGGCAGAGCCATTTGGTTTCCGCCTACCGCATAGCAATCGTCACAACTTTGTAAGGTTTGGCGGTTAGGCATTGGATCAGCAATGTGTGGGGAGGGGAGGTGCGGCCATCACCTGCCCCTCCAAGCTCAAGGGTATTCCGTTAAAGGAATCAGGGGTTGGCCTGGGTCTTGTCCGAAACCCCGCGGTAGGGGCTAGGGCCGTACCAGGACCTCACAGGGACACCAGGGGTGAGCTCGAGTCGGTTCACATTGGTGGGGCTCCCTCTGGCGGTCTTTCACCCTTTTATCAGATTCCCCGCGATGCGAGTGGGAGTCTGATATAGTTTGGATGATTCCAGTGCCTAAGCCAATACCACTCACATTCTGTATTCAATAAAGTTGTGGCCAAAATGTTGCCCAATAACTTAAACTAAAATCCTGTGTCACTGTGTCTTCATTTTGGGAGGTGGTTGGGGGGGTGTCTCGAAGCGCAACTGCTCTGCAACAATAACCTGAAAATCTGTCCTTAGAAGTCACACATTTGTCATCATTTATAACAACACATACCTAAATACTGTGAAACAAAATAGAAAATTCTTTCCAGTAGCACCTTAGAGGCCAACTGAGTTTGTTCTTGGTATGAGCTTTCGTGTGCATGCACACTTCTTCAGATACACTGAAACAGACGTCACCAGATCGTGTGCATGCACATCGTGTGCAGATCGTGTGCATGCACACGAAAGCTCATACCAAGAACAAACTCAGTTGGTCTCTAAGGTGCTACTGGAAAGAATTTTCTATTTTGTTTCGACTATGGCAGACCAACACGGCTACCCACCTGTAACTAAATACTGTGTGCAACGTTGCTTTGGGGGAGATTGGCAGAGGGCTATTTTTATTCCTGCCCCCCTCTTCCCCCCCCCAAATGATTTCATCATTTGATGAGGAGCGATTGGGCTCAGAGGAAGCGTCCCTGGAGTCTAATCCCTCTTTTCAACAGCTGCTTTCAGGGATGGAGTGAATGTTAAGACCTCCCTTCATCTCCGAAGCAAGTCTTGTGGGAACAGAACTGGGCACAGAACAGGAAATCTATACTGAATGACGTTGAAGGCGTTTTGCCTTCACACAAAAACTAAATGAGCAAATCTGAATGGCAAAGGGCTTACGTAAGAAAAATTACATTTTTTAAAAATAAGAATAATGGCTGTATTTCTAGCATGTAAAGACTTAAAGTGTCCAGTCCACCCAGGAACTCTGAGAAATGCAGGGGTCCCTAGAAACCTTGGATTTCTACCAATATGTGTTCTATGAACTGGTAAGTTAGGGGGAGAATTTATTTCAGCAAAGTTCTGAGCCATTCATGCTCCAGCCTAAAGCCCCCACCAGTCTGGGATGCATCCACTATGAAAACAGCAATTTCGGGTATTTAGAAATGTTTTCTTACTTAAGCAATTTTAAACAGATCCTTTACCTAATTGCATGTGGAAATATGCAAAATGCAACTCTAATTAAGTTCCCTTTTTAAAAACAAAAAAAAAGCTCACACTAAACAAGTAACAGTTACAGGTAGGTAGCCGTGTTGGTCTGCCATAGTCAACACGAAATAAAAAATAAAAATACCAAGAACAAACCTAGTTGGTCTCTAAGGTGCTACTGAAAGGATTTTTTGATTTTACATTTTGTTTAAACAAGTAACAATATTCTATTCTGAGCCAACCGGAGTGAGGGAACATGAGAAATTTAGGTAAGAATTGTGGCCGTGAAGAATGAAAAAGAGTCTTGAAAATTATCTGGCAGCAGCTGTCAAGTGTAGAGAAAGACCCTGATATTATTATTATTATTATTATTATTATTATTATTATTATTATTATTATTATTATTATTATTATTATTATTATTATTATCTAATACAGGTAGCATTAGAAACATTTAAAACTTTTTGCAGACCATGTGCTTTAACTCCTACTTTTCTTTATGGGTGTTCAGGTTCAAGTATTTATTGACTTATTTTGTAAAATTTGCATACCACTGATTGTTATTTTAAAAAACCCTCAAAGCGGTATGGAAATCAGCGATACTGTAAGAAAAAGGATGTAGTTAATTTATATGGCCCAACCAACTCCAGTGGCACAAAACTCATGCTGCACATTTCCATGAATTTTGGTACAGTTCGTGAAGGCGAGCATGCGTCTTTTAACAGAGGTGTATGTTTGCTACAGCTTGGAATATACCCTAGACCTTCAATTTCAGCAGGGCCATAACGCAATCTCTTACCTTGGGGCAAGGTTCACAGGTGATTTTTCCACATGTCAATTTATATTTCAGAAACAGTCCCCTCTGTAGGCTGCACTGACAGCTGGTGCATTGATCCAACAGCATGCGTTTCCCAGGCTGAAAGATGAGAACAAAACTGCAGTTTCAACTGATCATGCTTTCTCATCAGAAACATGAAGAATGGACCATTCTTAACCAGATGAAAAGTAATTTAAAGAACCCTGTTCAGCCTCTAATCATATAATTTCTAGAATAGATATGAAAATTTGCATTTTTTTTCTAGACACATTCATCCTTTATAGTTCAAGCAAGTGATAATAATATTGAGGTGTCAAGGGAATCTACTGGAAATGAACTATCAAGCATATAATGTCCTTCTGCCTTCCCGTTCAGCTCCATGGTGGCCTGAACTCCTTCCGCTTTCTCCAGTTGTGGTTACGATTCATTAGCTGATGATAAACGCAACAAAGGACACACACTCAAGGAAACGGTATGCCAATTATTACCAGACAAACCTTTACCAGGCTCCTGATTATCCTGAACCCCTTCATTTGAATTCACAGCCCTATGTTTAAGGCAGGGTCACATACAAGGGATTGATTTATTAGATTCCTACATGAAGCAGGAGAATTAAATTTTTGCATTGGCTACAGTTTCCACAGAAAATCTAAAATTACTATATCCTAGGGTTGCTGGGGATCATATTCACAGAACTGAATGCAATGGTTCTCTGTTCTTGTAGCTTGAATCATTTATTTAGAAAAAAAGAAGAAAGTTTCTACGCTGTAACCTAGCAGCAAGGCAAAACTAAAAACCCAGTAATATCCCATGTTTGGGGGAAAGCTGCCACCCAGATAAAATTATTATATAATTTCCTCAGGGATTATTCTTGGACAGTAAAAGGTAAAGGGACCCCTGACCGTTAAGTCCAGTCGCGGACGACTCTGGGGTTGCGGCGTTCATCTCGCTTTACAGGCCGAGGGAGCCGCCGTTTGTCCGCAGACAGCTTCCGGGTCATGTGGCCAGCATGACTAAGCCGCTTTTGGCGAACCAGAGCAGCACACGGAAATGCCGTTTACCTTCCCACCGGAGCGGTACCTATTTATCTACTTGCACTGGTGTGCTTTCGAACTGCAAGGTTGGCAGGAGCTGGGACTGAGCAACGGGAGCTCACCCCGTCGTGGGGTGTGTTGTTGTTTCTTCCTGTCTGCCAGGTTACCTGATAGGATTACTAGGGCATCCTGGCCACTCTTTTGTTATGATAACTAGGTAAAGGGACCCCTGACCATTAGGTCCAGTCGCGGATGACTCTGGGGTTGCGGCGCTCATTTCGCTTTACTGGCCGAGGGAGCCGGCATACAGCTCATGTGGCCAGGATGACTAAGCCACTTCTGGCGAACCAGAGCAGCGCACGGAAACACCGTTTACCTTCCCGCCGGAGTGGTATCTATTTATCTACTTGCACTTTGACGTGCTTTCAAACTGCTAGGTGGGCAGGATCCTGGACATTAAAGCCCCATTAACAAGGAGATTACTGGGAGCTGGCAAATGGATATTATTATTTTTATTATTTACGTTTGTGAAATACACCTACGAAATGCTGCATGAGAATCCTACAACATCTGCTAACACACTACTGGCCAATGCAAGCCGTAAAAAGTCAATATCAAGGCAAAGAGCACCCGGGTCTTCCTTAATCACTCTGCTCAATAAAAGCCTGGGAAACCAGATGACTGTTGCAAGGCGATTCCATTTGGTAAGTCAAGCCACCTGGTTGGAAGTTTAAAGCAATTCAGAATGAACGCAGTTAAACCAAAACTATGGGAGGATAAAGCTGGTAACTAGATACGAGGTGGAAATGTAAAGGGATTAAGGCAAAAGCAAATGGCTCCAGTGATATAATGGCAACAGAAGACTCTGAACGTTGTTAATGGGGGCCAGCAAGGAGAGGTGAAGAAAGAAAAGAGGGGATTTTCCTTTAATGGAAAGTGAAATATGTACTTCAAGGGTGGTTAAAAATACATTTTTCAAGTCTGGGAAATGTAAGTGTGTGAGATACCAAGTCCTGCTTCCATGTTACTTCCAGCAGTACTTTATTGGATGAAGGCCAAACTCTCAGGAGAATGTCTAAATATTACAAATCACAGAATATGCATTTGGAGATTCTTGTTTTTTTATGGGGAAAACAGAAACCCTGGAGGAAAGATGGATGGATGTACTAAAGAAACACTTACGGGTTGAATTGAACTAGGAAGGGTGTTCTACAAAGAAATAAACTTTTAATTAACACACACACACACACACACACACACACACACACACACACTTTAAACTGCTGAGAGTTTTTGCAGAAAACAGGCTTTATCCTGTACAGGGCTATCGGTTTTTCTTTTCTTTTCAAGTTTTGTAAAGTTTTAGTTTTTTCCACTTTTGTCCTGGACATTCCAACTGGTGAATGAAGACAGGACACAACTTTTAGAACTAACAAACAAAGCTGCACACCTAGGAATACATTCCAATGAATTCAGTAGGGTTTTCTTCTGAGTAGACATGTATGGAATTGCACTATAAATAGTTAAATGCCCTTGAAGCAGTTATAATAATGAAGGACTAATACTGGGCATTAGATAGAGCTAATAAGGATTATTTTAAAAAATGTTTTTCAAGCATTCTCTCTCTCTACCACCCCCCCCCCCCGCCCCCTTTTCTTGTCTTTCTCTATCCTATTGTAATTTGCCCTTTTCTGATTCCCTCTCTGGGCAAAACTTTTGATGCCTTAATTAGATTTGCGGGCAATTGTATTCTTACTTTACTGCTGCTGGGGCTCCAGATTGGATTGAAACATAATGAAGTACTTTTTGAACAATCAAACTGCTTCTCGGGCATCTTCTCTGCAATCCTTTTGGATATTATTTTTTTTTTTGCGTTCAGAGTGAGCTTCCCTTTCCCACAGGCATTCCCCGTGGAGAGCCAGTGTGGTGTAGTAGTTAAGAGTGGTAGATTCATAATCTGGTGAACCGGGTTCGCGTCTCCACTCCTCCACATGCAGCTGCTGGGTGACCTTGGGCTAGTCACACTTCTCTGAAGTCTCTCAGCCCCACTCACCTCACAGAGTGTTTGTTGTGAGAGAGAGGAAGGGAAAGGAGAATGTGAGCCGCTTTGAGACTCCTTCGGGTAGTGATAAAGCGGGATATCAAATCTAAACTCCTCCTCCTCTTCTTCTTTCCTCCATGGAGGAAAATGCAAATGTTGGAAGGAAAGTCCCTTGGTCTCAGTTCCTTCTTATGGCAATAGGGCTAGCGAAATCAAATGAGGACATGTTGCTCAAGTGCTTAGAAAGCCAGAGAAGAAGGAGAAAACCCAGAAGAGGAGATCGAGAGTTTATTCCCTGGTCAATCAAAGGGAATGATTGTATGGGAAACTCTTCAATTCATGGTTCCACTTCTGGTGCGAGTAAGATGATCAAGGGTCTGGAAACACGAGGGACGGTGGAGAGGGTTGGGTATGTTTAGCTTGGATAAGAGGAAATATGATGGGCATCTTTAGTTATGTAAAGGACTGCCCCATGGAAGACGGGGCAAGTTTATTTTCTCCTGCTCTGGAGGGTAGGACCCAAAGCAATGGCTTCAAGTTAGAAGAAAGGAGATTCTGACTCAACATCAGGAAGAACTTTCTGACAAGAAGAGCTGTCTGACAGAGGAAAAGACTCCCTCGGAAGGTGGTGGACTCTCTTTCCTTGGAGGTTTTCGAAGCAGAGGTTATCTCAATTATCTGTCATGTAAACTTTAATTGAGATTCCTGCACTGTAGGGGGTTGGACTAGGTGACCCCCCAGGGTCCCTTCCAGCTCTACAATTCTATACTTCTATGATTCAAGCAGCCTATGAATTGATGCTTTTGAATTATGGTGCTGGAGGCGACTCTTGAGAGTCCCATGGACTGCAAGAAGATCAAACCTATCCATTCTCAAAGAAATCGGCCCTGAGTGCTCACTAGAAGGACAGATCCTGAAGTTGAGGCTCCAGTACTTTGGCCACCTCATGAGAAGAGAAGACTCCCTAGAAAAGACCCTGATGTTGGGAAAGATGGAGGGCACAAGGAGAAGGGGACGACAGAGGATGAGATGGTTGAACAGTGTTCTCGAAGCGACTGGCATGAGTTTGGCCAAACTGCGAGAGGCAGTGAAGGATAGGCGTGCCTGGCGTGCTCTGGTCCATGGGGTCACGAAGAGTCAGACACGACTGAACGACTGAACAACAACAACAACATGAAACCTTATGGTCTCTTGACGTTTATGACTCCGCATATTATTGGCTAGTTTTATCGTGATTTTGTTAAGTAGAGTTTTTGCATATTATTGAAATTGTAAGAAGCAAGAAGCAATGTAAACACTTAATTAATAAAGTAGTAAGGCCAGTTACAAGTGGAGAATTTCCCGCCTCGAATGGACTTGCGACTCCCGCTCTGGTATAAAAATACGTGGAGTTTAGCACTAGCTGGAAAAAAATAATGCATAAATCACATATTGCCAAACACAGACATACAAGACTCCCTTCTCCACTGTCTTAACCGTACTCTGCTTACCTGATTTAAGTCTCTTCCAGATATGCTGTACTGCATTTTCGGGTGTGGGTGTGTGTTATTATACTCCCATTATTTTTATTGTGTTGCTTTGTTTGACTTACTTCAATAATTGGTGATTGGTGTTAGCTTGCCTTCAATAGAGACAATTTATGCTACCCGAGTTAGGAAGAGAGCAGAGAGAATTGTAGCAGATCCTTTACATCCCGGTCATCATCTGCTTGATTTACTTCCATCTGGACGTCGCTACAGGACTTCATATACAAAATCGGCCAGGCACAAGAATAGTTTTTTCCCTTGTGCCATTAAATTGTTAAATTCGTAGCTGAAGGGGAGGTAAATTATGGGTGGGGAGGTAAATTATGGGTGGGGTTTCTTTGCTTCTTTGTATTGTGAGAGGAACAGTGTCTGTATGTTTACTTTTTTTTTTTTTAAAGATTTTATTATTTTTCCATATGCATATATAAAGAAAACAAAGCATCCACCAATACACTGAAAATACAGAATACAATAAACAATAAACAATAAACAAATCAAACAATAACACAATAAACATAAGAAAAGCACATACAAACCTGTCTAAACACTAATCTTTATCTCGTTCTTATTTTATCTTCTAAGCATAGGGGGACTTCCCCCACCCCCTCCACTGCATTGTTAATCCAATATACTTTAGGTAGCTATATATCTACTTTCATAACTATTAACCATCTTATTTGTCCTTAGATTCCTTTACTAAAAACATGGTTCTTAATCTATTCTCAAAATCTTCAGACATTCTTATTTATATCTTATACTATAAAATTCTTACCAAATCTTTAACTTAAACTTATCTAGCTAAAGCCTGTTCAACAGCTAATTCTGCTCAGATATTCAATTTTACACCATTAACTAAGTAGTCCTTAAATTTCTTCCAGTCCTTCGACACCTTCTCCTCCCTCTGGTCTCGGATTCTCGCGGTCAGTTCAGCAAGCTCCATAAAGTCCATTAACTTCATCTGCCATTCTTCCACCGTTGGAATCTCTTCACCCTTCCAATTTCTTGCCAATAAAATTCTAGCTGCTGTTGTGGCATACATAAAAAATACTCTGTCTCGACTGGGTATCTGTTCGTTGGTCATGCTCAAAAGGAAAGCCTCTGGTTTCTTACTAAAGGTAATTTTCATTACCTTTTTGAGTTCATTGTAAATCTTATCCCAGAAGGCTTTGACCCTTGGGCATGTCCACCACATATGATAAAAGGTACCTTGCACTGATTTACATTTCCAACACAAGTTAGTCATTGACGGGTTCATCTTAGCAATCTTGACTGGTGTTAAATACCATCTATATAACATTTTCATAATGTTTTCTCTTAAGTTATTACAAGCTGTAAATTTGATACCTTCCTTCCATAGTCTTTCCCAGTCCTCTAACATGATGTTGTGTCCCACATCCTTTGCCCAATCTATCATTGTTGATTTAACCATTTCATCTTTCGTATGCCACTCTAGCAACAAGTTATACATTTTGGAAAGGTTTTTTGAATTCGATTCTCTTAGCTCTGTTTCCAGTTTTGATTTTTCAACTTGAAAACCAATCTTCTTGTCTGCTTTAAAAGTCTCATAAATTTGATGATATTGCAGCCAGTCGGTGACCTCACTTTTTACCTGATCATAACCTTTCAATTTAAATGATTCACCTTCCTGCTGCAATATATCTGCATATCTTAACCATCTTGCAGACATATTAGGTCTCTTATAGGCCTTGGCCTCCACCGGTGAGATCCATCTAGGAGTCTTTCTCTCTAACAAGTCTTTATATCTCACCCAAACCTGATACAAGGCTTTTCTAACAATATGATTTTTAAAAGTCTTGTGGACCTTAGCCTTGTCATACCAAAGATAGGCGTGCCAACCAAACATATTGTCAAAGCCTTCCAAATCTAAGACATCAGTATTTTCCAGTTTAAACCAATCTTTCAACCAGCAAAAGGCCGCCGCTTCGAAATAGATCCTTAAGTCCGGCAGAGCAAAGCCTCCTCTCTCTTTAGAATCCGTTAAAATCTTAAATTTAATTCTAGGCTTTTTTCCCTGCCATATAAATTTTGATAGGTCCTTTTGCCATGTTTTAAAACAGTCCAACTTATCTAAAATTGGAATGGCTTGAAATAAAAACAACATCCTTGGTAAGACATTCATCTTCACCGCAGCTATTCTGCCCATCAGTGAGAGTTTCAGTCTTGTCCATATCTCTAAGTCCTTTTTTATCTCGGTCCACAGCTTCTCATAATTGTCCTTATACAGGTTCAGGTTTTTTGCCGTGAGATTGATCCCTAGATATTTTACTTTCTTAGCAAAGTTGAGGCCAGTAGATTCTTGTAACTCTTGTATTTGTTCTGTTTTCATATTTTTAGTCAACACTTTGGTCTTCTGTTTATTAAGTTTGAAGCCGGCTACTTGCCCATACTTCTCGATTAATTCCAATGCTTTGGGGACACTACTTTCAGGGTCTTGTAGGGATAACATTAAGTCATCTGCAAAGGCACGTACCTTGTATTCCTTCTCTCCCACCCTTATTCCTTTAATCTGGTTCTCTTTTCGTAACATATTTAGAAGAACCTCCAGGACCGTAATGAATAATAAAGGGGAGATAGGGCACCCTTGTCTTGTTCCTTTTTCCACTCTAATCTCCTCCGATATCACACTGTTGATTATAATTTTTGCTTTTTGTTCTGTGTAGATGGCCTTAATGCCATTCAAAAATCGTTGTCCAACTGCCATTCTTTCCAGATTTTTCTTCATAAATGTCCAAGAAATATTATCAAAGGCTTTTTCTGCATCTATAAACATCAGTGCTGCATCTATATTTATGTTTTTTTCCAGTTTCTCTAAGATGTCCACGACGATTCTAGTATTATTATTTAGTTGTCTACCTGGTAAAAAACCTGCTTGATCTTTGTGTATATATTCCTTAAGCACTCTTTTTAATCTTGTAGCCATGACATTCGCAAAAATCTTATAGTCCACGTTTAACAAAGAAATTGGACGGTAATTTTTCATATTAGTCTTATCTGTATCTGGTTTCGGGATCAGTGTGATATAGGCCTCTTTCCATGTCTCTGGTGCCCTATCTCCTTCTAGTATTTTATTGCAAACTTCTTTTAAAGGCTGTGATAGCCAATCTTTCAAACATTTGTAGTATTTTGCAGTCAAACCATCTGGTCCTGGGGCCTTTCCTATCTGCATATTGTTGATTGCTTCTTCAATCTCTTGTGTCGAAATAGGGTGGTTGAGTATTCTTGATTTATCTTCTGGGACTTTTTGCAATCCATTTTTCTCCAGGAATTGGTCTATCTCTATTTCGTCTATCTTCTCCTCCTTGTACAGTTGTTTATAAAACCTTTGGAAGTGCCATCTAATTTCCTCTGGATTCTCCACCATCTTTCCGTTTACTACCAAATTGTTGATGATATTTGCTTTTTGTCTTTTCTTTAATTGCCAAGCTAGTAGTTTTCCACATTTATTTGCTGACTCGAAGGATCTCTGTTTCATCATTTTGATCTTCCATTCGATATCTTGATTTATGATTTTAGCGTATTGGGATTGCAAGTATTTTATTTCTTTTTGGATTTTTTGGTTCTTGGGGTGTCCTCTTAGTTCTTTCTCTTTCCCTTGGATTAATTTCAAAAGTCTTTCCATTTCTGCGTTTTGTTGTCTCTTCTTTTTTGCCTTTTCGCTTATCAGGAACCCTCTCATTACTGCCTTGCTTGCATCCCAAACAATCCTCTTTTCCACCTCCGAATTTAAGTTAAATTGGAAATACTCCTTCATCTTTTTTACTGCCCTATCTACTAGCTTGGTGTCTCTCATCAAGGTATCATCCATTCTCCATCTAAAGGAGTCCTTGGAAATTAGTTTTAAATTTGCTTGTACAGGATTATGGTCTGAATATGTTTTGGGGCCAATTTCTGCTTTGCATAATTTCGGTGTCAATTCGTTCGATATCCAAATGTAATCTATTCTCGACCATGACTGCTGAGGTTCACTGAAAAAAGTTGCCTCTGTTTCCATAGGGTTTCTTAGCCTCCAAGCATCCACCAAATTTAAATTATCAACCATTTCGAAAAAGGTCTTTGGCAGTTTCCCCTCATTTGTTAGTTTAGTCCTCTGGGATCTATCCATTAGTGTGGAAACTGCCCCATTGAAATCTCCAAGGCATATTATTTTGTAATCCAAGTATTCCAACAGCAGGTCATGGATCTTTTTGTAAAAAATTGACTTACTATCATTAGGTGCATAAAGTCCCAGAATCAGGAATTTTTCGCCTTGTACTTTAATTTCAATTGCAATGTACCTCCCTTCTTCATCTTTAAATAGCTGTCTTGGGCTGTATTTCTCTTTTACATATATTACCACTCCTCTCTTCTTGACTTTATCCGATGATATAAATTCTTGGCCTAGTTTTTTGTTTTGTAGAATTCTTCTATGTCGTCGAACCACATGGGTCTCCTGTAGACATATTATGTCTAGATTCTTTTTTTCCAAACTGTAAAACACTCTGTGTCTCTTTGGTCTCTGGTTCAATCCCCGAACATTCCATGTCATCAATTTTAGGGCCATTTTGGGTCTTTAATCTGATCCTCCTGTAGCTAGGTCTTTCTTATCTTTTTCTGGATCTCTTGGGTCTCCTGTTCCTGGTGGTGGAAGCTCTCCTGGTGTCCCTGGAGGTGGAAACACCCCAGGTAATCGGTACATATACGCTGGGTCCAAAGCAGAACCCTTGAAGTCTTCCAAATGTTTGTCTAGGAATTTTTGCTTATCAGCAGGAGATCTTATCCTGATTCTTTTTACTTTGAACATAAAAGTCAATCCTTCTGGAAATTCCCAGCTAAAGGAGATATTCCTTCTTCTTAGCTCAGTTGTTAGGTCGTTGTAAGATGCTCTTTTATCCAGGAAAAATTTGGGGGTGTCTTTAAAAAGCACAACTCTGTTCTGCTGTACCACTAGATTGTTCTTGTAGTGCAGGTCCAAGATATAGTCTCTTTGGTATCACCCAGGCAGTTTCAACCAGTTCTAGCCCTCCAAAAAAAAATAGGCAAAGATCCTTAAAGTTTAAAGTTCTAAAGTCTCTCAAAAGTCAAGAAGAAGTTAGTTTCCAACAGTCCAAGGCAACAATAAAATTTTATATAGTGTATCCACCAAGTCCACAATGTTTCCTGGGCTGCAGACAGCCACAAAAAAGTTTGTTCAGTCTCTCTCTGGAAACAGTTGCAAAGAAAATAATCCAAGGGGGGAAAATGGCAACTAAGTTACGCTGCCTGCTTACTGACCCGGAATCCTATCCAGAGGGTGAAGCAGTGACTTCTTCAGTTACCATTCTCAGTTTTAAGTCTTTATAAACAATTTAAACTACTTTAAAATCACTTTTGCGAAGTTCAACAGAGTTAGCAAAACTTTTTCCCGTTAGTCGCGGCTTAGCGCTCTTGCCGCTACCTCGCTCTATCAGCAGTTCAAAGAGAGCGGGCTTCCTTTTGAAGTTTCTCTGTAGGTTTTCAAGAGTCTTAATTCCAGCAAGAAAAGCAAGTTTACTTACAGAGTCTCTACTGTAATCCAAGTTAGGAAGTGCCAGATGCTCAGGAAAGGCGAAATCGCTGCTTCGTTCCTCAGGGGCAGCCGACTCTTCAGTCCCGTGTCAGCGCTCCGTTCACCCGTTCTCCCCCCTTACGAGGGTCGATCGGGAGCGGAGATGGCACGTCTGGGACCCACGAGTCCGGAGTCCACGGGACGCTCTTCCCGTGGTTTTAAGGGGTCCGTGGCGCAGGCACGGGAGCCCCTATAGCCCACCGGGGAACCGGAGCTTCTCAACTCCCGTCCGCCATTACCCGGCACCTAACCGGAAGTCCAGTGTCTGTATGTTTACATTGCAATGTAGCCGAAATAAATTCCAAGTATGTTGGAAAATGTACTTGGCCAATAATAAATTATTCCTATTCCTATTCCTAATTATTTAAAAGAGAGAGAGAATAAAGCACCCCCCAGGCTTAATGTGCTCAAAAAAATTGGTTGATGGCTCAGATCAAGGGGACGTAGAGGGAGAGGAACTATGAGGCTCATTTATACCATAAACCTATACAGGCAACTCCCCACTTACCCAGAGGTTATGTTCCAGGCTCCTGTGCACATGAATGAAACACACATAAGTGGGGAGCACTGTGGCTCACAAAGAGACTCTCCCCAGAGCCCAAAGATGATGTTGGGGAGGGTCTCCTCGTGAGTCGGAGGTGCAACAGGGCTTTGCTCAGCTGATGCATGGGAATGCGGCTGCTGCTGTGCTACCTCATGTGTCAGCTCTTTGGTGGGGAGGCTAAGCAGCCTCAACAAAGCCATACTGCACCTCCGGCTTGTGGTGAGACCCTCCCCGGAGCCCGAACGGGGCCTTCACCTCCTCCTCAGTCTGGCCATTCCTTTTGGTCGGTCCATCCATCCTTTCTCTTCACCCTCCAGCCCACTCCTGTTCTTATACACACCTAGGAACTGCACATGTGTGGAGCTACTGCTGCAAGTGTCTGTCCAACAAAAAGCTACTCCAAAACCAAGGAATGGGCTGCAGTTCTGATGTTCATCTGAAAACAGGATGAAACCCACTGGTGGTTCCTGTTGTGTAGATTGCGTTGACCTAGATAGCCTGACCCAGTATGTTTCCTAGGTCCTTAACCCTGACATCTAGTTTTCTGTGCCAAAGAAATGTTTCGCACCGACAAAATTCATTCTTCAGAGATCTGGTGTGTTACAGCTCAGGTACAGGGTCCCCACCTTGGTGAGAACTAAGCCTAAGATTTGTGGTTAAAAGTTTAAAACTGATGGAGAGAAATGAGAAAAAATTTAAATCGGAGATCTCTTAACTCCCAAACTGAAGATCATTTCAAAACTTGATTAGCTATTATCTTACCGCAAGAACGGTGCCATTCAAAACACAGCCGTTTACAGGTTCTACAAGAGAAAATGGGTGTCCATTAGCACAAGTACCTTCAACGCAACCACGGGGATTATAATAATCTATATTCTGCATTTCCATGGTGTCATCTGGTGTGCATATGCAGATGGCATGCAGCCCTATTTTTCCTGTTCATCTCAAGCACATGCGGCTATGGCCGTGCTTGACTGCAGTGATGGACTAGATGGGGGCACACTGCCCCTGAAGGATCAGGTTCATAGCTGGGGGTACTCCTGGATCCATTGCTGTTATTGGTGGCACAGATCGCTCCCATGACATAGGGTGCCTCCCGCCAGCTTTGGCTGATGCCCCAGTTCTACCCCTATCAGGCTATCTGGGGCCTGGTAACCTCATGCGTAGATTACTGCATTGTGCTATACATGGGGCACATAACACATGTTTGTTCTGTGTGATTCCCTCTGGGAGCAACGGAACATCAAGTCCTATCGCTCCCAGAGACTTGCTCTATCTGTGTTGAAAATGCTGGTGGCAAGGAGTTCCAGGCACTAGCTGCTCAGGCTGTGGGTAGGTGGATACCCTGTTTTTATTTAGCTGGTTATTACCATTTCTCAATAGTTCTTAAAAAGATAAGCAAATCCCCCAGGGACATAGCAAGGGGGGGTGGGAGGCGGGTCGCCCCGGGTTCCATAATGGAGGGGTGACAAATTATGAAGGGAAAAAAATTTTGAATTTTTTTTTTAATGCCTGCTCCGAAGGTCTTATCCTACTATACTAGGGATTATATAGCTATAGATGTAATTTCATGCATATTGGTTAATATCTTGACCCTCCTCCATCAAAATAGCTGTTCCCTTGGCTGTTTTCCTATGTCATAAAGGCTGAAATTTCAGTTCAGAGAACACTTTACTGTTCCCAAGCCTAACCCTGTGGAAAGCCATCTAATTAGACTTTAATTTGATTTTGAGGTGTTTTTAGGAGGTAATTTAATTATTGTTTGATTTTATACCAATGTTATGTATCTGATGTTAGCCACCCTGAGCCCGACCGGCTGGGGAGGGCGGGATATAAATAAAAGTTTATTATTATTATTATTATTATTATTATTATTATTATTATTATTACTTGTTATTATTCCTTTGTAAGAAAATATGAAATAATGTAAAACCATTTTTGCGGGGGGGGGGGGATCAATGGAGGGGTTGACAAGAAATTTTTTGCACCGGGTACCACCTGACCTTCCTATGCCTGGGAATTTACCTTGCTACGCCCCTGCCTAAGCAGTATACCATTTTAAAGGGCAGTGGAGAAGCAGAGGTGGCACACAGCCCTCAGTCCACCTCATAATGGAACAGGCCACGTTGAGGATTCTGAAATGGACCGCCGATTTCCCAAGGAAGCAGAAACTGCTATATTATTTTGCGCAGCCTGTTTTCGCTTCCAAAACTGTTAGGCAACAAAATGGTGCTGTAAAACGCTTAGCCAGTCGTCTTCTCCTCCATGAAAAAAACACCATCCTGGGGCAACGAATTCCACAAGGCAATTGTGTGTCCCAAAAGAACCATGCAAAATAAAAATAAAAATAAAAAAGCAAAAATGAGTGTAGGCTGAGGAGAAAAATGGGAAAGTGAGTGATGCTAGAGAGGAAAAAAGCATAAATAGTGGCACCAGTACCGTATTTTTCGCTCCATAAGAAACACTTTTTTTCCTCCTAAAAAGTAAGGGGAAATATCTGCGCGTCTTATGGAGCGAATGGTGGTCCCTGGAGCTGATTTTCCCAGGGGCCAAAAGAGGATCATGCTTTTTATTTTACAAAGAGAAAAGGGTGTGTTGAAAGGACCCCGCTCAGCAGCTGATCAGCAAGAGATCGGGAGAGAGATAAGAGTCCCGGCTCCCTTTCAGCCCTGCCCTCCTTTGTTGAATGTGCTGCAGAGGGAGGTTGTTTGTTTCCCCAGCGACATGTGACTGGCTGATTAGATTATCTGTCTGGAAACTGTAGAAAGGGCTCCCTTTCCTTTAGAAGCTGCAGAAATGTGAGTTGAACCCCATAAAAACGGGGCTTTTCCTCTTTGCTTTTCCCCCTTTGCAAAAGGAGCTTTGCTTTTCCCCCTTTGCAAAAAAAGCTGCAAAACTTTTAGCTGATCCTAAAAAAACCCAGGGCTTTTCCCTTTGCAAAAAAAAAGCTGCAAAACTTTTAGCTGATCCTCAAAAAAAACAGGGCTTTTAGAGGAGGAAAACCAGAAAAATATTTTTTTTCTTGTTTCCTCCTCTAAAAACAAGGTGCGCCCTATGGTCTGGTGCGCCCTATGGAGCAAAAAATACGGTATGTTCTTGATGCCACACAAAAACAAAACAGAAAGCGAACTGTTGAGTTTGTAGCCCAAGTCCTACAGCCCAAGCCAAATGTTTTAACTTTGACTGTCGCACCACTTTTCCTCATAAGAAATACGCAAGAAACTGGTGATCCCTTTTTTGTTTTGCGTGACAGACCATTCCGTACCACAGTGGCATGTAGGACAGCATCCAGTTGTTCGCTCGCAGTGCAGTTCGGTTCCAAATGGGCAACTGGGTTGCTGTGCCTGAGGGCACGAGACGTTCTTTGTCTGAATAAACACCTCCTCATTCACCCGGACGCATTCTCTGACGATGCATGGGTCTGAGGGGGAATGCCACTCGGAGCCAACCTGTAAATGAAACACAGGAAAAGGACTTCTGTGGAATGATGACTGCCTTCCTCTTTGAAAGTGGAGGGAGAAATATGTCAACGCAGTTGCCTTCTCCCATCCAAGCAAACTGTGGCTCCCGTGTCAGCCAGCCATTAGGCCTTGCTGTTGCTAAATGTCAAGCAGTCATTAGAAAACAGCTGCCAAGGATGCTATCAGGATGATGGCGCTTGATAGTGTTAATAATAATAATAATAAATAATAAATTTTATTTATACCCCACCCTCCCCAGCCAAGACCGGGCTCAGGGCGGCTAACACCAGGTATAAAAACAATTGATTAAAATAAAACTTAAAAACGAGATTGAAATACAACATTAAAGTGCAGCCTCATTTCAGTAGAAACGCAAATAAAAAAAAAAACTGTTTGGGGAAGAAAGCGTCAAATCTTCACCAAGGCCAAATATCCAGACTGGTCCTACGTGGGCCAGAAAAATGCCAGGGAAGTCCCCAAATAGGAGTTCCATCACAGAAGGAAAAAGGAAAGAGGGGGAGGGGATCAAGTTGATTCCAAGCCAAAGGCCAGGCAAAACAACTCTGTCTTACAGGCCCTGCGGAAAGAAATCAGATCCCGCAAGGCCCTGTTCTCATGAGACAAGAGCGTCCCACCAGGCTGGAGCCAGTGTTGAAAAGGCCCTGGCCCTAGTTGAGGCTAATCTGACTTCCTTAGGGCCCGGGACCTCTAGGGTGTTACCATTTATGGACCTTGAGGTCCTCCATGTGCCTTGTAGCGCCAAAACCTAGCCGGGCAAAGACAGAAAGAGGGTTAGTTTCTCCATCATGCCCTATGTGGCTTCTCAATGGAGTGTCACCACCATGTTCTTCACTTTTTAGGAGTCACAGTTGTGTTAATGGTCGAACCTCCGTTTACGTAAACCCTCTGGTTACGTAAACTTTGGGATCCAATGGGGTTTGCCCTGCGCCCATGAGCAGAAGCGGTCCTCAGGTTGCAGAAACCTTGGGATCCGACCGGACCTCTGGAACGGATCCCGTCCACAACCGGAGGTACCATTGTATATCTGGTGTTGAATATATAACCCCCTATGGGACTCGCTAGCTGAGACCTAGTGCTGAGGTGCCCAAGGCTTTCAGGCCTTGTCAGGACCAGAGCAGGACTTTGCGGGGCTATCCCAAAAGATTAGACACCCAACAGTCGCTACCCTTTATCTGGTGTACTCTTGGACGAGGTCTAATTATGGTGATATATAAGTTCCTTCCCACGGTCCAACCGACAGACTGACCTCATGCCAATGGACATCTTGATCTCCCGGAAACCAGTCAGATATCTCATCGCACATCGTCTTCAGACATTTCCCGCAGCATGCTCCTTCCTTGTTCACATACTTATGCCCCTGGGGGGTGGGAATGGAACAAAAGACATTCTGATTGTACAACAGAAACAAAGATGAGTTAGAAAATAGTTTATTTCCTTTCTAGGTGGGGGGAAGGAATTGTCAATTACAGCTTGCCCTCATAAATTAACTACAGAGTTAACACACGCAACTAGAGAGATAACTAACCCCAGCTAACCATTGGTGAGCATTATTTTTTTTAAAAAATTAAGCCGCATTTTTTATTTAAGCTATACCTTCTGACAAGCCCCGTGAGCAGATCCTTGCTCCCATTCTGCCCCCTCAGGCAGTGCAGGCGTCTGGAGTGGATTCCCTGACAGCTGTGCCTGACGGGGTGGTTGTGTGTGAACTTAGGCAAGAGTAGGATCTGGCATGTCCATAGTGATGTGCCTCCCCATTCTTCCCCTCCTTCCATGCCTGTCTCCCCCCAGCTGCAGGTCCCCTCCAGCAGACCCCCCCCCAGGAGTGACGACGTAGAGCATGGGTAGGCAACCTAAGGCCCGTGGGCCGGATCTGGCCCAATCACCTTCTAAGTCCGGCCCGCGGACGGTCTGGGAATCAGCGTGTTTTTACATGAGTAGAATGTGTGTTTTTATTTAAAATGCATCTCTGGGTTATTTGTGGGGCATAGGAATTTGTTCAATTTTTTTTTCTTTCAAAATGTAGTCTGGCCCCCGACAAGATCTGAGGGACAGTGGACCGGCCCCCTGCTGGAAAGGTTTGCTGACCCCTGACGTAGAGGAAGAACCTAGTACCTCTTGCAAAGGAAGCAACCAGAGCAGTGAGCTGACCCTCCAATCACCCCTGCTGAGGCTCTTCTGAAACCTCAGTAAATACATCTACATGTACATTGAAATAACTTGTTAAATGTACATTTCCCCAGCATCTTTAGCCATCCAGACTTTTAACCTAGCTACTTCTAGGTACCTATTCTATATCTTGGTTTCACTGTGTTTGCCATATCCTGCTACATGCCACATTCTTATTAACCAATCATTCTTTATATTATCTTCATATGATCTACCTCAAGGATCACTTCTCCCCTTATGAACCAACCCGCACCCTGCAATCATCATCTGATCCATAGAGTGACAACATGAGAACAGGCCTTTTCTGCGGTGGCCCCCCGACTGTAGAATGCTCTCCCCAGACAGCATCATTACCGGTATATATCTTTAAGTGCCAGGCAAAAAACTTTTCTCTATAACTAGGCCTTTGGCCTTTTAATCTGTGGCTTTTTAAGTGTGTTTGTGGGAGGGGGTTATTAGTTTGTGTTTGTTTTATTATGTATTTTTGTGTTCTCATTTTGTATGTTGGAAACTGCTCTGTATTTTTTGGATGAAGGGTGGTATACAAATTTAATAAAGGTAAAGGTAAAGGGACCCCTGACCGTTAGGTCCAGTCGTGGACAACTCTGGGGTTGCGGCGCTCATCTCGCTTTATTGGCCGAGGGAGCCGGGGTACAGCTTCTGGGTCATGTGGCCAGCATGACTAAGCCGCTTCTGGCGAACCAGAGCAGCGCACGGAAACGCCGTTTACCTTCCCGCCGGAGTGGTACCTATTTATCTACTTGCACTTTTGACGTGCTTTCGAACCGCTAGGTTGGCAGGAGCAGGGACCGAGCAACGGGAGCTCCCCCCGTCGCAGGGATTCGAACCGCCGACCTTCTGATCGGCAAGCCCCGGGCTCTGTGGTTTAGAGCACAGCGCCACTCGCGTCCCACAAATTTAATAAGTAAATCATTATCATCATCTAAAAGGCAGAACAGTGCCAGATCCACAGGTTATGATAAACCAAAGAAGTATGAACAGATTATCGCCAACTAAAGCATTTAACAATTGGATAAGCAATACAAGGAAAGCAGACATTCTGACGGTGAAAACATCCAGGTTAGCAGAAAGCTACTGGAAAGAATTTTTTTGTTTTGTTTTGACTAAAGCATTTAAATAGCTCTGATACTACGAAACATAAATTAATTAAAGCTAAGAGAGTTTCCTGTCCCGTTTCAAAATGATCATTTGAGAACAATGTACAGAAAGTGACAAAAAAAGCTTTGCATCTGCTACAATCAGATTTGTGGTGGTTCTGTCACCTCAGCTTTCTGCTAACCTGGATGTTTTCACCGTCAGAATGTCTGCTTTCCTTGTATTGTATTATGCTGTTGGGATTTAGAAATTCAACGAAGATTTAAAACACAAGATGTTTCTGTGATAAATATTCCTATAGTTGGTCATATGGACAGCACGAAGATCACTATCTACAAGACTTGTGGGGGGAAATCATAATAACACTTGTCCCAGGAGGTAACGTTTTTATGTAATTTTCTAGGTCTGAGCAGGTGATTTGGGAGTAATAATAAGCAGCAGCTGTGGGGAGACTTGCTCATATTCTGTTACAATAACTCTTTTGACTTGCATTGCCAAAACGAGTACAATCCAACAGCGAGACCGAGGACGACACTTGCACTTTTCACCATGTTCTTTCTACTTGTAAAGCCAGAGCTGGGGGGGGGGGGCGCTTTTGGGAGACAATACTCATATTATGGAACAATGCGCTCAAAGAAGCCTACCAAAGTCTCACTACTTGCTTACCACCAACTGCTGAAACTATTTTTCATTTACTGACAGTTTCTGGACGTATCTTGCGTTGCGAGTGTTATTATCGCTTCGTTTGAATTGCTATATATATTGTCATTTGTCTGTTCTTTATATGGAAATACCTGGGGTCAGACTAAGGATGTGGAATCTGGTGCAATGTATCTGTGCAAGGACAACCCCACAGTTAAGGAAGGTCTCTCTGGGTCAGGCAGAAGAGATGGAGGAAACAGGAGCCATGACAGGTCAGCCCTGCTCCTCTGCCCATTCTGTATCTCCTGCTGCTCGTACCTTCATAGAATCATAGAGTTGGAAGAGACCACAAGGGCCATCCAGTCCAACCCCCTGTCAAGCAGGAAACACCATCAAAGCATTCCTGACAGATGGCTGTCGAGCCTCTGCTTCAAGACCTCCAAAGAAGGAGACTCCACCACACTCCTTGGCAGCAAATCCCACTGTCGAACAGCTCTCACTGTCAGGAGGTTCTTCCTAATGTTTAGGTGGAATCTTCTTTCTTGTAGTTTGAATCCATTGCCCCATGTCCGCTTCTCTGGAGCAGCAGAAAACAACCTTTCTCCCTCCTCTATATGACATCCTTTTATATATTTGAACATGGTTATCATATCACCCCTTAACCTTCTCTTCTCCAGGCTAAACATACCCAGCTCCCTAAGCCGTTCCTCATAAGGCATCGTTTCCAGGCCTTTGACCATTTTGGCTGCCCTCCTCTGGACACGTTCCAGCTTGTCCGTATCCACTTGAACTGTGGTGCCCAGAACTGGACACAGTATTCCAGGTGAGGTCTGACCAGAGCAGAATATAGTGGTACTATTACCTCCCTTGATCTAGACGCTATAGAATTGCATTGGCTTTTTTAGCTGCTGCATCACACTGTTGACTCATGTCAAGTTTGTGGTCTACCAAGACTCCTAGATCCTTTTCACATGTACTGCTCTCAAGCCAGGTGTCACCCATCCTGTATTTGTGCAGGATTCGTCTTATCTCCTGGGTAAAAGGTAAAGGACCCCTGGACGGTTAAGTCCAGTCAAAGGGGACTATGGGGTTGCGGCGCTCATCTCGCTTTCAGGCTGAGGGAGCCAGCTGGAAGCACCAGCCAATTTCCCAGACTGGGCCAGTGTTGCATGTATTCAACTGTAAATCTGTTCTGTCTCATTTTCTGAGCATTAAACAAAACACACACAATTGCTTTTAAATTGCACACCTTTTTGTGCACATCCCCTGAAATTTTGTGTTTTGGATGCGTTTTATGATTTAAATATTCACCTTCACATGCTTTTCTGTGTCCTCCCCCCTAAGATATGAATTTGTCTTCACATTTTGTAAAAACCACACCATATAATTCAGAGAAGTACGCATTCCAGTTATTGCCTGTCTTCTGAGCTCTGTCGTGGAACGGATTTACTTCAAAATGAAGCTGAAACAAATGCTTAATCTCTAGTTTCATCCGTTTAGGCAATAAAAGGTATAGGTAAAGGACGCCTGGATGGTTAAATCCAGTCAAAGGTGACTATGGGGTTGCGGCGCTCATTTCGCTTTCAAGCCAAGGGAGCTGGCATTTGTCCACAGATAGCTTTCCAGGCCATGTGGTCAGCATGACTAAAGCGTTTCTGGTGCAACGGCACACCGCGACGGAAACCAGAGCGCACAGAAACGCTGCTTACCTTCCTGCCACAGTGGTACCTATTTATCTACTTGCACTGGTGTGCTTTTGAACTGCTAGGTTGGCAGGAGCTGTGACAGAGCAACGGGAGCTCACCTGGTTGCGGGGATTCGAACTGCCAACCTTCTGATCGGCAAGCCCAAGAGGCTCAGTGGTTTAGACCACAGCGCCACCCGCGCCCCAAAATATCTCCTGTGTATCAGAAGGTGAAGGAAGAGAGTCTGTGGTGTGGCATGAAATTTCATTCAGGATCCCGGGTGAGCCAGGCATGCTGTAGGGTCACAAGGCTCTTCCTCAGATTAAGTACTCCCAGGGGAGACTGACTTCTGACAGGTAATCTTATTAGCTGTGGTAAAATAGCTGAGGCCACAACTTTACATGCTTACTTGTTGTTGTTCATTCGTTCAGTCGTGCCCGACTCTTCGTGACCCCATGGACCAGAGCACACCTATCTTTCACTGCCTCCTGCAGTTTGGCCAAACTCATGCCAGTCGCTTCGAGAACACTGCTCAACCCTCTCATCCTCTGTCGTCCCCTTCTCCTTGTGCCCTCCATCTTTCCCAACATCAGGGTCTTTGGGAAAGATGGAGGGCACAAGGAGAAGGGGACGACAGAGGATGAGATGGTTGGACAGTGTTCTCGACGCGACTAGCGACATGTTTACTTGGGAATAGGTCATATTGTCCGCAACAGGACCCGCCTAAATGTAGGCACACATAAGTATCACGCTGCAGGAGAATGAACTGTGAACCAGGAAATCCTTTGTTCAAATCTCACTTTGGCCGGAAATGACAGCCTACATTCCTTAATGTGTGTGGCAAATCCATTTCTAGATAAAATGCCAGGATTTTCAGAATGCCCTGCGCTAAGCACACACTAATTTACCCCAAGACATACAACAGATTAGCAGGAAAGGGGGAAATCTGGGAGGAAGAATACTACTACCCTATGTCTGTTTGAAAGGAAGGTGATTTAAAATGAAGCTCAACATCTACTAAGCTTCGTCTGAATCTACATTCTTTCTTATAAGGCAGCTGAATGCAACCATTCAGTCTCCATTTCCCCTCTATAATATGGGGATAATAAAACTGGCCTATCTTACACAGTTGTAATGATTACAAAGCAAATGTACGCAAACTGCTTTGTTGTACTTCTAATGTGATAAATGAATAAAATTCTAAGCCTTCAAAATATAAGGTGGCTTGGTATTTCATGCATTAATGCCTTCAATTCTGGCAATGTCTGTCTTTTTAACTTGTTAAATATTTTATTTAAAAAATTAATGTGCTATTTTTTTTAAAAAAATGCTAGCATTCCTTTAAATAAATGCCCTTTTGATCTTTATTGCATCTAATGGTAAGTCCTTTTACACTCATGTTGAACACCTGGGTGAACTTTGTGACTTCAAATAAAACTACCAAGCTGAAATATTAGTGATTAAACTCACAGATTTCATGGTCAACCTCTATTACACTAATAATGCATCACGTCCCACTACAAGTGAAGCAAATATTCTAGTTTTCCTACGTCACACACTGGTCCAAAGGGTTGGGAAATATTTCACGGTCAATTTACAAATCAGGAATAGGGCTATTATTCTGCTTTGAAAGTGGTTATATATAATTAATGCATCTTCCAGGAAGAAAGAATCAAAAAAGGAAATAAATGCTTTGTTACTTTTTTCTGCATGGGGGGTTTCAAAGTTGTCACCCACTTTATATTATTGCTGTGTTTTAAGATGTGCACACAAAGCTCCAGAAGGCATTATGGTCCAGGCAGTACTCCACCTTGTGGCATACTTAGCAATAGCAGCAGGTTAGATAGAGAAGAATTGATGCTTTTGAATTATGGTGCTGGAGGAGACTCTTGAGAGTCCCATGGACTGCAAGAAGATCAAACCTATCCATTCTCAAGGAAATCGGCCCCGAGTGCTCACTAGAAGGACAGATTCTGAAGTTGAGGCTCCAGTACTTTGGCCACCTCATGAGAAGGGAATACTCCCTGGAAAAGACCCTGATGTTGGGAAAGATGGAGGGCACAAGGAGAAGGGGACGACAGAGGAGGAGATGGTTGGACAGTGTTCTCGAAGCGACTGGCGTGAGTTTGGCCAAACTGCGGGAGGCAGTGAAGGATAGGCGTGCCTGGCATGCTCTGGTCCATTGGGTCACGAAGAGTCAGACACGACTGAACGATTGAACAACAACAACAGATAGACAAGATTTACAGGTGAAACTCGAAAAATCAGAATATCGTGGAAAAGTCCATTTATGTAAGCAATTGTTTTCATTAGTTCCATTAGTTTAATATATGAGATAGATGCATGACATGCAAAGCGAGATATGTCAAGCCTTTGCTTGTTATAATTGTGATGATTACGGCGCACAGCTGATGAAAACCCCAAAGTTGAAATTGTTAATTTGGGGTTCTCATCAGCTGTACGCCATAATCATCACAATTATAACAAATAAAGGCTTGACATATCTCGCTTTGCATGTCATGAGTCTATCTCATACATTAGTTTCACCTTTTAAGTTGAATTACTGAAAGAAATTAACCTTTCCACGATATTCTAATTTTTAGAGTTTCACCTGTCTTTGTTGGTTTATGGACAAGCAAGGCCATTATGGACCACCCAGCCCACAACACAGTGCTCTTTGCAAAGGAAAGGGATAATGAAGCTATCATTGCTCCCTTGCTCAAAGTCCATTTCACAAGGCTGTATTAACAATCTGATATGTGCTACAGAAGGCTGGATTGCCTCTAAAGCTAAATGTTGGTTTAAACATGGGGTCACCAACCCGATGGCTACAGGTGCAAAGCACCCACGGCAGAGGCACCAGACTCTGAGCTTCCTTTAAAAATGGGGCAGGGGCTAAGTCTTCACAATCCGGCCCGCGGACAGTCCAGGAATCAGCGTGTTTTTACATGAGTAGAATGTGTCCTTTTATTTGAAATGCATCTCTGGGTTATTTGTGGGGCCTGCCTGGTGTTTTTACATGAGTAGAATGTGTGCTTTTATTTAAAATGCATCTCTGGGTTATTTGTGGGGCCTGCCTGGTGTTTTTACATGAGTAGAATGTGTGCTTTTATTTAAAATGCATCTCTGGGTTATTTGTGGGGCATAGGGATTCATTCATTCCCCCCCCCCCAAAAAAAAAATACAGTCCAGCCCCCCACAAGGTCTGAGGAACAGTGGACCGGCCCCCTGCTATAAAGTTTGCTGACCCCTGCTATAATGTCTTGGCCCTAATTCGAACCTATGGCTTAGGGCAGGGGAAATCAACATGGTGTCCTCCATACCGTGTAGGGTTATTACTCTCATAAGCCCCAACCAGTGTGTCCGAAGATCCAGAGGCCATCTTGGTGTATACAGAAAATATTATTTGATCTTCTGTTTGAAAAAGACAGCCCTGTATTTCATTAAAGCAAGGAAGGTAAAGGTAAAGGTAAAGGGACCCCTGACAGTTAAGTCCAGTCGTGAACGACTCTGGGGTTGCGGCGCTCATCTCGCTTTACAGGTCAAGGGAGCCAGCGTTTGTCCGCAAACAGCTTCCGGGTCATGTGGCCAGCATGACTAAGCCGTTTCTGGCGGAACCAGAGCAGCGCACGGAAATGCCGTTTACCTTCCCACTGGAGCGGTACCTATTTATCTACTTGCACTGCGTGCTTTCGAACGGGCAGGAGCTGTGTCCGAGGAACGGGAGCTCACCCCGTCGCGGGGATTCGAACTGCCGACCTTTTGATCGACAAGCCCAAGCGGCACAGTGGTTTAACCCACAGTGCTACCCGCAAGGAAAGGCTTTCGCAAAAACTGAAAATCTTATCTAGGTTTAAATCCTCAGATAAAACATTTTAGTACTCCTCAGCAAAGAAACGTTCTGAATTTAATGTTTTTAGAAGTAGATGGTGGATTTGGTTTAGAGCAGGAAAAAAAAACATCCCTCCTGCAACAAATAATTTTTACACTGTCCCTTGGACTTCCCAGCTAAAAGATGTCCATGATCCAAAAGAGCACACAGGAACCATCTGTGAACACACCTGGAGTTTTTGGACTTTTTTCCCCTCTGAGTTTCCGCCACAGAACTTCTCATGCTGCATTTTAAGCACCCTGGAGTTTAAAAATCTGTTTTGGGGATTGGAATGAAAATGGTTTTAAAACAGACAATAGGGGGTGTGGATAGCTCATAATCATTTGTGGAAATGTTTGTTGTTGTTTTTTTTTAAAGTGGCTCCCTAGCAAAAAGTGCCCCCCAACAAACCTGCTCTTTAAAGTAAAGGGAGTTTAAAATGAGATTTGGCAGCACCTCAAGATTTTGAAAATCCAGCAAACATGTTACCAGCTCTGCTCATGTGCGCAAGAAGAGTGCAGTGCTAGCCTGTTATTAAATTCTGTTGGCTGCATACTAGATCGTCTGCAAAGGAGTTTTCTTGGTGTCAGTTCTTAACTTTTTTTACTACCTGCCACAACCCACACGCAGCCAGGGAATCTGGAGCGTGAAACCAACAGTAACTGGCAACTGGCCTTGAAGAAAACAACAGAAGCCAGAGTTAAAATTGCTTTATTAATATTAGTCAAGCAATAGGTGTCAGATTTTATAACCTGGCTAGGAACATTTAATACAACACTGGTTTGCGATGTATTAATGAATTTGTTTTATTACACAACTGAGAAAATTTGCAGGCCTAATTCTTCTTCTACATTATGGTCTGGAGGGGAATGAAACCATGGAAAAAGTTTCAGGTTAAGAGGAGACTGTGAAGGAACAGTTCCCACGCCCAGTTGCGCCAGAGCTAGCACAGGTCCCCATGCGATGTATGTTCAGTGTCCTACATTGTGTGCCATGAACAACGAGGCCTCACTCCACGGAACAGAAGGAAGGCAAAACCAGACCGAATATGGTTTTAAAAGCCTCAGGTCCACTTTTAGAAGTTACCTTTTGATGACCTTTTGTGCTTTTTTTTTGCTATTACATGAGAAAAATTACGTCCCGTTGCATGTTTCCTTATTTGTGTTGACAGCCAGGAAATTAAGAGCCAAGTGTGTGGTTCAACTCTGAATGCCTTTTATGTTTGCTATGCTTACAGCTAAGCAAGTGAAATTATTACTGTACTGCACAAGTCTTCACACTGAATATTTTAGCAGGTTTTTTAAAATAATAATAATAATAATATATTTGGTATTTTATATTTTGTTAGATTATTTTGAACTTGAGGTTTTGTAGTGCCAAGCGGTTAACTGCAAATTTTGAAGACGAGTGGATGACTTAATTTTGGGACTCCCATGCTGGGTCTTAATCATCACAGCATCCTTTTCTAAGTGCTCACAGACCGACTGTTTAATTATCTGTTCTAAGACCTTCCCTCCTTGCTGACAAAGGTCCGTATAGTTAAAGCTATGGTCTTCCCAGTAGTAATGTACGGAAGTGAGAGCTGGACCATAAAGAAGGCTGATCGCCGAAGAATTGATGCTTTTGAATTATGGTGCTGGAGGAGACTCTTGAGAGTCCCATGGACTGCAAGAAGATCAAACCTATCCATTCTCAAAGAAATCAGCCCTGAGTGCTCACTGGAAGGACAGATCCTGAAGTTGAGGCTCCAGTACTTTGGCCACCTCATGAGAAGAGAAGACTCCCTGGAAAAGACCCTGGTGTTGGGAAAGATGGAGGGCACAAGGAGAAGGGGACGACAGAGGATGAGATGGTTGGACAGTGTTCTCGAAGCTACTAACATGAGTTTGGCCAAACTGCGAGAGGCAGTGAAGGATAGGCGTGCCTGGCGTGCTCTGGTCCATGGGGTCACGAAGAGTCGGACACGACTGAACGACTGAACAACAACAACAAGACCTTCCCTGGTGTCGATGTCAAGCTCACCGGTCGGTAGTTATGAAATGAAACTAAACCACTTTGCTACCAAATAACAACAAATATAAAGTGTTAGGTATGCAAATCAGCCAACCATTCCATTTAGAATAGAAGCTGAAGTGGGAAAGGGAAAGAAGTTCAGTGATGGACGAATCTGCCCATTTTCCGTTTCTCTTGGTTTCTCATTTTTCCAGTCTTCTTCAAATTTCCACATCAGTTTGAGAATCATGAAAACCACCATCATTTTAGTAATAATTTCTCCTAACATAGGCATGCTTGTTTACAAGTTTCTGCAAGAAATTTTCTACAGTATAGAGCATTTTTAATTTTCACTAATATGTGCATTTTGTGGCACTTCGCCATAGTATACTGGAGAAATGTGAATTTCAAAGAAGTTTTCATATTGTTTCCAAATGTGCAAATTGGGTCTGAATCGAATTTATTTCCCATCCCTACAGAAGAATAACAGGGCCATAGGAGGAAGGGTGCTTTCTAAGAAAGCGTGTTCTCCTTCATGGAGAGCACGTGTTGCGGTGGGGGCTAGCAAGTCACCCCTCTGCTGCTGCTGAGCGGGTTTATATGGATGGCCACCACTGCGATTGGGCTCTGGCTGTCATTGGGGAGATTCATATGTTGCAACTTGTTGATGGACAGTCCAGAGCCTATAAATGACCCTGCACTCAGCGTCGGAACCCTCCTGGCTCTGTGCATCGGATCGCCCGCCCTCCCGCCCTGTTATTAGGCCTCTGCAATGGGGTCGTCTGCGTTGGAGCAGGGGCCTGGTAGGAATTTTTCCACTTGGCTGATTGGCTGGTGCCATTTGGTTTTCGCCTACTGCGTAGCAATTAGTCACAACTTGTAAGGTTGGTGGTTAGGCATTGGTTATAAATTGGTTGAGGAGGGGCAGAGTTGGCTGTGGTTGCCCCTCCTATGCTGCGAAGGGGCAGGTTGGCTGTGGTTGCCCCTTCAACGCTGCTGCTGCAAGGGGAATTCCGTTAAAGGAATCCAGGGGCTCACCATGCTTGTCCGTTTCCCCCAGTCGGGGGACAGGGCCCACGCAAGAGCCCCTGGGAGCATTAGGGGAGGACGGGCGCACACTCTCTCCCCAAAGTGTTTTCCCCTATACTGACTCCACAGGCGGGTGGGTGTCAGTTCTGTCCCCAGAGGGACAGATAGTCTTAACCAATGCCTAAGCAACCACTCACTTATTTTGTATTCAATAAAGTTGTGGCCAAATTAATGCCAAAAACCTAAAACTCATATCTGGTGTGAAGTGTGTTTTACTTGAGGGGTGGATTGCGGACCTCGACACGCAACAGGCTGCCATGAAGATTTTGGAGTTTTACATACCGGTGGACAAATCTTATTGCACTCCTTCTCAAGGCATTCTGCAATCCGAAGTCCGGTAACAGCATCTTCCATATCTGTGCAAGAACATTCTGTGCAGCCTTCTTCCCAAATCTTCCCAATAGGATAGACAACATTTTGGTGGACGCAAACCTGCCAATGATTAAAACGTGACACTTACTTCACAGGAAACTGCACACCAACTGTTCTCATAGGATTTTGCTGGGTTGCAAGGAAAGCGAGAATTCCTTTATCAGGTGGCTAGGTGGACAAGCTTACTTGTATGACAGCAGGCATATCAGTTTGTTCACCGTTGCTAACATCACTACTAATGTGCAGTTGTGGAAGCTTTGAGATTGTTTTTAGGGCACACTCTCAGTTTAATCCTTCTTACGCTGATGCAGATAGAGTGGGTCCCAGCAAATTCTTTATATATTCGCAAAACATTTTAGCAAACTTAAACCACTTCAGCAAGAAACTTGCACAACTAATCTGGTCCCCCAAAACACCCTATTTTTTCTGTTATGGGGTGTGAGATAGAGAAATGCACTGGAAAGTGTAGAATGACACTTGCTTTCATGAAATGTCATTAATCTCCCTGCAAACAAATCAGAATGAATGCTCAATAAATGGATTGTCTGGAAGCGCCTACAATCTGCTATCAGTTTTATTAAATAATTCTGATTTCAGCAAATCTTGCTTTGTATCTGTTTGGGTTTTTTGCATTTATTGTGTGTTATGTATTTTAGCAACTCCCAGAGCTGTTTTGAATTCTTTTACAAAGAAACTTAGGACAGGACTCAAAAACAAACATTGACATTTAGCATGCTAGAGTTCGTCTTCCATAAACAACCAGTGCGGGGTTTATGTATAAGCTAAACAAGCTATAGCTTAGGGCCCCACTCTCTTTGCCCCCCCCAAAAAAAAAATTAAAGAAAAAAAAAACCTGGATGTACATTTACAAAATATAAGATAAAAAAACAAATAAAATAAAACCTACATACAGCAACAGTGTTTTGTGTTGTGTAGGCTCCTATGATGTAAGTAATGAGCCCCGCCTGCTAGCCTGCTCCCTAAAATACCACTTTGATAATGAACAGAACCCTAAATGGCAATTTTTAGGCAATATTTTAAATGCCCCGATTCTAATCTATATATTTTAAATGCTGCTGTATATGTGTATATACGTGTATGGTATTTGTTGTGCAAATTTTAATGTATTACTTTTGTATTGTTGATTTAGTGAGCTGGTCTGTGACCGTAATAATTTTTTTAAAAAATAAAATACATATTTTGTTATGTGCAAATGGTTTTAGATACCTATTAGGTCCATGAATTACCATGTAGCATATATTCAACACAAAAAAACAGCGACAATTTGTTGTTGACAAAGGACAGCTGGACATACAGGTGAAACTCGAAAAATTAGAATATTGTGGAAAAGTCTATTTATGTAAGCAATCTTTTTCATTGGCTACTGGAGTTTAATATATGAGATAGACTCATGACATGCAAAGCGAGGTATGTCAAGCTTTTGTTTGTTATAATTGTGATGATTATGGCGTACAGGTGATGAAAACCCCAAAGTTGAGATTGTTAATTTGGGGTTCTCATCAGCTGTACGCTATAATCATCACAATTATAACAAATAAAGGCTTGACATATCTAGCTTTGCATGTCATGAGTCTATCTCATATATTAGTTTCACCTTTTCAGTTGAATTACTGAAAGAAATAAACCTTTCCATGATATTCTAATTTTTCGAGTTTCACCTTTATAAAGGGCCCTATTACCTTCAGTAGCTTAGGGCCTCATCAAACCTAAATCCGGCCCTGATAACCACTATCTCCTTTTGATGTTATCCTCCCATTCTGATGGAGCCCTATGCATTACACCCCTATTGCAAAATGACACAACCTTCAGATACCAGCTGGATTTGGGTCGGATGCACCAGAGCTGGCAAAAGATGGGGCAGGGAGGGAGGCACAATTCCAGCCCCCGACATGCACGGACTCTGCAAAGGTAGCATCTTGATGGGAATAAAGTAGAGGGTCTGAGTGAGATGGGCAGGAATAGCCCACGCATGGAGCAAGCCTTTTCAACAAAGTCATTCTTCATGGGCAGGTAGGACAACTCATTATTTTTACCTTGTCGGGGTTGCAGGTGGTAGTTGTGCAGCCACAGTCATTAGTGACAGATGTTGATAAGTATCCGGCAGGGCAGGCCACTGTTGAATTGACACAGTCACAAGTACACTGAAATTCATCACAGCACTGAGTCTTCTTCTTGGTAAGCTTCCGGTGAGGTGGGCAGGAAGGAATTGGCTGTGGGTTGCAATCCTCTTTTTTGCACACTAGGAAACAAAAAAAAAAATCCAGAAACAAACAAGGCTATGCAACGAGGAAGCTGCAAAAGGAGCGCTTGCTTTTTAAAGAGCAGTATTTGTACATTGCCCAAAAGCTAATGTTCTCAGGGCAGTCAATACAACGTGAAAACTCTTAAGATTTAGTGTCAGGAATATAACGTAGTCCTGGACACAGCAGAGTTAACCGCAGGTTTTCTGGAAGCTTCTGGCTGTAGAGCATTAACTGGACAGCACAACGCAGGAACTCAGCAACTCACTTGGATAACTATATACAGTATTTATTGAAGCAACTAGTATCCATAAGTTACTATGTACAGGCTTTACAAATAAAAGAAACAAAACATAAAATCTCTCCTCTCTGTCTCTCTCTCTCAACCTTCAGTACACCACTAACAACCAACCACCAGCTCTCACACAGAGCTCATTCTTTAGGAACTCATTGACCAATCACAGGCCGTTGCTAAGGGTCTGAAGAGAGAGCAGATCTTGGCTTTCTGCCAACTGGTAATTGCTACAGAGGTGATAAGCTGACTTTCTGCACGTAGGCACTTTGAAATCTCTAACAAAAAAAGTAATTAGTTTATTAAGAAACAAGCAAAAACAAATAATCTTATTTTTTTTAAAGGAAAAAAAAACAGAACCACCACCAGCAATCAAGATAAACGCCACAAAAAGAAATCAAGTACGTGCAGCTCACAGAGCACATCTAATGTACTCATACATACACATAAACACACAATGACCATTCCCCACATAAAATGGGGAGTGGCTTTTGTGTGGTCGCGTGCAGCCCCCTTGGACCCCAGTGCGGCTCCTGCCAGTTCGGGCTGGCGTCGCCTTCCCCAGGCTGGATACCTGTGGTCTCCATCTACCTCAGCCAGCGTCCATTCCCGCCTGGGGGGAGCGTTGCCAGGGGGATTGGCCAGGTAAGGGGAGGGACCACCCAGCCCACACAATAGAAGGCGTAGCTTACCTGGGAAACAGCAGTCGGGCTCCAGAGCTTCTCCCACCCTCCACTCCCTCAACTAACTCTTAATTTTGCAGGTTAACCTCTTCTCCACAGGTATGCAGACGCTGCTATGTCAAGGTCGCTGTTGAAGGGCCAGAAAGGAATTTCCCTGCATTGGCAGGTTTCGCCTTTCCCATAGCAAAACGTCACAACTTCGGCGGTTTCAGGCCTTGGGCAGAATCCTTTAGTCATCTTCCTAAATGGGGGGGGGGCGCGTGGGGCAGTGACCCCACACCCCCAGTGCGGCGGCGATACCAGGGTTCCCCATTAAAGGGGTATTGAGGGGAGGCATTGACTATATGCCAAGAGGTTGTCATTGCTCTCCCCCACCAGTGGTGGCAAACGGGGGGTGGGCTCTCTGCTTGAACATATGTTCTCCAGAGCCAGCCCAATTTCCACACATTCTGGATAACCCTGCAGTTTCCCAGACCCCCGGCTGGGGGGCTGGGAAGGATAAACACCCAATGCCTGAGCCAAGGTCTCCCTACATCTGAATCTTAATAAAAGTTGAGGCCAATTTTAATCCCATAGCACGTTGTCTTGTGTTATTATTTTGCTCGGGGGTCGCCTAGGGGTTGGGGGACTCCTCCTGTCCACGCAAACATGCACCAGAAAGAATTGCATAAGTAAAACCAGTATTTGATGTTTCAAAGGAATTTTACCACATGCATAATCTGGCCTGCATTTCCCAGGATTCGTCTGCAAAAGCTGGAGGCCGTCTTCACAATGAGGTACAGCAGGCATTTTGCAACTGACCAGGTCGCAGACTAAAAACAGAAAACATAAAACGGAAGGAATCAAGCGTTGTGCATTTTTACCGTTTTGCAGCACAAACTGTCGCAAACTCTGTCGTGCCACTTGCTTGGGGTTCTAGCCAGACAGCCACGTCCTATTTGAGGAACCCGTCTGAATTCCCCAACAAGCACTCGGCAGCCATGGAGCATCATCCTCACTGGGCTTTTGTACCCCAAACTTTTTCAAACCCCCCCCCCCAAGCTTGCCGATGCCCCCATCTTCTGATCAGACAGCGCCCTTTCGGCTACATAAGGATTGGTTCTCAGGGAACAAATCTGATATTAGTATATATTATTTTAGGGTTTGCCGTATTTCAAAAAGTGAAAACCCAGAGACAAAAGTTGTTCAGCTTTTTTTGGGGGGGGGGGGTTGTTGAGCTTTGTCCCCCCCTTATTTTCTTTTGTAAAGAAATCTATATTCCTGATATGGGGTACCATATCACTTGTTTTCACCAGACATTTTAGCCGCTTAGTGAAATTTTAGACAGATGAATCCCGGACGTATGGCAGCCCTAATTTTTTTTTCCGGTTTAGTTAGTCATGGGCAAGAGCTACGGCAAGGAAACCCTTCCTCCAGTCGCTGGGGATCTGGTTCTAGCGCCCGAGCTAGCCACTTGGGGGCGGAGCAAGCTGCCCATGGGCCAGGGGAAAGCTGGGGCAAGGTGTGTTGCACAAAGCCTCCAAGGAGCCCCCTGCTGCCTCGCCCTCAGTTGTAGGGTGGCTGAGGGGGAGGCGGCGGGCAGACACATGTCCCACACTGCCGTTTTGGGCAGGGTGGAGCCTGCAGGTGCCCGAGCCACCATGTCACTCCCAGGAGAGATGCATGGCTCGGGCGTGCTGCAGGCCCCGTGGTAAGGGCCGCCCCCCGTGGTGTGGCACCCAGGGCCCCCCACCCCTCTAGCTACGCCTTTGTCTGGCTCCCCCTGGGATCTGAACAGAAGTCACATTTCCAAACCTGTATGTGCACCCACAAGGGGGTGGAGCTTGGATTTTCCATTTAAAATCAAAGCCGGGATTCTCAGTACTATATTCTGTGCCCCAGCTGCATAAAGACAGCCCTGCGTACATGCCCTCCAACATTTCTCCAATGAAAGCAGGGATGTCCCATTCCATAATGATAATTTTGCTATTTATACCCTACATATCGTACTGGGTTGCCCCAACATATATAAAAAACACAATAAAACATTCGGGGGGAAAACCTTCCCTACACAGGATTGCCTTCAGGCGGCTTGGGGGATGGATAACTCCATACCCTCCCACATTTCTCCAATGAAAATAAGGAAAAGCCGGAAATTCTGGGATCAAATCAGAAAGCGGGACACCTCTAAATCAGGGACGTCCCTGGAAAATAGGGACACTTGGAGGTTCTGTGCATATGACCTCGGCCAGAGACTCACCGCATTCGTAGAACGGGCAACACTGCTCAGATTCCCTTCGTAATCTTGGGACTTCACAAGAACCGCAAGCAGGAGCTACAACAAGAGGGAAACAATAACCCACATCCATTAATACTCAAAGCAAGAACAGCCAACCTTTCCCTCAAGGGCCACTCTCCTCTACAGACACAAACCTGGAGGCCAGAATTGCGTCTATTTCTCATAAATGGCCAGGCTCTCTCTCTCTATATATATAAACTGGCCCTGCCTAGTAGTGAGGGCTTCACAGATACAAACACTTGTGCTCAGGTGGTATGAAATCATTGACCGGTAGAGGCAGGGCTGGCCCAAGACATTTTGGCACCTGAGGCAAGTCACAAGATGGAACTGCTGGCGAAAGAAAAGTGAGAGAAGACCTATACCAGGATCTGCTGCCTGAGGTAGTCACCTCACCTTACCTCATGGGTGGGCTGGCCTTGGGTATACAGGTGAAACTCGAAAAATTAGAATATCGTGGAAAGGTTCATTTCTTTCAGTAATTCAACTGAAAAGGTGAAACTAATATATGAGATAGACTCATGACATGCAAAGCGAGATATGTCAAGCCTTTATTTGTTATAATTGTGATGATGATGATGGCGTACAGCTGATGAAGAACCCCAAATTAACAATTTCAACTTTGGGGTTTTCATCAGCTGTGCGCCATAATCATCACAATTATAACAAGCAAAGGCTTGACATATCTCGCTTTGCATGTCATGAGTCTATCTCATATATTAAACTCCAGTAGCTAATGAAAACAATTGCTTACATAAATGGACAATATTCTAATTTTTCGATTTTCACCTGTAGCAAGAGGTAGGAACCATTGCAGCTCCTGAAAAGTCTCTTGCAGTGGCTCTGTGCCTTGCTATTGCCTTTCCACACTGCGCAAGAGCAATTAGCCCTGCTCAGGCTTTTAATTGAACACAAGTGGACTTAAAACAGAGAACAGGGAGGGGTGGCCATGCAAGCTCCGTCCCAACATCCCCAGGGGCATATGGGCTCATTTTCACATCTTCATGTGTTTAACACAAAGGTCTGCACACAGGTTCAGTATGCACGTAGAAGGCAGGGCCATGGGGTGGAAGTACAGGTAATGTATCACCTGCAGCTTAATCCATGAAAAAGCAGGGAAGTTTTAGACGGTAAAGGAAGTGTTATGTCTTTTTTTAAAGGTGGAAATTCTTGACTTACGCTGGGGAGTTGGACAAGGCTGAATGGCACAGCTGATGGTCCTGTTTTCAAGACACATGCAGATCTTGCAGGGTTCATTAGAAGGAATCCACGTTTCCAAGTGCTGTTTGTTTGAAGAAGAGAAATTGTCTGGTTATTTGTTATGCAATCTGGTTGGGAGGTGAGGAGGGAGGGAGAGAAGAGAGAGAGAGCTACGCAGAAAATAAAGCAAAACAGAATACTACATATGGTATTGCTTTGGTTTGTTAGAATAATTACAAGAGATAATTATTATTATTATTATTATTATTATTATTATTATTATTATTTATACCCCAGCCACTCTGGGCGGCTTCCAACAGAATATTAAAATGCAATAGTCTATTAAACATTAAAAGCTTCCCTAAACAGGGCTGCCTTCAGATGTCTTCTAAAAGTCTTGTAGTTGTAGAAACCAGAGATGTTGCCCAATTTAATATTAGGGCTAATACATTTAGCACAAGAATGAATCAGATCTCTGCAATGTCCTTTTCCTGACTTTATGAGCCCAATTATAAAATAGTAGAGGAAATACAAGGCATTGTGGGGTTCTATAAGTTGAAGAACACATACCAAACATTGGCTGAGTAAGCCAAGTAAAGCTGGACCTTATAAAGTTTCACTAAATGAAACGTTTCAAATTACCGTATATACCCGAATATAAGCCGACCTGAATATAAACCGAGGCACCTAATTTTCCCACAAAAACCTGGGAAAGCTTATTGACTTGAGTATAAGCCGGTTCACCTTTGCCGCTGTGGAGGAGGAAGAGGAACGAGCAGCCCGAAAGCAGCTCCTTCCTCTTCCTCCTTTGCCAAGTTTGCATTTATGTGAGCAGCTCAGGAATGGAACAAGCTGCCTGGGGAGAGCAAAGAACCGCTGTTCTTGTACGCTTCTTAAGGAATGGTTGACTGGAGAGAGCGGGTGGCGGCACGAGCGGAGAGAAAGGGCTTCTTTCTCGCCGCCCCCATCGCCCGCCTCACTCAAGTATAAGCCGAGGGCAGCTTTTTCAGCACAAAAAATGTGCTGAAAAACTAGGCTTATACTCAAGTATATATGGTAATCCTATTTTAGGCTGAGAATGTTCCAGATTTCTTGCTACGGCCTATGACTATAGTCCTTTTCTATTGGATTCAGCCTGGTAGTGAACAGACCTTGGATCACACATCAAAAATAACCCTCAGAGACATTGCTAAAAGACAATAAATAAATTGGTAGGTGACGAGCAATTGACAGGTGTTCTGCACATGAAGGAAAATGAGGGGAAACACTTAAAAGCCTAGTCCTAGGATTCCAGCCAAAGCATCAGTACATTACCTGTGATCTACACACACAGAGAACATGCAGAAATTCATATAAAAGTTAGACAGAGGCAGGAATGGGATGTAAAGGAGGAAAGCGAAGTCCCTGGAGTCACCCAACAAAGTCGACTGGTGGTAGGTTCATGTCAGGAAACCCCCCTCTCCACGACAGGTAGCATCTCGGGAGAGCCTGCAGTACAGGGAACCACCCCCTTTGTTCACTAGTTCGGCATCCCCCTCCTCAGCAGGAAGCGACCATTCCTCCAGTGGGGAGGGGGAGTTAGAGGCAGGAAGTCTGTGCAGGGGCTGTGAAGAGATCGCAGAGCCTGAGCACCAAGGGGGAAGTGGGGAACGGGGACAGTTTCCCGCGCCCCGAGGTCGCAGACAGGAAAGACGTGGAAGGGGGAGGCGGGGATTCAGAATCCCGGGCCTCTTTTGCTGGACAAAGAACCGGAAGGGTTCATTCCTGGACTCTGCAGAGGGATGAGGTGGACATTTGAACTTTTGCTCCACTGTAAATATTTGTACAATAAAGAACTTAGTTTTAGAAGTTCTGCGTTTGGCTGATTTCTCATGAGCAACCACTGAACGTCCTTACAGTTCACAACACAAAAAAACCTACTTCTTCACACAATGTGTAATTAACATTAACAACCACAAGATGCAGTGACTATCCACCATCTCTGAGGGCTATAAAATGGATTTAATAAATTATCACGGAGGATAAGGCTGTGTATATACACTATAGCTTTAAAGCACACCTGAAACACGTTCTTCCTCTTAAAGGATCCTGGGCACTGTAGTTTACCCCTCACAGAGTTATGGTTCCCAGCAACCCTTAACAAACTACAGTGCCCAGAATTCTCTGAGGGAAAGAACGTGCTTCGACTGAGCTTTAAAAAGTAAAGTGAATACACAGCATTGGAAAACCAAAATCTACAATTCATTACGGTTAAATGCACCATTTTTTTTCCACAGCCAGTGTCTCTGAAAACCCAACATTGCAGATAGGGAAGAACCATTGCCTTAAAGCCCTGCTTAAAAGATTTCCAGAGGCACTCAGTCAGCTGTCGCCGACCGCAACAAGCCAAAGTTCAGAAGGTGCCAGCCAAGAAAGCTATGGTTTTCCCAGTAGTAATGTACGGAAGTGAGAGCTGGACCATCAAGAAGACTGATCGTCGAAGAATTGATGCTTTTGAATTATGGTGCTGGAGGAGACTCTTGAGAGTCCCATGGACTGCAAGAAGATCAAACCTATCCATTCTCAAAGAAATCAGCCCTGAGTGCTCACTAGAAGGACAGATCCTGAAGTTGAGGCTCCAGTACTTTGGCCACCTCATGAGAAGAGAAGACTCCCTAGAAAAGACCCTGATGTTGGGAAAGATGGAGAAGGGGACGACAGAGGATGAGATGGTTGGACAGTGTTCTCGAAGCTACTAACATGAGTTTGGCCAAACTGCAAGAGGCAATGAAGGATAGGCATGCCTGGCGTGCTCTGGTCCATGGGGTCACGAAGAGTCGGACACGACTGAACGACTGAACAACAACAACAACAACAACAACAAACTAGAGATCTACCTGGTGGCGTGTCCCATCCTCACCGATGCACTGGGTGCATTCTTCTTCGTGAACGCACCTGCCATCGAGGGCCACTTGACCCTGTGGGCAGAAGCAGCCTTCTGTGGGGTAATCCATGCAGATTTCTGTGTTGGTACCATTCCCACAGTGCTTGAGGCAGCCTTCTTGGCAGTAGCCATACCTCATCGAGACTGGACATTTCATAGCTGTTAAGAACACCAGACACAAAGAAATAAACGGAATGGTAAGTAAACAAACAAACGAACAAACAAAAATTATTATTTTTTGTCTGCAATGGAGATGCAATACAGAATAAAAACAGTCCGTCTTAAATCCATCCTGAATGCTTGGACTAGGGTGAGAAAAATCTAAGTTAACTGCAATTCAATCAATCAATCAATATTAAATTAATAATAATAATTTTTATTATTTATACCCCACCTATCTAGCTGGGTTTCCCCAGCCACTCTGGGCAGCTTACAGCATATATAAAAACGTAATAAAATATCAAGCATTTCCTGAGGTAGCTGGGAAATGCCAAGACTGCCATTTCAGAATTTAGCTGGGCACATTGAATGTTAAAATACAGGAGGAGGAGGGGAGGAGGAGGGCACTTTCTGAAGTATTTATTGTGGTTACTTTTTGATGGCAACTATAGAAATGTTGTCAGCACTGGACAGCATGCCATTTTTTCAAGCAAATGGATGTCAGCCTTTGGCACACATAGCTCACATACAGGCATTTAGAGTGCTCCAGCCTAGCCTAGAATCCTGCTCTCCTGGGGCGAACAGGGTGTGGGAAGCCTGCCAGCAAGACAACACCCCTTCGCCCAGTTGTGAATCCCAGAAACTGGTATCCAGAGGCATACTGCCTCCAACGCAGGAGGCAGCTCAAAGTTAAGAAAAGTGAAATCAATGCATACCAACAAATCTAAAGCATTCAAATTTTGAATGCAGAGTTGCGTGTCGAGGTCCCCAAGCCACCCCTCAAATAACACACACTTCACACAGAAATTTAAGTTTAAGGTTTTTGGAATAATTTTGGCCACAACTTTATTGAAATACAAAATGTGAGTGGTTGCTTATGCATTGGTTCCGACTATCTGTCTCCTTCCGACTATCTGTCTCCTCTGCCCGCCTTGCGAAAGTCAGTAAAGGGAAAACACTTTGGGGAGAGAATGGAGGTCAGCGGTCCAGGCCCTCGCCTCTCCCCTAATGTTCCCAGGGGCTCTTGCGTGGCCCTGACCCCTGACCGGGGGGTACGGACAAAAGCATGGTGAGCCCCTGGATTCCTTTAACGGAATTCCCCGCACAGCAGCAGTATTGGAGGGGCAGCCACAGCCAACCCTGCCCCTCCACCAACCAATTAATAACCAATGCCTAACCGCCAACCTTACAAGTTGTGACTAATTGCTACGCAGTAGGCGAAAACCAAATGGCATCAGCCAATCAGCCAAATGGACAAAATTCCTACCAGGCCCCTGCCCCAAAAGCAGACGACCCCATGACAGGCATAGCAAGGTCAACGCAGAAGCCTAAATTACAGGGAGGGAGGGCAGGGGCTCACGCTGTGTGCCAGAAACATATATAACCTCTGGGCTGTCCATCAAAACTTGCAACATTAAATTCCCCCCCCCCCAACAACCCGCAGAACCCAATCACAGTCCTTGGCCATCCAAATGATCCCGCCCAGCAACAGAGGGCTGTCTTGCTGGCCCCCCACCGCAACACGTGCTCTCCATGAAGGAGAACTCGCTTTGCCATTTAAAGCAGACTATGATACTTAAGAGTTCAAAACGGCAAAAGTGGAGATTTGGGCAAAATTCAATTTTTGTGGCACTCCGAGTCAGAGACTGCTCCGAGGTGCCGCAGTTAACTTTGCAGGATGCACATTACTGTGACAATTCAGAAGCCATCAGACATCTTTGTCCTCCCTCCTGCCTTTGCATTTTGACAGGTGGCTGCAGAGGGTCTTTGACATCTCAGTCCCTCTCGTGGGATATCCTGTGCAGGAAAGATTCAAAGACAGGGCCCTTGATCGACCTGTAGTGTATTTAAAATATGTTCGCATTTGTGCTCAAAAGCTATTAGTAAAGCAACAGCAGCGGACTTTGATGAAGGTATCACCCTTGTAGCATCTTAAAACGGGGAAAATATATATATCACAGAGACCTCTTTATCAAAAGCCCTGCCAGAAAGTTGGCTTTGTAGCTGCTGAGCCTGGTCTCTCATTTATTTAAGTGACTATTAAAAGTTTTATTAGACTTCAGCGCAAACATAACCCAGAACTTTTCCTATCCCATGTACCATTCTTTCTCACACTGGACATGATCACCACTGGCTATTCAAGAATGAAACAAAATTATGTGAAACCCAAGGAGAGTCATGGTGGAAAGTCGTTGCTGTCATCGTGGTGGCTGCCATTGGCACTGCAGTCATCATGAGCTGAGCGCAAGAATCCTGTTACCACCTCCTTTGCATGCAAGAACATTTTGCCTCTCCGAACTCCCCCCAAGTTCTCCTTCGCTACCCCCTTTCCCTTACCATAGCCCAAGGCAACCTAGAACAGAGCAGTCATTAGGAAAGTGTGACGTAACACCATGTCGTGTCACACATTTGTCAACTACGTACATATTACAGGTAAGGTAAAGGTAAAGGGACCACTGGATGGTTAAGTCCAGTCAAAGGCGACTATGGTGTTGTGGCGCTCATCTCGCTTTCAGGCCAAGGGAGCCAGAGTTTGTCCATAGACAGCTTTCTGGGTCATGTGGCCAGCATGACTGAAGAAGAAGAGTTTGGATTTGATATCCCGCTTTATCACTACCCGAAGGAGTCTCCAAGTGGCTCACATTCTCCTTTCCCTTCCTCCCCCACAACAAACACTCTGTGAGGTGAGTGGGGCTGAGAGACTTCAGAGAAGTGTGACTAGCCCAAGGTCACCCAGCAGCTGCATGTGGAGGAGTGGAGACGCGAACCCGGTTCACCAGATTACGAGTCTACCGCTCTTAACCACTACACCACACTGGCACCAAACAGCTTCTGGCGCAACATAACACCATGATGGAAACCAGAGCGCATGGAAACGCCATTTACCTTCCCACTATTTATCTACTTGCACCGGTGTGCTTTCGAACTGCTAAGTTGGCAGGAGCTAGGACGGAGCAACGGGAGCTCACCCTGTCACGGGGATTCGAACCACTGACCTCCTGATCGGCAAGCCCAAGAGGTTCAGTGGTTTAGACCACAGCGCCACCCGCGTCCCTACAGGTAGGATCATCTCACCCCATAGCATATACAATTTGGACCTTATGAAAGCTGTGCCTTTGGGGTCTGGTGGCAGGTGGACTGTAAATATATTCCCTGGCTATTTCTTGTCGCAGGCATGCATTGCTCGTTCACATCCATTACTGCGGCTAACTAGCCAAGGATTAATTTATTTTTAGTTTTACAATGCACTCTCCTTTCCACAGACAGTGAGGTCATGTCCAGAAATGAGAAGATTTTCCTAAACGCCATCAGCATCCATCTGCAAGTTGTTCGTTGCAAGGAGTGATGCTCACAGGTTACACCACACTTTTGCGTTTACTTAATTGCGCAGCAACGTTCCTTTCTTTTTAGCTCCGGATCGGGTCCTTAGAATACGCTCGCGGCTGTAAAAGTCGGAGGTATTATTTGCATCAAAATGGAGACATAAAGCCTCTTGTGTGGGGCTTTTCCTTGTGCTTGATCCGGAAGATGGAGTTGGCGCACACTGCTGCAGCACAATTGCTGACAGGAGTGAGGCCTTGTCAGTATATACGACCCATGCTCAGAGATCTGCACTGCTTGCTCGTTTGCTGCTGGGCGAGGTTCAAGGTGTTACTATTTGTATAGAAAATTCTTGGAACCAGTCTACCTATCATAGCTGTCAAGTTTCGGATTTGAAAATAAGGGATCAGCAGTCTCACCTATCCCGGGGACAGTCATATGTCAGTGGTGGGCGGAGCCAGAAGCAAAAGTGGGCGGAGCAGCAATGTAAACTCCAAGCGGGCTCGGGCTCGGAGCGGAGCAAAGAGGAGGGCAGCCATGTGCTCCGAGCGATGGAGCCCCATTGTCTTCTTGTCTGATCCCATCAAAACAGGACAGGAAGCAGCAGCTGCTCAAAGGCAGCCAGGCTCCGCCCACCAGCTAACCCTATTGGCCGGCTGAGGGGCTCGGCGCCAACGGATAGGGGCTGATGCAAGGGGAGGAATACACCCCCCTGTAAGCACGGGAAATGGCTCCCACTTGCTTTGAGGGCTGAGGCTTTTCTCTCCAAGTAGGCGAGGTCTTCCCACCCAGGCCCTGGCCAGCAGGGGAGGAGCTGCTTCCATTAAAAACGGGAAATTTAAGGGAAATAAAAAATAAGGAAGAGCAGTGGGAAACTGCTTGAAATAAGGGAGAATCCCGGGGAAAACGGGATACTTGACAGCACTGCTTCCTATCATCTCGCCTTGCCCCACATGTGCCCACTGGACCGCTTCAGTCAGCAGAAATGGAACTGCCACAGATGCTACATAATACCCACTTTCTGCATTTGTAAAAACTTGACCTGCAGCGCCTACAACTTTGGAACTCCCTGCCAATGGAGACAAAGCAGGCACCTTCACTGTACTCTTTCCGGCACCTGCTAAAAACATTCCTGTTTAGACAAGCCTACCCAGATGTTTAGAAAGTTGAGGTAATTTGTATCTTTATTATGTTTTAAAGTAGGGTTGTGAATTTTTCCTCTATTTTACTGCATTATCAAAATGTAAACTGCTTTGGGTTGGGTTTTTTTACGATCAAACGGTATATAAATTTTATGAAATAAATAAAAGTTTAAACAAAATTATATTAAAAGTAATAGTATTACTTCCCACAGTGAGCTGTTCAGATACATCAATCTGTTTAGAAAACAAAATTATGAACAGTGGGCGAGAGATTCCCTTCCCCACCCCCCACCCCCAATACTGTAACTCAGTGTCAACCAATGAAACTGACTGACGGTAGATTTAGCATGACATAACTATTTCCCGACACAATACACACTTAGCTTAACTTATCAATTCACTATAAGACTATTTAATTTTATATCCATTTAGAAAAGTTGTAGACTGCTTTTCACTTCAGGTGTGGTCCCAAAGTGGATTCCAACACAAAATGTGATCGATAGACTTCAGAAAAAGGATTAGAGAAGATCAGTTGGCCCTCAGCACAATCAACATTTACAGGTGAAACTCGAAAAATTAGAATATCGTGGAAAAGTCCATTTATGTAAGCAATTGTTTTCATTAGCTACTGGAGTTGAATATATGAGATAGACTCATGACATGCAAAGCGAGATATGTCAAGCCTTTGCTTGTTATAATTGTGATGATCATGGCGTGCAGCTGATGAAAACCCCAAAGTTGAAATTGTTAATTTGGGGTTCTCATCAGCTGTACGCCATAATCATCACAATTATAACAAATAAAAGCTTGACATATCTCGCTTTGCATGTCATGAGTTTATCGCATATAATAGTTTCACCTTTTAAGTTGAATTACTGAAAGAAATGAACCTTTCCACGATATTCTAATTTTTCAAGTTTCACCTGTAAGCAGAGAGGCTCAGAGATCGGCCAACCTTCACATTATGAGTCAATAATGATGGGCCAGTGTAGAAATTAGGGTGATGGGAAGGAGGAGATACAACTTGCACATTGCCCGACTTTTGAGGGAGGCAGTGGAAAATGGAACAGCTAGCTGAAAAATCCACTGCAAATCAACACCAGAGGTACAATCATTGTCAAACTCATGGATCAGGGCCGAGAGGGGACGGCAGGTGATCCTAAATCTGAACCTGAATGCTATGCTCTCTAGCTCAGGATCCCTGGGGTCTGTGGCTGTGTGGGAATACGCTCTGATGCCTCCCCGCGCGCGGCTGTTATCTCTCCGATCTTGTGCTGCCGCACGCGGAGGAGAAAAGAGGATCCGGACGGAGCTGGAGCCGGGATCCCTCCGCGCCTCTGCAAGCGCGCCACAAAAGCCTCTGCTAACGGCTCCTAGACTGTTTTCCCGCTTGTTTTATTGAGTTGTGATTGGTCAAAGCCTGTTTAATGACGTTGTTCAATTCTTAAATAAATGGCCCCTGCCTCTGTTCAGGGGCAGTTGGGAGAGCTCGCTATTAGTGAGTGTAATTGAACCATTGACTGCAATCTCTCTTTTTTTTGGCCTCTTTCCTGCTTTCGGCCGCACCTTCTGCTTTACCTCTTGATCTGCCCATTCTTTCCTATCCGGAAACCTTCAGAAGCCTTTGTAACGTAACTCCAGAGGAGCCCTCGTGACTCCAAAGAAACCTTCGGAAACCTTCAGAACTCACGACAACTACCTTCAGGTTCATAACCAGCGGGCCCTTTCACGGCCAGTGGGAGCAGGAACTCCGGGATTACTGGTCGTCCCAGATGCTGGTTATCCCAGAATCAGGGGGCTAGAACCTGAAGTGCAACAGGCAAAAGTTAATGGCCAGTTGACCAGGCAAGGGCAGGATGACAGGGCTGGTGGTCAGTACAGAGGCTTCATGCTGCTGGCCAGTTGTCGAAGCCAGCATCGCAGGCGCCTGTTCAGAAGAGATCTCCAACTCCTGCACACACTCATTGGGCCAGGTTCAGATACAGCCCATATAGTTTCTCGTTGAAGCCCAGGTGGCCCTAATATCAGGACACCCAGAGAAATGTTGTAAAGTAAACCATTTGCCTTATGAATAAGGACGGTTGCCTACCTCCACTTTCCATCTACCCACCCACCTTTAGGATCCCTTCTTCTCCCTGGCCTTAAGAGGTGTGACAACAAATGCAACAGCAGCATCGCAACCTGGTGGGAGCTCCACGAAGAATTACATTGCAGCTCCAGGAATTAACTAGTTCTCAAGCAGAGATCTGCAGAAAAGTAGGTTAATTTAGGTTTGGTAAACCTATACGTATTTTTATTGGTCTGCAATGTTACAGCGATTAAGCAATGCTGTCCATTGAGCCATTCGTGTATTCTGCACAATGTCCTTGTAATTGACAATGCTATTCCTGGCCACCCTAAGACATGCACCTGCTCCTAAGAAACAGGGAAAGAAGATGCCATTGTTAATACACCAAAGACTACTTTATGCGAACTTGTAGTTAAATTGGGGAGTTCTTTGGCTGCATGGGGCTATGTCACAAGCTGAGAATCTGAGGAATTCAGAGAGGTTATTAAAATGCCTGAGCCTTGTACGCTGTGACAGGAAAGCTGGCTTTCTCACTAAATCCAGGAAATGGCAGACAGTATGCTCTCTCTCTCTCTCTCTCCTTTCTCAGATTATTCCTTATGGAGTATTAACAGTGTCTTCTCAATGAGGGGCGGACTGAATCCTGTTGAGAAAGAACGTTCCAGAGGTTTTTGATGCTGGGGCGATTCAAGTATCCATACAGCTATTATGGGCAGGTCAGAAATGTTCCTCCCTCGGTTGTATGATTATGATAGTGTTACCAGAAAGGAAAAGCACATTTGCTGTGTCAAATGTAGGCCTCAAAAAAGTATGTCACTTGTAACCCCAAGTTCAAATGATCTATGACTTTAACAATTGCAGAGTAATTTATATTAAAACTATATTAACTTGTGCTATATATATATATATATATATATATATATATATATATATATATATATATGTCTCATGCAGTTCTCTAAGAACTGAAATCTATTTTATTCTGGCTAAATTCCCCTTCAGTTAAAATGCAAGTAGTTTCTTCTCTGCTTGGATCTGAAGGGCAAACGGAGACCACCAACACCAGAGATGCCTTCTTCATATACCGGTACTTGCAAGGTGGAGACTGCACCTTTTGTTGTGGTTGCACCAAGCTTTTAGGTAGTGTTTATTTTACAGGTGAAACTCGAAAAAATCAGAATATCGTGGAAAGGTCCATTACTTTCAGTAATTCAACTTAAAAGGTGAAACTAATATATGCGATAGACTCACGACATGCAAAGCGAGATATGTCAAGCCTTTATTTGTTATAATTGTGGTGATTATGGCGCACAGCTGATGTAGAACCCCAAATTAACAATCTCAACTTGGGGGTTTTCATCAGCTGCACGCCATAATCATCACAATTATAACAAGCAAAGGCTTGACATATCCCGCTTTGCATGTCATGAGTCTATCTCATATATTCAACTCCAGTAGCTAATGAAAACAATTGCTTACATAAATGGACTTTTACACAATATTCTAATTTTTTGAGTTTCACCTATATGTGCAGGCTTGTGTGACTGAGTAACAGAGGAATGTTATAAAGAGTGAGAGGGAAAAGAGCAATGCTGTACAGGAGAACACCCTTCCTTGTGTCCTTCTATGGAGAAAGAGGGCAGATCAGAAGAAGAAGAAGAAGAAGAGGAGGAGGAGGAGGAGGAGTTTGGATTTGATATCCCGCTTTATCACTACCCAAAGGAGTCTCAAAGCGGCTAACATTCTCCTTTCCCTTCCTCCCCCACAACAAACACTCTGTGAGGTGAGTGGGGCTGAGAAACTTCAAAGAAGTGTGACTAGCCCAAGGTCACCCAGCAGCTGCATGTGGAGGAGAGGAGACGCGAACTCGGTTCACCACATTATGAGTCTACCGCTCTTAACCACTACATCACACTGGCTCTCGGTAGAGAGTAGAGCAGTGGGAATTAATAGTAGACAAGAAAATCATGGCATATTCAAAATTTATATCCAAGATTTGTCTTAGAGACAGCCTATTGTTTTTAAGAAAACTGAAAGTGATGTAAAGGACACTCAATTTCCTGTTGGAGATAGGCACTTTTAATTTTCTGGCATCTTGGGCCAAATAGATTTTTGAAACTGGAACATAAGAAGAGTCTTGCAAGATCACGGGTCCACTTAGTCAATCATCCTGTTTCCAACAATGACCAACTATATGCCTCTGAGAAGTCCATAAATAAAGGATGGACAACTGCCCTCCCTTAGGTATTCCAAGGTATGTTGCCTCTGAAGAGGAAGGTGTTATGTACTGAGTTGAATAGGATCCAAACTGCAGCAGTCTGATTGGTCCTAGAACAATAGTATTGAGATTGCAGCAGTCTGACTGGTCCCAGAACAATAGGATTGAGATTGCAGCAGTCTGACTGGTCCCAGAACAATAGGATTGAGATTGCAGCAGTCTGATTGGTCTGCAGGAGCCACCCAATCCAGCTCCAGGTGGAAGTGAATCCACACTCTGATTGGCATACAGGAGTATCCCGGAATTAGCCAATCACGTGGGGCCCATTGTGTAAATAGTGTATATAAAGCAAACGTTTTGGGGGAACTACATTCCTCACTACTATGAGCTGAATAAAGAGCATGAAAGTCACACTGGACTCCGAGTATCTTTCAGAAGGGTTGTTACATTTCCTGGCTCGCCCCCTCTAGAGCAATGCGAGATGATACTACAACCAGCTGTTTTCAACTTTCTGGGGCGAAAGCCTTATAAAGCAGAGCTTGGTGTCTAATTACACTACCAATGGCAATCACATGTATTTCCCACATAAGTCCGCAAAACTAAGCAAAGGATTGGAGCAGCCTCTCTTTGAGAAAAGGTTAAAACGTAAATGGGCTGGATATGCTAGAGCAGGGGTCAGCAAACTTTTTCACCAGGGGGCCGGTCCACTGTCCCTCAGACCTTGTGGGGGGTCGGGATATATATTTTTTTGGGGGGGGTGAAGAGATGTAAGAGCACCACGAGCCCCGGTGGCTGCTTACCTGTGTCTTGCGAGCATCAGGGGCTGGCAGTGTTGGCGGAGGGACGGTGAGCAACACGCAAAAGGGCTCCAGAGAGGGGCTGCTTAAAATGGCGGCCGCTCGAGTACTGCTGCTGCTGCTGGCACCAACAAAGCCCAGCCCCCTTCCTCCTCTAGGCAGGGCGGGGAGAAGCCAGGAGGAGGGAGGGGGGAGGAGGAGGCGGCGCCATGTGAGGGAGAGGGAAAGAACACACGTGCTGGCATCCAGGTGGCAATTCCTGGACCATCCGAAGGCCAGATCCATAGCTGTCAACCTTTCCCTTTTTTGCGGGAAATTCCCTTATTATAGCATTGGGAAACAGCAGGGAGGGCTGACAGCTATGGCCAGATCCAGAAGGCAATTGGGCCTGATCCGGCCCGCGGGCCTTAGTTTGCCAACCCATGTGCTAGAGACAGCAAGTTATGAGTGAGATGGAAAGAGTGAACAGAAAGCATTCTCCCTTCCTCATAATACTAGGTTTCAGAATAACCCAACGAAGCTGATTGGCAAGAGGTGTAGGTGAAGATGAAGAGTGAAGATCCCATGATGGTTAACTCAATTGGAGCGGGAAGGGGAAGGGCCAACTCAAGAAAATTAGAGCTCTCTCTGCCCCGGCAAAGAGAAGGTGGTGGTGGGGGGATCCAAATCTAGGTGTGGCTTACCACACCTCCAATTTAATTTCAAAGAGCAATTCTCACCACGGTTAATTCCATGTATTTAATTGTAATTCATCCTTAGTCATCTTTGTAAAGGAGTTACCACAGTCAGTGTAAACAACAAATCTACCCACAGCTAGAGGATGGTTTAATAATAGAAACAAAAGAAAAACAGCCTCCATATCCAAAGTAGTATTTCTCTGAATATCAAAAGCTGGGAAGGAACCAGAGGGGAGGTCTACTTTCTTCACACCCTGCTTATGAACTTGTAGACATATTTGCATGGTTACTGTGGGGAGGCAGCAAAATCAAAATCAGTTATAAGCAGGGAGGACAACTTTCTGAATTAAAAGGTATATGTTTCACACCTGTGTGTGTATCATACACGTCTCTGTGTTGTCTGTGCTGGTAGTCAAGGGGGAGGGGGTGGCCAACCTGCCCTTCCCCAACCCCCACCTCCAAGGCTTAAATATTGTGTTCGGAAATTTGAGGCAGCACAAAGACCGAGTTGGATTACTGAGGATTATATTTCTATAAGGAGCAGCGAAATCCTTACCACAAAACTCTGGAGACCTCCAATCCACACAGATCTTTTGCATCCTGCAGAGGTGTGCGTAGGAAGATATGATCTCACATATTTCATCGCCATAGCAGTTGTTTTCTTCACAAGCTGCATAGTACATGTTTGGGGGGATGATTTGGTGACATTCGTAAAACTGAGGGGACAGCAAAATGGTGCACTTCGTTGTGGCGTGGCCAACACACTGGCCAGCTCTGTTCACCTCACAGATCTCCCCTGGCTGCTTCACTGTCCATTCTTCAATGAAGATGCTGCTGTCAGATGTAAAGGAGCCATTTCTTAACACCAAGTCATTGCCACTGTTTTGGTCACAGATCCCTACAGGAGACGGACAGAAGAGAATTTTATAATATCTTAGCTTTAGAAGTTATTGATCTCCAACAGGGAATTGAGATCAGAATTGAGCACAAGACCCATACTTGTTTGCTAACCTTACCAAAACTACATTAGGCCCATCTCAAAGTTGCTACAGCTGTTTCACCTGAGGAGGACCCTTCAAATTTGCTTCACCTAATGCTACACCCCTGCCATACACATTTTCATTTAAGTGAGCTGCAGACACAATTCTAATCAGAAGCTCCTAGAAGGTTTCTGAGAATGGCGAGAGTTGGTTTCTGCCAGCTCCAATGCACACTATTTCTAGAGAGGGCTCACCCAGACTTCCTTTTGTACTGTGCTTCTAGGCAAAGGACTGAGCTTTGAAGCTGCATGTCCGAGTGTTTTTTGTTCTGATGCTGTGTTGTGTTTTTATTATTTTTGGGGGGGGAGCTGCCCAGAGTGGCTGGGGCAACCTAGTCAGATGGGCGGTACATAAATAATCAGTTCTTCTTCTTGTTGTTGTTTTGTCCCAGTGCTTCCCCTGGAAAAAGCCCGTGCTGAGTTGATATGATTTGCTCACCCACCATTTAAAACACTAAAAACCCTTTACCTGAAAACCACCTGAAAACCACCCAATGTGTAAATTTTCTAACATACCACAAAGGCCATGCGTTTCTGAAGCAAAGCTCTTTGGGCTAAGTTGCAAAGTAAATTCATTGTTGCTTGGAGTGAAGGAGAGGATGTGCCCCAGAAGAGAGAACCGGATTTCATGCATTATTTCCCCATAGACATTGACTTCAACATGACCGTCAACATAGGGAACATTAGTTGTTTTGCCATTCACAGCAACCTGTTTGAAAAAAAAATGAGAAAAACTCGTTGTTGTTTCCATGCATTGTTGTGAATTTGGCATCCGGGAGCTCCGCACCCCTTGCACCCCCGGGTAAAGACGGCCCTGGTCTCAGCTACTGAGAATCAAGCCCAGTCCCAGGTTCTGCTTTGGGTGACACTGGAAAGAGATGGAACATTGTGAACTGGTTTTTACATATACTATATATTTTGGAAAGTGATCCATCTGTCCGTCCATATCTTTGTTCTCCAAAGGTTAGGCCAGCTCTTGAGAGATCACAGCTAAATTTGGCAAGGGAGTTCTGGAAGTGGGGGTAGTGGTGTTTGTTGGGACACTGGCTGCCATTTTGAATCAAGATGGTCAACCGAAATGTCACTTTGGGTGAGTTTGCCCGGTTTTTTGGCTTAGGTTCAGCTGCCTCTTGAGTTATTGTTTTGGCACAAGGCTTCCCAAGTAGAGGGCGATGCTCTTCATCAAATATTTGGGGACCAACTGCCATTTTATTTCAATATGGTGGAGATCTTCCAAGGTTCCTTCTAGCCAACTGCAAGACTCAAGGTTGTATTCAACTGAAGTTTACTCAAAGGAATGCGACATGAAGGAATGTGACCAGGTCCATTAATTTCAATGGGTCTACCTTGAGTAAATCTTAGTTGAACACCATCCTCAGGCTCATTTCTTCTTCACTGGCTATACCACAACTCTAAGCATTATTCCCACTACAATGGCTTACCGTCATGTTGCTGAAGAGCATCACAGACAAGCCCTTGTATGTGATCGCCACAGCATTCATGCAATTGAGTCTTGGGGTTGAACTGCAGGGCCTGTTGCGAAGAACGACGTCAAGATCATGTTCTTTGTCTTCAAACAATGTGTAGGAACAATTGCCCGTCAGTTTGAAATCCAGTCCATCAAAGGTGACAATATGCCTGGTTGAGCTTCCCATGCACGTGCCTGTAAAGTGGCAGAAAAAACCCCAAAAATGAACATCGGGAGACCTGATCATTTTAAGTAAACCTTACCTTTGTTGAAATAAATTAAAAAATTGCCCAGTAGCACCTTAGAGACCAACTAAGTTTGTTCTGGGTACAGTCGTACCGTGTTTTGCTACCGGGATCAGTTCCAGAGCCCCAGCCACTAGCCGAAAAGGACGCAGGGCAAAGCGCCACATCTGTGCACATGCGCAGAGTGGTTTGCGCTTCTGTGCATGTGCAAGCAGCAAACCCGGAAGCAACCCATTCTGGTACATCTGGGTTTGCCATGGATGTTCACCGGAATGGATACTAGACGAGGCGGATGTTCGCAGAGGTATTACTGTATAAGCTTTCGTGTGCATGAAGTGTGGATGAACACGAAAGCTTATACCTAAAACAAACTTAGTTGGTCTCTAAGGTGCTACTGGACATTTTTTTAATTGCGTCAGACCAACACGGCTACCTACCTGAATCTTCTCTTTGTTGACAGGCAAAGCAACAGGGGAAACTGAGCAGCTGGATTCTGGTGCCTTGCTCTCTATACCACTGTGCCAGTCCTCTACTGTGCTCTAGTACCCCAACTGCAGATGGTAAGAGGAGCCAGCTGGCAATAGTTGAGAGAAAGCTGCAGCCCAGCTCCTGAGAATGAGCATCTTTCGAACTGTCAACCCCCGCCTTCCTAGCGCCTCTGTCAGCTTTCTTCCAGACTACCTGCTTTCACATGTATCCTCTACTTATAGAGTCTATTTTAACTACCGTATTTTTTGCTCCATAAGACACACTTTTTTCCTCCTAAAGAGTAAGGGGAAATATCTGTGTGTCTTATGGAGCGAATGGTGGTCCCTGGAACCGAATTGCCCAGGGACCAAAAGAGGATTGTGCTTTTTATTTTACAAAGAGAAAAGGGGGTGTTGAAAGGACCCCACTCAGGCCTCCATTGTTGAATGTGCTGCAGAGGGAGGTTGTTTGTTTCCCCAGCGACATGTGACTGGCTCATTAGATTATCTGTCTGGAAACTGTAGAAACGGCTCCCTTTCCTTAAGAAGCTGTAGAAATGTGAGTTGAACCCCATAAAAACAGGGCTTTTCCTCTTTGCTTTTCCCCCTTTGCAAAAAAAAGCTGCAAAACTTTGAGCTGATCCTCAAAAAAAACAGGGCTTTTCCCTTTGCAAAAAAGCTGCAAAACTTTGAGCTGATCCTCAAAAAACAGGGCTTTTCCCTTTGCAAAAAGCTGCAAAACTTTAAGCTGATCCTCAAAAAAACAGGGCTTTTCCCTTTGCAAAAAAATCTGCACAAATTTGAGCTGATCCTCAAAAAAAGGAGGAACCCCCCCCCCAATTTTCTTGTTTCCTCCTCTAAAAACGAGGTGCGCCCTATGGAGCGAAAAATACGGTAATCATTTGTAAAGATGTGCTGCTTCGCTCTATGTGTTCAGTTCAGGTAAGCTGAAACTCTCCTGCCTGTTACTTAAATGCCCTCATTCACTCTGTCAAGTACCAGTCACACCTGAGGTAGGATGATGAAGCAGCAGAACAAGCTACTCACATGGACACACCCAACGGCAGCCGCATGTTTCCTCTACTTTAATAGCAGGGAGACTGTTCCGACATGTTGGTCTGGGCATCTTCTCACAGTTAATTCCATGGCTCTCCAGAGCTGTGCGGCCACCCGCAAAGCATGTCACAGTGTGACACTGATCCAGCAATGTCCATTTGTCACCGGGCTGAGCAAAAACGACATACTGATGTTAAAATAGGATTCTATGTTTAAAAGATAACAATCGAAGAGCATTTGCTAAGCAGCCACCAGACTGATCTACGGTCTAAAACTAGCAAGCAAGATGATACTGCCCTTGGGCTGCTAAAATAGCCTTGGACAATTAAATAAAAGAAAGGAACAGGGTTTTTTTTAATGTGTGCAAAAATATTAACGATGTAGAGAAACGCTTGGACGTGAACCAGCCAAAGTCGGTGTTTTAAACTCCCACTGATTTCAACAGGAGAATTAAGCATGTATATTCCATCATATTAATGATGGAAGGCTGATCGCCGTAGAATTGATGCTTTTGAATTATGGTGCTGGAGGAGACTCTTGAGAGTCCCATGGACTGCAAGAAGATCAAACCTATCCATTCTCAAGGAAATCGGCCCTGAGTGCTCACTAGAAGGACAGATCCTGAAGTTGAGGCTCCAGTACTTTGGCCACCTCATGAGAAGAGAAGACTCCCTAGAAAAGACCCTGATGTTGGGAAAGATGGAGGGCACAAGGACAAGGGGACGACAGAGGATGAGATGGTTGGACAGTGTTCTCGAAGCTACTAACATGAGTTTGGCCAAACTGCGAGAGGCAGTGGAGGATAGGGGTGCCTGGCGTGCTCTGGTCCATGGGGTCACGAAGAGTCGGACACGACTGAACGACTGAACAACAACAACAATTAAGGTTACCAGATTTTTTCCCCCCAATGAATCCAGCGACACTTTTCAACTTCCTACTAAATAGATGGATTTTGTCAGGGGACTGATTTGTAAATCTGGGGACTGTCCCCGGGAAACAGGGATGTCTGGTAACCTTAATGTAGATATGTTTGCTCCACTGAGATCAATGGGACTTAGTTGTCTTTAACTCTGACTGGGTTGTCCCCTCTGCAAGGAAGACATCCCAGAATGTGAAACAATTAATATGATGGAATAAAGCGCTTGAGGAGAACGGTACTTGGTCCTATGCAAGGACTTTACGATGAGAGTATATGAGTTCATGCATGGTCATACAAAATCCAAAAGAGAAACATGCCATTAAAGCATAGGATCTCTCTTACTTCTAGCAACATGAAAACACCAGGAGTGAAACAGCAGACGGTCCCTTTGACCACACCTTGATTAAAATTTAGTAGAAATATCAGGTAAGAAAGGGCCATATTCTCCACTCCCCTGTTTTGCTAAATGTTGGCAGTTCTGATATATTAGCCAATAATAATAAGCTCTCATTCCATGGTTGGGCACCATCAACCTAAAAGGCATTTATTTTTCCGCACACCCAGTCCCATAAAACGGAGGTCATCTAGAGACGTTGTCCAAGACAAGTGGCTTTGAAGCCTGATTTGATCAGTTGGACATCCACCTGTTTAGGGAAGTTTTTAATCTGTGATATTTTGAATGTATTTTAATATTTGATGGAGGCCGCCCAGAGTGGCTGGGGAGACCCAGCCAGATGGGCGAGGTACAAATAAATTATTTTATTATTATTATTATTATTATTATTATTATTATTATTATTATTATTATTATTATTATTATTATTATACCTTTAAGTTATATAAATGTAAATATAATGTAAATATAAATATATAATGCATTTACTTACTGCCCTCACATTCCCATCCTCATCTATGCACTCTAAGACAGGCTCTGGAAGAGAAGCAATCATTACACATTTAGAATACAGTGGTACCTCGGGTTACATAAGCTTCAGGTTACAGACGCTTCAGGTTACAAACTCCGCTAACCCAAAAATAACGCTTCAGGTTAAGAACTTTGCTTCAGGATAAGAACAGAAAACGTGCTCTGGCGTCGCAGCGGCAGCAGGAGGTCCCATTAGCTAAAGTGGTGCTTCAGGTTAAGAACAGTTTCAGGTTAAGAACGGACCTCCGGAACGAATTAAGTACTTAACCAGAGGTACCACTGTATCTCATTTATGCAGGGTGCTAAGGACTACTAACAAGGGACACGGTTGGCGCTGTGGTCTCAACCATGAAGCCTAGGGCTTGCCAATCAGAAGGTCGGCGGTTCGAATCCCAGTGACGGGATGAGCTCCCGTTGCTCGGTCCCTGCTCCTGCCGACCTAGCAGTTTGAAAGCATGTCAAAGTGCAAGTAGATAAATAGGTACCACTTTGGCGGGAAGGTAAACGGCTTTTCCATGCACTGCTCTGGTTCGCCAGAAGCGGCTTAGTCATGCTGGCCACATGACCCGGAAGCTGTACGCCGGCTCCATCGGGCAATAAAGCAAGATGAGCGCCAGAATCGCAGAGTCATCTGCGACTGGACCTAATGGTCAGGAGTCCCCTTACCTTTACCTTTAAGGACTACTAAGCTGTGGGTTCAAAAAATACAGGCTTCAGCATTGCCCACGTGCCACAACGTATGTTATTGTTGCTGTAGTATCCTGAGGAATCATCCTTTGTGGATTTTAAGTTTCACTCCTCATATTTTTATTATGTTCTCAAATTTTGATAAAAAATTCGATAAAAAGTATTGTAAAAAAATAAAATAAAATACAAGCTTCAGAAGGAAATTAAGCCTGAAATATATCCTAACAAATGACTATATAGCCTCTTCCTTCTTAACTAAAAATGGTATGTCAACACAGGGATAGAGAGTGTAACCCTTTTGATTCCCTGTGACCTTTTTTATGGTCATGGAATCATCCTAAAAAAACCCCACCCAGGAGCAGAATGGGACGGACTTCAAGATGCCCACAGACTAAGACAGGACAGATTTGTTCACCCTTACCAGTGGTGGCCCTATTCACACCCAACTTGATCCTTTACTGGACTTGGGACCTTTCTAACTTTCTCGCTTTCTGTCAAAATTTGCTTTAAGCTACAAAGCAGATAAATAACCAGGGTGGGATTGTGGGGTGGTAGTTGGTAATGCGTAGCTCAATAGTCTCCATTTCTTCTTCACAAGTTTTGTTCTTCATCTCTCACTATATGATGAACTGGCATACTTGGAGGACTTCTATAAAGTAGGTTATGAAAAGAGAGCGGCAATTTCCGAGAAAAATGAAAGCAATTAAAGAAGCAAAGATTGCGCCTTAGTTATCTTGATGTGGTGATGTTGTTTTCTTTTGGTTTTTTTTTTTCTGAAGCTCACCTGTGCAAAGTTTCCTGAAAAATGTATCACCCGATGCCAGCAGAGTTGGAAGGTCATCAAACCGTTGCAGCTCGATTATCCTGTCAGGACTAGATGGCCCAGCTAAAGTGCTCAGTTGTGCCTTCTCATATCTGTCTCCAACTCCAATGGGAAGCAATGCTACCCCTAAGGAAAAGTTTGGCATATTGAAATACATACACCCTCAGAAGGTGGTGGACACTGCATCATTGGAAGTTCTTTAACATCATCATCATCATCATTATTATTATTATTATTATTATTATTATTATTATTATTATTATTATTCCCCACTCATCTGATTGGGTTGCCTCAGCCGCTTTGAACTGCTTGTAATATATAAAAAAAACATATATAATAAAACATTAAACATTAAAAAAAAACCTTCCCTATACAGGGCAGCCTTCAGATGGCACGGGGTCAGATAAATCATGTCCTCCATCATGGAGGGCACGTGTTGTGTTGAGATCACCATAAACGGCCTCCCTGTTGTGGGGCGGGACCATTTTGGATAGCCACAACACCCCATTGGTTGCCCCTCGGTTGCCTGGGCTGAAATCTGGCTGGTTTGGATGTCTATTGGCTGCCAAGGGGCTATTTAAGAGGCTGCACGTAGCTGGAGAGCTTCTCTTTCTTGAGACGTGCATCGGATCACCCGCCCTCCCACCCTATAGTTAGGGCTGTCCATTTGGCCTTGCTATGCCCGTCTAGGGGTCGTCTGTCTTGGAGCAAGGGCCCAGTAGGAATTTTGCCATTTGGCTGATTGGCTGGCGCCCCTTGGTTTTTGCCTACCGTGTAGCAAATCGTCACACCTTTGTAAGGTTAGCGGTTGGGCATTGGTTCAATGTTTTGCGGAGGGGAAGTGGTTGGCTGTGCCTGCCCCTCCATCGCTGCTGCTAGGGAATTCCGTTAAAGGAATCCAGGGGCTCGCCATGCTTTTGTCCGAACCCTGTCAAGGGGCCAGGGCCACGCCAGAGTCCCTGGGAGCATCTGGGGTGAACAGTGAGATCGAAGCCAGCTTCTCGCTCCCCCAGGATGCTTTCCCTTACTGACATATGGTGGTGCCCAGTGTCAGTCTGGAACCAATGCCTAAGCAACCACTCACATGCTGTAATCAATAAAGTTGTGGCCCAAATTAATGCCAAAAACCTAAAACTACATTCTGTGTCTGTTGTGTCATTATTTTGGGGGTGGTTTCGGGGGTCTTCACACGCAACTCCATACCCTCCAATATTCCTCCAATGAAAATAGGACGTCCTAAAGCAAAGCAAGGCATTAGAAACCGGGACAGCTTCTGTAAATGCGGGACTGTCTCTGCAAAATTAGGGACATTTGGAGGGTCTGAATGAAAAACATCTGGAGAGAGCCAGGGAGGGGAAGGCTGGGCTTGGGAGTGAGACCATTATGTGCTGTGACACTGAGGGAGTGGGATTTACTCGCATGTATTCATGGTTGCAAAGCCTCTGGTCTCAGAAAGGGGTACTTTGCCATAGAGACAATGTAGAAGAAAAAGGAACTCTTAATCATTTTTTTCTGCCCCAACATACCCACAGATATGTAGTTCTACTAACGAACAACAGTTCCCAGGGCTTATTTAAAAAACTGGAGTTACTTTCCACAATACCCTCATACTATAAAAATAAAAATAGTGGCAGAATATTTACTATTGACTCTTGCAGAATATACAGCAGCCTCCACAGAATCTTGTGACGGGGCAGATACAATGATCACAGCTACTTTGGAAGCATTGGGCCTTCCTCCGTTGGCTTCAGAAACGGCATGCTGAACTGTGAAGTCAATCACTTCTCCTGAAAATGAACAGAAAAAGCAGTCCATAACCCACGGTAGACTATTTTCAAGAAGGGTTAGCAAAGGGGCACTCCACACATTGTTGGAATACAACCTTGCGTGTCCTGGCTCGGGCTGATGGGATTTGTAGTTCAATGCATCTGGAATGTACCAGGTCAGTGAATAATTACAGGTGAAACTCAAAAAATTAGAACATTGTGGAAAAGTCCATTTATGTAAGCAATTGTTTTCATCAGCTACTGGAGTTTAATATATGAGATAGACTCATGATATGCAAAGCGAGATATGTCAAGCCTTTGTTTGTTATAATTGTGATGATTATGGCGTGCAGCTGATGAAAACCCCAAAGTTGAGATTGTTAATTTGGGGTTCTCATCAGCTGTACGCCATAATCATCACAATTATAACAAATAAAGGCTTGGCATATCTCGCTTTGCATGTCATGAGTCTATCTCATATATTAGTTTCACCTTTTAAGTTGAATTACTGAAATAAATGAACCTTTCCATGATATTCAAATTCTTCGAGTTTCACCTGTATTTAGAGCATGGGTAGGCAAACTAATGCCCGGGGGCTGGATGTGGCCCAATCGCCTTCTAAATCTGGCCCGCGGACGGCACGGGAATCAGCGTGTTTTTACATGGGTAGAATGTGTCCTTTTATTTAAAATGCACCTCTGGGTTATTTGTGGGGCATAGGAATTCGTTCATCCCCAACCCCTAAAAATATATATATTCATGCCCCCCCACAAGGTCTGAGGGACAGTGGACCGGCCCCCTGCTGCTGGAAAAGTTTGCTGACCCCTGATTTTGAGAGTAGTAGGAATGGTAAAGTTTATGGGATGTATACTGTTGAGAAACAGAAGATTAAAAATGGTAAAGTTTATGGAATTTATACTGTTGAGAGACAGAAGATTAAAAATAGGACAATTTAATAACTGGCTTCACTTAATCTACTTTATGATACTACATAAGGCATGGCTGTAAGCAGACATAGGCTTAGTTTGCACACCACCTTAAGCCCAACCACCAAGAGACTGTGGGAGTTTTGCTGTTGCACCAAGCTGAGCTTAGTTTGACTTCACAGATCATCCAAACCTGGGTTTGTGGCTTGGCTCTTTCCAGACAAACCATGAACTGCAACCAAAATGTCCAGGAAGCAGCAAATCGGTTGCCATCTCCTTTTCCAGAACCTGCACACTTGCACTAAGCCATAAATCGCGGTCACACATAATCCTAAACCAAACAAGCAAGCACGTAGGGACCCAGAAGGAAAATGGCAGCTGCTTCGCTCTTCCCCAGAAGATGCACTGCCTGCAACTTGCCATTGTTATGTATTGAAGTTCTCACCCTAGGCCACTAGGGGTGTTGTGTATATAGTTTCACTCTGCCCACCGTGACTGCAGTTCCCACTCAGGTCCACGTGCAAATGAAGGATTGAGAGTGCCGTTCACGGATTGGGTAGCTAGAGAGAGTTGTTGCTGTTGCATGTTACTGAGTACTATATAAGCAGGCTGGCTCAGCCCTTCAGTCCAGTTCTGTTCCAGCCTGGAGAATAAAGAGAGCTGCTTGGAGAATCACTGTGTCGTCTGCTGTGTCCACCCACTACTTAATAGCCATGGTTTAGCTTAACACAGTTTGCCGAGACCTACCAAGAGCAGTAAACCAAGAACTATTCCTGGTTTCAGGTTGGATTTGGGGGTGGGAGACAAACCACAAGCCTTGGTTCACACATATCACTAAGTCACATTGTGGCTCAATTCTGGCTAGCACACCAGAAGTGCAAAGCGGTCTTAGTTTCCCTTCTTGGTATTATTGCTATTATTATTTATTAAATTTGTATTTCGCTATTATTATTTATTAAATTTGTATTTCGCCCTTCACCTGAAGATGACAGGGCAGTTCACAACATAAAAATGGGAACCTTCGGACTTGCTCATTCTCATGCAAACCAGACCATAGGGACCCCTGACCATTAGGTCCAGTCGTGTCCGACTCTGGGGTTGCGGCGCTCATCTCGCTCTATAGGCCAAGGGAGCTGACAGTTTCAGGGTCATGTGGCAAGCATGCCTAAGCCGCTTCTGGCGAACCAGAACAGTGCACGGAAACGCCGATTACCTTCCCGCCAGAGCGGTACCTATTTATCTACTTGCACTTTGACGTGCTTTCGAACTGGTAGGTGGGCAGGAGCTGGGACCAAACAAAGGGAGCTCATCCCATCGCATGGATTCGAACCGCCGACCTTCTGATTGGCAAGCCCTAGACTCTGTGGTTTAACCCACACCACCTGGGTCCCTAAACCAGACCATAAATTAGTTTATATATTTACACCTATTACTCTTTATGTTATGTGTGCGATATCCCTGTATCTATAGATCAGCAATGTTAGATTTATAGTACAATAGTAGATTTATTGTACAATGGCACAAAATTCTAAGCATTTGTACATAAACTGTAGAGCAAGATATAGTAACGTACTTAATGTATATGCAAATAGCTTGGCGCTTACATGGAAAACAAACCTGCAAGTGAACATTGTAGAATGTAGAGGATATAGGGAAACGGTTCTGGAGGGGAAATATTTTTAATTCAGTATCAGCCAGAACAACGGAACTTTGCATTAAAAATAAAATTACAGTTGCCATTTATACACCCATTCAACTCTTCCTCATCACCTCCAGTCAATCTTCCAGTTGCTGGAAAAGTTGTGGAAATAGAGGGATGTAGTTTTATTTGTGGTGGGAGTGCCTTCTGGCATGGATGTTATGATCCAAAAAAATTATTGAAATTAGGAATATTCTTAGATAGCCTGTTCAAGCTACACCTCAGCTGGTGCCATTATCACTATTTTATGCTAGAAATGAGGTAATAAAATAAAAACCAATATTATTATGGAATATGTGAAAATGGTGCAGTTTTTTGTGGAATTCTATTGATATTTCTATGCTTCCTCCCTTCTTTTTAGCTCATTTCTTATGTTTTTATTACTTCCGTGAAGACACACCAGTCATCTACATTATTTATGTCTACTGTCCATAAAAATGTGTTTCGCATTTATCCCTTACTTCGTTTTATTGTTTTTAAGCTAGGTGGAAAATTAATGAAGATTATTTAAAATATTTCTTTTTTTAAAAAAAAAAGAGATAAATTATATGACAATACCACTTTAAATAAAATTAAAAGTTCACAAAAGAACTAACTCATCAGGGCTATGATACAAAAAATATATATATCATTTTCAAAGCAAATTCGGAGATATTATCTTTCTGGTTATGAAACATCATTGAGTTATTTAGGCTGAAGGCTAGGAGAAATATTCCAACACAACGTATTTTAATGCCCTATTTAAATATTTTTAATGGTGCCACAGCGACACCCGGTGGAAAGCAAAAAGCACAAACATACTCATTCATTAGGACCAGCGTACTACAACCATCCCAAACTCTTAGTCACTCGAATGCCAAAAGATATATTTAACAAATTCCTGACATGGCCTAAGGAGTGTTTTCACTGCTACTAGGAAAACACCCACACAAGCAGCAGAACAGCAAATTACCTGTGTGGCCAATGATCTGCCAATCTGGGTGACTAATCTGTATGTTGTTGCTAGGAGTGGCAAAGGTTAAAACGTTTGTGGACTTGACTACGCGGTACTCTTTGTGTTTCTTCTGAAGTGTTTACTTGGCTAAAACATTCTATAGCGTATTGTCAGGGATCTTCCCAGGTGCTGCTCATGAGTAACTACTGAGCCTCCTTTGAAGAACTGAAGTTATTTATTCGGCGGTGCTAGTAAAAACATGACTGTTCAATCACTATCAGAATCCGGAAGTACATTCCTTCTACTACCCGCCCAACACCAGATTTTAGGCACCCTGAAACGATGTCTCCTGGGTCCTCTAGCCCCCCTGCGCTGTGCCTGTGTCAGAAGCTGTGGGCTAGCCTGACTGGTGGTGCTGTGTCTTTCAGCAATGTCCCGGAGCCCTTGCTCCTCTCCCTCGCTTGGAGGCGATTCCTGTGATAGATTGGATGAGGAGGAGGAGGAGGAGTCCGTCTGCAAAAGGGGTCCGGGCTCCCTATAGCTTCGTGAGCTGTCTCCCCTCGAAGAGCAGCTTCCCCTGCCCTGCTCCTGAGCAGGGCTTTCTCTCCCCCTCTCCTCATGAGTAGCTGGGGGAGTAATCCTGACACGTATTAATCACCACTATTGGGCAGTGCTGTCAAGTATCCCGTTTCCCCCAGGATTCTCCCTTATTTCAAGCAGTTTCCCGCTGCTCTCCCTTATTTTTTATTTCCCTTAAATTTCCCGTTTTTAATGGAAGCAGCTCCTCCCCTGCTGGCCAGGGACTGGGTGGGAAGACCTCGCCTACTTGGAAAGAAAAGCCTCAGCCCTCAAAGCAAGTGGGAGCCGTTTCCCTTGCTTACAGGGGGGTGTATTCCTCCCCCTGCATCAGCCCCTAGCCGTTGCCGTTGAGCCCCTCAGCCGGCCAATAGGGTTAGCTGGCGGGCGGGGCCTGGCTGCCTTTGAGCAGCTGCTGCTTCCTGTCCTGTTTTGATGGGATCAGACAAGAAGACGATGGGGCTCCATCGTGCGGAGCACATGGCTGCCCTCCTCTTTGTTCTGCTCTGAGCCCGCTTGGGGTTTACATTGCTGCTCCGCCCACTTTTGCTTCGGGCTCCGCCCACCACTGACATGTGACTGTCCCCGGGATAGGTGAGACTGCTGATCCCTTATTTTCAAATCCGAAACTTGACAGCTATGCTATTGGGAATTTATGTCCCACCGTCCAAAGAGATCTTCTGATGCCTTACAGTAACAATACTGTGTTGGAGATACTTTGCACGGTAAGGTCCCACTGTTCCCCAGATGGCAGGGGAACCCTGAGAAGGACCTCCGATGAAGAACTTAGGGACATGTGGAGACACGCAATGGTTCAGTTACATTTGCCCAAAGCCACATCGAAAACAGTAGCTGTACAGCAAAATAGCATCATCCGAGAATCTAAACTTGATTTGTGGCACGTTTGCCAAAACTATGACCGCCATATACTAGCTTTGCTTCTGAGCTGCCCTATGTACTCCAGACAACAAGTGGGGACGTCATACCACTTAATTATTTCTTGTATATATAAAGGTCCCCACATAGGAAGAAGAAGAGTTTGGATTTGATATCCCGCTTTATCACTACCCGAAGGAGTCTCAAAGCGGCTAACATTCTCCTTTCCCTTCCTCCCCTACAACAAACACTCTGTGAGGTGAGTGGGGCTGAGACTTCAGAGAAGTGTGACTAGCCCAAGGTCACCCAGCAGCTGCATGTGGAGGAGTGGAGACACGAACCCGGTTCCCCAGATTACGAGTCTACCACTCTTAACCACTACACCACACTGAGAGTCTAGTGCAAGGACCAGCAAACATTTTCAGCAGGGGGGCGGTCTACTTGGGGGGAGGGGCAGACTATATTTTGAAGGGGTGGGGGATGAACGTTTTCCTATGCCCCACAAATAACCCAGAAATGCATTTTAAATTAAAAATAAAATAAAATAAAAATTCCTTCCAGTGCTACTGGAAGGAATTTTTTATTTTATTTTGTTTTGACTATGGCAGAGCAACACGGCTACCTACCTGTATTTTAAATAAAAGGACACATTCTACTCATGTAAAAACACCAGGCAGGCCCCACAAATAACCCAGAGATGCATTGTAAATAAAAGGACACATTCTACTCATGTAAAAACACGCTGATTCCCGGACCATCCGTGGGCCGGATTGAGAAGGCGATTGGGCCGAATCCGGCCCCTGGGCCTTAGTTTGCCTACCAATGGTCTTGCCACCCTTATTCCTAGTGTGCTATTTCTCAATGTGTTGTTTTTTTCACATGGGAGAGCATTCAAATACGTAATCCATCCACTTTCAAAGTGAAACGTCCTTTCCTTTGTCCTTTGGGCAGCACGAACTGTGGCATGTTTTAAAGTGCCTTATAGGAAACTTTTGTTTATTTGGTCTTTTCACGATCATTGAAATGTGTTTTTTTTATATTACACTGCCCAGAGTTGTGATTATGTCTCTCTTAGATTTTTACGATTGATTTTACAATTGCACTATTCTTATAAACTACTTAGAGATGTTTATGTTAAATGATACATGAACTGCAAAAATAAATCAATGCGTGGGTGGCAAAGTCCAGAAACAGTTTTGCCAGGCCACTCACTGTGTAGGTCAGACTAGCAGACATTTATACTAACCAATAATAATTTAGAATCCCCATGCCAGGGACATATAGTGGGAGAGAATTGCAACAGAAACTCTTATTACTTGCAGATTTCCCCACTATGAGAGGGGATTCAAAGATTTACTTGTTTCAGTTCCTTTATCACCTCTCTACTTGGGTCTGTGAAGTGTTGAATTCATGCTGAGGTCTGGTTTAACTAGAAGAACTTCTAAAATTAATTCCAGAATTTGAGCATACATAACTTGCAACAATTTTCAGTCCATTTCATCTTCTCCTTGTCTTGCATTAATTACATCAGCATTACATCTGCATACTTAAAACACTGCAAAACAATATCTGATTTTGCAGTGAACACCTGGAGGTGTGTGTGTGTGTGTGTGTGTGTGTGTGTGTGTCAGTGTCAAAAATCTTACCATAACCTAGAGATCAAAGTAAAATTTGCCAAAATTGCTCCTTGCAAAAATAAAAAGAGGGGGTGGGTGGGAGAGAGAGAGAGAGAGAAGGGAAGGGGCAAATTCTACTTCAAACTGGTAAGAGGAAGATTTTCTAAGATGGGTGGGGTTTGGCTTAGTCAGGGGTCAGCAAACGTTTTCAGCAGGGGGCTGGTTGAAAAAAAAGAAAATGAACAAATTCCTATGCCCCACAAATAACCCAGAGATGCATTTTAAATAAAAGCACACATTCTACTCATGTAAAAACACCAGGCAGGCCCCACAAATAACCCAGAGATGCATTTTAAATAAAAGCACACATTCTACTCATGTAAAAACACCAGGCAGGCCCCACAAATAACCCAGAGATGCATTTTAAATAACACATTCTACTCATGTAAAAACACGCTGATTCCTGGACCGCCTGTGGGCCGGATTTAAAAGGCGATTGGGCCGGATCCGGCCCCCGGGGCCTTAGTTTGCCAACCCATGGCTTAGCTGGAGTGGGTAACCTTTTTGCTGCCACAGGTCAGGCAAAGATATAACCAGGGAATTTGGCGACCAGAAGTCTTGACTTCAAAGCAGGCAGCAAGGCGCTGCTAAAGGAAGTCATTTCAGAAGCTGTTTCTAAGCAAGCTGCTTTCAACTTTCCTTTTTGCGCCACATTTTGGTCAAAGCACAGCCCACCAGAGAAGGTTCGGGTGTGTGAGAGAATTCCCTGCAGTGAGCTCTCTCGCACACCCAGATCAAGCAGGATTGCAGGGTTCCCCTCCCTGCCTAGCATTTATTATTTGCAGTAAGTCGGAGCATAGCCTTCCAACTGGACATGGAGCTCCTTCAAAGAACAGCAGTTTCCATTTAATGGAAAGAAGAAATCAAGAGTGGAGGAAAATATAATAAAAACTAGGAATGTGCTTTCTTCAGAAACAGCGCAAAGCGCAAGCTCTTAAAGATGCAACAACTGGGGCCATCAAGAAGGAACACAGCAGAAAGGTGAGAGCCACTTCCCTTAGGTGTGAGCTGTTAAGGCTACAGGTGGGCTGACCACCAAAATCTCCTAGCTGTAGAAGACTTCAGACTTTGCTCTGTGCAGGCATGGAACCCATATGTAGATTGCTTTTTGTTGTTGTTCAGTTGTTCAGTCGTGTCCGACTCTTCGTGACCCCATGGACCAGAGCACGCCAGGCACGCCTATCCTTCACTGCCTCTCGCAGTTTGGCCAAACTCATGCCAGTCGCTTCGAGAACACTGTCCGACCATCTCATCCTCTGTCGTCCTCTTCTCCTTGTGCCCTCCATCTTTCCCAACATCAGGGTCTTTTCCAGGGAGTCTTCTCTTCTCATGAGGTGGCCAAAGTTCTGGAGCCTCAACTTCAGGATCTGTCCTTCTAATGAGCACTCAGGGCCGATTTCCTTGAGAATGGATAGGTTTGATCTTCTTGCAGTCCATGGGACTCTCAAGAGTCTCCTCCAGCACCATAATTCAAAAGCATCAATTCTTCGGCAATCAACCTTCTTTATTGTCCAGCTCTCACTTCTGTACATTACTACTGGGAAAACCATAGCTTTAACTATACAGACCTTTGTCGGCAAGGTGATGTCTTTGCTTTTTAAGATGCTGTCTAGGTTTGTCATTGCTTTTCTCCCAAGAAGCAGGCGTCTCCTAATTTCGTGACTGCTGTCACCATCTGCAGTGATCATGGAACCCAAGAAAGTGAAATCTCTCACTGCCTCCATTTCTTCCCCTTCTATTTGCCAGGAGGTGTTGGGACCAGTGGCCATGATCTTGGTTTTTTTGATGTTGAGCTTCAGACCATATTTTGCTTAAAGACCCACAAAGAAGAACTATTAAAATCATACAGGCAGTCTTTTGCATCAATGAACTTTCCACAACTACAATAAACTGTACATGTAGTCAAGCTAGAAGTTCTTAATGGGAGATTTTTAGGCATATGAGGATCTATTATTCAACAACCCCATTCATGATTTAGAGAACGGGCGGGGGCAGTACAAGAGACAAAACAATCCCTCATGCATTATACAGGGGCGCAACGGTAATGCAAGAGAAGCTGTACAAAGCTAATACTTTTTTTAAAAAAATTGGACAGGAAATAAAAACATAATGATTGGAAAGAGAAATGCAACGTAGAGAAAAATCCAAATGTATTCAAGTGGCAGAGAAGTAGAAACTGAATCATGATAGAATATCCATTAGTAGTTGTTTTCTTCGTCCGTACCCCCCCCCAAAAAAAAACCGCGGAATAAAATTTTAAATCATTTTAGGATGTTGTATGATTACAAGAGGCAGGGGAATTCAACAAAGCAGAAGTTCCTGCCTGGACCTCATGAATCACCATATTTAAAAGGTCTCCACGGTTCTAATAACACCTCCTCAATGGCTTTGACCACGGAAGCATGAATCCCCAAAGGCCTTTCTTCCCCCACACTTATGGAATGCTTCCTGAGGAAGAAGTCAAAAGAAGCAACTTACTGTTACTTAAATATGACAAAAGCAGACACCTGACAGGAAGACTAAGACCTGTGATATACGATACAACTGCACTGCACTAAAAGGTTAACCTGTTGGACATGCCCAACATCGTAGTTCTTCTTTGGCAATCACTCGTAGCCGAGTAAGATTGTCTTCCGCAAACACAGTCTTAACAGTGAGTCTGTGACTGTGGAGGCCAATTCTGAATCCACACGTCCTTCCACAGTGGGGACAGAGGTTCCCAGGGGGTAGCTGATAACGGTGAGGGTTTGCTAAGCGTGCTTTCCTCTTAGCACTTTACTCCTTTTTGTCCCGAGTTTGAGCATCTTCAAAGTTCATGGTAAAGGCTGTTCTCCAATTGGAGCGCTCGCAGGCCAGTGTTTCCCAGTTTTCGGTGTTTATACTACATTTTTTTTTAGATTTGCCTTGAGAGAGTCTTTGAACCTCTTTTGTTGACCACCAGCAATGCGCTTACCATTTTAAAGTTAGGAATAGAGTAATTGCTTTGGCAGATGGTAATCAGTCATCCGCACAACATGACCAGTCCAACGAAGCTGATGTTGAAGAATCATCACTTCGACACTAGTGATCTTTGCTTCTTCCAGTACACTGGTGTCAGGAAACCCCCCTCCCCAAGGCAAGTAGTGTCCCGGGATCGTTTGGAGTACAGGGACCCTCCTCCACTATTCACCAGCTCGTCCTCCCCCTCCTCCGCCGGAAGCGACCATTCCTCCAGTGGGGAGGGGGAGTTAGAGGCAGGAAGGCGGTGCAGGGGCTCTGACAGGATCACAGAGCCTGAACGCCAAGGGGATAGCGGGGAACGGGGTCAGGTTCCCACGCTCCAAGGTCGTAGGCAGGAAGGACGTGGAAGGGGGAGGCGGGGGTTCAGAATCCCGCACCTCTTTTGCTGGACAAAGAACCGGAAGGGTTCATTCCTGGACTCTGCGGAGGGATGAGATGGACGTTTGAACTTTTGCTCCACTGTATATAGCTTGCACAATAAAGAACTTAGTTTAGAAGTTCTGCGTTTGGCGTTTTACTCATGAGCAACCACTGAACGTCCTTACAACTGGCATTAGCTGGCCTGTCTTCCCAAGCAATATGTAAAATTTTCCGGAGACACCGTTGATGGAACCTTTCGAGGAGTTGGAGATGGCGTTTATAAGTGGTCCATGTTTCACAAGCATACAGTAAGGTTCATAGTACAATAGCTTTGTAAACAAGTATTTTGGTTTCCCTGCGAATGTCCCGGTCCTCAAACACTTTGTGCTTCAAACGGGAGAAAGATGCACTCGCAGAGGGCTCAGGCGATGCTGGATTTCGCAATCGATGTCGGCTCTTGTGGAAAAATAACTGCCCAGGTAGGAGAAGTGATCAACACTTTCCAATGTTACACCACTGGTTGGATTTGTGGCACTGCAGAGCGGTTGTTTTGTGCTTGTCGGTGCAGCACTTTGGTTTCTGGGGTGTTGAGTGATAGGCCAAGCTTTTCATAAGCTCCTGCAAAAAAATATTTAGGATGGTTTGGAGGTCATCCTCCGAGTGTGCACACACTACACTGTCATCAGCATACTGAAGCTTTATGGCGGAAATTATGGTAACCTTACTCTCTGCTTTCAGTCTACTCAGATTAAAGAGCTTGCCATCTTTCGACACACGATTTCTACCCCGGTGGGGAGTTTCCCTTTGACAATGTGTAGGATGATGACAATGAAAATAGTAAATAGAGTTGGGGTAATAACTCATCCTTGTTTAACACCTGATCGCATTGTGAATGGTTCACTTTGAGAGCCATTGTTATCTGCGATAGTTGCTGTCATATTAACATGAAGGAGCCAAAGGATGTTCACAAATTTATCTAGGCAGCCAATTTTCAGAAGGACAGTCCACAGGGCATTACGATTTACAGTGTTGAAGGCCTGAGTCAGGTTAATAAACGCCATATACAGGGGTTGGTTTTGCTCTCTGCATTTTTCTTGAAGCTGTCAAGCAGAGAAAAAATCATGTCCACTGCCCCCTTGGAAGGTTGAAAACCATTTTGGGATTCAGGAAGGGTAGCGTTGGATATAGTTAGGAGATAGTTTGCCAAGATCCTTCCAAGAGTTTTGCCAACCGCAGCTAATAAAGAGGTGCCTCAATAGTTTCCACAACCCGCTTGATCATCTTTAAAAAAATAAAAAGGTTGATAATTTTAGCATCCCTAAAGTCTGCTGGGATCTCCTCTCTCCCCCATATTTTTTCAGTGAGCTTGTGAAATTGTTGTGAAAGTTCAGTTCCACCCACTTTGAAGACTTCGGCAGGTATCCCATCATGTCTGCTGGCTTTGTTGTGTTTCATTTGGTTAATAGCTGTACACAGCTCTCCCAGATTTGGAGACACTGCAAGCTCATCTGTAATTTGTTTTTGTGGAATTTGTGAGAGGACCTCAGCAGCTATGGGGGAGTTGCTGGCAATGTTCTTTCCATCGCAATGCAATAGCTTCTTTATCTTTTAGAAGTGTTGAGCGTAGGGGGCATATGCCATGATTTAATGGCCCATAGATGGTATTTATTTTGTGCATCATGAGTGTTGGCTAAGTACTGGATCTCTTGAGATCTTTTTTTTTTTTTATCCACCAGATGTTCTTTAGTTTTCTGGTTCTTCTGTGAACCTCAGCCTTATAGCTTTGGCATAGGTTTTTTCCCTTAGCGGTGCAGTTCCTATCTCTTTGCTAGATCTGAAAGGCCTTCCTTTTCTTGTCAATGATGAGTTCAATCTCACTATCATTCTCATCGAACCAGTCGTGGTGTTTCTAAGTTTGGTATCCAATAGTTTGTTCACAGGCTGCAATAATGGGTGTCTAGTGTTCCTCAATGTTATCAGGGAACTCTGAAAGCCGATGGTCATTAAGAGTCATTTGGAAGCAATCCCGCTTAACGGGATCTTGAAGGGTTTGAGTGTTCATTTTGCATCTTGGTTTCCTCCCTTGAAGCTTGCGTTGAGGTATAATCTTGATATCCAGTTTGGTGTAGTGGTTAAGAGCGGCAGACTCCTATTCTGGTGAACCGGGTTCGCGTCTCTGCTCCTCCACATGCAGTTGCTGGGTGACCTTGGGTTGTCACACTTCTCTGAAGTCTCTCAGCCCCACTCACCTCACAGAGTGTTTGTTGTGGGGGAGGAAGGGAAAGGAGAATGTTAGCCTCTTTGAGACTCCTTCGGGTAGTAAAAAGCGGGATATCAAATCCAAACTCTTCAAACTCTTCATCCATTGTGGGACGTAGGTAGGTAGGTAGGTTTATTTAGGCCATGTGGCCCATATCGATTGTGGGACGTATTAATCGGTGGTCTGTCCAGAAGTCGTCAGTACTCGTCACAGCTCTGGTAAGGAGCACATCATGACGATCTTCAGCTCTTACAATTACATAGTCTAAGAGGTGCCAGTGGTTCGGCCGAGGATGCCTCCATGATGTTGTAAAAAAAAAAATTTTTGTCAAAAGAGTGTGTTGGTAATAACAAGGTTGTGCGCTGCAGATATAGTCAAAGTAATTGTTGCCAATTCCTTCTTTCTCAATAGTCCCAGGCCACAGATCGAAATCTCGCCCAACTCTTGCATTAAAATCACCCAGGATTTCATCCTCCTTATGCATCTGATAGGATGGCATCCAGCTGAGAATTAAAAAATTCTTTAATGTCTTCATCGGCATCCAGTGTCAGTGCATAAGTACTTAAAATAGTAGTCTGTTGGTTTGGGGGCAAGGTTTATTTGAAGGGTTGAAAGTCGCTCATTAATGCCGGTAGGGACTTCTGACAAGAGCTTCACAAGAACGTTTTTGATAGCAAAGCCTACTCCATGTATTCAACGTTCCTGTTCAGATAGACCTTTCTAGAAGAATGTGTAGCCTCCTTTTTCCTCCTTCCTACTAGCCAGAGTAGGAAGCGCCAGGCTTGTTGTTGTTCAGTCGTTCAGTCGTGTCCGACTCTTCGTGACCCCATGGACCAGAGCACGCCAGGCACGCCTATCCTTCACTGCCTCCCGCAGTTTGGCCAAACTCATGCCAGTCGCTTCGAGAACACTGTCCAACCATCTCATCCTCTGTCGTCCCCTTCTCCTTGTGCCCTCCATCTTTCCCAACATCAGGGTCTTTTCCAGGGAGTCTTCTCTTCTCATGAGGTGGCCAAAGTACTGGAGCCTCAACTTCAGGATCTGTCCTTCTAGTGAGCACTCAGGGCTGATTTCTTTAAGAATGGATAGGTTTGATCTTCTTGCAGTCCGTGGGACTCTCAAGAGTCTCCTCCAGCACCATAATTCGAAAGCATCAATTCTTCGGCGATCAGCCTTCTTGATGGTCCAGCTCTCACTTCCGTACATTACTACTGGGAAAACCATAGCTTTAACTATACGGACCTTTGTCGGCAGAGTGATGTCTTTGCTTTTTAAGATGCTGTCTAGGTTTGTCATTGCTTTTCTCCCAAGAAGCAGGCGTCTTCTAATTTCGTGACTGCTGTCACCATCTGCAGTGATCATGGAACCCAAGAAAGTGAAATCTCTCTTTTTTTGCAGTCACGAAATTTGAAGACGCCTGCTTCTTGGGAGAAAAGCAATGACAAACCTAGACAGCATCTTAAAAAGCGCCAGGCTAGACAGTCCCATTGACCCAGCCCTGCAGAAGGCATCCTCACGTTGCAACCCGGCTGACCACCACAGACTGCTACGTGTGCATTTCTGAAACTTACCTAAATGAACGAAGCCATTGCTCTCTCTCTCTCTCTCTCACACACACACACACACACACAAAACCCTGACAGAAAATCCTTGACCATCTGTTTGGTTTTATTATTATTATTATTATTTCTCCAGGCTGAGAAAGCAATCATGGCCAATCCTCCAGCGAACTATGGAAGTCAGGTTTCATTTCTCACTTTTCGGCAGCAATAAACTCTCCAGCACAAAGTAGGCCAAGGATCCTAAAATCTGGATACTCCCCTGCTCCTATGGGGCCTTGATGCTAGGCTGCTGCCAGACAGACTATATTTTCCAGTCCAAAAACATTATGGGTGGGTTCCAAAGCCATCCACAGTGTTGCACACACGCACCAGGGCTTGACTGATCCCCCCCCCCTTCTGTAGCAAGTTCTCTCCCCACACCGCCTGCTGCTCCTGAAGACTGTGGGATTCTCCGGAGCGGGAATAAATGTGGCACAAAGAGCCGCGGCCAGGGAGCAAAACCAACGAACTGCCACCACCCCAAGCAGATGTGCACACAGGAGTCTGTTTGGGTCTTGCACAATTCATTTTATGACCATTTAAGGAAAGCCACAAAATGAGGCTTGACATTTTAAAGGCTTGCATTGGGTCCTTCCGTTTACAAGGGGCCGACCTCGTTACCTTACTGCCTTTCATAGAATCATAGAATCATAGAGTTGGAAGAGACCACAAGGGCCATCCAGTCCAACCCCCTGCCAAGCAGGAAACACCATCAAAGCATTCCTGACAGATGGCTGTCAAGCCTCTGCTTAAAGACCTCCAAAGTAGGCAGCAAATTCCACTGTCGAACAGCTCTCACTGTCAGGAAGTTCTTCCTAATGCTTAGGTGGAATCTTCTTTCTTGTAGTTTGAATCCATTGCTCTGTGTCCGCTTCTCTGGAGCAGCAGAAAACAACCTTTCTCCCTCCTCTATATGACATCCTTTTATATATTTGAACACGGCTATCATATCACCCCTTAACCTTCTCTTCTCCAGGCTAAACATACCCAGCTCCCTAAGCCATTCCTCATAAGGCATCGTTTCCAGGCCTTTGACCATTTTGGTTGCCCTCCTCTGGACACGTTCCAGCTTGTCAGTATCCTTCTTGAACTGTGGTGCCCAGAACTGGACACAGTACTCCAGGTGAGGTCTGACCAGAGCAGAATACAGTGGTACTATTACTTCCCTTGATCTAGATGCTATACTCCTATTTCAAAGGTGATAAGGAACGATTTGGCTAAGACTGGGGGAGATGGAAGCTTGTGAATTTTGTTATGGGTCCCCTTTCCACTCGTGATTCCCAGACGATTGTCATGACAGAAATGTTGGCAAGGCCCTCACCACATCGTTGGTTGTGACGCAGTTATGTATGCAGGTGGCCTACAGGAGTATCCTTTCACCTGCTGAAAGCCCATGTGACTTGGTCAGGAAGTCAGCTGACCTTAAGCACAGTCTCCAACTGTGCCAAGAATGCCAGGACCGTCATGAAAACCCTTAAGCTGTCACACAGAATCCCCAATTCCCATCTTTGTTAAAGACACACTAACTGGAAATGGCTTCCTGTTGGGGGAAGTGGGGCAAAGCGAAGAAGAAGAAGAAGAGTTTGGATTTGATATCCCGCTTTATCACTACCTGAAGGAGTCTCAAAGTGGCTAACGTTCTCCTTCTCCCTTCCTCCCCCACAACAAACACTCTGTGAGGTGAGTGGGGCTGAGAGACTTCAGAGAAGTGTGACTAGCCCAAGGTCACCCAGCAGCTGCATGTGGAGGAGTGGAGACACGAACCCAGTTCCCCAGATTACGAGTCTACCACTCTTAACCACTACACCACACTGGGGCTGAGGCTGAATGTCCCTTTGCTGTCAAATGTGCAGATAAAAGTTTGTGTGTGTGTGTGTGTGTGTGTGTGAGAGAGAGAGAGAGAGAGAGAGAGAGAGAGAGAGATAGAACTCAACTAAGCCATATTAATGCTACACCAGAGTTTCAATCCAATAGGTGGGAACCAATACATTGACTTCGAAGTTTGACATTTTCTGACTGCTGTCAGGTGATTTTTAGAATTGGTGTTGTTGTTGTTGTTGTTTAAACCATGTTGTAAGCACCCACCTTGTGCTACAGGAGAGCCGGGGATGAAACGTTTTAAATTCAAAAAGCAAATGTAGGTGGGGTCAGCCCAATAAACCTTCATAGAACAACTCTCTGTATAAAGTCCCTGTCCCCCCCTCACAAAAATCTGGCCCATCACTTACCTAGTTTGCTGGTGCCTTGCTCTCTTTGGTGAATTGAACTCACCAGAGACAATAGGCTCGCTTTTTCTTGGGGTATGTTCCATGAAATTTCCAAAGTATTTGCTTTTCCATATTGAAGAACTGCCACCTGAGTTGTAGTTCGACCTGGGGGAGGGGGCGGGGACAACATAAAAATTACTGGAGGAAAAGGCATCAAGAAATTAAAGTGGTGGGACATGTTGTTGTTGTTGTTCAGTCGTTCAGTCATGTCCGACTCTTTGTAAACCCATGGACCAGAGCATGCCAGGCACGCCTATCCTTCACTGCCTCTCGCAGTTTGGCCAAACTCATGTTAGTAGCTTCGAGCACACTATCCAACCATCTCATCCTCTGTCGTCCCCTTCTCCATGTGCCCTCCATCTTTCCCAACATCAGGGTCTTTTCTAGGGTCTTTCACTAGGGTCTTTTCTAGGGAGTCTTCTCTTCTCATCAGGTGGCCAAAGTACTGGAGCCTCAACTTCAGGATCTGTCCTTCTAGTGAGCACTCAGGGCTGATTTCTTTGAGAATGGATAAGTTTGATCTTCTTGCAGTCCATGGGACTCTCAAGAGTCTCCTCCGGCACCATGATGGGGTGGGACATATGTAGTCTGATTTTTAATAGTTTGCACCCACGAGACAGTTAAATAGTTTGGGTAGCTAGAAATGAGAGGACACTTGGATCTGTGCTATATTCATTTATAATACTTGATATCTGCCACCTAGTTCCCAGATTAATTTAGATCTGCCATTCAGAACAGAGTTTTTTTGGGTAACCGGTTTGCTCTGTACAGCTTATATTGGCTGAAGTTGTCAATGCATCTGCCCTGCCAGAAAAGCAATTACCTGAGTGACAGGCTCAGTCTACACATGAAATGAGGCAGTGCAGTCCTAAGGTGGCAGAATTAAAAGTAGCACTTCAGGATGCAGGTGGAGAAATTATTTCTGAATGTTCCCTTGCATGGAACAAATCAGCACAGGAGAGGACAAAGGGGGCTAGAACCTTTGTCTTTGTGTTCCTTTTTACTAAAACATGTTAGTTTTCCCCGTATGTCAAATATTGGTTTTCGATTTTTATTATCAAAGCAGAGTGGTTTTAGCAACATCTAATGCAAACAGACCAAATTCCAACAATTGATGTTGCTCGTGAATTCTGAGTTGCTTAGCAGGGAAGCAAGAACTTGTTGGTCTGCCACTAAGTGCCTGTCCTCTTTAACAAGGTGAGAGGAAAAAAAATAGTAGAAAGCTGTATACTCTTTGTGCAAGAAGAGATGCTGTGTCTGGTTGGGTGGATTCGGGTTTCTGAGCTAGGCCAACATCTGACTTGAATCAATCTACCATTGCATGTGCCAAACAAACAGAAAATCTGGTGCAGCTTGCTGTGGTGATTGCCATAATCTGAGGCATTTATGCCAAGTCAAACTGTTCTGGTTATTTATTTTACAAGGGTGGAGTCCAACTGGTGCTTTTGCGCTCATGGAAGAACTTTTCATCCAGCTGAACTTCTCATCCCCTTCCCTCTCATTGCACCTGTCTTAATGTCCCCGATAATCATCTCAAAATAACTTGGGAAACCTCCTGAGCAGTGTGGAAGACGCCACTGGGGTGGAGGTTGAAGGGGGAGAACTTTGTTAACGGATAATCATTTGTAAGCTTCTTTACATAATATTTCGTGCTTCAGCTAATATTATTTGAATTCCAATTAACATTAAATTGCTTGCATGCTTGGTGTGAAAACAACCAAGAATGTCACAGGAAGTTTAAATGCGTTCCTTTTTTTAAAATTGTGTTTTAACATTTGTGACCAACTTCAGGAATTCATCTGTGACTTGGATAATTGTTTTCTGTAAAAATATGAATATTTTTAAAAAAATCCCCTGCAATGTACATAACATTTCCTGGGCAAGTGTCAAGCCTATGGTAATTTTTATTGGAAACCTTGGGGGAGGGGTATGTTTTATATTACACTTTATCATGCATTCACAAGTCAGCATCAAGTCTATGTCGGAAGTTGCAATGCCCATGGGAATTTACACGTAGCTGTGGCAACACGCGAATAATTTGTTTTCAACCCAACATTTTATCACCATTTGCAGGGAACACAAATGCCCCAGAATGAGCACTCACACTTTACGTTGTGGGTGCCCTTTGTGGGATCGCGTGCGGTGCTACAGTTCCCAGGGAACTTACTGGCAAACAGCGACTGGCCTGCCTCTCAGTGTTAATTTTTGGAAGTTCACGCCCGGCCTCAGTAATCAAGTTTCTTGCTGGGAGGTGGGGCCAGCCCCATTTATAAATAGGGGGTGGAGCCGAAAATAGCCAGGCAGTCGGCTCTGGAGTTCACCCTCCTTCCCTTCCCTTTGTTTAATGTTTCTTGTTTGCAGGTTAACATTTTCTTCCTGTTTAGCGGGCGCTGCTACGGTCTTTGACAGGTTGATGTTGAAGGACCGGGAAGAAATTTCCCTGCATTGGCAGGTTTTGTCTTTCCCGTAGCAATTCGGCACAACTTTGGCGGTTATGGCCTTGGGTGGAACCCTTTAGTCATTTCTTCCCTATATGGGTGGGGGGCTGAAATGGTGGCTCACCCCCCTGCAGCAGCGATTCCAGGGTCCCCCTCTTAAAGGGGTTATATATATGGATGTCACTGGCCAGACACAGAAAGGTCGTCAGTGAACTACCCTGCGTGTAGGGATATGGGCTGGGCTGTCTGCTACACTTACATCTCGCAGAGCACCCCCCATATCCCATTTACCCTGATGAGCCCCAGTTCCCCCCAGCTGGGGAGGCTGGGATGGTTACACGCCCAAGCCCCAAGCCAAGGTCTTCCTATATTCAGAAGTTTAATAAAGTTGTGGCCTAATTTTAATTCCATATAACGTTGTCAGAGTCTTTATTCCTTCCTTGTCATCCCTGGGGGCTGGGGCTGCCGTGCCTGGTCGCGCAAATCTCAGTTTTTAAGAAGATGATTTCATACTAATCGGTCTACAATTCTACAGCATCATCTGCAGAACAAAATCTATTTCCAATTTCCCAGTATCAAGCTTAATAATGAAGTTGCAAACACACCCCAGTATTTCTGTCTTTGCAGTTTCTTTCAGGATAATCACATTTCTCAGAGGGACAAAGAAAATTATTATTACATGTCTGAGGTGCTTACTTTTAATTATGTTAAAAATTCATTTACGCTTTGCCTTCAACCTTTGATAGGGTTGTGCTGTTTCCTTAAGGCAAAGCAGGAGACCTCAGCTCCCAGGGATGAATTTTGGTGCCTCCAGATCAGGGGTGCGGAAATTCTGGCACTTTGGCTACCTTTGCTGCATAAGTTCGATTGTTTGTTTTTTTAAACACACATCCCTGCTTACGTCTACGACAAATCAAGATTCTTTGCAGAAAGAGTTTTTGGCGCACCACTTCAGAAGTCCCCTCATGGATACAACAAACGTGGACCCCAAACTTCTAAAACGATTTGAGTAAATATATGTTACTCACCAACATTGCTGTGCTCAATAAACGCTTTCACAAATTGTTTCATTTCCTCAAACTGTGGTTTGCTAACCTTCGAGCTCCCATCCAGAAGGAATATGACATCCATTGGTTTGCTGCAGGTTTCTAAAGATTATTTAAAATAAAATAAAAATCTTGGAATTCTATTTGAAAATTTATACTAAGCAACTGTTGATAGAAAGCAACTGCATGTTTTCAGAGAGAGAACACAATAGATAAAGTTACAGGTAGTCAAAACAAAATAAAAAATAAAAAATTCCTTCCAGTAGCACCTTAGAGACCAACTAAGTTTGTTCTTGGTATGAGTATCTGAGGAAGTGTGCATGCACACGAAAGCTCATACCAAGAACAAACTTAGTTGGTCTCTAACGTGCTACTGGAAGGATTTTTCTTATTTTTTATTTTGTTTTGACAATAGATAAAAACATTCTTGAGGGAAAATGCAGAGCAATACCTTCAATACATTCCCTGTCAGTTCGTCTGGTGCAGAATTCCTGCATGCCTCTCACAGAAACACTCTGAACTACAGAATAGCTCTAGCAACCATACCATGGTCAGATTTGGGGCCCTGATTTCACCTCATGTCAAAAAAAAAACATTACCCAAACCATTTTCCCATGTAGGAAAATTGCAGGGAGAGTATAGAACCAAACAGTGAAAATGTTCCAGAACGCCTGCAAATGCCGTCTTGGCAGTCAAGATAACCCTGGGATTAACTGTCATTTGGTGCAAGAATGAGCTCGCCTGTTTTGAATCTTTGAGGCCTTAGTTTTGGTTCGGCTGGTCAGGAGAGGGGAGGCTTCTCACACCGGCTGCCTGTCAAGCTTCCACCTTTATCCAAGTCAGGCATAGGCAACCTCGGCCCTCCAGATGTTTTGGTACTACAACTCCCATGATCCCTAGCTAACAGGACCAGTGGTCAGGGATGATGGGAATTGTAGTCCCAAAACATATGGAGGCCTGAACATATTAGCACCTCACGGACAAGTCATGACAACTGCTTGGTTGTATCCATCTCATTTGTAGCCATGCTCACACAGGTAAGCACTAGAACTGGCCATTCGGGCATTTTTGACCCCTTTCGTTGGTATCCCTGCACCAAACCACTCACTCAAGCTCTCCTTTGGGCTTGTAGATCAGGACAAGGGAGAGATTAATCTTTACAAAAACCAGCCACAACCAACAGCTTGAGGGGTTAGGGTGGGAATGGTATGGCAGTATCTGTGCTATCCTACCACCCTGAACTCTCCATGGCCTGCTCAAACGTGTTAGAGAAGGTGCAATCTATTGGCTCCAGAGTTTAGCAGGGGGGGGGGGGAAATGTGTTAGATTTTTAAGAGGTTGCTCTCAAGGTTCAAAACAAAACCCCAAGTTAAGGAAACAGGCATTACCTTCCCTTGAGCAGCATGTTTTTAATATCAAGTCAGGTCCTTCTTGGATGAGCCTGTCATAATCCTCTAAGATTATGGGAGCCTGAGGCTGGCTTAACTCTCTGAGTTCCTGGATGTTAGCGTTCGGGCTTATACCAATGGGAATGAGGTTGACATCAGTGGGTAGGCGAGTGATGGTATCTGTGGCAGGGTTCGCAGTCACCATGTAAACCAAGTGTGGGGCTTGCCTTCTTCCCCTCCTGCTTGTGGCTATAGTTTGTTCAGAGACAAAGTTGAGAGCCTTTCCGGTGTTGGTGGCGTTCCCTCCACGGAACTTCATCTCCCTCACCTTCTTAATCAGGTCGGTTTTTGACTGTCTGTCCCTGAAGGAATATTCCACCGTGATTGTGAACGAGTACTGAATGATTGTGATACGGACGGTTTCTTCCCCGATATCCATTTCTTGGATTGTGCGGGCGATGAACTCTTTGACCAAATTGAAATTCTGCTCACCAACTCTGTCAGACGCCTCGAGTAAAAAAACAATGTCAACGGCCTTATGAACAGAAACGAAAAATGTTGTTGGGGCTGCTCTGCTTAACCCCCAGCCACGTCCAGGGACTGCGGTGACACTGGGGAGGGTTGCAATAGGGGGCTGTGTGGTAAACAACAAGGCACTTACTTCAGGCACAAGGCCACAGAAGTAATCAATTATTTCATCCCTACGTTCCCTTAGTTCAACCACACTGTTCATAATGAAGGCTTTATTCTCAGGCGACTGCCTTTCAATTAATTGAATTTGGTCAAGGCTGATATGAGGTCCAAGTCCGACTGGTATTACGGTGATTTTCTTCTTTTTCAAAAGCGGGAAAATGGTTTGGATTTTCTTCGGGTCCTTGCTAGCTGTAAGTAAGACAGCAATTCTGGCAGCGTTTGTCCGTGGAGCCTTCCCAAACACGTGGAATACAACATACTTAAGTACTTCAGTTGCAGAGGCAACATCTCCACCAGTGTATTTTATATTCTGAACAATCCTCCTCATTTGAGATGGCTTTTTAATATCTTTGAGGCCAAGGTAAATGTGTGAGCCAGTTCGGTATTCTAGGATCGCCAGGCGGATTCTTTTCTGGGAGATGTGGAGTTTTTCCATCATGCCAATTATGAAAGCTTTCAGCTGTTCAAAATCACTCTCAGAAAGCTTATTGGAGCCATCAATTAAGAAAGCAAGGTCCATCATTTTACTGCAAGAGTATTCATATGTTATCTGATCTTCTGGAGCAATAGTTGTGGTCATTAGAATTTCACCTGTCTCCTTTGGGTCACATCTATGACATGTCAAGTTTCGTCCTTCACAATGGCTGGAATCAACAAGATAAACCATTAGAAACAATAACAGTATTTCTCCACAAAACTTTTGCAACTAAGGATTGCCTCAAAACAACCAGGCAGAGAACACACTGTACAGGTGAAACTTGAAAAATTTGAATATCGTGGAAAGGTTTATTTCTTTCAGTAATTCAACTTAAAAGGTGAAACTAATATATGAGATAGACTCATGACATGCAAAGCGAGATATGTCAAGCCTTTGTTTGTTATAATTGTGATGATTATGGCGTACAGCTGATGAGAACCCCAAATTAACAAATTCAACTTTGGGGTTTTCATCAGCTGTGTGCCATAATCATCACAATTATAACAAGCATTATAACAAGCAAAGGCTTGACATATCTCGCTTTGCATGTCATGAGTCTATCTCATATATTGAACTCCAGTAGCTAATGAAAACAATTGCTTACATAAATGGACTTTTCCACGATATTCTAATTTTTCGAGTTTCACCAGTACAGTTCCACTATTCTACGATTCCAGAACCTAGCCAGGGTAACATTCAAGAATTCTGCATGGTTGTTTAATGTTATCTCAATGCTTAAGTTTTGGTTCAGCTGCTCCATTTCTCCACCAAAATATAAGCACAAATACTGATATGAAGGGGGGTGGGAATGCGTCTTCTTAATTCTGATGCAACCAGGACAATGCAATACAATACAATACAATCAAGAGAATTAAGCATCCCTGAAACACTTTTTCTACCAGGAGATGTGGTTACGGTGTGGTCAGGGATGCCACAGCATATAAAGTCTCCTTCTTGAGGCTTCCAGTTGCTGGAAGCAACACAGGTCTCTTTGCCCCTGATTCTAGTTCCCTCGCTGTGCTGCACCTTGCCTGAATTTCCCGTGATGTTCACCTCACACTACCTTGCCTTCTGTATCACGTCAAACCTAGACTGATTCTCCATTCATGATCTTAGTTCCTATACTGGGCTGCTCTGTACTCGTGTCCTAGTTGGTAGTGTTTTGGTAAATCCGGTCCTCCCTCAAAGAGGGCACGTGTTGCGGTGCGACCTGGCCAACCAGACCCGGTGTTGTGGGTGGGGAAGGTTGTATAGCCACAACTCCCTATTGGTAGGTCCCTCAATGCTGGGTTTAATCTGGCCAATGGGATGCTAGCCAAATGGATCGAGGGACCTACATAAGCCCATGCATGTGTCACCGAGCTTCCTCTTTGGGCCAGTGCATCAGAACACCCGCCCACCTCTCCCTATATTTAGGGCTTGTGCTTGACCTTGCTATGCCGTCGTGTGTCGTCTGTCGTTGGGACAGGGGCACGGCAGGAATTTTCCCCACTTGGCTGATTGCCTGTTGCCATTTGGGTTTCGCCTGCCACATAGCAAATCATCACAACTTGTAAGGTTGTGGATAGGCTCTGGTTCAGGTGATAGGGGTGGCGGAACGGTCTGGCCACTCCTATGCGAAGGGTATTCCACTAAAGGAATCCAGGGACTCACTGGTTTGGCAAACCATGAAAGGGGCCATGCCCGTGCCCAAGTCCGGGGGACATCAGGGTGTCTGACCGGCCACTCCTGCCATCAGCTGTCCCTGGTGTTCATCCTTGGCTGTCCTATGATGGAGCTCTGGGACAGCGCTGCCTGCAAGGGTGCAGGGAGCTAGTCGAATCAGAGCCTATGCAACCACTCACTTGATTGTAATCAATAAAGTTGTGGCCTAAATTTATGCCAAAACCACACCAAATATCTGAGTCATGTGTGAATTTATTTCTAGGGTCTGGTTAAAAGGTCTAAACATGCAAGAGGCTTTTACCGGCAGGGCCCCTACACCCCAACCCCTGAGGACACCCACCGGAGTGTGACGCTTTTGCCTTCCTCTCCTTCTGCCTTTGTCTTGCCCCATCCTAGAATCATAGAGTTGGAAGAGACCACAAGGGCCATCCAGTCCAACCCCCTGCCAAGCAGGAAACACCATCAAAGCATTCCTGACAGATGGCTGTCAAGCCTCTGCTTAAAGACCTCCAAAGAAGGAGACTCCACCACACTCCTTGGCAGCAAATCCCACTGTCGAACAGCTCTCACTGTCAGGAAGTTCTTCCTAATGACAAGGACTGAGCTGAGGCTTCGGAACAATAGCAGCACATAATCCACTGACATCATTGGAGATGACGTAATGCTGTTGTGGCTAAGAATTATTGGAATGAGTACACTGATTTACAGAACTATTGCAATTTATTATTTTAATCCTGGTGCAAATATTTGGTGCATGACATTCTACAAGCTTCCAATTTTCTTTGGATGTTTGCTATAAAAATGGTTTCCTATTGTTTGCACAGGTGGCGCTGGCATCTAAATTAGGTGACAGCTACGTGCAGCGATGTATCCCTGGTGAGGCAAACGTACATAACATTCCAAAACTGCTTGGAGGAAGAAGTCACAGTGTGTTGCCATGTACGTTAAATCATTAGCAGGCACTGGGGAAACTGTGGTATAGGATTCTAGGCGAGCAATTTCTCCCAAACGATGTAGTGTTTTAAATGATCCAATTTTTACAGCGCTGATAACCAAGGCCTGCATTTCCTCCCTGAATTCAAAGGGCAATCATCATTCAGAAAAGGAGCTATAGGCATGGATCCCCGTTCAAATCAACCCCCGGATATGTAACGTAAACGCTATATAAGGAAAGATTCTGCAATCCAGAACCTGGTTTTTACTTGCAGGGTGTCCTTCCTCCAAAACAGAAAACTTTTCCGGAGTCTTGACTAAATACTTGTGCCTTCATGCAAAATCAATGCTGAAATTCACTGCTTTGGGTTACTGCATGCATACACTCATGCTCCCCATGCTCACCCTGTGCGCCCCCCCCCCCCCGCTCAGAAAAAGGCTTTACCAGGATCGGCAGAGCTCCGCATCTTCCACATTCAACACGATCCTCTTCCCATGGGGAACTCGGAGATTGTCTAATTCACACACCGGGCATTCTTCAAGATCGACACAAGACTCTGACAGCTCGTCAAGTATTTTCCCTGTTTCACAACAATTTTAGAAGTTGGGCTTTTAAAAGAAACAGTCAGCAAAAAATCGTTTCCGAGCACAATTCAAAGTGTTGGTGCTGACCTTTAAAGCCCTAAACGGCCTCGGTCCTGTATACCTGAAGGAGCGTCTCCAGACCCATCATTCAGCCCGGACACTGAGGTCCAGTGCCAAGGGCCTTCTGGCGGTTCCCTCGCTGCGAGAAGCCAAGGTACAGGGAACCAGGCAGAGGGCCTCCTCGGTAGTGGCACCCACCCTGTGGAACGCCCTCCCACCAGATGTGAAAGAGAAAAACAACTACCAGACTTTTAGGAGACATCTGAAGGCAGCCCTGTTTAGGGAAGCTTTTAATGTTTGATAGATTATTGTATTTTAATATTTTGTTGGAAGCCGCCCAGAGTGGCTGGGGCAACCCAGCTAGATGGGCGGGGTATAAATAAAAAATTATTATTATTATTATTATTATTATTATTATTATTATTATTATTATTATTTCTACGCTTGCACTTCCCAAGCACCAATGATAAGGATGGGAGGGTGGGATGGGACATCCGCTTTCTGAAGGAATCAAGTTACCCACAAGTGGTCCAGTTGCACAACTCAGCCAGTCTCATCTCTACCTACTCTGGGGACCATAGAAGCCAACTCATAGGGGCCAAGGTCCCTTTGCCTCCACCAATAAAATATTTGAGCCCCCCCCCCCCGTTAACATGCATTGCCATTCACATGGTGAGTGAGTGAGTGAGTGTGTGTGTGTGCAGCGTTTTGTGACTGATTATGTGGGGTGGGGCTTACCTGCCCCCACCAAATATTATTCAAGTTGGCACCCCTGCTGTGGATGCCAGTAAGGAAGGAAGTCAAGATCATCTGCGTGACTCCTCCTGCTGATGAGAGGGGCAATCCCAAATAATCTCCAAACCAATCCCTTCCGTTCCCTACCAGAGATTAATAGCAAAATTTATTTTCACTTTTGATCGCAGAAGCTAAGCTAGTACAGTGGTACCTCGACTTACGAATTTAATCCATTCCGAATGCACATTCGTAGGTCAAAAAATTCGTATGTCGAGGGAAAAAAAACAATTTCCCCATAGGAATGCATTGGAAACGAAAAATTCGGAAAAATTCGTAAGTCGAGTAAACCCCATCTAAAACCACCAACGGATGTCCTTCGGTTGTCTAAAAATTCCTAGGCGTGCGGGCACTTTTTTCATTCGTAAGTCGAAAAATTCGTATGCCGAGTAATTTGTAAGTCGAGGTACCACTGTACGTCCATGTGGCGGAATAATGCCTGCTGATGATTCAGGTTCATCATGGGCTAACCTATCACTCCCATTTTAGGTAGGTGTTCCCTGGGAGGCGGAGCTAGTTGGCATTCTAAAAGGAGGGGGAACAACCGTTGAAAGGCAGTTGGGGGTTTGGCAGTTGGGGGTGGAGGATTAGAGAGAGAAAATGCGAGGTTAGGCTTTGGGGAATGGGAGGAAAGGTCATTACCATTGCTAAAGGGATGCAGGAAATATTATAACAAAGCTGAATTACATGAGAAGATTTGTACCAGTGATAACCCGAGACATCCATGTTTTCAAGTTACCTAATAAAGTTAAATGTGCTTAAACGTTGGTTGACTCTGGCAGTGTATCAGTACCTTAAGAGGTGTGACTAAGAGGAGAGAACAAAGCTTTCCTGTGGAAGAGGAAACTGTTTGCTTATTCTCCTGTCATACAGAGGGCTGGACAGTGAAGCCAAGTGTGCCACTTATTTGCCTAAAGGGGAGGCAAACTGCAGTAGTTGGGAACCCTGGTAGGGAGGATCCCATAGGTGGCAAAAGGGTTTTCAACCGTAGAGCCCTGAAGTACCCCAGAGACAACTCCCATATGAACACTGAAGGATTCATCCTATTTGTCAGTGAAATTTAGGGAGAGTCACTGTTGGGGGAAGTATTGAAGGGGAGGGAATAGGACCCCTCACAGTCCACACCCAAAGGACCATACTTGCCTGTTGGACAATGCACATGACATCCTTCGACACACTTCACAGGGCAGACCACTGGATCCAAGTGCTGGCATGTCTTTGGACAGGCAGGGCCACAGCTGTTGTATCGCCACTCACACAGGTACCCTCCTCCTCCTCCTCCTCCTTCCTTGTTCATGTCTTCGCAACTTTGTGCTACCAAATATGAAGAAAAAACAACAAGAACAACTGGATGCTTGTGCCATGAAGCAACAACAAAGCTTCATATCTTACAGTGCTTCTGAGTATTCGGTGTGCTTTGCACGATCCCGTTTATAACAAGCCTGCAGTGTGTCAGCACCGGTTATGACCATATCGCAGATGGAGGTTATGAGTTCATGGAAGAAGTGAGATTCAAACTGGAAACTTCACTTCACACTGCTATAGATTCCATCTAGGGATGGACTCAGTGACCTTGTTCTGGTTTGTTTCTATGCCACGGGTTCAGCCTAACTATATATATATATATATTTAGGAAATTCGAAAAAAATCCACACAAATTCAGTACTTAAAAAAACAAAACCAGAAAGTGGACAAAGGGCTGTCTTTCATGCTTTCACTTTCTTTTTACACATATTACTATTTAGTTGAATGCAAAAATTTCAGCGAGTTCCATCCCTAATCATGCCCTAGGTGTGCTGTGCCACTCTGATATATGCATGAGATCTCAGCACAAACCAAAACATCGCAGTTGCCTCAATTCTGCAGAACACGGGTGGCCATTTCTTTGTTTTTGTTTTTTGATAGATTTCCCATTAACAGCAATGAACAGAGACTTGGATTAAATGAAACCCCTCTCTCCTTTGCCAATGGAAGCGCTGCATATTGAGGTCACATCCAGGGCCGTCTTAGAGGGATCGGCCGCCGTGGCGTGGCGATCCCTCGGCGCCCCCGGCATGCCACCTCTCCGCCCACCTCCCTCCCGCGCTGGCCGCCCCTCGGGAGGGGAGGTGGGCGAGCGGGGATGAGGGGCGTGGCGCTGGAGCGGTGCGGGGCTTCGTGTGCCCTTTCCAGCACTCCAGCTGGGGCTCCGGAGGGCGGCGGGCTTGCAGCCCGCCCGCCCATGGGAGCGGGGGCGGGCTGGGGAGGGGGTGCCCGGTATGCCGGCGGGCTCGCGGGGGCGCCTCTGGGGGGCCTGGTGCCCTGGCGCGCCACGCCACCCAGTCCCTATGATGAGACGGCCCTGGTCACATCCACACTGCAGAGTTTAACAGTCCTGGCTTCCCCCAAGGAATCCTGTGTGGTGTGTTTGCCACAGAGCACCCCTAACACTTCAGTTCCCATGATTCTTTATCCCATGACAGTTAGTATGATAGTGCTTTTAATGTGCACATCGCTCATGCCGTGATGATCGATTCCACCACCCCCTTCAACTCTCCAGCACTTACGGCATAGATTAGGAGACCTCCAGTGGACCACAACCCCTTTCTGTGCGCAGGCATGGGCGTAGGCAGCTAGGACGTCACAGAAGCAAGCACAATCCCCAATGGATTCACAAGCACAGGTGTCATACAGGCAGATATCCACATATGGCTCAGGGTCCACCTACAAAGAAAGTCATATGGGTTAAATGTGCTAGTAGCTTTCCATTGTATTGAATAACCAGGGATTGTTCTCTCTCTCTCTCTCTCTCTCACACACACACACACACAAAGAGAGAGAGAGAGAGAGAGCTTCTTTCCAATTCAGACTCTAAACTTGTCTGTGTAATAGGATTTAATTCAAGTTAATAATGAAAGAATAGAGCTATAAAGGGTTCTGGTCCAGATCTTCAGTTGCCTTGGAACAGGAAGCTTATTCAGGATTCCCAAAGTGGAAGGGCACTTTCTTGAGGAGAGTGACAGGAGCAGGAAGGAAAACGACAGAAACCTGTGTGCTTTATTGCAGCATAGGAGAGGAGGTTTCTATACAGTGGGGAAGAGAAGATGTGTCTTTTCCCTCCCCCTCCCAACCCACTGCTATACGTGTGTGTGTGTGTGTGTATCCTTCCCCTTATACTGAGGGAAGGACCCCTTTTTCTTGTTTATGTTGCTTGTTTCATGAAACCCTCAAAACCTCAGCCACTTTGGAAGCCAGAGCTGGTATGTGGTCTTTCCATGCAGCGGTGAAGGAAGCCGCTTGGCCACCCAGAGCGGCAAACCCAGGGGCACCCGGGGGCGGGGTGTCACTCCGCAGCACGCATGCGCAGCGTCGCTACATACGACGCATGCGGCGCTATGTACGACGCATGCGGCGCTACTTAGCGATGCTGTGCATGCGCACTGCGGAGTGGTGGTGCTGGCAAACCGCGAGCAAGCCTGCTCGGCACGTGTTTTGCTGCTTACAGCTGTGGGCGGAGGCGAGGGGTGGGCCAGGGAGGGGCGTCAGTGGCCCACCCCTCGCCTCCGCCCCAGCTGGAAAAAGGAAAGCACGCGCCAAGCAGGTTTGCAAGCAAGCCATTGGCATGTGCTTTTTACCAAGCGGCGGGGCTCGGCTTGGGCATCATGGGGGGGGTGTGTGTGCCGAGTGTCACCCCCTCCAGGGTGGCACCCAGGGTGAAGCGCCCCCAATGCACCCTCTTGCTCTGCCCCTGTTTCCCTGTCAAGCTTCCTTGCGGAGTGGAGGGTCTCAGTGGGGGCTGTGGAGGGCTTTTGTCAGCTGTACAGAAGGGTGCAGCCTTTGTTTGCCTAGAACCAGGTGCCACCTTTTCAGGTGGCAGCAGACCCACCCTGCCCGATGGGATGCACACCGGCAATCTCAGCATTCCCAAAAGCAGAGGGAGAGTTGAGTTGAGTAGGCATGCTAAGCCTCCTCTTAAAGCTGGCAGGAGGGGCGGGAAAACTTGTTGGGACATCTCTGTCACTTCTTGCCCTGCTGCTGAATTCCCAAAGCATGACTTCTGAGCACTGAGCACCATTGCTTGCCTGACAGGATACCTCTTCCTTTCTTACAAGCAAGAGCCTCTGTCTCTCTCTGTGTTGGGTGGGAGCCTGAACAGCCATTCCCCGTTATCATGATGGCCAAACTCAACCACATACAGGCCATAATTTGGTATCAAAAATGATGGTCCAATAAGTCAAGACTGGTTATCTTATCTGATAACCCTTGGCAGCAACTCGTTCTTCTTTGAGGAATTCTTCTTATTTGCTTGTTCTTTGCAACAATATGTTTCTTATATTTCTTCATAAAATATTGGAAACTCACCTTTCCATAAGTTCAAGGCAGCTTTAACCACCTCAAAATTAAAACAAAGCAAACGGAGTAAACTGGGTGGCCTCCACCTTAATTTCTATGATTATTTGTCCAAACTCCATTTTCTGAGTGTTCCTGGGTCTGATAACGGGAAGTGAGCTAGACTGGGAGGAAAGTGCCTTGGACAATGGAGGGAAGAAAGGAGAATTCAACTCTCCTCTCCTACATCCACAAAAAACCCACCCTCCTCTTCATCTGCAAATGCAGCAGAACACCACTAAGCATACCATGTTGTCATGGGCGCCATGTCTAGTTTAGCCCTTAGATCCCACAGGCAATAGGATGAAGGATTACGAAGAAAAATGTTGCTGCTGCTAAGTATTTGTCTAGGTAATGAAGCCAGCAAAAGAGAGAGTGAGAACTGGATAACAGGCTTCTTACCAATTTTTTACACTCTTTGAAGGTATTGCTGTTCAGGACATTGCAGGATGTTTCCACCATCACTTGCTTCACCACATTGCCATTGCACAATGAAGATGCCAAGCTCTGTCCCTGAGAAAGCTTAACAAAGGGAAGCGATATTGACACGTTGTTATTACTATAACATATGTGACTACTTAACATTCACCTGCTTATTTATTTAGCCTATATGTAGCAACAGCGGTGATAATCCAATCTAGGAAGTCACCACTGGATCCCAATAAACAGACAGGAACAGATCTGAATATCTGACATTTCATTTCTTAATGAAAGTGGCAAGCCGAGCAGTTTGTGGTTGGGCACATGGAAGTAGCTGTGCAGTTCTTGCACCCTGTTCTATCTGCATAATTTTAACAAGTGTACATAATTTTAACAAGTCTCCACCCCCATCATTCAGCCCGGACACTGAGATCCAGTGCTGAGGGCCTTCTGGCAGTTCCCTCACTGTGAGAAGCAAAGCTACAGGGAACCAGGCAGAGGGCCTTCTCGGTAGTGGTGCCCGCCCTGTGGAACGCCCTCCCATCAGAGGTCAAGGGAATAAACAACTACCTGACATTCAGAAAATACCTGAAGGCAGCCCTGTTTAGGGAAGCTTTTAATGTGTGATATTTTAATGTATTTGATTTTTGTTGGAAGCCGCCCAGAGTAGCTGGGGAAATCCAGCCAGATGGGCGGTGTACAAATAATAAATATTATTATTATTAATTATTATTATTATTATTACATACAAAAAGGGAAATAGGTAAGTTATGAAGCACATTTGAAAACCATGATGGCAGAATTTGCTATAAATAAAGGTAAAGGTACCCCTGACCCTTAGGTCCAGTCGCGGACGACTCTGGAGTTGAGGCGCTCATCTCGTTCTATAGGCCAAGGGGCTGGGTCATGTGACCAGCATGACTAAGCCGCTTCTGGCGAATCAGAGCAACGCACAGAAACGCTGTTTACCTTCCCGCTGGAGCGGTACCTATTTATCTACTTGCACTTTGACATGCTTTTGAACTGCTAGGTTGGCAGGAGCAGGGACCGAGTAACGGGAGCTCACCCCATCATGGGGATTCGAACCGCCGACCTTCTGATCGGCAAGCCCTAGGTTCAGTGGTTTAGACCACAGCGCCACCCACTGTGGGACCTCCAAATATGGATAACAAACTGGAAACCATGATAAGCCAGCTTCTCAGTATAATACACTAATACACTATTGTGTATAATGTTCACAACTCAGTTTTTAATTTCATACTGAAGCATTAGAAGACTTCATAAATTATTATTTTCACCAGACTCCCAATCATAACTATTTTATCTTAATCCCCAACAATAAAATCATGGTTGGTGCAAACTTCAAGGCAAACACACCACAACTGTCAACATGTACTGATTTTGTCTTCAGAATTATTTATTCTTCTTTGATTGGATTCTGTCAGGTCCGCAAGGGGGTTGGTCACGAGTAACGACAAAGTCCGTCTTGTCTTTTAACAGTGTTATTGTGTAAAACTATTTACAGTGCGGAGCTACCTAAAAACATGACTGCCTAGTCGCTCGAAGAATCCGGAAGTGCCTGCTTTCTGCTACAACCCCAACATAGGAATTTTGGCACCCTAAAGTGCCGCCTCCCCGGTCTCTTGACCCCTCTGCGCAGCTCAGGTGACGGAAGTGGCATTTCCCCCTCAGAGCGGCTCTGCCGGACGGTACTGGGTCTCTGAGCAACATCCTGGAGCCCGCGCTCCACCTGGCTGCCTGAGGATGACTCTTCCTCCCCAGGGGAAGTACTGGACAAACTGCTGGGAGACGTATCACTAGATAGGAGTGGCTGGGGTTGCCTGTACCTACCGCAACCTTGCCTGGCCGCATTGAGCAGATCCCTGACAGATTCTTTGTTGAAAGGTGTTAGGGGGGCTTAGACAATTCTCCAAGTCATACCCATGAGGCAAGGATCAGGGCCGCACACAAGTCCTAGAACATTAGGCACATCCAGACCATTCACTAGACCTATCTATCTGGAGATTTTAAAAGTGGAAGTGTGGACAGGTGATTCTGCCCCCTTCCCATTCTGTTCACACCAACCATACCTTTGTGACATCAGCACACTGCGAATTAACTTTCCAGGAATTCCCAAAGTCACTTGGATCCACTTCAAGCTGGTTTTTGCTGCTGGTCAAGTCATTGTTTTGGATACCGTCAAAATTGCCACACAGACCACATACTTTATCCTTGAAAATAAACAAACCACAATCATGTACATTTATTCAACAAGAATGGTTTTTTTCACTCTGATGATATTATTATTATTATTATTATTATTATTATTATTATTACTACTACTACTACTACTACTATTATTTACTAAATGTCTGTACTGTCCTTCATTCAAGAATCACAGGGGAGTTTAGAATATAAAAACATAAAATGCATATCATAATAACAAACAAAAACAGTAACACCCCATCACCACCATTCAAAAGGCCATAGATTGTTAAATTAGATTCCTAATTAGTTAACTTAGGAAGGTTTTTGCCTAAAGATATGTAACAAAGGTGCCAGGTGAGCATTTCTGGAGAGAGCATTCCACAATGGGGAGTCACCTGAGAAAAAGCCCGTTCTTGTTTTGCCACCCTCCAGGTGTCTCATGGAAGAGGCACACGACGAAGGGCCTCAGATAGATAATTACTGGGCCTGAGTTGGTTCATACGGAGAGAAGCTGAGGTCAGAGAGCTCTGAGAACAACTGAAAATATATTTGTTCCGGCAGGCTTTCCAATAAGTGGGCCTCTATCACAAATGTCTACTTTGAATTGTTTTAATTTCGCTTTCAGTGCATCTGCCCTTTTTGTGATTTCAGCTGTTATTAATTATCTTTAATGCACACCGCATTGACAAAGTTGTTTAATAAATTGATGGTGATGGTGATTAGGTCCAAGGAGCTCACGGCAGTGTGGAGGTGAAATGTAATTCACCCCATGTTCTCTTATCTTCAGAACAAGGCAGGTTAGGCTGAGAGGGAGGGACTGGCCCAAGTTCATGGCTGAGGTGGGCTCTGAACCTCAGTCTCCTCAGTGCCGGGTTACCAAATAGGCAGAGTAGGCAGATTTGTTGGGCCCTGAGACAACAAATCAAAATAATATTGATTTAATCTTGAAAGAAAATTACAATCAAGCTTTCTTAGTTCAATGTTATCCCACTAGGAGATAATCTGCAATCACCACCCACCCACCCCAGATATTTTGACTGCCTAGGGTCCTCCAAAGGGTTTAATCCAGTTCTGAGTCTCCCCAATTCAAAGCCAAACACTATAGCAACTACCCCATTGGATCTCATATGCAATTAAGAAAGGATGCAATTCAACTAAGTTTTACTGAGAGGAGATCCACTGAAATCAGTGAACATGATTAAGTTAGGTCCATTCAGGGCTATCTTAAGCATACCCGGCGCCGTGGTGCAAAGCTCCCTCCGGCACACACACACACGTTTCCTAGAGTTGTAGACCTTTTTTTAGAGAGGACGGTACCTCTGAGGACGGAGGATGGACGCAGTACCTCCCAGCTCAGCTGGCTGCTTCGTGCCGCGCTACTTCGGCGTGGCATGGTGGAGGCAGGCGAGGGCGGCGAGCTTATGCCGGGAGGCACTGTGTCCAGCCTCCACCTCTTCCCTGGCACCTTCCAGAACTTGGTGCCCTGGCACCCTGCGCCACTAGCCTGGGTCCATTAATTTCAGTGGGTCTGCTCTGAGCTGGGCTGAACCATGCTCTCTATCCTGTGTTCTGTCAGATGCAGCATGAGTTTTCCTCCATCAGTCCCTGATGATGCCTTGGCCTGCCTCCATCACTATCTTCCTTTCTCCAGTCCGAATGGTGTCAGTTGATTGGGAAAATGTATACCCAGAAACATGGGAATGCTGTACATTTGAATGCTCTGTACTGTTTAAGCCACCTTTGTGGACCTCAGTGAGAAGACACAGAGTGGCTGGCATAAACACACACACACACACACACATTTCGAAATAAACCAGAGTGAACTTACTTTATAGTTCTCTTTCAGGATAACCGTAATGCCCATGTCTCGATCCCAAGTGAGAGCGATTCTTCCTCCACCCAGCAACAAGATGTAGTAACGCCCAGACTTCAAGACTTCAAAGTTGACTTCTTCTCTAGGAGGTGCCAAGATGTTGACCTTCATCAGAAAAATATAAATAGAAACTTCAGCAATGGAGCTATAGGTTACTTCCATACACAATTGCAGGAGCACCGTCAGTGATTGGCACTTGTGTTCAGCACTGTGGGCTTGTGGGAGATCCTGCCCTCTCCACAGACCCAAAAATGTGGATGCCAGTGGCAAAGGACCAGCTCAGCCTACGTCTCTTACATGCTGTATGCTTTCCCACTTCCCCAAGTGGTAAGACATTACAGGGAACAGCCTTTACAGCTGAAACTCGAAAAATCAGAATATCGTGGAAAAGTCCATTTATGTAAGCAATTGTTTTCATTAGCTACTGGAGTTTAATATATGAGATAGACTCATGACATGCAAAGCGAGGTAGGTAAAGCCTTTGCTTGTTATAATTGTGATGATTATGGCGTGAAGCTGATGAAAACCCCAAAGTTGAAATTGTTAATTTGGGGTTCTCATCAGCTGTACGCCATAATCATCACAATTATAACAAATAAAGGCTTGACATATCTCGCTTTGCATGTCATGAGTCTATCTCATATATTAGTTTCACCTTTTAAGTTGAATTACTGAAAGAAATGAAGCTTTCCACGATATTCAATTTTTTCGAGTTTCACCTGTATAGGATCAGTTGTGAGAAGAGTGTACAGGGCATTTCTGGGGTCTTGCAATAACTATTTATCAAGTATAGTTGAAGTTTTCTTCGGGTTTATTGTACACTGCCTGTGCTGGCCCCAAGGGTTTGTCCATGAAGCGAGGTCCAAATCCAGTCCTGGGTCTAGGGGTCCAAAGGAGGTCAATCTGGCAGGGAGCGAGGCAGGGAGCAGATCAAGGTCCAAGGCAGGTTCAGGCACAAGGTTGCAGGTTGAGCACACGCTTGCAACTAAGTTGCTCACGCAACTTGGGCTGGGTCTGGCTGGCTTTTATCTGGCCCTATGCTTAGGGCGGTCCCGATCCTCCGGAGACTCGCCTCTCCTCCGGGCCTGGAGGCGAGCACTCCTCCTGCAGACACTTAACTCCCTTCGCCTCTCTGCCCTGAGCCTCTGTAGCTCAGGAGAGGATGGTGGGTTACTGGACCCAGGGGATGCCTCAGCTTCCTCTGAAGAGGCTGGGAGTGGAGCACCTGCAGGCAATGGGTCCTCCCTCCCATCAGGAGCCAGAGCAGACTCTGCTGATGCCTGCACCTGGGGATCCAGCACAGGTGGGGATCCTTCAGGCTCAAGCCCTGGCCCCGGCTCAGCTGGTTCTGGAGGCGGGGAATCCCGTGCAGGCTGGGATCCCTCAGGTTCAGCATCAGAGTCTGACTCCCAGGCCATCACACCATCCCCCCTCCCAGGCCCCCCCCTCAACCGAGGGGCCGGACCAGGCTTGCTGGGGTAAGCTGCATGGAAATCACGGAGGCAGGCAGGTGCGTGGACGTTTTCCGCTGGTTCCCATGAACGATCCTCAGGCCCATACCCCTTCCAGTCGATGAGGTATTGGAGCTTCCCCCTGCGGTATCGTGAGTCGAGAATGCGCTCCACCTCGTACTCAGGCTCCCCCTCAACCAAAACTGGCTGCGGTCGTGGATTGTCTGGGTGGAACTCGTCGGGCGGGGCGACTGGACTAAGTAGGGACCGGTGGAACACTGGGTGAACCTTGAGCGATGGAGGTAACTGGAGGCGAAACGCCACCGGCGACACCTGCGCAGTGATGGTGAATGGGCCGGCAAACCGTGCATCCAGCTTCCGTGAGGGCCGAGAAGGATGCAGGTGACGGGTAGAGAGCCACACCCGATCGCCAACATGGAGTTCTGGCCCCTCCTGACGATGTCGGTCAGCCTGGGCCTTGTATGCGTCCTTGGCCTGGCGCAGTTGCTCCATCAATAATTGTTGCTGGGACTGAAGCTCCTGAAGCCAGTCTGTCACTGCGGGGACCGCGGAAGCTGGCAGCACGTCCGGGAACAAACGAGGATGGTAGCCGTAGGAGGCCTGGAACGGGGTCTGCTGGGTGGAGGCGTTCACTGCATTGTTGTAGGCGAACTCCGCCAATGGCAAGTGATCGACCCAGTCATCCTGCTGGAAACTGCAGTAACACCGGAGGTACTGCTCCAGCACCGCATTTGCCCGTTCCGTCTGGCCATCGGTCTGCGGGTGGTGGGCCGAAGATAGACAGACCTCCGTCCCAAGGGTCTGGTGCAGGGCTCGCCAGAAGTGGGATGTGAACTGGACGCCGCGGTCAGAAACCACACGCTCGGGCAGGCCATGCAGGCGGAAGATGTGCTGCAAGTACAGTTGAGCCGTTTCCTTAGCTGTGGGTATGGACGGGCAGGGGGCACAGTGCACCATCTTAGTGAAATGGTCCGTGAAAACCAGGAGGCAGGTACAGTGACGAGATGGGGGCAAGTCCACCACAAAGTCCAGCGAGACCGTGTGCCAGGGACGCGGTGGGACTGGTAATGGCTGGAGCAGACCGGGGGGTCGTCCGGTAGGACCCTTGGCCCTCCGGCAGACATCGCAACCAGCAACATAGCGTGCCACATCAGCCTTCAGGCGGGGCCACCAGAACTCCCGGCTTACCAGATGGGTGGTCCGGTACCGCCCAAAGTGCCCTGCTGCTGGGGCATCGTGGGACATCTGGAGAACCTCAGCCCGCAATGGTCCTGGTGGGATGTATAGACGACCCTGGTGCAGCAGTAGGCCCTGGTGCAGGGCCAGCCCCGGATATCGAGGGCATGACCCGTCAGACAGTTCCCGGAGCCGTTCCTGTGCCCAAGCGTCGACCCGTTGCTGTTCTCGCACCCGAGCCTGCAGCGGCTTGGCCTCCTGAGTGGCCAGGAATGCGGCTGGTGGTAAGATAGTCGTCGGTACTGCCTGCTGTACAGTGTCTGCGACGTCCTCAGGTTTCCGGGACAGGGCATCCGCTTTCCGGTTTTGGGAGCTAGGGATGTAGCGGATCCGGAACTGGAACCGGGAGAAAAACAGCGCCCACCGGATCTGCCTTTGGTTCAACTTGCGGGTGGTCTGGAGGTACTCCAGATTCCGGTGGTCCGTTCTCACTTCCACCGGGTGTCGTGCCCCCTCAAGATGATGGCGCCAGACCTCAAAGGCCACCTTGATGGCCAGTAGTTCCCGCTCCCACACGGTATAGTTACGCTCCGCCGGAAGGAGCTGCCGGGAGTAATAAGCGCAGGGTAACAGTGGCGCCTCGGGTCCTTGTTGCTGAGACAGGATGGCACCGAGAGCCGTACTGGAGGCATCAGTCTCCACCACGAAGGGACGAGAGGGATCAGGATGCTGTAAAATCGGCGCCCTCTGGAAACAGGCTTTCAACCCCTGAAATGCCACTTCAGCCTCCTCATCCCAGGAGAAGGGCGTCTTGGGGCGCAGCAGTCGGGTTAATGGGGTGGTGCGATGAGCATAATCTGCAATGAAGGTCCGGTAATAGTTGGCGAACCCTAGGAACCGCTGTAAGTCCTTGCGGTTCCGGGGCGCTGCCCACTCTCGAACCGCAGCCACCTTCCCAGGGTCCATCTGCACCCCGTCAGGGGAGAGTCGGTGTCCAAGGAAGTCTACTGACCGCTGGTGGAACTCGCACTTGCTGAGCTTGGCGTACAGTCGGTGCTCCCGCAAGCGCTGCAACACGGACCGAACATGACTCTCGTGACGGGCTGGGTCACGGGAATAAACCAGAATATCATCTAGGTACACCACCACGTATTTGTCTAGCAAGTCCTGGAACACGTGGTTGATGTACCGTTGAAACACGGCGGGCGCGTTGCATAATCCGAACGGCATAACCAGGTATTCAAACTGCCCATACCGGGTCCCGAATGCAGTCTTCCACTCGTCCCCGGCACGGATCCGAATCAGGTTGTAGGCCCCTCGGAGGTCCAGTTTGGTGAACATCTGTGCCCCCTGCACCCGCTCCAGCAATTCTGCAATAAGGGGCAAGGGGTACCGGTCTGGGATGGTGATCTTATTCAGGGCCCGGTAGTCATGGCAGAGGCGAAGCTCCCCACACTTCTTCTTAACGAAGAGTACAGGAGCGGCAGTGGGTGAGGTAGAGGGCCTAATGAACCCGCGTTCCAGGTTCTTGCGAAGGAAGTCCTGCAAGGCTTCACGCTCTGGCTCCGAAAGAGAATATAAGCGGCTCACAGGCAGGGGCGCCCCAGGCTGTAGGTCTATGCCGCAGTCGAAGGACCGATGAGGCGGCAGCTTGTCTGCTCCCTGTTCCTCGAACACGTCTAAATAGTCCTGGTACACAGCAGGGAGCGTTGACAAAGCCTGACCCATGGGGGCAGCTGCTACTAACTCGGACTGAGCATGGGAACCCGGGTCTGGGAAGCGTACCGTCCGATTGACCCAGTCGATCTGAACGTTGTGCGACTCCAGCCAGTCCATCCCAAGCACCAGGGGAAACCGGGGCATGGTGGCAATGTCCAGGGTTCGCACCTCCCGGTGCTGCTGGTAGCACAGGACCAGGGGCTGGGTCTCCCGAGTAACAGCGCCCGAGCGTAGGAGCCGTCCGTCAATTGCCTCCACCTGTACTGGTTCCGGCTTGTTCTGAAGCGGCACCTGATGCTGAGTGGCGAAGGCAGAGTCCATATAGGAGCGGGTTGCCCCCGAATCCACCAGAGCGTGGGTGAGAATCCAGGGCCCACCGGGGGGGTATAGACGCACCGGTATCATGAGGTGTTGCAATTCCACTGGTGAGGGCCCATCATGCGATGCTTGGGACCCCAGGTAGCTTGGGCCATCGGCTACTGGGGTTGGCCGTTTTCCCTGCGGCTGGCGTTTCTCAGGGCAGGTTTGGGCGTAGTGTCCACTCCCACCGCAGTAGAGACACAGGTTCCCCTCCCGACGCCGAGTCTTTTCCGAGGGGGAGAGGCGAGGCCGCGCTGCCCCGAGCTGCATCGGCTCCTCCAATGACTCAGCTCTGGCCACGGAACTGCAGGGAAGCACCGGCGCCAGGAGGCCGGAGTGCCGGCGGCCCCGGGCCTGGCGACGGTCCTCCAACCGATCGTCTATCTGCAGACTCCGTTGGATGAGGGCATCCAGTGTGGCAGGGCGATCCAACGTGGCCAGCTGATCCAGTATCTCGTCTGAAAGTCCCTCGAGATACTGGTCCCGCAGGGCAGAGTCGTTCCAGGTCAAGTCCTGCGCCAGCAGCCGAAATTCCGTGGCATAGGTGGCCACTGTGGACTTGCCCTGTTTCAACCGCCGAATTGCCCGATTGGCTTGACTCCCCTTCTGAGGGTTGGCGAACGTGGTTTCCAGATGATTGCAAAACCCCGTATAGTCTGTCAGCAAGGGGGAGTCTTGCCGGAGCAGCGGCAACGCCCACTTGGCCGCCTGGTCCTTCAGCAAGCTGATCAGGAAGTGCACCTTAGTGCGATCGTCAGGGAAATCCCGAGCTCGCCCCTGAATATACAGCTTGGCCTGGGCGAGAAACATGGGAAAGCTGGCTGGGGACCCATCAAATTTCTCTGGCAGGGCCACTGGGTACTTGCCAGGAGCTGGGGCTGCGGCCCCAGGAGCCAGTAAGGCATCCAAACGCTGCTGAAGCGCCGTAACCACATTGCTTAGCTGCTGCACGGTGTGGGTCAAGGCCTGGTTCTCCTGGGCCAATGCCACCAGCGCAGCCGCCTGGTCAGCCATGGCTACTAGTTCCTCCCGAACGCACCCCAGCGAAGGGGGAGTGCGGGTGTGGCGTGAGCAAACTGTGCTGGCCCCAAGGGTTTGTCCATGAAGCGAGGTCCAAATCCAGTCCTGGGTCTAGGGGTCCAAAGGAGGTCAATCCGGCAGGGAGCGAGGCAGGGAGCAGATCAAGGTCCAAGGCAGGTTCAGGCACAAGGTTGCAGGTTGAGCACACGCTTGCAACTAAGTTGCTCACGCAACTTGGGCTGGGTCTGGCTGGCTTTTATCTGGCCCTATGCTTAGGGCGGTCCCGATCCTCCGGAGACTCGCCTCTCCTCCGGGCCTGGAGGCGAGCACTCCTCCTGCAGACACTTAACTCCCTTCGCCTCTCTGCCCTGAGCCTCTGTAGCTCAGGAGAGGATGGTGGGTTACTGGACCCAGGGGATGCCTCAGCTTCCTCTGAAGAGGCTGGGAGTGGAGCACCTGCAGGCAATGGGTCCTCCCTCCCATCAGGAGCCAGAGCAGACTCTGCTGATGCCTGCACCTGGGGATCCAGCACAGGTGGGGATCCTTCAGGCTCAAGCCCTGGCCCCGGCTCAGCTGGTTCTGGAGGCGGGGAATCCCGTGCAGGCTGGGATCCCTCAGGTTCAGCATCAGAGTCTGACTCCCAGGCCATCACACTGCCCTAGTGGACGAAGGGCAGTTTAGAAATATTTTAAATAAAATAAGTTTGAATTTGCTTCACTGTTGGCTAAAGGGAGTAGCAAAGTTTACTAGCCGTGAGGTTTAAAGATGTACAACAAGCGCACAGGAAGGAGTAGCATAAACACAGCTTTAGTTCAGCTCTGCAATAGCCTAGAAGCTCTTTCCATCAAGCAGATTGAAGATACTTTCCCCTCTTCTGCTTCAAAAATATCCTGTTAGACAAAACTCAGCCAAGAACCCAGTCATTATCTATGTCCATAGTGCCCATCATCAAGTGTCACACCATGCAAAAAAATTGTTCTGCAGTGTGTAAACGGAAAATCCCAGGTGTGGAACTGCCCAGGCACCTGGCCCTTGGGGATAAGCCCACTGGTTTCTGTGGAGTTAAATAATAGAAGTCCAGCCACTGGAGCAAGGACAAGACAGGGTTTATTGAGCAATAGGTTACAGTCAAAACTGCACACCCAGAGCAGCGTTACAAGAACTTTAAAAAACTCCTATCATATCCCAGAATACAGTTTGGAAACATCATTACTACGTCACGAAAAGGAAGGGCTATACATGATTAACATATAGGAAAAACAAGATTAGCATATGGGGGAAACAGAGCAATATCAGGGAGATAGCCCTGGGCCAATGTGAATGGGTGTTAAGTATTGGCAAGGATACCTTGAGCACTTATCTGGGAGAGAACAATGGGACCCCAGCTGAGGGATATTAGCCTAGTGGCTTCCTGAAGCACCCAGAGATTACCCGCTGAGGCATTTCCCTGTGCACGTGGTATCTCACCTACTGGATCATGACAGAGAGATGGGTTCCCTTAAGGGCATCACTCCATACCCCAATGAGTTTGCTCGGGAGAATTTCCGTAACAAGTGCAACCTACGCATGTTCACTCAGAGGTAAGTAGGTATAGGATTGCAGCTTCATGCAACTTTTCTAGGAGCAAGTCATGGCTCCTGTTGGATCTCTCATCCAGCTATCCCAGAAGGATAGGAAAATTTATGTTGTATCTACTTCTGGCTGAACCAATGTTCGTGGTGCACAAGCATAGCAGCAGCCTGGGTGAACAGAGCAAGCAAGATTGGTTCAGTGCAGAATTCGGCCACTCGTCCTCACTAGCCAGATGCTTCTGAGGAGCCTGCTGAAAAAGCTCAGCTTAGACAGTCATTTCCTTCTTATCTCAGGAGTCTCAAAGCGGCTCACATTCTCCTTTTCCCTTCCTCCCCCACAACAAACACTCTGTGAGGTGAGTGGGGCTGAGAGACTTCAGAGAAGTGTGACTAGCCCAAGGTCACCCAGCAGCTGCATGTGGAGGGGCGGAAATGCAAACCCAGTTCACCAGATTATGAGTCTACCACTCTTAACCACTACATCACACTGGCTCTATAAATATCTATTGTTTCTCTCTCTCTCTCTCTCTCTCTCTCTCTCTCTCTCTCTCTCTCACACACACACACACACACACACACACACACACACTCCATGTGCCTAACTGGTAAATTTATTATTATTATTATTATTATTATTATTATTATTATTATTATTATTTCCTGAAGATGGCACAGCTCCTCTCCACCATTTAATGGCCAGTGTGACCTGAGGCAGAGGAACAGAGTTATCCAGGCCAGCAAGCTGCTAGTTTATGTGTTTTAAAATATTGTGCCCTTTGTTGGTGTAAATTCATTTGAGCTTCTTAAAAACTGAATTGTTTGCGTCTTCAAATAAACAGAAGTGCTCTTCTTTATTCCCGTGCAACTTAAAAGGGAAATTTTTGAATGGGGCGAAAAAAATTGGTGGCAGCCATTCTTTGTGTGTTCAAACCCCAAAACAAAGAAGAGTTGTGTGGCTTCAGATTTCACTGCAAAAAAAAAAGTTTGCAAAGCTCTAGTATTCCAGGGATAATACAGCACTTTCGGAAGTTTAGGTAATGGTAATTCTATAACACACTGGAGATCTGTGAAGGATGAATGCAGCGACATTCCTGGCTGTTACAATGCCCAAGACAAACAGCTGAACTCTGCCCTCTGGAAGGGGGCTCGGTCTTTTGTTCTTCCTTTTTCTGTGTGAGGGGGAAATGCAAAGTGGGGTGGACCCTCTGATTTCCTTTGCATAACATGTGGTTGAAAGGAGGGAAGAGCAAGGGGGCCATCTACAGAATTATTATTTTTCCTGGTCAACCCAAAATTTGCTTTTCACAGAGGGCTAAATACCTGAAGCCTCTTGCCTCCTGGATTTTGCCTTCTCTTGAAAATTATGCCTTTCCCCCCCCCATCAGCCTTTTCTCCCCACCCCCGAATTTCTTGGGAAAGAATCTGGTGGCTATTTTGGCCAGATCTGTCCTAAAGTTCTCAGCTTGGGGGAAGTGTGAGATAGAACTGGAGCCCCAGTGCAGTCTTACCTTGGATCCGGAACGCCTTGCGACTCGAACATTTTGGCTCCCGAACGCCGCAAACCCGGAAGTGAGTGTTCCAGTTTGCAAACGTTCTTTGGAACCCGAACGTTCCGTGGCTTCTGATTGGCTTCAGGAGCTTCCTGCAGCCAATCAGAAACTCCACCTCTGAACGTTTTGGAAGTCGAACAGACTTCTGCAACGGATTCTGTTCGACTTCCAAGGTAAGACTGTAGTGATACCGGTATTTTAAATGCAAGGAAGAAGGAAGCACTTTGCACTTTATGTAACAATTCACCCTTCATTAACTAGCCTCTCTTGTTGTATTCCAGGTTTCCAGACTGCTGCAATGCAGTAGATACTTTTCAAAGAAGTGCCGTCAGTTAGCGTTTGCTTCTGAATTTACTTTCTGAATAACAGAAGCTTGTGGGGCTCAAATGTGCCCTAACAACTTTACCTGCTCTTTGGAAATGGTTACTGTTGTAGTGTGGGGTTAGCGATTTCGGTAAGTGATTTCCGCTCTCTGACATAGTAAGCAGGAGAAAGTTTCTTCATGTAACAATTCTTTATTCAGGCCACAAGACAAGACTAACTGAGGAGAGGGAAGCTACATTTATAGGGACGGGGAACTTGCTAGAAAGGGATACATTTTGGAGGGAACAATTTCAAGCAATCACAACGCTGCCTTTTGATGGAAACCAATAAGACTGAGTATCCGAATACAGCAGCTTAAATGACCCAACAGTAGCTGTTACTTCTGGAACAGGAAGGCAGTTACTTTACCCTAATGCGAATGCAGTGGTACCTCGCAAGACGAATGCCTCGCTAGACGAAAAACTCGCTAGACGAAAGGCATTCGCTAACGAAAGGGTGACTCGCAAGACGAATTTTCCTATGGCCATGACTCGCAAAACAAAAACGTTTTGCGATTTCTTTTTCTTTCGTAAAAACGCGCTTCCTCCGACCGTGCTTCGCAAGACAAAATTTCCGCTATACGACAACACTCACGGAATGAATTAATTTCGTCTTGCGAGGCACCGCTGTACAGACAATAGTAATACAGTGGTACCTCAGGTTGTGAACTCCGCTTAAGAACAGAAATCGTGCTCTGGCAGCACAGCAGAAGCAGGAGGTCCCATTAGCTAAAGTGGTGCTTCAGGTTAAGTATGCTTCAGGTTAAGAACGGACCTCCGGAACGAATTAAGTACTTAACCCGAGGTACCACTGTACAGATATAAAAACCATTGAATCAATACACAACAGTTACTGTCACCACAACTGGTTAACATGGATTATCTTGGTGGGTGGGAGAGCAGGGGGGGATTTTTGACATATTTAAGGCACCCACGAGCGCCAACACAGAAAACCAATTCTTGGGCTAATATGCAGGAACAAGCCCAGAAAGTCCTGCCCCACTGCAAAGTTAGCAATATGGAATGCCTTGCCTTTAACAACGACACCACTGAGAGCTAGTGTAGCATATTAACCAAGTCAAATGTTCTTGGGACACACTTTTTAGAAAAGGATTATAAGGCTTGCTCCTCCACAATGGGACTGAAGTAATGATAAGGGGTTCATATGGCTCTGGTCCAGTATATCTGAAGGAGCGTCTCCACCCCCATCATTCAGCCCGGACACTGAGGTCCAGCGCTGAGGGCCTTCTGGCGGTTCCCTCACTGCAAGAAGCCAAGTTACAGGTTACCAGCCAGAGGGCCTTCTCAGTAGTGGCACCCGCCCTGTGGAATGCCCTACCACCAGATGTCAAAGAGAAAAACAACTACCAGACTGATAAAAATTATCAGGGCCAAATTACACGTAGAAAATTATACAGCTTCCAGTGAATACTGAAGACACAACTCTTTACCCAGACCTTTGACACCAGTGAGATGTGTTTGTAGGACCCATGCTACAAACCAACCAAGCAGAGGGCCTTCTCGGTGGTGGCGCCCGCCCTGGGGAACGCCCTCCCACCAGATGTCAAGGAAATAAACAACTACCAGACTTTTAGAAGACATCTGAAGGCAGCCCTCTTTAGGGAAGCTTTTAATGTATGATGGATTATTGTGTTTAATATTTTGCTGGAAACCACCCAGAGTGGCTGCTGGGGAAGCCCAGCCAGATGAGTGGGGTATAAATAAATTATTATTATTATTATTATTATTATTATTATTACTTACATCTCCGTTGTACAGCTCAATCACTCCACTGTCAAAGAGAATGCTAATCCTTTTAGTGCACGTCTCTCCTGTGAAGCTACACCCCTCATTGGCAATGAGTACTCGAAAGGTTCCAGAATCATCGCTACCATCACAGTAATCCTTTAAGAAAGGGAAGCGGCATTGATGACAGATGTTTTGAACACGCACACAGATATTACCTGAGGTTTTATTGACAACTGTGTTATACGAATGTTATTAAATAAATAACAGGGACCACAAGTGTAGGGTTTACCATTAAAATCTGAGTATCTTGAGATTTAAGAACAGTAACCTGAGATCTTTTTTTCTCTGCACTTTGGGCTGTAAGTAAAAAAATCAGTTGCGGAAATTGATCATACCCATGTGTCTCCTCTCTCTGATGCCTCCATTCACACATCACTGCTGCAATCTATGTGTGAATACAAAACATCCACCCACAAATGGAGAAAGCCAATTTAGGTCCATACAGTTACAGCACTGCAAACCACCAGAACTGGCTTTTAGGCTGCTGCGGAGCACAGGAATTGGACCTGGGCATAGCGGTTAAAAAACCAATTTAATGTAAAAGGTTTTCCTTTCAGAATCTTGTATGCATTTATAGATGGATGAGTCCCACCGATTCGGAAAGGGATTTCCATTAACGGTCAGCATGCAAGATTGCTAAAGGACAACCTATTTCTCTCTCTCCTGTTTCTAAATAGCATCATCTTGTCCCGGGCACTGGAACACAGCTCTGCAACTCTATCCAGGGGTCCATCAGTTTTGTTTGGCCTTGATACTCAGCAAAACTTTATAGTTGCCACCAATTCTGCCCTTTCCCCTAACTGCAGGTGGGGTTCTCATCCATGACACTTTACTAACCTTCAGAACTCAGTGAGAAAATTTGCTACAAAGTGCCTTCGGACCCCAGCACAATATCCCAGGGATCTCTCATCTTTCTCTAGGCTCTGGAGAAGAGCGATGACTTTCTTCTCAATATCGTGCTGGGCTTTGGGGGAACATGGAAACAGCTGTACTTCTCATGGCTTCCCAAGTGCCTCCAAAGCTTAGAACAAAAACTGTGAGGTATCCTCACCAGATTAACAGTGAACCGTCACTGTGACAACTTGGCAAGTATGTCTGATCTGCCTCGCTTGCTACTCAACATCTTAGGAACCTTCTAGCTATGCTTGCTTCACTGGCCAATGTTTGCACCAGCTTGGAGGGCAGTGAGCTTTGACGCCATTGGACATGGCCTGTTTTGACTCTGCTCTCCTAAAAACCCAGGCCTACTGCCTGTTGACGAGACAATGGTGGCTCTTCTCCAATGCCAGACTGTGAAATCACACTCTTGATTTAAAGTTGTCATCAGATATATACAATCTAAAGTTCCTTCTCTGGTAAAAATTCTGAAGAATATTGAGGGAAGCCAAAACAGTGTCCAAAGGTTTCCATGGTAGTTTTGCATACCTCTAGCAACATTACCTAACGAAAGGGAGGCGGGTGGCGCTGTGGGTTAAACCACAGAGCCTAGGGCTTGCCGATCAGAAGGTCGGTAGTTCGAATCCCCGCAACGGGGTGAGCTCCCGTTGCTCGGTCCCTGCTCCTGCCAACCTAGCAGTTCGAAAGCACGTCAAAGTGCAAGTAGATAAATAGGTACCGCTCCGGCGGGAAGGTAAGCGGCGTTTCCGTGCGCTGCTCTGGTTTCGCCAGAAGCGGCTTAGTCATGCTGGCCACATGACCTGGAAGCTGTACGCCGGCTCCCTCGGCCAGTAATGCGAGATGAGCGCCGCAACCCCAGAGTCGGACACGACTGGACCTAATGGTCAGGGGTCCCTTTACCTAACTCTTAGCATTCTCTCAGCCACCCTCACCTCCAAGAACTGCATTCTATCCCCACTCTTACCTGAACTAGCACATACTGACAGTTCCCTGGAAACCTGTATTTCAGTCCATCAAAGGTCAAGTAATGAGATGTGCCAATGACTGAGCAGGTAGCATCACAGACATTTTCCGTGCATTCCCACTTGCGAGCACGACAAACACTGCAGAGGACAAAAGACCAGCAGCCGTTATTGTCTATGTTGGTGGATCAAAGTCTGCTTTATAATTTGGTACATGGACAAGAGACGGTCTGTGTCTTGCAGAAAGAATGCAAAAAACCATGTCACTTATAAAACCTTGAGACACTAACATTTCTAGATATCACTGCAATACCTATTCAGTGAAGATTGTGAAAATAACAAGATTCTTCAGCCAAGACAGTCAGATTACACACACACATACACCAAAAAAAAAAAAAAAATTGAAGTCCTTTCCCCTAGTTATGACATTGTTCTGAGGTCCACAAATTTTTATTTAGTTTGGAAACCACCCAAAGTTTGTGGGCGCCATCAAACCTGCTCCTCCTCTGAGAGAATTCCAAGGCCTAAGATTTCAAGGTAACTTTTGAAATCTGGAACCAGGCTTATAATAATAATAATAATAATAATAATAATAATAATAATAATAATAATAATAATAATAATGTGCTTCAGAATTGTTACACCTTTATAAGTCTAAGCACACCAGTACCAAACACCAAACAGGCAAAACAAAACAAAACAAAACAAAACAGCGTTACCATACACAAGTAGGATTCCCTACCATTTTATAGGCTTGAAAGTTTAGTAATCTCCAGATTTTTCCAGACTGTACCCATGACCCTTTCATGTCAACTGAAGTCTAGTGTCCAGATCAGGGGATGTAAGAATACTGCTCTACAGTCATACCACATGTTGCGAACACTGCAGGTTACGTTTTTTTGGGTTGCACTTGCGCCAAACCCGGAAGTACTGGAACGGGTTACTTCGCGCATGCACAGAAACACCAAATTGTGACCCACGCATGCGCAGAAGCAGCGCTGCGGGTTGCGAACGCCGCGGGTTGTGAGCGTGCCTCCTGCATGGATCGCGTTCGCAACCCGAGCGTCCACTGTATTCTGCCTTAGTCAGACCCCACCTGGAGTCCTGTGCCCAGTTCTGGGCACCGTAATTTAAGAAGGATACTGACAAGCTGGAACATGTACAGTGGTACCCTGGGTTGCATACGTAATTGGTTCCGGGTTACAGTTCGTAACCCGAAAAGTACGCAACCCGAACAAGTGCGTGAAAAACCCGGAAGTAGCAGTTTGAGCATGCGTGAACTGCGCAGAATGGTTCTGCACATCCGCACGTGCTCCGGGTTACCGGAGTTCGTAAATCGGGTTCTCAAAATTGAGAGCACGTGTTGCAGTGGGGGCTGGAAGACACCTCCTTGTTGCTGGGCAGACTGGCTAGCTGGCCACAGCTTCTATAGGTCCCACCGTCCTTTATATTGTCCTGCAAGAAGGAGGATCCTCCTCTTGGCTGTTTGCTTCGGATCACCCGCCCTCCCTCCCTTTATTTTAGGCCTCTGCACTTGACCTTGCAACTGCCTGTCATGGGGTCGTCTGCTTTTGGGGCAGGGGCCCAGTAGGAATTTTGTCCATCTGGCTGATTGGCTGTTGCCATTTGGTTTTCGCCTACTGCAGTAGCAACTAGTCACAACTTGTAAAGTTGGCGGTTAGGCATTGGTTCCTGTGTTGGTACTGGAAGGGTGAGCCCCCCCTTCCAGAATGATGATGTGCAGGGAATTCCGTTAAAGGAATCCAGGGGCTCGAGATGCTTTTGTCCAAACCCCCAGTAGGGGGACAGGGCCACGCAAGAGCCCCTGGGACCTCTGGGGAGAGGGAGGGCACTGCTCCTCCCGGCCTCCTTAACGCTCCCCAGGTGGCATTCTCCCGATGCTGACAGGAAGTCAGCTCTGTCCCGGCGGACAGCTAGTCTGAACCAATGCCTACGCAACCACTCACATAATTTGTATTTTAATAAAGTTGTGGCCTAAATTATTGCCAAAACCCCAAACAAATATGATGTGTCAGGTCTGAGTTATTGGGGGTGTCTTGGGGACCTCAACACACAACCCGAAAAGTAACCCAGAGCGTACGTAACCCGAGGTACGACTGTACAGAGGAGGGCAACCAAAACGATAAAGGGTCTGGAAACGAAGTCTTATGAGGAATGCTTGAGGATGTTCAGCCGGGAGAAGAGGACACTGAGGGCAGATATGATACCCACCAATTTTTGGGGAGGGTTAAACATGTGCTGAAATCTTCCCCTGTTGAAAACTATGCATCTTAAACATGGATAAGTTTATCTGGATTGCACTCTATGCATTTTAAATGCTGCTTCTGGGGGGGGAAAAAACACCCAGTAACTTCCTTCTTTAAAGAAATGTACAGTCTGGCACACAATAATGTTGTGTGTGTGGAGCCCACAAAGATCTATAAACAGCAAGTTAAGTTGCCACAAGTAGATTCTCTCTTTACTTAAAGGCTATGCGTAAAAATTTCTGCCACTTCTGTATTCCCAGAAAAGATCTAGGCATAACACAGAGTGGAGCATTTTACAACATGTAGTGATTTACCATGGATATCCTGCTCTGTGCTGCTTATTCTCTTACAAAAACACTTTTATTGCCCTCTGAAGGCCAGTATGGGTTAAATAAGGGGTTTAATAAGGCTAGTGTTTCCTTTCATTCATTCTTTTCTTTTTTGTGTGCTCGTAGGACGACTAAATAGTAGTCGAGGGCGTGAGACCGCATACTTCCTATGGCTCTCTGTTTACCAAGGATGGTCCCTAATTTCTGGTAACAAAAAAACAAAAAACAAAAAAGAGGCAACACATTAAAGGAAACATCTGCCCTGACAGGAACACCTCATTCCTGGAAAGTTTTACTGGAATAGGTTGAACAATTCGTTATTGGGACAGTTTACTACTTTACAAAAATGGAATTTGCAGCTCCTTTTCTGTGGCACTGCCGCTTGTCTTTCGTTTACTTGTGGTTGGGGCTGCCTCAGTTATCAGCTACTCCTATTTTTATTTTATTTATCTCCGTTCTGTCTCTGGGAAGATTTCCGGAGGTGCCTTTTAAATTCTGGTTATTTTACTTCTACAGTAAATAAAAGGACACATTCTACTCATGTAAAAACACCAGGCAGGCCCCACAAATAACCCAGAGATGCATTTTAAATAAAAGGACACATTCTACTCATGTAAAAACACCAGGCAGGCCCCACAAATAACTCAGAGATGCATTTTAAATGAAAGGACACATTCTACTCATGTAAAAACACTAGGCAGGCCCCACAAATAACCCAGAGATGCATTTTAAATAAAAGGACACATTCTACTCATGTAAAAACACCAGGCAGGCCCCACAAATAACCCAGAGATGCATTTTAAATAAAAGGACACATTCCACTCATGTAAAAACACCAGGCAGGCCCCACAAATAACCCAGAGATGCATTTTAAATAAAAGGACACATTCTACTCATGTAAAAACACACTGATTCCCGGAACGTCTGTGGGCCGGATTGAGAAGGCGATTGGGCCGGATCCGGCTCCCGGGCCTTAGGTTGCCTACCCCTGGACTCAAGGATTCCACCCAAGGCCATAACCGCCAAAGTTGTGACGAATTGCTACGGGGAAGACAAAACCTGCCAATGCAGGGAAATTTCTTCCCGGTCCTTCAACAGCAACCAGTCAAAGACCGTAGCAGCGCCCGCTAAACAGGAAGAAAAAGATAACCTGCAAACAAGAAACATTAAACAAAAGGAAGGGAAGGAGAGTGAATCTCCAGAGCCGACTGCCTGGCTATTGGCGGCTCAACCCCCTATTTATAAATGGGGCTGGCCTCACCTCCCAGCAAGAAACTTGATTACTGAGGCTGGGCGTGAACCTCCAAAAATTAACACTGAGAGGCAAGCCAGCCCCTGTTTGCCAGTAAGCTCCCTGGGAACTGTAGCGCCACACGCGATCCCGCAAAGGGCACCCACAATGTGAAGTGTGAGCGCTCATTAAACGGGAGTATCTCATCAAAGCATTGTTTTGTACCTGTGACAGGTTTGCTATGGCTTAAGCTTTATGTCAGGGAACTGTCCCCGGCTCAGCGCAGGGTGGTGAATGCTACAGAGAGCCTCAGCCCCACCTGACCAGTAGCACCTCCTCATCCAGTGGAGGGAGCAGCAAGGTCTTGCTCAGGAGCTGGAGAGCCGAGGCTCTGGGGATGCTGGAGAGACCCTGCACTCCTCTCGCTCAGCGGGCGAGGAGGGAGACATGCTATTTCCGTCGCCCCAAGTACGCAGAGGGGTGGGAAAAAAAGATGGGAGGCGGAGATTTCGTATCACGAAACTCTTATTTGGGGGTCAGAACCGGAAGGGGCCACTCCCGGATTCTGACGACGGTTGATACAGACATGAACTTTTAAGCTCTGCACTGCACATAGTATGCACAATAAAACTACTAAAGAAACGGCTGGAATTTTGCCTGGTTTCTCATGAGCAACCATCCAAGGACCTTACACTTTATCAGATGCAACTTCCAAAGGAGATTTTAAACTATAAAAAATTCTACCTCAATATATTCGTTATTCTTCAGAGAACTACCTGGCTATCACCTGCAGTAAACTATCATGGCTACTTCTCAGTCATTTGTCATACAGAGTCAGGTTTTATTTTGATGCCAAATCAGTCTCCTTCCTGAGCCAAGGGACCTCAATGAAAAGCAACTGCTTACCAGGTATTGCAGTCTTTCATGACCGTTTCCCCCGGTGCATACTCTCGCCCGTTATGAAAACAGGGGCATTTCTCAGGCACAATGCATTTGTCTCCATGTCTTACCTAGAACAGAGATGGATTGTTTTACGGGACCATTATAGGTGACAGAATAAATATGGTAGCGCACAACAGGAACATGAAAACAAGACACATAAGTAAAAACTATCAGGGCCAAATTATACAACTTCCAGTGAATACTGAAGACACAACACTTTACCCTGACCTTTGACACCAGTGAGATGTGTTGGTAGGACCCAAGCTACAAACCAAGCAAAGGGCCTTCTCGGCGGTGGCACCTGCCCTGGGGAACGCCCTCCCACCAGATGTCAAGGAAATAAACAACTACTGTATATTCTGGCCTATAAAATTACTTTTTCATCCAGGAAAATCTTCTCAAAAGTCGGGGGTCGTCTTATACGCCGGGTGGAGAATCTGCGGTCGAGTATATCTCAAACTCTATATTTTAACTGGAAAAGATGGGGATCGTCTTATACGCCCAGTCATCTTATACACCGGTAAATACGGTACCTGACTTTTAGAAGACATCTGAAGGCAGCCCTCTTTAGGGAAGTTTTTAATGTTTGATCTTTTGCTGTGTTTTTAATATCCTGTTGGAAGCTTATTATTATTGGAATAATTATTAACACTGTTGGAATTATTATTATTATTATTATTATTATTATTATTATTATTATTATTTAATAGTGTGTTGGTTCAAATGGTCTTTAAACTGTTTTTGCTATTGTGTTTTGATGTTGTAACCCAAAAGGTGAGTAATACATATAAGAAGATGATTTTAACAGCAGTAAAATATTTGAACAGTCAGTTGACTGGCATTCTCAATGGAACCTCGTGAAATCGAATACTAAAGATATCCGAAACAAAATAGAAAATTCTTTCCAGTAGCACCTTAGAGACCAACTGAGTTTGTTCTTGGTATGAGCTTTTGTGTGCATGCACACTTGAAGAAGTGTGCATGCACACAAAAGCTCAGACCAAGAACAAACTCAGTTGGTCTCTAAGGTGCTACTGGAAATAATTTTCTATTTTGTTTCGACTATGGCAGACCAACACAGCTACCCACCTGTAACTGGAACTAAAGATATCCCTTAACCCTGAGTAAGTCTGCTGCCCACATAACCTGAACGAGGTGACCCCCTAAGAAAATTCAATGTGCGCCTTCAGAATTTGGTAATGAGATTTTAGAATCATTTCTCCTTTTTTGCATCCAGCAGAGAATGTCACACCTGGGAATGCTGCAAAGATGCTGGCCTGTTTCTCCCCGGCCCCGGGGCCCTGATGGATTCCTGCTAACAAAAACTGTTAAGGCTGAAGGTGACAGAGAACAACTTGCTGGGAACCCAGAAAAGCAGACTGTTTAGGAGCTTTCAATCTTGTCAAGATTTAATAGTGGTGGTGTGTTACTTTTGGGGTTGTATGTTATTGTTAGACCTTACTATTAATTTTTATGGGAATTGCTTGATTTGTTGTATATTTCTTAACGAGGTGCTTTCATTATTGCATTTTAATTTTGTGCAATGTTTTTTCATGCTGTATGAGCTGCTTTGAGCCTCCAAATAAATGTTGGTGATTCTTCCCCACCTTCCTTTCCCTGCTTTTCCAACTTAGGGGGCTTCACCTTCTTTCTCCTAAAAGGCAGAATTTGGGCAGATCTAGCCTGCCACGCAGATGCCAAAACTCCAGGTTTCTACACAAACATTGAAGGCAGAGGATCTCTTCAGCTGTTTAGGCATCAACTTCCTAGTTGAGTAAGGAGCTGAGAAGAAGCGTTGAGCAACAGTGCCATCTAGTGCCCGACAAAATATTCTTCCTGCTTTATCAAACGGGAAAATGTTATGCAGTACTGTAGCCAGCCGATTAAAGCAGCTTTGGCTGGGAGTAGAGATGTGAAGGCCCAGGAAAAAACAGGAAAAATTCGGGGGGGGGACCCAGTTTTTTTTTCCATTTTCCAAACAACCAATGAATAGCGAGGAACGCCAAACCGTCTCTCAAAGGAAGACCTCTCAAAAAAGTCTCAAAGGAAGACGTCTCTCTAAAGTCTCAAAAGGATAGCGCATCCGGAATAGTTCAACTGTTTCGGAATAAAGTCATTAGAATTCACCACTCACTCGCTATTCATTGGTTGTTTGAATCTTTGTTTGACTCTGATACATATAACCAGGGGCGGAGCAAGGGGGGCAGGGGGGCGGTCCGCCCCGGGTACTGCCCTGGGGAGGGTGACACTCTGGGGGCAGGCCCCACCCCCGCGACTGACACCGTCAGCTGCAATGCGCGAACAGCACCACAGCGTCTATGCAGCTGTTCAAGCGCTGCAGCCTTAAAGGTTGCTGCACCGCACGGAAGGGGTTCTGGCCGATCGCGCCCGCCATCTTGGGTGGACTGCGCATGTCCACACATGCGCAGTCCACCCAGGAGGCTGTGCACGCGTCGTGACGTCAGGGTGCGCGCTCTGGGGAGTGGCACACCACCCCCCGGGGAGGGGTGCCTTGAAGTTTGCCACCCCGGGCGGCAGAGCGCCTCGCTCCACCCCTGCCTCGCTCCACCACCTGCAGTTACTTGTATATTTTGTGAGATGTGTTCTATTATATATATATATATATATATATATATATATATATATATATATATATATATATATATATATATATATATAGTATTTTTCGCTCCATAAGACGCACTTTTTTCCTCCTGAAAAGTAAGGGGAAATACCTGTGCGTCTTAATGGAGCGAATGGTGGTCCCTGGAGCTGAATTGCCCAGGGGCCAAAAGAGGATCGTGCTTTTTATTTTACAACGAGGAAAGGGGGTGTTGAAAGGACCCCGCTCAGCAGCTGAGCAGCAAGAAATGGGGAGAGAGATAAGAGTACCGGCTCCCTTTCAGCCCCGCCCTCCTTTGTTGAATGTGCTGCAGAGGGAGGTTGTTTGTTTCCCCAGGACATGTGATTGGCTGATTAGATTATCTGTCTGGAAACTGTAGAAACGGCTCCCTTTCCTTAAGATTTTTCAGAAATGTGAGTTAAACCCCATAAAAATGGGGCTTTTCCTCTTTGCTTTTCCCCCTTTGCAAAAGGAGCTTTGTTTTTCCCTTTGCAAAAAAGCTGCAAAACTTTTAGCTGATCCTCAAAAAAACAAACAAAAAAACCAGGGCTTTTAGAGGAAGAAAACCAGAAAAAAAAAATTCTTGTTTCCTCCTCTAAAAATGAGGTGCACCCTAAGGTCCGGTGCGTCCTATGGAGCAAAAAAATATGGTGTGTGTGTGTTTGTGTGTGTGTGTGTGTGTGTATACATATATTATTTTGAAGTGGCTTATTCGTATATTTTGAATGACATCATACCGATTATATATTTACTAATAGTTATTAGCCAGCACGTTGCGTTTGCATTTTCCTACATTTCTACATTTGTGACTAGCAGGGCCGGCCCATCCATGAGGCAGACAGCTGCCTCAGGCGGCAGAATCCAAGGGGCACCTTCACAGGTGAATCTCCCTCCACCACCACTGTTGCCACCAACGCAGAAGTGGAATCCAGGAGTGGTGATGAGAGTGTGGTGCTGGTAACACCAAGGTTGCAGGTTCGATCCCCATACGGGACAGCTGCAGATTCCTGCATTGCAGGGGGTGGACTAGATGATCCTCAGGGTCCCTTCCGACTCTACGATTCTATGATTCTTACCCATCCAGTGGGACAGAGGCAGCCAGATGTACATCCTTGGCTGAAACAACCTAATTCATAGGTTTGGCACGTCTTCATGCATTCAATTCCTGTAGCTCTCGGGTCATTTGCAGGACACACAAACATGGTCATTGGGTGCCTGCAGGCCACACTTCGTTTCGCTTTAAGAAATGAAATTGGAACAGGAGAGTTAGCATTCGTTCCCAACAGTAAATCATTACAATGTTCCAAAGGAGGTCAAAATTCATCGCTCATTCTCCGTACCCTATTGCAGGGGTGGCCAACTGCTAAGAGACTGTGATCTACTTACAGAATCAAAAACTGGCAGTGATCTACCCCCTTTTGGGGGGTTCAGGTGAAAGTTGATGAGCTTTTTTGGGGGGGGAGGAAAGCCCTGTTTTGGGGGGATACAAGGCGAAAAAATTGAGCTTTTTTTAGGTGAGCCGAAATGGTTGAGCTCCTTTGGGGGAGCCAGTGATCTACCAGTGATCTACCACAGATGTCCAGTGATCTACCTGTTGGACGTGCCTGCCCTATTGTATCGCTGTCCAAAAAGCAATGGTAATGCAGCATTAAGCAGAGGAACGGATGGAATAATAAAGAAATGTTAATTATTCAAACTCATTTGTGTAAAAGAAAAGAGAGAATACTGACCTCTGGCAGAAGGACGGTGTTGAAGGAAAACGTCTGGCAGGAAAGCCCCTGGAAGTCTGTTTGAGCTACAATGCATGAAGCCATTTTCACAATAGCTAGAAGGAAGAAAGAAGCAGTGGCTCACTGGCAATAAACTGAGGGACGGCTTACATACTATGGTTTGCCGCAGCAGCCGGTAGCCACGTGGCTACCTGACTGGTGTCAACTGCAAAAGTGGTTGTAGGAGCATCTGTGGGATTAGGCAGCAAGCCACGTGGAATTTTGATCCTTGGCCTAGTTGCATCTCATTAGTAGTTTAAAAGCAGGACCGGCCCTCCCATGAGGCACCGTGAGGCAGTTGCATCGGGCGGCAGGATGGGGAGAGCTGGGAGAGGTGACTTATCCGGGCCCCAAGATGCATGCCATTCACCTCCTCCTGTGCCTGTCACCAGCTGCTGCTTCCACCGCCTCCTCCTCCTCCACCGACCTCACCACTGCTGACTGTTCCTCTCTAGCAGGGCCGTCTTAGCCATAGAGGTGCGGGGAACCACGGCACCACGTTCTGGAGGGCGCCAGGGAAGAGGCAGAGGCTGGACGTGGCACCACCCAGCATCAGCTCACTGCCCTCGTCCGCCTCCGACATGCCGCACCGCACCCGGAGCCTCCTCCCTGCCGGAGGAGCCACCCTCCAGCCGCTCCGGTAGCGCCACCCTCGCCCACCTCCACCATGCCACGCCGCGGCTGAAGCCTCCTCCCTGCTGGAGGAGCCGCCCTCCAGTCCCGCCGGCAGCGCCACACCCGGAGCCTCCGTCCTGCCAGAAGAGCTGCCCATAGGGAAATGTAGGGGTGGGCATGGGGGTGGGGGTGCCAGAGGGATACTTGCACCACGGCGCCAGATAAGCTTAAGACGGCCCTGCTCTCTAGCCTCCTTTTTTCTTCCCACTGCCTACAGCGTACCAAGGCTTGCCCCGGCCACCTCTAGACACCAGTGGAAGCGGTGGTGGGGTGCCATGTTCTGCTCGCTTCAAGCAGCAAAACACAGTGGCACCTTGGTTCTCAAACTTAATCCATTCTGGAAGTCCGTTCCAGAACCAAAGCATTCCAAAACCAAGGCATGCGTTCCCATAGAAAGTAATGCCAAACGGATGCCAGGCTTTTGAAAAGAACCCCTAAAACAGCAATTTAACATGAATTTTACTAACGAGGCCATTGATCCATAAAATGAAAGCAATGATCCATGTACTGTACTATAAAATAAATAAAACGGTATTGTAGATAATAAAATTCTTAGCTGCACTGATGATAGTCATTGTTTGGATGGGCGGCTTTTATCCGTTTCCGCAGTTACACAATCAATCAATCAATCAATCAGTAGCTGAACTGGGTTCCACACAGTCACAAAAAAAACAAATTAACTGAAAAAGCCTCAAAACAAAAAAACCCGCAAAATAAATACCAAAAACAAAAGCATCAAATATCAGCTCCAAATATCACCTCAGAACACTGTAATCAGAAACGGAAGGCTTGATTTACAATGGGGGGGGGGATGCAAAACGGAGCACGTTTGGCTTCCGAAAAAAGTTCGAAAACTGGAACACCTACTTCCGGTTTTACAGCGTTTGGGTTCCAAGTTGTTCATGAACTAAGCTGTTGGAAAACCAAGGTACCACTGTATCCTGGCCTGGCCCTGGTTACTGTTCTCCTCACCTCCCAGACCTAGATTTAGACACAGCCACGCACAGTGTGGTAGGATGCACTGAGACCCAAGCCACGCACTCACCACATGGTGTGATGATCGGAGAAGACGTCGTCTGGCTGGAAGATCTCTCCATCATAGTAACAAGAACACAAGGACTTTTGCACGCAGTCTCCCTGCTGGTCAAGGAATAATCCAGCAGGGCAGTAGCAACCTTCCATACAAAACTCATTGCAGTTTGTATCTGGATAGGACAAGGATCGACAAGTCTGATTGCACGGACTTCCACACTGCTGGTAAATCTGACCTTCTGGACAACTCAAAGCTGTAAAACAGAGTAAAAGAGAAAAGAAATGTATTGTAGATTTTTAAAATTGTTATTTTACAGTTACTGATATAACAGGAATGCTATTTTGGAAGGCGAGAGAGAAGAACTAGCCATCTTTTGTCAGGGTTGCCCCTCACCACTAGACACGCCAGAGGTAAGATCCTGTAGGTGCCTCTGACCTAGTTGCTCTTGAGTAACCAGCCAAACTCCGCTGTTTCTTTAAACGGTCTTATTGTGCAAGCTATTTACAGTGCAGAGCTAAAAAGTTCATGTCTGTCTCATCCGTCCGCAGAATCCGGGGATCCCCCCTTCCGGTTTTTACCCCAACATAAGAGTTTGGGAGGAGACTCTTGAGAGTCCCATGGACTGCAAGAAGATCAAACCTATCCATTCTCGAAGAAATTAGCCCTGAGTGGTCACTAGAAGGACAGATCCTGAAGTTGAAGCTCCAGTACTTTGGCCACCTCATGAGAAGAGAAGACTCCCTAGAAAAGACCCTGATGTTGGGAAAGATGGAGGGCACAAGGAGAAGGGGACGACAGAGGATGAGATGGTTGGACAGTGTTCTCGAAGCGACTAGCATGAGTTTGGCCAAACTGCGAGAGGCAGTGAAGGATAGGCGTGCCTGGCGTGCTCTGGTCCATGGGGTCTCGAAGAGTCGGACACGACTGAACGACTGAACAACAACAAAGAGTTTCAGGATATGAAATCCCCTCCTCCCTTCTCTACATCTGATCCATCTGCGCAATTGGGGGGACAGAAATGGCGTGTCTCCCTCTGCCCGAGGGGGGTGCAGGGTCTCTCTGACATCCCCAGAGCCTTGACCCTCCACTAGAGGCCTCGCTGCTGCTCCCGCTGGATGGGGAGGTGCTACTGGTCAGGTGTTGCTGAGCCTCTCTGTACCATCCCAAGAGGAGGAGAAGAAGAAGAAGAGGAGGAGGAGGAGGAGGAGGAGGAGGAGGAGGAGCTTGGATTTGATATCCCGCTTAATCACTACCCGAAGGAGTCTCAAAGCGGCTAACATTCTCCTTTCCCTTCCTCCCCCACAACAAACACTCTGTGAGGTGAGTGGGGCTGAGAGACTTCAGAGAAGTGTGACTAGCCCAAGGTCACCCAGCAGCTGCATGTGGAGGAGCGGAGATGCGAACCCGGTTCCCCAGATTACGAGTTAACCACTACACCACAGTGGCTCTCCACCACCCTGCGCTGAGCCGGAGACAATTCCCTGACACAAGCACACTACAGAACACACATCCCAATGGGGACAGGATGGAGAAACAATTTCCAAATGTCGAACTTTGGAGGTTTTTAATGCTGTGGAAATCACTGCAAAAAAGTTCTGTCTTAAGGAATGACATGCCAAATAATTATCCCTTCTGAGCTCAAAAGCCACTGCAGCATAAATCCTCCCCACACAAATAATTTGGGGGAACCCGTGTTATTTTGTTATTGTTTTTAATTTATTTATACTCCGGGGGTTTTTTCCCCCTGATGGGACTCAAGGCAGCTTACAATCCAAAAAATGGGGGGGGGGGGGACAGGACACATTAATAGAATTGAAACTCTCTTTGTGGGACGCAAGGTGGCGTACAGAATTGAGTCAGGCCTGTTTAGCTTCAACAAAATAGCAGCCTCAATCTTCAGACCATATTCTAGGGCCACCAGGTCAGATTAAATGGCCCTGAGTGACAACTGTACATTTACTTACATTTCCCTACATAATTGAAGATTGAAGGTGCCAAACGCAAGACATCAGGTATGAACCCTGTACCCTACCAGCTGGATTCCCCCCCCCCCAGCGAAATTCTTGCAGCCCTAGCAAAGGCAGACATTAGTCAATCCTTGCCGGGTCAGCAATCATGTCTGAATGTTCTGTTTGGTGGGATTTGGGTTATTCAAGTGTGGTTCACTGTGCGAAAATAAGGGCACAAATCATAGCTAGAAAGTTCTTGTGTGTACAAAATGGCTATAGAAAAAAACACCAATTCTTCCTTCATGCATTATACAGCACCAAGGCTGGATCTAGACACAACATAGAAGCGTTTCAGTTAAATGCGTTGCAAACTTTGTTAGCAAAAACAAAATAAAATAAAAAATTCCTTCCAGTAGCACCTTAGAGACCAACTAAGTTTGTTCTTGGTATGAGCTTTTGTGTGCATGCACACGAAATGTATCTGAAGAAGTGTGCATGCACACGGAAGCTCATACCAAGAACAAACTTAGTTGGTCTCTAAGGTGCTACTGGAAGGAATTTTTTATTTTATTTTGTTTTGACTATGGCAGACCAACACGGCTACCTACCTGTATTTGTTAGCAAAATGGATCTGCACAGCGCCATCTGGTGTCACAGTGTTAGAATACACAAACAACGCGTATAAAGTAACTTTTCTTTGCCAGAGTAGCTTTTATTCTCTTTTCATAAGCTAGCCAAAAGGCCAAACTAGGTATTACTTTACGGTAATTTCATGACGAACAGCCACAAATGACGACAATAAGTTATTTATTTTATAAATAAGCAAAATAACAGTATGTGCGAGGGTATGTGTGGTTTTCGTTGGGACCGCAAGGAGGGATGGCTTGCTCTCTGCTGCCAATGCCATGATCCTGACTAAAATCCCTTCTGAATATCACACACACACACACACACACACACACACACCTACATTTGGTATTAATTAAAAAAAAAAACATAAACAGATGTTCCTGTTGGCCACAAAATTAAAGTACTGTAACATCTTAATTGTAATTGGTAATTGGTGTTAGCTTGCCTTCAACAGAGACAATTTATGCTACCCGAGTTAGGAAGAGAGCAGAGAGAATTGTAGCAGATCCTTTACATCCCGGTCATCATCTGCTTGATTTACTTCCATCTGGACGTCGCTACAGGACTTCATATACAAAATCGGCCAGGCACAAGAATAGTTTTTTCCCCCTTGAGCCATTAAATTGTTGAATTCGTAGTTGTATAGCTTAAGGGGAGGTAAATTATGAGTGGGGTTTTCTTTGCTTCTTTGTATTGTGAGAGGAACAGTGTCTGTATGTTTACATTGCAATGTAGCCGAAACAAAGTATGTTGGAAAATGTACTTGGCCAATAATAAATTATTCCTATTCCTATCTATTATTTTTATTTATTTCATTTGTATGCTGTTCTTCATTTGAGGATCACAACTTAAAAATACAAAATGGGGACACAAAATTAGAATAGCAGGGCCTTCCTTGGAAATATAATTCAATGCCAAAGGAACGGGATATTCCCCACTTCCCGAATCCCAAGAATGACAACTGGTTCCTGCCACACCTTTAATGCCAAACTCGGCATGCTGCCCACAATTGCACAAAAGGTTTGTGCTTCTCCTGTCTGACAGGTTTCTGCAGGGCTTTGTAAGTACTTCAGTGCCCACAAAAGTTATTTGCTCAGAGTCCACAGCGGACAGAACAATACTGGCACAAGCACAGCTCCGCCACATCACCTCCGAGCTTCTAGAAAACAAAACCATCATTCATACATCGCCCAGAATCCCAAGGAGCAAAACTAGTTCTTTCCAGTCGTTTTAACCGGCCGTGGAAGAAGCAGCGCAGGGCCAAGCAACGCATCACAAGATTCTTATTTCACGAACAGCCTGTGCGCAGGTCCCAATCCGGATCGTGGCCTGGGTGGGGTGCCAGCAGGGGGCTCCAGCCCAATTTCATCCCCCAGGGGCGTAGCAAGGGGGCGGGTTGCCCCATGTTCCATAATGGGGGGGGGGTAACAAATTATCAAGGAACAATTTTTTTGGGGGGGGGGGAATTTGGGATTTTTTTTTTGAATTTTTTAAATTTATTTTTCTGAAAATGCCTGCTCCGAAGGTCTTATCTTACTATACTAGGGATTATATAGCTATATATGAAATTTCTTGCATATCGGTTAATATCTTGACCCTCCTCCACCAAAATAGCTGTTTACTTGGCTGTTTTCCTGTGTCGTGAAGGCTGAAATTTCAGTTCAGTGGAGCACTTACTGTTCCCAACCCTAACCCTGTGGAAAGCCATCTAATTAGACTTTAATTTGATTTTGAGATGTTTTTAGGAGGTAATTTAATTATTGTTTGATTTTATACCAATGTTATGTATCTGATGTTAGCCACCCTGAGCCCGACTTCAGCCGGGGAGGGCGGGATATAAATAAAAGTTTATTATTATTATTATTATTACTTGTTATTATTCCTTTGTAAGAAAATATGAAATAATGTAAAACCATTTTTGCGGGGGGGATTAATAGGGGGGTTGACAAGAAATTTTCTGCACCGGGTGCCACCTGACCTTCCCATGTCTGGGGGGGGTGACAAAAATCCCCCCGGGTACCAATTTACCTAGCTACACCCCTGTCATCCCCTACTGTAATCCTGATTCGGATGGGGGGGGCTGCCTCCTATTTGCATAAAAAGCAAACTCCTATTTGCTCCAATGGAACCCCCCCCCCCATGCAAACAGCAGACACCACAGGGGCAATCTGAATCAGAACCACAATAAAGGCTTCCCCCCGCATAAGCCCACAAGCCCTATGGCAGGTTCCCAATCTGGACCAGGCACCCTGCGCTGGCTATTTGTGAAAGTAAAGTCCTGTGCTTGTGGGGAAACCATAGGATAAACATATTATGAAATATGACCCTCAGTACCTGAGCAGGCAAAGGTCCGTATAGTTAAAGCTATGGTTTTCCCAGTAGTAATGTACGGAAGTGAGAGCTGGACCATAAAAAAGGCTGAACGCCGAAGAATTGATGCTTTTGAATTATGGTGCTGGAGGAGACTCTTGAGAGTCCCATGGACTGCAAGAAGATCAAACCTATCCATTCTCAAAGAAATCAGCCCTGAGTGCTCACTAGAAGGACAGATCCTGAAGTTGAGGCTCCAGTACTTTGGCCACCTCATGAGAAGAGAAGACTCCCTGGGAAAGACCCTGATGTTGGGAAAGATGGAGGGCACAAGGAGAAGGGAACGACAGAGGATGAGGTGGTTGGACAGTGTTCTCGAAGCTACTAACATGAGTTTGGCCAAACTGCGAGAGGCAGTGAAGGATAGGCGTGCCTGGCGTGCTCTGGTCCATGGGGTCACGAAGAGTCGGACACGACTGAACGACTGAACAACAACAACCTGAGCAGGAAGCTGCCAGGTAGGTATCCAGTACTCAGGTCCATCAGCAGTAATTATGCAAAACTTCCAGCAAACGTTTTTTCGTTGTGCCATGTGAGGTACCTTGTCAGGGAACTGTCCCCAATGCAGCGCAAGGTGGTGGAAGGGCTCTCGGGATGCTACAGAGAGCCCAGTCCCACCTTGCCAGCAGCTCCTCCTCTGGTAGCGAACGGAGCGGCGAGACGTCCAGCGAGGAGGGGGAGAGTTCACAGGGGAAAGGGAGTAGAGGCTCTGCGGATGCAAGAGAGACCCACTCCCACAGTCCCGAGGGCGATACAGGGGGAACACGATTTCTGTCGCCCCAAAGATGTCATGGGATGAAGAGAAAGGATGGAAGGCGGGGTTTTCGCATACCGAAACTCTTTCGTTGGGGTCAGAACCGGAAGGAGCCATTCCCGGATTCTGACACCGCTTGATACCGACATGAACTTTTTAGCTCTGCGCTGTACGTAGTTTGCACAATAAAATCTTTAAAGGAAACAGCGGAGTCCTGGCTGCTTACTCATGAGCAACTAACTGAGAACCTTACAGGTACCTGGAGAACCAGGGTCACGCAATGAGGCTTTTAATGGATCTGCAGCCACAGAAAATCAGCATTTGTGCAAGGTGTAAATGCACATAATGGACAGGTGAAAGGAAGAATGAACTGTACCACATATCAAAGATTAATTGTGGCAATTGAATGTGTTCCATTGTATCATTTTACCAGTTGCAGTCCTTTCCTATTTCTTCCCCTCGTTCCTTTTATGATTGCTGCCATCATTCTAGCATAGTACTGCTGCCAACAAGAGGTTGATTAACCCCATCCTCTCACGCAGTCTCCAGGCCTGAATAATTTCATTTTTAAAAAATCATATTTATTGATTTTCCAATATATTTCTCCAATTACCAATCAAATTAAAATCCAAATTAATTATACAATTCCCAATTAAAACAATTCCGAATTTTTATAATTTGTGGACTCCCCATGTCTCGGACTCCGGAGCGCTTTTCTCGTCCCTTTCAGTTGCATTCACAGTCCAATACTTTCACAGCCTCTGATATATGCCAGCAAGCAGACACGATTATAGTAAGTAATGTCTCTGTATGGGTAAAGTCACTCTCATAAAATCCAAATGCCACATTCCGGCCGGCGCCATCTTCTCCCTCCTTCTCAGACCGAACTTCCCCCACAGCTCTCTCTCCCGCGAGCCCTCCATCCACCCCTTTCCAGGAGAGCCACCTCCATAAATTCCACTATCAATCGTCCGTCAAGGCTGGCTTCTCCTGCATAAAAAGGCCTGCATAATTTCAAAGGAGGATATATATATATTTTCTCCTCTACTGTTTCACTTCCTAAGCACAAAACTATGAAGCCTTGCTGTGGTTTTGCGTAGTTCTGGGTCACGACTGATGCTGAAGGTCCTGGTTTGCCATTTGAAGTGGGAAAGGGCGTGTCAGCCATGCGTAATTGCATACCCACCATGCACATTAAAATATATGTTCACATGCCCACAATGCACACTAAAGCACATTAAACATCATGCCATGTTTTGTATTGCTAACATTTCAGCAACGCGCACATACCGCAAAAATCGGGCTTCCTCCAGCTGATGAGAACTCCTTTGCGAGCGCAGGCCATCGCATAAGCAGCGACGGCGGCACACAGACAGTCTTTGCCATCGGAACAAGAACAGACATCGTAGCGGCAATTCTTGAGGTACGGAGAAGGACTGACTTTGCGGTGGCAAGGTTCAAACAACGGGGATAACAGAACTGAGCATGAGCCTTCAGCGTACTTGGCTGAAATGAAAACAATTTCAAAATGTCAGATGAGCAGTTGCCGGCTATAGAAAGAAATAGGAACCACCATAAGCCATCAAAAACACATTGACCCAGTTAGCATGTAACTCCAGGCCAAACCCGTTTGTCAGACAAACCAAGAGCCAGGGTTTGGAGCCAAATAAAAAGAAAAAATCAACACCATGAAAGATCCCTGTAATGAGATGAGCGTATGTATATATATATAGTAATACTTAAATAACAAAGTAGAATAGCTCAAAAACACTAAAAAAGTTGTGAACTAATCCAAAGGAAAATAATAATTTAACAAACTTAACAAATGACTCCGAATGCCAAAAATAACTACCAAAACAACCTTTAGCGTGTTGGTATTGGTCTGATTAAACCACAGAACCTAGGGCTTGCTGATCAGAAGGTTGGCGGTTCGAATCCCCATGATGGGGTGAGCTCCCGTTACTCGGTCCCTGCTCCTGCCAACCTAGCAGTTTGAAAGTATGTCAAAGTGCAAGTAGATAAATAGGTACCACTCCGGCGGGAAAGTAAATGGTGTTTCCGTGCACTGCTCTGGTTCGCCAGAAGCGGCTTAGTCATTCTGGCCCCATGACCTGGAAGCTGTACGCCAGCTGCCTCAGCCAATAAAGCGAGATGAGCGAGATGAGCGCCGCAAACCCAGAGTCGCCCACGACTGGACCTAATGGTCAGGGGTCCCTTTACCTTTACCTATTGGTCTGATAAACCACCGTGTCTAAAAATGTAACCTGTTGGCTATGATAATATGTAGTAAATTTGCTCTTCGGATGTATCTCCTGACTCCATGCAAAAAAACTGTTGACCTTATCAATGTTAAACTGTGGCTTAGCCGATAGCATATACCTGAAGGAGCATCTCCACTGAAGAAGTGTGCATGCACACGAAAGTTCATACCAAGAACAAACTTAGTTGGTCTCTAAGGTGCTAATGGAAGGAATTTTTCAATTTTTAATTTTGTTTCCACCCCCATCGTTCAGCCCGGACACTGAGGTCCAACTCCAAGGGCCTTCTGGCGATTCCCTCACTGCGAGAATTGTGGTTACAGGGAACCAGGCAGAGGGCCTTCACGGTAGTGGCGCCCTCCCATCACATGTCAAGGAAATAAACAACTATCGGACTTTTAGAAGACATCTGAAAGCAGCCCTGTTTAGGGAAGTTTTTAATGTTTGATGTTTTATTGTGCTTTTAATATATTCTGTTGGGAGCTGCCCAGAGTGGCTGGGGAAACCCAGCCAGATGGGCAGAGTATAAATATTATTATTATTATTAAAGCTAGACTGGAGGAAGAAAAACGCATAAACGGTGGATCAAGGCAAAAGGGGGCACATGATGGTCTGCCTTTTCTCCCTTTCTCCATGCATGACAGTTCAGAGATAAAATGCTGAAAACCGGCAGCCGATTCTCTCTTTTTCCCACCTCAGGGAGCCCTTTCCTCGTGGATTTGTCTGCAATGGAAGATGCTATGCTGAAAGAAGATAAACACGCTGCTATCTTTCATCACAAGCTGACCCTGGCTTCATTGCAAGGGCCAGTACCTAAGCGAGGGTTGAGACTGCAGGTATTGCTATCTTGCTTCTGCAGATCTTGGCAATCTTCTTTGAGCTTCCAAGAATTCCCAAAGTCTTCCACGAGGGTTTCCACCAGGCCAGAAGGTGTAAGGAAATCATCTCCTTGGTTGCCGTTGTAGTTGCCACACAGACCACAAGTTCGTTCCGTGAATTCTGAGGGTAACTGAAGAAGCATAGGAGTTAAATTCAGTATATACACACTTCAATTTTTTTTGTCTCCAGTCAGCTGCTTATAGGACTTCTGTTGAATGAACCTTATACAAATTGTGCTAAATATAGAAGTGCTGTAAATAAAACAAAACAAAAGGCACTGGCCATGATCCCCTTAGCCAAAACAACAGTTAAGTAATATGTATATAAGCACACATTAAACTCCGTGTTGGATTGACATAATAGTTTCTGTCCTCATGTAGAGGACAGATCTGTGATCTTCAGTATCACAACTGACAAAATGGTAGCACATATTGAGTGTATAGCCCATATAAACATGTTGCATTATGCAATATTAGAAATCTTGGATAAGGAAACAGTCAGATGATTATCAAGATTAATCACCTGTTTTATAGCAATATCACTCTTACAATATAAACATATTCAATATGGCAGTTTATACCTAAAATTTCACACGCTAGCAAGGTTATGCTTAAAATTCTACAAGGCAGGCTTAAGCAGTATGTGGACCGAGAACTCCCAGAAGTGCAAGCTGGATTTCGAAGGGGCAGAGGAACCAGAGACCAAATTGCAAACATGCGCTGGATTATGGAGAAAGCTAGAGAGTTCCAGAAAAACATTTACTTCTGTTTCATTGACTACACAAAAGCATTTGACTGTGTCGACCACAGCAAGTGAGAGCTGGACCATAAAGAAGGCTGATCGCCGAAGAATTGATGCTTTTGAATTATGGTGCTGGAGGAGACTCTTGAGAGTCCCATGGACTGCAAGAAGATCAAACCTATCCATTCTCAAAGAAATCAGCCCTGAGTGCTCACTGGAAGGACAGATCCTGAAGCTGAAGCTCCAGTACTTTGGCCACCTCGTGAGAAGAGAAGACTCCGTAGAAAAGACCCTGATGTTGGGAAAGATGGAGGGCACAAGGAGAAGGGGACGACAGAGGATGAGATGGTTGGACAGTGTTCTCAGAGCTACTAACATGAGTTTGGCCAAACTGCTGGAGGCAGTGAAGGATAGGCGTGCCTGGCGTGCTCTGGTCCATGGGGTCATGAAGAGTCGGACACGACTGAACAACTGAACAACAACAACCTAAAATGCATTATATCTGAGTTCCAGGGAAGCATAATGGCTACGGATCTGAGCAGGAAAATTCCCAGTTCAAATAGTTTATCTTCAGTGTGCCTGACAAATTTGCCATAGCAGGGCCTCAGACGATGCTCACACTCTGTCCCCATGGAGAGAAGGCAATAGACCTCTCATCGCACGGAATGTGCAAAAGGCACAAAAGTGTGTGTGCTCTAGCACATACTTTGGCACCAACACGTGTTGCAAAAAATGCTAATTTCCAAACAACACGCCCCCTAGGCTGCAGTGCTTTACACACTTACTCAGAAGTAAGCACCAAGGAATTCAGTATGTCTTCCTTCCGAACTGATATGCATAACACTGCATTGTTTGAGTGAAATTCAGCCAAAGTTTAACACTTTCAAATCCTACTGATTTCAAGGGGAGATTTAAAAACGTGCTGAAATCCACGGGACTTAAATATTTAAAACATTTTATGTTGCATGACAGCTGTCTTTTTGAAATATTATTGGGACATAATGATGTAATCTAGCCAAACCAAAGAAAATTGAAATTTTCCTGAAATCAATATAACCTTTAAAAAGTGTTCGGCTTTATAATCTATTTTCCCAATTTTCCAGTAGGAAATGGATGTTGTTCCTCAGGACTATAGCAGGAAAACCCAAGGTTCATTACATTTCTCAGAAGTGTCTGCCCAGGTCACTGGGAGTGAAAGTGAATCACTTCCCCCAGTTGTCAAAAACATTTGGCAATGGCTCACTTGGTGTGTGCGTGAAATTATTTTTGGTTTGCTCTAAAAGCAACAACGCTGACCTTTAAGGAGCAGATAGAAAGGAACGTGACAATTTTAAAAGGCACTAGAAATGTTCTAAAGCTTTTGCGTGTCGAGGACCCCCCCCCCTAGGAAACCCCCCAAATAAAGACACAGCCCACACAAAATTTTAGTTTTGGTTTTTGGCATAATTTTGGCCCCAACTTTATTGATTACGGCATGTGAGTGGTTGCTTAGGCATTGATTAGTGACCATCTGTTTCCCACTTTGAGGTAGGAACAGAACTGACATCCGCAAGCCTGCAAAATATCAGTAAGGGAAAATATTTTGGGGAGAGAATAGAGCTGGGTGCCAGGCTCTCAACTCTCCCCAAATGCTCCCAGGGGCTCTGGCGTGGCCCTAGCCCCTTGCCAGGGGTTCGGACAAGAGCATGGCGAGCCCCTGGATTCCTTTAATGGAATACCCTTGCTGCTGCAGCAGCATTGGAGGGGCCGGCACAGTCAACAATACCCCCTCCACCAACCAAAATTAACCAATGCCTAATCGCAACCTTGCAAGTTGTGACTATTTGCTGTGCAGTAGGCAAAAAACCAAATAGCAACAGGCAATCAGCCAAATGGTAAAATTCCTACCAGGCCCCTGCCCCAAAAGCAGACGACCCCATGACAGGCATAGCAAGGTCAAGCGAACAAGCCTAAATATAGGGAAGGTGGATATGGACACTGCGGCAATGGAAAATGTCAAAAAAAAAAAAAAAAATAGCCGAAATTTTTGAGGCCGGAGGGAGGGAAGGGGGTAGAAAAAGGGATGTAGTTTTTTTAAAAGTATTGTTAGAATAGATAAAATTTGTTAAGGAATTTGAAAAGTTCAGAAGTATATTGAGGCCGAGGTAGAGAAGAGAATATTAGTAATTAAGTTTGATGTATTAATAATTTTAAAAGTGATAAGGAGGAAAGTAATGTAGTGTAAATTAGAATAGAAGATGATTGGAAAACTGGGAAATATGTTTTATTTTGAGGTCAACGGGGGGGGGGGGATTTGAGGAAGTCAATTTAAAGATGAAATTGTAAGGAGTACGTATACCTGGCCCAGGAAAAGGGTCAAGGACCAAGCAATGATTTATACAAAATGGTGGGTTAAATGTGAAATGATATTATGTGTGCTCCTGCGAGAGGGGGGTTCAGATATTTTGCTCTCCTCGGTGGGAGAGGGGGGAGTATGAAAAATTTAACCATGTAATGATTTGTGCTTTAAATTGAAAAATTTATAAATTTTTAATAAAACAAATAAATAAATAAATATAGGGTGGGTGGGTGATCCGTTGCGCGCAGCGGAAAGAGGAAGCTCAACGCTGCGCACAGGGAATAATAGCCCCTTGGCCTGTCAATCATAATTGCAACATCAAATTCTCCCCCCCCCCCAGTGAGCTTCGTGACCATCCACAAAGGAGAACCCATTTTATCACTATAGCAGCTACATTCAGAGTTGAGAAGACACAGCTGGAGTAGTCTGGGGCCTCAGCAATTTTAGCCAGTAAAGTAGGAAAAGGTCAATCAAGGCTTTGCTCTTGCATGATGTAATTTTATATATTAATTAAAATCTTCACGTGTCTTAAATTTCAGAGAAAGACTGTGTCCTCAGGCTGCCTTAAGAGTCAAAACTATGTTATCCTGAGTATTCAGTGATCCCTGCTTAAGAAGACAGGAAATGGTTTGGATTAGACCAAGATGCAATCTGGAATCTGTCTGGAGGGTGGCTGCAGCCCCTCGCAAGCTGCCCTCTCCGTTCCCAGGGTAGTGAAGAGTCACATCCCAGCAGCTGTCTGCTGTAAATTCACCAGCTGGCCACATTGCAGGGCAGGTTAGCATGTCGAGTCCAAAGTTTAAATTGTCCAATCTTGGACCCAAGAGCGGAAGTTCTTGTTGGTCTGCAAACTGGGGTTAAAAGTCGGCTGCGCCTACTGTTTGAAGCGCAGTCTCTTCTACTCACATGTAGAGTATATCTAGAATTTCTAGTGCACGGCAACCATATTTTCTTAGGGGGGGAAATCAATTTAAATACAGATTGTGTGGGTGTGTGGTTGAATCATACCTTCATCGCAAGAGTTCCGTGCCCATCCCAGTCAATCTGTATATTCTCTTTATAGCTGAGACGAACGGCAGACATTACGGTGTGCTGGATGCGGAGAGCACCTGGGAAAACCAACTGCTAATTACAGATACATAGGGATGAGCAGCAGAAAATGTGAATGTAATGCAGGAAATCTAGACAGATCTAAATTGTCTGCTGAAGGTGTAGAGCCAAGCGACGCTTTATGAGGCTCACATAGCAAGTAGCTATGCAGGGGGAAGGGTATGTGTTTGAATCTCCCCTTGGTTTCAATTATTTTGTGTTCAGCAAACCCTGGGGAATGTGCAATTGGGTTTTCTGCAGATTGCTGTTTGCTCCGATTCAGCGCTAAAGAGCAGGTTTTCCTGGGGGGAAGAGCAAGGGCAAAAAATAAAAAAAGGACAAGTGCTTCAATATGGATGGCACTTTGAAGTGCCTGGAAACACAGTACAAAAGGAAATCTGGGTGAGCCCCTTTCCCCACCAAGAACTGAATTCTCTTGCACGTGATCTCTCAGCAATGGGAGGGGGCAAAAGGACTTCACATCCATTCTTTCCCCTGCTTTCCCCTAAGCTTAATAGCAGTATGGAGGACTATTGTTACATGGATAAGCTACTGAAGGTAATGGGGCCCTTTATATGTCCCGCTGTCCTTTGTCAACAAATTGTCGCTGTTTCTTGTGTTGAATATATGCTGTGTGGTAATTTATGGACCTAATAGAATATGTGTTTTATCAAAGTAATTGTTGAACTGAAATACATTTAAGAAGAAGTATACTAATAGTGAAATAATTATTAAACTCTAACTGTGTGTAGGTTTTACTATATTTGTTTTTTTATCTTATATTTTGGAAATGTAAATTCAGTTTTTCCCCCTTAAATTTATTTTTGGGGGGAGGGCAAGAGAGTGGGGCCCGAAGCTACAGCTTGTTAGCTTATACGTAAATCTGGCACTGGGCAGGGGAGGTTCAAAACTCTGCTCTCCTTATGATTCTTCATCACCTACCTTGTGATGCTCTGTTAATTAATGAGAGTGGGGGAAAGAAGACTGGACTGCTGAGGGGGGGGGAGAGTTAATTTTTATATTGAGCTTCATCATTATTCCCTCTGCTTGGCCAGTCAATAGGAGGGTGTGTTGTGTACCTCCTATTATTAAATAGTGGGCCAGAAGCTGCCTGGGGTGGGGTGGGGAGGGGGATTATTGAGCCCACTCCCTTGGTAATACAGAAAAACACAGGTCCTGGACCAGTCTGAGATACTCTTAGTAACATGACACAGGACACACCTTGCGTGAAAGGGATTTGCACATCCTGACCATTCAAAGAAACGACGCCACCGTGTTTCAGTTTAATAATGCTGTTCTCCTCCAGGAGCTGGACAGAGGCTGATCGGGTACACACTGCATCGGGGTCATCAGCACACTAAAAAGAAATCCAAGCATCAAATTAGCATTGCAATTTTGATTTAGCTGCGGCCTCAGTCCGTCAGTTGCCGTGAGACCATGCAAGCAATACTTGAACCAATGTTAAAATTGCTCTCTGTCCGCAGCCAGTCTTGTTGTTACGGACTCTTCCTATGCGTTCGGTCCCTGCTCCTGCCAACCTAGCAGTTCAAAAGCACGTCAAAGTGCAAGTAGATAAATAGGTACCGCTCCGGCGGGAAGGTAAACGGCGTTTCTGTGCGCTGCTCTGGTTCGCCAGAAGCAGCTTAGTCATGCTGGCCACATGACCCGGAAGCTGTACGCCGGCTCCCTCGGCCAGTAAAGCGAGATGAGCGCCGCAACCCCAGAGTCGGACACGACTGGACCTAACGGACAGGGGTCCCTTTACCTTTACCTTTACCTCCTGCAACTAGCAGAAAGTTTGAAAGCAATTTACAGAACAGAAAACAAAACACAAAAGATCAATAGAATCAATAATGATAAAAACAGGGCATTACTAATTTGTTGTAGAGATATTCTTCCACAATCTATAAAAACATTTTTTTAAAAAAAAAATTTAATGTGACCAGAAGTCAGCAGCAGGAATAATAAGCGATTTGCATGAGAGAGAGTGGGCATGTCTGGTTTAGCAGCCGTTTCTTCTCCCAAGGAAATTGAAATTTTGGTTTAGGACAGAGAATTTATCAGCATGAAGCTGAGGGTGAAGAACCGTAACAGCTTTAGTAATATAAAACCAATATAGATTTACTCTGTTGGTATGCTCCATGTTTCTAAAAAGAGACGCACACATTTACCTCTGATAGCACTGGCATATATCCTAAAGCAGGCATGGCCAAACTTGGCCCTCCAGCTGTTTTGAGACTACAACTCCCATCATCCCTAGCTAACAGGACCAGTGGCCAGGGACGATGGGAACTGTAGTCCCAAAACAGCTGGAGGGTCAAGTTTGTCCATGCCTGTCCTAAAGCAAAACACCCAATTCATTAGCAAATCTGAAAATGGTATTGCAATTAAGTCAACCATGGGAAGTCTCTATTCTTTGCAGGCTAGCATCTTGCCTAACCTACCATGGGGCATATTGATACACAAGTGAGCTGCTGCCATTATACAGATAGTCTCAATGTCAACCTCACTGTAATTACCGTATTTTTCGCTCCATAGGGCGCACCGGACCATAGGGCGCATCTTGTTTTTAGAGGAAACAAGCAAAAAACTTTTTTCTGGTTTTCCCCCTCTAAAAGCCCTGTTTTTTTGAGGATCAGCTAAATGTTTTGCAGCTTTTTTTGCAAAGGGAAAAGCCCTGGTTTTTTGAGGATCAGCTAAAAGCTTTGCAACTTTTTTGCAAAGGGGGAAAAGCAAAGAGGAAAGGCTCTGTTTTTATGGGGTTCAACTCACCTTTCTGTAGCTTCTAAAAGAAATGGAGCCTTTTCTACAGTTTCCAGACAGATAATCTAATCAGCCACTCACATGTAGCTGGGGAAACAAACAACCTGCAGCACATTCAACAAAGGAGGGCGGGGCTGAAAGGGAGCCGGGGACTCTTATCTCTCTCCCCATCTCTTGCTGCTCAGCTGCTGAGCGGGGTCCTTTCAACACCCCCTTTTCTCTTTGTAAAATAAAAGGCATGATCCTCTTTTGGCCCCTGGGCAACTCAGCTCCAGGGACCACCATTCGCTCCATAAGGCGCACAGATATTTCCCCTTACTTTTTAGGAGGAAAAAAGTGCGTCTTATGGAGCAAAAAATGCGGTATGTTAGGACGCAAGATGGCCTGATCTAACTTTATGGAGGGGGAGAAGGAAAACTCAACACCAGGCTGCCATTTAAAAACACAACACAACACCCCACAACACAACACAACACAACACCCCAAGCTGCGATGTTCAGCTTTGCTCTCTGCAAACACGTTGTTTGCGCAAGCACTTTGTCATATCGGTTGGTGTGTTTTTGAGTGAAAGAAGCAGCCCTTGTTTTTTTTTCCTTTCAAGGAAGATGCTCCTACCTGGACGGTCTCTATGAAAACAGAAAAGGTGTTCTCCGCACAATCTCTGGCAAACAAGTAATGGCAGATGCCGCTGAAGGTGAAATGCTTGTTGTCAAAGCTCTTGAAATGCGACTGGCCAGTGACAGAGCATTCACCTGGAGGGGGGGGGAGAAACCAGCACCAAAAATTGACTTTAAACAACACGACTTCAAGCTAAAGCAGAGTTCTCACATATTAAGACAAGAAAGCAGCATCCCTGATTCAAATGGCTGGGCTGGGCAGATGTCTGCCTCAAAGCATATTCCTCTCTGGTTGCCCTTGTGAGAATGACTGCTCCAAAGTAAGTATCACTGAGATCTGTAGGACTGGATTTTAAATGTTTTTAGGCCTGGGTTAATGTCAGACAGATAAAATCTGATATTTTCATTGTGCCGTGGTGTTAGACTACCTGAAAAAAGGGGATAGCACACATTTGCGTAGCTGGTTGTTGTACAATGGACAACAGAAAAGAATATGTTCTACAGTGTTCAAACACATTCAAAGGACACCCACAATGTCTATCATTTCTTCAATCTCCCAGGACATTCTATAAAAGATCTCAAAGTAGCTGTCTTAATACAAATAAATTTCAGAAATAGACTAGAAAGAGAAGTGGCTGAATTGCAACTAATCACCAAACTTAAAACCATGGAGAAACCTGGTCTGAACAAAGACATTGGATTCTTATCTCATTATACATGACAAAGCTATCTTTAGCCATCTCATCCCTTGCTTTTTCCTTTAAGACTAATTTCAGTCGTTAACAGTCATCAAAAGGTTTTCCACACCCATTAGCCAATCACCCATTCCCACCACCCTTCTGAGTAATACCCCTCCCCACTCCCTCACTATATTTAAGGATCTGGTGACTTCTGTTTCAGTGTATCTGAAGAAGTGTGCATGCACACGAAAGCTCCTACCAAGAACAAACGTAGTTGGTCTCTAAGGTGCTACTGGAAAGAAATTTTTATTTTGTTTTTATCATTTCTGGGTATGCTTAAATATCTGCCCTTGACAAAAACTGAGAGGAAAATGTTCAATCGTGCTAACATGAAGGACTAGAATTATTAACAGGTAGGTAGCCGTGTTGGTCTGCCATAGTCAAAACAAAATAAAATAAAAAAATTACTTCCAGGAGCACCTTAGAGACCAACTAAGTTTGTTCTTGGTATGAGCTTTTGTGTGCATGCACACTTCTTCAGATACACTGAAACTGAAAGTGTGCATGCACACGAAAGCTCATACCAAGAACAAACTTAGTTGGTTTCTAAGGTGCTACTGGAAGGAATTTTTTTATTTTTTATTTTGTTTGGAATTATTAATTTTGAGATATGAGTCACCCTGTTATCTGTTGTATTTAAGCCATAGAACTTGGAGGAACAAATTTTATATACAGCTGACTTTTTGTTTTGTTTTTCAATGTCCCTCAATCTGGTTTGAATATTGCAATAAATATATTGCTGTCATTTTCAGTTCTGCGTAATAAACCAAACTTTCTTTTTTCTTCAGGCGTGTGAACTTTTTAATGGGGCATAAGGTTAAGGGCAGATCCTGAGGTTGAGGCTCCAATACTTTGGCCACCTCATGAGAAGAGAAGACACCCTAGAAAAGACCCTGATGTTGGGAAAGATGGAGGGCACAAGGAGAAGGGGACAACAGAGGACGAGATGGTTGGACAGTGTTCTCGAAGCGACTGGCATGAGTTTGGCCAAACTGCGGGAGGCAGTGAAAGATAGGAGTGTCTGGGCTGCTCTGGTCCATGGGGTCATGAAGAGTCGGACACAACTGAACGACTGAACAACAACAAAGGTTAAGGGCAGAAACACATATTCATAACAGACATGTGTTCCAACTCCAGTTAAGGATCCTAGCAGGAATACACATGAGTGTTAGACAGGCTTGTGGGTTCAGACGCACACCTCATAACAAACATATTAACTCATTAAAATAGTGTAATTTAAACAGGGCATGTATTTAAGCATTGTGTTTGTGTGTGTGTGTTGTATCAACTTATCAAGGGTCTTCAGTGCGCCATCAAATACCTAGTTTTAAACCTGAGTTCACCAAAGGGGTAGAAGTATGCATCTTTCCTTTAAAAAGAAAAAAAACTACAACAGAGTTCAAGATACTATTTTCAATGTGAAACACTTGAGAGTTAGGACTGAAATAGATTGTGCTGATTCACTTACTGATTATTCAATATCAACCTACCTGGGCAAGGTTCATTGCTGCAGATCCAGGTGCCATGCCTGCAAATACTGAAAAATGCCATTTTTTATTATTTAGATACATGGACAAATTGAATACAGCCTATCATTATTCATACTGAAGAACACATGCCATGGAGATTCATGATGGGATCACCAAAGGTATTTTTCTTTAGCAGTCAAGGAGATGAATTTGATGGGACAATTGACACAAGGTATGGGGAGCCATACATATGCTTGTTCTAGTACCTGCATGCCTACTTCTCTGTGGCTAATAGCAGCTCCTGGGGATGAGAACCCTTTGCACTTTGCACTGGGCTGTCCCCATGAAGAAGAAGAAGAAGAAGAAGAAGAAGAAGAAGAAGAAGAAGAAGAGTTTGCATTTGATATCCTGCTTTATCACTACCCGAAGGAGTCTCAAAGCGGCTAACACTCTCCTTTCCCTTCCTCCCCCACAACAAACATTCTGTGAGGTGAGTGGGGCTGAGAGACTTCAGAGAAGTGTGACTAGCCCAAGGTCACCCAGCAGCTGCATGTGGAGGAGCGGAGACACGAACCCGGTTCCCCAGATTACGAGTCTACCGCTCTTAACCACTACACCACGCTGGCTCTCTGGAAGCCCAGATCCTAATCTTTATTGCTGATTTAAATCAATTGAATCTCACTTCTCATGCTATTATTCAACAAAGTTCTCTTTAATCTTTTATGTTATGATCTTCAGATGAAGGGTTGTATACAAATAAATAATAATAATAATAATAATAATAATAATAATAATAATAATAGTGTCCAATGCCTTAAGCACATGCATGAGTGTGTTGAAACTTATTCCTTGGGATCATCTATAGTTCTGGCGTAGGCACTTATTTTACACACTGAGATACAGGAGAATCAACTCCATACCAATTCATGCTCCAGGCAAGGAGCTTCATGTCTGAATGTTTCCCTATAAATGAAGTTCCTTGCAAATAGAAAAAATAGCATGTATGGGAGACAGCTAGACTGATGTCTCCTCCCTCACTTGCTAGCTTTCTGTGTGTCGGTTGAGTGGAGTTTTTGTTCTTTGGTGTTTTTGGTGCTGTGGAACCATATTTTTCGCTCCATAGGGCGCACTGGACCATAGGGCGCACCTGGTTTTTAGAGGAGGAAACAAGATAAAAAAATATATTTCTGGTTTTCCTCCTCTAAAAGCCCTGTTTTTTTGAGGATCAGCTCAAAGTTTTGCAGCTTTTTTGCAATGGGAAAAGCCCTGTTTTTTTGAGGATCAGCTCAAAGCTTTGCAGCTTTTTTGCAAAGGGAAAAGCCCTGTTTTTTAGGATCAGCTAAAAGTTTTGCAGCTTTTTTGCAAAGGGAAAAGCCCTGTTTTTTTGAGGATCAGCTCACAGTTTTGCAGCTTTTTTGCAAAGGGAAAAGCCCTATTTTTTGAGGATCAGCTAAATGTTTTGCTGCTTTTTTTGCAAAGGGAAAAGCCCTGTTTTTTGAGGATCAGCTAAAAGTTTCACAGCTTTTTTGCAAAGGGAAAAGCCCTGTTTTTTGAGGATCAGCTAAAAGTTTTGCAGTTTTTTTTGCACAGGGGGAAAAGCAAAGAGGAAAAGTCCCGTTTTTATGGGGTTCAAGTCACATTTCTGAAAAATCTTTAGGAAAGGGAGCAGTTTCTACAGTTTCCAGACAGATAATCTAATCAGCCAGTCACATGTGGCTGCGGAAACAAACAACCTCCCTCTGCAGCACATTCAACAATGGAGGCCTGGGTAAGGGGACGGGGTGAAAGGGAGCCAGGATCTCTCCCCCGATCTCTTGCTGATCAGCTGCTGAGCGGGTTCCTTTTAACACCCCATTTTCTCTTTGTAAAAAAAAAAAAAAAGCATGATCCTCTTTTGGCCCCTGGGCAATTCGGCTCCAGGGACCACCATTAGCTCCATAAGACGCACAGATATTTCCCCTTACTTTTTAGGAGGAAAAAAGTGCGTCTTATGGAACGAAAAATACGGTACATCTAAAGCACCACAATCCAAAATAAACATTAGGACTTCATTTGGCTGCATGTATAGATTGGTCCTTAAGGTATATAACCTATGAGTTGGCCAGAAATGTAGGTGTCTATGGGGATAATCACACAGGGTCTCATTGCCTGTGACAATATTACCATTGTGGGTCACATTATCCTATTTACCATGAGTTGCAGTCCTGGTAGACAGAAGAACCGGGAGAGTAGCGCTTGCCTGAATGTAGGCAGGGGCAGTCGGAGCTGTCAACACAGAGGTCTCCATCAAGCAGCTTGCCGTCTAGAGAGGCCAGCAAAAACACTGTTAGTCTCCACAAAACCATTTTAACCCTAAATTCTAAGGAAGAAGACTGACACAAGTCACAAAAGTTTATCAGTTGGCATCTTTCACCCTAGCACCATTATTTTCAAACTGTGCTGGAATTTCCTTGCAAACTTATAAGAGATTTCTATTTTTCTACATATAAGGAGATAGAGATATAGAGATATGTAAGGAGATAGAGAGATGGGTAAAGGTAAAGGTAAAAGACGCCTGGGCGGTTAAGTGCAGTCAAAGGTGACTATGGGGTTGCGTCGTTCATCTCGCTTTCAGGCCGAGGGCGTTGGTCCGCAGAAAGCTTTTTGGGTCGTGCGCCCAGCGTAACTAAATTGCTTCTGGCGCAACAGAACACTGTGGCGGAAACCAGAGTCCACAGAAATGCTGTTTACCTTCCTGCTGCAGCAGTAACCTATTTATCTACCTGCACTGGCGTGCTTTTGAACTGCTTGGTTGGCAGAAATGGCCAGACACACACACACAATTTAGGAAGGAAGACCTTCCGTCGCCTACAGACAGCCACCCAATCTTAAACAACTCCTCACCCACAATATTACAACAACAGGACTCAACGTGGACACTGGTACCAGAGCCTGCAATAAACCCAGATGCCAACTTTGCTGCCACATACACCTAGACAACACCATTACTGGCCCCAACAACATCAAACACACCATCTCAGGACTATTTAATTGCTCATCTTCCAACATTGTGTATGCCATCAAATGCCAACAGTGCCCTTCAGCTCTCTATATTGGACAAACAAGCCAAACCCAATGCCAAAGGATAAATGGACATAAATCTGATATCAGGAATCACAAGACAGAAACCAGTAGGAGAACACTTCAATCTCCCAGGACATTCTTTACAAGATCTCAAAGTAGCTGCCTTAATACAAAGGAATTTCAGAAATAGACTGGAAAGAGAAGTTGCTGAATTGCAACTCATCAAAAAGATCAAACATATCCATCCTTAAATAATTCAGCCCTGAGTGCTCACTGGAAGGGCAGATCCTGAAGTTAAGCCTCCAATACTTTGGCCACCTCATGAGAAGAGAAGACTCCCTAGAAAAGACCCTGATGTTTCGAAAGATGGAGGGCACAAGGAGAAGGGGATGACAGAGGGGGAGATGGTTGGACAGTGTTCTCGAAGCGACTGGCATGAGTTTGGCCAAACTGCAGGAGGCAGTGGAGGATAGGCGTGCCTGGCGTGCTCTGGTCCATGGGGTCACGAAGAGTCCGACACGACTGAATGATTGAACAACAACACCAAACTCAAAACCATGGAGAGACCTGGTCTGAGCAAAGACATTGGATTCTTATCTCATTATACATGACAAAGCTATCTTTAGCCATCTCACCCCTTGCCTTTTCCTTTAGGACTAATTGCAGTCGTTAACAGTCATCAACAGGTTTTCCACACCCATCAGTGAATCACCCATTCCCACCACCCTTCTGAATAATACCCTTCCTCACTCTCTCACTATATATAAGGGTCTGGTGACTATTGCAAATCACCCAGAGATCTACCAGCAGATGCCAATATACCTTCTGCCCACCCCTGATCTTAATGTGCTCCTACAATATTCTGTGATAAACTGGGGCTTTGTAGGCGTTCCTCAGCAAAGTCAATATGGAACAGGCCCCCTGAATACCATTGCCCTAGCAAACAAAGTTTGCCTTAGCTGAGCTGTGAAAACAACTCTAATCAGAGAGCTAGTATACTAGCCAGTGTATGTCTGGTTGAAAAGAATACATACTCTTACATCTCCAGGCTCAATTAAAAAGCCTCTCACAGTATATCTTCTTCATTTTCTTTCCCTAACAGCTGGAATGACTTAGAAATAATTCAGAAGCGACTTAAGACTTTGCAGGCAAAAGGAAAGAAGTCATGGACCATCATCCATCGCTGAACTCACATAGACCTTTATTTCTTTTTATTTAATAGTAGCTCTTTGATAAAATACATGCAGGCAGTATGCAAACTGCCTAATCTGGGGACAGAGAAAAAGAGAAGGAGAAGAGAGAGAAATAAATGCAGTTTTCTTCTTTAAATGAAATGGGAAATGCTACTGCTGAAAGATTGCCTCTGTAAACAAATCAGTAAATAAATTACCAGGGCAGCTGCAGCCATCAACACATTTTTCTTGGCACACTTCATTGATATTCAAACTCTGGCAGGTTTTGGCACAAGGGGATGTGCACTCCTTATACTCCAAGCCAACTGGACATTCTGGCCCTGAAAAAGTTGCAGAGATTGGAGAGACAAATCCTTTAGGAATCTATTAGTACTCTACTCTATTATACAGAAGGGTGGATATTTTATTTGGTCGATTCCTTTCTCGTAATATTATTTTTTAAACCACTTCTAAGGAGGTAAACTTACACATACAAAACAGGTAACATATTACAGTGACCATACAACATTTGGCAAATAGCATCATGTGTGGATGCTGAAATTCCAAGAAACGTTTGTGAACATCTGAAAACTTAGTTCTGGAGACGGACAGGAACTGAATGTGGCTCAAGAGATATTTTGCTTTCCGTGGTGTAAACATGGAGTTTGTTTGTTCTATCTCTGGCCAAATCATTTTTGAAAGAGCACCAAAACCTGCAAACAACTATTAGCTATGGTTAACAGTGAGATGAGCGGACATACCACATGCAAAATGGGTGTTCTTTCATTCTGCCTTTAGTTCTCTGGAAACAATTATAATCTGTCTCCACCTTCCGTGATACAAAGGTGAATGCCTGACTGTTATTGTTGCAAATTACAGTGATTTGCATTGGGAAATGCTCTGATGCCTTGGGACAGAGGTGGCCAACCTGGTCTTTCTGAGATGTTATTATTGGACTGCAACCAGCATCATCTCTGACCTCTGACCATGCTGGCTAGGCTGGGCTGAAGGTAGCAGCTGTTCAACAATATCCTAGAGAGAAGCCCTAATGCAGTGTGTTTACTTGCATTCAGTAAATAAAGCTACTGTATTAAAAAAAAAAAATGAAACTGCCAAGCTGGCCTGATATGCACTTGCAATAGGCACCCCATTCATTGTTACTAATGAATGTATGAAATGGCAATAAAAATCACTGCAAAATTTGGAGCCTCTGTACACAGTTTGGAGACGAGGTGAATATATAGGAGGAAGATCTCCCCGGCACTAGACTAAATAGGGCTTTAAAAGTCTTCACCAGCACTCATATTTGGACCTAGAAGCTAATAGGGAGTCAGATCAGCTGAGGCCCAATTTATGTACTACTCTCCCACAGCAGGATTCTGCATCAGCTGAAGCTTATGAATTGTCTTCAAGCCCTCAGTGGAGCACATTACAGCATTTGATTTGTTTCTGTTATGTACTGAGTTGAATAGGATCCAAAATGCAGCAGTCTGATTGGTCCTAGAACAATAGGATTCACAATGCAGCAGTCTGATTGGTCGTAGAACAATAGGATCCAGAATGCAGCAGTCTGATTGGTACGCAGGAGCCACCCAATCCAGCTCCAGGTGGAAGTGAATCCGCAACCCGATTGGCACACAGGAGTATCCCGGAATTAGCCAATCACCTGGGGCCCATTGTGTAAATAGTGTATATAAAGCAGATGTTTTGGGGAAACTGCATTCCTCACTACTATGAGCTGAATAAAGAGCATGAAATTCACACTTGACTCCGAGTATATTTCAGTTTCCAACAGAACTAGGGATTTTGTATATAAATTTTCCCTCAGCTCTTTTTGCTGGCCCATGTAAGACCAGCATGGATAGTTGGGCCCCGGTGAATATTTGACGTTTTCTCCCCTTATGGCTTTGATGTATGGGCTACCACTAAATTGAGGCTGCATTTTAAGCTGTATTCTAATTCATATTTCCATCAACTGTTTGTTTGGTTTTTTTAAAAAACAACAACATGGTTTTACTGTATTTATATTCAGTGTTAGCTGCCCTGAGCCCGGTCTTGGCCGGGGTATAAATAAAAAGTTGTTGTTGTTGTTGTTGTTGTTGTTGTTGTTGTTGTTGTTGTTGTTGTTATAGCTCACCTGTCCAAGCTTGTGAAAAGGAACAATGCAGGCATACCCCTTGTCCTTTAGAGGGAGTGTAACCCTATACAGGACAGATAAAAGCTAAAACCCTTTTGCCCAAGGCCAGTCCACCACCATACCCTTTGACCTACCCAGATTGTGTTTCATATTGCTAGCCCTCACCTAACCCATAATTTGGTGCAGACATTCATTCAGGGACGCGGCCACTGCCACCGGGCTTGGTGGAAAGACAAAGAAGTCCTGTGTGTCATTGGCACAGTGGCAGTGACACCACCTGACAGTCCCTTCCAGTGGTTACACACCTCTGTTGAAAAGCATGGGTAAGAAAGCACAGATAGCTGGCACCATGAGAGATGTAAGGTCAAAGCAATGCTCCGTCTGTGCCCTTAGGCAATCGTGACGACAGCTTTCTGCTCGGAAATGGAAGTGCAAGCTACGTTCCTAGTGTTCCAAAACTCTCCAAATCAATCTGTACTACTGCTGTCCATGGGTTATTCTAGAAACCAAGTCTTGGAAACTTACTGCATGCAGCGCTGGCAGGCCACCCTTCCAGAATCACACCTTGCTGAGCACAATTTCTGGCATACTCTAGGAAAACGGGACAGTGGCAGTTCCTATCCTGGGCACACCTGCAGATGTCTTCTTCGCAGAGGCCAACGAATTGCTCAGGATCAACCAGGTGATGACATTTGGAAAACACAGTGGATGTCTTCAGCAGCTGGCAATTTTCTAGAATGCCCTGCAGGTACAGAATAATTAGAGCTGTCACAAAGCTTATTACAATAAGCCTCATGGGATAAGGGTGAGTTCGGGAAGGGAAGGGTGTAACTGCAGGAATATGCAGGTGCTATTCTCTTCCATACAGTGGAAGTGAGAGCTGGACCATAAAGAAGACTGATCGCCGAAGAATTGATGCTTTTGAATTATGGTGATGGAGGAGACTCTTGAGAGTCCCATGGACTGCAAAAAGATCAAACTTATCCATCCTTAAAGAAATCAACCCTGAGTGCTCACTGGAAGGACAGATCCTGAAGTTGAGGCTCCAGTACTTTGGCCACCTCATGAGAAGAGAAGACTGCCTGGAAAAGACCCTGATGTTGGGAAAGATGGAGGGCACAAGGAGAAGGGGACGACAGAGGATGAGATGGTTGGACAGTGTTCTTGAAGTGACTGACTCTGGGGTTGCGGCGCTCATATCGCGATACTGGCCGAGGGACAAATAGAAGAAGACGCCTGCACCCCGGTATGGATCCCCTTTATCACATACACAACCCAACAAGATAATGACAAAAAACCACCAACAGCATACAAATTAATATTGGCTAAAAGGTAAAGGGACACCTGACCATTAGGTCCAGTCGTGTCCGACTCTGGGGTTGTGGCGCTCATCTTGCATTAATGGCTGAGGGAGCCGGCGTACAGCTTCCGGGTCATGTGGCCAGCATGACAAAGCTGCTTCTGGCAAACCAGAGCAGCGCACAGAAACACCGTTTACCTTCCAACCAGAGTGGTACCTATTTATCTACTTGCACTTTGATGTGCTTTTGAACTGCTAGGTGGGCAGGAGCTGGGACCGAGCAACGGGAGCTCACCCCGCCGTGGGGATTTGAACCACCGACCTTCTGATCGGCAAGCCCTGGGCTCTGTGGTTTAGACCACAGCGCCACCCACATCCTCATGGCTTGTTTAGCTTATACGTAAATCTGGCACTAAGTAGAGATCGAGTCCCCAGTGCAAATCTCACTTTTGCCATCAATTCATTATACAAAGTGTCTTTAGTCAAGGACACTTTCCTTTCAAGTCGGGAGACTTTCCTTTCAAGTCAGGAGGCAGGCTAGCTCCTGCCCTCTCTTTTAAAAAGAATCAAATGCTTCATTATGTTATTACAATTTTTTTTTATCCTGTACACCTTTTATTTATTAGGTTCTTAATCCCATAGACATGCCTCATCGCTGGGCCCATTTTATCCTCACACTAACCTTCAGAGAGATTAATCTGAGAAACAGATTCAATGTTCACTGAAGTAACTGGCAGGGCTCAAGAGTCACGCAGCACTTCTCCACCAACCCCTTTGAGTAGGAAGAAAAAGTAGCAAACCCCATAGCTCAGTAGTGGTGGGCAGAATATAGACTGAAACATAGCTATTGTTCTCTGCCCCCCGACAGCTGACCATGGCACATTGAAAGGCGCTGAGGGACGGGGAATTGTGCATTCTTGAGGCAGAGCCTAGCAAACAAAGGAAGCTGTTTTTCTTTATGTAAAAGATCAAAATTCTTCCAACAGGCACTGGTATTGCTGAACTGCTATTAATAGAACAATGTATTGCTTTGAGAGTGAATAAATTAAACTAATGTTTGAAAAATGCCACAAAAGTCTCCTGAATACATAACACAGAGGCTTCGCTTCTTCAGCCTGCAGGAGAAACAATCCTCTGTCCAAGCGCTCTGTTTGATAGTAGTTGATACAAGCACAACTGCTGCGGTATCTTTTCATAATCCATAATTCTGCCCAAATGAAGCTTAGTCTTACCATCGGGCAAGGTGAGGTGGGCCACCTCAAAGAGAACATTTCTAGTGCCATTGAAGGTCAGCAAAGGAGATGGGTGGGGGGCACAGGCTACTGGGAAGTTGGCAAGCAGGAGTGGAAGGTGCAGAAGTCATGCTAATAAGCCCTTAGGAATTTCTGCTTTAGGATAAAAGGTCCAAATATATATATTTTTAAAAAATAGGTTAGATCCAGACTTAATCATGCTTAGAGCAGACCCACTGAAACCAATGGGACAAGTTGATCACGACTACCGGTAAATGAAGTTCCATTGATTTCAATAGGGCTACTGTAAGCATGACTACTTTTGCAATCTTCCTAACCATGCCTACTCAGACATGACTTATTGCATTCAGTGGGGCTTACACACAAGAAAATGGAATTTTCAGCTGGGTTGGCAAAGATATATAAATTGAAATCCAAGGACATGTGGTAGAAATAGGAACAATAACACATATGTGGTGGAGATGTGAGGAAATTAAGAAATTCTGGACAGTAATACATGAAGAATTAAAGAAGATGCTGAAAATATCAATAATCAAAAAAACCAGATACAGGTAGGTAGCCGTGTTGGTCTGCCATAGTCAAAACGAAATAAAAAATAAAAAAAATCCTTCCAGTAGCACCTTAGAGACCAACTAAGTTTGTTCTTGGTATGAGCTTTCGTGTGCATGTGTATCTGAAGAAGTGTATCTCTAAGATGCTACTGGAAGGAATTTTTTATTTTTTATTTTGTTTTTAAAAACCAGAGATATATCTCCTTGGATTGATAGGGGAAGAGATACCACCGGGGGGGGGGGGGTGTTTCTTATACGCAAGCACAGCAGATGGATAGTGATTGCTGCTAAATGGAAATCACAAACTCTAATTAAATGAATACTTAGCTATGGCAAAACCAACAGCTATTATAAGAAATCAATTGAATCAAAAATTTAAAAAGGAGTGGAAATGTTTTGATGAATATATGGAAAAATACTGCTAAAAAAAAGATATGCTAATATGCCTAGATTAAAATGAAGAGTATCTGAGGGGATGTAAGTTAGTGAGGAAGGGCAATAAGAATGCATAGATGAATTGAGAAGTCTGCAGAATGCAAAGATAAATGTAATCTCAGAATGTAGAGGAAATCGAGTGGGGGCAGAGGGAAGCGGGGGGAGGGACAAAAGAATATTACATTTGATTGAGGATATAAATGTGGGGGTAGGAATGATGTGGTGATGGCTTTGGTATATTTGGATTATGATGTAACATGGAATAATTTTTTAAAAAAGAATAAAAAAGAACCCTGTTGTGGAGGTCCCTTGGGGCATTGGAACAGGCTGCAAGTGCTCCATACTAACCATTCCATGCCAAAGGGCCATTACAACCAAAACATAGTAAACTTTTTCTAAACCGGCAATAGCTGCAAGTTGGGCTAGATGTGGTTTGGTAGGCAGAACTAGACTGGCTGAGGGCAGACGAAGGAGGATTTGTCCCTGTTCTGGGAGTGAAGCGCATTGTTGAGCGCCTTGGTTAAGCATCTCCAAAGCAAAACCCCAAACAAGCCGAAAGCATCAGTCACCAGAGAGTTCAACGGTACGAAAACAAACAGGATTATTTGTATGAACCGGGACCTCTGTTTTCTATCAACAAGTTGCTGGGTGTTGGCAAAAGGGAACAGAAGATGGAGAGCAGATTGGCAAAACCAAAGTCAGCACCTCAAAGGAAGTCCAGAACATAGGTAATAAACAGCCAAGAGGGAAAATGCCTGGATGAGGCAGTTTGCGTAAGAGGCAACACAGAGAGTCAGACATACGTGACTTAGCAGCCACTCCCAATCATCGCTGGTCAACTGTAGCTGAATAGCGACTCTAATCTGAATACAGTGGTACCTCGGGTTAAGAACTCAATTCGTTCCAGAGGTCCGTTCTTAACCTGAAACTGTTCTTAACCTGAGGTGCCACTTTAGCTAATGGGGCCTCCCGCTGCCGCCGCCGCCGTGTGATTTCTGCTCTCATCCTGAAGCAAAGTTCTTAACTCGAGGTACTATTTCTGGGTTAGCGGAGTCTAACATCAACAAACTTTATTTGCAAAGCCTACAGGCCGTCGCATCAAAAAGTCACATATTACAGATACTGATAGAAACCCTATATAAACCAATAAAGTGAGCTGAATCGGGATTCGGCACAATTAAAACAAGAATAAACGAGATCTTAATTATGAGGGGGCGCTGTTATCATTCAACTGGCAGCCCTCAATTTCATGGCCCTCTCAATAAATCTGGCTACCTTCTCCGTTGTCCTGGTATTCTGGTCTGCCAGGAGGAAAAACAGTATGTCCTTGGGCGAGCGGCCCGGAATGGCAAGTATAAGGGCCATGACGATCTCTTCCCTCAAGTGTTTATATAACGGGCAAGACGGGAGTACATGTGATACAGTTTCCACAATACCGACTCCACAGGGGCAGAGTCGATTCTGGAATGGTGTTTTTGAGAATCGGCCTTCAAGAACAGCGGAAGGTAGCATATCTAATCTGGCTAACGTAAAAACTCGTCTATATTTTGGAACAGTTAATTAGTGGAGTCTGTAACCTGAAGCGTCTGCGACCCGAGGTACCACTGTAACATTTTGTACCTAGGTTGGCAATTCCACTTCCCCAGACCCAAATATGTGTATGGAAGGGGGGGGTTATTTAGATCATTGTTTATGGATAAAGGGTCACATATGTATTCCGACCCTTGCTACAACGCTGACCTCACCGCCTGAGAACTGAATGATCCCTGCTGCAGAACTTCCAGTGGTTGAGACCGCTTGCACTGCCCGAATAACTGCCTCTCTCCGCACCAGAGACCCACATCAACACAGTCAAGAGGTCTAGAGCAGGGGTAGGCAACCTAAGGCCCGGGGGCTGGATGCGGCCCAATCGCCTTCTCTATCCGGGAATCAGCATATTTGTGATGGCCTGGGATTCAGACTCAGATGCTGAACCTGAGGGATAGAATCATAGAGTTGGAAGAGACCACAAGGGCCATCCAATCCAACCTCCTGCCAAGCAGGATTCCCCGCCTCCAGAACCAGCAGAGCTGGGGCTAGGGCTTGAGCCTGAAGGATCCCCACCTGTGCTGGGTCCTCAGGTGCAGGCATCAGCGGAGTCTGCTCTGGCTCCTGATGGGATGGAGGACCCATTGCCTGAAGGTCCTCCACTCCCAGCCTCCTCAGAGGAAGATGAGGCGGCCCCTGGGTCCGGTAACCCCATCAGCCTCTTCTTCGTGTAGGAGTGGCAACAGCCAATCAGCCAAGTGGGGAAAATTCCTGCCATGCCCCTGTCCCAATGACAGACGACACATGACGGCATAGCAAGGTCAAGCACAAGCCCTAAATATAGGGAGAGGTGGGTGGGTGTTCCAATGCACTAACCCAAAGAGGAAGCTCAGGTACACATGCATGGGCTTAAATAGGTCCCTCAATGTCCTTTACAGTGGTGCTTCGCTAGACGAAAATAATTCGTTCTGCGAGTGTCTTCGTATAGCGAATTATTCGTCTAGCGAAGCACCAAGGCAGAATAGCGGTTTTCGCGACGATTTTTTTTTTTCATCTCGCGAGGCAGCCCCATTGACATTTTCGTCTTGCGGGGCAGCCTTCCGCTTGCGAATGCCTTTCGTCTAGCGAGTTTTTCGTCTAGCGAGGCATTCGTCTAGCGGGGCACCACTGTACTTGCGTCCCATTGGTCAGATTGCACCCAGCATCGAGGGACCTACCAATAGGGCGTTGTGGCTATCCGAATGATCCCACCCACAACACAGGAGATCGGTCTCCAGGTCGCACCACAACATGTGCCCTCTTTGAGGGAGGACCCAGTTAACCGCAAAGGCCTCTAGCGGGGACAGCCAGTATGGCATATGGGACTCTAATACAGTGTGTTCTCCTTCATGGAGAGCACGTGTTGCGGTGGGGGCTAACAAGTCACCCCTCTGTTGCTGGGCGGGTTAGTCTGGATGGCCTCAACTATGATTGGGCTCTGGGTGTCGTTGGGGAGATTCATATGTTGCAATTTGTTGATGGACAGTCCAGAGCCTATAAATGACCCTGCATGCAGCGTGGGAGCTCTCCTGGCTTCGTGCATCGGATCACCCGCCCTCCCTCCCTGTTATTAGGCCTCTGCATTGACCTTGCTATGCCTGTCATGGGGTCGTCTGCTTTTGGGGCAGGGGCCTGGTAGGAATTTTTCCATTTGGCTGATTGGCTGGTGCCATTTGGTTTTCGCCTACTGCGTAGCAATTAGTCACAACTTGTAAGGTTGGCGGTTAGGCATTGGTTATTAAAAAGGTTGGTGGAGGGGAAGTGGTTGGCTGTGCCTGCCCCTCCAATGCTGCGAAGGGGCAGGGTGGCCATGGTTGCCCCTTCAAGGCTGCTGCTGCAAGGGGAATTCCGTTAAAGGAATCCAGGGGCTCACCATGCTTGTTCGTTTCCCCCGGTCGGGGGCCAGGGCCCACGCAAGAGCCCCTGGGAGCATTAGGGGAGAACGGGCACACATTCTCTCCCCAAAGTGTTTTCCCCTATACTGACTCCACAGGCGGGTGGGTGTCAGTTCTGTCCCCAGCAGGACAGATAGTCTTAACCAATGCCTAAGCAACCATTCACTTATTTTGTATTCAATAAAGTTGTGGCCAAAAACCTTAAACTTATGCCCAAAACCTTAAACTTATATTCTGATGTGAAGTGTGTTTTATTTGTGGGGTGGTTTGGGGACCTCGACACACAACAGTTGATACTTCCTTTTCTTTTATCAATTGTGAAGATAGGCAATTTTCATTACAAAGCCACAAAAAATGGGCACAGAGAGTTGAATCGTCCCTCTTTCCCAGTACTACCCCTGCGCTCAACTTTGCAACCTTATTGTTGCATTTCCCTTTTCAAAACAAACGCTGTATTCTGCTTTCTCTCTCAACCGCATCTCCAGCTTGCAGTGTTTACAGTAAAGCACGTTGGACTCTCTCTTGCTCTCTCCGCCACAGCACTCCCCAACCCCCACAAAAAATGCCACAAATCTTAAATATGCATTTGTCTTGGCAGGCCAGTTGTTTACAATGTAAAAAAAAAACCCACAAGCTTATTTCCACCACAAAGATAGCATTACTTAGAAAGAGCATGAAAACATCTTTCTACTAAGTTTTTCTTCTTCTGGGTGGATGCTATTGTTTCCAAGGGCAGCTCTCACTTCTGCCCCAGGAGAGGAAAATATGCCGTCAACCCCAACCTCTTATTTTATCAATAAATAAATGTTCTTAAAAGGAAGCAGGAAGTGGGATATTCAGGTGCTTGAATTATCAAGAATAACTCTCTGCTTCCCCTGGCTTTTGCTTCCTGGGGCTAGGGTGCCTTATTGGGATATTTGGTTGCCAATTGCGAAATGGCATCTAACTGTTAATCTCTCTTCCTGACTGACCACAGCCTGATACAGGAGAGAGAGCACGGAAGAGACAAGAGGCACTTACTAAAATCCTACCTCCCTCCTAACAAGGCTGCTAAAGGTACAGGAGACCTGTTGCCCCCTGTAAGGTCCTTGGGGTAGTTGCTCGTGAGTAACCAGGCAAGATTCCGACCAGTCCTTTAGTAGTTTTATTGCGCATACTATTTACAGTGCAGAGTTTGTGTCTGTATCAATAACTCGCAGAATCCGGGAGTGGTCCCTTCCGGCTCTGACCCCAACGTAAGAGTTTCGGTATACGAAATCTCCGCCTCCTCTCCTTTCGTTTCACCCCTCTGCGCACTTGGGGTGACGGAAATGGCGTGTCTCCCTCTGCCCTCAAGACCCGGAGCTGCCTGCCCCTCCCCACTGGAGACATCGCTGCTTCCTCCGCTGGAAGAGGAGGTGCTGCTGGTCAGGTGGGGCCAGGGCTCTCTGTAGCATCCCAAGAGCCCTTTCACCACCCAGCGCTAAGCCGGGGACAGTTCCCTGACACCCCCCTTTGCTAAATCCTGCTGTGCCAAATACCTGAAGACCTGCTAGAAACAGCAGGCAGATTTAGAGTACAGCTGAAAAAGCCCAGGCTATAGTGGTGCTGGAGGAGACTCTTGAGAGTCCCATGGACTGCAAGAAGATCAAACCTATCCATTCTCAAGGAAATCGGCCCTGAGTGCTCACTAGAAGGACAGATCCTGAAGCTGAGGCTCCAGTCCTTTGGCCACCTCATGAGAAGAGAAGACTCCCTGGAAAAGACCCTGATGTTGGGAAAGATGGAGGGCACAAGGAGAAGGGGACGACAGAGGATGAGATGGTTGGACAGTGTTCTCGAAGCTACTAACAGTTTGGCCAAACTGCGGGAGGCAGTGAAGGATAGGCATGCCTGGCGTGCTCTGGTCCATGGGGTCACGAAGAGTCGGACACGACTGAACGACTGAACAACAACATAGTGACATCTGCCTTGCCTTTTGACTCAGCCGTGATTTTTTGCAACATAACAGTATCTGAGAGAAGCAACAGTGGCCGAAGGCAAATTTTGGGTGTGTGCCTTGCTCCTTTTCTTTTGGAATGTCAAAGGAGGGAGTGTTACACATTGTCTCTGCTAAAACAGGTTCTGCAGGGAATTTGTAGGCTATGGTTTCAAAATCTGATTGGCCAGGGATGACAGTCAGACAAATGAAATGGGAAGGGGAAACTCCCTTTAAAAAAATGTCATTTGGAACTTTTAAGTCCGCTGTCAGTCTCCTGCCAAATGTATAAAGAAAAAAGTGTTCACAGCAGGGGCGTAGCAAGGGGGGGCATAGGGGGTGACAAATTATCCATTCCATAATGGAAGGGGTTCCATAATGTTCCATAATGGAAGGGCTGACAAATTATCAAGGAACAATTACTGCCCTACTAGGGCGGTTCAAAAAAGAACTTTTTTTAAAATGCCTGCTCCAAAGGTCATATCTTACTATACTAGGGATTATATAGCTGTATCTGAAATTTCATGCATATCGGTTAATATATTGACCCTCCTCCACCAAAATAGCTGTTTACTTGGCTGTTTTCTTTCCTATGTCGTGAAGGCTGAAATTTCAGTTCAGTGGAGCACTTACTGTTCCCAACCCTAACCCTGTGGAAAGCCATCTAATTAGACTTTAATTTGATTTTGAAATGTTTTTAGGAGGTAATTTAATTATTGTTTGTATTTTATACCAATGTTATGTATCTGATGTTAGCCACCCTGAGCCCGACTTCGGCCGGAGAGGGCGGGATATAAATAAAAGTTGTTGTTGATGATGATGATGATGATGATGATTATTATTTATTCCTTTGTAAGAAAATATGGAATAACGTAACCATTTTTGCAGGGGGGTGTGGGAATCAAGTGGGGGGGGGGGTTGACAAGAGATTTTCTGCACCAGATAACACCTGAACCTTCCTATGCCTCTGGTTCACAGGAATTGCCTGGGTCCTGTCAAAGATCCACTCTAAAATGCTTTGTGCAAATTTTAAAAACAGCATCTGAGAAACTGCTTAGGACAAGTAGCAACTGGTTGCCATGAACTGGCATCAGGAAAAGGCCTCTGCTGTGGGGTTTCTAAATCATGAACACACAGTTCAAGAGAATAAGGTGCATTCTTTAACATGCTAAGAACTCCTTCGTCTGAAATGCTGTTATTTTGGCATGGGAAATACCGTGTGTGTGTGACATGAATTACTATTTTGTACTGCAAAATTATAATATGAATTAACTAAAATGCAGGATTCCCTTCTGCCCTGCTGTCAATGAATCTCTTGGTGCTGCACTAACCTTCTCTTCCATCTCAGATGAAATGTTGCAGGTATAGCTTGGGGGATTCACCCTCTGGCATCTCTTCTCTTCACTGCGCATGGCCCAGGAATTAGCAAAAATGTAGGGGTTCTCTTCCAGAGTTCCTGCAGTTGCAAGGAGGAAAATAGGCCATTACTTAAATATGACAATTTGCTTAGAGTTCTATGATCAAGAATGAAGCTTAAGCGAAGGAATCTTCCTTCCTCAACAGTCGATTGTGCTGGATAGTTTTCTGCAGACAAGCAGGTAAAACACACAGCCCATTTAAAATCTTCTGCCAAAAGTGCGCAATTGTCTTCTAAACATGTCCCCACAATACGATCCTTAGTATGACAACACTTCTGAAATGTAACTGCCAAATACCTCCTTATTATAAAGGTTGAAAGTGTTTACTGAGGTAGCTTATTATAAAGAGAAGACATCAGAACTCTAGAAAGCATCACATTCAATTATTATGATAAAGGACCTGACCGTTAGGTCCAGTCGTGGATGATTCTGGGTTTGCCGCGATCGTCTTGCTTTATAGGCCGAGAGAGCCAGTGTACAGCTTCCGGGTCATGTGGCCAGCATGACAAAGCAGCTTCTGGCGAACCAGAGCAGCGCACAGAAACGTCGCTTACCTTCCTGCTGGAGCAGTACCTATTTATCTACTTGCACTTTGACGTGCTTTCAAACTGCTAGGTTGGCAGGAGCAGAAACCGAGCAACGGGAGCTCACCCTGTCGCAGGGATTTGAACCGCCGACCTTCTGATCGGAAAGCTCTAGGCTCAGTGGTTTAGAACACAGTGCCACCCGCGTGCCTCAATTATTATTATTTTTTTTAAAAAAATATTGACATTCTTTTCTGTTTAGACAAACATCTCATATCAATAACATACATATAACACATTTCTGGTTTGTTTCCCTTTTTATCAACAAACTGCTGTTTCAGCCAATCTACCATATCATTTCTTCTTTGTTTTAAATGGTTATAGATACATATATTTAAAAAGTGTGTATGTTGTATTTAAGTCCTGCCATCAAGTCCATGTTCTTGTTTTGTGGCTGCAAATATATTATAAAGGGTTCCCACTCTTTTTCAAAGTCTCTGTTGTCCTTTTCTCGTAGTCTGTCAATTTTGCCATCTCTGCATAGTTCATCAATTTCGCTTGCCACTGTTGTTTTGTTGGAATTTCTCTAGTCCTCCAGTTTTGTGCTACCGAAATTCTCGCCGCCGTAGTAGCATACGTAAATAATATTTGATGCTTATGTATGCGTCCCTCAATTATTAATGTAATTTAATTTAAAACAAGAAGTGATGAAAACTTGCCCACGTTAACCGGTTACAGGTCCTGTGAATAGCACTATTTAGAGCGATCGTTTGTACATAATAAAGTAAAATCATGCCCGGCAGTTGTGGTGGACTGAAACAAAGTGGCTTGGATGTAATCAGTTTGAGAAGCAACCGGCAGAGAGAAGGTATGGTTAGAGGAATTAATTCTCACCTGAACTCATTGAGAGTGGGGTTTGCTGTCTGGCGGAGCGCCGGCTCCACATGGGGCAATCTTTGGACCACCCCCCAGCCACTGGAGGAAAGCCAGGGCCTCCCTCTTGGGCCAGGCAGACTGGAGCCAAAACCCCATTTAAACAGGGAGCAACTGGCAGATCGAAGGTGTGGTTAAAGCAGTAGTTCCCAACCTTTTTTAGGCCATGCCCCACCTTGTTGTTGTTGTTGTTCAGTCGTTCAGTCGTGTCCGACTCTTCGTGACCCCATGGACCAGAGCACGCCAGGCACGCCTATCTTTCACTGCCTCCCGCAGTTTGGCCAAACTCATGTTAGTAGCTTCGAGAACACTGTCCAACCATCTCGTCCTCTGTCGTCCCCTTCTCCTTGTGCCCTCCATCTTTCCCAACATCAGGGTCTTTTCTAAGGAGCCTTCCCTTCTCATGAGGTGGCCAAAGTACTGGAGCCTCAACTTCAGGACCTGTGCTTCCAGTGAGCACTCAGGGCCGATTTCTTTAAGGATGGATAAGTTTGATCTTCTTGCAGTCCATGGGACTCTCAAGAGTCTCCTCCAGCACCATAATTCAAAAGCATAAATTCTTAGGCGATCAGTCTTCTTTATGGTCCAGCTCTCACTTGCATACATTACTACTGGGAAAACCATAACTTTAACTATACGGACCTTTGTCGGCAAGGTGATGTCTCTGCTTTTTAAGATGCTATCTAGGTTTGTCATTGCTTTGCTCCCAAGAAGCAATGCCCCATCTCTAAATTCCTGATTCTGCCCCCCCCGGGGGGACATATAATTCTTATTATTCAAAAAGTGAATTCCTATTCACATGGAGGAAGCCTAAAAGGCCATTAACTGTTAATAACTCATTATTGAATTGCCCCCCTCTAAAAATCGAATTGCCCCCCTTTGGGAGCCACGGGATTTGAGGGAAGCTTCCAAAAACATGGCTGCCTGTGTGAAAACCACATCCACTGAACCACTGAAGCGCAAAGAAACATCCACACCTAGGGCTTATTATTATTATTATTATTATTATTATTATTATTATTATTATTGCTGTTTCAGAATTTTAATAAAAGTCTGACTTCCCTCATTAGTGGGAGGGGGGGAGATAGGAGGAAAAGACCCTGGATAATTCCACATTGGGAAATTAACAAAATCTTAATGTACTGCAGAGAAGGCACTAAAAAAGGTCCATTTGGAAGCAGACTCTCTGAGTATTGGATGAATAAGCAAGGGAGTAAATGTTGGCTGCAAGAGATTGCCCTCTACCTCTGGAGAAAGCAGGCAGTTTGCTTGCCAACTGCGTCCATTGGCGCTCCCCCTACGAATCTTGACAGCAGCCCTGCAGCTCTGCCAGCAGATAGCAACATTCTGCCTCTTATTTTGGAATATTTTCGTGGACTTCACAGTCATGCCTACTCCTAAACTGAGTCAGCGTTCCACTTTTTCCATATATATTTTTTTTTTCCCAAAAGAAGGATGTTTTTCAGGTACAGGGAATCTACGGGGCTAGAACAAGGTCAGTCAGAGAAACAATGAAAAGAGACCTTTGGCATTTGGCTGTTAATTTAACAGCCCTTTCCCGGTCCTGTAAGAACGCACTCACAGTGTTTTAAAGTGCAAAACATTTTAAGACACACACACACACACCTATTCTGAATTCAGTTTTTAAACTCCACACAATAATACCCAGAGGTTATTTGTAATGAATTCACAGGGAATTTGAATGCACTGTTTAATAGCTGATTCACACTGAACCCAATTTGTCTAAAAGACTTGCTACCATAGCCTCATCTCTAGCTCATTTTTTCTGTGGACTCCTCTACCCTAGCAGATATTTGCCTCCTAATGTGCTTTTTGCAGGAAATAGCACTTACATGAGGAACCAGGCTGGAAGGATAATTGTTATTGAGGCACAAGGCTGCGTGGAAAAACCCTCCCCATAGACCTATCTCCAAATCCAGCTGCTTTTTTCTTATCTTTTTAAAATGTATTTTTATTAATTATTTTCTTGGTCTACAAAAAGTATGTGCAATGTCTCTCTCTCTCTCCCCCCCCCCCCCAAGATACATTTTTTACAGATCAGTTTTGTTTGTTGAGACATTAGGAAGAAAAGGGGGAAATGGGTGGAGGGGGGGGAGAGGTGAGTGGGGGTGGGGTCGGGTGGTGATGTTTCTATCTATATGTGGGGTTTTGTGTCAGTGTCGCTTGTACAGGTTCTTTGCTATTCACTTGTGTTCCTTTGGTGGTGAGAGAGGTTGGGGTGGGCCTAGGGTGTGGTTGTACATTTGTGATTGGCTGTGGTGGTCTTTGTTTTGATGTGTGAGTGGGGTGTGTGTGTGTTTTGGATCAGCGACGGGTGGCGCTGTGGGTTACACCACAGAGCCTAGGGCTTGCTGATCAGAAGGTCGGCGGTTCAAATCCCCACGATGGGGAGAGCTCCCGTTGCTCGGTCCCTGCTCCTGCCCACCTTGCAGTTCGAAAGCATATCAAAGTGCAAGTAGATAAATAGGTACCTCTCCAGCGGGAAGGTAAACGGCGTTTCCATGCGCTGCTATGGTTCGCCAGAAGCGGCTTGGTCCTGCTGGCCACATGACCCGGAAGCTGTACGCCGGCTCCCTCAGCCATTAATGCGAGATGAGCGCCACAACCCCAGAGTTGGACACGACTGGACCTAATGGTCAGGTGTCCCTTTACCTTTTAGCCAATATTAATTCGTATGCTGTTGGTGGTTTTTTGTCATTGTCTTGTTGGGTTGTGTATGTGATAAAGGGGATCCATACCGGGGTGCAGGCGTCTTCTTCTATTTGTCCCCATGTCAGTTTCAGTTTATTGGTTAATTTTTCTAGTTAGGCTGTTTCCCATACTATTTGGTACCATTGGTCCATGCTTGCTCCTGACAGGTCTCTCCAGTGTTATGAGGCTTCTGGCTGCTGAGAGTAGGTTGGTTATGAGTTCTGCTTTTTCTTTTTCTTTTTTTAAAAAAATATCCATTGCTAAGCACACTTTTAGAGTTGAATGTAGTATAGTTGCTAAGGCTGCAATGACCAGGTTAGAATCATAGATTTGTAGGAAGGGACCCTGAGGATTATCTAGTCCAACCCCCTGAAATGCAGGAATCTGCAGCTGCCCCATGCAGGGATCAAACGTGCAACCTTGGTGTTATCAGCACCATCCTCTAACCAACTGAGCTAACATTTAGTTCTGAGCAAATTGCTCTGGTTCGCAATTGCTCCGTAAGAGTTTTCACGCATGAAACTTAAATATACTAGAAGACATGACAAAAGAGTTGATTAAAGAGGACGCTGATCATAATGTTGGGATAAGTAGGAGCCAGAATTATTTCCAAGAATAAATCTTGCCAGGTGAATCTTATCTTCTTTTAAAATTGTCATTGGATTACTAGTTTGGGTTACTCGTGTACTAGATTGTGGGCATACGGTGGACTACATCTGACAAAGTTTGCCAGGCTATTTTGGTTAGCAAACTAAGCAATAACACTATCGGGTGGATTCAGAACTGGTAAAAAACAACAACTCTGCTCTAAGTGCTCATTAATGGCCCCTCATCAAAGAAGAGACAAGTTTCAAGGAAGTACTGGAATTCTCATACTTTCCAGTTGAAGAGTTCATTCTCTGCAAGAAGCAAGACCAAGGCCCATTCCTTGGCATCTCAACTTGAAAGACCTCAGGACCTCAGGAAACTGAGTTGAGGCAGACCCTCGGCCTGAGATCTTGGAGGGCTACTTCCAGGTCAAGTAAATAACACTGGGACCACGGACCATCTGCCACTCCATATAAAACCCTCATAAATGGAAGTGTGAACTATAAACGGAGTTGAATGTGAGCTAGCCAGTCCACCTACAATAATTTCACCTCAGCTAGGGGAGCTCACTTGGTTGCTTTAAGCAAGACAACGTTCTCTCGGTCTCAGTACTCCCATCTGCAACTTGAGTACAGTGGACGCTCGGGTTGCGAACCCGATCTGTGCGGGAGGCACGTTTGCAACCCACAGCATTCATAACCCGCAGCGTTGGTCTGCGCATGCGTGGATTGTGATTTGCCACTTCTGCACATGCGCAAAGGACCGAACCCAGAAGTAACCTGTTCCGGTACTTCCAGGTTTGGTGCGTTCGTATCCCGTAGTGAATGCAACCTGAGGTATGGCTCGTAATCTGGTGAACCGGGTTCGCATCCCCTCTCCTCCACATGCAGCTGCTGGGTGACCTTGGGCTAGTCACACTTCTCTGAAGTCTCTCAGCCCCCCTCACCTCACAGAGTGTTTGTTGTGGGGGAGGAAAGGAAAGGAGATTGTTAGCCGCTTTGAGACTCCTTCAGGTAGTGATAAAGTGGGATATCAAATCCAAACTCCTCCACTGATGTACCGAGCTGGGTAGGAAAGACTGCTGAGAAGAACTCTGAACATTTTCTTATACTAAAAAAACAACTATAAAAGGTGGTATTATCAGCTAATTTACTTTGCTACTTCAGGTATAGTTGGAAGTAAACCATCCCGAACTGTCCAAATCTCTCCTGAATAATGATGAAACTCACCTTCTTGTGTCATGAAATCATCCTCGCCAAAGTTATTCAAGTTGCCACAGAGTCCACAGGTCTTATTGTAGTGCTTGTCCGCAAGGATTATATGAATGTTTCCACTGATATCAGCCTTCACCACAAAGCCATGTTCTTCACTGGATAACTTATAATAACCTGCCTCCATTTCTATAAATACTCCATTGGAGGCATGAGGTATTGAAATCCTATGATTAGAGAAACAAAGATTCCTAAGTATAGGATGCAGAGGAAAATGCATTCTTCAGAGTTTGTTGCCACTACATGGGCGTACCCAAGGGGGAGCAGGAGGGGGCACCTGCCCCCCCCGAAGCAAAAAATAATAATAAATAAATGGTTATCGGCAGCCTAAAAGGAAAAAAAAGCTCTCCTAAAAAGCTCAACTACCGGTCTTTCTCCCCCTCCCAAAATCTAAATAACAATTGAGCCAGCCACTGTGTGTGTGTGTGTGTGTGTGGTGCCGGCTGTTTGTTGCAAAGGAGCTTTGGAAACAGTTCCCTTGCATGGTGAGTTGCGATGGCTGGGGATCCTAGGAAACTGAGTTTTTCAGCCATTTGGGGGCTTTCTGTTTGGGGGGGGGGGTTTTCTGTTTTTTGAAGCTGTTAACATAATATGGTCAGTAATCTAAAAACGAACTGAACCCCCAAAAACGGGGCATTCCTCATCCCCCAAAATGGTCAACAACTTTGAGCTGAACCCCAAAAAACGGGATAGATCACTGCTGAAAGTAGATCACAGTCTCTTGGGAGTTGGCCACCCCTGGTATAAGACATGTAACTAGAATAAAAATTTAAAAAAAAAATTCAAGCAAATAATTGTAATAACTACCGTAATAAAGCACTGCTATAATTATATATAATTTTCCGAAAATTTTGGTTTCATTCGCCTTTCCGTGCTGAAATGTCACAACCTGAATGACCATGGCTTGCCCCCCCCCTAGTTTTGATCCTGGGTACGCCCCTGTGCCACTATCAAAATCTTTACCTTTCGTCACCTTGAGTCACCGTGCCATCTAAAAACAAATGAATATCAAAATATTCTCCGAGGTACAGAGAAATACTGGTTCTTTTTCCATTCCGGTAATCGCCTGAAAAGAAATAAGATGTTATGAGTTTTCTCCCTTCAAAAATGGAGCTTGCTCTTTTTAAGAAGTACATGCAAACCTTAAGACCCGTCCCATACTGTTTCCTCATGTGCCCATTCACTCAACTTGAACTTGGGCTTAGCATGCAGGTTTTGTTTACGGCATTTGGTATGTAGAAATCTATAACACAGCTGTTTTCTGAGTTCTCCCCGAGAGCTGAGGGAGATGCCAGAGCCCTTACCATCCGGCAATCATGGCCTCATGCCAACATGACTGATCTTGCATACAGAAGCTGAGGGGTGATAACAGGGTGCTGCTCCTATTTGTACAAAGGCCCATTTTAGCAGTAAGCAATCCTAGGGGAAGCAGGGTGACGCTCCAGCTTGACATGGGCATGATCCTGGTATACAGAGAGGGTGGGCCTTTGTCCTTCATCTGAGTCGTGCTCAGAAATAAAGAAAACAGCCACCGTCTAAGTCAGGGGTCAGCAAACGTTTTCAGCAGTCCACTGTCCCTCAGACCTTGTGGGGGGGCCGGACTATATTTTGGAAAAAAAATATGAACGAATTCCTACGCCCCACAAATAACCCAGAGATGCATTTTAAATAAAAGGACACATTCTACTCATGTAAAAACACCAGGCAGGCCCCACAAATAACCCAGAGATGCATTGTAAATAAAAGGAAACATTCTACTCATGTAAAAACACGCTGATTCCCGGACCGTCCGCGGGCCGGATTGAGAAGGTGATTGGGCTGGCTCCGGCCCCCGGGCCTTAGTTGGCCTACCCATGGTTAACAGTGTTGAATTAGGACCTGGGAAATGGGTTTAAATTCCCAATCAGCAATGAAGCTCAGTGGGAGAAATTGAACCATTCAGCCTCTCTACCTAACCTATCTCAAAGGGCAGGTGAGTAGAGAAGACCCATGTATTCCATTTTTAACTCCTTTGGAGGAGAGGTGGGATATAAATAGGTAAAGTGAAAAAGGTAAAGGACCCATGGACGGTTAAGTCCAGTCAAAGGTGACTATGGGGTTGCGGTGCTCATCTCGCTTTCAGGCCGAGGGAGCCGGCGTACAGCTTCCAGGTCATGTGGCCAGCATGACAAAGCCGTTTCTGGAAACCAGAGCAGCGCACGCAAACGCCGTTTACCTTCCCACCAGAGCAGTACCCATTTATCTACTTGCACTGGTATGCTTTCGAACCGCTAGGTAGGCAGGAGCTGGGACAGAGCAACAGGAGCTCACCCCGTTCTGCGGATTTCAACCGCCAAGCTTCTGATCGGCAAGCCCAAGAGGCTCAGAGGTTTATACCTTTGATATAAATAGACAGCAACAGATAGGCGGCAATGAAGTGATGGCAAACAGAGCTGGGTGTGCCACCCAGTCGGCCGTGCCACCCTCACCTAGCCTGCTGCCCTCAGACACGGGGGCGGCTGCATTCCCATCACCAGTGAGATTCAGCTGTCGGTCCAGCAGGCCTCCACAAATGGAAGTGAGGGCACCACCTTGGACCTTTGCCCCAGGCAGCAAAATGTTGTGAGCCAGCTTCTGGAAGTGGAATACAAATTGCCCACCAAAATTCTTGCTGCACCAATTGGACGACAATTCCTGCCTCCATCTGTCTCATGCTTCACAAACATCTGCCAAAAGGCTGGAAAAGTTAGAAAAGCCTGTTGGCTAGATGTTAAAATCCAGAGAACAAAGTGGTTACAGACACCCAGATAACTAGATTGTTAGATTTCATTTACCACCTGACAATCAACCACAATTGTGTCCATGCACACAAGTTTGTTCATTCAGAATCCAGTTTAGACTCACCCAAGAGTGAGAAGGATCTTACGTGACAGTCTCCAGCAAGCAGATAACTGCAGTCACCGGCAAAATCATACAAAGATTCATCAAACGTTTTAATGTGTTGATCTCCAAAAAGGCTACATTGTGCAAGAGGCTGAACATCTGCAAGAGAACAAATAATAATGATATGGCATTTCTAAAATGTTGAAGCGCAAATCTTGAGGGATGGCTGTGTTTCAGTTTGCATATTGAAACAGTGCTAATTTAACTCATGCTTTTGTTTTTTTTCCCAATGGTCCTTGCCATCCAGCAAACACAAGACTGTGCAAATTCCTCTCATATTAATCAACTGTACAACAATAAAGATAAAGGGACCCCTGACCGTAAGGTCCAGTCGCAGACGACTCTGGGGTTGTGGTGCTCATCTCGCTTTACTGGCTGAGGGAGCCGGCGTTTGTCCGCAGACAGCTTCTGGGTCATGTGGCCAGCATGACTAAGCCGCTTCTGGCGAAGCACAGCAGCACACAGAAACGCCGTTTACCTTCCCGCTGGAGCGGTACCTATTTATCTACTTGCACTATGACGTGCTTTTGAACTGCTAGGTGGGCAGGAGCTGGGACAGAGCAACAGGAGCTCACCCCGTCATGGGGTTTAAAACCGCCCACCTTCTGATCAGCAAGCCCTAGACTCAGTGGTTTAACCCACAGCGCCACCTGCATCCCTTGTACAACAATAGTTGAGCTAATGTCAGGGTGAATAATCTGGATTTAGAATTCTTTGGTCTTGGCACGGGAAGTAGAGAGATATGTCCACTGTTGCTGCTCATATTTGCATCCTCAGTGAAGCTTTTTGCATAGGTAATATGTGAGTTCAGGCTGGTGAAGCTGATCCACAAGTTTTGAGGGTAATGTCCCTTTCAAGGCCACTGAGCCGCATTTTGTGGTTCCCCAGCCAAGGATAGGGAGAAAATTCTTCTTCCGTGCTTAGAGAACTTTGGGGATTTGACCCTAACTTGCACACCCAGGGTTCACCAAGGGGCATATACCTGGCCCTAAGAGCACCCCAAGTAGCCCCAAGCCTCATGCTGTGAGTGATGCCCAGGAGTTCCCTCTACCCAATAATTTTTCAGCATGGCCATCAAATAATAATGCTTTTGAACTGCTAGGTGGGCAGGAGCAGGGACCGAGCATCGCATCTCAAAAACTTGCCAGCCTCTTCTCTTTCACACAAAGGCATCTCCATCCCTAGAAGCTGTTTTTCCCTGCTCGCAATCCAGAAATGTCTCCAAAGCAACACATTTCTTCTAGCTTATATAGCCAAGGGTAACAGATCTGACCAGGGCCAGGGGCTATAGCTACAGAACAGGTTTGACCATTTTAGCAGTCCTCCTCTTCTCCTGACCTCAGCCTCACAGTAACAGATTAGAATAGGTTTAGAAGTGACCCCAAGAGTCATTTAGTTCAATCGCATAATAATGTGTCTGCCTTATCCTCAGTTCAGACCACCAGCCTATTTAGCTCATCGTTTTTCTGCTCTGTGGCTCAGCGTGAATAAGCGTAAAGGTATGCACTTGGTGTGGAGGTGAATTTCTCAATGAAATTCTTGATCCCTTGCTATGTTTGGGCAAGAATGCCAGGACAAAAAATGCAGGGTAGGAATTTTAAACTTTCTTACCTTGTGCTGAGACAGGCAGAACTAACAGGAGCAGCAATACTTTAGAGACTATCATCTAAAAAAAATTAAACACAACAGAGTTATTAGAAGTTTTCCCCACCCTTTAATTTATCAAGCTGTAGAGACAACAGTACAAATAGCAAAAGGCTTGTGCACATTTTAGTTCTATTGAGCACGATCCAGCCAAAGTTAATGCTTTGATTTCAATAGGATTAAAACAGGATTGAAATCAATGGGTCTTTAAAATGCATGGCCATGCAGTACAACCCTACAAATATTTACAAAGAGGCAAATCTCGTTGGATTAAATGGGATTTATTGCCATGAGAGTGTGCATAGGGTTTTAGGCTTAATCAAATCCCGTTCATTCTTTTTATATTCATTGGCATTCTATTTCTCCTCCATTTGTGCAGGATATTTGGAAACCCCCCCCCCCAAAAAAAAAACGTGGTTTATGAATTGGTCTCTTACCTCCACCCCCACCCCCAAATATTTTTCCAGCTATATCCAAAAAATTACATGCTTTGGATGTGTTACAAAATATGTATAGGGATGTCTTTCTATGGCTTACAACCAACCATCTTAAGAGCCATGCAGTGACATAAAACAGGTGTGTGTGTTGTTCACAATTGCACCAGTTACTCCTGCCCCCTCCTCACACCCAATCTTTATTCATCACACCTGCACTGGATTCACACCTGCACTACATTCATTGCAGAGTTTGTGCGTAGAATCCAGTGCACACCTGCACTGGATCTACGCACAAACTCTGCAATGAATGTAGGTGTTTGTAACTAGCCCTTGGAAAATGAAGTGTGCATTCACAACTTATGCTTGTTGGGGTGTGCACAAACAGTCCTCCATGCAGACAGGACTGGGGGTGGTGTCAATGGCCATGATCCAGTCCCCCTCCCCAATATAACTAAATGTGCTTTGTGTAGCCATTTACACAGGGCTTTTAAAACCAGATAATTTATGTTACAGGCAGGTAGCCGTGTATTTGAAGAAGTGTGCATGCACACGAAAGCTCATACCAAGAACAAACTTAGTTGGTCTCTAAGGTGCTACTGGAAGGAATTTTTTATTTTATTTTATTTTGTTCAGATAATTTATGTTCCTCCGAATGGGCCGATTGCAGCAAGAAATATCAAGAATGCTGCCCCAACAACCACAATGAACTGCTATGCATGCTTTCAAATACAGCAAGACTTTAACCAACCTGGTGTGAATACGGGTAAGCATTTACCTACTAGTAACTTATCACAGAGGGACCCAGGTGGCACTGTGGGTTAAACCACAGAGCCTAGGGCTTGCCGATCCGAAGGTCAGCGGTTCGAATCCCCGTGATGGGGTGAGTTCCCATTGCTCGTTCCCAGCTCCTGCCCACCTAGCAGTTTGAAAGCACGTCAAAGTGCAAGTAGATAAATAGGTACCGCTCTGGCGGGAAGGTAAACGGCGTTTCCGTGCGCTGCTCTGGTTCGCCAGAAGCAGCTTTGTCATGCTGGCCACATGACCCGGAAACTGTACGCCGACTCCCTCAGCCAGTAACGCGAGATGAGCGCCGCAACCCCAGAGTCGGACACGACTGGACCTAATGGTCAGGGGTCCCTTTACCTTTACCTAACTTATCACAGAGTGTATGTAACCAGTGAGTAGCAAGCAACCAAGTGATGGGAAGATGTTTACTACTCCTTTCTCCCCCAGATTTCTGACCAAGTGCAGAAGCGTGGGAATATTTTCCTATCTCTTAGCAGAGTGGTTTATGAAGCGTTTACATGCCCACTGTTTTAAGTTATCCTGCAGCCAATGCTTCTCTTTGCATGCGTCCCTATCAAACTGGTAAAAAAGTAAAGTATTTTAATCACACTGCCCCAGAGAACTGTGCTAAATTTTAAGCACACAAACCCTTAGCACCTTTGTGATGAATGAGCTACGAATTCTAGCACAAAGTATTATAAAGCAATGTGGGTTTTAAATTTCTTGACACACAGCTTGAATGCTAAATTTATGCCACACATCTAGTCCAACCTCCTGCAATGCAAACACAGAGGGAAACACTTTGGGGGGCAGGTTTGGGGAAAGGGAGGGGGTAAAATGCAATTGATTGAATTTTGTCCTCAGTTGCATGGAATAAATTCCCACACGTCTAATTTCACTAATACCAGTGAAATATAAATTTGGTGTATGCACGTATGGGAAATGAAACAAGAACATTTGAAGAAGCATGTCTCATTCAGCAACAGCAAAGAAAACAACAGAATCACAACAGTACCCCAATGGTACTTGCAGCTGATGGATTCCTTGCAGAAAATCTGCCAGATTGCATGTAACAAGTTTCCCAAACTATCCAGCACAAGGTTCTATGAGAGTGTAGCTTCAGAATATTATTTATGACTGGGTCCCCGAGGAATCAATGACATTTGATGGACAGGCCCCCATTTTGGGTGCTAGTATAGAAAAAAACTTTGCAATTAGTCCAACTTAAAAGTCTACATGTGATCTTAGAAAAAGAACAGTTGAGAGTAAAATCAACTGGAGCATCTTATATTTTGTGCAGCAAGTCAGTTCAATGTCACAGTATATTCTGAACTCATTACTCATTGTATCATCACAGCCACCCAATGGGATAAGCCAGACCGAGATGGAGTCTTTCTCCAGCCCATCCAATCTGCTTTACCTCTAAGATGGAATACAAACCCGGGTCCTCAAACGTACAGCGGTTACTCCTTGCATCAGAGACCTTCTAGAACTCTAAAATTTTCACAACCCTAAGTACACACATGCACGTCCATATTTTAATTTAAACTTGCTTTTTTTTTTGCCTTTTGCCCAATTCTGATTCCATGAATATTTCCTTTGACTACCCACATCAAATAAAACCTGAGCAACCCAGATGGTAAACAAGTATCGGTCTTTCTAAACATTTATCTATTGTAAACTCCTCCCTAACATTTATAAAATTAATTATTTTCAACCGACGGACCTACACTTTGCTGCATCAATGATAATCACAAAATCTGCTGAAATAATAATATAGGTACCTTTGCTTCTGTGCAAAATTTAAATTGCCCATCAACAATGTGCGAAACTAGACTCCTGAAGGTCCTTAAGCCTGCTCTCCTTTAGAAGGCCACATTGGAATGGCCTCAGTGGGCTATTTGTCCCTGTTATATAAGCCAGGAATTCTTGTTCACCAAAGGGAAAAGATAAAGGGTGACTGTTGCTTCCGCCAGATTTGCAACACAATGGCGCAACCAGGAAAATCAGCTGCCTTAATGGCTAAAAAATAACAATGAAGGGAAGTCGTATTAAATATCTTTACAAGACAGATAAACCTTTGAAATGATGTGTGCGTCTCTCTGTGCGTGAGCACTAAAGTCCGAGAGACGTTTTGCTTATGCACTGGCAAACAAGACTTTACAGCCAATTGGGGAGAGGAGGTGAAATAATAGATTTGATTATATTGGAATGCAATACTGTGCTTCCTGACAGTAGCAAATCTGTTATCTCCCAAATAACACGATGATTGACGCTTATTCTAAAGAGCTGACACAGCTTTCCTGGAGAATAAAAACAGAAGTGAGGCCAGCTGACACCTTGCCACTCCAAGTCAATAACGTTGGTGTCCTTGGTCTTAGGAACCTGTCCTACGGCTTAATCTTAGCCAGTAAAAGGCACACGACCATTCAAGGTCTCAGGCAGAAGGTTTTCCCAGCCTCATTGCCTGTCTACCTTTTAACTAGGTGACCTGGAGAATGAACCCGGGACTTAATGGAAGCTACTAAGAATGGTTGGACAGTGTTCTCGAAGCGACTGGCATGAGTTTGGCCAAACTGCGAGAGGCAGTGGAGGATAGGCGTGCCTGGCGTGCTCTGGTCCATGGGGTCACGAAGAGTCGGACACGACTGAACGACTGAACAACAACAACAACACTAAGAATTGAACCCACACCTGTCACCTTAGCCCAACTCCAGCATGTTTCTAGCAAGATCGGCAGCTGGTGGGGGAATGTTCAGAGGGGCGCAGGTTGGCCACATGTGGTTTATTCTGCTACTTCTGTGCCTGGGTGATGGGAACTGCAATTCTAATTCAGTAGGTCAATTGACCAAATGGAATCCCAAATGTCCCCCATCTCTTCTTGTGATTAAACGGTAAAGGGACCCCTGACCATTAGGTCCAGTCGTGTCTGACTCTGGGGTTGCGGTGCTCATCTTGCTTTACTGGCCGAGGGAGCCAGTTTACAGCTTCCGGGTCATGTGGCCAGCAGGACTAAGCCGCTTCTGGCGAACCAGAGCAGCGCACGGAAAACGCTGTTTACCTTCCCGCTGGAGCGGTACCTATTTATCTACTTGAACTTTGGCGTGCTTTCAAACTGCTAGGTGGGCAGGAGCTGGGACCGAGCAACGGGAGGTCACCCCGTCGCGGGGATTCGAACCGCCGACCTTCTAATCGGCAAGCCCTAGGCTCTGTGGTTTAACCCACAGCGCCACCCGCATCCTTCCTCTTGTGATTAGTTCTAGGTAAATACTATAATGCCCAGTGGTTACACATATACTCCACTTAAGACTCAACTTGCTTCTAGTGAATCCAGGAAGTGTTGACCAAGGAAGTATGGGGCAACCTGTTCATTTATATAGATCTTTGTACAAACAGCAGGAATCCACTGGCTCTTCGGTAACCTTGGCTGCCCAAACAAAAAACAACAGATTCTTTGTAATCTCATGGAAAATTAGCAACTCCTCTGGAATACCAACACCCAGACTTTCAAAACTGCATTTTGAAAGCTGTCTATATTTAGAGGAAAAAATAGGAAGGAGTAATAGATGAACATCAAGTTTCACAACAATATTCATAAATACTACGTCAGAGTTATTGCACAGCAAATGGATTGTGCAAATATGTACAAAGGAGTCACATGTGAACATCAAGTAGCAGATTATTCATAAATATTATGTAACAAGAGTTGCACAGCTACTTGTGGAAATTCTGCCTTGTACAAAAGACTTTCTAGGGGCAATGGCAGTGGTCTTCTACAATGGATCAAGGTTGTAGTCACAGCCAAGAACATTTATAGAAACCTCTGCCGGCGGATGGCTTTCTCCCTCACACTCTGCTCATGCGCCTTTGAACACTAGTTTGAAATACTAAAATCTGGCAAATGAAGATTTTTCTTAACACTGAGATATCCAACAGCAAAAAAAGTCCACGTGCTAAATCAGGTTTCTTTTCAGAAACACAGAACCAGGTCAGTAAAAGCCCCACTGGCAGGAGAGAAGGTGTGAGGAAATACAAAGTTGTGTGTGTGTAGAGCTGCACACAGGGGTGTAGCAAGGTAAATTGGTACCCGGAGGCAAAAAAAAAAAAATAATAATAATTGTCACCTCCCCCTCCAGGCATGGGAAGGTCAGGTGCTACCCGGTGCGGAGAATTTCTTGTCAACTCCTCCATTGATTCCCCCCCCCCCAAAAAAAATGGTTTTACGTTATTTCATATTTTCTTACAAAGGAATAATAACAAGTAATAATAATAATAAACTTTTATTTCTATCCCGCCCTCCCCGGCCGAAGTCGGGCTCAGGGTGGCTAACATCAGATACATAACATTGGTATAAAATCAAACAATAATTAAATTACCTCCTAAAAACATCTCAAAATCAAATTAAAGTCTAATTAGATGGCTTTCCACAGGGTTAGGGTTGGGAACAGTAAGTGCTCCACTGAACTGAAATTTCAGCCTTCACGACATAGGAAAACTGCCAAGTAAACAGCTATTTTGGTGGAGGAGGGTCAAGATATTAACCAATATGCATGAAATTTCATATATAGCTATATAATCCCTAGTATAGTAAGATAAGACCTTCGGAGCAGGCATTTTAAAAAAAATTCAAAAAAATTGTTCCTTGATAATTTGTCACCCCCTCCATTATGGAACAAGGGGCGCCCCGCTCCCCCCTTGCTACACCCGTGGGTGCACATTTTGATAAGCTGGCCAGTCCATAAAAGGACTCATGTTCCATACCCTCCAACATTTCTCCAATGAAAATAGAGATGTCCTATTCCATATTTTTATTTATACCCCATCCATCTGACTGGGTTACCGCAGCCACTCTGGGCAGCTTCCAACATTTATAAAAACATGATAAAACATTAAACATTTTAAAGCTTTCCTGCCTTCAGGTGTCTTCTAAAGGTTGTATAGTTACTTATCTCATTGGCTTGGTGGGCTCATAGCCCCATGCCCACCAACATTTCTCTAACAAAAATAAAGGTAAAGGTAAACGGACCCCTGACCATTAGGCCCAGTCGTGTCCGACTCTGGGGTTGCGGCGCTCATCTCGCGCTACTGGCCGAGGGAGCCGGCGTACAGCTTCCGGGCCATGTGGCCAGCATGACGTACCAGAGCAGAGCACGGAAACGCCGTTTACCTTCCTGCCGGAGTGGTACCTATTTATCTACTTGCACTTTGACCTATTTATCTACTTGCACTTTGACGTGCTTTTGAACTGCTAGGTGGGCAGGAGCTGGGACAGAGCAACGGGAGCTCACCCCGTCGCGGGGATTTGAACCGCCGACCTTCAGGAAAGCAGGGCATTCCGGTGTCAAATCAGGAACCAAGGAGGCTTCTGTAAATCTGGGACAGTCCCTGGAAAATAGGTACACTTGGAAGGTCAGATGTTCTTTTAATAGTTACACAGAAGAAATACCAGTAGTTTTCAGCAAGTTCAGCCTTTTTTCACCCCTACATGAAGAAGAAGAAGAAGAAGAGTTTGGATTTGATATCGCGCTTTATCAGTACCCGAATGACTCTCAAAGCGGATAACCTTCTCCTTTCCCTTCGTCCCCCACAACAAACACTCTGTGAGGTGAGTGGGGGTGAGACTTCAGAGAAGTGTGACTAGCCCAAGGTCACCCAGCAGCTGCATGTGGAGGAGCGGAGAAGCAAACCCGGTTCACCAGATTACAAGTCCACCGCTCTTAACCACTACACCACACATGACAGGCTCCTGCTGCACAGCTTTTATGTCTAAAAGAACCTTGCCCTCCTTTGCACTGCCTCACCCCCCCCCCCCCAGTTCTGCTACTTCCCTATATAACTTTATCCAGAGTTTAAAGATATTTTCTTAACAAGTTACCACTGTCTTTATCCCTCCCTCCCCAAAGGCACGGCATTTTCAGATAAATGAATGATTCTTCCTCCAGCACAGAGTTCCCGTTGAGCTCTTTTCACTTCATAGTGAAGCAGACAGCTGCTTTGCAAATAAATAGACTCCCCACCCCGCCATTGAAATCACACGGCCCTCTTTCTGATGTTGTGGCTCACCCTAGTACAAGACGGTGCATGTTACTCATTGTGATGGATGATAAAGTCCTGAGACATTCACTGGTCCTAGAAAGAACAATTGGTGCAATTATTGCATTCCCCCCCCCAGGTAGTTTTAAATAAAGAATCTTTTTTTCTGGCTTCCCCAAATCTTCTTCTCAATCCATATCTCATGAAGTTTATCTCATGAAGTCTGTCTGATCACCACCTGACCTTTTAACATTCTGCACTTTATTTTCAAGATTCGGGACCGCAAATCTCAATACACAACTAAGTATACACCTTGTACGTATCACCTTTTAAAGGAAGTTACAGGTAGGTAGCCGTGTTGGTCTGCCGTAGTCGAAACAAAATAAAAATTTAAAAAATTTCCTTCCAGTAGCACCTTAGAGACCAACTAAGTTTGTTCTTGGTATGAGCTTTCGTGTGCATGCACACTTCTTCAGATACGTATCTGAGCTCATACCAAAAACAAACTTAGTTGGCCTCTAAGGTGCTAGTGAAAGACAATTAAAATTGGATTAAGGGTTTAGAAAGTCCAGAAGTACGCTGAGGCCGAGGTAGAAAAGTATGTATAAGTAATTAAGTTGATGTTTAAATAATTGTAAAGCGTTAAGGAAAAAAGAAATGTAGTAGTTTTAAAATAGACTAGAAGATGATTGGAATACTGGAAATTATGGTTTATTTTGAATTTGACAGGGGGGGGAACTAGAGGAAGTCAATTAAAAAATAAATTGAGAAAAGAAAGAATGCCTGGCCCAAGAAAACGGTCAGGCCTAAGCAATGATTTTTGTAATATGATGGGTTAAATCAGAAATGCTATTTTGTGTGCTCCTGTGGGAGGGTTTTTTGAATGTTTGCTTCCCTCGGTGGGAGAGAGGGGAGAATGATAGGATTTAACCATGTAATGTCTTGTGCTTTAATTTGTAAAAATTTCTATAAATTTTTAATAAATAATAATAATAATAAGGTGCTACTGGAAGGATTTTTTTTTATCTTTTAAAGGAAGATGAGCCAAACGTGCAAGTACATTCATACATCTGTTTAAGTCTAGTTTCCACAGACAAGTGGTACAGAGATTACAGACAGAAGTATTTTGTAAGACCTGGCACTCTGCCACTCTGGTGCTATTTGCGTGATCATGGTGACTCTACTTTTTGGAAATGCTGTAGCGCAGCGTGGGAAATTGCTGGCCGTGTGTGTTGTGCGATAGCACAGGGTACCAGTACCCCTCTCTCCATTTGCTGCTGGTGCATGCACCATTCTTCCTTACAGCTAGGCAACTTAAGAGGGATAATTGGTAGCTGGTGGAGCACACTCTTTCGAGGAAGTTTCTCCTTCATTACTGATCTTCTCCTTGAGGAGCCACAGACACCTTTCCAAGAAAGCCCCAGGGCTCCTAGGAGCAGAGTTTGAAAACACTGGTGTAAACCAGGCATCCCCAACCTTCAGCCCTCCAGATGTTTGGACTACCATTCCCATCATCCCTGACCACTGGTCCTGTTAGCTAAGAATCATGGGAGTTGTAGGCCCAAACATCTGGAGGGCCGCAGGTTGGGGATGCCTGGTGTAAACAATGCTGTGGCAGTAACCTGCTAAAAGCTGTACGTTGTGTTGTTGTTGTTGTTGTTGTTGTTGTTCAGTCGTTCAGTCGTGTCCGACTCTTCGTGACCCCATGGACCAGAGCACGCTAGGCACGCCTATCCTTCACTGCCTCTCGCAGTTTGGCCAAACTCATGTTAGTAGCTTCGAGAACACTGTCCAACCATCTCATCCTCTGTCGTCCCCTTCTCCTTGTGCCCTCCATCTTTCCCAACATCAGGGTCTTTTCTAGGGAGTCTTCTCTTCTCATGAGGTGGCCAAAGTACTGGAGCCTCAACTTCAGGATCTGTCCTTCTAGTGAGCACTCAGGGCTGATTTCTTTAAGAATGGATAGGTTTGATCTTCTTGCAGTCCATGGGACTCTCAAGAGTCTCCTCCAGCACCATAATTCAAAAGCATCAATTCTTCGGCGATCAGCCTTCTTGATGGTCCAGCTCTCACTGTACTCCGCCTCATACAGGTGTAAACAGCTATTACAAACAGACAAGGACTAGCAACAACTAGAAATAACATTCACCACCTTTTTTTAAAAAAAGTAAGGTGGTTGCAACCTCCTCTCTAGAAGGTTCTGAGCTTCTTGTTTACAGTGCAGCAGTTACTCTAGGGTGAGCGAGCAGGTATAATCACCTTTGTTCGTGAACACTGGGGACATTACTTTCATTAATGAGCAGTTAACTGGCAATAGCGTCTGGTCCTAAGTTTTGTTAAAACAATTTCCAAACTTTCATTTATCCAAAAGCATTACCAACTGCTCTGCTCACTAAAACTGAAACAGGTGTCGGACAGAAAAATTAGTACGTTCCCCTACAATTTCAACATTTTCTGCTAAACACTGTGCCTGTTCAATTTCTTTGTGTCGTGTTGCTAGGCTCCTCCACCAACAGAAGCCCTCTCAGGACCTGCTTCTCCCTCCGAGTATGACAGTCAGAGGGCTTCGCCTTGGGCAGTTCCATGGCAGAAGTGATTTCAGCAGGGATAGGAAAAGCCGACTTGCTCCAAATTCCATCTTCTAGAGCTCTGTTCTCTTGGCAACTGGTTATCTGGAATAAAATGGGTTTGTTTCATGGGTTGTTGTTGTTTTTTGGCCCATTAAGTGTCTGCTCTGTGCTGAATCCAAAGCTGTGACTTGGAGCTTCAATGGGAACCTAATGGAGAAGCAAGATCTGCTGGGAGGGTTGATGCTGTGAGGGCCCCCCCCCAATCCTGTGCTCAGGTTGTAAATATGTGCAAATAAAAGCATGTACCATAAAGACACCAAAGTCTCCAGTGACCTTCATTCCAAGAATACAGAACCGCGGCACCTTGGAGCAGCACGTAACACAACGATCACATGGAATGATAGGGCAATTTCCTCCTGGTCCTTTCTTATGCAGACAAATTTGGCAAAAATTTGGTCTTAACTGAGTCCCTCCAACCAGGGGCATACCCAGGATCAAAACTGGGGGGGGGGGGGCAAGCCATGGTCATTCAGGTTGTGACATTTCAGCACGGAAAGGCGAATGAAACCAACATTTTAGGAAAATTTTATATAATTATAGCAGTGCTTTATTATAGTAGTTATTACAATTATTTGCTTGATTTTTTTAAAAAAAAATTATTCTAGTTACATGTCTTATACCAGGGGTGGCCAACTCCCAAGAGACTGTGATCTACTTTCAGCAGTGATCTACCCCCGTTTTTGGGGGTTCAGCTCAAAGTTGTTGACCTTTTTTGGGGATGAGGAATGCCCGTTTTTTAGGGGTTCAGTTCATTTTTAGATGTCCAAGGCTTTAGCTGAGATTCCTGCATTTCAGGGGGTTGAACTAGATGACCCTCAGCGTCCCTTCCAACTCTACAATTCCATGACTCTATGTGCTTTAAATTTGCATTGCCTGTATAGTGTGGATCTGCTCCGAAACTGCCCTCAGTCTATGAACGCTGCTGTCTACACAAGCTTCTAGCCTGCATTTCACAAGGATGACGTTGGTTTCTTTTTCTTTCTTTTTTAAAAAAATGATTTTTATTGCATAACTTTGATTTACAAAAGAAGAAGAATTAAAAAATAAATATCTAATCCAACCGTTTACCAATACATTTACAAAGATAAATAAAGTTACATACAATAATATTTTAGTTATTTGTGTTTTGATTTCACAATTCTGCATAAATTACGTTAAGTAATACACAAGCTAAATAAATGAAAAAAAAGGAAAAGAAAAAAAGAAAAAAAAATCTGTTTATTCTTCACACACTTTACTTCTAATTCCTCTGAACCGACTTCCTGTCAAATCCCTTTGCTTCGACTAAAATTAATTTGAATGTTTACAACGCAGCAGACTCTCATATACATGCTCTCCAGTACATTCTTAGAAAAATTATTACTCTACTTTCTACTTTCCGGTTCCTTATTGGAAATAGTGTCTGAATAGGACACCCACGCAATCAGGAACAGACACCAATGCAAAAAAGACCAGGAGACTGTCCTCTTCTCTGCAATGAAACTGTTTTCCGTAACACACATTAACACGTGATGACCTCAGGCCATGCTTATGAATATGGAACTGGGGGATTTTCATTCCAAAATTCCCTACAAGACACCATAGCATTGTGACTGGTCCACACTTTGTTTTGGTGAAAGATGTTACCGGGTACCCGTTGCTCTTCACATTGCCAATAATTGCCAATCCACGCACGCAATACAGGTATAAATGAGGAACTGGAGGTGTCAGCCCCAAAGTAACAGGAGTAAGGCCTTAAATAAATAAATAAATAAATAATATTTTTTTATTTATTTATACCCCACCCTTCCCCGCCAAACCGGGCTCAGGGCGGCCAACACCAATAAAATCACCACAAAAATATAAAACAGTTCATTAAAATACAGATTAAAATACAATTTAAAATAAATCTAAACTGCAGCCTCATTTTTAAGTAGCCCACCAATCACACCAAAAGAACGAAACATCAGGGTTAAACTGAAACCAACCCAAACGCCAGGTGGAACAGCTCCGTCTTGCAGGCCCTGCAGAAAGATGCCAAATCCCGCAGGGCCCTGGTCTCTTGTGATAGACTGTTCCACCAAGTCGGGGCCAATACTGAGAAGGCCCTGGCCCTAGTTGAAGCCAACCTAGCATCCTTGTGGCTCGGGACCTCCAACAAATTATTATACCTCCAACAAATTATTACCTTAAGGTCCTACCCGGGACATACTAGGAGAGGCGGTCCCTTAGGTATGAGGGTCCTAAGCCACATAGGGCTTTAAAGGTCAAAACCAGCACCTTAACCCTGACCCTGTACTCCACCGGGAGCCAGTGCAGCTGGTAAAGCACTGGATGAATGTGGTCCCGTGGCAAAGACCCCGCGAGGAACCTCGCCACGGCATTCTGCACCCGCTGGAGTTTCTTATTGACATATAAGACCTGTGCTCAGTGATCGGCAGTGGTTGCTGATTTACTACCAAGTTCAAGCTGTTACGATTAGCATCGCCTTACCTGACATGTGCCCACCCGACCATTATGATTGGTGGAATTGGCACTATGATAGCTGCCACATAATCCCCATTCCACTTTTGTAAGATCTCAGTCATTTAATGAGGCAGTGGAACTCCCTGCCTATTGAGGTGCCTTCAATTGAGGGTGCCGTCACTGTACTCTTTTTGTTGTTTAGTCGTTCAGTTGTGTCAGACTCTTCGTGACCCCATGGACCAGAGCACGCCAGGCACCCCTATCCTCCACTGCCTCCCGCAGTTTGGCCAAACTCATGCTAGTCGCTTCGAGAACACTGTCCAACCATCTCATCCTCTGTCGTCCCCTTCTCCTTGTGCCCTCCATCTTTCCCAACATCAGGATCTTTTCTAGGGAGTCTTCTCTTCTCATGAGGTGGCCAAAGTACTGGAGCCTCAACTTCAGGATCTGTCCTTCCAGTGAGCACTCAGCGCTGATTTCTTTAAGAATGGATAGCGTTGATCTTCTTGCAGTCCATGGGACTCTCAAGAGTCTCCTCCAGCACCATAATTCAAAAGCATCAGTTCTTCGGCGATCAGCCTTCTTTAAGCTGTTCTTAATGCAAGATGCATTAATACATGAGTGGTGCTGTGGGTTAAACCACAGAGCCTAGGGCTTGCTGATCAGAAGGTCGGCGGTTCGAATCCCCGTGACAGGGTGAGCCTCAACTTCAGGATCTGTCCTTCCAGTGAGCACTCAGGGCCGGTTTCTTTAAGGATGGATAAGTTTGACCTTTTAGCAGTCCATGGGACTCTCAAGAGTCTCCTCCAGCACCAGTACTCTTTTAGGGACCTGCTAAAAACATTCTTCTTTAGATAAGGCTGCCCAGATGCTTAGAAAGCAGAGGCCATTTTATTTTATTTTTTTCAGTATTTTAATTTTTGCATGTTTTAAAATACGGTTGTAATTTTTTTGTTCTTGATTTTGCTGTCTTATGCTTTGTAAACCTCTTTGAGGCTTTTTGCAATCAAATGGTGTACAATTATTTTTTTTGTTGAACTAAATAAATAAATAAAGCTGTGGGCCACCCCCAAATCATGTATCCATACTTCCAGAGAGTATAAGGTTAAAATAACATGTACTGTAGTTAAAAGGAGAGAGAGAGAGAGAGAGAGAGAGAGAGAGAGAAGAGTGGGAGGAAAGGAGGGAGTTCAACCGGTACATCTGTGGCAATGACACCACAAGCGGGATCTGACGTCAGACTGGAGAGGGACAGGAATAAAGAGATGTGGCAATCGGAAGAGAAAGTCATCTATGGAAACTCTTAATTGCTGGGGCAGCTTAATTAGGCAGCCTGAGCTCCCTCACACAGAGTGCCCTCCATAGCAATCTGAAAGCCACTTCCTGGCCCACCTTCTCCACCATACCAGCTTTAAAAATTATAATGCTGTAAGTTGATATGCATTGTATCTCCTAATACTGCAAATAAATAAATAAATTTTTAACTTGTTACGTTGGACATTTTGTTGTGTAAATGACGTTGGAAAGCAACAAAAATATTACATAAAAATAAAGCTTTGTATTCAAATAATACACTGCCCACTTTTCATGCCCATTAAGAACAAATGTGTTGAGGGCTTTGTGGGTGTGGCAGCACCCCCAGTCTGAGGCTTTGGCCTGGATTAAAGCCAAATTTCGCTCCTGCGCTCCAATTCAGTGCTAAGGAACATATTTTCGGGGGGGGGGGGCAGGACAAGTGGAAGCGTGGAGAGCCTTTTAAAAGAGGGTTAGGCAAATTTATGGAGGGTGGGCTATGGATGGCTACTGGCCATAATCACTATACTGTATGTCCTCTCCCATGTTGGAGTTATATATGCAGTGCTTTTTTTCTATATATATATATATATATATATATATATATATATATATATATTCAGGGGTACTCTCATTTTCCTATTCTTATTGAAATACTGCCCCTCAGTGAGGCCAAACTTATATTCACAAAATATTTAGGGGTATGCGTACCCCTGTGCGCCCCGCCCCCCGAAAAAAGCACTGCATATATTCTTCTGAATATCAGTTGCTATTGCAATCACCAAACTTAAAACCATGGAGAAACCTGGTCTGAACAAAGACATTGGATTCTTATCTCATTATACATAACAAAGCTATCTTTAGCCATCTCACCCCTTGCCTTTCCCTGCAAGACTAATTGCAGCCCTTAAGAGTCGTCCACAGGTTTTCCACACCTACCAGCTGATCACCCATTCCCACCCCCCTTCTGAGTAATACCCCTCCCCACTCTCTCACTATATATAAGGGTCTGGTGACTTCTGTTTCAGTGTATCTGAAGAAGTGTGCATGCACACGAAAGCTCACACCAAGAACAAACTCAGTTGGTCTCTAAGGTGCTACTGGAAGGAATTTTCTATTTTGTTTCGACTATTGCAATTGTGTCTTGCTTGTGGGCTACCCATAGTTAGCCAATGTGAGAGTTGGATGTTGGACTAGATGGGTCTTGGATGAGATTCAGCAGGGATCCTTTCCATGCTCTGATCCAGTGTTTTTCAAACACTGTTCCGCGGCACACTAGTGCGCCGCGAGATGTTGCCTGGTGTGCTGTGGGAAAAATTGAAAAATTACTTTATATATAGTCAATATAGGCACAGAGTTAATTTTTTTTACATTTTCTAATGGTGGTGTGCCTCGTGATTTTTTTCATGAAACAAGTGTGCCTTTGCCCAAAAAAGGTTGAAAAACACTGCTCTGATCCATGTACCTTGGGACTGAAAACATTTGTGTTCACACACACACATACACACAAAATTCCCAGTCTAAGGGCCCATCCAGCCTTCCTTTTGTGCTGTGCTTCTAGGCAAAGGAATGGGGTTCCCAGCTCCACACCTGAGTGGTTTCTTTCTCTTTTCAGCAGCTTTTCCCGGGGAAATCTGCATTTTAGCTCTGGATCGGGGCAAGCGGGAGCTGGGGTTTCTGTGGACTGTGGTTTGCTCCAATCCAGCAGGTATTCACCTGGAAATCCCGGACCTGTAGATAAGGAAGGAAAAGCGCTAAACGTCTCTGTGTTTGAGGCTGCTGTTCAAAGAGAACAAAGGGTGGAGCCCTCAGGTGCACAAAACAAAAGGAGGAAAGAATCCCTTCTGCTCGTTTCGCTTTGCCTCCACCGAGTTTCAGGTGGCGAGATCTATAGCGCAAGGGCCTTGCCCCTCTTTTGTCGTGTAAAGAAAACACTGATGACGCCCGGCAAGTCATAATGCCAAACAAAGTTTGGCGAAAAACTACAAGCAACTCTGCAAGCTTTCGGGGTCCACAGGACTCTTCGCTGCTGGAAAGCAGGCGAGCCCCTAGCGGGGTGGGCGGGCCAGGGCGGGGTTGGAGGCGGCGGCGACCCTCCCCGCTCGCCTGCGCCTGACTCAGCCCCAGGGAAGCCCGGGGTTTTCTTTCCGACCCAACCTGCAAGTCTGCGTCGCCGGAGAGGGGGCGGCGTCGCTGGGAAGCTCCGGGAAGGGCGTCGGCGAGGCGGGCGCAGCGCTCGAGGAGGAGGAGGAGGAGGAGGCGGCGCGCGGCGGCGGCAGGGCGAGGCCGCCAGGTTTGAGGTGGGGCTTGCGGGTCGGAGCAGCGGCAAGGAGAAAGCAGGGCGGGCAGACGGCTGGCAGCGGGAGACGGAGCCGAGTCGTGGAGAAACGCCGCTTTGAGCCAAGTCGCCCGAGAGTGAAACCTGCCCGTCTCACGCCGCCAAGATGCCCGTCAAGGGAGGAACCAAGTGCATCAAGTACTTACTCTTCACGTTCAACTTCTTCTTCTGGGTAAGTTCGCGCGTCGTCGGAACCGGGAGCCCGTCCGGGCGCGGCTGCCGGGGAGCGCAGACTTAGCGGCGCCCCGCCTGCGCGCTCCCACTCTCCTCCCTGGGCTTCGTGTCCCCCGAACATGTGGGGGGGGGGGGCGTTTCATTGCTTTCCCGAAGCCCCGAGACCTGAGAGGACCCCTCCCTCCCCGGCCACGTGTAGCTGACCGGAGTTGAGCTTCCAGGGCGGGCCAGGTGTTGCGCGTCCTGGCCAGGCCGGGGCTCCCTGACCTCTCCGAGGCCGCGCCTTTGTTTGGGATGGGTGCGGTTAATTAAAGTGACTTTTAGGACCCTTCGCGCAGTCTAGCCGCCCACTCCCCCCCCCAAAAAAAACCCAACTTGGCGGCAAGGCAAGTAGTGGAAACATAGGAGCCAACTCTTAGGAGCCGAGGTCTCTTTCCTATTTTTATTTTTTGGATGGGGCTGCCCCCCAAGTTTATTGGCACTGCCATTCAAAAGTTTTGCGCGTGATCGATTATGCAGGGTGGGGTTTACTTGCACCCCCAATATTTTATTCAAGTTGGCACCCCTGGGCGGGGAGACGCCCGGGGAGTTGCGGGGGTGATGCTCGCTTGGTGCCGCGCCGCTTTCAGGCGAGTCGGCAGGGTTGCTCCTTCGGTCGCCGGGCAAGCGCTCCATAAACAGGCCCTTGGGAGCAACCTTAAGTTTAGGGACCTTGGCTCCCTCCCTCTCCCCCGGGAAGTGTCTCCCGGCAGGCCGAGCGGGGAGTGGCAACCCAGCGCCGGAATCGGAAGAGCAGGGTATCGGAGGGGAGATAGCGCACCTTACTCCTGCCCAGGTGCAGGGCTTCAGCCGGCAACTTGTGCGTAAAAGATAACCTACCCCTGGGCAGCTGCAGAGTGCATTTCCCTTTCCGCTGGGAAACCACAGAGGACATCTTTGGAGCTAGTGGGAAGAGTTCCAGGGAGCTGCTAATTGGTTTATAGTTTATAGTTAAACGTTTAGCCCCCGCGCAACAAAGTTTCTAGTTAAACGTTTAGCCCCCGCGCAAAGAGAGGTGTGAGTTCTCAGGACTCGCGGTAAGAGGAGTGGTCTGCGCCACCGATGAATCTGGCAGAGCACGTGGTTTCTTGGCACAGCCCCCCCATCATGTACCTTGAGGTTTCCTCCCTTGTGCGTGGGAGGGTCACTGAGCAGTGGGGGGCGGGGGAGGGGCTGCCTCAATCTGTCCCCCCCCCTTTCCAATGTCACACTGTAGCTCTTCACAGTCGATTTGAGCTGGGGATTCTCTAGGATTCAAGTCTGAAACTGTTTTTCGCTCCCAGGAGCTCCGTTCTAAGAACATAAACACAGACCTGGCCCGGAAGCATTGCTAAACCCAAGCTCTCTGGCTTAGTGGGGACCTCCCCGGAGAGGAGATTGCAGCCGCTTGGCTCCATCTCCGCTGTGAGCTAAGCCACCGTTTGGCTTGGTGTGTGCTTTCTGAACCCGGGCTCGTGGTTTGCCCTTACTCCGTGAGCTGTTCTTGGGTTCACAGCTTGAGGTTTTTTCTGGAGGCAAACCATAGGCCTGGGTTCAGACAACACTTGAAGGCAAGCCACAACTTGGCTCACAGTAGCTGGAGGGCCTCTCCGGGAGCCCCCACATTTGCTTGTTTTCACTAAGCCATGATTTGTCTCACTAGATCGGGTCACTACGACATGTAACACTAGGGGCCCTGATCATGCGCAGAGGGCATTTCACAGGGCACCCAGATTAACATAGCTTCTGGAAAAGACGGTACAGTTTTTAAGTTGTAACTCGGAAGGCCCTTTCCAGTACATACTTGCAAGATCTTCAGTTGGTTTGCAACCGTTTTGGATTACATCCGCGTCAAACCCGGAAGTGTGTTTCCCTTTTTTTGGATTACAACCCATTTATTTATTTTTTTGGATTACAACCTTTTTTTTTTTTAGGCCCCATTGGCGAAAGCGTGCCATGGGTTACAATCTGTTTTGGTTTACAGCCGGACCTCCGGAACGGATTATGGTTGTGCCACTGTAGCTGCTTTCCGTATCATAGATTGAAGTTCTCTTAATAGGTTGCAGGAGACTCCTGGAAGTTTTTCCAAATTGTTGCGCTCTTTGTAAAGAAGGTACATTCTGAAGGTGCTTCCTTAGGAATGGTGTCATTTCCCTGCTTTCTATTCTAGATGGCAGAATGAGTTGTAGACCAGCCTTCCCCAACCTGGTGCCCTCCGGACTGAAACTCCCATCATCTCAACCAGCAGGAGCAATGGTCAGGGATTATGGGAGAGCATCGGGCTGGGGGAAGGTGTTACAATCCGTGTTTGAATTACATTCTTCTTCTGCCCTAGGGGCGTCTTTTATCTTGGCTTTTGTCTGGAATCTATCTCTTTGAAATAAATAAAACTCCTCCGCAGCAGTCAACATGGTGTAATCCAATACTCTGCTTCCCCCAGAATGCACATTACGTGTTGCTTGCTTGAAATTGCCTACCTGTGAAAAGCGCCTCATGCCAAAATGCATTTATTAAAATATGTGAAACTCTCCCAAAGGGCCTTCAAAGGCTGCTGTAGCATAATGACTAATAATGAACCAGGAAAAAAAAACACACTTTAGATCTTCCCTTTGGCTTTGAACTCATTAGGTGGCCTTGAGAAACCTGCGCTCTCTGCTTCAGCCCACTTATCTACAGTGTGGGGAATAACAATAAAACTGGAATGCATCTAGCTGGTGCATGTGAATCGAATCACCATGAAAAAGTGCTATACAAATGTTAATTCACAGTGATGCAAAGCTGATAAGAGTCCCACAGGAATGCTATGCCACCTCAACTTGTGAAGTGACTTGGCATTTCAATATGTTCCAGAGGAGGCCTGAGATGGGGAGGGAGCCAAACCACTGATAGTGGATTTGAGCAAGGGCCCTGTTTTTTTTTCTCCAGGCTGTGGTGAAGTGGGGGCTTCATCTTCTGACAAAACTTAGCTGAGTAATCGGCTAGATTCTCCAAGAATTATTGTGCCCACCAGGAGACTAAAATTGAATACGTTCTCCTTTCCGCTTGCCTCCCCCACCATTGTGCAACATCAGGTCTAACCTGCTTGGGAGGTTGTTGCGGCATCACATACATGCAAAGGGATTTTCCATTACGAGGAATTTCCCTTCAGGTGGAAACACATTGAAGTGGGCATGGGTGCCATATAAGTTCAGAGAGTGTGTGCAGGTATATTTATATTGGACTTCTCTCTCCCCATCCCCACCCCCATTGCAACAAAGCACCTCTCCGCAATGATGCAGGTGACTGAAAATGAGTGGGTGACATCTGCTGACACCTCCATAGGGTGATCTTCGGGTGAACGGTGTTCTAGAAATATCGTACCCCAAAATGTTCCGAGTCTGGGTTTTTTTTGTCCTGCTTTTGTGATGCTATAGCCCAGGGGTCAGCAAACCTTTTCAGCAGGAGGCTGCTCCACTGTCCCTCAGACCTTGTGGGGGGCCGGACTATATTTTGAAAAAAAGAGAGAAAATGAACGAATTCCTATGGTCCACAAATAAGCCGGAGATGCATTTTAAATAAAAGCACACGTTCTACTCAAGTAAAAACACCAGACAGGCCCCACAAATAACCCAGAGATGCATTTTAAATAAAAGGACACATTCTACTCATGTAAAAACACGCTGATTCCTGGGCCAGATTTAGAAGGCGATTGGGCCACATCCGGCCCCTGGGCCTTAGTTTGGGGACCCCTTCTATAGCCCCTTCAGACAGCAGCAATGTGATTGCGTTGGGCAAACATCACAGAACAACTAAGGAAGCAGAATGATAATCCACTGTTACTGCGTCAAGAACTTGTGGCAGAATAGATCTGCAAAGCCCTCTGAAAAACCACCGTCTTAAGGGGGCCCTAACTGTATTTTATTTTTTTGTAAAAGAAGCCTGATAACAAAATCTGAGTCTGCTCAGTGCAGATCTCAGATATTGGATGTGGGGCTAGGTATATGGGTGGTTGTGCATTCTTGGCTCTTGGATATTTTGTATAATTTGCTGTTAGCGTGTTCTAGCCATGCAGTATCCAAGCTGAGCACCTGCATCTCACAGTAAGCGGCTGAAGAGAAGAGCTGGCACCTAATGTTCTTTGGAGGTCTCTGTGGCATCGACAAGCTGTTCTGGAGCACTTCAAACCAGGGTCGCCTTACCCATAGAGGCTAGTGGTGCGGGGTGCCAGGGCGCCAAGTTCTGGAGGGCGCTAGGGAAGAGGCGGAGGCTGGACGCGGCGCCTCCTGGCATCAGTTTGCCGCCCTCGCCCACCTCCGCTGTGCCACACTGAAGCAGCGTTGCGCCCGGAGCCTCCGTCTGCCGTGGCCACCGTGGCACGAAGCGGCCAGCTGAGCCGGGAGATGCCGCGTCGAGCCTCCGCCTCTTCCCCGCCGGAGGAGCCGCCCTCCAGCCGCTGCCCACCTCCTCCAGCCCTGCCGGCAGTGCCGTCCTCCCTAAAAAACTCTGAGAAATGGGGGGAAGGGGGCAGCGCTGGAGAGAGCTTTACACCACGGCGCCGGATGGAGCTTTGCACCACGGCGCCGGATATGCTTAAGACGGCCCTGCTTCAAACATGCTTGACCAGTTTCAAATTGCCTTGTCTGCTGTTGTTGGTTCTCTGTGTGCGTGGTGAGTAGTTGATTGAAGTAGGGAGAGAAATTTCATTTATCCTCGTTCAGCGTTTTGGCGTTGCTAGGGAGTGGACAGGCTTGTGTTTACACAGTTCAAATTGTTCTTTGAAGCTTATGCTTCGCTTTAGTAGGAAGTTTATTCACGCAGCTGAAGTCGAAAAGAGAGCACACGGTAAGAAAGGCAGCGAGCGCTGGAAGGCAGCGAGCATCTTAAAAAGCAGTTGGAACATAAAACCAGTTTCAAGAAACTAGCAACCTGCAGAAGTTCCTTGAAATAAGTCTTTGCTGCCCATTTGAAGATAGCAATGGCGGAACCAGGCAGAGCTCTTCCTTGGGGCTTGTTTCCAAACAGAGCAACCCTATGACTAATAATAATAATAATAATAATAATAATAATTTATATGTACCCCGCCCATCTGGCAGGGTTTCCCCAGCCACTCTAGGCAGCTTCCAACAAAAGATTAAAAATACATTAATATGTCATATCCAGTACACGCGCATGCACACATAGAATCCTAGAGTTGGAAGAGACCACAAGGGCCATCCAGTCCCACCCCCTGCCAAGCAGGAAACACCATCAAAGCATTCCTGACAGATGGCTGTCAAGCCTCTGCTTAAAGACCTCCAAAGAAGGAGACTCCACCACACTCCTTGGCAGCAAATTCCACTGTCAAACAGCTCTCACTGTCAGGAAGTTCTTCCTAATGTTTAGGTGGAATCTTCTTTCTTGTAGTTTGAATCCATTGCCCCGTGTCCGCTTCTCTGGAGCAGCAGAAAACAACCTTCCTCCCTCCTCTATATGACATCCTTTTATATATTTGAACATGGCTATCATATCGCCCCTTAACCTTCTCTTCTGCAGGCTAAACAGACCCAGCTCCCTAAGCCGTTCCTCATAAGGCATCGTTTCCAGGCCTTTGGCCATTGTGCGTTTGACACATGATTGTGCGTTCCAGAGTGGAAGACTGTGGCGCACACGGCGTGTTTTGTGGAATCTTGCCTGCTGTTATTGGCGGAGGCATTTCTGATAAGCTACCAAGGGACGCCAGGAAGAAGTGGCACTTGTTCAGTTCTTGTCTGTGAAAACGGATGGTGCTGTAAAACCAGACATTCCAGCACAGCTTAAAGAGGTAGCAGGATGGCTCCTTTGTTTTTTTTGCTGCGAAAGCTTCTTCCCAGCAGTCCCTCCCCTGAAGCTGTGAAATGTCTTGGTTGCACAGGAAGGAAGGGAGGTACTTGGCTTTGACAGTGCAAAAGCTCAAGGAGGTGGCTTGTTTTAAAATGAAGTTAGAGAAATCTCCACTTGCCTGTATACATAACCACAATCCTGCCTCAACCCACCCTCCGCTGCCTCCCCCAGACAACATAGGATATATTCTAAGATACTTTTTAATTGGGGGCGAAAAACCTTTTACTTTAATTGAAGAGTTTAGACACCAAAAAAGCAAAGAAACTGTGAGGAGTCATGGCAAAATAAACACATTTCTTGCCTCATGTGATGTGCTGGCTTAGAACTGGGCCTTTGTGCACCCATGCTTTCTGCCACCGTGTTGGCACCCAGTGTTTGAAATTAGCCAGATGCACCAAATTTTTTTGCTATCCGGTTTATCATTTTTGGAGCTGTGTGTTGTAAGGAAACCCAAAAAAGTATGCTGTGTAAATTTTACATACTGTACAAGTATATCCAGTGTTTATGGATACTCTCATTGTGACTCAAGAAAATCACCATTTTATAGTTCAAATCGGGGGAAATAAATACAGTAAATGGACAAAAGTACAAAGAACATACATTATCTCCTATCACACAGAGAGTCATCATTATCTTTACACTTCTTTGCTGGCTGTGATGATAAAAAATAGTAATTTTCCTACTCATGTTGAAATACTGCCCCTCAGTGAGCCCAAACTTGCACCAGTAAAACACCACACATCCACACTCCACACTGCTTCACACATTAAACGCCCGCTTCTGTCTGAGACTCAGAAAACACTGGGAAAGGAAATGAGGCCGTCATCGGGGGTAGCAACGGAACTGACGATTCACCGTGCTAGAGAATAAACTAAAAATTTTAAGTTTCTTCTCCTGTTAGATTCACAAAATGTTTAGGGGTATGCGTCCCCCTGCACCCCCCCCAAAAAGCACTGAGGATATCCAAAGGCTTTCTAACAGTGAACTAAAATACGTAATTGGGGTGGGGGTGGGGAGATAGACAACCATATAATTTTATCTATATAATAAGCTTTATTTGGAAATCATTATTGGTTCCAAATAATTATAAATCATTTTACAATAGTATACAGGTGTCTTCCATGGTTCAGTGGAATATTTGTCTCTTGTAAACTTCTCCATAATTGCTGGTTGCAAAGCTTAAAACTGCAGAGTAATTCTTCCACACGTCCGAGGTGAAACCAGAAAAGCAATGATTAAAGTTTATTCAATTTATGAGAACATCAAGGCTAACCCATTGCAAAAGACATCATTTACATGCTTCACCTTACCATATGTCACTGTACAATGTTTGGCAGCAGTGCCGGATTTATGTATAAGCTAAACAACCCCCCAAAAAAATTTTAAAGGGAAAAAAACCTGGATGTACATTTCCAAAATATAAGATTAAAAAACAAATAAAGAAAAACCTACACACAGCAACAGTGTTTTGTGTTGTGTAGGCTCCTATTTGTTATGGGCAAATAGCTTTAAATACCTATTACCGTATTTTTTGCTCCATAGGGCACACCTCGTTTTTAGAGGAGGAAACCCAGAATTTTTTTTTCCTGGTTTTCCTCCTCTAAAAGCCCTGTTTATTTGAGGATCAGCTAAAAGTTTTGCAGCTTTTTTGCAAAGGGGGAAAAGCAAAGAGGAAAAGCCCCGTTTTTATGGGGTTCAACTCACATTTTTGCAGCTTCTAAAGGAAAGGGAGCCTTTTCTACAGTTTCCAGACAGATAATCTAATCCAGTGTTTTTCAACCTTTTTTTGGGCAAAGGCACACTTGTTTCATGAAAAAAATCACGAGGCACACCACCATTAGAAAATGTTAAAAAATTTAACTCTGTGCCTATATTGACTATATATAAAGTAATTTTCCCACGGCACACCAGGCAACATCTCGCGGCACACTAGTGTGCCGCGGAACAGTGGTTGAAAAACACTGATCTAATCAGCCAGTAATATGTCGCTGGGGAAACAAACAACCTCCCTCTGCAGCACATTCAACAATGGAGGGCGGGGCTGAAAGGGAGCCGGACTCTTATCTCTCTCCCGATCTCTTGCTGATCAGCTGCTGAGCGGGGTCCTTTCAGCACCCCCTTTTCTCTTTGTAAAATAAAAAGCATGATCCTCTTTTGGCCCCTGGGCAATTCAGCTCCAGGGACCACCATTCGCTCCATAAGACGCACAGATATTTCCCCTTACTTTTTAGGAGGAAAAAAGTGCATCTTATGGAGCGAAAAAATACAGTAGGTCCATAAATTACCATACAGCATATATTCAGCACAAAAAACTGCGACAATTTGTTGTTGACAAAGGACAGCTGGACATATAAAGTGCCCCATTACCTTCAGTAGCTTAGGGCCTCATCAAACCTAAATCTTGTCCTGTTTGGCAGTGTGGTGTAGTGGTTAGGTTGTTTGAGTAAAACCTGGGAGGCCAGGGTTCAAACTCCCACTCGGCCATAAAGCTCACTGAGTGACCTCAGGTTGTTCACATACCCTCAGCCTAATGTGCCTCGTGGGGTCGTTTTGACAATAAAATCCTGAGGAGGAAGAACCACATACAACCCTTTTTGGCTCCTTGGAAGAAAAGTGGGAAGAGACATTTAAGCAGTAAGTACTAAAAGTACACTACACTACACACACACACACACACACACACACACTTTTTACTGAAGGTTGATTCAACAAGAGGTAGATCTCCATGCTGAGCTTCAGAACGATAGGATGAATTATCTTTGATTTACAGTGAACAGAAATGCCGTGCTTTGAGGCACTCTGTTCTTAAAGTAGTGTAATTGTCAGAATCCTAACCAAATTGTCATTTTCTTGCACTCTTGGGTTCGTAGGTGTCTCTTCTCTGTCTCCCAGCGCGTTTCCCACCTACTACAGCAGCTTGCAATCTGTACCCCTTTTTTTGTTGAGTTATTCTTATTAGTTCCATAAATGCAAAATTCAATATAACATTAAAACACACACACAAATACAGCATTTCAGAGGTTTCAGGTGCACCATTAGTTAAAGGTTCTGATAATTTCACCAGTGCTTCTACTTGCAGCTCACATTTTAACTTAATAGTATATTATACATTTATGACAGATGAGATATGACAAATCTGAAATGCTGTATAAATGTTAAGCTGCATGAGGCTTACCACTTTGTTTCACCCCTAATCTCTTAATTATATTTGTACAGTATTTCTGTTTTGCTCTCACCTTGTCAGGGTGGAGTACAGCGACGTAAAAACCTTTAAATGCAGATTTTCTTGAACAGCCATTCATTTCAAGCATTTATCTCCAGCGAATGCACAATACATCTCCCATAAGGTTGTTTGAGAAGGATTACTGGGTATGTACTGTGAACTGCATTGAACATGCTGGGGCATGATGCACCCACAGAAGCCCTGGCTGATTTAAGCATGGGCCCTCGTGATTCAGCAGAACTGGCTCCTACAGAGAGGCAGCTTTGTGTGGTTCTTCCATGTTGAAACCGGTTGAGGTTGTGTCACAGTGAACGCACATAAGAAAAGCATAATCTGCACACGGAACATGGACGGGTGGTCAGTCTGCTGTAACAAGCATCCCTGTGTACTGTCTGTGTGGAAAGAAATGCCTATGAGGTCATGCCTTCCTCTTTTCTTGCGCAGAAGAAAGCTGTGGCTAGACATGAGGAAATGTTCACTTGTAGGATGTGGATGTGATTCGTTTTAAACCAGAGGTCTCCAAACTAAGGCCCGCGGGCCGGATACACCCTGAGGAACTCATTTATCCGGCCAGCGGTAACCCCCGCCGCCAGCTCTTCCCGCCGCGGCGCGGCTGCCCATTTCTGGGTCGGAGCAGCACTGGAAATAGATTGTGCACATGCGCAAGTGTTATTTCTGGTGCACATCCGGGTCGAAGGAGGCCCTTGCACATGCACACAAGCTATTTACGGTGCTCCTCTGACCCAGAAGTGCGCCAGAAATAGTGTGTGCGCACGCGTATGGGGGCGCGCGCTCACCCGCCCTCTGGCCTGCCGCGCGATGGGCGCTGGAGACACCGGCCCGAGGCGCGGTAAGTTTGCTGACACCCGTTTTAAATTATAATCTCTACTTCACTAAGAGAGTGTCATACAGTAGACCCTAGACCTCTGGAGAAGTGCAGATCCTGTACAGAATAGTCATGAATATGTCCACAGTCTGTTTCTATAAAGCTTGGACCCTAAGAGCCTTGGCTCTGTAGCTCAGACTTCCTCAACCTCTGCCCTACAGATGTTTTGAGACTACAATTCCCATCTTCCCTGACCACTGGTCCTGCTAGCTAGGGATCATGGGAGTTGTAGTCCAAAAACATCTGGAGGGCCGAGGTTGAGGAAGCCTTCTGCAGCCTCTTAAAAAAAAAAAAGGTAAAGGTACCCCTGACTGTTAGGTCCAGTCGCGGATGACTCTGGGGTTGCATGCTCATTTTGCTTTAGGCCAAGGGAGCTGGCATTTGTCTGGGTCATGTGGCCAGCAGGACTAAGCCGCTTCTGGCAAACCAGAGCAAGCACGGAAACGCTGTTTACCTTCCCGCCGGAGCAGTACCTATTTATCTACTTGCACTTTGACGCGCTTTCGAATTGCTAGGTTGCCAGGAGCTGGGACCGAGCAACGGGAGCTCACCCCGTCGTGGGGATTCAAACCGCCAACCTTCCGATTGGCATGCCCTAGGCTCAGTGGTTTAGACCACAGCGCCACCCGCATCCCTGCTGTAGCCTATAGCCATAAACAAAAGATGGGAGAGAGTGGGAGATTCTGTGAGGTGCATGTACAGCCAGCTTCTTTAGGAAGTAGATTTGCTTTGGGATTTAGTCGCAGTCTCCACCCCCAAGTATGAACTGGTAATTGTGGATATCACAGGAACGCTTCGATCAAGACTGAATTGTTTCCATGCCTATAGGATAACAATAGTCTGTGGTCCAGTGCAAAATAGACTGCCATTTCTGTCTACATCAGGACATAGCATGTGAACCAGCCAAAGGTGGTAAATGGCGTCTCCAAATTGTTCAAGGAGCACCCCTAGGCATGTTAACCCAATGAATACAATCTCATCCAAAACAGGATGTTGTTGTTGTTCAGTCGTTCAGTCGTGTCCGACTCTTCGTGACCCCATGGACCAGAGCACGCCAGGCACGCCTATCCTTCACTGCCTCTCGCAGTTTGGCCAAACTCATGTTCGTAGCTTCATGGATCACTGCCTTGTCGTGGCGAAGGGGCTTGAATTACTCTGGGAAGCTATGGACAGGTCAAGATGGACAGGTCATAGTGGAGAGTTTGGACCAAACGTGATCCACCTGGAGGAGGAACTGGCAAGCCGCTCCAGTATCCCTGCCAAGAAAACTCCATGGACAAAGACAACAGGCATATAAAAGATATGATGCTGGAAGATGAGCCCCTCAGGTCGGAAGGCGTCCAACATGCTACTGGGGAAGAGCGGAGGACAAGTACAAGTAGATTCAGAGCTGATGAAGCGGCTGGGCCAAAGCCGAAAGGACGCTCAGTTGCGGATATGCCTGGAAGCGAAAGGAAAGTCCAATGCTGTAAAGTAAAGAAAAACAGGATGAAACACCCACTAACAGCATCTCTGTTTTAGCAGGATTAAGCCTCGGTGTGTTGGCTCTCATCCAGTCTATCAGCGCCCATTTGTCACTTCCACTTACCTAAATGAGATGAGGAATAGAAATAAAGTTGTTGTCCACATATTTATTGCATCTCAATCAGTTCCATATATACAGTATATGTCAAAGAAGCATAGGGAGCAAGATTAAACCCTACGCTATACTAAGGGAAGGGAGAGTTGCCCTGCAGCACCAGTCAGAAGGCAACTACCATAAAAGCCATAGCCGCCTTTCCTATTGGGCTTACTGGCGTGTTGCTCCACGGCGCTGGCCTCTCAGGGGCGCCCCAGCGAGTGGGGGAGCTGCGCGGCTTTGCCGGCGGCCTCCCCTTTCCCTGCACGCCCGCCAAGTGGACAGATGATTTCCAAAGCCCATGGGTTAAGACACTGCAACTGAGAATTTTGGCTATGGGACTCTCCCCGTCAAATCTACTGGAGCAGGATCTAGCTTCAGCCAAAGGAACAGTAATTTATAAACTAGATGAGATAGATTTGCAGCAGAAGATGGCACTTGCTCCCCCTTAAACTTTGGCTTATTACCCTTCCAAAAACTCCCCCAGTACTTGGATTCTCTTTCGGTAGCAGCCCACAGATATGCCTTTATAAAGGCAAGATTCAACGTCTTCCCTTCCAATGTAATGGAAAATAGAATCTCTAATGGACAGATATCTCTTTTATGTGATTGTAACTGTGGATCACCTGAATCGCCACACCACATACTCCTTAGCTGTCCTCATTATTCCTCGCTCACGAGCAAGTTTCTTGCTCCATATTTAGTGGGGTGCACGGGTGATGCCAAAGAAACCAAACTGAGATTTCTACTGAACGACGAAGATCCGTCTAGATCACGCACTGTTGCCAAATACTTGAACAGAGTCTTAGCTCTAAAGAAGAAAAAAAGGGCTCTGATATGGTCAGGAGAAGCCCGCTAATCCAGGAGCCAAAATGCGAAAATAGATAGTCGGACAGTCTGTGCTTTTATTTAGTAACGAGCAGAGGGTTTCAGCCTCTGGCGAAGGTTTTTAATATCATAGGTTGTTTTGGAATTGTATTTTTATGTGTTGGGCCAATGGCCGTAAATAAAACTTACTTACTGTGCGCCGTCAACCATATGGCTACGCAGGAGGAGAGCGATCCCCGCAGAGGCTTGGGAAAAAGTTGACAATTCTGTGAAATTGGGGGGGGTGGGGCCCCACCGGAGGGATCTTTGCACCATGGCGCCGGATATGCTTAAAACGGCCCTGATAAAAGCGATGCCTTTAAATCCCAATCCAGAAGGGTACCGGTACTATGATCAGTGGCATGAAAACCCCTGAAAGGTCTAGGAGAACCAACACGCTCTTACTCCCCATCTCTCTCCTGGCGTGGGTACTACCACGGGGTGATCAGGGCTATTTCTATACCAAAACTAGGTCTAAAGCCCAACTGAAACGGATTGAGAAACGTAAGTCTCCTCCAAGCTAGGCGTGGGAAATGGAAATTTATCAATTATGAAAGTGCTTGCAGATCAGCAATGTTATTTACAGTGGTACCCCGCTAGACGAAAATAATTCGTCCCGCGAAAATTTTCGTCTAGCGGGGTTTTCGTCTTGCGGAGCGGCAATGGGAGCCGCGCTCCGCAAAACGGAAAAAAAGACGAAATTTTTTCGTCTTGCGAGGCAGCCCCATAGACTTTTTCGTCTAGCGGGGCTGCCTCCCGCTAGACGAATGCTTTCGTCTAGCAAGTTTTTCGTCTAGCGAGGCATTCGTCTAGCGGGGTACCACTGTATATGCCATATATTTACAAAGTTTAATACAAAATGTGGTAAAAAATATATTGTCCTTATTTTTGCCGAATTATGCATACAACGCAATCCTGTGCTAGTTTTCTGAACACCAAGTGAAGTTATGTACAAGGTTATAACTTGCATGGAAAACTGCATGCCCTCTAACATGTCTCTGATGAAAACAGGGACATTTTTTTCCACTATTTGTCTGAATAGGGGCATTTATGCCAAAGATTGTTGTCTGAGCAACGTCCCGCCTCCACGAGGCCCTGAAGTGATTCTCAGACTGCTGTTTGCATTTTCCAGTAGCCTATCCTGCAGTGTTTATACTCTGGATTAAATTACACGTTGGAGAATATCTCCCCCGATGCCTTAGTGTCCATGTTTGTTCACCAGAGACAAGCGATGTCCCGGTTAAGCCTGAAGGGTGACTCTAGAAAAGACTCCCTTTTACAAAGAGGCATTTTACATATTGAAAAGGCAAATAGGTGTCGGTGATCAACAGGGAAATTCATCAAACATCATTTAACTGTAAAAGTGGCTTGGTGGTGCATACACAGAAAGAATATTACCCAAGTTTCTGGAAATTGCCTAATTAACCTCTAGCAATGTTTGGCTATTTAGGGCAAAATTACACGAGGAGACCAATCTGGAGCTGAGTTTTTGTTGCTAAGGAAAAATACCACTTGCCCTATTTACCGTATTTTTCGCTCCATAAGACACACTTTTTTCCTCCTAAAAGGTAAGAGGAGATATCTGTGCGTCTTATGGAACGAATGGTGGTCCCTGGAGCTGATTTTCCCAGGGGCCAAAAGAGTATCGTGCTTTTTATTTTACAAAGAGGAAAGGGGGTGTTGAAGGGACCCCGCTCAGCAGCTGATCAGCAAGAGATCAGGAGAGAGATAAGAGTCCCGGCTCCCTTTCAGCCCCGCCCTCCTTTGTTGAATGTGCTGCAGAGGGAGGTTGTTTGTTTCCCCAGCGACATGTGACTGGCTGATTAGATTATCTATCTGGAAACTGTAGAAAAGGGTCCCTTTCCTTTAGAAGCTGCAGAAATGTGAGTTGAACCCCATAAAAACGGGGCTTTTCCTCTTTGCTTTTCCCCCTTTGCAAAAGAAGCTTTGCTTTTTCCCCTCTGCAAAAAAGCTGCAAAACATTTAGCTGATCCTCAAAAAACAGGGCTTTTCCCTTTGCAAAAAAGCTGCAAAACATTTAGCTGATCCTCAAAAAACAGGGCTTTTAGAGGAGGAAAATCAGAAAATATTTTTTTCTTGTTTCCTCCTCTTAAAACGAGGTGCGCCCTATGGAGCGAAAAATACAGTATATGTAGTGCTTGGGTCTTGGAAGCTGTTGCTTAACTCTTCTTCTGCCCCCCCAAATTCATTTACAGGATTTATTGAGCTGTATTGACATTTGCACTCAGATCCCTCTCTGTGATTATTTTGCCCTCATTTCTCTTTCTCAGCTTTAACTGGAAGCTGGCAATTGCCTTTTACTTATGCCCTTAGCCACTGGCTATGGAGGAATCTTCCCTGCACTAGGATTTGAAAAAAAATATATACATTTTTAGGCAGCGACCCTGCACAGGGCTGAAATATATATATTTCAAAAAGCTCTAGGTGCCTCACCATCTTATTTATTTTATAGGTATATGCCAAAATGGCTCCTAAGTAGTTTACAACTACAAAATCAATACACAGTCATCAAATTACTGTGTGCCTGGATATCCTAGCATAACTCTAATCCAGTCCCGGCCCATTCCTAGGAATCCTGTGGCACCACGTGGTTCCTCTCTCCTTTGTGACTGAAAAGGTTATTTCTACCCTCTGAACATAAATTGCACCATCTATCCTTTGTGAGGCATGGCCAGCTTTTCTCATACTGTGCCAGAAAGCAATTCTTTTCCCTGCTTAGACTTGCACTGTGGGTGCGAGTTAAGGCTTGGGGTGACAGGCAGGCAGGCAGGCAGAGCTGCTGTTCTTGGGTTGCTATTATTCAAGACTTGCGTAGATGGTATCAGCAGAGTCGTGTGGAGTGTTTTCATGCACCTCTTGGGACGATTCTTGAGGTGCCTTGTTTGTTCTGATGTGCACAGTCTTGCCATCCTGAGCTTGCAGCCCCTTTCCTCACACTGAGAGCTAACTTTCTTTCTGAGGAGTCCAAAGTGCCAAAATGCATTCACTCTTCCATTTCACATGTATGCAGTAAGGTAAAGGGACCTCTGACCATTAGGTCCAGACGTGTCTGACTCTGGGGTTGCGGCGCTCATCTCGCGTTACTGGCTGAGGGAGCCGGCGTACAGCTTCTGGGTCATGTGGCCAGCATGACTAAGCCGCTTCTGGCAAACCAGAGCAGCGCACGGAAACGCTGTTTACCTTCCCGCCGGAGAGGTACCTATTTATCAACTTGCACTTTGACGTGCTTTCGAACTGGTAGGTGGGCAGGAGCTGGGATCAAACAACGGGAGCTCACCCCGACGCAGGGATTTGAACCACTGACCTTCTGATCAGCAATCCCTAGGCTCTGGGGTTTAATCCACAGCGCCACCCGCGTCCCCTGTGTATACAGTAGCCATGTTGAATTGGAAGCGTGATTCTGCATTGAAAGACAATTATGTCTATGTATTATGTCTATGTGTTCTTTGGGTAGCGCTGTCCTGCTAAATCACAAGAGCTAGAAATTTGCTAAGTTGATACTCATCCTGGCTGCTGAGCTAGCTTGGCTTTGCAAAGAGAGGAAGAAAAACAGAGGGCCAATCCCTCCTGTGGCTCACCTGTGGAGAGAGATGCACTTCTGCGCTGCAGAAGAAGTTCAGGTGATACCTTCCGATTCTTGTCTCATCTAAGACCTTAGGCTCCACAACAACACACCACTATTTCTCTCTTCCCACTGCCACCTTGGGTTTTACTGTTTGTAGCCAATGGACATTAAAAAGTATCTTCCAAAGCAAACAAGGCAGCCCACGAGTAAGTTACACACCCACAGATCTTCAGAATTGCAGTAATTCTGTTTGATATACAGGTAGGTAGCCGTCTTGGTCTGCCATAGTCAAAACAAAATAAAATAAAAAATTCCTTCCAGTAGCACCTTAGAGACCAACTAAGTTAGTTCTTGGTATGAGCTTTTGTGTGCATGCACACGAAAGCTCATACCAAGAACTAACTCTGTTTGATATATCACTGTGTACACCAGGTTATTTGCAGCTAGGAGAAATGTGTGCTTCAGAAGGGAGGGTGTTGTCTACAGGGAAGATGTTATCCTGCTTTCCTAATTGCCAAGTTGTGGTTAGACACACCGGGAACCTTACCCGCCCCACCAAGATAGCTGTGGGTCCTTTCTTAAGAAGTGTTCATAATACAATAAAGCGTTGTCAAGGAATACCTCATGCCACAGCACACTGAACTGGTTCAGATGTTACACAGGGGCATGTGAAACCTGCTTCTCACTTTCCTTATAGCATTTGTTTTGAGCTAACCTCAGTTTGTCCCGAGTTGGAATGAAATGACATTCATTCAGAGGTTGCAAATGGAAGCAGATGATTCCAGTTTCCTCCTCCTCCTTGTGGCCCTGTGCCCAGGTGAGCGGGTAGCGCTCAGGAACCTGAGGATGCTGGACTGGAATGTGGCCATTGAGCTACCGGTACTTGATACCCTGCAGCATCTCTGATAGATATCTCTGATAGAATCATCCACTTATCCTAGCAACTGTGAAGGAGAGGAGAGCATTCCCAAAAAACCAGGAGGAGCTTACCAGTTTTAATAGGACCACAAGCCACATTACACGAAGGAAAAACTTGTAAAGTTTCTGAAGAAGTGTGCATGCACACGAAAGCTCATACCAGGAACAAACTCAGTTGGTCTCTAAGGTGCTACTAGAAAGAATTTTCGATTTTTTTTTCTTGTAAAGTTTGTTACACTGGCAATGTTTGAAACTTCTCTCAATGCAGCTGCTGAGATCTCCTGTAAAGGTAAAGGGACCTCTGACCATTAGGTCCAGTCGTGTCCGACTCTGGGGTTGCGATGCTCATCTCGCGTTACTGGCCGAGGGAGCCGGCGTACAGCTTCCGGGTCATGTGGCCAGCATGACTAAGCCGCTTTTGGCCTTTCCCAGCCCTGCTACTGATAGCCCTCTTTAACTGATAATGCCAGGGATTGAGTCAGTTAGAAGCTCAGATATACAGGTGAAACTCGAAAAATTAGGATATCGTGGAAAGGTTCATTTCTTTCAGTAATTCAACTTAAAATATGAAACTAATATTTGAGATAGACCCCAAATTAACAATTCCAATTTGGGGTTTGCATCAGCTGCATGCCATAAGAATCACAATTATAACAAGCAAAGGCTTGACGTATCTCGCTTTGCATGTCATGAGTCTATCTCATATATTAAGTTGAATTACTGAAAGAAATGAACCTTTCCACGATATTCTAATTTTTCGAGTTTCACCTGTAGATGTTAGTAGATGGACCTCTCTTGTTCTGAATCAGAACGGGCAATTCTTACATCTTATATCTGTTACCCCAGCAGAATTCTACTTAGCGTTCTTACAGACTCTTCTTTCTACACAAACATGTTTATTGGCGAAAGGTGTAAACATACCGGCGTGCTCAAGGATCAGTATGATTTGGCAGTTGGTTTCAGCCATTGAAACAAAAATGCAGTTTCGCTCTTCGCTGTTTTTGTTAAACTTGTGGGCACATGACTACAGTCATACCTCGTGTTGCGTCTTTTCGGCTTGCGCGCGCAGAGGCGTCCTGCGCGCTTCGCACATGCTCAGAAGTGCTCTTATCGAGCTTGCGCAGAAGTGCCGCTCTAGTTGCGGACTTTCGGGGGGTGCGAACGGCACCCCGGAACGGATCGTGTCCGCAACTAGAGGTATATTAATTGGTGGCTGCTGTGCTACTGTTCCCTCTTGGGTTGTCAGGTGTGCCGGCCGGCCTGCTAGTGATTCCCCCACACTCTCTCATGGAACCCCTTTAAAGCTACTGAAAATTCCAGAGTCCATTTCAGTGTGCATGCCTGGATCTCCCCACATGCTGATCAGATCTATTAGAATCTTTTGATTCACCCCTGTGTTTTCCACACTTCCCAAGGACCACTGCAGCCACGCCAAGCAGTCTTTCTGGGAGCCCCTTCTCATGATATCACCTTCCAAAGGACCATAAGTTTGAAAACCAATTAGTCTAATGCATATGGGTATTTAAAAAGTCAATAATACCCGAGGGCTGTCCAAAATTGACTTGTTATACACCTAAAATGGTAAATTGCATAATTAAAATGTTTTGGTTTTTTTTGTCCCCTTTCTCCATAGCTTGCAGGAACGGCAGTCCTTGCAATTGGACTATGGCTTCGATTTGATAAACAGACAAAAGATATTTTTGATCAGGAGGAGAATAAAACATTCTATACAGGTATGTTGTGAAACTGTTGCTCAACGGTATGAACAGTGCACCTGATACTTACACTGCTTTTAAAAGTATTAACTGTGACCAAGGAAACCAATTATAAGATGTGCAAAGATGCTTAGTACGGAATGACCTGTTCACATAGATACCAAAATTATTAGGGTATTTCCTTGCCCTTGGCAGAGTGAAATTTTGTATATGTGCCATCTCAGATTTCCTTGGTCTCTAAAAATATATCTCCCGGCTGGAAACGGGGGTATAGAGTGCACCCTAAAAAGGATATGACGCTTCTACTCTAGCTGGAAATCTGAAATTGTGTAAATCTTTGAATTGGCAGAAAAGTGGATACTTCGATATCTCACGATCACCGCCGAAGATACACATTAAGAGATGCTAGCACAAAGCAAGCCGAGCCACTTTTGGGAAAGACCTTTAATATTAGTACAAAATATAATAATTATTTTACTATATTGTTTTTATCTTTAGTTTTCCCCAGAAAAGCAGCCTTAGAATACTTTGGGGTGTGTGGATCCTGGTCTTAGATTGTTTTGCGGTGCTATGCCTTGAAGAAAGCGGAATCGCTGTCCTTCCTTCCATTCGATATCTTACAGGAACATTGGATTTGTGGGCAAAGAAGTCTGTGGAATTTTCTCTCTTGCTTCCTGCCCCTACCCCAATGTGCCAACCATTGTCAGTTTTTTCTTAGCTAATCCCTAGACCACTGACACACTGGCAAAGTTATTAATGGTTATATATTCCATCCAAACCCCATGAAGGTGTTACTGGTTTCCTAGTTCTTGTCTGGCAGAGGTTTCAATCTGCTGGGGCTTCTTCTCCTCCTCCTCCTCCTCCTCCTCCTTCTTCCCCTTCCCCATGTACGTGTCATCAGCAAAACCTCTTTGAGTTTCAGAATTGCAATCAGCTCTGGATTTTATGCCATGCTCCGTAGACTTGGATGCCATGCTCCTGCCTTATTGGGCATCCTTGAATTGCACGAATGGCTCGCCGGTTGTAACTGGCCTGAAGCATTGTGGGAAGGTGTCGGAAAGCCTATCCCACAGGTCATGCGCGAGGGGATAGGTCGTCTCTCACACTGGTAGTTCAGTGCTGAAGCTGATTAAAAAAATTAATCTGAGGATTTTCTGGATTCGTTAGGAGGAGGACAGAGGTACCAAGACGCAGAAGTGTTGAGGGCAGCCCTCCACAATGCATATCTTTATGGGTAAAGTGGTCATCTAAAGGCCATTGGCTGAGAAGGGCCATTTTGTCTGGCCGTCTGCAGGAGTTGATGGTGCTGGCTGCTTGCAAACATTTGCAGATGCAGTTGGGGTCTGGATGAGTCCAGAAGCTAGATTATTAAGGTTTCCACAACTGATAAATAACCTTTGCTGGGTCATGAGGGAGTCCCTAGCCAGGAGGGAAATACTCTTACAAAAGGACTGTTATAAACCTTTTCTGCTGATAAGAGAAGCGACTGATTTCTGTTGCGTGGCAATGTCCCTCCTTCCCAAAGGAAATAATGACACATGAAACGTAGTATAGGGAAGTTTTTAAACTGTGATATTTTAAATGTATTTTAATATTTGATGGAAGCCGCCCAGAGTAGCTGGGGAGACCCAGCCAGATGGGCGGGGTACAAATAAAAAATTACTATTATTATTATTAGTAGTAGTAGTAGTATAAATTTAATGGGCGTAAAGGCCACAACTTCAATGGTTATGGATGTTGAGCGGTATCGGCATAGGCATTGGACCCTAACCACTATATCTGACCCCAACCTGAGTGTTGGGAGTCCGGGAAGGGTTAACCACCAAGAGTAGCCCCACTGATGCTTATCGAGTGGAACTCCCCCTGTGATCACCGTTGGGCGTGCCTTAGGCCCTAACCTCCCTAGGCTTTGGACATGGCCACGCCACCTGGAAACCTTTAACGGAATACCCTTCCAATGAGGGGCAGGTGATGGCGCTACCTCCCCATCTCACCTCTATTGATGTTATCCAATGCCTAACCGCCAAACCAAAAGTTGTGACAGATTGCTACGAGGTAGGCGAAAAAACCCCGATTTGGCTAGCCCAAATGGGGAAAAAATCCTACCAGGCCCCCCAGCCAACTGAGGCGACCAACCGAAGTCCATAGCAAGGTCAATTGCTAACCTAAAGGGTGGGTGGGCGGGAGAACCGATGCAGCTGGGGGCAAGGAAGGAGAGGGGGAAAGATTAGTTAAAGGGGCCGGGCCATACCCCTCAGCCGACCGGGTTGGTTGGTCGGCCTTCGGGGGATGCGGCGGGAATGCAGCCAATCGCGTGGGGGCTGAGTTTCAGCCCCCGCGCACGTGATCGGATTGTGACGCCCACCACGCCACCTCCTGCGCATGCGCGGAAGTGGCTTTATGGGAATAGACAAAATAGCCCCCCCCCCCGTCCTCTGCACTCACCACCAAAAAACCATTATTATAGAAACTCATTCTGAAACACTGCTAGTAGTCCTTTTTTTTGAAAATCTTGGTGTTTACTTACTAAGTAGAATAAAATGAAAGAAGCAGCAATAATGGTGCTAGTGTAACCACGTACACAACCTTGAGATCCTTGGAAGAAAAAGTGGTATATAAATGTAATACATCAATAGTAGTGGCAGTGTAGCTGGTAGCTTTCATGTTGTTCAAACTTGGAAAATGTGAAGTTATTTTCTTTTTTAGTTGAGAATAAATCTTCTCTGTTTTAATTTTTTTTTAAATCCCTCTGCCTCCAGGGGTTTATGTTCTAATTGGAGCTGGTGCCCTCATGATGCTGGTTGGTTTCTTGGGATGCTGTGGAGCAATACAGGAGTCGCAATGCATGCTTGGTTTGGTAAGTACGGCGTTAGTTTCGACAGTAGGTAGAAGGCTATACCGCTTTAACGTCTGCTGAATTCTTTCCGGATCCTGTTTTCAAAAGGAAGTACTTTCCTTGACAATGCGCGCAAATTCCTCCCAGAATGCACACTGTGCAAAAGTTGCCAACGAAAGCTAGATTTCAATGTTTATGTCACAGAACTGGATCGTTTTACAGGTGAAACTCGAAAAATTAGAATATTGTGGAAAGGTTCATTTCTTTCAGTAATTCAACTTAAAAGGTGAAACTAATATATGAGATAGACTCAAGACATGCAAAGCGAGATATGTCAAGCCTTTATTTGTTACAGTTGGGATGATTATGGCGTACAGCTGATGAGAACCCCAAATTAACAATCTCAACTTTGGGGTTTTCATCAGCTGGATGCCATGATCATCACAATTATAACAAGCAAAGGCTTGACGCATCTCGCTTTGCGTGTCATGAGTCTATCTCATATATTAAACTCCAGCAGCTAATGAAAACAATTGCTTACATAAATGGACTTTCCCGTGATATTCTAATTTTTCGAGTTTCACCTGTACATGTGGTGGAACTCACTCATGTTAGACCACGGATACCGCGAGCCCAATGCTCCCTACTTCATCCAGTGGAAGTTCTCCAAGAAGGCTTTCCTGGTTTTGCTACCTGAGCATCCCTTTTAATTGGAGGTGCCAGGGATTAAAATATATTTGCATGTGGGAAGTCTTGATATAATTTGCCTTTGAGCTATTTCCACTCTCTAATTCAGACCCCTGGGCTCTCACTTGTGGGGGGTTCTGTCCTCTCCCCCATGCTTGCTAACATCTACATGAAGCTGCTGGGAGAGATCAGGGGGTTTGGGCTGGGTGTTCATCAATATGCGGATGATACCCAGCTCTACCTCTCTTTAAAATCAGAACCAATTAAGGCAGTGAAGGTCCTGTGTGAGTGTCTGGAGGCGGTTGGAGGATGGATGGCGGCTAATGGATTGAGGTTGAATCCTGACAAGACAGAAGTACTGTTCTTGGGGGAGAATGGGTGGGCTGGTGTGGAGGACTCCCAGTTCCTGAATGGGGTAACTGTGCCCCTGAAGGACCAGGTGCGCAGCCTGGGAGTCATTTTGGACTCACAGCTGTCCATGGAGGCGCAGGTCAATTCTGTGTCCAGGGCAGCTGTCTACCAGCTCCATCTGGTACGCAGGCTGAGACCCTACCTGCCCGCAGACTGCCTTGCCTGAGTGGTGCATGCTCTGGTTATCTCTCGCTTGGACTACTGCAATGCGCTTTCCATGGGGATACCTTTGAAGGTGACTCGGAAACTGAAGTTAATCCAGAATGCGGCAGCTAGACTGGTGACTGGGAGTGGCTGCCGAGACCACCTAACACCAGTCCTGAAAGATCTTCATTGGCTCCCAGTATGTTTCCGAGCACAATTCAAAGTTTTGGTGCTGACCTTTAAAGCCCTAAATGGCCTCAGTCCAGTATACCTGAAGGAGCGTCTCCACCCCCATCATTCAGCCCGGACACTGAGATCCAGCGCCGAGGGCCTTCTGGCGGTTCCCTCACTGTGAGAAGTGAAGTTACAGGGAACCAGGTGGAGGGCCTTCTTGGTAGTGGCGCCTGCCCTGTGGAACGCCCTCTCACCAGATGTCAAGGCAATAAGCAACTATTTTACTTTTAAAAGACAACTGTTTAGGGAAGTTTTTAATGTTTGATGCTGTGTTGTTTTTTAATTTTCAGTTGGAAGCTGCCCAAAGTGGCTGGGGAAACCCAGCCAGACAGGCGGGGTATAAATAATTTATTTATTTATTTATTTATTATTATTATTATTATTATTATTATTATTATTATTATTATTATTATTATTAATTATTTAATTCCTCCTGCTTTCTATGGGCTTCTATGATTTAGAACAGCCATTTAAAAGCTTTGGGTGCAGCCCATGAAATTTCCCAGTAATAAGTACCCATGTGGAGCACAGCTCCAGTCTGTGAGGCTCGAGGCTTCTCAGTGCACGGCTTTGCTTTTTGGAATTCCCAGATACGGGAACAGAAGTGACGCCATTCCGTTGGTCGCTGTACATATATAGTGCAACTAGAAAAGCAGAGTGTGCAAATTGATACTCAGCTATAATTTGATCACAGGGTTCACATACGGTGCTTGGGGAAAATGCAACACAGTAAGATGCACATTTAACTTGTGCACATTCAGCTTTAGGTGTGTTAACATTAAAAAGAAAAATAGGAAAGGTATGGGGTGAAGGAAGATTATTTAAAGGGGAAATAAAAATAGCTGACCACGAAATTCCGAAACCAGAGGGGGGAAAAACGGTATAAGAGAACTGGAAGAAATGTAAAATTATTTGAAATGATGTAAGGCTACAGTAATCTGAAGTTAAGAGAGGATATAAGAAGTAGTTAGAATTATGTTATGTTGTTTTCTATTAGGATTAAAAAAAGAGGTAAATGTTGATTAAGGTTTATAATGTTTATAAGATTGAAAAAAAAATATTGATTAAGGTTTATAAGGTTCATAAGATTGAAAAAGAAGATTTTACAATGTTACAAAGTTACTAAAGAAGATTAGAAATGAACGCAGAAGGGAGGATGTGAGGAGGTCCCGAAATAATGTTCATAAATAAGATATGGATAGTTAAACAAGTGTTTGTTAGTTAGTTTTTTTGTATTTTTTGTAGTCTTTTTGTAGTGTTTGTAGAGTTTTTTGTTATTGTTAAAATTCAATAAATTTTTATTAAAAAAAGAAAAATAGGGGGCAGGTTTTTTTTGGGGGGAATGACTTTGGCGACCCCACCTGCTATTGAACCCAGTGTGTTTTGACGATATGCGATTTTGGCTTTAGGCATGATCTCCGGAGCATACCCTATTTTTCTACACGCCCCCATGTAGAAAACGACCCCCTATTTTGGGGGACTCAAACTGAAGGAAATGGGGGGAGATTGCCCAGAGCTGTTAAGCTTTTATTTTACAGAGGATTGACCAGAGTTGTTGAGCTTTTAGGGGGGAGATTGCCGAAAATAAGTCGCCCGTCAGAGCCGCGCTGCCGCCCACACACAGCAAAACCCGCCTATCAGCCGTCCCCTCCTTGATGAAAAACAGAAAACGCACGTATTATTACTGCGGCAAAAGGAAATAGACGCCAGAATTTGTCAAAGCCAGCAGTGACACCACAGACCAACAAATCCCAACTCAACAAAATGCACTGACCCTGTATAAGACCCCCCCCCATTTCTTAACGTTATTTTTTTGGGGGGGGACCTCGTCTAATACACAGAAAAGTGTGGTAACCCCTGCATAAGTGACAGGCTTACTGTATTGGGTAAACGTCACTTTTAGGGTTCACAGATGTGTTTAGCAGTAAGAGGAGTGCTATTACCAGCTCATTAGGTGAGAGAAGAAATCTCTCTTTTTTGCGCTGAGAATTTTTCAACGGAGTCAAAGCACTTTGTACGCCTTTGTCGCAATAATCCTAAGCGTTCATACTTGAGGGTAAGTGCTGTTGGAACTTCTGAGTGCATAGGACTGGGCTGTGCAAGTGTGAACAGTGGTACCTCGGGTTACGGACCCGATCCGATCCGGGGTGCCATTCGCGCCCCGAAAAGTCCGCAACCCGAGCAGCGCTTCTGAGCATGCACAAAAGCGCGATAGAGCACTTCTGCGCGTGCACAGAACGCTTCTGCGCATGCGCGCGGGGCGAAACCCAGAAGTAAACACTCCTGGGTTTCGCCGTATTTGCAACCCAAAAAAATGCAACCCAAAGCAAACGTAACCCAAGTTATGGCTGTAGTTCAGATGTCTCCTCCAGTGTGGTCTTACATGAGCTGCTACACTTAGCCTGCTATCCTGCTTTGGAAGGCGACTGTGGTATGGTAACTGAGATAATCCTTACGAAGCACACAGAGCTTTCTGAAACCCTAACTATAGACTTGTTAAGTATTATTATCTCATGGTTTTATAAACCCATTGTTCAGCCACGGCCTTACTCAAAATATGTCTCTCTTCTCCTTTGCCTCTAGTTTTTTACCTTCCTTCTCGTGATTTTTGCCCTGGAAGTAGCTGCTGCCATCTTGGGATTTTCCAACAAGGAAACGGTAGGCGGACATCTTTTTAAAGTTGATCTTATATGCCCTCTACAATTAGAAGAAGAATCACACACCCATAATTCTGCCTCCAAATATCTGCTAAGGATTGGCAGATAGAAAATTGAAGTAGAGTTTTGGGTCAACAGTATTCTCGGGGCTTGGCAGCTGAAACCTCCAGATGATTTCCCCCAGTGGTTAAGGACTATGGGGTCTGTGGTAGTAGTAGCAGCAGCAGCAGTAGTACTACTACTACTAGTAGTAGTAATTACTGAGGGGGACAGAATAGAACTTGAGGCACCCCATAAGCAGAAGGCCATGAGATAGAGCAACACCACCAACAGGTTCTGTCCTGGCCAGAAAGGACTGGACCCAAGACAAGACTGTGTCCCCCCCCAAAAAATCCAGTCTGACAACCAATAATAAACCTGCCAGTCTTTAAGATACCACAAGGTGTACATCACATTTCCTTATTCCAAGCATTATTTTTTGGTAGAATAGGGGCTGCGTCCCCACCTCTCACACCTGGTCGATGAGGTACACACCACTTAGACCTAGATGCAGCCATGGTTTTCTGCTTTCATCCCGGGGGGGCCTGGGGAGGGCAAGGGATGTTTGGGAGATTAGCCTGAAGGACTTCAGCAGTCACGTCGCAGACGGCGTATTCCAGCTTCTCCTTTTCAAGCAAAGAGATTAATGTAACCACTTCGTCATTACCGGGGTGAATTAATATATTGTTTGTGTTTTTTTAGATTGTTAAGCAGGTGCAGGACTTTTACAGATCAGTATATGACAAGAGGAAGGAACCAGCCACCAAAGAAAGGCTGACAGCCATTCAGGCCGCAGTAAGTCAGATCAGATCTCAACTAATTATTATTATTATTATTATTATTTATTTTGCTTCTGTAACCTGTTCTGAGCACTTAGCCACGGTGGGACTGTTTGCTTCCCCCGCCTCTCCCCAAGTGCTACCTATAGTTGATGTTAACATCCGCACCAAACTTTTTTAAAACTGACTGTGGGTAGATTTTTGTCGTCGTCTTGTTGGGCTGTGTGTGTGTGTGACAGCATACAAATCAATATGGCTAACCTGATCCAAAACACCCACCCACCCACAACACTCACACAGGAAGCCAAAGATCACCGCAGCCAACCACAAATGAACAACCACACCAACACCAACCTCTCTCACCACCAAAGGAGCACAAGCGAACAACAGAGAACCTACACAAACAACGCTGACACCAAACCCTACATATATTAAGGAGAACAGAAACATCGTCACCCCACCTTACCCATCCCCCCCCCACCCCACACACCTCTTTCCCCCTTCTCTCCCTAATGTCTCGACAACCAAAACTGATTTGTAAAAATGTTGCATGGGAAAAATACGAGAGAGACATTGCACACACTTTTGTAAATCAAAAAAATCTTAAACAAACTGACTGTAGGTTGGTGCTCAAGTTGCAGCCGTCACAAACGCTCTCCGTAGTTGGAGGAGAATTGAAGTGGGGGAGGCGAGGAGGCGCTTCTGAGTTTGGGGTGGGGTTGGGGGAGTTGCCAAATCTCTTAACCATGCCTAAGAGATTGAAAAACATCCCATCTCCACCGAGCTAGGAATGAAAGCCAGGAGTCCCAATTTGCAACAGTTTAATCTGGGGCGCAGGTGGCGCTGTGTTCTAAACCACTGAGCCTCTTGGGCTTGCGAATCGAAAGGTCGGCGGTTCGAATCCCCGCGACGGGGTGAGCTCCCGTTGCTCGGTCCCTGCTCCTGCCCACCAAGCAGTTCGAAAGCACGTCAAAGTGCAAGTAGATAAATAGGTACCACTCTGGCAGGAAGGTAAATGGCGTTTCCGTGCGCTGCTCTGGTTTGCCAGAAAGCGGCTTAGTCATGCCGGCCACATGACCTGGAAAAACTGTCTGCGGACAAATGCCAGCTCCCTCGGCCTGTAAAGCAAGATGGGTGCCGCAACCCCAGAGTTGTTCACGACTGGACTTAACTGTCCGGGGTCCTTTACCTTTCCCTTTAATCTCAAAGGGGTGTTATTTGCATTTTGTTCCTTGGAACAACCACCTGTCGCTCCCGCCTAGACCATTGGGGCTCATTGTAGTATGGATGTGTTGTGTTCTGATCCAGTGCAAGGCTGCTCAAAGGTTGCGGGACCATGGATAGCTCCCAAGTAAGCAGCTGGCTCTGAGCAGGTTGGGGAGCATTCGCAAACACACCACAAAGACGTAACCGGCTGTATCAAAATAATATCCATGCAATATATTTCTCTCTGTATCAAAAGCTCTTCACAGACATAGTCTGCATGTAAAGATCAACAAAGTTCAGTGAAGTGATGTAATAGCAAAATGATTTTTTTAAAAAAATAAATAATTTTTTATTATTTTTATACTAAATTGCTACAAAAAATAAAATATACATTCACATACATTCTTTCGGTTTTGGCTAACATAGCCGTGACTTCCCTCAGACCTTCCACATGGCATTCAAAATTATTGTCTTATTGTTATACTTCTTTAATCTACCATTGCTTACATTATCATAAATCTCATACATACTCTACCACACTTACAATAATATTTCTACAAATTAACTACAAAGCTTCTTGAAGACCTATTAGCCTATTCAACTGCAAATTGTTTTTCAAATAGTTCGTAAACTTTAACCAGTGTTTGCTGAATTTCTGGTCCCGCTGTTCCCGGATTCTTCCCGTCATTTTATCCAGTTCTGCATATTCCATCAATTTTACTGTCCAATCTTCTTTTGTCGGTATTTCTTCTTGTTTCCACCTTTGTGCTAGCAAAATCCTAGCTGCAGTCACTGCGTATTGGAACAGCTTAATGTCCTGTTTTTCAATGTCTGTACCTATAATACCTACCGGTAGTAAAAAGGCTTCAGGTTTCTTAACAAAATTATATTTCAACATTTTTCTCAACTCATGATATATCATATCCCAATATGCCCTCACCTTCTTACACTCCCACCACATATGATAAAAGATACCGACACTCTCCTTACATTTCCAACACTTATTATCAGACTTATACATCTTTGCTAGTTTAACTGGGGTAATATGCCATCTATACATCATTTTAAACATATTTTCTTTTATTAATGTGCATGCCGTAAATTTCATTCCTTCCTTCCAAAGTTTTTCCCAGTCTTCTAGCATGATGTTATGTCCAAAGTCTTTTGCCCAATGAATCATCACCGACTTTACTTCTTGACGTAATAGCAAAAAGAATTAAAGTCCCAATGAACGATATAGATCACAAAGTCCCAGATATGAACTTATCCACATACGTCTCTGTGTTTGTGTGGTCCAAACAAAAGCATGCACAATTCACAAGAAGGGCTTGCACAGTTCGCGGACAAGGTTTTCTGGAATAGTAACCCTGTTTCGTCCTCCTGGGCTTCTAAGTAATAACAAATACAATATGGTAATACAACATCTTTCTACACAAAATCCACGTAACCTAGGTTTAATGCTGTTTTGCAAGTTGGGGAGCAGGCCGGCCTTTCTTTTTTATACTTTATTGAAATTTTAGACTCAAATATACAAATCCATTAAACAAGTTAAAGAAATCATACATACTAATCAAAACAAACTAAATCTTACTCCCGTAACCCCTCCTCGAAAGAGGGATGGATCTGTAAATTGAATGAGTATCTACTAATGGCAAAATTAACAGCGGTAATAAGAAATACATCAAAGCAAAATTTAAAAAAATGAATGGATATGTTATGAGGAATATATGGCCAAACATTACTCAAGGGATGATGTGCTTGTGTATCTAGATTAAGAGATATGGAGATTAATAAATGGGAATTAAAGAGATTAAGAGGATAAGAAAATGTTTTATAAAGAATAGGAATACAGAATGCATATTGAGAAAAGGATTTATGACAGAAGAAGAAATGTTGCTGGAGGGGAGTCAGAGGGGTTGCAGGCAGGCCTTTCATGCCTTTAACTCCAGACTACCTCCTCCAGCCTTCACCCAATAAAGACTGTTTCGGAACCATAAAAGGCCAGTCCCTTTGGCCTGAAGACAATCCCTCCTCCTCCTTTGTTCCACAGCCTCCCCCCTGGTGTGCTCCCAGCACTGCTGGACTGTTGGTGTGTGATGGCAGGCCTCTGATTCTTCAAGCTCAGCTGAGGGTTCCAGACGCTGGCCGGATCAGTCCTGGTGCTCTGAGAAGGTCCTCTGGGATTTCTGGCCCAGTCGCCTCAGGCACCCTGGTCTCCCAGTCTTTGCATTCGGTTGTGAGACAGTTTTCCATCTTCAGCTTCTAGTCCAGTGGTGGCGAACCTTTTAGAGACCGAGTGCCCAAATTGCAAACCAAAACCCACTTATTTATCGCAAAGTGCTCAGAGTCGTTGAGCTTTTCATTGAGGGTTTTTTTGCGGGGGGGGGAGCTCCCCAAAATTGTTGAGCTCTTTTTGGGAGCTGCTGACCCCACAGACGAGGCAGCCTATGGGGAGGGTTTGGCCAAGGGAAAGAGGCGACCCCTATCGCTCGCCCTTCTCCTCAGCTCAGTCTAACCGCCTTCCCCCCTCGACTCTTCTTGCTGGGGGACCCCAACAGTTTGGCCGCCTCCTCGCGCAGCAGCCTCGAAGCTCTCCCCCCGCGACCCCCTCCCATCTATGACATACGCACGCGCGCTTTCTACCCCGCCCCTTTTAACGGCCGTTTCCCCCTCGCGCTCCCCTCACCCGTGAAGCCGAGGAGGAAAAACAGCCCACCCGCCCGCCTCGCCTACGCCGAATCTCTCGAGGCCGGAACTGGAGGAGGGGGATGCAGCACCACGAGTGCGTGAAGCCGGTGCCGCACGGTTAGAACACATGGGATGGGGATGAGGAAAGAGCAGGGAGGAAGAGGAGGAGCCAGGCGCCGGCGGGATCGAGAACATGTATACCGGGTTTCAACAGCGGACGCAGGCTGTAGCCTGGGGAAAAAACAACAACAGCTTGGATGGGTTGATGGTGTGCGTGCCAGCAGTGAGGGCTCTGCGTGCCAAGTGTGGCACGCGTGCCATAGGTTGGCCACCGCTGTTCTAGTCTCTTCATCCAGGTCCCTGCTGGAGACCGGGATTAGGACAGGGGGGTGGGTGGTCCAGTGCACATTCGTACTGACGGCTTGCATGGAAGTGTGAATCTACTTACAGTTGTTCTTCGGCCAAATCTGGACAAGAGCATAACTATACTGAGTTCTAGAGAAGTTTTACTGCACAGGAGGTTTGTAGGTTTTCTAAAGGCATGTTTTCGAATAATCTCCAAAACAAAGCAAAGTCTTTCTAGTTGATAATTCACCCAGATCTGTTGACTTGTATGTTTCAAGGGCATCCATGTCTTGAAACACAACTAAAATGTAACTTTTTCTCTCTGCTCCAGCTAAACTGCTGTGGCCTCACAGGGGCTATAGAGGTGGCAATTGAAGAGACTTGTCCCAAACAGAGCGGCGTCCTCGAAACCATTCAGCTACAGGTATGTCTTTGAACCCCAGGAAGGGACATGCCTCGTGGTACTGAATCTCAGCATAATATGGCAGATTCCATCTCTTTGGTGCTTGCATGTATAAGAGTTCGCAACGTTAAGGATTGGTTTTTCTTCCAGGCATGCCCTACAGTTATTGAGGAAGTCTTCACCAAAAAGCTGAATGTGATCGGCGCAGTCGGCATTGCTGTTGGTGTGGTGATGGTAAGTACCAGCATTTTCCATATGGCATTCTTTGTAAGAACATATTATTATTATTTATTTATTACCGTATTCTTCGGTCCATAAGGCGCTCCGGACCACAAGACGCACCTATTTTTTAAAGGAGAAAAACCAGGGGAAAATATTTTCCTGGTTTTCCGCCTCTAAAAGGCAGGGAGGGGGGCGCTGGAGGGGGAGCCCCTTCTCCCTTCACAGCGTTCAGCAGGAGGTGGGGGGGAGGCAGCGGAGATGTTGCTGGATCGTGCCCAGCACCTCCGTTCACCCTTTCGGCGAAGGGAGGTGCTGACACGATCCAGCAACATCCCCTTCACTTCCCCCGCCGAACGCGGCGGGGGTGGGGGTGGGGGGAGGCCGCGGGAGCGATGCCTTCGCTCCATAAGGCGCACAGGGATTTCCCCTTCCTTTATAGGAGGGGGAAAGTGCGTCTTACCGAGCATAAAATACGGTAATACCCCACCCATCTGGCTGGGTTTCCCCAGCCACTTGGGGCGGCTTCCAATAAAGATTAAAAACACAACAAAACATCAGTCATTAAAAACTTCCCTAAACAGGGCTGCCTTCAGATGTCTTCTAAACGTCAGATACAGTGGTACCTCTGGTTAAGTACTTAATTCGTTCTGGAGGTCCGTTCTTAACCTGAAACTGTTCTTAACCTGAAGCACCACTTTAGCTAATGGGACCTCCCACTGCTGCTGTGCCGCCAGAGCACGATTTCTGTTCTTATCCTGAAGCAAAGTTCTTAAGCTGAAGCGTTATTTCTGGGTTAGCGGAGTCTGTAACCTGAAGCGTATGTAACCCGAGGTACCACTGTAATCTATTAAACATTGAAAGCTTCCCTAACTAAACAGGGCTGCCTTCAGATATCTTCTGAAAGTCAGATAGTTGTTTATCTCTTTGACATCTGATGGGAGGGCGTTCCACAGGGCAGGTGCCACTGCTGAAAAGGCCCTTATGTGTAAAAGCCAATCGCCCGACAGTGAGAAGCCTGCTGAGAGAAAACCAGCAGTGGCAAAGACTGTGAAGCTCAGTGTGGGAGCCAGTGTGGTGTAGTGGTTAAGAGCGGTAGACTCGTAATCTGGTGAACCGGGTTCGCGTCTCCGCTCCTCCACATGCAGCTGCTGGGTGACCTTGGGCTAGTCACACTTCTCTGAAATCTCTCAGCCCCACTCACCTCACAGAGGGTTTGTTGTGGGGGAGGAAGGGAAATGAGAATGTGGGCTGCTTTGAGACTCCTTAGGGTAGTGATAAAGCGGGATATCAAATCCAAACTCTTCTTCTTCTTCAATGGCTGGTGTGATCTACTCTCCTGCAAGATGGGAGGATTGCGGGCGCTTCAGAACTTGACCAGTGCTGAACTGCTTTCCAAACCATTGCTGGCTTTGAACCATTGCAGTTTAAACCTGAACCAAAATCATTTAATTCACTGACCTCCTCGGTGGTATTCTTCATGGAGAAACTTTGCCAATTCTGTGTCTTTCCTTTTTTTTTTTTAGATCTTCGGTATGATTTTCAGCATGATCCTTTGCTGTGCAATTCGTAGAAACCGAGAAATGGTCTAAAGGAGCCTCAGGCAGAGTGGGCCGTTAGCAGCATTCAAGGAATCTCCAGTTATTCACTTTAGCATTCTGAAAGTCATTTCTAAAGTTATATATTTGTTTTAAAAAATGCTTTATTTAGTACTGATCTTCGTTTTTATGCTTTGTTTATAAAAGTTTAAAAGAAATCTAATTTTGAGAAGGTACTATATTTGTTAAGCTAAAGTCTAACAACTTGTATATAAGGGTTTGTCTTCTTTATTCAGACTTAACAACTGGGATGTAACTTACATTGGAGAAAATTTGATACTTAATAAAGATTTAAGACCACATAGTGAATTTGTTTTTTAAGCGCCTTCCTTTTCAGCGTACCGATTCTAACACAGGAGGGGGTAATGAGGGCTAATTTCCATGGTATTTCTTAGCAAAATCCTCACATACTGTAAATGTTTCTTGCATGAACTTCAGCATCCTATTCATGAGCAACAGACTAATTATTGAAATTGTTTTAGATATATATTGGAAGTGATTTAATGGATGATAACTGACAATGAATATCTTCAGAACTACCATGCAGAAGAGTATTTTTTAGGTGCTGGGGGGGGGGGAAAACATGTGACAGACATGAAGAGATGAGTCAAAATATTTTGACAGAATTCATGCAGATGGGTTCACATTTTATACTCAAATCACAGAATTTTAGAGAAGGATCTCCAAGGGTCATCTAGTCCAACCCCCTGCATTGCTGGAATCTCAGCTAAAGGATCCTTGACTGATGGCCAACCAACCTCTGCTTAAAAACCTTCAAAGAAGCAGAGACCACAGCCTCTTTAGGAAACCTATTCCACTGTCAAACAGCTCTTATTGCCAGAATTTCTTTCCTGGTGTTTAGCCAGAATCTGATGTCCATTGTTTCTGGTCCCACCCAGCAGAGCAGGAGAAGGCAAGTTTGCTCTCTCTTGTGACAGTCCTTTAGATATTTGAAGATGGCTCTCATATCTCCTCTCAATCTCTTTTCCAGGCTAAACATACCCAGCTCCCTCATACCCAATGTGAAATGCATAATTTCTCATCCTCAACTGCCATTCTTCAACTGTCGGGATCACTTCTGTCTTCCAGTTCTTTGCTAATAAAATCCTTGCGGTCGTGGCGTACATAAAAATTACTCTATCTTTGACTGGGATTTCCTGGTTTACGATGCCCAGTAAAAAGGCCTCTGGTTTTTTAATAAATGTGTTCTTCAACACCTTCTTTAGCTCATTATAATGAAATGCGTAATTTAATTTTCAGTTGTCTACAGAATTCTGTCTAAAGAGAGAAAGCATTTGTAAATACGGAACAGGGAAAAAATGGAATGTAGACTGCAGGCCTGGGCACATTTACCTGTAATTTTCACTTTTAAAACAGATAGATTATGGACAGTCTATCCATTCATCACTTAAATAAAGCAAAATTAGGATGATACCCAAGAGCTTCTTTTAACCACACAGTGGTACCTTGGTTCTCAAACCTAATCCATTCCAGAAGTCTGTTCCAAAACCGAAGCGTTCTAAAACCGAGGTGCGCTTTCCCATAGAAAGTAATGCAAAATGGATTAATCCGTTCCAGACTTTTAAAAACAACCCCTAAAACAGCAATTTAACATGAATTTTGCTATCTTAACGAGACCATTGATCCATAAAATGAAAGCAGTAATGTACTGCAGTCACACAATCCATCCATCCATCAGTAGCTGAACTGGGTTCCACAGTGTCACAAAAACAAAACAAAAAAGAGCCGCAAAATAAATAGCAAAAACAGACAGACCTCAGCGTAACATTCAAAACGGAAGTGTGGCACTCAAAATGGAGTATGTTCAGCTTCCGGAAAAAGTTCACAAACGGGAACACTTGCTTCCGGGTTTGCAGTGTTTGGGTTCAAAGTTGTTTGAGTGCCAAGGCATTTGAGAACCAAGGTACTACTGTATTATGGTTTGCCGTGGCATAATTTTAATTAATCTTGAGAGGAACTTGATTCTTAAAGCGTACTTACTGCTGAATTATCATCTGCCTGTGTAACACAGAGCAGTATGTTCTGGCTATGGAGTAGAAGCTTAATCGAGGCTTGTTGGCTTCTATATTTAGAATGTGGGTGGTGCCTGCAAGTTCCCCTGTAATCTTTCTTTGTTTTGCTCTTTTACATGGGTTTAAAAAAGGGGGGGGGAGAGGGAAACTAAAATGCATAATTACAGCTTGCAACATTCAGGACCCCAAACAGTTATAAAAGAACCAGAGTCTGTTTTGTGTGCTCTGTAACTGGATCGCGAAACCAGATGAGAGATTTTTCCATTGTCGGACACAAACTGCCACATTCTCCTCTTACTGAAAATAAATCTACAAGGCAGCCATTCATTGGGCGTGAATGCTCCACTTGACTGAGAGCTCTGTTTGATGTTCAATAGATCTTCAGAGCTGAGCTAACTGCTGGCCTTTGTGCGCGGGTTTGTCAATTGTGACATTTATCCCAAACTCCCAGCAAATCAGACTACCGCAGATTTAGAGCTTTTAAGACCTAGCAGAAAACAATTCTTCTTAAGATGAGCGTTCTGGAGAAGAAACTGGCTGTCGTTCTAAGCATTCCCACATCGATTTCAGTGTGCTTAAGGTGCAACCGCAGGCCACAGTGCCAAGGCAAAGTTGTTTGCCAACGCAACACCAGCGTAGGTGTGGATGGACCGGGAACAGACTTAACTTTTAAACACCCTGGAGTGGGGTGTGCGACTGCTTTATACAGGGTTAATATGAATATGAAAAAAGGCAACACGTAGACCAATGATAGGGCAAAATGTTTCATGGTATGATTTTTTTAATATTGTAATTTTTCTCTGTATTTTTTCTGGACTCTTGTTGATGCTGAGCATTATCCCTTATATGATATAATGGTTTATATGTATATATTTTGTTTTGCTATTCTTTATAGTTATGAACTGAAGAAGACATGCCGAAACAGTGTACTTACCCGGAATGCTGTCTTCGTTGCTTATTATTTGACATTATAAAAGTTTGCTGTATACCAGGAAACATTTTGCCCTATCATTGGTCTACGTGTTGCCTTTTTTCATATTCTGCTTGAGACTTGCAACACAGGGGAACCCTTTTTTTTTGCATTTATATAGGGTTAAAGCAATGTTGGGGGTTGTGCTTCCTCATTCTAGATGTGCAGAGGCTGGCTCATTACTCAACAGGAAGAAACAATAATCTGCACATGCACAAGTGCACTTTCTGGGAGGTACTACATATCCCTTCCCATAACTTTGGAGCCTGGCTGAAGATAGGTAAAGGGACCCCTGAGCATCAGGTCCAGTCGTGTCCGACTCTGGGGTTGCGGCGCTCATCTCGCTTTTTAGGCTGAGGGAGCCGGCGTTTGTCCACAGACAGCTTCTGGGTCATGTGGCCAGCATGACAAAGCCGCTTCTGGCGAACCAGAGCAGCGTACGGAAACGCCGTTTACCTTCCCGCTGGAGCGGTCCCTATTTATCTACTTGCACTTTTGACGTGCTTTTGAACTGCTAGGTGGGCAGGAGCTGGGACCGAGCAACGGGAGCTCACCCCGTGGCAGGGATTCGAACCACCGACCTTCTGATCAGCAACCCCTAGACTCTGTGGTTTAACCCACAGTGCCACCTGGGTCCCTCTCTGGCTGAAGATACTCCTGTGTAAACTCATAAGGCGCGAATTGCTTTTGGGTTGTCTTGCTGCTGCTGCTCAGCCATCCGGCAACTCATCTGTTGGCTGCTAGCCCTCCAGCCAAGGTTACTATTTATTATTATTAACTATTATGATTATTATTTTTGAATTTATATACCACCATATACCTTGGGGTCTCAGGGCGGTTCACAGATTCTTTTTCACAAAGGGCGGCAAGTTTGTACCAGCAGCCTTAAGGGTTTTCAACGCAAAATCTGTTCCCCAACTCCTGTACGCTGCAAATGTCTGGCATATTGGGGACCTGCCTAAGCTAGATGGCTTTCAAGCAAAATTCTTATGATCTTTGCTTCAGGTACCCAACTGTGTCCCCAACTCTATACTTTTGTTAGAAGCTGGTGAATGCCAAATTACAACTAAGGCATGGTGGGCTGCCCTAAAACACTGGCTCAAGATTGCAGTGTTTGAGCTAGGGGACGGTCTGTACAAACATCTGAACAATGAGGAGTATGTCAGCAACTGGCAGAAAACCATGGCTAGAAAAGCCACCTCCATTGGCCTGGCCACCCCCCCCCCAAACTCTATTGCCTGGGTTATGAAGGTGCCCTAAAGACTCGAAAGCAAAGACTCTGGGATATTGCACACGGTGATCTGCAGTGTCGCTCACACACAGTCTGTAGTCCGCTGGCAGTGGGAATGCAGTATGGGCATGCCTTTAGGTTGACAGCTTATATTAAAAATCTGACAGTCCCTAATTACCGAAGGCTATTTACAAAAGCCAGACTTAACGTCTTCCCTTCTGCAGTGTTGGATGGCAGATTGAGAGGAGTTCCTTATCAGGACAGACTGTGTTCGTGTGCCCAAGACATTGACTCTGTAAAGTATATTTTGCTGCACTGTGTGAAATTTGAGCAAGCCAGGGCTTATTATTACCCCTTTTAAGACTTTTCCCGGGAAAATCAGAGGCTTACTATGTCAGGTTCCTACTGGAAGACCGGACAAATGATAGAACATTAGCAGTGGCGAAGTTTCTATCGGTGGTGGCAAGAACTAATGATCTCTGTTCCTAAGTCTGTACATAATGCTTATGTAACCTGAAGGCGGGCTGTCGAAACTGTGTACTGTTTTATAATGAATTGTTGGGTCTCTAGACCATAATAAAGATTTTATTTATTTATTTAATAAAATCAAGATATGAAACCACAAAATACATAATAAAACACAACACAATGCCCCCCCCATATTAATAATACTATTAACAGAAGCGAAGACAGGAGTGCCTGGCATGTTCTGGTCCATGGGGTCACGAAGAGTCGGACATGACTAAACGACTAAACAACAACAATTAAGAACGGCTTAATGCAAGATTCCACCAGATTCCATTTCTCAAAGATGTGCTTGCAACACATTAATCTCCTTTCCTCTGCTTTTTGAGGTGGGGGTGGGGGTGGGCCAGAATTTGGTGTTGTTTCTGCATCATTTTAATACAACTTTTGAGTGACAACAGCTGATGATTCTGTCACAATTATAAATATCTTTATACTTGGCAGCAACCTTTGAATGTAGCTTTTTTTTTAAACTGCTTTGTATGTTAAAGCTTATCAGATTTCCCAGGTCTCAGCTTCCTGAAAGAATCTCCCTTTTTTTACCTGGAAAACTGATCTACTTTCTCACCTGCCTGAGAACATTCTGTGTAGTGAGCCTTTAAAAATAATACGGAAAATAATCCCAAGCCGTTGATGTTCAGGTCTGTGGGCTGTATCATTGGACGGTGCGCCCAGTATGATGGGAAGGAGACTGAAATAGCAGGAAGACACCAAACACAGGAAGAAACAAGGAGGAAAGCCTTCAGATGAATAAGAGAAACAATTATTCATCAGATACCGAGGAAGAACTCAGTTGGAAACATGTTGGGCTCAACAAAAAGTTGTTTTCTGCAGCTGGATCTTCCCTGTTTCCTTCCTTCCCTCTTTCTCCCAGAATGGTCACATGGGAGAAAATCCAACTGGCTTCTTGTTGTTGTTGTTCAGTCGTTCAGTCGTGTCCGACTCTTCGTGACCCCGTAGACAAGAGCACACCAGGCACGCCTATCCTTCACTGCCTCTCGCAGTTTGGCCAAACTCATGTTAGTAGCTTCGAGAACACTGTCCAACCATCTCATCCTCTGTCGTCCCCTTCTCCTTGTGCCCTCCATCTTTCCCAACATCAGGGTCTTTTCTAGGGAGTCTTCTCTTCTCATGAGGTTGAACTGTGGTGCCCAGAACTGGACACAGTATACAGGTGAGGTCTGACCAGAGCGGAATACAGTGGTACTATTACTTCCCTTGATCTAGCTGCTATACTCCTATTGATGCAGCCCAGAATTGCATTGGCTTTTTTAGCTGCTGCATCACACTGTTGACTCATGTCAAGTTTATGGTCTACCAAGACTCCTAGATCCTTTTCACATGTACTGCTCTCAAGCCTGGTGTCACCCATCCTGTATTTGTGCCTTTCATTTGTTTTGCCCAAGTGTAGTACTTTACATTTCTCCCTGTTAAAATTCATCTTGTAAACGGCATTTCCGTGTGCTCCTCTGGTTCTCCAGAAGCGGCTTAGTCATGCTGGCCACATGACCCGGAAGCTGTATGCCGGCTCCCTCGGCCAGTAAAGTGAGACGAGCGCCGCAACCCCAGAGTCATCCACGACTGGACCTAACAGTCAGGGCTCCCTTTACATTTTTTTACTGCATGTACCAGGGAGCACAATAAATGGCAGGTCTGGGGAAAGAAGGCATTTGGGTATCCAACAATACATGCGTTTTGTCAGTCTTGGAGCCTGACAGTTCATGTTATATTCTCAGAGTACTCACTGTGGAGGCTGCCCATCAAACTGCATTTTTTTTCCTTGCACCCTTCTCCGAAGCCTTGGATTTAAGCTTGATAACGTTGGGAAATCAGGGTTGTAGCCCTGCCATTTCTGATGGATTGCTCACCCAACATATACAGCTGAAAAGGAAGTGCGTTTGCCCTTTTGCTTTTCTGGCAACTGGCAGCAAGGACAACTAAAAACTCCGCCAGACTGGTGTGTCTTTGACTTGGCGTCATCTTTCCCAAGGCCTCGACTCGCTGTCATCAAGTTGTATCCACCAGCCCTTCCTGATCATGGTGCCCAGGTCTTCCTTACCCACTTCCTTGCGTTCGAGTATCCAGCCGGTTTCCTCCTTTTATTTACATTTGGCCAGCTCTTTCCCGTTACTTAACCCCCTACATAAATATCTCATTTTCAGTCTAAGGAAGGAGGCCACCCTGAAATGTTTCTGCTCATTGTTAAAGTGGGAGTTTCTTTTTCCTTGAAGATACCACAAAATTGACCTCCTCGTCCCTGCTTCACTTTGAAATGGCCATTTTGAATTAGGAAGTTTGAGTAAGTTAGTAAGTTAGAGTAAGTTAGTACCGTATATTCCGGCGTATAAGACGACCCCCAACTTTTCCCGTTAAAATATAGAGTTTGAGGTATACTCAACTGCAGATTCTCCACCCGGCGTATAAGACGACCCCCGACTTTTGAGAAGATTTTCCTGGATTAAAAAGTAGTTTTATATGCCAGAATATACGGTAAGTTTCAGTAAGTTTGAGTAAGTTAGTAAGTTTCAGTAAGTTAGCAAGTTTGTGTAAGTTAGTAAGTTTGTGTAAGTTAGTAAGTTTGAGTAAGTTTGTGTAAGGTAGTAAGTTAGTGTAAGTTAGTAAGTTTGCGTAAGTTAGGAAGTAAGTTAGTAAGATTGAGTAAATTAGTAAGTTTGCGTAAGTTAGTAAGTTTGCATAAGTTAGTAAGTTAGAGTAAGTTAGTAAGTTTGCGTAAGTTGGGAAGTAAGTTAGTAAGATTGAGTAAATTAGTAAGTTTGCGTAAGTTTGCATAAGTTAGTAAGTTAGTAAGTTTGCGTAAGTTAGTAAGCTTACTGGTTTGTACTGGTTCGCTTTCCTCTTGCTTCCTATTACTTGCTGGTACGTACTGGTTTCTACTGGTGCTTACTGGTTTGTACTGGTTGGCTTTCCTCTTGCTTCCTATTACTTGCTGGTGCGTACTGGTTTCTACTGGTGCTTACTGGTCTGTACTGGTTTGTACTGGTGCTTACTGGTTTGTACTGGTTTCTACTGGTGCTTACTGGTCTGTACTGGTTTGTACTGGTGCTTACTGGTCTGTACTGGTTTGTACTGGTGCTTACTGGTTTGTACTGGTTGGCTTTCCTCTTGCTTCCTATTACTTGCTGGTGCGTACTGGTTTCTACTGGTGCTTACTGGTCTGTACTGGTTTGTACTGGTTTGCTTTCCTCTTGCTTCCTATTACTTGCTGGTGCGTACTGGTTTCTACTGGTGCTTACTGGTCTGTACTGGTTTGTACTGGTGCTTACTGGTTTGTACTGGTTTCTACTGGTGCTTACTGGTCTGTACTGGTTTGTACTGGTGCTTACTGGTCTGTACTGGTTTGTACTGGTGCTTACTGGTTTGTACTGGTTGGCTTTCCTCTTGCTTCCTATTACTTGCTGGTGCGTACTGGTTTCTACTGGTGCTTACTGGTCTGTACTGGTTTGTACTGGTTTGCTTTCCTCTTGCTTCCTATTACCTGCTGGTGCTTACTGGTCTGTACTGGTTTGTACTGGTGCTTACTGGTCTGTACTGGTTTGTACTGGTTGGCTTTCCTCTTGCTTCCTATTACCTGCTGGTGCTTACTGGTCTGTACTGGTGCGTACTGGTGCGTACTGGTTTGTACTGGTGCTTACTGGTTTGTACTGGTTCGCTTTCCTCTTGCTTCCTATTACTTGCTGGTTCATACAGGTTTGTACTGGTGCTTACTGGTCTGTACTGGTTTCTACTGGTGCTTACTGGTCTGTACTGGTGCTTACTGGTTTGTACTGGTTTGCTTTCCTCTTGCTTCCTATTACCTGCTGGTGATTACTGGTCTGTACTGGTGCTTACTGGTTTGTAAGTAATGCTTTTCCCCCTTTGCAAAAGCTGCACAAATCTGTACTGATCCTCAAAAAAGCAGGGCTTTTCCCTTTGCAAAAAAGGCTACAAAACTTTGAGCTGATTCTAAAAAAAAAAAAAAAAACCATGGGTTTTAGAGGAGGAAAACCAGAAAAATATTGTTTTTTCTTGTTTCCTCCTCTAAAAACGAGGTGCGCCCTATGGTCCGGAGCGTCCTATGGAGTGAAACATGCGGTATTACCTTTATGATGCATTTCTTTGGGAAATGTCTGAATTAAACAAGAGCTGAGCAGATGGGTCTTCTTTTCAGAAACACGGTAGTAATTCTCATATGGCTCCCAGTGATTCTCTTAGGGTTGCCAGGTTTCCACTATTTCAGTGAACAGTCCACTTTCTTCACATTATGTTCACTATTTTCTTCCACAAAATAGTGGAATTTTTTATTTATTCAAAAGCTTTATGATGAAATGGTATTTTAATACGTGTTAAAATGTTTGTAAGAAAATATATAATTTAATTTAATTTAAACCCCTCCCCCCCCCCGCTTGTCCGCTCTTTTTTGGAAGCAGACCTGGCAACCCTAGATTCTCTTGGTTCATGACACCGAGGGGAAATAATATCCAGATATTTCTAAGAATTGGAATTAAAATGTTGACGTTCACAGTGCTGAGGCACACAGGCATTCACTGGGATGATTTGTGGCTGGGCAGTAGTAGTAAATATTTATTCTCCTGCAAATCCTTGAATGTCATTCCTTGGCCAGACTCCCAATCCGGAAACTAGTTTGGGCAATGAGAAAAGCATTTGGCAGAGGTAACGGGGAAGGGGGTATTTACAGGGGAAATTAAGGAGGAAGGGAGGCATTTAGTGGTTTAGGACTCCTCTGCCCTGATTCTCCCCTGCAGGAAACATCCAGTTGCTTCTCAGGTGCTCAGGGTTGGTGTTGTTGTTGTTCAGTTGTTCAGTCATGTCCGACTCTTCGTGACCCCATGGACCAGAGCACGCCAGGCACGTCTATCCTTCACTGCCTCTCGCAGTTTGGCCAAACTCATGTTAGTAGCTTCGAGAACACTGTCCAACCATCTCATCCTGTGTCGTCCTCTTCTCCTTGTGCCCTCCATCTTTCCCAACATCAGGGTCTTTTCCAGGGAGTCTTCTCTTCTCATGAGGCGGCCAAAGTACTGGAGCCTCAACTTCAGGATCTGTCCTTCTAGTGAACACTCAGGGCTGATTTCTTTAAGAATGGGTAGGTTTGATCTTTTTGCAGTCCATGGGACTCTCAAGAGTCTCCTCCAGCACCATAATTCAAAAGCCTCAATTCTTCGGTGATCAGCCTTCTTTATGGTCCAGCTCTCACTTCCGTACATTACTACTATATACAAAACAAAATCGAAAATTCTTTCTAGTAGCACCTTAGAGACCAACTGAGTTTGTTCCTGGTATGAGCTTTCGTGTGCATGCACACGAAAGCTCATACCAGGAACAAACTCAGTTGGTCTCTAAGGTGCTACTAGAAAGAATTTTCGATTTTGTTTTGACTATGGCAGACCAACACGGCTACCCACCTGTAACTGGTACTACTATATAGTTATACTATAGCTTTAACTATACGGACCTTTGTTGGCAAGGTGATGTCTCTGCTTCTTAAGATGCTGTCTAGGTTTGTCATTGCTTTTCTCCCAAGAAGCAGGCATCTTCTAATTTCGTGACTGCTGTCACCATCTGCTGTGATCATGGAACCCAAGAAAGTGAAATCTCTCACTGCCTCCATTTCTTCCCCTTCTATTTGCCAGGAGGTGATGGGACCAGTGGCCATGATCTTAGTTTTTTTGATGTTGAGCTTCAGAACATATTTCTCAGGGTTGGTACCGGTAATAATAAACATCACACATACTTAAAAATAAAATTATCCCTTCCTGTGCCTAAGAATGCTGGCTCGCAGAGGAATGTTTTACAGCTCTTTCAGGAAACCATTTGGTCTCAAACTCTGGAGGGGCTGGAGCTATCAGAAATGCCCCTTTGCTCGTCCTTGCCTAGTTGATACAGAGAACAGCATATGCTCAGCTTCAGTTAATGGCCATAATGGTGCAAAACACAGAAGGTAGGCTCAGAGGCCCCCTAAGGTATTATTTATGGGGGCGGTGCTAGAGGCCGCAGCAACACCGCAAATCATTGTTTTTGTAGAATACCTACAAAATACCCACAAAAACAATGCAAAGAACTGGACTCATTAGCAGGTTTTGAGTAAACGTTTACAAGTAACAAAATTTATACAAATTATAAGATTTATATATATATATATGGAAAGGAAATAAGCAGCAGGAACTGACATTGTGTAAAAACAATATAGAGAAGGAGGTTGAGGGAAGTCCGTGGGGGGGGGGGATAATTTGGGATTGGTGAATTATATAATTTGTTATAATGTAATTTTGGGGGGAATGGAAAAACTTAATCCTGTAAAAACTATTTTTAAAAAATACAAAAGTGCCTCTCAGGTAGGGTTGCCAGGTGTCCACTATTTGAGTGGATAGTCCACTTTTTCACATTATATTCACTATTTTCTTTCACAGAATACTGGACATTTTTTTTATTCAAAAGCTTTATGATGAAATGCTATTTTAATACATGTTAAAATGTTTGTAAGAAAATATATAATTTAATTTAATTTAACCCCCCCCCCCCACTTGTCCGCTATTTTTTGGAAGCAGACCTGGCAACCCTACTCTCAGGCAGCGACTTCAAATAAACAATGTTACCAGCTAAACACACACACACACACACACACACACACCCCACCCCACACACCACGAATCATCCTCAGAAAACAAAACTGAACTACGTACTGTATGTGAAATTGTGTTAAATTGAATAGTTTAGCCTGGCTTGCTTCATTTTTATTCTTTATATAGCAGTTGCCAGGAGGCCTCATCAAGACTGCTTCTTCAGTGGGAAGGCTGTTGGCTGCACCTCAATCAATAATAATAATAATAATAATAATAATAATAATAATAATAAATTTATACCCCGCCCATCTGGCAGGGTTTCCCCAGCCACTCTGGGCAGCTTACAACAAAATATTAAAATACAATAATCAATCAAACATTAAAAGCTTCCCTAAACAGGGCTGCCACCTTCAGATGTCTTCTAAGAGTCTGGTAGTTGTTGTTCTCTTTGACATCTGGTGGGAGGGCGTTCCACAGGACGGGGGCCGCGACCGAGACGATGAAAATCCCCACCCCAAAAGCACCTCCTGTCGGTGCCCAGAGGAAATCTGCCTTTTCCCCCCCCAAAGCAAAAAGCGATGGGTTGGGACCACAGCACAGCAAGAAAGGATTTAAAAAAAACATGCTGCAGTTCACAGGTGCTATTTAAAGCTGTAAACCTTCTCCAGCAAATTAACATTCACCCAAATATGCTCCCGATGAATATGTAGCAGCAAACCCCTGCTCTTTGGAGCCATGGACAGAGAGGAATGAAAATGTGTGTGTTTCGAAACAGAGGGCAAACATCTCACAGACCCTTCTCGCTGGGCCAATTTGTTCACCGCTGCTCTGTGTTTGTGCCATCGCTGAAATGAGTTTAACATTTTGTGGGCACATGATGCATCATGCTCCAGTACATGCAGTCTCCTGCCTTTGGGTGTGGAGTTGGAATCGGTAACTTTTGGGTTCGTTCCAGACCAGGGTTTCTAGAGTAACAGCTCCCTTGGCTTTCCTGCCAGTTGTTTTTTTTTAAAGTTTATATAATAAGCCTACCTACATTCCTTTCTTATTTGTGTTTGACAGCGTCGCAATTAATCTCCTAAGAAACCCTGCAAACAAATGAAAGGGCTCCCTGTAAGTACAAGAGCCCTCAAGGGTGCGGTGCTCAGCTCGCTGTGTGGATAAATGGTTAGATTTTTGCTGGATGACTAAACTGGCAGCTATTCAGCTGTCCTCCCCACAAAGCTTTTTCTTCTTCTTCTTCCTACGCCATTATTTGCCAAATGGATTGTTCCACTGGATACAGTGCCTCCAGGGACACTGGATAGTATTCTCCAAAGCGGATCGCTGAGACTGGATCCACTGTTTACTGACTGAAGGAAATTCCTCTCGTCACAGGGAAGTTTTGGTAGAAAGAGGATGCTTGTTACAAAGCAGAGAAACCAGTTTCCGGGGAAATTGCAACGGAGTTGCAGCTACAGTGAGTCAGTTTCAACGTATAACTGGACTTCCCACTCTTGTCTGTTTCCTAAACTTCAGATAGCAGAGAAATACTTTTTTTCTGAATTAAAACTGGTGGCACAACTCAACCTCGTGGGCCCAAAAGTTTACTTTTAGAGTGTGGCACTGTAAGAGTAAGGTTGGAAAAAACCTCTCTCAGAGAAACCCAGCCTGTGTTTCTGCATAAGAAGGGAGGCACAGCCCGGACAGTTATCCATGCAGAGATGCAGCAGGTTGACTTGCCTGAGGACGAGCAATTTTCCTGTGGTTTTGCATAGGGCAGGGGTGGCCACCTACCAAGAGACTGCAATCTACCCACAGACTTAAAAACGGGCAGGGATCTACTCCCTTTTGGGATTCAGTCAAAGTTGAGCTTTTTTTAGGGAGAAGGAAAGCCCTGTTCTTTAGGGGTGCAAGGCGATGTTGTTGAACTTTTTTGGGGTGACCCAGTTTTTGAGCTTCTTTGGGGGGGAACCAGTGATCTACCAGTGATCTACTACAGGCGTCCAGTGATCTACTGGTAGATCATGATCTACCTGTTGGACATGCCTGGCATAGGGGAATGAGTGACCGATTCATCGCACCGGATGCAGGGATGAAACTGAGTAGAGGCAATGCAGGGCCAGAGCAAAGCATCATGCAGAGACACAGTGGGCAGCCTCCTCTGCGATTTGAGGTGATTTGATTTCCTTATCATGGCACACTGGCTTCCAAATTCGTTTGTTGGAAAAATTCTACACCACCCTTCAAGAACAGTTCCCAAGGTAATTACAATTAACAGCATAAATGGGGGGGGGGGGACGGACGACGACAACGACATAATCATGACATAAAACAAAAACAGCAGTGTAAAAAAGCATAAAAACAAATTTGACAAATTGGAGACGACCAAAGGCACCAACCAGATAACAGCAGAACCTCCCTGTGGAGAGGATTGCAGACATGGGTGCTGCAACTGAAAAGGCCCTCTCCCTAGTTTCTCACTTGCCTTACCTGAGCTGACCAGAGCAGCTTGCTGATCAGAAGGTCGGCAGTTTGAATCCCCGTGATGGGGTGAGCTCCCGTTGCTCGGTCCCAGCTCCCGCCAACCTAGCAGTTCGAAAGCACACCCAAAAGTGCAAGTAGATAAATAGGTACTGCTCCGGCGGGAAGGTAAACGGCGTTTCCATGCGCTGCTCTGGTTTCAATGTTCCGTTGCGCCAGAAGCGGCTTAGTCATGCTCAGGACCGGTGCTAGGGCTTCTTGCGCCCTAGGCGAACCACCTTCTGGCACCCCCTGCCCCCCGCCAAAGCCTGCATTAGCGGGAGGTGGGGGGGTGGAGAGGCAAGCAGCAGTTTCTCCGCTGTAGTGGAGAGCTGCTGCTCGCCCGCCCCGCCCCCCGCCCCCTGCCAAAGCCTGCTTTAGCGGGAGCTGGGGGGTGGTGGTGTAGGGGGCAAGCAGCACCTTTCTGCTACAGCGGAGAAGCTGCTGCTAGCCCGTCCCGCCCAAGCCTGGCCAGCGCCCCCTCCATTTTGGCGCCCTAGGCAATTGCCTAGTTCGCCTAAATGGACGCGCAGGCCCTGGTCATGCTGGCCACATGGCCCGGAAAAACTGTCTGCGGCCAGTAAAGCAAGATGAGTGCCACAACCCCAGAGTCGTCTGCGACTGGACTTAACTGTCAGGGGTCCTTTACCTTTACCTTTTTACTGGTAGATGATCTCGTGTGGGCCCTTCCAACTGAAAAATATGAACGACAAAGGAAGAAATTGCATTCAGAGCTCAATTATGACGCCCACCCACACAGCCGCCGCTTCAAACGTCAGATTCTTGGCCATTATCCTCCAGCCCATACATAGAATTGTAGAGTTGACCCTGAGGATCATTTGTCCAACCGCCTGCAATGCACGAATATGCAGCTGCCCCATGCGGGGATCGAACCTGCAACCTAGGCATGATTGGCACCACACTCTAACCAACCGAGCTATGCAGGAGGGGAATACACACATGCATGCATGCATGGATATATACATACACACATTGGTTTGACATGCATGTTGTGCTGGGCCATGAAATGTTTTAGACTGCTGTAGTTTTGCATGTGAAGACCCCCAAGACCTCCCAAGGAAAGACACAGTTGACACCAATATTAGTTTAAGGTTATTGGCATAATTTTGGCCACAACATTATTGGTTACAGAATGCGAGTGGTTTGTTAAGACATTGGTTCGACTAGCTGCCCCTACACCTCCGGCAGGGCAGCACTGACAACTAGACAGGCACAAGTTGGTAAGGGTAAACATCCTGGGGGAGCGTTGGTCCTACCGCAGACGCAACCTCACACCAAAATGCTCACAGGTGCTCTGGCGTGGCCCTAACCCAGGCTTCCTCAACCTCGGCCCTCCAGATGTTTTTGGCCTACAACTCCCATGATCCCTAGCTAGCAGGACCAGGTCAGGGATGATGGGAATTGTAGTCTCAAAACATCTGGAGGGCCGAGGTTTAGGAAGCCTGCCCTAACCCCTGGAAGGGCATGGGACAAAAGCATGGCGAGCACCTGGAATTTAACGGAATACCCTATCGTGCATTGGGAGGGGCAGGTGTGACAACCTCCCCTCCTATCCCCTCCCCTCCAAATTGAACCAATGCCTAACCGCCAAACCTTACAAAGTTGTGGCGATTTGCTGCGCGGCAGGCGAAACCCAAGTGGCACCAGCCAATCAGCCAAATGGGGAAATTCCTGCCGGGCCCCTGTCCCAAGAACAGACAACCCACAACAGCATAGCAAGGTCATAAAAAGGTAAAGGTAAAGGGACCCCTGACCATTAGGTCCAGTCACAGACGACTCTGGGGTTGCACGCTCATCTCAGTTTACTGGCCGAGGGAGCCGGCGTACAGCTTCCGGGTCATGTGGCCAGCATGACAAAGCGGCTTCTGGTGAACCAGAGCAGCGCACGGAAACGCTGTTTACCTTCCCACCGGTGCGGTGCCTATTTATCTACTTGCACTTTGACGTGCTTTCGAACTGCTAGGTGGGCGGGAGCAGGGACCAAGCAACGGGAGCTCACCCCGTCGCGGGGATTTGAACCGCCGGCCTCCTGATCGGCAAGCCCTAGGCTCTATGGTTTAACCCACAGCGCCACCCGCGGCATAGCAAAACCCTAAATATAGGGAGGGTGGGCGGATGATCTTGCGCACAAAGTGAAAGAGAAAGCTCTACACCAGTGTTTTTCAACCTTTTTTGGGCAAAGGCACACTTGTTTCATGAAAAAAATCACGAGGCACACCACCATTAGAAAATGTTAAAAAATTTAACTCTGTGCCTATATTGTCTATATATAAAGTAATTCTCTTGAATTTTTCAATTTTTCCCACGGCACACCAGGCAACATCTCGCGGCACACTAGTGTGCCACGGAACAGTGGTTGAAAAACACTGCTCTACACAACGTGAAGTGGTATATATAAAGGTCCCACGGTTAATACACAAAATTCCCCAGTGGCCAGATCTGCCCAGCAACTGAGGGACCACCAATTGGGTTGTTGTGGCTATCCAATTGCTCTCACCCACACAAACTGTGAGGTCAGTCCTGATGATCTCACCGCAACATGTGCCCTCCGTGATGAGGACACGATTTATGGGAATGAGATGATTTATTCATTGGAATGAGATGATTTAGTTCAAATGTGTTATTTACATATGATGTAAATGGTGTGGAAATATTTATAACAAATTCTGAGCGAATTCTTTTTATTCTTCTGGCACACACTGCAAGGTTAATTACTGACATACAGTGGTGACGGTTGTACCTACTCATTATTTCTCTAAGTATTATTTGCATTTCCCTAGTATTAAAACCCTGGTTCTGATCATTTTAACCTAAGTCTGCAGGGTGAAATCTTTGGCTCCAAAAAGGGAAATTTCAATGCACGTGGAAGGAAATTTTGACGGAGACAGTTCACACACACGAATAATAACAGGTAATAATAATAATAACAATAATTTATTTGTACCCCGCCCATCTGACTGGGTCTCCCCACGAACATGACTAGATTGCAGAGAGTGGAGAGGGCTTGCTTATATTCTGCGGTTACTGTTGCATATTGCAAAAACAGAAAAGTGCTTTCAAAAAGGAGAAGTTTTGTGCAAACAAAAATGGACTGACATCATAGGAGGAACTGTCAGAGTCGTGGGAAATGTATTCTCCACTCATTGCTCTTGTTCTGTTACAATCCCTTGTGTATAAGTCCCATTTGTGCACTACAAACCCAAAGCAGCAACACACAGCTTCCACTACAACAGCAGAGAGATTTCATGACACAAATCTGAACCCTTTTACTGGTTTTCTCTTCCCTACGGATTTGAACATGGTCAAGCTACATGTTACAGAAAACAGACTGGGTCTATTTAGCTTAATTTAGCTGCCATTAAAATTACCGGTAATGAGATAAATTAATCATGGCTTAAATCCCATTGAAATCAATGGGATTTAAGTGGGAACTAAACTTAGGGTGCATTTCTACTATATATACTTCCCTGGAAGTAAGGGTGGGCACATATGCCCATTCCAATTTCTCATTTTCCCACTCACAACTTCAGTTTTCCACATTTCCAAATGTGTTTGGAAATTAAAACAAACAAAAAACACACACAAGGTATTCCCAAAAATTCCTCAGTATCTTAGTGCAAATTTCTACCAATGAGCACATTTATATGCAATTTTGCCTAATATAAACGTTTTGACAAAGCAACTGATTTACTCATTTTAATGAAAACAAAATAAAAAATAAAAAATTCTTTCCAGTAGCACCTTAGAGACCAACTAAGTTTGTTCTTGGTTTGAGCTTTCGTGTGCATGCACACTTCTTAAGATACCTGAAGTATCTGAAGAATACCTGAAGTATCTGAAGAGGTGTGCATGCACACGAAAGCTCATACCAAGAACAAACTTAGTTGGTCTCTAAGGTGCTACTGGAAAGAATTTTTAATTTTTTATTTTGTTTTGACTTTCTGAAGTGTTCATTGCAGTACTCCATGTGTGCAAAAAATACCTCTCCTGTCCATAAGAATGCATACATTAGTGAATCTAAAATACAAAAAATGCATTGTATTTTGGGAAATGTCTTTTATTTTGACTATGGCAGACCAACATGGCTACTTACCTGTCATTTTAATGAAGATTTTAAAAGATATAATTAGAATAAGCTAAGCAGCAAGAGGGACGCAGGTGGCGCTGTGGGTTAAACCACAGAGCCTAGGGCTTGATGAACAGAAGGTTGGCAGTTTGAATCCCTGCGACGGGGTGAGCTCCCATTGCTCAGTCCCAGCACCTGCCAGCCTAGCAGTTTGAAAGTACGTCAAAGTGCAAGTAGATAAATAGGTACCACTCCGGTGTTCATCTTCATTAGTTTTGCTAGCAGGAATTTTGCCCCACTAAGTCATTGGGACCCGGGTGGCGCTGTGGGTTAAACCACAGAGCCTAGGGCTTGCTGATCAGAAGGTCGGCGGTTTGGATCCCCGCGACGGGGTGAGCTCCCGTTGCTCGGTCCCAGCTCCTGCCCACCTAGCAGTTCGAAAGCATGTCAAAGTGCAAGTAGATAAATAGGTACCACTCTGGTGGGAAGGTAAACGGCATTTCCGTGCGCTGCTCTGGTTTCGCCAGAAGCGGCTTAGTCATGCTGGCCACATGACCCAGAAAGCTGTATGCCAGCTCCCTTGGCCAGTAAAGTGAGATGAGCGCCGCAACCCCAGCGTCGTCCGTGACTGGACCTAATGGTTAGGGGTCCCTTTACACCTTACCTATATGGAGCAAGATGGAAGATTTCTCCCAATGGTCTATCCTAAATCTATCATTTGTAGCACAACCCTTCTGCAGTTTCAGAAAAGACACGAAGGGTTAGCGGACAAAAATGAATCATTTTGTTTGAGAGAATAAACTCTGGAGACATGAGAAAGAAGGCAGAGTGGCAGTGTCCGATTTTCAGTTATATCTACATGCTGATTGGTAGATTTTTATTTATTTATTTATTTAATGCCTTGAAAAGCCCTTGGAAGCATAGCATGGACCAACTGCTTATGTAATTTGAGAGAAATGGAAGTGGAGGGATTTGGCAAGCTGTGTGGCATGCCCAATTGCAACGGGGCAAAAAAGAGATGTAAATGACATGGAGGTTTGGCAAATGAAGGGCGGGGCAGAGAAAACAAAACCAGGGAAATTAGGAATAGAATAAATTTGAAATACCGTATTTTTCGCTCCATAAGACACACTTTTTTCCTCCTAAAAAGAAAGGGGAAATATCTCTGTGTCTTATGTAGTGAATGGTGGTCCCTGGAGCCAAATTGCCCAGGGGCCAAAAACAGATTGTGCTTTCTTTTCTTTTCTTTTACAAAGAGAAAAGGGGGTGTTGAAAGGACCCCGCTCAGCAGCTGATCAGCAAGAGATCGGGAGAGAGATAAGAGTCCCCAGCTCCCTTTCAGCCCCGCCCCCTTGCCCAGGCCTCCATTGTTGAATGTGCTGCAGAGGGAGGTTGTTTGTTTCCCCAGCGACATGTGACTGGCTGATTAGATTATCTGTCTGGAAACTGTAGAAACGGCTCCCTTTCCTTAAGAAGCTGTAGAAATGTGAGTTGAACCCCATAAAAACGGGGGTTTTCCTCTTTGCTTTTCCCCCTTTGCAAAAAAGCTGCACAAATCTGAGCTGATCCTCAAAAAAACAGGGCTTTTCCCTTTGCAAATAAAGCTGCACAAATTTGAGCTGATCCTCAAAAAAAAAAAAAACCAAAAAAAAAACCAGGGCTTTTAGAGGAGGAAAACCAGAAACATATTTTTTTTCTTGTTTCCTCCTCTAAAAATGAGGTGCGCCCTATGGAGCGAAAAATACGGTACTGATATTTAACTTTTCCCGAGAGAAGGAAATGCAACAGAGCTCATTCTCAGTGACTCACAGTGAGCCAGAATTCCATCATGTAGACCAAATAACAAGAGTAACAGGACTTTTCTCTCAAAATTTACAGTTGGGGATTTTACCATGCCTCTGTTAAAAAATGAAATAAAACCCCACTGCTTGTTTTTATTTCAGTGCAGTTGGTGTCAGTTTCCACGGCTGGCTCAGGTATGGTGGCTCGGTCATGCTGTGAGAGCCAAATATCACAGAAAAGGTTACATGTGCGATTTGATGTTACCACTGTATTCTGCTCTGGTCAGACCTCACCTGGAATACTGTGTCCAGTTCTGGGCACCACAGTTCAAGAAGGATACTGACAAGCTGGAACGTGTCCAGAGGAGGGCAACCAAAATGGTCAAAGGCCTGGAAATGATGCCTTATGAGGATTGGTTTAGGGAGCTGGGTATGTTTAGCCTGGAGAAGAGAAGGTTAAGGGGTGATATGATAGCCATGTTCAAATATATAAAAGGATGTCATATAGAGGAGGGGAAAAGGTTGTTTTCTGCTGCTCCAGAGAAGCGGACACGGAGCAATGGATTCAAACTACAAGTAAGAAGATTCCACCTCAACATTAGGAAGAACTTCCTGACAGTAAGAGCTGTTTGACAGTGGAATTTGCTGCCAAGGAGTGTGGTGGAGTCTCCTTCTTTGGAGGTCTTTAAGCGGAGGCTTGACAGCCATCTGTCAGGAATGCTTTGATGGTGTTTCCTGCTTGGCAGGGGGTTGGACTGGATGGCCCTTGTGGTCTCTTCCAACTCTATGATTCTATGATTCTAAGCACAGAAATATTTGTGTCTTAACATTTAGCGCACCTGTATCAGAAGGATGTGGAACTGGCAGGTCCTAGTCTGGACAGAGTCATACAAATGCACCCTATGTATTTTTTAAGGATGAAATACTACTCCTGTTGCTACTGTTCAAAGCATCTGAGACTGACACCCCATGGAGGCCAGCTTTCGTAGTCATTTCATCCAATGGGGCATAAAAACAGATATGATTAGATCCTATCTGAATTGAAATTGAAAAAGAACGAGTAATTAAACATGTTCATTTAACTTCAGTTCACTGGCATATGACTCATTTGTAATGGGTTTAAATAATAATAATAATGTTGCCACAGGATATATTAATCAACAGCAATATCCAACAGTCTCTGCCTGATAACATTTGACCGAGGAAATGTCCTTCCAGGAGATAACACCAAATCTGCTCTGTCTCTGCTGTTTTAAACAGGAAGTTAACCCAAGCGACAAGCAAGCTGTTTCTGGGGCCATGAGCTGAAGTGCAAAAATGGAACAATTTGACATTTAAGCCAAAAAATATTCCTAAACTACTGCCTAGGAATTAAGGGCCCATAATCCATTCTTCCTTATCCTCTTCTGGCCCTCAGGAATTCACCATGGAGGCTGGATTAAGGATTTCAGGAATGAACAAGGTGCTGGCAGAGGGTGCTTGACGGGGTGGCAAAAGAGTAACAATGAAGTACTTGCAGCCCTGGGTTTTCTGAGAGGGCTGCCTGAAACATATTGACATTTATTAAGGACTGGAAACTTCTAATGGACTTTTTGCACGAAAAAGAAAACAAACTTGCAATATTTGGATTTGAAGACTGAGAAAACATTGGCTTGTAGAAAACAGAAGAGTTGGATGTTGATTTGAGTGAATACTTTGAACAAGTTACTGTATTGAGCTGACAGGGAATCAGAAGTCTTCGTTTTCCCCTTTACTCTTCCTTCCTTCCTTCCTTCCTTCCTTTCTTCTTCTTCTTCTTCTTCTTCTTCTTCTTCTTCTCCTCCTCCTCCTCCTCCCCCCTTTCCTTTCCTTTCCTTTCCTTTCCTCCTGTTTGTTTAGATTTTCTTTTCTTTTATTCTGGTATATTGTAAAAAAGATACTTTGTTTAGGATATAAACTTTTGTATATCTTTAGCTATAGAGGTGAAACTCGAAAAATTAGAATATTGTGAAAAAGTCCATTTATGTAAGCAATTGTTTTCATTAGCTACTGGAGTTGAATATATGAGATAGACTCGTGACATGCAAAGCGAGATATGTCAAGCCTTTGCTTGTTATAATTGTGATGATTATGGTGTGCAGCTGATGAAAACCCCCAAGTTGAAATTGTTAATTTGGGGTTCTCATCAGCCGTACGCCATAATCATCACAATTATAACAAATAAAGGCTTGACATATCTCGCTTTGCATGTCATGAGTCTATCGCGTATATTAGTTTCAGCTTTTAAGTTGAATTACTGAAAGAAATGAACCTTTCCACGATATTCTAATTTTTCGAGTTTCACCTGTATATCAATGAAAATAAAATGTTGGGAAAAAAAGAAAGCAAGGAGGTCAGTTCCCCCTTCCTTGTTCTCTGTTTCGAACATAGGAAGGAGGAGCAAGATCCAGAGCTGCCAGAAAGGACATTAAGCCACGAACTCCAATGACTTAAAAAGGTAAAGGTAAAGCGACCCCTGACCGTTACGTCCAGTCGTGTCCGACTCTGGGGTTGCGGCGCTCATCTCGCGTTACTGGCCGAGGGAGCCGGCATACAGCTTCCGGGTCATGTGGCCAGGATGACTAAGCCACTTCTGGCGAACCAGAGCAGCGCACGGAAATGCCGTTTACCTTCCCGCCAGAGCGGTACCTATTTATCTACTTGCACTTTGACGTGCTTTTGAACTGCTAGGTGGGCAGGAGCAGGGACCAAGCAACAGGAGCTCGCCCCGTCACGGGGATTCGAACCGCCGACCTTCTGATCAGTAAGCCCTAGGCTCTGTGGTTTAACACACAGCACCACCCGCGTCCCAATGACTTAGTGGAGCAAAATTCCTGCTGGCAAAACTAATGAAGACACACCAAGGGAACTCAGGGGAGAGGACTCTTGGAGGGCCTGGTGGAGACTCGGGAAGCTTGTGGAGGACCTGGGGGACAGAGTGATAACCTCTGTTTATAAAGGTTTACCAAGGAAAGAAAAGAGCAGGCTTGTCATGAAAGAATGGATTTCAGGTGGCCTTCACTGTAATTCAGAGGAAACTCTTGAAATCTCAAGAGTTCCCTATAGCAGATTGACAACTGCAAGAATCCTACTCATCAGGGACTAAGACAAATTTGGATGTATCAAGAACAAAAAGTCATCTTACATGCAAAAACAAAGGGCTGAATTTGTTTTATTGAAACAATAAAACTCTGCTCAGTTTCCTTCCTCAGCAGAGCAATAATAATAAATTAAATTATAACAATTGAGCCAATCCTGTTATTTCCTCTTTTTTAGTCTTTTGGGGTGCTGAATTTCACAAAGCACATTCTTTTCTGTTTATCTCTAAGAGAAGGTTTAAAAACAACCAAGTCATAATATTTTTTCTCTCTCTCAACCCCCTTGTTTTCCGCGAGGAAGCTTGAGTCAGTTCTTGCTGTCTTCGGGGAAATCTGGAAAGATCAGAATAATCTTGTGAAGTCATTGTCTAGGAAAGGAGGTGGAGGTAAAATAAAAATTTAAAATACCTTGCAAAAAACCACTTTTGCTAGCCACCAGAGAGTTGCGTTTCTTATTTCCAAAGTGTTGCCAGAGTTCTCTGTGTGGCATATACTAGCCCTCTTGAGTATAGAACTCTCCACCCACATTATTAATGGTAAAGGGATCGTCCTGAGCAGAAATTGAGTATCTAGAACAGCAGTTCCAAAAGGGGGAACAGTGACTCATTTCATCTCGGGTCATGGGAACCTCGTGGGGTCACCAGCATACAATAGAGTGACTCTCAACGAGAAGATGGCTGTTTGGGAACTGGCCGCCAAAGGAAGCATTTGCTTATCAGCTCATTTGAGAACTTCAAACAGTACCGTTTTCCCCCATGAGAAGAAGGGAAGTAGTTGAAGTAGAAAAGGCTCTCTTACAGCTACTAGGAGCATCATTTTTGTAGCCCTTTCGACATGCCCCTTTAGCACCATCCCTTTCTATATTTGATCATGCCCCGGCTTTTAAAGGAACACATAGCTTTAACCTAAATTATGCAATGACATTATGTGTAGCTGTAACTCCAACCACAGAGAGAATGTTACTGTGCCTCACTCACCCTACAAAGTAAAATAAAAAATTCCTTGCAGTAGCACCTTAGAGATTCAACTAAGTTAGTTCGTGGTATGAGCTCAGCCAGTGTGGTGTAGTGGTTAAGAGTGGTAGACTCGTAATCTGGGGAACCGGGTTCGTGTCTCCACTCCTCCACATGCAGCTGCTGGGTGACCTTGGGCTAGTCACACTTCTCTGAAGTCTCTCAGCCCCACTCACCTCACAGAGTGTTTGTTGTGGGGGAGGAAGGGAAAGGAGAATGTCAGCCGCTTTGAGACTCCTTCGGGTAGTGAAAAGCGGGATATCAAATCCAAACTCTTCTCTTCTTCTTCTTCTTCTTCTTCTTCTTCTTCTTCTTCAGAAGTATCTGAAGAAGTACGCATGCGCACGAAAGCTCATACCAAAAACTAACTTAGTTGGTCTCTGAGGTGCTACTGGAAGGAATTTTTTTATTTTATTTTGTTTTGACTATGGCAGACCAACACGGCTACCTACCTGCAACTTACCCTACAAAGAAAAATCCAAAAAAGGCAAAATTTACTTTTGGGAACCTTCAGTTAAACTTGGGGGTACTGCCTTGGTATTATCACTGACCCTAATATTAGTATTCCTCAGCTGACCATGGCTGCTTGCCAGTGGTGGAGGAAGCCTGTCGCTGCCCGGGGTGGCAGAGCGGAGGCACCCCCCTGGGGGCGGGGCATCACGACACAGGTTGGATGTACTGCGCATGGCTGGGATTTCCGGGCATGCGTAGTGCATCCGGGCCGGTGCTGCTGCTCCCGCGGTGAGTGAGCGCCAGCTCGTGGGGCTGCCCCGTCCATCCATAAAGATGCACGGGCGAGGCGCCGGGTGGCTGGGGAGTGATGGGTGGGGCTGGGCAGTGTCACCCCTTCCCCTGGAACCCGGGGTGGCACTCCCCCTACGCCCATAGCTGTCAAGTTTCAGATTTGAAAATAAGGGATCAGCAGTCTCACCTATCCCGGGGACAGTCACATGTCAGTGGTGGGTGGAGCCAGAAGCAAAAGTGGGTGGAGCAGCAATGTAAACTCCAAGCAGGCTCGGGCTCGGAGCGGAGCAAAGAGGAGGGCAGCCATGTGCTCCATGCAATGGAGCCCCATCGTCTTCTTGTCTGATCCCATCAAAACAGGACAGGAAGCAGCAGCTGCTCAAAGGCGGCCAGGCTCCGCCTGCCAGCTAACCCTATTGGGCAGCTGAGGGGATCGGCGACAATGGATAGGGGCTGATGCAGGGGGAGGAATACACCCCCCTGTAAGCACGGGAAACGGCTCCCACTTGCTTTGAGGGCTGAGGCTTTTCTCTCCAAGTAGGCGAGGTCTTCCCACCCAGTCCCTGGCCAGCCGGGGAGGAGCTGCTTCCATTAAAAACGGGAAATTTAAGGGAAATAAAAAATAAGGGAGAGCAGCGGGAAACTGCTTAAAATAAGGGAGAATCCCGGGGAAAACGGGATACTTGACAGCACTTCCTATGCCCCGCCCTACCTACGCCACTGCTGCTTGCTGTCGCCAGGACACTTTTGCCATATAACCCACATTACATTTTCAGAGCACGTAAAGAAAAAATTGACAGAAGATTTTGGAGTGGGGTGGGGTGGAGCATCAGCACAATCCCATTTGGGGATCAGAGTTGGTGAATGCTCGAAGCAAGTAGGCCTTATCAGCATGGATTTGAGGAACCACACTTAAAGGATTTCAGAGGGATGGCAGGGGGTGGACGATTCTAGCTGACCCAGAGGTGCAACTTTCTGCCCAGAGTCTCAAGCCAGCAAGAACATTTCAGCTCCTTCCTAGAAGGCCTTCTGTATGGGCAGCACAATCCTGGATGCCCAAGCAAATACAGGTCTAAGTGCCTTGAATCCTCATGCATCTAAAACAGGATGATCCACAGAGTGACAATTTGGTAGGGAGTTTGGGACTTCACTTTGGTGGAACTGTGGAGGAGGATAAGGATCCTGGTCTTCCACTCCCAATCCTCAACTTCTCCTATGTGGGGCATAAGGATAACCCTCCTTGCCACTCAAAAACTTTCCACCTGGGACTCCTTTGCTTCCAGAAGCCAACTTTGCCACTATGAATGAGTAGGAACTCTCATGTTTTGTCTCAAAAAAACAGCCTGCAAACCATGTCCTTGAGGGCTCTTCCCGGCACCCAAGAAAAATGCTAAGAACATACTCACCTGCCCTTACAAGGATCAAGGGGGACTGCAAGCCCCCTCCCCTTGCTTGCAAGTTGGAAAGGAGGAACAGGCAGCAGAAGCTTCTCTCCTGAGGGTCCAGCAAAGGTGCTGCTGGAGGGTCAACACTCCATACTTCGAGAGAGGTATGGGGCTCCCTTTGGCCTTTGGCCCCAACAGCAGTTTACCTTGCTACCTTCTGGTTTTCCTTTCACTGGCTGGTTCACCTCCCATTTCCACAAGATGGGTTTTTATTTCACTCTTGGGACAACAGTGAAGCGGAGGTTGTGAGCATCATCGAGACCTCCTTGAGGTGCCCCCTCAGTTCTGCTCCCAACAACTCAAAAGCAGGGATGTGTGACTAGTTCAAAACCATTTCCTATCCACCCTCCTCTTCTCCAACTACAGCCTAATTCTTTCTAGTAGCACCTTAGAGACCAACTGAGTTTGTTCCTGGTATGAGCTTTCGTGTGCATGCACACTTCTTCAGATACACTGAAACAGAAGTCACCAGATCCTTAAATATAGTGAGGGAGTGGGGAGGGGTATTGCTCAGAAGGGTGGTGGGAATGGGTGATCAGCTGATAGGTGTGGAAAACCTGTTGACGACTCTTAACGGCTGTAATTAGTCTTGCAGGGAAAGGCAAGGGGTGAGATGGCTAAAGATAGCTTTGTTATGTATAATGAGATAAGAATCCAATGTCTTTGTTCAGACCAGGTTTCTCCGTGGTTTTAAGTTTGGTGATTAGTTGTAATTCAGCCACTTCTCTTTCCAGTCTATTTCTGAAATTTCTTTGTATTAAGACAGCTACTTTGAGATCTTTTATAGAATGTCCTGGGAGATTGAAGTGTTCTCCTACTGGTTTCTCTGTCTTGTGATTCCTGATATCAGATTTATGTCCATAAAAGCTCATGAAAGCTCATGCACATGAAAGCTCATACCAAAAACTAACTTAGTTGGTCTCTGAGGTGCTACTGGAAGGAATTTTTTTTTAATTTTGTTTTGACTATGGCAGACCAACACGGCTACCCACCTGTAACTACAGCCTAATTCTGAATGGCTCCACTACCATTTTGCTCTTTAAATAAACCAACCAACCAGCCAACCAACCAACCAACCACCGGGAGATGCAACCACAGCTCTCACACCACCACACCTAGTTTTTAATTCTTCATTCCAAACTACCTCGTGATGACCGCATGACTAGGACTCACCAGAAATATTTTCTTCCTCTTTGGGGACTTTGTCCGTATCAGAGTCCTCCTCAAGCAGCGCCATGTGTTGTGTCTGTGACTGGTGACCCAGGTTGGAATTCAGGTCTGCCATTTGCTCAGCAGGGAGCAACAGAGCAGCATATCCTGGCCCTTCTGCTTTGGGCAGCTGCAGCAGACAAGGACTGGGAGGCCCACTCTGGTTCTGAAGGTGCTGTGCCTGCTCAGCTGAGAAACATCCCCCTCCTGAGCCGGAAAACTGCATTTGTGAGCAAAGTTGATTGGAAAATGGAACTCCTTGCATGCACAATTCATTCCAGGGCACAGTCTGAAATGCAGGGATATAGCCTAGGTGAAGGCAGAAGCGAAGAAAGGAGAAGAGAAAGGCGGGGGGGGGGGGGAGGGAAGAGAAGAAAGAATTCCTTTATGCTGTTTCAGCCACTGTGGGATTTTAAAGTGTTTTTACCACGAGCAACAGTTTAAGTCATAAAAATGTGGGGCGGCCTGCACCACAGTTTGCCACAGAAATACCCTTTAAAAAAAGTTCCACATTTAAAATATACATCCACAAAGGATGGCTGGATAAATAAACTAATTGAATTTACAGAACTGGCAAGATTAACTGCGGGAACAAGGTACCAATCAAACCGGAAAAATAAAAATACAATGGAAATGCTTTGAAGATTACTGGTACTGCTAAAAAACTAACATGTTGATATGTTTGGATTAATGTTGCTAAAGCTGGTTAAAAATAAAATAAAATAAATTTTGTAAGTTAAAAGAGTTAAGAAACATAAATTTAGATTAAAAATTGCAATGTAAAATATTATAATATATAGGAGGGTGAGGGACGGTGGAGGGAAGTCACAAGGATATTTTAATGTCTGTAATTTAGGGTGGTAGGGTAATATGAATTTTGTTTTGTGTCTATGTGTTTGTTTGTTTGCAAATAAAATTTTCTAATTAAAATAAGATAAAATAAAATGTTCCACGTTTAAAAAGTCTTTTGTAACTGCTGTAGAAAATGCTGGCAGCCACCTCACCCAGAATGCCTGGTGCTGGCAAGGGCCCCTTCTGAGTCAAAGGACTCAGACAGTGTTCAATCCGGCCAACTGCTGACAGCGCCTCCAATGGCATCTACCCCTTAATAACCATTCGAGGTACTGTACTCACCCGAGTTCCCGGCTGATGGCTGTATTAGGAGCTGTCCTCCTGCGTGGTTCTGCAGGTACCCTTGAGAAGCTTCTGCTGTTCCATAGGTTACAAGTCCCCCGTTGCCAGCCAGGGGAAAAAATGCTGTGGTGGATTTACCAGGCATAGCTTGTGTGAGGCCGACACTGGGCAACGCAGTGCCAGCACGGTGAAGTGGGCCATGTTGCAACTGGGACACCTGGTGCTGAGGATACTGGCTAAACTGGTAAACACCAGGCTGGCTATTTGGGTGGTAATATGGGGTCTCTAGGTTAGCAGTAGGTTCCAGCTGTTCAGGGTAACTACGGTGCACAGGAGCGTCGATGCTGGAGGAAAGACACAGTTCGCAAGTTATTGTTAAGAATTATAACCCACTCCACAAGATATGAGGACAAATAACTGGGGTTTGTTTTTTTTGGGGAAGCACGTGTTCTGATATACAGTCGTACTTTGGAAGCCAAATGCATTGCCACTTGCACGTTTTGGCTCCCGAACGCCACAAACCCGGAAGTGAGTGTTCTGGTTTGCAAATGTTCTTTGGAAGCCGAATGTCCGGCACAGCTTCCGATTGCGCGCAGGAGCTTCCTACAGTCAACTGGAATCCTCGCCTTGGTTTTCAAACATTTTGGAAGTCGAATGGACTTCCGGAACGGATTCTGTTTGGCTTCCAAGGTACGACAGAATCCAAAATGCTAATACTCACATTTGTGTGTGGGGGGGAATCCCCTCGCATGTCCAAATGCAAATATTCTACATTGCCTCCAAACAAAGTTCAAGATACAGTGGTACCTCGGTTTATGAACTTAATCCGTTCCGGAAGTCTGTTCTTAAACTGAAACCATTCTTAAACCAAGGCGCGCTTTCCCTAATGAGGCCTCCTGCCGCCGGTGCCCTTCCACTGTTCGGCTTCTGTTTATAGACCGAGGTAAAGTTAGCAATTGATGCTTTTGTTTTATGGTGCTGGAGGAGACTCTTGAGAGTCCCATGGACTGCAAAAAGATCAAACTTATCCATCCTTAAAGAAATCAGCCCTGAGTGCTCACTGGAAGGGCAGATCCTGAAGTTGAGGCTCCAGTACTTTGGCCACCTCATGAGAAGAGAAGACTCCCTGGAAAAGACCCTGATGTTGGGAAAGATGGAGGGCACAAGGAGAGGGGGACGACAGAGGATGAGATGGTTGGACAGTGTTCTCGAAGCGACTAGCATGAGTTTGGCCAAACTGTGGGAGGCAGTGGAGGATAGGGGTGCCTGGTGTGCTCTGGTCCATGGGGTCACAAACAGTCAGACACGACTGAACGACTGAACAACAATAAAAGTTCGCAAACCGGGACACTACTTCCGGTTTTGCGGAGTTCGTAAACCGAATTGTTCGTAAACAGGACTGTTCTTGAACCGTAAGTACCAATGTATGGCAAAGCCAAAGTGAAGCGGAGTTGCAAAGCTGACAAACATCCAGTGTGAACACTCACGTTCATGCCTTTGTTTGAATTTTGTCTGCCATGAAACAAGGGGCCAATTAGGGGTTGGGCTAGAGGACCCTCAGGGTCCCTTCCAACTTCACAGGCATGCTATAGCACACAGAGACCACGCCACACTTGACTGCAGAACACATGCAAAGATTGCAGAGCATGCCTGGTGAATCTGCAGCTTCTTAAACCTTGCTCCCTTAGAATCATTCCAAACTAAGTTCTATCTCTGCCTGCTAGGGATACCTTCTTGTGTGTCTAACACACCTGTCTGCCTGGAGGTCGGGCAAATCCCTGTTAGCACTTGGATATGGATTCTGGAGATCCATTATTGGTTCAAACTTATCTTTTTTCGCTGTTGGGTTGGCACCCTTAACCCTACTGGATTCCTACCAATCTAAATGGAAAGCTACATTGCATGAAAAGCTAAGAGGCTTGGGGTTTCCCCCACAGACCCTGATAGCTGTAGGTTATGAGAAAGCTAGAGCAATAATCCGCCAACGAATTTGGGATGTGGCACTGCAATGCCACGTGAACGAGATGAATAAACATGCAGCAATAAAAGATAGGATTTACCCCAGCAAATTAGTTGTCAAAATTACAAATACCTAAATACAGGCAGTCGTTTGCCCTCGCTAGATTCAACATGCTGCCATCTGCCTTATTGCAGGGCAGATTTGAGGGTAAACCATATGTGGATCGAGTCTGCCCCTGTGGCTTGATGGAGGTAGAAACTGTCTTTCATGCCTTGTTATGCTGCCGTTTCTATGGGAATATACGCTCAGTATTTATTACCCCTGCTATGCAAAAATATTCAAATGAATCCGAACTTCAATGTCTAAAATCCCTGGTAGAGGACAAGGATCCCGAGATCCAGTTAGGTAAAGGTAAAGGGACCCCTGACCATTAGATCCAGTCGCGGACGACTCTGGGGATGCGGCGCTCATCTCGCTCTATAGGCTGAGGGAGTCGGCGTACAGCTTCCGGGTCATGTGGCCAGCATGACTAAGCTGCTTCTGGCGAACCAGAGCAGCGCACGGAAACGCCGTTTACCTTCCTGCTGGAACGGTACCTATTTATCTACTTGCACTTTGACATGCTTTCGAACCGCTAGGTTGGCAGGAGCTGGGACTGAGCAATGGGAGCTCACCCCGTCAGGGGGATTCGAACCGCCAACCTTCTGATCAGCAAGCCCTAGGCTCTGTGGTTTAACCCACAGCACCACCCACATCCCGTTAAGGGTAGCCAAATTCTGTGTGATTGCCATAAAACTTATGGAACAAGCTGTGCTATCATAATGATTAAGGCCTTAAATTGTAGGTTATATGTCAGTGACATATAAGTTTTAAGTTTTATAACTTAAGTTATATATATATATATATATATATATATATATATATATATATATATATATATATATATATATATATATATATATAACTGTTGCTATATGTGTATTGTCCCTGTTATACCTAATTGCAAATTCAAATGTATCCCCATGATGTTTATGAATTCCTTGATATTGTATGTGGGCTGGAACTGGTCTGTGACCAAATTCGAATCATAGAATCGTAGAGTTGGAAGAGACCACAAGGGCCATCCAGTCCAACCCCCTGCCAAGCAGGAAACACCATCAGAGCATTCCTGACAGATGGCTGTCAAGCCTCTGCTTAAAGACCTCCAAAGAAGGAGACTCCACCACACTCCTTGGCAGCAAATCCCACTGTCGAACAGCTCTTACTGTCAGGAAGTTCTTCCTAATGTTTAGGTGGAATCTTCTTTCTTGTAGTTTGAATCCATTGCTCCGTGTCCGCTTCTCTGGAGCAGCAGAAAACAACCTTTCACCCTCCTCTATATGACATCATTTTATATATTTGAACATGGCTATCATATCACCCCTTAACCTTCTTTTCTCCAGGCTAAACATACCCAGCTCCCTAAGCTGTTCCTCATAAGACATCATTTCCAGGCCTTTGACCATTTTGGTTGCCCTCCTCTGGACACGTTCCAGCTTATCAGTATCCTTCTTGAACTGTGGTGCCCAGAACTGGACACAGTATTCCAGGTGAGGTCTGACCAGAGCAGAATATAGTGGTACTATTACTTCCCTTGATCTAGACACTATACTCCTATTGATGCAGCCCAGAATTGCATTGGCTTTTTTAGCTGCTGCATCACACTGTTGACTCATGTCAAGTTTGTGGTCTACCAAGACTCCTAGATCTTGGTAAATGCCTGGTGGGTTGGGGTAAGGCAGCCTTGCAAAGTTTATCTGCTCATAGATGACACACTCACAGCTGCGGATGGTAAATCTGGAATGCAAATAAAGACAACCAATTTTGTGGGACAGGAAGAAAGCCAACAGCTATGGGAATACAACTTAACCTTTTTTTTAATCTCGGGTGGCAAATTAATGTAGACGAACTCTGAGGCGAGATGCCTTCACCTTGCTCTGAGCAGGCTCACTTCTCCTACCTTTGGTTCTGGGTGCTGTAGGCAAAGACCTCACTGCAGCTACTTTCCTGGCTAGATGGACTATATTCACTGCTGTGGGTATCCAGCCTCAGTGGAACAATGTGATTGTTTGGGTTAAACACCACGTTGAGTGGGAGGCTGGCTCTACGAATTGGTGGAGGACTTGGAATGGCAGGAAAGATTTCTTTCTCGAAGGAACTGAAGATGCCCTGGGAGATGTCTTTCGTCTGGACAGAGTCATATGTGGTTGTTCTGCCAGTAACAGAGTCAACTGTAAAGGAAAAAGGAAGAGCAGATTACTGTATATAAGAGAGGCTGACATCAGGGCTGAGGGCCCCAAGTGGAAAGCAAACAGAAGATTCAGGAAGAAGAAGAAGAAGAGTTTGGATTTGATATCCCGCTTTATCACTACCCGGAGTCTCAAAGGGGCTAACATTCTCCTTTTCCCTTCCTCCCCCACAACAAACACTCTGTGAGGTGAATGGGGCTGAGAGACTTCAGAGAAGTGTGACTAGCTCAAGGTCACCCAGCAGCTGCATGTGGAGGAGTGGAGACGCGAACCCGGTTCACCAGATTACAAGTCCACCGCTCTTAACCACTACACCACACTGGAGTGAAAGACTGCAGGGAAAGAGAGTCAAAAGATGATGGAATCCAGAAAAAGGGTTTGCAGCTATGATACAATGCTGAGCATGTTTATCATGCCCCGTATGACACACTTGTATCATGCATCGTCTGGGAGCCACTGTTGATCTCAGCTCCCCATGGTGTGAACCCTCAGCAACAAATCTACGTTTGCCTCTGCATAATGTGTGATGTGACCCTCAAGCATCGCACTGAGAACAAGCATCCTGGCTTGTTTTGCCTTCAGTTTAAGAACCACATTTCCAGTTTGTTAATTGCATATGCTGATGCACAGCCGAGGAGATCGTGTCAAAACAAGTCAAAGGGAACATGAGTCACATCACACCCTTCTCCAGAAGATCAAACGGGATTGTGGGAGAGTCCAGATTCCTTCCTCGAGTTGCTTGTGTGGTTCCGCAGTTACATCTGCCTGACGTCAACGACACTCCACCTGTCCTAGCACAGAAGAGGTTTCCCCGAAACTGCGTGCAAGTGACATATACCGACAGGAATGGGGAACAACTGAGCCATCAGGGCATTCCCTGACATTTGGACAGAGGCAGGGCAGCACAGAGTAAATGCACAGTTGACACCTATGGGGATCCAGTTATCTTTCAAATACTGCCTGGCCTAGGTTTTGAGCGGTGGGACCAGGCGCAGGCAGTATTTGATAATCAAATACAGTTATATTTCCTTCAACAGGTGGCATCCTGACAGCACCAACAGAAATACAAAACAAAATAGAAAATTCTTTTCAGTAGCACCTTAGAGACCAACCGTGTTTGTTCTTGGTATGAGCTTTTGTGTGTGTCAAACTTCTGTGTCAACCTTCTACACACCACAGTCCAGGTGTTCCCCAACAATGATGAGGTGTAAATTGCGGCACAGCTTTTCAGGGGCTCCCTCCTAAATCTCGTAAACAAACAAACCATCAAACCCAGCTCTTACTGGCTTGGGTGTCAGTACTGTCTCCATGGAAGTGAATGAGAAAACTGAAAAGCCAAGAACATAAGGCAGCTTCTATAATCATACTGACCAGTGCCTGATTTACATATAAGCTAAACAAGCTACAGCTTAGGGCCCCACTCTCTTGGGGCCCCAAAAAAAATTAAAGGGGAAAAAAACCTGGATGTACATTTCCAAAATATAAGATAAAAAACAAAATAAAACCTACATAGTTAGAGCTTAATAATTATTTCACTATTAATATAGATAGATAGATAGATAGATTTATTGTTACGGTTCTCAACCAGGACACACATATCCATAAAAAACAATCCAAAATACATGCTAAAATATGAACTACAAATATAAACTTTAAGCTTTCAAATTTTTAGATAAAAGAAGATATCACTACTTTAAAAGGTGGGCTACAGCCAGTTATAGCACTGTTTCGTCTTTAGCTCTGTCCTGAAGCTGTGTGGGTACTGCGGACTAGTTCGGACCGAATTTTTATGGCTCTAGCACAGAACCTGGCTACCTTTGCTGTCACATTAGCGTTAACATCTGAGAGAAGCCACTCTATATAGAAATTGTCCTCGCGTCCAGGTAGCTCAGCCAGCATCACTATTAATATACTTCTTAGTCAAAACAAAATCAAAAATTCTTTCCAGTAGCACTTTAGAGACCAACTGAGTTTGTTCTTGGTATGAGCTTTCGTGTGCATGCACACTTCTTCAGATACTTCTTAATTGTATTTCACTATTAATATACTTCTTCTTAATTGTATTTCAGTTCAACAATTACTTTGATAAAATACATATTTTGTTATGTGCAAATGGCTTTAGATGCCTATTAGGTCCATAAATTACCATATAGCAGTGTTTTTCAACCTTTTTGGGGCAAAGGCACACTTGTTTCATGAAAAACATCCCGAGGCACACCACCATTAGAAAATGTTAAAAAATTTAACTCTGTGCCTATATTGACTATATATAAAGTAATTTTTCAATTTTTCCCACGGCACACCAGGCAACATCTCGCGGCACACTAGTGTGCCGCGGAACAGTGGTTGAAAAACACTGCCATATAGCATATATTCAACACACTCAAAAAATAGCGGCAGTTTGTTGTTGACAACGGACAGCTGGACATATAAAGGGCCCCATTACCTTCAGTAGCTTAGGGCCTCATCAAACCTAAATCCGGCCCTGATACTGACAGACGCATAAACCACCTTTTTTCTTAATTTCATGTGAGAAAAGAGCAGAGAGGGGAAAGAACTAAGACTTTTACTGTTACTGTTACGCTGCGCCTGTGCACTGGGAGCAGCGCGCTGCCGGCGGTCGAGCCCTGGACGGGCTTGCTCAGGGCTGGCCTGCCGGCAGTGCGCCGCTCCCAGCACGCATGCGCAGTGTGCATCCGACACAATCGCCGTACCCACACTGCGCGTGCGCGCTGGGAGCGAAACCACACCCCTGGGTGCTTCCGGGTTTGCCGCCCTGGGTAGCCAGCCGGCTTCCTCTGCGCCTGGTCCCACCACTCAAAACCTAGGCCAGGCAGTATTTGATAATCTAACAACACATTTAGAAAGTTGTGGATTAACTAAGCAATTGATCATTTTGTTCATCGGTGCTCCACTACCCAGATAATAAACTCAGAAAAACCTTGATGTGGTTGCCACAGTGAAACCCACAAAGCAGAAATTATCCCACTGTATCTTTCCCACATGTGTGTGATGTGTGAACAATAGTGTTTTGGGTTTTCCAAAAGATTTGACACTTGCTGGTTATAATGTACCAAGGGCAGGGATGATCATTTCGCCGCCCCCAAATGCATCAAGATATAATGCATCTCAGACAGTAAATCCAAGTGTGAAATATTTAATTGAAATAAGACTAAAGGTGGCCTGTGATTAGGTGGTTTGTTCCCTACACTTCCATACACATCCATTCATTAACATTTGTATGCCACCCCGAAACAGAAAGCTGACTCAACAGCTTCCAATAAATACACAGTATATGCATTAAAGTGGGTATTCATAGAATCACAGAATTATATTTGGATGGGACCGTGAGGGTCATAGTCCAACCCCTTGCAATGCAGCAATCTCAACACTCATTCTCCCTCACCCATCCCCAAAACATTCTCTGAGCACAGACTCCCTAGAATCGGAAGACTGAAAAGAGGCAGAATTGAGTATAATCGGTATTCTGATAACATTGCAGAAAACACTTCTGAATGCCTTTCCTCAGTGGTTTCATGTAGAATCAGGGATGTCCAACCAGTAGATCGTGATCTACCGGTAGATCCCCAGCTGATCCTGGTAGATCACAGGACCCTTATCAATTGTGGGATTAAATAAAGTTTACCAAAAGTTAACAAATAAAAGCTGAAGAACTCTGGGCTCAACAACTCTGGGCAATCCACCCACCCCACACATGCTCCTTCTCCCTCCATTGACAGTGGGCAGATCACAGCCAGTTTTTTTTAATATACTGGGAGTAGATCCCAGTCTCTTGGGAGTTGGATGTCCCTGATGTAGATGTTAAAAAGTACTGATCCTTGCAGTACATCTTAAGCCAATGGCCATGGGGTGGAAAAGGAGTCCCACAGCAGCACCTTCTGGAGATACTCGTCCAGCTACTGGAGTCACTGAAAGTCTGTCTTTTAAGCCCAACCTACGCAACTGATCCAGAAGAATACGGTGGTCAAAAACCTTTGGGGAAGCCCAGGATAGCATTCTTCCTGCCCTGATGTAAATAATGGCTAGGAAACAAAAACTGTTGCTTTCTCAAAATTCTTTGGAATGGTTCCAAATAATTAGCATCATCCAAGACCACGTGACTTTGAGAGCATGTTTTTTCCAGATCACTAGGAAAGCCTGACCAACATATGTTATTTCCAGATCACTAGGAAAGCCTCAAACTTAAAAGCCTGTGTAAGATCACCATCTTCTGGTTGTTGCTGACACTACAACTGAGAGTTCTGAGACTTGCTTCGCAAAAGGTGTTTCTTCCCAGCCCTGCTTGCCACCCGAAGACAAGGAGCAGAGGAGCTTCTCTGCCCCAGCTGCTGAACTGGGATTTGGCAGGGACCAGGTGGGGGAAGAGGCTGTATATTGTCTCCCTGCTTATTTAACTTATATTCAGAATTCATCATGCGAAAGGCTGGACTGGATGAATCCCAAACCGGAATTAAGATTGCCGGAAGAAATATCAACAACCTCAGATATGCTGATGACACAACCTTGATGGCAGAAGGTGAGGAGGAATTAAAGAACCTTGAAATAGGAGAGTGCAAAATATGGTCTGAAGCTCAACATAAAAAAACTAAGATCATGGCCACTGGTCCCATCACCTCCTGGCAAATAGAAGGGGAAGAAATGGAGGCAGTGAGAGATTTCACTTTCTTGGGTTCCATGATCATCGCAGATGGTGACAGCAGTCAAGAAATTAAAAGACGTCTGCTTCTTGGGAGAAAAGCAACGAAAAACTTAGACAGCATCTTAAAAAGCAAAGACATCACCTTGCCGACAAAGGTCCGTATAATTAAAGCTATGGTTTTCCCAGTAGTAATGTATGGCAGTGAGAGCTGGACCATAAAGAAGGCTGATCACTGAAGAATTGATGCTTTTGAATTATGGTGCTGGAGGAGACTCTTGAGAGTCCCATGGACTGCAAGAAGATCAAACCTATCCATTCTGAAGGAAATCAGCCCTGAGTGCTCACTGGAAGGACAGATCCTGAAGCCGAGGCTTCAATACTTTGGCCACCTCATGAGAAGAGAAGACTCTCTGGAAAAGACCCTGATGTTGGGAAAGATGGAGGGCACAAGGAGAAGGGGACGACAGAGGATGAGATGGTTGGACAGTGTTCTCGAAGCTACTAACATGAGTTTGGCCAAACTGCAGGAGGCAGTGGAAGACAGGAGTGCCTGGCGTGCTCTGGTCCATGGGGTCACGAAGAGTCGGACACGACTAAATGACTAAACAACAACAGCAACAACAAGGTGAAGGAAGGAGCTGCTATGTTTTCCGTTCTCTGGGTCAGATTTGCACAACTTGTGATCTATTGAGCCCAATGCAGTTCACCAGCCTGAAAGGTGGCTAGCCTAGGGAACAAAACAAAACAAAACAAAACAAAACAAAACAAAACAAAACAAAACAAAACAAAACAAAACAAAACAAAACAAAACAAAACAAAACAAAACAATCCCTATGGAAAATTTATCAAACAATACAGATAAGCTGCTGGCAGTACACAAAACTGCAAAGGGGGGTGATGTCACTGAGCCAAAGGACAATCTACGGAAGCTCACCATTAGCTAACACTATACTGAACAGAAGCCACACTTCTCTCCATTGTGGCAGGCTGTCCTCCCAGTTCTCACCTGGACAGGTAAAGACAGCCAGTGCTTCCAAGCCCCACATGCCCTCAGAGTTTTTTTGTTTGTTTGTTTTTGCTATGGCTCTCTCTCTCTCCCTACCCCTCTCTTTCAACGCTGTCCTCAAGGCACTTGGAAACCCCGAGCCAAGTTTGCCTCCTGAATTGCTGCTCGTTGGCCGGCTCCTGTTTCTCAGTCAGTATCTCCCACTCCAGCTGCTGATCCTCGGCTGAGAGGAAGGAGGGAGAGGAAGAAGAGGAGAGCACTTTCACTCACACCTTCAGTTTGCTCCAAGGACTCTCACTCTTGCCAGGCATGAGCCTCAGGTAAGATCTCCTTAAAAACGTTTTACATAAAGTTTGGGGGGGGGGGCAGTGAAAGCCTCTTTCCTTTAGGACTCTGGAGGGAGCAGCTACCTGCCATTTGACTACCCTGGAACTGTCGAGCTGGAAGGGATCACAAGGGTCATCTAGTCCAACCCCTTGCAATGCAGGAATCTTGTGTCCAATGTGGAGCTCGAACTCACAACCATGAGATTATCTACTGAGCTATCTCCAAAGGAATATGAAAGAAAGCCAGTAACTCATTTTTGCCTTCACCAGTGAAGAAAATCTCATTGAGTTGCTTTGTAGATGCAGTTACAGGTAGGTAGCCGTGTTGGTCTGCCATAGTCAAAACAAAATAAAAAAATGCTTCCAGTAGCACCTTGGAGACCAACTAAGTTTGTTCTTGGTATGAGCTTTCTGAAGAAGTGTGCATGCACACGAAAGCTCATACCAAGAACAAACTTAGTTGGTCTCTAAGGTGCTACTGGAAGGATTTTTTTATTTTTTATTTTGTTTTGTAGATGCAGTTGGTTGACTTTCAACACAGAATAAACAAGCGATTTCGCCACCTCTCTCAAGTAGCCTTTACATTCTAAGTTTTTTTTACTCACTGTCTGATTGTTGAATTGGAACCAGATTGGATTCAGATGAAACAAAAAAAGTAATTTTGTTTGCTCTTACATAGTAAAAGCAAATTTTACAGCCCTGGCTGCAAGATTTGAAAAATCAAGGGAAGCTTTCTGGAATCAGTCTTTGTCTCAGTGAGGCACAGTGGAATATGCCACAAGCAAGGAATCACAGGAGGTTTTAACCTGGAGGGGGGGCACCTGTGGCCCTCCTGATGATGCTCCCACCACCCCCAACCACAGGACCTGCTGGGAGATAAAGTCCAACAATTCAAGAAGGGTTGCAGGTTTACCTATATTAAATGAAAGCTATGCTTTCTTTCCAGTGAGCAGAGTTGCATAACAGGTCAAAGATAAAGACTAGATATTTCCTTTCTAAAAGCATTACAGTGGTACCTCTGGTTACCTACTTAATTCGTTCCGGAGGTCCGTTCTTAACCTGAAACTGTTCTTAACCTGAAGCACCACTTTAGCTAATGGGGCGTCCCGCTGCCACTGCACCGCCAGAGCACAATTTCTGTTCTTATCCTGAAGCAAAGTTCTTAACCTGAAGTGTTGTTTCTGGGTTAGCGGAGTCTGTAACCTGAAGCGCATGTTAACATGAAGCGCATGTTAACATGAAGCGCATGTAAACTGAAGCGCATGTAGCCTGAAGCTTATGCAACCTGAAGCGTATGTAACCTGAAGCGTATGTAACCTGAAGCGTATGTAACCCGAGGTACCACTGTACAATTGTGGAAAGTAGATGGACAAAACCGGTCACAGGTAGTTGCCCTGGTGTGCTCCAACATCAGTCTTTCTCTGCTGCATTCCAAGGAATGAAAGACGCGAAGAAGCCTCCGTTTACAAGTTGCCTTGCGGCCTTTTTCAAATACGTCGAAACGGTTTTGTGTGTGCACCTTAAAATGTGAACGGAACAATCTTGTGTTTATCCCATGAAGATAAAGGCCTTGGTTTAGTGCTGCACCATGTGAGAAACAGACCTTCCGCCGAGAGAGGAAGTAAAGTAGGGAAACAGGAAGTGAGTAACCCAAGTCACCAGTGCCACAAGCTGAACGGATCTCACCTGAGGAGGAGGCCAGCGGCACGGCCGATCCACTGAGCATGCTAGAATAGTTGGCGTCAGCTTGGGCATCCATCATGAGTGCAGAAGGCTGATCACGCACCATGTCTGATACGGGGGGTGCAGGCAGAAGAGTTATACTGAAAGCAAAGTTTAACACCATGATCAGGAGGAGGAGGAATGGGCAGAAGGCAAAACCTTCCCCCTCGATGCTGCTTCACTTTCCGTTTCCTTGTCTTCTGAGGAAAAGAGATCCTGTCGCCTTCTTTTCTAAGAGAATGCCTTTGCAGATTCATTACAGCACAAGAATATTCACTTTATCACAACAAAATAAAATTAAAAAAATCCTTCCAGTAGCACCTTAGAGACCAACTAAGTTTGTTCTTGGTCTGAAGAAGTGTGCATGCACACGAAAGCTCATACCAAGAACAAGCTTAGTTGGTCTCTAAGGTGCTACTGGAAGGATTTTTTTATTTTTTATTTTGTTTTGTAGATGCAGTTGGTTGACTTTCATCTCAGAGTCAACAAGCGTTTTCGCCACCTCTCTCAAGTAGCCTTTACATTCTAAGTTTTTTACTCACTGTCTGATTGTTGAATTGGAACCAGATTGGATTCAGATGAAACAAAAAAGTATGGCAGACCAACATGGCTACCTACCTGTAACTCCAAATATCACAGCTAAATATCACAGAGGCAAAACTTATCTTATTCCAGGGCTGCTCTGCTGAGAGGATGTTTGGAACCAGGCAGAGGGCCTTCTCAGTAGTGGCACCCGCACTGTGGAACGCCCTCCCATCAGATGTCAAGGAAATAAACAACTATCCGACTTTTAGAAGACATCTGAATGCAGCCCTGTTTAGGGAAGTTTTTTTAATATTTGAAGATTTATTCTGTTTTGAATGTTCTGTTGAAAACTGCACAGAGTGGATGGGGAAACCCAGACAGATGGGCGGGGGGTAGAAATAAATTATTATTATTAATTATTATTATTATTATTATTATTAGAAGGCTTTGGGGAAGGGGGAAGGGGGAAGAGAGGCAATAAGGAGAAGGACACAGGAAATGGGAACCATGGGAATTGATGAAAAGCTGTACAGGAATCCCACCCCACCCCCATAATACTGGCAGGAGTTGGGGGGCAATAAATTTGTGAGGGGGGAGGCAGTATAAAAGCAAGGATTCTTGTGTTTCATATGACTTGCTTTAAGAAAGCTTATTTTAATTTCACACAATTTCCAGAGAGAAAAATCACTTAGCATAACTCATAAGTCAGTTCTATTTTGAAGGGGGGGTCGTGCATCATAAATTTGGAGAGGAACTGATGGGGAAAGCATTTTTTTATCAACTTCCTCTCATCACAAATTTTGTCTGTTGTTTAAGAACCTATACCTTCTAGTTATATCTTCTGTAACTCACAAAAAACCTGTATTTTAAAAGACATTTGCAATTAATAAAAAAAACAAATACTCTTTAGAAACTGAATTGTATTTGGGTACCTAGAATGTAGACTTCTGGCTACAGACACTTTTGTATTCCAGCACCATTAACAGAAAATATGAAATTAAGAAAAAGGCTGTGAGAGAAAACAAAAGCTTCATCCTGGAGACTGGCAGGTATTTTTGTCCAACTGCTAAAAGTGATCTGAGAGATCCCTCCTAGGTCATAGTGTGTCCGCTCATCTCAATTTTCCTCGCCCCCAAAAACAGGCTCTGCAAGTTTATGTAGTGTTCCAAAACCTTGGAAAACCCACGCGACGAAAGAAGATTTTGGGATGTAAGGAAACAGAGCAGCAATGCTGCCCACCGAAATATCACTTTCCGTTCTCTTTAAAAAAAAACTACCATCCATCTTCAACCTGAGACGTGGAGGCTTCTCACCCTTGACAAGTTTGTTGACGGCCTATTGACAAAGCCAACGTTGCGACGGAACATTTCTTGCTGCCTTTCACTGTCAATTTTTCTGTCTTTCTCCACTTGGCCCTGCGATTCTGGAACCAGATCTAATAAAGGGGAGAGGAATCCTCAGTGAAACGAAATGAAAAACACGCTCCGCATTTCCAACTTCTTCGCAAACCACGTGAACACCAAATTCACCATAAAATGAGAGGTCTTGTGGCAAGTTAATGCTATTCACCAGATCACGGAACCCCCTTTCACAACACAGAGAAATCAAAAGGCACCACAAAAGTAACCACCACGACCCATCCCATTTAAAAAGCAAAGCAAGGACTCAAGCCGCAATCTTGAACAGGAGGACCAGCTGTTTGACGCTTTTCATATCTCCTTCCTCAAGCTACATGCCCCACTCTCCTGGTAACCAAGGAAAAAAGTATAAAATACTCAGCCGTGACAATCCCTAAAACGAGGTGAAGATGTAGTAAAGATATAACCCAAACTTAACTAAACGCAACTCCAACGGCTTCGTTTTTTCAAAGTAATGAGTTTTGTTATTAGAATTGTTTAGGGTAGCTAACCTGAGTTCAACTAACATGACATAGTTTGGGAGGATTCTCCCCCTAGAATCATAGAATCATAGAGTTGGAAGAGACCACAAGGGCCATCCAGTCCAACCCCCTGCCAAGCAGGAAACACCATCAAAGCATTCCTGACAGATGGCTGTCAAGCCTCCGCTTAAAGACCTCCAAAGAAGGAGACTCCACCACACTCCTTGGCAGCAAATCCCACTGCCGAACAGCTCTTACTGTCAGGAAGTTCTTCCTAATGTTTAGGTGGAATCTTCTTTCTTGTAGTTTGAATCCATTGCCCCGTGTCCGCTTCTCTGGAGCAGCAGAAAACAACCTTTCTCCCTCCTCCATATGACATCCTTTTATATATTTGAACATGGCTATCATATCACCCCTTAACCTTCTCTTCTCCAGGCTAAACATACCCAGCTCCCTAAGCCGTTCCTCATAAGGCATCGTTTCCAGGCCTTGGACCATTTTGGTTGTCCTCTTCTGGACACGTTCCAGCTTGTCAGTATCCTTCTTGAACTGCTCTTTATTCTTTTGGTTTGACTTTCATAGCTTTCTGTAGTTTCTATAATTGATTTCCCTCTGAGGAAACAGACTCTTATCCAGTGAAACGAGGAAGAGCTGGCATCTCGTTAGGGTTTTAGTTATGAGGGTTTTCATTTGAGTTGTATATATTTTTGTCTAATTCCACTTAGTTGTTTAGGGGCCCTCGTCCCAATTTTTTTGGAGTTGCGTTTAGTTAAGTTTGGGTTATATCTTTACCACATCTTCACCTCGTTTTAGGGATTGTCACGGCTGAGTATTTTATACTTTTTGCCTTGGTTATTATATCCCGTGACTGTCTTTCTGTTTTTTCCACTCTCCTGGTAAGCAGCAGCTGGAGAAGGGCAAATTGAGTGGGGAATTGCCAGCGGCCACTCAGTCCTTTCCCCCACCGCTACTGGTCCACCCTAGACTGCAGCTGGCTTTGGCATTTTACATATAAAAAGCTGCCGCCAAAGATATGGCGGGGGGGTGGTGGTTGGCGGTATTTGTGATGGAGCGTCAATTGCAATTTGGATGTTGGCCCAAGCTGAATGGAACACAGTTGTGATCCAACTGCTACCCACCCCCTGCTACAGAAAGGCCAACAGGGGTGGAAGGAGCACCATTCAAAGTGTTGGTGTTGACCTTGAAAGCCCTAAACAGCCTCGGTCCCGTATACCTGAAGGAGCATCTCCACCCCCATCGTTCAGCCCGGACACTGAGATCCAGCGCCGAGGGCCTTCTGGCGGTTCCCTCATTGTGAGAGGTGAGGTTACAGGGAACCAGGCAGAGGGCCTTTTCGGTAGTGGCGCCCACCCTGTGGAACACTCTTCCATCAGATGTCAAAGAAATAAGCAGCTATCCTATTTTTAAGAGACATCTAAAGGCAGCCCTGTTTAGGGACATTTTTAATATCTAACGCTGTACAGTGGTGCCCCGCTAGACGATTGCCTCGCTAGACGAAAAACTCGCTAGACGAAGGCATTCATCTAGCGGAAGGCAGCCCTGCAAGACGAAAAAGTCTATGGGGCTGCCTCGCAAGACAAAAAAAAATTGTCTTTTTTTTCGTCTAGCGAAAACGCGGCTTGCATTGCTGCTTCGCTAGACGAAAAACCTGCTAGACGAAAATTTTCGCAGGACGAATTATTTTCGTCTAGCGGGGCACCACTGTATTGTTTTAACATTTGTTTGGGAGCCGCCCAGAGTGGCTGGGGAAGCCCAGCCAGATGGGCAGGGTACAAATAAATAAATAAATAAATAATAATAATAATAATAATAATAGTTATTATTATAATTATAATTATACATGCAATCACAACAGCAGAACAATCCTTTCCTAGTGGGCTATTTCTACTATCAACCCCCCCCCCCATGTTTGTTGTTCAGCAGGGAAGACTCGCCATAACACGCTGTGGGGTCACGCCGATAGCAGCAGCAATTTCGCGGCGCTTCTCGCTGTCCGGATAATGGTCCTCATGGAACGTTCTCTCCAGCCCCTCTAGCTGTTCTGGGAAGGAGGGTTGCCGTTAAATGAAAAAGAGAGAGAACCATAATCGTGTGTGAAACAGTTTCAGCCAGACTGCTAATAGCGAAAAACTGGAAGTCAGAAAGAGTACCATTATAAAGAGGATTGGCAACTAAAAATGGCGACGCGCTACAATTTCAGCATCAAAATATATGAGGAATTAAAAGGGATGAAGGAAAAGGAGAGAGAAAATAATTGGAAGTCGTTCAAGGATGATATCAAATTACATATTGAAAAGGCTGATCTCTTGGCAGAGTTGTAAAGGCTCAAGTGAATGGGAAAAAGAAGAAATAAACGTAGATATAAGGGCATGCAGACAGAACAAGGAACAATACAAATGCTGTAACGGGGAGGATGAGAAGCAACCAAGGGGTGGGGGGGGAGAAATCTCCCAGGGAGGGGGGAAAGGGAAATGAGGGTAAATAGGATGTATGTTTTTGTCTATGTAACTTTTATGTAAATTTTTTTGACTCTGTAAGACGTGAAATTAAATAAAATTTATTTTTATTAAAAAAGAAAAAGAGAGAGAGAGAGAGAGAGAGCGCAATGTGAAAGGGAGAAGAGGAAAAGTTCAGAGTGGGGAGGAATAGTATACAACCCTTAAAATATTTGTATCAACACTCCTATACTTCAAAATAAAAATACATTGAAATGTCGCAGCACACCCATGGTCTCTAAGAGGAGAAGAAGAAGAAGAAGAAGAAGAAGAGTTTGGATTTGATATTCGCTTTATCACTACCTGAAGGAGTCTTAAAGCGGCTAACAATCTCTTTTCCCTTCCTCCCCCACAACAAACACTCTGTGAGGTGAGTGGGGCTGAGAGACTTCGGAGAAGTGTGACTAGCCCAAGGTCACCCAGCAGCTGCATGTGGAAGAGAGGAGACGCGAACCCAGTTCCCCAGATAACGAGTCTACCACTCTTAACCACTACACCACTGCTGGCTCTCTGTTCAGAGCTAGCACCATAATGCGAATGGGCTGAGGCTGGGGCTACCGGTAACTATGAGCTCTGAACCTTATCACCTTATTGCTATATGGAAGTGACATTACAGGAGGACTTTTTAAAAATCTCATACCCAGTGCACATTCCACTTCAACATCCCCTGTCTGTCAACCACAGATAACGGGCTACATTCAATGCTGTTCATAAGCCCATCACAATTAATAACAATTGCTAATTTAGATTCATTAATTTCAATGAGTCCACTCTGAGTAAACCATAGTTGGATACAAGCCATCGTTATAAGACAGGGGTCAGCAACTTTTTTCAGCCGTGGGCCAGTCCACCATCCCCCAGACCATGTGGTGGGCCAGACTATTTTTTTGGAGGAGGGGGGGGAATGAACGAACTCCTATGCCCCACAAATAACCCGGAGATGCATTTTAAATAAAAGTACACATTCTACTCGTGTAAAAACACGCTGATTCCCAGACTGTCAACATTTCAAACATTTCATGTCCGGGTTTTTTTTTTTAATGAATTTTCTTTTAACTCATCAACTGCTATATTTCTGTATACCAAGCAGGTATGTAGAGATCTCTAACTGATTTTTGGGTGGCCCAGTTTCAGTTCCAAACTGATGAGCTCCCGGCTACCTGAAAGGAAGGAAAACTCTGGAATTTATCCAGGAAAGAAATCTGGAGGAGGAGCTGTAATGGAATTTCAGAATGGCACTGCAAGGAGTTAAGAGTTACAACATCTCTTATCTTATGACAGGACACCAGCTGGCCAGGGAGCCAATTTCTTATCTATATTGTTTTTGTCCTAGGCAGCTGTTAGCTGGGCTTCAAGCTCAGAGACCTGTCCAAGGAGCTCTGGTGTCTGCTCATGTGGGCCATGAAAATGTTGACGAGAGAAAGATTTAAAAGCGGTTTGGAAACGCTCCTCCACCAACCTCAGTAAAGACAGACTGGTGAAGGTGCTACTGAACATACTAGCCATCATGCTATACTGAGAGGGGCTAAGCATTGCTTACTCTGTCTGTAAAGGTAAATGGACCCCTGACCATTAAGGTCCAGTCACGGACAACTCTGAGGTTGCGGTGCTCATCTCGCATTACTGGCTGAGGGAGCCGGCGTACAGCTTCTGGGCCATGTGGCCAGCATGACTAAGCCGCTTTTGGCGAACCAGAGCAGTGCACGGAAATGCCGTTTACCTCCCCGCCAGAGCGGTACCTATTTATCTACTTGCACTTTGACATACTTTTGAACTGCTAAGTGGGCAGGAGCTGGGACCGAGCAACGGGAGCTCACCCCGTCGCGGGGATTCGAACCGGCCGACCTTCTGCTCAGCAAGCCCTAGGCTCTGTGGTTTAGACCACAGTGAATTCAAAAGTGAATTGGTGCAATTCACTTTTGGGTTGGGTCACTGCATTCAGACCCAGTAAAAAAAAAAAGAAGAAGAAGAAGCTGCTGCTGCTGTTGGCAACACAGGAGACTTGAGGGACTTCAAATGGGTGCTGGTGGTTCAGGATGCAACCGTTACCAACTCATAATACTTCCCTGCTCCACAGCAAAGTGTGTGAGTAAGTAACTGTCCAACCATCTCAGGGGACGACAGAGGATGAGATGGTTGGACAGTGTTCTCGAAGCGACTGGCATGAGTTTGGCCAAACTGCGAGAGGCAGTGAAGGATAGGTGTGCCTGGCGTGCTCTCGTCCATGGGGTCACGAAGAGTCGGACACGACTGAACGACTGAACAACAACAAGTAACTATAACAGGATCCAGCAGCAGTTAACTCTAAGAACACTGTAGCACTGAGGGCTGAGAAGGGACAAGTGCATGAACAGGTATGAATCAGCTCTTAATTGCTTACCAGCACTGTAGAACGTGCGTGTCTTTTTCTGGGGAGGTGGAGCAGTCTCTACTGGAGCTTTGGGTGGCTCTTTCTTCTCCTTGGCCCCATCCTGCTTGCCCTTGGCTGTCTGTAACGAAGAGGCTCTGGAGGACTGCTGGCCTACGAAGTTGGCCGCAGCGCATCTGGCCGATCTGCGCATAGCATGGCCCAGACTTAGGTTCTGGCCCACGCCCTGACTCTGCTGTGGGTTATTTGCATCCTCCAAAGCAGCCGAAGACGCTTTCAGAGAACCAGCAGTGAAAACGGCGTCGCTTCTTTTTTTCACATTCCCCTTTTCCGAAACTTTAAGGCAGTATACTTCTTCTGGGATTTGTGGCTTTGGCTGGTTAACGAGTTCTTGGTTCAGTTCAGCTTCCGGAATAGGGGGGGTCGGGGTTATATTGCTGGCATAGTTTGGTAGGTTCCTGCATATAGTGACAAAATTGAGCTGATGACTATCCAGAGCTGACGACTGTGGAGCCGGCGACCCTGCGCCTTGTCCTATGTAACAGTCCTCTGCCTGCTCTTCCTTTGCAACATCCTTCTCCCTTTCTTTCGTCTCTTCTTCTATGATGACGGCGTGGAGGACGGACATCACACTACTTCTGGCTCCAACCTCACTCTCGAGGTTCCCATTTTGGTCTGTGCACAACAGAGGCTCTCTCAGTCCCTTCCCCTCTTGACCTGCAAACTCCTCCATGCACACTGCAAAGCAAATGAACTGAAATTTTTATTCAAGAAAGCGAGATACAAAAGTAAGAGAGGTCCCTGCTCAAGAGGTTTACAGTCTAAGTTTCAACGGTGGAAAGACAGCAATGCAAGACAGAAAGTGAAGGGTAAAAATAATGAATGGGAGCAGAATTGGCTGTTTCGCTTGGGAATGAAGGGTTAAACCAACAGCTTCCCAGAAATATATATATATGAACTAACACATTTCCAATGTGCAAAAATAAAAACAGCTTCCCGTAACATAAAAAGCCATGTCCTGGTTTTGTGTAATTTGTTCTAATATACATCACAAGTAGCTTATACATTCTGCATCTAATATTATGACCCGTAGAGACCTCTGTCCTTATATCTTACTGAAAAAGCAGATTCCTTACAAAAGATGTACAACCTTCATGAAAAGCTATGTCATGAGACACCTTCCTGCTTAGCCCCTGCCCAACTCCTCTTCCATCTTTATCAGTGTTGCGGTTTGTTTCCTTTCCACTTTAATTTTGCAAATGGTCACCTTTTTCTCAAACTCTTAAAGGTGAAGGTAAAGGGACCCCTGACCATTAGGTCCAGTCGTTTCCAACTCTGGGGTTGTGACGCTCATCTCGCTTTACTGGCCGAGGGAGCCGGCGTACAGCTTCTGGGTCATGTGGCCAGCATGACTAAGCCGCTTCTGGCAAACCAGAGCAACACATGGAAATGCCGTTTACCTTCCCACCAGAGCGGTACCTATTTATCTACTTGCACTTTGACGTGCTTTTGAACTGCTAGGTGGGCAGGAGCTGGGACCGAGCAACGGGAGCTCACCCCGTCGCGGGGATTTGAACCACCGACCTTCTGATCAGCAAGACCTAGGTTCTGTGGTTTAACACACAGTGCCACCCGTGTCCCTCACAACCTCTTAATGACCTCTTAAAAACTGTCACAACCTCTTAATGACTGTCTCAGTCATCTATTAAAACCAACCAACCACCACAGGACAACTCCACGGAGGAATGCTCTGTCAATGGGTATCAGTCACAATAACTAAATGGAACCTCAAGCACCAGATTCTTGGGTCAAACAAATGATGGCCATCATTTTCATGTACTGCTTTGTATCTGGGTTACCACAGCTGGAAACAGAACACTGACCTTTGGGTTTGAACTTGCAAGGCAAGTCATTTAATACACCCTACATATACCCAGTTTTTCCCTCATAAAAGTAGGGAGACAGTACCGATATTTTATAGCGCGCTGTGCAGGCTCCCTTGGCAGTAAAGCGAGATGAGCTCCACAGCCCCAGAATCGTCCTCGACTGGACCTAACCACCAGGGTTCCCTTTCACCTTTACCTTAAATTACATTGACATCATATGAGCCTACGATTCCCAGGTAGCATTCAAGGCCAGATCTGCTTACCCAAAACCCGCATTGTGTGTTTTCAGGCCATTTTGGGGACCGATTATGCTAATGCTATACTTCTTAACATTGGGAGGAGGAAGACCTATCCCTGAACTTTGTGACACCACAACTCGGTCCATCCATGAGGGTGCAGTTGACACTTTAAACTGCCACTGGTGTTGGGACTCTAGTGAGGCAGCATGAGCAGGCACCACCATGTGTGAGGACCATGACAGTGGATAAAAGGTTTGTTCCTCTTGAGAGTCCCATGGACTGCAAGAAGATCAAACCCATCCATTCTTAAAGAAATCAGCCCTGAGTGCTCACTGGAAGGGCAGATCCTGAAGTTGAGGCTCCAGTACTTTGGCCACCTCATGAGAAGAGAAGACTCCCTAGAAAAGACCCTGATGTTGGGGAAGATGGAGGGCACAAGGAGAAGGGGACGACAGAGGATGAGATGGTTGGACAGTGTTCTCGAAGCTACTGGCATGAGTTTGGCCAAACTGCGAGAGGCAGTGAAGGATAGGCGTGCCTGGCGTGCTCTGGTCCATGGAGTCATGAAGAGTCAGACACGACTGAACGACTGAACAACAACAACAACAACATAAGGCCAATTCATCACAGGTCTACATGCTATTGGAATCCACATGCACAACATGTTAAGAAGGATTCAGCGTCACCATGAGCATCAGTCTGGAATTTGGGGCCAAACTAGGCAGCCATGTACACGCACTTCTTTCTGTTCACGTATAAAACAGGAAAGGGGTCGTAGAATCTACTGCCTAAGATGAAAAAGAGTAAACAGGGAGGGAAGTGAAAACCACCTTTCCCTCCCTCTTCCTTTTACTGCTTTGAGCAGCCTTCTCCCAACCCAGTTATGATACCGGAAATGAACAAAGTTCAGGTCAGGATTTGCTTCTCTTCCCTTGCACTCATTTTCATGCAAACAGCCATCCAAGTCCCTGCCATGTCAAGGAAGAGATGTGGATGGCTGGCTCCGAAATCGAGTTCGGCCTTTATTCTCACCCCACTTAACAGGACTGAGTTGGTTTCAAGTCATTCTGATGTTTTCACATGTGAAACAGAAAATAAAAAAATAAGTGCTGCCTGCTGAGTGCGGGCGCTCTGTTTTCCTCATTTGTGTGTGTGTGTGTGTGGCCATCTCACTTTTATTAGAATGCAGCCAAAGAGCATGAAGAAACAGCCGAATAGATACAGGAACTTTCCAAACAGCAAAAAGGTACCAACAACATCAGTTTTAAAAAAAGAACTATGCGAATCCCTAAGAAACAACCTAACAAAAGGCAACAAAAAAAGAGTATTATGGCACCCTAAAAAACAAATTTGTTATGGCATAAGTTTTTGTGGACTACAGCCTACTTTGTTAGATACAGAAAATAAAATCATAGTTGGCAAGTACGTATGAGAAAATGATTAGGTGGGAGCTGGATGGCAATGAGATGTGAAAATTACATTTAGTGATAATAGGGAGTTTAAATGTATGTTCAGCTGCCACACCTCTTACAGGTGGGCTACCAGGCAACCAATGTAAGAGAAGTGGGGGACACTGAACAGGCAAGGCATCTTTCTTTTGTTTCATTTTCGGGCCAAAAGAACAAGAATTTGAACCACCCCACCCCTTTATTTTTCCTGATCCCACAAGCCTTAGATCCTAGCTTTTGTGCTGTGCCTAAGACCTAGCAAAATAAAACTATAGGTTGCATTCACTTAAGTCTTACTCAGAGGAGACGCACTGAAATGTAATAACCAAGTGAGGCCCGTTGATTTCAATAGGTCTACTCCAGGTAAAGCTTAATGGGTTACCACCCTCTGGGGCTTCTGCCCCTTACCATGAAACCCCCATCCAGCAAGGCACCAGACTTTTCATTGCAGTAATTTCCAAAGCTGTGCATGCCAGTTTCCGTGTAGGTTTACTCAGAATCAAGATCCATTGTGTTCAGTGAGATTTACTCCCATGCAAGTTTTAATGCAGAAACACAATAAAAAATAAAATTCCTTCCAATAGCACCTTAGAGACCAACTAAGTTTGTTATTGGTATGAGCTTTCGTTTGCATGCACACTTCTTCAGAAACACAACCAGCGATAGAAACAAAATTCCGTGGCAGCTGGAGGGCATCCAGTAAATGAACCACCGTGCCGGAGCTACCTAAGGGGGGGGGGTCGTTTCGCCCCTTTGCAGAGCTAGGAATGGCGTGCCGATTGGAAAGGGACGTGAAATGGGACTTCCTTCCAAGACGACGGAGTTTGAGGCTACAACGTGCAAAGTAGAGATTGCTCCAGAATTGGGCTTTCTGGACGCAGCATGGGTGTTTGTGTGAATTTCCCACGTCCTTAACTAGAGCGTGTCTAAGAAGCGGCTGCAGGGCTTCTTAGTTGGGCAGAGGGGGTCCCCAAACGCAACAGCCGGCGGCGACAGGTGGGCTCCCGCGCTCCCCTCGGGGCTAATGATAACGCGGGCATAATTGGGGCCATTACATTCTTCTATTGGCAATTAAAGAGGGCAAATCAAAGCTAAGTGCGCAAGAGCTTTTAGGGCGCCGGCGAGTCTTCTCCTCTCCAGGGAAGCGGAGGCATTCGAGAGACACCGAAAGGGCGGCGGGGGAAGGTCCCGGAGGGCTGCTGCCCCTGCCCACCCCGGCTTCCATGGCCCCCCACTTTACCCGCGTCCTGGGGCGGCGGAACAGCAGCAGCCGCCGCTGCCTCCAGCTTGGCGCGCACTTCCATCTTCCGCCTCAGGCGCCGCCGCCGCCGCCCCAGCGCAAGGAGCTTTGTAAGCCGCCGCGCGCGCGGAAGCCGCGGGATGAAGCGCCGACGCCAGGCAATCTCATCGAGGGCACCTGCGCGGCGGGAGGAAGCGGCGGGTCACCCCGAGGCTCCCTTGGCCACCCCACCCACAAGCCGCCTCTCCAGAGTCTGTACCGGATTTACTTATAAGCTAAACTTGGCCCCCCCCAAAAAAAAAAAATCAAAGGAGAGAAAAAAACCACATGGATGTACATTTCCAAAATATAAGATAAAAAACAAATAAAATGAAACATACATACATACATACATACATACATATAGAAACAGTGTTTTGTGTTGTGTAGGAGGAGACTCTTGAGAGTCCCATGGACTACAAGAAGATCAAACCCATCCATTCTTAAAGAAATCAGCCCTGAGTGCTCACTAGAAGGACAGATCCTGAAGTTGAGGCTCCAGTACTTTGGCCACCTCATGAGAAGGGAAGACTCCCTGGAAAAGACCCTGATGTTGGGAAAGATGGAGGGCACAAGGAGAAGGGGACGACAGAGGATGAGATGGTTGGACAGTGTTCTCGAAGCTACTAACATGAGTTTGGCCAAACTGCGAGAGGCAGTAAAGGATAGGCGTGCCTGGCGTGCTCTGGTCCATGGGGTCATGAAGAGTCAGACACGACTGAACGACTGAACAACAACAAGGCTCCTATGATGCAAGTCTTTTGCCCCACCTGCTAGCCTGCTCCCTAAAATATCACTGATTCACTCATTTCTATATATAGGGTGCCTACATTGTGCATGGACTGGTTGCACGGCAACATGTGCAAATGGCTTTAGATACCTATTAGGTCCATAAATTACCATATAGCATATATTTAACACAAAAAACGGCCGCAATTTGTGGCGAAGGACAGCTGGACATAGAAAGGGCCCCATTACCTCCAGTAGCTTAGGGCTTCATCAAAAGTAAATATCCAGCCCTGCTTGGACTGCAACGCCCATCCCTCCCTGACCATTGGTCCTGCTGGCTAGGGAGGGTGGGAGTTGTAGCCCAACAAACACCGGGGACCCTCAAGGTTGAGAAAGGCTGCGTTTGATTGTGGGGCCAGAGAGACCAAGGTTCAAATCACTTGGGCAACCTTGAAGGCCAGCACTGCCTCTCTTAGTCCAACCTACCTCACAGGGTTGTTGTGGAGATTAATTTTTTTTTTTTTGGGAGGGGGGCCACGCACAGACAACCTTGAGTTCATTGGAGGGAAAATATGAGTATAAGTGAAAGAAATAAGTCCCGCTGTGAGGATTTCTCCCAAGGACACACAAAACCTTTTTTTTTTTGTTTCCAGAAGGGAGAAGTTTGTGAGGTTTCGAGACTTTTCTACACCATTTTTCTCTGATAAGGAAAATGTTTAGCATTAAAAAGGCGATTAAAAGATTAAAAAGAGTATTGGAGCATGTGGAACCGCTGCTATCCTGCCTAGATTGGCCCTAATTCTGCCCAGGGTGGTGGTAGGGGGCGGAATCTCAAATACTTGAGGGGCAGTTTCCAACAGAGTGTGTTTTGGAAAGCAGCATGAAAAACATAGCAATCTCAAAGCTGGCAGAAGCAGGTTGGACACAATTTATCTCCATGTATGTTATTTCCTAAGCAGCCTCCCTCCTTTTAAATTAAATCCCACCTTCTTTTTCCAACGAAACTTCTCTGTTGTGAGGATTTGCCCTTAGTCCAGAGTCTGCCAACTCCCCTGACCAGATACCGACTTGGATAGGGCTTGGGCACTGTTAATAGTTTAAGAAGCCAGTGGCGTAGCAAGGGAGGGGCGCCCCGTGTTCCAGGGCAGGATGCACTGCGCATGCCCGGAAGTTCTGGGCATGCGCAGTGCATCCGAGTCGGCGCCGCTGCTCCCGCGGCGACTCACCAAGCGGCAGGTCACCCGGTTGCCCCGGGAGCAGTGGCGCCAGGGTGGATGGACTGTGCATGCACGGCATTTCCGCACATGCGCAGCCCGTCCCAACGTGCATCGTGACGTCGAGACCCCCCGCCTCAGGGGGGTGCCTCCGCGTCGCCGCCCCAGGCGACGCGGAGGCTCCCTCCGCCACTGTAAGAAGCCACCACTTATCATTTAACACAACTCCTGAAAGTGCTCCATCTAGCAGGGGTGAAACTGGACCAGGGGTAGGCAACCTAAGGCCCAGGGGCAGGATGCGGCCCAATTGCCTTCTCAATCCAGCCCGCGGACAGCCTGGGACTCAGCGTGTTTTTACATGAGTAGAATGTGTCCTTTTATTCAAAATGCATCTCTGGGTTATTTGTGGACCATAGGAATTCGTTCATTTTTTCCTTCCAAAATATAGTCTGGCCCCACACATGGTCTGAGGGATGAAAAAAGGTTGCTGACCTGACCCCTGAACTAGACTTTAGTTTACCTGGGTGAAAGACCCAGTTTTGCATCCCCCATGAGTGTTTGCGTACACACATGCACAGGCCGGGAGCCTGTATGATTCCCCTCTGGAGGCTTCACTTGGGGCAAAAAACCCGGCTTGCCCCCTGCACCCCTGTAGCTCCAGCTCTGCATCAGGTCACCCCATATCTTGTTCTGGGGTCAAGAGGTAGTGCCTATCACTAATCCACTGACCTCAGTAAAGACTCCCAGTGTGGCCAGTGTGGTGTAGTGGTTAAGAGCGGCAGACTTGTAATCTGGTGAACCAGGTTCGCGTCTCCGCTCCTCCACATGCAGCTGCTGGGTGACCTTGGGCTAGTCACACTTCTCTGAAGTTTCTCAGCCCCACTCACCTCACAGAGTGTTTGTTGTTGGGGAGGAAGGGAAAGGAGAGTGTTAGCCGCTTTGAGACTCCTTAGGATAGTGAAAAGGGGGATATCAAATCCAAACTCTTCTTCTTCTTCTCCAATTGTTTGAGGAAATAGGCTTCCTGACACTAAGGTCATGTTTGCAAAATGCAATATGGGGTTGTATTGGTTTGTTCCACTATAACTATCATTGTTCCCCCCCAAAAAACTGCCATTACTTTTCCCCATAGGGGAAAGCTATGGGGTCCTGTTGCTTTTCCCCAGCAGATGAAAAAGTAGGTTGAGAAGGGCAATTTTGAGCTGAAAAATAACCAGAGGGAAAAGAAGAAAGCAATTTCCTCTGTGTTCGCTTCTTGTATTGGCTGCTTTGGTTTAAAAGAAGCAACATTGAAGGGAGAATCACAGAACTCCAAGTAACTTACAATTTGAGCTTCAGTTCCACCAACCTTTGTATAAAGAAGAGATCTTTAAAATGTTTGCAAAAGCCAGTTGGGCAAAAACCTATTTAGATTTGTTGGTACCTCGGAGGAAAGCAACTTCACATTTGGAATATTTATAGTTCGGGCACAATGTGTTTTTGGATTGCGTTGTAAGTCTGTTTAAGTGATTTGTGGGCTGCTCCGCTATGTATCTGGCTGCCAAATATTTATACTTGGAAGAATCTGGGTTTTTCTGAAGGCAGATTAGGCAGCCTCAGGTGACAATCCTAGGTGGATTTAACCGGGCCTATGCCCTTTGATTTCAGTGGTCTAAGGTGTGCTTGATCAGGCCATTACAAAAATAGAATGTCCAGTTACACACACTAATCCTGGCTCAGTCTTTGCTACCTTGTTTCTTACACAGCAATATCTTGAATGGCTGCTGATAAAGAACATTGCTTTACATACGGAGTTATGTCTTGCATGGTCTCCACAGCCGATGGCACTTCCATAGGAACATAGTTTGAGGGAGCTTCCTATTTGTGTATCCAGTGCATCTATCATGACTGCCAACCAGTGGCATAGCGTAGGTTGCTGGTGCTTGGGGCAGGCATGCGCACCAGGGGGTGCAGGATGCAGAGGGGGTAAACGGAGTCTGCTGCGACAGCCCAACCCTCGCCGCTAAAGTTGCCGGAGCAGACCCCCCCCTCCACTGGAGCCAAGTGGGGCCGTGCTGCACCAATGGCACCCACACAGTGTGTGTGTGTGTGGACCCGGCTGGACGACATGGCCCTTGGTGGGTGAATCCCCCCAATGCACCCAGAGAGGCTAGAGAGGTGTGTCCCTCAAGATTGGGCACCCAAGGCCACAGGCCCTCTGCCCCCACCCCCCCACCCCCGTGTCCTTGCTGTCAGTGGGTCTGAGGTGTGCACCTTTCCAATCGTATGCTACTTGTAAATAGCAGGGATTGAATCTGGGACCATCTGCACAGAAAGCATGTACCCTTTGCCCTTAAAAGACACCTACTGGCAGGCACCAAGCAGTCATTTCTCAGTTGTCCCTGCTAGGGCCCCCCAGCAATCTGACCCATTGCCTTCTCTTTGTAGGGAGTTTGTGCATTCCTAAGGCTCTTGGGCTGGCCACAAACGCTTTCTGAGCATAATCTTCAAGCTGAGAATAAGAAAAAAAAATGTTATCCAGCTAAAGAAGTGGCTGCAGAAGAAAGGGAGGTGTTAATGGCAAGCATGTCTTCCTTCCCCCTCCATTCTTAGTCAACTTCCCTGTATAGATTTTCTCTGGATTTCTTCTCCTGTTCCTTTAATTACACACTGGCTTGCAGAAATTAGTAGCAGGTGGAGCTTTTCTGACACAGAGACAAATGGTGTGAAATGCTTTCACCTGCCAAATTTGTGTGTGTCAATTTACTGTTAAAAGCACAGGAGCAGACCAGGGAAAGTTGGCAAACCTGACTCACTTTCATTCATATATATATACGTGGCAATTAAACTAAAGAAGTACGTGGCAATTAAACTAAATGAAGTATTTCATTTAGTTTAATTGCCACGTACTTCTTTAGTACGTGGCAATTAAACTAAATGAAGTATTTCAAACAGAAAAGCCAATTTCCATGGCAAGACATATAAAATATATTTTTTTGCATTTCTCTAGCATCTTCTTTTTTTGTAAGACTTCAAAGCATTTGGGAACATTATTAGCTTCACACCTTTCTGTGAGGTAAGTCATAGTCTCATTTGGCAGAGCAGAAACTGAAGCAAAGGCCCCAAGCGAGGAGTTCATGCATTGGAACAATGGCAGTGTCAATAATTGGTTCCCAGAAGTCCTAATACCCAGTTTCCAACTGGGTATTTCTTATTTGAAACCATCAAACCAAAGCTAAGGCAGGTTTTTTCTTCTTCTCTTTTTCCTCCTCTGGTGATGTGCAGGAAGAGAATCTTTCCACCAAGTCAGTTTTCATTTCTTTGGTACGTATTGTGTCCTGTATCGGTTAAACATTAGCTGATGGCCTCAAGGGAGGTTTCTCTTCCAGAAAACCAAATACAGCAATGTACCGTTGGGTTAAGGAGCCACAATGGAGATGAGCTTTAAAGAGTTTGTCTTTGGGGAAAACAGGGCCCTATCTCTTATGAAAGACTTGTTGTTTTGCATACTTGACACGCTGTTCCTCCTTCAGATTCATCTGGCGCGCTTGCTTGCTGGAGATTATTTCCACTTGATCGGAAGGAAACCAGCCTCTTTCCCCATCAGAGAGTTTCACTCCTTCAAACCACCCTGCAGAGTGAGCAGATACAAAGGGTGAAACATTCAGATAAACATTCAGTGGGTTGCTACAGTCTACAAGTTACAAGGGACGCCAGTGGCACTGTGGTCTAAACCACAGAGCCTAGGGCCTGCCGATCGGAAGGTCGGCAGTTCAAATCCCCGCGACGGGGTGAGTTCCCATTGTTCGGTCCCAGCTCCTGCCCACCTAGCAGTTCAAAAGCACGTCAAAGTGCAAGTAGATAAATAGGTACCGCTCCAGTGGGAAGGTAGACACAAGGAAAGCAGTATTTTCCATTTTTGATTCTTCAACGATGTAAGCAATTTCCTAGTTCCAAAGGAAACCACCTTCCAGGTCGTGGCCACCACATGACATTTTCAACTCCCAACTGCTCAAACTCTTTCCTGCCCCGTACAGCACCTTGCCACAACATTGCCAAACCCGCTCACCGTCACTACTTTGCTGCAGGACCATAATTATATCTGCTTTCTCCAGTGCCAGCTCATCATTCTCTCGGGCTTTGTATGGCCTCACACACTGAACCTGAAGTTTATCTAAGAGGGCTTGGAAGAGAAAGAAAGAATATCGTGATTGCCAGTTACCAGGTATGTTTGTTGATAGCCATTCAAATGAGTTGGGTGGTTCTTTTTTAAAACAAGCAAGCAAAGAAACCTAAAATGTACTTGAAAAAAATAAAACACTGAATTTGTCACTACAGCTTGGGCAAATGTACACGCATCTCTTTTTTATTTTGAATAAAACGTTCTGTACCATTCCTGGTTCTTCAGTTTTGAGATTTGTGTATTCAATGTAAACTGAGTCTTAACTTAGTTTAACTGCATATCCAGTAAGAATTCTCATCCTTGATTGAAGGAATGCACACATTTCTGGTTTTAGTTCTTCATATGTAAAGTAATGTGATGGGCACAATGAAAAAACGTCAATCACTCATCTCCTACTACTCTCCTGACCCCCCCCCCCAATATATATATATATATATATATATATATATATATATATATATATATATATATATATATATATATATATATATATATATATAATTTCGTGCTGCTGCAGTGTTAATAAAGAACTTGCAGCAGAAATAAGTGCCCAGGATCAATGTGTACTGTATTTCACTTAACAGATTTATATGCCATTTGACACGGTATATCCAAGTGGTAGGCAGTACAAAAAGCACAGTAAAAATATAAAACAATGGAAACTCAGTGTAAAATTCATCATGAATAAATATAAGAGTTGGAGTCACACTTCTAGAAACACCTGAGAAAACAGAAATGCTTTGAGAAAGCACCTGATTGTTGATACTGTAGGTATTTGCTTGTCTTAAGATTTAGTGTCAGGAGTATAACGTATTCCTGGACACAGCAGAGTTAACTGCAGCCTTTTCTGGAAGCTTCTGGCTGTTGTGTAATTAACTGGACAGCACAACGCAGGAACTCAGCAACTCACTTGGATAACTATATACAGTATTTATTGAAGCAACTAGTATCCATAAGTTACTATGTACAGACTTTACAAATAAAAGAAACAAAACATAAAATCTTTCCTCTCTGTCTCTCTCTCTCTCTCATCAACCTACACTGACCACTTTTTCCACACCAACCTAACACTAACACACAAGCTCTCACACAGAGCTCACTCTTTAGGAACTCATTGACCAATCACAGGTCATGCTAAGGGTCTAGAGAGAGAGCAGATCTGGGCTTTCTGCCAACTGGTAATTGCTTGAAGATAGACAGCTGAATTTCTGCACGTAGGCAATTTGAAATCTCTAACAGCTTGCTATTGTATATACGTAATGCCCGTATTATGTGAGCTAGCCCTTTGCAGTCTATGTCTGGAGCAATCTTACCAGGGTCATCCAAAAGGTCAGGCTCAGTTTGCTGGGGCATAAGAGCAGAAATCCACCTCAGCTTCTCACTCCTGCAGCAGGGGGAAGAAAAGTGAAAAGCACTGAGGAGAGAGGCATTCCAGGTTGTACGCGGCAGTTGCTGGTGAAATGCCAAGATGTGTAGTAGCATACTTTGCTCCTTTTACTTGTGGCACACCATGAGTCATGCTCATACCTTGCTAGCTAGCTAGCCAACTAACTAACTAACTAACTAACTAACTAACTAACCAACCAACCAACTAACTAACTAGCTAACTAATGATTTTTAAGGAAGCCACTGTTCTTGGCAGAGCCAGCTCGATATGTTTTGGTACTAGAGGTGAACCACAAAATGGCGCCCCCTGCTATGCAAGGAAGGGTGATTGGATATCTACATGCCAGGGACTAGCTGGATACGGATTAGTGGGCACCGGAAGAAGGGTTGGAGAACGACTTGGAAGAAGGGATCAGTAGTGGGGCAGGAGAGCTGAAAATAATGCCACATATTTCACATCTGGCAACCAATGAGCCCCTTTGGTTTCTAGTACATGGGTAGACGAGACCTTGGGCTAGTCACACTTCTCTGAAGTCTCTCAGCCTCACTCACCTCACCGAGTGTTTGTTGTGGGGGAGGAAGGGAAAGGAGAATGCTAGCCGCTTTGAGACTCCTTCGGGTAGTGATAAAGCGGGATATCAAATCCAAATTCTTCTTCTTCTTCTTCTTCTAAAAAGCCCAGGACACAAATTTTCACAGCCCTTTAGCAGCCCTTAATGGACCTAATGAATTGTTGCTTTTGATTTATGGTGCTGGAGGAGACTCTTGAGAGTCCCATGGACTGCAAGAAGATCAAACCTATCCATTCTTAAAGAAATCAGCCCTGAGTGCTCACTAGAAGGACAGATCCTGAAGTTGAGGCTCCAGTACTTTGGCCACCTCATGAGAAGGGAAGACTCCCTGGAAAAGACCCTGATGTTGGGAAAGATGGAGGGCACAAGGAGAAGGGGGCGACAGAGGATGAGATGGTTGGACAGTGTTCTCAAAGTTACTAACATGAGTTTGGCCAAACTGCGAGAGGCAGTGAAGGATAGGGGTGCCTGGCGTGCTCTGGTCCATGGGGTCACAAAGAGTCGGACACGACTGAACAAGAACAACAACAATGGACCTAACGTTCATTAATTTCAATGTGTCGACTCTGGGTGATATTCAGCTATCGGTTGGAGTGTTTAAACAATGCCTCTGCCTAGGCTAATTCTGTAAATGAATGCAGATATTACAAAATGCTGGGTCATACCCTTTTTGCCATTATTTTGAGCTTCTTTTGAGGAGAGGGAGAACATAAATGCAAGAATAAATAAGTTGCGCAAAAGGCAAAAAGAAGCCGGTAATTCTGGCAGGAGGTAGCAAACAAGGTCAACCCTCAGCTGGATGCAGAGCTGAGCTTGCAAGACCTCCCCTTCAGACTTTGCAGGTTTCTCACCTTGCTACATATCTTGCTGGAAAGACTGTTAATGTGGAATAAAACTGATTACACCTCACGTAACAAAAAACCAAAAAAAATAGCTCTGTGTTGATTTTAGTAAATACACGATTGCACAAGGCACCATCTCATCCTTATCACTCTGAAAGTTAAACTAAGGAATGTGTGGTGCTGGGAGTTTCTCCAACGCAAAAAATAAAAATAAAAATTGGCTTTTGCTTACTGTGTTTCTGTACGGAAGAGGAACTCCACTTTTTTCCCCTGATTGTTCTGCAGCAGGAAGAGGCGGAAGAGGTTTTTGCTTGAGCCGTGCAGCTTCATTTCACACTTCTCCCCACGCACGTTTGAGGAAGCAGCAAAATCGAATACAATAAAGCGCCCATTCCTGCAGGGGATAGAGAAAGAAAAGAAAGGGGGGCGTTTTAAAAAGCTTGGTTTTAAAGAGCAAGAAAGAGAACTCCTTGCCATTGCTGGCATAAGGGTATTTTGTGCCCTAGCATATTCTGAGTGCCAGCCCCCCTGCTCTTCACGCATAACACAACTGAGCTGTCCCTTTTATAACGATTTAAGGCAATAACTCATAGCCCCATAATTTATCTCAGTTTAGCTTTTGATTAAGAGAAAGGCAGGTAGCATATCTGCTGAATAAGCCCACTGGGAAAATAGCCTTATCTGTGGCTAAATTCCTCTTCCTGGCGCTCAAGTGTCGGAAGCGCAAAATCGAATGTCTCGATGTGGGTTATCTGTGCTGTCCTATTTTAATTGTGTATCCCTCTGATTTTTTTTAGTTCTATAATTTTGTATTGAGAAATGTTTCCCTCCCCCTCTTCTTTCTGACTATCGGTCGAATAAAGGATATGTATGTATGTACAATACATTTTAGTGATGGAAGATGGAAAATTGCATACCTTCCCTAAATTAAAATAAAGTCCCATTTTAAAAAATTGTGCCACCTGAATGCAAAGCCATCTTGAGCTCCCATTGTTCGGTCCCAGCTCCTGCCCACCTAGCAGTTCGAAAGCACGTCAAAGCGCAAGTAGATAAACAGGTACTGCTCCGGCGGGAAGGTAAACGACGTTTCCATGCGCTGCTCTGGTTCGCCAGAAGCGGCTTAGTCATGCTGGCCACATGATCCGGAAGCTGTCTGCGGACAAACGCCGGCTCCCTCGGCCTAGAGAGCGAGATGAGCGCCGCAACCCCAGAGTTGCCCGCGACCGGACCAAACGGTCAGGGGTACCTTTACCTTTTTACTATAACACAACCTCTTTCATCCATGTCTCTAGCTGCAATCATGTGATTCTTTTAAAATATTTCAATTAATCTGAAATTGTGTAAATAAAAAGAACGCTGAGTGTCAAGTAAGTATTTTTGTGGGGGGAGAATTTAACAAAAACTTTCCTATGCTGAATATTTATACATATTGGGACTTGTAAAAGTGGGGGTGGGGACTAAGAATATGATAATGTTTGTTTTATTAACTTCATAAATTTCCAGACGTTTCCAGAAATTATTTATGCATTACTATAATAATAAAAATAATATTTATTATTTGTACCCTGCCCATTTGGCTGGATTTCCCCAGCCACTTTGGGCGGCTTCCAACAAAAATCAAATACATTAAAATACCACACATTAAAAGCTTCCCTAAACAGGGCTGCCTTCAGATGTCCTCTAACTGTCTGGTATCTCTTTGACATCTGAAGAGAGGGAGTTCCACAGGGCGGGCGCCACTACTGAGAAGGCCCTCTGCCTGGTTCCCTGTAGCTTTGCTTCTCGCAGTGAGGGAACCGCCAGAAGGCCCTCGGCGCTGGATCTCAGTGTCCGGGCTGAATGATGGGGGTGGAGACGCTCCTTCAGGTATACAGGACTGAGGCCGTTTACTAAGAGGAAAGGACACTGGCCACCTCATGAGAAGAGAAGACTCCCTAGAAAAGACCCTGGTGTTGGGAGAGATGGAGGGCACAAGGAGAAGGGGACGACAGAGGATGAGATGGTTGGACAGTGTTCTTGAAGCGACTGGCATGAGTTTGGCCAAACTGCGGGAGGCAGTGGAGGATAGGGGTGCCTGGCATGCTCTGGTCCATGGGGTCACAACTGAACGACTGAACGACAACAAGAGGAAAGGAAATTGAAGGGAAAGGAACTGGCCCACCTCTTGTTTGCATAACTAGGATGTTACGATTGCTGAGGGATAACTGTTGAGTGAAAGATGGAGCAATGGAGCCCTTCCCCCAACACTTACTCTCTGGGACGAGATAGGAGCAGGTAGTCATTAAAGAGGTGCAGGTGGATCGGCCGGGTGGTCAGTTTCCACTTCAAGCTCAAGTTGTACTCCAGCGCTGTGAGTTCCCCGCTTTTCACCAGCCGCCGTGACTGCGAGATGAGTGGGAAAATCTGCAAGTGCAAGAATAATTGCTCTAGGTGAGGCCCAGGGCATAAAAGGTAAAGGTAAAGGTATCCCTGACCATTAGGTCCAGTCACGGATGACTCTGGGGTTGTGGCGCTCATCTCGCTCTATAAGCTGAGGGAGCCGGCGTACAGCTTCTGGGTCATGACTAAGCCATTTCTGGAGAACCAGAGCAGCACATGGAAACGCTGTTTACCTTCCCGCCAGAGGGGTACCTATTTATCTACTTGCACTTTGACGTGCTTTCGAACTGCTAGGTGGGGATTCGAACTGCCGACCTTCTGATCGGTAAGCCCTAGGCTCTGTGGTTTAGCCCACAGCGCCACCCGCGTCCCATTGCCCCAAAGGTCTCATTGTAACTCCAGTTATTCAAGGCACAAGTTTTGAGAGCTGCTCTCTTCTCCCTGCACAGAGGTGGAGAAGATTTCTTAGCCCATCTCCGGTGCTAAGGGGCAAGGGCTAGGGGAAAGAAAAGATGAGCAGTGCAAACATGCCATATTCCGGATTGTTCTGTGAGCCTGTAGAATATTCCACTGAAAAGGAGTTGCATATGGGATGGATCATGAAAGAATACCACTTTAGGGATGAAACAAAATTAAAAATTTCCTTCCAGTAGCACCATAGAGACCAACTAAGTTTGTTCTTGGTATGAGCTTCCGTGTGCATGCACACTTCTTCAGATACACTGAAACAGAAGTCACCAGACCCTTATATATAGTGAGAGAGTGAGGAGGGGTATTACTCAGAAGGGGGGTGGGAATGGGGGATTGGCTGATAGGTGTGGTAAACCAGTTGACGACTATTAACGACTGCAATTGGTCTTACAGGAAAAATGAAAGGATGAAATGGCCAAAAATAGCTTTATCATGTATAATGAGATAAGAATCCAATGTCTCTATTCAGACCAGGTCTGTTTGGCGTAGTGGTTAAGAGTGGTAGACTCGTAATCTGGGGAACCGGGTTCACGTCTCCACTCCTCCACATGCAGCTGCTGGGTGACCTTGGGCTAGTCACACTTCTCTGAAGTCTCTCAGCCTCACTCACCTCACAGAGTGTTTGTTGTGGGGGAGGAAAGCAAAGGAGAATGTGAGCCGCTTTGAGACTCCTTCGGGTAGTGACAAAGCGGGATATCAAATCCAAACTCTTCTTCTACTACACATTGGAAGGTGGCTGCGACCAGTAAACGGGTCACACATCGCTCTGCACACAGATCACCCAGCTGTTGCCTGATGGCATGAAGGGTACTGTACTTAGCCCTCTCCCCAATACCACATCAGTGAGGGCAACCTTTCCTATAAGACTGTATTGGGGAACCTGTGGTCCCTCAGCTCCAGCCAGCATAGCCAATGGTTAGGGAGCTGTATGCCCAACAACATCAGAAAGGCCACAGGTTCTCCTGTCCCTTCTGCAAGACAGGGATAAGCTGAAGGCCCTCTTGGTGACCAGGGCAGTTCACTAGTAGATTAGCTCTGGTCATAGAATCACAGAGTTGGAAGGGACCCTGAGCATCATCTAGCAGAAATTGCATCCATAGGGGGATCAAACCTGTGACCTTGGCATCATCAGCTCTAACCAACTATGTTAACTTTTGGGGGCTATCTATGCATGAATAAAGCAGGTGGCTGCAATACAGTGTCAGGCGGGGGAAGCTGTAACCCCCTGAATGAATGTTTACCTTGCACTCAAACTCCATATTTTTACTCAAGTAGATTAGCTCCTCGGTGCTCCTCATACGCTGGACATTTTCATTGCAATCTTTGATGAGCTGCGGAAAGGAAAATGCTATTAGGGTGGGGGAAGTGTTGGGAAAAAATGGGGGGGGGGACGTCCCGTTCTCAAGGTGGAAAGGGTGACAGGGTGTGGGTTTAGGAGGCAGAGAATGGAATCGAGCCACCTGGTTTTCGCAGGAGCAATGCAAGAATCTTGAGTTGGCTAGACCATTTCTTATGTTCCCTCAGGGAATCCTCTGGCTGAGTTCAGCTAATTTCAAATCCATTGTTCATCCCATGACCCTCTTTTATTCTCTAAACAATAAACCTCAATCATTTAGGAAGCTGCGTAAGCTTCTTCCAGCATAGCAGAAAAACCATTGGGGTACCTCATAATAATAATAGAATAATAGAATCCTAGAGTTGGAAGAGACCATAAGGGCCATCCAGTCCAACCCCCTGCCAAGCAGGAAACACCATCAAAGCATTCCTGACAGATGGCTGTCAAGCCTCCGCTTAAAGACCTCCAAAGGAGGAGACTCCACCACACTCCTTGGTAGTAAATTCCACTGCCGAACAGCTCTCACTGTCAGGAAGTACTTCCTAATGTTGAGGTGGAATCTTCTTTCTTGTAGTTTGAATCCATTGCCCCGTGTCCGCTTCTCTGGAGCAGCAGAAAACAACCTTTCTCCCTCCTCTATATGACATCCTTTTTATATATTTGAACATGGCTATCATATCACCCCTTAACCTTCTCTTCTCCAGGCTAAACATACCCAGCTCCCTAAGCCGTTCCTCATAAGGCATCGTTTCCAGGCCTTTGACCATCTTGGTTGCCCTCCTCTGGACACGTTCCAGCTTGTCAGTATCCTTCTTGAACTGGGGTGCCCAGAACTGGACACAGTATTCCAGGTGAGGTCTGACCAGAGCGGAATACAGTGGTAGTATTACTTCCCTTGATCTAGATGCTATACTCCTATTGATGCAGCCCAGAATTGCATTGGCTTTTTTAGCTGCTGCATCACACTGTTGCCCTGCCCATTTGGCTGGGTTTCTGGCTGTGAGTGGCCTCAGTAATGACGAAAAACAACAGTGTAGACAGAGACCAATCTTAAGGGAGAGGTTACACAGACAGCACTGTTCCATTTGTGGGTCAGGCTTGGTATTGAGGGAACTGGTTACTTTGGATCAAACACTCCTTCATGAAAAGGCTCACCAGCTAGATTTCTTTAGTGTTCAAGATATGCATCTGGGTCTCATTACCCATGCTGGAAGTTACATCCCTTTGGGTCTAACCTTTCCCAGGCACCCTCTATTTAGAGGGGAACACTCAAACATTTGTGGTTAATTATAGAACATAATTCAGAATATTCTACCGCCAGCTGTGTCTCGGACAGAGTGCTGGACTTAGACTGAGGAGACCCGTGTTCAGATCACCCCTCAGTAGATGGCATTGGCCCAGTAACACACAGTTGATTCACACAGAGAATGGATACATTATGCATCCAAACCACAGTGTTGGGTTACATGCATGCATTACTGCACCTAACTTGGAGCCACTTCCAAACTATTATTTGTTGCGTGTTTTTAATTAACAGGGGAAGAGAAGTCGCTCGGGTATCTAAGGAATTCATATCTCACGCGCCTCAGAAAGCGACAGCATGGGTACCTCAGCTTCTATCTACTGGGAATTTGTGGCCCGGAAGAGTCGAGAAAACTTTTGAGCCATTTGTGTGAGGTAGCCAGAAGTGGTGAGAGGGCTGATGAATGGGTTTCCAACACCCTTTACCTTTTCAAGTGCGTCGTATGCTTGAGTGGCCTGCAATTCTTCATCGGCACCAGGCCGAGTTCTTTTCAGTATGTTCTGCAGGAGGGAAGCAAAGGGTTTTGGGTAAGAGATTAAATACTTGGCTAATTTATGGATTTATTTTTATTTTATTTTTTAAAATAATTTTTATTCGGTTTTCCAATTATAAAAACCACATCATATAATTATAAATATCAATTAATCCAAATAGTCCAAATAAGCCCAAATATATTGCCGAATTATTGATTTTTATATGACTTCCCTTGCTTCAGACAATTAGCATTTTGATCGGTTTCATAATTCCGTTGCTTTCCGTAATCCGATGTCATCCATCTCCTTTCTGATGTTATCCGTCGTTCTTTCTGCTTTTCTTTCACACCACTGAGTGCAATTTATGGATTTATTTTGAGGCAGTGCTAAATTAAAGGCGATCCCTCTGGCCGGCAGCTAGTTTTTATAGGGGAAAATTTTGAGAGAAGGTGCTTGGTCAATCCCTCAACTTCCATCCCCTAGAAAGATTTGCCAGAAAGTTCTGTTGCCACAGATGTTACGTGCTCCACACCTTGTTTGATTCTAGGCTGATAACAGAGAACTAAGGGAGGGCGGCAGGACCTGTTAGGGGTTCCAGTTTTTAAACTTATTTCAAAAACAAGTTTTTCAAACTCCCTTTGAAGTTGTTCTTTCATGGACCAAGTTTCAGCACTCCTCCTAAAACTTCCCAGAAATAATAATAATAATAATAATAATAATAATAATAATAATAATAATAATAATAATAATAATAATATATTATTATTTATACCCCATCCATCTGGCTGGGTTTCCCCAGCCACTCTGGGCGGCTTCCAACAGAATGTTAAAATACAACAATCTATTAAACATTAAAAGCTTCCGTAAACAGGGCTGCTTTCAGATGTCTCCTAAAAGTCTGGTAGTTGTTTTTCTCTTTGACATCTGGTGGGAGGGTGTTCCACAGGGTGGGTGCCACTAGTGAGAAGGCCCTCTGCCTGGTTCCCTGTTACTTGGCTTCTCACAGCGAGGGAACCGCCAGAAGGCCCTCGGCACTGGATCTCAGTGTCCGGGCAGAACGATGGGGGTGGAGACGCTCCTTTGGGTATACTGAACTGAGGCCGTTTAGGGCTTTAAAGGTCAGCACTAACACTTTGAATTGTGCTCGGAAACGTACTGGGAGCCAATGTAGATCTCTCAGGACCGGTGTTATGAGGTCTCGGCGGCCGCTCCCAGTCACCAGTCTAGCTGCCGCATTCTGGATTTGTTGCAGTTTCTGGGTCACCTTCTAAAGTAGCCCCACACAGAGCGCATTGCAGTAATCCAAGCGAGAGATAACTAGAGCATGCACCACTCTGGTGAGACAGTCCGCGGGCAGGTAGGGTCTCAGCCTGCATACCAGATGGAGCTGGTAGACAGCTGCCCTGGACACAGAATTAACCTGCACCTCATGGACACCATGGACAGAAATGGGTATAAATCAGGCATAGGCAAACTCGGCCCTCCAGATGTTTTTTGGCCTACAACTCTCATGTTCCCTAGCTAGCAGGACCAGTGGTCAGGGGTGATGGGAGTTGTAGTCCCGAAACATCTGGAGGGCCGAGTTTGCCTGTGCCTGGTATAAATATTGGAATTAAGCCATGCTCCTGGGGAAGAGGTGAGTGCATAATGGCAGAGCACAGGTTTTGAAAATTTAAAAGGTTAAATTCCTGCCACCTCCACCGAAACAATTTCAGACAGAAGCTCCTGGAAAACACCTTTTTAGACTGAGTCAGATTTCTACAAGGCAAAGCTCCGGTTTGCTGCCATTGCATGCATGTAAATGTCAAATACCTTTGTAATAGAGAAGTGGGCAATTTTACCTGGAGAAGGAGTTTAAGTCTTGTGATGCGCTGGAATGGGAGGATGAGGAAGGATTTGAGAGAGAGGCGCTGGCAAACAGGATCACTTTCTAGTTTCTCCAAAACCTGTTGGAAGGCAGGGACGTCATTCCTGCCAGAGAGAAGACACGACAGATTAGATTGACTCCCAACTAGAAAAGCTGAGGGTGCTGAAGAGGCCAGAGACCATCTTGGCTGTGAGTCCTGGAAGACCTGCTCTCTCCCTTGTGGGTCTTTGCCACCTGGCCTGCGAGGCTGAACAGAATCTCGGGCTGGGGTGGTGTTGGGAGAGATATTAATCTTTTGTATCTTTATTAAACTAAGATCATGGCCACTGGTCCCATCACCTCCTGGCAAATAGAAGGGGAAGAAATGGAGGCAGTGAGAGATTTTACTTTCTTGGGCTCCATGATCACTGCAGATGGTGACAGCAGTCACGAAATTAAAAGACGCCTGCTTCTTGGGAGAAAAGCAATGACAAACCTAGACAGCATCTTAAAAAGCAGAGACATCACCTTGCAGACAAAGGTCCATATAGTTAAAAGCTATGATTTTCCCAGTAGTAATGTATGGAAGTGAGAGCTGGACCATAAAGAAGGCTGGTCGCCGAAGAATTGATGTTTTTGAATTATGGTGCTGGAGGATACTCTTGAGAGTCCCATGGACTGCAAGAAGGTCAAACTTATCCATCCTTAAAGAAATCAGCCCTGAGTGCTCACTGGAAGGACCGATCCTGAAGTTGAGGCTCCAATACTTTGGCCACCTCATGAGAAGAGAAGACTCCCTGGAAAAGACCCTGGTGTTGGGAAAGATGGAGGGCACAAGGAGAAGGGGACGACAGAGGATGAGATGGTTGGACAGTGTTCTCGAAGTGACTAGCATGAGTTTGGCCAAACTGCGGGAGGCAGTGGAGGATAGGGGTGCCTGGCGTGCTCTGGTCCATGGGGTCACGAAGAGTCGGACAATTTGCTTAGGTGACCCCCCCCCCATAATTTCCGTAACAATATAAAATAGGAAAAATAAAACAAAATGCTGACTACTATGCACCGACTTCTTTTGGGGCTTTAAGTTGCGCTAGAGCTCTTATCTGGGATGCGGGTGGCACTGTGGTCTAAACCACAGAGCCTAGGGCTTGCCGATCAGAAGGTCGGCAGTTCAAATCCCCTCGACGGGGTGAGCTCCCGTTGCTCGGTCCCTGCTCCTGTCCACCTAGCAGTTCGAAAGCACGTCAAGTACAAGTAGATAAATAGGTACCGCTCCGGCGGGAAGGTAAACGGCGTTTCCATGTCCTGCTCAGGTTCGCCAGAAGTGGCTTAGTCATGCTGGCCACATGACCCGGAAGCTGTACGCCGGATCCCTCGGGCAGTAAAGCGAGATGAGGGCCGCAACCCCAGAGTCGTCCACGAATGGACCTAACCAAGAGGACATATCCCTTGTGAAACCAGGGATGTTCCTGGGGGAGCAAATCTATCAGGTTACACCAGCTCCTTATCTCGCGGAAATCCACTATGTGGAATACTGTAGACTCCTCACAGCGGCTAGATTAAATGTCCTCGAATCTGCGGTATTGTGGGGAAGGTATAGGGGAGTCCCATACGCCCAGAGAACTTGTCATTGTGCCCTGGGAGAGGTGAAGTCCACTGAACATATTCTCCTGAGCTGCCCTTTCTATACAGATTTCAGGCAAAATCTTATAGCCCCACTCTTGTCTCAACTTAGCTCTCTATCCAGAGAAAGACAGGTTATATATTTGTTGAATAATGTTACAGGGAAAACAGCTTCCTTGGCGGCCAAATTTCTCTTTCTAGCTCTTAAGCGTCGTAAGACTAAGATTGATTGCATTGACATGGGTTTATCTGTAAAGCTTCATGTTAGTGCTATGTTTTATTCTAAAGTCCCTTTAGATGTTTTAATTCTGTATAGATAAATGTATCTTTTCTGACTGATGGTCGAATAAAGAATGATGACAACGACGACTGGACCTAACGGTCAGGGGTACCTTTACCTTTACCTAGAGCTCTTATCTAGGATATGTTATCATGGACTTGAATTTTAGGAGATGCATCATGTTGTTGTTGTTCAGTCGTTCAGTCGTGTCTGACTCTTCGTGACCCCATGGACCAGAGCACGCCAGGCACGCCTATCCTTTACTGCCTCTCGCAGTTTGGCCAAACTCATGTTAGTAGCTTCGAGAACACTGTCCAGCCATCTCATCCTCTGTCGTCCCCTTCTCCTTGTGCCCTCCATCTTTCCCAACATCAGGGTCTTTTCCAGGGAGTCTTGCCTTCTCATGAGGTGGCCAAAGTACTGGAGCCTCAACTTCAGGATCTGTCCTTCTAGTGAGCACTCAGGGCTGATTTCTTTAAGAATGGATAGGTTTGACCTTCTTGCAGTCCATGGGACTCTCAAGAGTCCCCTGCAGCACCATAATTCAAAAGCATCAATTCATAGTTGCTTGTTATTTCCTCGGAAGGACCAGGATCCATTTGCCAAATGCAGTAGACATCATTTCCCCTGGAATTTGCCTCTTTACAAGCAAATTTATCTATAAAATCTATATGAGATTGGAATGCCACAGCACTTTCTCTAACCTGGAACCAGAACTAAATCATGTACCATTATCTCTTTTTGGTATCTTAGACACTTATGAACCGAATCAGGTGGGGCCTGTTAAAATAGGGCTCCTCTGCATGCTGTTAACTACTGCAGTGATGCTGTTTATACCTCCACAAACAGCACTATCTACAACAATAAAGTGCAAGTGTCTCTGCGCCCAGTCCCTGTGTCCGTGGGATTGCGCTACTGCGCATGTGCCCCACAGACAGCCATTGGTGCGCGCTCGCATGGGCGTACTTCTAAGCGGCAGCGGCCGTTACAAGTGGCGGCGGGCGAGCGATGTCAAGCGAGAGCTGCTTGGTTGTTAGCAAAAAGAAACGAGATAAGCGAGAGCCGCTCAATCAGCTCTGCGCATGTCCCCGGCGTTGCTAGGGCAACAGTTTGACCACATATGTTCTAGCGCCCGTTAATTTAACGGGGTTAATGTACTAGTTGTTATATAAAAGGCAGTTCGCTTGACAACTTGACAACAGTTGGTTAAGTGTCCTGGGAACTGTAGCTGTGTGAGGCGAGCAACTACAATTCTCAGGATTCTTTGGGGGGTAATTGTGTGCTTTGAATGTGTGTCAGATGTGCTATAAATGTGTGGTGTGGATCTCTCCTAACTGTCCACCTCTAGAACCCTCAGCATTGTCTGCTAGAGATAGGTGTAGATAGGCCACAAAGGACATTTTGTGGAGTGTTACGAAGTGGATAAAAATATAGGAATGGGGGCATCTTTAGGTTTCTTACAGTAGCCGCCGAAAGGTCTGCTCCTGGTACGTCTGGTTTGTCACATACGGCAGGTAAACCCTCCGAAATTCCGGCGCGTGCCTCAGAGCCACATCGCACACATTGAAGGTGAACATGTTCTCCTCAAGCTTCTCCTCCAGGTCAAATAGGAAACTGCAGGAACCCCCCAGAAGAAAATAACGAGACATGGTGACCAGAAGTACAGCACTTCCCCAATTTTTTAACCTTTCTCCTACTCTAGAAAAATAACAGTCCCCTACATGCAAGCTGTAGGGAAATTCTTAACTCATTGTGTGACAGGAGTGAGCCTGCAGTAAATCACCCAAGCAAGTTGGAGTTAACTCTTTATTAGCAGCAACAGGATCTGCACAGGAGTGTGAGGCCTAATGAGCACAGCAACTCATTTCTGACAGGTCTTTCACCCATGAAGCAGTTGCTGAGACTGAAGGCCTCCCCACAGCTGCCTAAGTCCCCTCGTCGCCAGGGTTCCCTCCCAAGCAATCTGAGACTGTGCCTGCATGACTGTCTTTGCTCCTCTCACTTCATACCTCTTCTGGTTCTGGGAGACCGGGAAGGAGAAGTGCTTGTTGCAGCTTGCTTGGGTGGTTATATAAAAATTTAGGGCTTATCCACACTTCAACTTATCTTGATGCTTTGACCCAGGGAAAACTACTCTTTAGTGTTCAATTGGATTGATGTTTGAACTGATTTAGCACCAGAAAGCAGGCTTTCCCTGGAAAAGGAGCAGGGAAAGGGGAAAACTGCTCAGACCTGTGCTTTCTGGACAGGGGACACGTGGAAACGTGGACAAATCCTTCAGTCATTTCTATTCTATTCATCTGCTGAACATCATTCTAGGCAAATATGCAACCGGATAAAAAATTAAAACACAATGTTAAACAATGAAGCAACATTAAATACTAACAAAACTTTTAGTTGTGTTGTTGTGTTTTCCCCCTCCCAGGGCTACATAAACATGGAGACCAGAATCCAGGTTTTACTTCAAAATGACAGGATTTGTAATTATTTGTATGTGATAATAGAAATATCAGCCAGAATGTGTGCATAGTAGGTGGGCTTGAGGAATTCATGGACTAATGTGTGGATTGCAGTGCGGCTATCCTGGGCATTTTGCACTTGTTATCAGCTCAAAAGGTATTAAACACGTGCATTTTATGATAAAATATGCATTAACTTTTTTTTAGAAATGCATATTTTATGACAAAATATACACGAGCAATTTGGAATGCTGGTTCTGTTGGCAGCAGACAGGCACCTCCAATTCTAGTATTTTGTTGCCTGCTGAAAATGTTTGTTTCAACAAGCATTTTAAAATAATTAATTCGATTCAGTATTGGTCTGCATTGTACGATTTTTTTTTTAAAAAAACAACGCTTTAATTATTTTATTATGCACTGCCACAATATTGGCAGTTTATAAATGGCCTTATAAATAAATATAAAATAAAACATGCATTCAAAGTTGCAGATTAATTTGGAAACAGAACAGAATATGAATGAGCGCATGGAAAACTGATGCTGACAGTGGTCTATCCACCCACAGTGTATAGTCTAGCGCAAAGTACTATGTGGTTATGAGGCACAGGCAAGTATCTATTGATTGCATTGGCTCGAGACGTCCAGGGTTTTGGTGTGATAGCTGTACAAGCAGAACAGGAAGACCAGAACTCACTTGGCACTAACGTCACGCACATCCTGAAGGCGGGAGAAAAGCCACTGTTTATCTTGATTTGTTAAGACAGCCTGGAGTTCGTGGCAGTGCTGGAAGTGGTCCACGGCCACATTTAGGCTCCGCAGGTATGAGGCTTCTGATACAATCAGTTCAAACTTGGCCTGTTAATAATATGAAGAATAAAGCTTTAGACTTAGCACAGGATACTCCGAGAAGCAATGAATTATTTGAGATGGAGTTAAATGGAAAAGGAAAACCCTCAAGGGGAGTAGACAATTTCTGCATGTTCTTTTTTACATAAATGGACTTTTCCACGATATTCTAATTTTTTGAGTTTCACCTGTACATTCTTTTTTATTTTTAATAAATCTTTATTGTTATTAAAAAAGTTACAAATAACACTAAAAGACAATTGACAAACATCAAGCAACTCAAAACAAGACAAAACAAAACAAAACAAATAACAGAAAAGAAGAAAAATCTACTTATTATACATAACTTACAATCGGTTTTGCATCTTCACAAAAAATTAAAATGACTTCCAATTAATCTCGCTGTATATAACTCTTTTTTCTACATTATCAATTTTATTTTATTCTTTTTTAATCTCTTAATTTACTCTATCTTGGTGGGCGGGGTACAAAATAATAATAATAATAATAATAATAATAATAATAATTGTTGTTGTTGTTGTTGTTGTTGTTTATCTTATATTTTGGAAATGTACATCCAGGTTTTTCCCCTTTAATTTTTTTTGGGGGACCCCCTAAGAGAGTGGGGCCCTAAGCTATAGCTTGTTTAGCTTATACGTAAATCCGGCACTGGTTGTGGGCATCCATCTACCTGGAAAGTAATCCCCACTGAACTCAGAAAAAAGTAAATTAATGCTGCAGAGCTGTTGGTTGCTAGCCTGCTTATTTCAAACCAGTATGCTTACTTCCCTGATTCTGATTCTGCAGCTCCCTGTCCATCCTCTCACTTCTTACCACATTCATCTGGTTCGCTCCATCTTCCAGCTCGCCTCCCCTAGGCCTGCTGTTTCTACCCCCAGCCATACTGAGTTAGCCTCCTCTCTAGTCGAATATGCCTGGCTGTGCTCCTCCTCTATTACCTCCTGCAACTTCTGCTCCTCACGGGTCATGCTCAGCAGCACAGTGCTCTCTCGGACCATGGGGATGTCCTGCCACAGGGACGTCGTGGATGAGACGGACAGGCGTTGCAGGTAGGAATCCTGAGGGGAGATTGCTTTTCTTCGTAACCTTGGGGAGTCTGCGGATTTAAACTCCAGATCTTCGGTCAAAGAATCTGCTCTCTTTTGATTTTGAATGGCTTTGTTCAGTGCAACGTCACTGTATTCCTGGTACAGCAATTTCGCTGTGAAGAAAATGTGGGATGTAAACACAGAGCAGCCAAACTCAACACTGCTAGAGTAGACATGAAGGTAACTCAGTCCTCCAGGCTTAACTTCCTGTTTACCTGGACTGAGTTACAGGAACCAGAAGTAGGTGTGGTCTTACCTGGAAACCAGATCCCAAAGAAGACTCCCCATTTTGCCTTGTCTTTTGAACAAGCAGGATGCTCTCTCTCAGCTTGCAGCTGAGAGAAGCAGAGGTGAAGCCTGTTCCCCTAAGGAAGCAGCTTCACCACATGTAAATAGATTTATCTAAGTTTGTCTGCCTCTTTTAGCCTGTATTGTGACTCACAGATGACTGTAAGTAAACTCTATTATATCTAATAATCAGTGCTGTATTGTGTCTTTGCTTTTAAGAGGGAACAAGGGGAATATACCAGGAATATATATTTCTTATAGAGGCCTTAACAAGCCTATGCAACCGTTTTCTGCTGTGTTTTAGAAGGGAATGTAACTCTGCTATGTTTGGAGCTTGCTCACACAAGCTGGGATGATATATATAAAATAATATATACTCATCCACACTCCTAAACATTCCCACAGAAAAAAACACCAATTCTGACTCAACGCACCAGTCCTGCAACCAGAGCTACTACGCGGGTGGTGGGGTGGTTGTGGTGGGGTTAGGGCACACTGAGGAGAGGAAGGGACAAGATTTAATTTGTCAGTGTGAAACAGTAAACACACTGTATTTTAAATTCCAAACAGCCTGAAGTTAAACAACTTACATTCAAATGTTGTTGCAAAAACGTCGAGAAAAAATAAACATTAAAATGAAACGACCAGAACACATTCCGGGAGTCCATATGACTTCCGGAACTGTTCAAAAACCAAGACGCACCCTCTGATTGGCTACAGGAGCGCCCTGCAGCCAATCAGAAGCCACGGAAGCCGCGGAGGAAGCTCGGCTTCTGAAAATCATTCAGAATCGTTCACTTCCGGTTTTCGATCGTTCGGGAGCCGAAACGTACGAGTTCCAAGGCGTTCAGCAACCAAAAATATGACTGTAGTAGGAAGTTTCTGAAAAGGATACGGTTATTTCTGCTGTTTTTTGGCCTTGGACCAGCAAGAATATATTTCCATTTATACATGTAAAATGATGATGTTTAATTTTCATAACATTGGAATTGTTACCTGATACTTAAAAATAAGTACCAACAGCTTGTCAATAGAACAAGTGTATTTGTTCTTGTTCTATTGAACAAGTGTATTTGGCCAGGCACTGTAAAATAGAAGCAGCTTAACTTCATTTCTGAGCAAATGGGAAGAATTCTTTCCTGCATCTTTTCCCCCCCACCCTCCTCACAACTCTGTTAATTTTAGAGCTACATATTAGGGATGCAAGGAGGCAGCAATTTCTGTCCTATCTGTGTTTGTCACGAACACGGTTTCCATTCATTTGCAGGCTGGCTTCTGTCAAAACTTAAGTTATTTGCATCTCCATCCTTTTGAAGTAGAAACACAACAACAGCTAATATCACTTGCATTTCCTTGTGTGGTTTCCATTCCTGACCTTGTACATGCATGCAAATTGTGTCCATTTCTTCTCCTATTTCTGTTTCTGAAAGAATTCTCTGGCATTCCTACGTCAGACTTTTTTTTTTAAAAAAAACCCCCTGAAAACTAAAATTCTGGGAAGGGGCCTGAAATTTCCATTCGCTGGTCATATGGACCGATATGGACCCTTTCACCATGGCTGACAAAACAGATAATTTCTACAACACCTGGGGATCTTCTCTAAGCAATAGATAAATATACAGGTGAAACTCGGAAAATTAGAATATCGTGGAAAGGTTAATTTCTTTCAGTAATTCAACTTAAAAGGTGAAACTATATGAGACAGTCTCATGACACGCGAAGCAAGACATTTCAAGAACCCCAAATTAACAATTTCAACTTTGGGGTTTTCATCAGCTGCATGCCATAATCATCACAATTATAACAAGCAAAGGCTTGACATATCTCGCTTTGCATATCATGAGTTTGCATACCATGAGTCATATATTAAACTCCAGTAGCTAGTGAAAACAATTGCTTACATAAATGGACTTTTCCACGATATTCTAATTTTTCGAGTTTCACCTGTACATGTAAAATCTTAACATTTCACTGGATGGCACTGGGGCAAAGTAGGCATAATGAAAGCAGCCAGATTTGTTGTTTATATGATCTGCCAGCATCACCTTTTCCCTCTGAAGACTGCTGAGGTGATGTGTTTGTTTGTTTTTTGAAATATTTTTTTCCTGTGCAGAATAGGCTGATATTTAGTTTGTGTTTGAATATTTTATTGTTGTGTATTGATTCAAGGGTTATCATATCTGTATTACTATTGTCTGTATTCACATTAGGGGAAAGTAACTGCCTTCCTGTTCCAGAAGGAACAGCTACTATTGGTTCATTCAAGTTGCTGCATTTGGATCCTCAGTCTTATGGGTCTCCACCAAAAGGCAGCTTTGTGATTGCTTGAGATAGTTCCCTCCAAAATGTATCCTTTCTAGCCAGTCTTTCTGTCCCTATAAATGTAGCATCCCTCTCCTCAGTTCCTCAGTCTTGTTTGTCTGAATAAAGAGTGTTACATGAAGAAGCTGTCTCCTGCCTGCTATGTCGGAGCTGAAATCACATGCTGAATCATGACCCCCACATTACAACATTTATGATGCCCTAGACTAGAGAGATGTCTAATTTAGCATTTTTATCTTGCTTGTATTTAGTAAGCAAAGCTAAAACTTTTGAAATTGCAGAGCTTGCTTGATCTGCAGTTAGCATCCAATTCATTGTTACTAATGAAGTTATGCTGTTGTTGTTTTTAAATATCCATCCCACATCAGCACTTTTCTCTCAGGCCAGCCCAGCTCTGAGAACAAAAAATAAGGAGATAAATTAAGTAAGATGCTAGGGTTGTTTCTATACTCCCATTTTCTGCAAAAAGAAGGAAAAGCAGGGAGAATAACACTCTCATGACTGATATCCCCTTTCAGGCTACACTGCTGCCGCTGAGATGCTTTAGGATCTCTTCACCATCTCTCTTTCATTGAAAATAGCGTTGAAGGATCCAGAAACCTGAACGAGGGCTCCAATCTAGAATAGGAAACATCCAAACCATGTTTGGAGGGGGTAGAATGAAATAGTGTGAAGGGAGTATGGAATCACAGCAGGGAGTTTTGTCAGTTTAGAGTGGTGGGTACAGGGGATTAGCTGAGTGGGAATGGGTTTAAGATGGAGGTTGCTAGTTCTAATCACATTCACGCCAGATACAGCTTTTACGTTTTCATTGTTCCTCAATTAAACACTCTGTCTGTTGTTAACCCTGGGAAAATTTAAACGAACCCCACACTTTGAGGCTTGAACCAGGCAGAGGGCCTTTTCGGTGGTGGCACCCGCCCTGTGGAACGCCCTCCCATCAGATGACAAGGGGAAAAACAACTATTTGACTTTTAGAAGACATCTGAAGGCAGCCCTGTTTAGGGAAGTTTTTAATGTGTAATGTTTTATTGTGTCTGCTGGGAGCCGCCCAGAGTGGCTGGGGAAACCCAGCCAGATGAGCGGGGTATAAATAAATTATTATTATTACAGTGGTACCTCGGGTTAAGAACTTAATTCGTTCTGGAGGTCCGTTCTTAACCTGAAACTGTTCTTAACCTGAGGTACCACTTTAGCTAATGGGGCCTCCCGCTGCCGCCGCGCGATTTCTGTTCTCATCCTGAGGTAAAGTTCTTAACCCGAGGTACTATTTCTGGGTTAGTGGAGTCTGTAACCTGAAGCATCTGTAACCTGAGGTACCTCTGTATCATTATTATTATTATTATTATTATTATTATTATTATTATTATTATGCACCTGCAGAGTGTTTTTTTAGCACAGAGAGAACTTCGTTAGGCAGGAAGTACTTACACGAGTTGATTAATTTGGAACGGCGCCGTTTGATGGTTTCTGCTGCTTCTAGTAGCTTCCTCTCTCTTTCAGGGAATGGGAAACATCAAGATGTGAGTAGTATACAAATATGAGGAAAATCAATAAGGTCTACAAAGAGGGTAGTATAACCTGAGCGTTGGATCTCATCAGTTACAGCTAGCATTTTAATGCTGGGCTCATAGCCTGCATTGCCTACTCTCGTTGAGGAGAATGGCAGGACAGAAACCATGACAAAGCTCCTTCTTGGAAGTTTGTTCTTCCAAGGAGCATTTGGCAGATTTCTTCAGGTTAATTTATCTTTACACCAACTCTGTGAGGCAAGTTAGAGACGTCACATCTCCCTTTACACATACTTTATCAACACAATTGTTGATGCTGCCATAGCTCTCGCCATCTTGGTCTGAGTCTGTCCAAAGGCTTCCACACAATTGTGCTTCACCATAATACCCTATACCAGGCATGTCCAAAGTCCGTTTCGGGGGCCTAATCCGGCCCGCCGGTCGGTTTAATCCAGGTTTATCTCATGGGGTAAAATCCTAAAGAAAGCTCAACAACTTTGGTCGGCCCTCGCACATGTTAACTTCATCAAATCTGGCCCTCTTTGGGAAAAGTTTGGGCACCCCTGCCCTACACAGAAGGGGGAGCTTTCCACAGCTCACATCGGATTGACCTGGAAATATGGTAAACTGAGCTTCCACGATTGGGTAATCGGCTGGGAAATAGGTCAGGCTATCTGAATTCAACCACTTAACGCCCTGCCCCACCCAGCCCCAAAGCTGTCATTTGCAGCCACAGTGAATTCATGGAGGCTTAAAAAGCTGCAATATCATCGCTGTAAATTATGGTTCCACATCTGCTGCCCAAGGGGGGGATAAAGAGCCCGCAGAACCTCAAAACACTTGCTGAAGCCCCCCACAAACAGCGAAGTTCAGAGATGCTGTCTCTTCCCCTGAGCAGTTCAATAGGTTGCTCTCAATTCAGGTAGGGTCTCCTCAAACTGTGCAAAGCTGCTGTTCTTGAGGGTGGATTTTAATTTGAGCTGGAGAACATGGGGTACTCGGAAGACGCCCCTCTTCTTTGAGCTGAGCATCATGAGCTCCTGAATCTCATATCCAAGCCCAGCAAGCTTTTCCAACATGTCTAATGTTTTATTTACAGACCTCTTGAGGGGCAGAGCATGAACATTGGGCCGGAATGAACCATGTGGGCAGAAGCTTTTTTGCATACCTGGACTGGGGGAGAGGGCAATTATGTATTTCAAGGGGGCTTAATTTATTTGTCCAAGGCAGGTCACCCAGTCAGCTTCATAGCCAAGCAAGGATTTGAACCTGCATTTCACCAATTGGAAACCCAACGTTGTAACTGCTGACACCACACTGGTTCTCAGTTCCTGTGACACAGCATGAGGAGTTACAGGTGGGTAGCCGTGTTGGTCTGCCATAGTCGAAACAAAATAGAAAATTCTTTCCAGTAGCACCTTAGAGACCAACTGAGTTTGTTCTTGGTATGAGCTTTCGTGTGCATGCACACGAAAGCTCATACCAAGAACAAACTCAGTTGGTCTCTAAGGTGCTGATCTGAAGAAGTATGCATGCACACGAAAGCTCATACCAAGAACAAACTCAGTTGGTCTCTAAGGTGCTACTGGAAAGAATTTTCTATTTTGTTTCGACAGCATGAGGAGTACATTAAACATTCAGAAAGCACTAGAGGGGATTTAATTCCACTGTCCCAAGAGGATGTCCAGTGGCTCAGTACAAAAAATGCTTATGGGAAGAGACTCACCCAAATTTCGCTCTGTCGAAATGGTCTGGTTTTTCTTTGTGTGCAGGGGCTTCCTCCCTTGACGAGATAAGAGACGCTATAAACTCTGAAAACGGAAGAGGTAGTGGGGTTGTCGTATTAAAAGAAAAAATTAAGTGCGGAAGTGCTTGTAATTCAGTCACAACCTCCCAGCTGCAAAAATGGAAATATAGCTCATTGCAGCAGGTGGAGAGAAGGACTATACAGTGTTACCTTGGTTTACGAACTTAATCCGTTCCAGAAGTCCATTCTTAAACCAAAGCATTCGTAAACCAAGGCGTGCTTTCCCATAGCAGTGGGGGGAATCAATTTATAAATGGAACACACTCAACAGGAAGCGAAACATGTTCTGCTTCCAAGGCAAAGTTCACAAACCAAAACACCTACTTCCGGGTTTGCAGCGTCCTTAATCCAAGTTGTTCATGAACTAAGCTGTTCTTAAACCAAGGCACCACTGTATGCTCCTGGAGTGAGCCAATGGGAGGACAACATATCTCTGTGCACAGAGATACATGGTGTGTGTGTGTGTGTTCCCTTTCAGTGGTCAGTCCCCAACAGGGGGGAAAGGCAAAATGTTTTGCTCTCAATACAACTGTCTCCAAAAGCCGTGTTTTGCATCTCTTCTCTTAGGTGTGATCCTGCACTGCAGAGGGTTGGGCTAGCTGACCCTTGGGTGTACCTCCCAACCCTACATTTCTGATTCCAGCCCTACCCCTAAACTGAGAAACTAGCATTCATTCATTGGGGAGGACACAGAAGTGTCTACTCAGTGACACCACGGGTGTGGTAGCCTTCCTCCTGTTCCATTTGCTCCAAATTTCATGGGAGGCACAGATTTTGCCAAGAGTCTTGCAGTCCATGACGGCCCAATGTAAATAGTACCTTAGTGGCACTGGGACCTATAGTTATTCCCACATCACTAAGATGGTGCACAAAATATCTCCCCATGTGATTCAGGTGGCTTTTGTGGTTCCAAACCACTCACACGGGCTTCCCAGTTCAATATCACAAATGCAATCAGCTATCCGCACAGCATCGTTTTAGTATCTGTCCATACTTGCCTTTCTCCTCATGCTTTTCTTGATACAGTGGTACCTCGGTTTTCGAACGCCTCCATAGTCGAACATTTCGGAACTCGAACGCCGAAAGTGCCTCGGTTTCCGAGCGCGCCTCAGAACTCGAACAGGAAACGCAGCTTCCATTTTGAGTTTTCCGTATTGAGGCTTCTGCTTTCGGTTTTCGAATGTTTTGCAACTCGAATGTACTTCTGGAACAGATTATGTTTGAAAACCGAGGTACCACTGTATTTATCTGAAGACCAGTTCTCAGCATTAAGCATATAAAATTGCCCTGCTGGATTATATCATGTCCATCTCCTTTTCCAACTTCCAAGCCTCTCTCCTTTTCCTTTTCCTTTTCCAAGCCTCTTTCTGTTTGTTCCAGGCAGGGGTGTAGCAAGGGGGGGGGAGAGGGGGGCGGGCCGACCCGAGTTCCATAATGGAGGGGATGACAAATTATCAAGGAACAATTTTTTTGAAAATGCCTGCTCCGAAGGTCTTATCTTACTATACTAGGGATTATATAGCTATATATATGAAATTTCATGCATATCGGTTAATATCTTGACCCTCCTCCACCAAAATAGCCGTTTACTTGGCTGTTTTCCTGTGTCGTGGAGGCTGGAATTTCAGTTCAGAGAACACTTTACTGTTCCCAACCCTAACCCTGTGGAAAGCCATTTAATTAGACTTTCATTCAATTTTGAGATGTTTTTAGGAGGTGATTTAATTATTGTTTGATTTTATACCAATGTTATGTATCTGATGTTAGCCACCCTGAGCCTGACTTTGGCCGGGGAGGGCAGAATATAAATAAAAGTTTATTATTATTATTATTACGTGTTATTACTCCTTTGTAAGAAAATATGAAATAACGTAAAACAATTTTTGCGGGGGGGGGAATCAATGGGGGGGTTGACAATAAATTTTCCGCACCGGGTACCACCTGACCTTCCCATGCCTGGGGGGGGGGGGGTGACAATTTTTTTTTGCCCCGGGTACCAATTTACCTTGCTACGCCCCTGGTTCCAGTTATATGATACTGATCACCCTATCCTCTGCGATTCTGCCAAAGGCAGCGGCCATCAGCACTGCTATACGATGTGCTAAAGGCCCATCCATGGCTTAGACGGTTTCAAAAGGGAAATCTAAAGACAAATATATCAATGGTAAGTAAATGGAACTTCCATGTTCAAAGACCGTATACCTCAGATTTTCAGGTGCTTGGGACATAGTGAGAAAGTCTGTTGCTTACATGCTGCGCTTGAGGGCTTCCTGCAGGAATCTAGCCGGCAACTGTTGTAAACAGGATACTTGACGGATATTTGGTCTAGTCCAGCAGGACTCATTTTACATTCTTTTAAAGTTGGGAGCTGGCTTTCAAATAGACTGGTGTTACTCTATAACAGGTCTGCTCTCCTTCCCTGGGGGACAGTGTTGAGGACCGGCATCCGGGACCCCCTAGTGACCCGGCTGGAGGGCGGAGGGATGCCACCCGCGTCATGGGTACCCCCGGCCGCGTCACACCCCCAGCTGTCCAATCGGCACAGCTGGGGGCGTGGCCGTAGGCCGCTTAAACTCTGGTGCGGCCAGAGGGGGCCAACCTCCTTTCACTTTTCTTGTCGTTTTGGTAAGGAACAGGGATTAAAAGCCACTCACCTAATTCATTGTCTGTTGGTATTGAGACCTTTCTCAAACCCTGCCGATGCCAATCTTTGCTTTTTGCTCGGTGTTTGCTTAGCACTTCCTGTTTCTTTGAACTGGATGTTGGTACTTTTGCGTCTACCCCAAGGACACTTTTATCTGGACAACTAGTACATTTCTCTAAGGGTAGGTGCCTGGCCGCACCTTCCTTTCTAGGAACCGCCGGTGGGACTGTGTCCTCTGCATCTCTCTTAGCATCTCCTCTCTGGGCCTGCTGCCACCAATGCGGCGCTTGACAGACAGCCTGTTCTCTGCTTGGGTGTCTGATGGTTGGTGGAGATGGAGGGCCTCGCTGGAAAAAGTGTATTGGGTTGGTGAAAGCTATAAGTGAAGGCTGCATTGGACTTCTGGCCTCTGCAGCTTCAGACATTTTCTGACTCCTTACTGAGGGATGGAGGCTGTATTTATTTGATGATTTCCCATCACACATATCCATAGTATCAGGAATGCTGAAGGAGGAGTCTTCCACTGGCTCATTGTCTCCTGAAACGCCGACATCTGAGTGTGTCACCAATAGACTGGACGCTTCGTCTATATTCCTGCCCTTCTGGCCTTGTGAAGTACCTGCCCCTTCCGAATTGGCCAACTGTACAACAGGGAATTCTTCAACTCTGCTGCCTGTGTTTGGAGCCTGGGCGAGCTTTTCTGCTTCAGCGGCATAGGATATGGTCCGAGAGATGCAGTCGGCAACAAACACACAACCACCCCCATCTATATAGTTAATAGGTAGAGCAGACTCTGGTGCTTCAACTGGTTGTTGGGCAAACTGATCACCATCAGGAGCTGGAGGCATGTTGGAGCTGGAAGCTGGATGTGGGTGCTGAAGGTCCCTGTTAACAGCAAAGGCTGTGGGGTTGGAGTTAAACTCAGGAGCTACAGATTCCCTGGTTTGGCTAGAGTTTGCTTGTTGAATGGGCTGATCAGCACTGAGGGCAGGAAACACCGAATCAGAATGGAGTGGATGTTGGTTGGAGTTGTATTCAGTCGCAGGGGGCCAATTAAATAGTTCATTGTCAGGTGTCAGGACTGAAGACTGTGGCGCCTTAGCGGCAGTGGACTTTGGGGCTAAAAACTGGCAAGCTTGACTGGGCGAGGGCAGCTGTTCTAGGAGCTGAGCAGGAGCAAGGATGTCTGCATTAGGTGCTGGGCTTAAAAACTGAGCAGACTCTCTGTAGTCGGACACAGTTGGCGTGAGCTGATTTAAGTGGCCGGAAGCAGGCGCTGGAGGAATGGCCTGATCCGAGGCAGGTGTTGGGGTCGGCTGAGCCATATCTGGGGTTATCACAGAACAAGCGCCGGGAGGGAAAGGGGACTCCGTGTTGCCACATGCTGTTCCATCCTCCTCAAGAACTAATGAACATGGTGATTCCCTGATTAAAGTTTGTTGTTCCATGCAAAGTGTATCTGCTCCTTCTTCCTTTTCTGGAACCTCAAGGCTCCTCATTGGGGTTTCTAGATAACTTACGGTAGTGTCTTGTGCCTGGAACGATTCTGGATCAGGGCTGAATCCTACACTCTGTCTGTCTGCATTGGACAGACCCTCCCCTGATGGTATACTTTGAAGGATCTCAGAAGCAGTACCCTGAGCAACTTCACATAAGTCTTTACCAGGTACACCATTTTTGCTGGAAGCCCAGAGGTCTGCATCACCGCTCAGTACTTCTCCACAATCCATTATGTTCAGCTGACATGGCTTAAGTGGATTCTGGTTTTCTGGCTCTTGTGTAGATTCTGATTCTTCACATGGCACAACGGTGCCATCTCTGGCTCTCTTGCCAGCACCTTCCTCCAGAGAATCTGCCTCTGTTGAGGTCCCCAGTGATGAGGCAGTGATATGGATTTCACCATCAACAGGGTGATCCACAGGCTGAGAATCGTACAGATACATCTGTGAATCAGGAGTTACTACTAAATCTCTACAGGGTGGTGGTCTTCCTTCACCATCAAGACTCACAACACTTATCTCTTCACCACCATATTCGCTGTCCTCTCTTTCAATAGCACTTCTGTCCACCTCAGGGAGTTGCTCACTGCCTTGGCTATTATGGCCAACCTGGTCAAAGACGCCAGAAGATTCCAATTGTCTAGAATCATGGCATGTTGGAGCCTGTGCCCTTGGGCTCCCACACACCGGGATACCTTCAGATATCGACATAGCTCTTGCCTTTGCTATTTGTGGATTACCAGAGTCCTGTGTCCAGACTGACTTTGGACTGTGATTTGGAGATGAGAGCTCCTTGAAAGTGAAATTAAATGCTTCGGCCTCAACCAAAGAACAGTTCTTGTTTAAACCAGGAAGATCCAAGTTCATCTGCAGTGCATTTAAACCTAGTGGGGCAGTAATCTCTCTCTCTCCCCCTTGCTGTGATGCTGGTCTTATTTGCACACAACAGTCTTGTTGTTCATCACCTTTGTGTCCCAATTCTAGATTATTCTGCTCTGTTTCCACTTTTTTCTCCATTCCCTTCCATTCCAGGCATTCCTCATTTAGTTCAGTGTCTCCCAGCTCTGTCGGCTCCAATTCTGAAGCCCTTGACTCCAATGATTTTGATACCTGAGATGATTCTCCTTCACCACAATCAGTAGCATGCTTTGTTTTAACCGTTTCCTTTAGTGAACGAGTCTTGCTTCCTCCTATGCCATCCTCCTCCTCAAGATGGAGGACAGTGCAAATAAATGAATTTTGTCCCGATTCTTCCACTTCCTCTCCTATATCTGAATTATTGTCTACTCTATTGGAGTCTGGAAGACACAAAATTTCATTAGGCTTTGGTTGTTTTGGTTGTTGCACATCTAAATGTATTTCCCCACCCTTAGAAAATTCAAAACTTAACTGGAAAAGTGCAGAAGATTTCACACCCTCTCTTTGTCCCTTTAACTCTCTTACTTTCCCCTCTTCATTCATTATGGAGGTATCTAGGTGCATCTGGCTAGGTCCTTCAGTCTTGGAGGACATCTTCTCATCCATCTCCCATATGACTTCCATATTTGGCATATGGCTCTTGTCTGGTTCATATTGAGACTCTAGTTCTGATGAGTGATTTTCATCTGATCTGCCTTTGCAAGGCTCAGCATTTTGGTGATGCTCTGAAACACCATGACTCACCAGGGGGTAGTCATAGCCTGATTCCTCAGTAGGAGAAAAAGTGCCTATTAAATGTGTTTCCTCACACAGTGTCTGAGAAAACGCATCACGAGGGTTCAGAGCTTGGGGAAATCCAAGAACAAGGGTTTCACCTTTGATCTCTCCCACCGCGACCTCACTGGGAACACTTGAGATCTGTTCAAGAGTTGCCGTACTGAAAAGGGAAGACTCATTATCACTTAAGGAATGAGCCGCTTCGAGTTCTCTCTGATGGGGATCCAAAGGGGCCTCCTTGTTATCATCCAAAGTGACTTCTTGTATATTGAGGAGATTTTCTTGCTTGGAAAATCCTCCCCAGTCCTCTGGATCTCTCTGGCCTCTTTCCAGTCCCACGGATGTCTCTCTTTCCACAGGGTTAGGGAATCGGCCCCATATCTCTTCTTCCATGACAAAGAGAAGTGGCAGGGCTTGAGAAAAAGAGCCCTTTTTATCCTCTGCTGTCACTGTCACCCTCTCTTCAGAAACATCACTCCTAGTGAAAAATTCTGTGACATCATGGTGCCTTCTGGCTGGCGCAGGATTAGAAGATTCATTGAATTTGTGGGTTGCTGAGGGGAAAGGATCTTCCCCTTTGATTTTTTCAGACTCCATCAGTGGCACATCCTGAAAATCAGAAGAAGAACTATTACTATAAGTTACAGGTAGGTAGCCGTGTTGGTCTGCCGTAGTCAAAATAAAATAAAAAATTCCTTCCAGTAGCACCTTAGAGACCAACTAAGTTTGTTCTTGGTGTGGAAAACCTGTTGACGACCTATCAGCTGATCACTCATTCCCACCCCCCTTCTGAGTAACACCCCTCCCCACTCCCTCACTATATTTAAGGGTCTGGTGAGTTCCGTTTCAGTGTATCTGAAGAAGTGTGCATGCACACGAAAGCTCATACCAAGAACAAACTCAGTTGGTCTCTAAGGTGCTACTGGAAGGAATTTTTTATTTTATTATTTCTATAAGGCTATGGCTGACCAGGAAATGTTACATTTAAAAGCATTTAGCTGCACACCTAATCAAGAGGAAGAGGAAGAAGAAGAAGAGGAGGAGGAAGAGGAGGGGGAGGGGAGGGGAAAGGCGGGCAGACAACCTGCATTCAGGAGTGTAAAAAGAAAAGAAAAGAGAGCAAAGAATGTGGACTCCAACTACCTGAGGCTCAAACTACCTATTATGCAGAGTTCAATGATTCTTTCCTTGACATATTTTTCTCCCCAGCCAAAACAAGCTGCAAGTCTGAACAGAAGAAGGGTGAGCTCCTTTCTCTCTGGTAACATCCCAGCTTAGAATCATCGTTCCATACTCTTTAAAAACGCATTTGGAATAATTATTCTAACTTCGTTTTACACCCATGGAAGGAAAGATACAGAGAGGCTAAGGAGATCCCCCTATCTCGACCCCTTCAATGGCAATCTTGAGTTGCAAACAGCTGGAGAGGAAGGTTTGTGTCTTATTGCTCAAAATCAATAAGGATGAAAGAATCATGGAACTCTTTCAGGATCAGGTTCTTGCTCTGCAGTCTCAGGTTTCTTGTTTGAAAAATAATCATCTTAAACTTACATGAGCATTTATTGAAATCTCAGAAGCCAGAAGGATGGCTGAATTACGGTTTCTAGTAGTCGGGGTGGTGCTTCCATGAGCCTTGCATAGCTCTCTGTCCTTCCCCCAAACCAGATAAATTATGTAAATTCACACAACTTGCATTATTCAGAAGACAGTTGTAGAAGTCAGGTTTCCTCAGCTCATAATTTAGATTGCAACCGAATTTCGGCAGAGTGCAAGTACAGCCTTCCGAATAGGACTGGCAACCTTCCTCTTTCTGGGAGGGGAGATTTATTTTTTTATTTTTTAAGCAGATCAGGGGAGAAATATATCACAGGCAGAGAAAGCAGGGGGAGGCCATAACAACACCAACAACAAGGTAACAAGAAACAGACACAACTTAGAATCATAGAATCATAGAGTTGGAAGAGACCACAAGGGCCATCCAGTCCAACCCCCTGCCAAGCAGGAAACACCATCAAAGCATTCCTGACAGATGGCTGTCAAGCCTCTGCTTAAAGACTTCCAAAGAAGGAGACTCCACCACACTCCTTGACAGCATATTCCACTGTCCAACAGCTCTTACTGTCAGGAAGTTCTTCTTAGTGTTTAGGTGGAATCTTCTTTCTTGTAGTTTGAATCCATTGCCCCGTGTCCACTTCTCTGGAGCAGCAGAAAACAACCTTTCACCCTCCTCTATATGACATCCTTTGATATATTTGAACATGGCTATCATATCACCCCTTAACCTTCTCTTCTCCAGGCTAAACATACCCAGCTCCCTAAGCCATTCCTCATAAGGCATCGTTTCCAGGCCTTTGACCATTTTGGTTGCCCTCCTCTGGACACGTTCCAGCTTGTCAGTATCCTTCTTGAACTGTGGTGCCCAGAACTGGACACAGTATTCCAGGTGAGGTCTGACCAGAGCAGAATATAGTGGTACTATTACCTCCCTTGATCTAGACGCTATACTCCTATTGATGCAGCCCAGAATTGCATTGGCTTTTTTAGCTGCTGCATCACACTGTTGACTCATGTCAAGTTTGTGATCTGCCAAGACTCCTAGATCCTTTTCACATGTACTGCTCTCAAGCCATGTGTCACCCATCCTGTATTTGTGCCTTGGACGACTTTAAAAGAGAACTTGACAAACTAATGGAGAAGGCTAAATTCTGTTAGATGCGAGTTGCTGGGAATGAGGTCTGGCTTCCAGTGGGCCTCTGGTTGGCTAGTGTAGAAACAGAATGATGGACTAGCATGGCTCTTATGTTTTTAGGAAATGACCAGACACTGAAAACTCCAAGAGGCATTTGTAAGGAAAGTACAGACCTACAACACTAACTACTGATTTTCAGCAATTCAGCGCTACTCCAGAAATGGAGGACAGAAACGCATTCCTTATGCAAAACCAACTTCGTTTGCAAAGACCGTCAGAGACATGCGGCGGCAAAACTTGTAAAATGTCCAAGTTTGCCTTAGCTTCTCTGTTGAATATACTGCTATGTGACTCTCCCAACTTCTCCGAGCAGTGACAGGTTCCAGGAAGCACAGTGCTTTGCTGTGTTTAGTTTCCTTAGGAAAGGGGTCAGTTGAGGTTTATGAGGCTTAGTAACATTTGTCTACAAATAAAGAGCTTGAGCATAGGTGGAAGTAAAGTTTAAGCGCTCCAAGACACCCAGTTCCACTGCTTCACATCAGATCTCAAGGCAGAAGCAACCAGCAACTCAAAAATGCTGTTAGCTTACAGAATGCAAACTTAGCTCTCTGTGGGCCTGTCCACACGTCTGCATGCCTAGAAAGCTTGTGTCTTGCCTGTTGACCCACTCCTTTCACAGAGAAAACCCATTCTTTAGTGCTAAATCAGCTAAAGGTAAAGGTAAAGGTACCCCTGACCATTAGGTCCAGTCGTGGACGACTCTGGAGTTGCGGCGCTCATCTCGCTCTATAGGCCGAGGGAGTTGGCGTTTGTCCGCAGACAGCTTCCAGGTCATGTGGCCAACATGACTAAGCCGCTTCTGGCGAAGCAGAGCAGCGCACGAAATACTGTTTACCTTCCCGCTGGAGTGGTAACTATTTATCTACTTGCACTTGACGTGGTTTCTTTCTTTTCTTTTTTTACAAAGATTTTATTGGTTTTCCACAAAGACAAAAAACAATACAATAAAACAAATACAGCATCAACAAATACAACAGCTAAAACAAAAATAAACAAAGATACAAACCTAGACTGGAATACCAACATTCCTTTTACTAATAAAAAAAATCTTATTTCGAATCTACTTGGGGGACTTCCCCCGTTTTCTCTCCTTTGCTTCCAATTCTAATTTACTTTAATAACTTCACATCTCTAAAATTTAAATCTATCACCATCAAAATATCCAGATATAACTTCTTAATATTTATTTTTACTTCATAATACAACATATTACTTCTTAAATCAAATCCTACATCTTATTTTACTTAGACTGCTGCTAATAAATCAATTCCCATATCTCTTCACTAGTACAAAATCATACATTCTTAACACACTGACTTCAGGGTACCATGATGAGCCCACTTGACGTGGTTTCAAACTGCTAGGTGGGCAGGAGCTGGGACCGAACAACAGGAGCTCACCCTGTCATGGGGATTCGAACCGCCGACCTTCTGATTGGCAAGCCCTAGGCTCTGTGGTTTAGACCACAGCACCGCCTGCGTCCCAGTGCTAAATCAGAGCAAACATCAATTCAGATAAAACCTAATAGGACAAGATAAGCCCTGTCTCTCATTCAAAAACAGTAGTGCATGGTTCTTTTCACACAGATTATGTCATCCTTATAGCAAGGTGGGTTGGGGGACAAAGGCACACCCCCCTCCCTTCAGATATTTCCTAACCATTCAGAAGATTTAAGGAGAATTGTCTAGCAGATCCCATGGAAACACACAACTGGAAAACTCTGACATCAATTTGAGATAGTTTATGGGAAATGATTCATAAATGGAGTAAAACAAATAAGTATCACCGGATGTTAGTACTCCATCAAGTCCAAAACACTGGCCCAATATTGCCTCACAGTGATCCACCAACATAATTGTTTTCATAGAAAACGGATAGTAAACGTAACCATATCTGCACTGGCAATAACCCAGCTTTGCTCTGGGTGAAGTCGTCACTGCCGCTGCTGAGTCAAGATAGAGTTCTGCAGAAAGGAAGTGTAAGCCTTTGAATTAATACTGGATTATTAGGTCATAGCTGAGATTAAATCAAAACAGCATAGATGCCAGTAAGTATGACCTCCTAAGGGTTGGGAGCTGCACTTTACAAACTGCCTATTTTAAACATGTTTAAAGTCTCACTGGTAATAAGAACCCCATGCCAAAGGATAAATGGACATAAATCTGATATCAAGAACCACAAGACAGAGAAACCAGTAGGAGAATCATAGAATCATAGAATCATAGAATCATAGAGTTGGAAGAGACCACAAGGGCCATCCAGTCCAACCCCCTGCCAAACAGGAAACACTTCAGTCTCCCAGGACATTCTATACAAGATCTCAAAGTAGCTGTCTTAATACAACAGAATTTCAGAAATAGACTGGAAAGAGAAGTTGCTGAATTGCAACTAATTACCACACTTAAAACCATGGAGAGACCTGGTCTGAACAAAGACATTGGATTCTTATCTCATTAGACATGACAAAGCTATCTTTAGCCATCTCACCCGTTGCCTTTTCCTGTAAGACCAATTGCAGACGTTAACAGTCATCAACAGGTTTTCCACACCCATCAGCCAATCCCCCATTCCCACCCCCCTTCTGAGTAATACCCCTCCTCACTCTCTCACTATATATAAGGGTCTGGTGACTTCTGTTTCAGTGTATCTGAAGAAGTGTGCATGCACACGAAAGCTCAGACCAAGAACAAGCTTAGTTGTTCTCTAAGGTGCTACTGGAAGGAATTTTTATATTTTTTATTTTGTTTTGACCATGGCAGACCAACACGGCTACCTACCTGTAACTGGTAATAAGAAAACGGTTGTGGTTCTAAAGCCTTAGGAAAATCTACATATTGTACAATGTTTCTGTTTATTTCATTTCTTTAAAAAACACTCTTCATTAATTTTGCACACAGTTTAGAAAACAACAAAACGCAATAGGGAATCAATGGCAAATTACAATGTTATAGCTCACACTTTTTCCTTTCCTGTGAACTGTAATTTGGAAGAAGAAGAAAATGAGGTTAATCAGCTGGAGGAAGATGATGCGTGAGAATGACCCTGGAAGAAGAAGAAGAAGAAGAAGAAGAAGAAGAAGAAGAAGAAGAGAAGAAGAGTTTGGATTTGATATCCCGCTTTTCACTACCCGAAGGAGTCTCAAAGCGGCTAACTTTCTCCTTTCCTTTCCTCCCCCACAACAAACACTCTGTGAGGTGAGTGGGGCTGAGAGACTTCAGAGAAGTGTGACTAGCCCAAGGTCACCCAGCAGCTGCATGTGGAGGAGTGGAGACGCGAACCCGGTTCCCCAGATTACAAGTCTGTCGCTCTTAACCACTACACCACACTGGCTCTCCAGTGGATTACTCCTGCAGCCTCTTGCAACACAGACAGCTGTGAGGGCATGATGACATGGGTCAATAGGGGAGATAATGGGGCTGGGTGGCAGAGACCAGGCTTATTTTCACTGGAAGGGAGAGAACAAGGCTGAATCTTACCACCACCACACCACTCCGAGATTTTACTACCCTTCCTTTTTGTTTCCTTGTGTGCTCAGCTTCATCCAAGGCATTATAAAAATGCTTCACCGTGACTGGAAATTATGGAGTGAAAGAGATTTACAAAGCTGAACCACTAGTTTAAAGCAGAGTTCTTTTTGCGTGGCCAGGCAGAGACCCCCCCCCCCGACCCCAGGCGACCCCCGGGAGGAATAATGACTCATGACAACGTGTTATGGGATTAAAATTTGCCACAACTTTATTAAACTTTCAGATGTAGGGAGACCTTGGCTTAGGCATTGGGCGTTTATCCCCCCCCAGACCCCGTCCGGGGATCTGGGGAACATCAGGGTTATCCAAACTGTGTGGGGATTGGGCTGGCTCTGGAAAATGTCTGTTTAAGCAGAGAGCCTGACTCCCATTTTGCCGCAACGCAGGGGAGAACACTGACAACCTAACGGCGTATGGCCAGTGACTCCCTTCCAAACAAACACTTTAATAGAGAACCCTGGGATCGCCACCCCAGGGGGGCCATGGGTCACCACTTCACGCCCCCCCCCCAATTGAGGGAAGATAGCAATCACGAAATTAAAAAAAATGCCTGCTTCTTGGGAGGAAAGCAACAACAAACCTAGACAGCATCTTAAAAAGCAGAGACATCACCTTGCCGACAAAGGTCCGTATATTAAAGCTATGGTTTTCCCAGTAGTAATGTATGGAAGTGAGAGCTGGACCATAAAGAAGACCGATCGCGGAAGAATTGATGCTTTTGAATTATGGTGCTGGAGGACTCTTGAGAGTCCCATGGACTGCAAGAAGATCAAACTTATCCATCCTTAAAGAAATCAGCCCTGAGTGCTCACTGGAAGGACAGATCCTGAAATTGAGGCTCCAGTACTTTGGCCACCTCATGAGAAGAGAAGACTCCCTAGAAAAGACCCTGATGTTGGGAAAGATGGAGGGCACAAGGAGAAGGGGATGACAGAGGATGAGATGGCTGGACAGTGTTCTCGAAGCGACTAGCATGAGTTTGGCCAAACTGCGGGAGGCAGTGAAAGATAGGCGTGCCTGGCGTGCTCTGGTCCATGGGGTCACGAAGAGTCGGACACGACTGAACAACTGAACAAAGACTAAAGGATTCCACCCAAGGCCTGAAACCGCCAAAGTTGTGACATTTTTGCTATGGGGAAGGCAAAACCTGCCAATGCAGGGAAATTCCTTCCCGGTCCTTCAACAGCAACCATCAATGACCATAGCAGCTCCTGCATACCTGTAAAGAAGAGGTTAATCTGCAAAAGGAAGGCATAAACTGAGGAAGGGCATGGTGGGAGAAGCTCTGGAGCCGACTGTGGACTCCCAGGTAAGTCCTACCCTCTCTTGTGTGTGCAGGGCGGTCCTAACCCTACCTGGTCAACTCCCCTGGCAACACCTCCCCAGCTGGGATTGGTTAAATGTTTGAGGTTAGGTGGGAACCTCCAGGTATCCAGCTTGGGAAGGCGAAGCCAGTCTGAACTGCAGGGGATCGTGTAGGGTCAGGTGGCTGCGTGTGACCCCGCAAAATGCGCCCCCCCCCATTTGAGGTGGGGAGCGGTCACTACAAACAACAGCTTCTTTGCTGCTTAATTAACAAAAACCAGAAATGCTTTGCAAACTTGTAAACAAAACCCTCTAGCCTATTAAACTTAACAAGATGAATTTTTCGAGGATTTTTTCTAGACGATTCATAAATGATTGTTTATTTTTCATTAAAAATTTTTATTAATGTAAAATCAAAGGTACAAGCAGGAAGGAACATAACCAAACGTTTTTATGCTGTTTGGTAGAGTTTAATTTCTTATATGTCAAATTCAGATACTCTCTTCCCTCACCAAATTGTGAAATTTGACTTTTAATTGTTTAGTATTATCTGCTCTCTGTTTGTTTGGAAAAGACCACCTCTATCCTGCCCCTGTGTTTTGTAACTTTGATTATGTTCTTCCCTGTTTGCTTGTATTTTTGATTTAACATATATGGGTATTTATGAATTCCTTTTTCAGTTATTGTACATGACACCCTCACAAGCCCCAGTCTAGCACCAGTATTCTGCCCCAAGGAATGACTTTAAAAAAATAAAATATGGAGCTGTTTCCATAAAGTACCTTCCATTTGCTAGGAACTGTGGAAACAGGCAGAAGTTTTAGACATACAGGCACTACCATGCAATTTCAGGTCATGGACTCAGAATAAACCTCTTGGCTCCTTCTCCTGCCATATTAGCCTTGAAAAAAATTTCAAGGATACCTGGGATATGTAAAAATTCCAGAAAAGGAGAAAATGCTGAGTCTGGCTTAGCTCACCTGTTCCCCAGTGGCTGGGGTTGGGATTTCTGTCTGTGGCTATATCCCTGCTCCATCATCTCAGTCTCTCTCATTGTTAAGAGATGTAAAATTTCCGGAAATTTTGAATCTCGGAAAAAACCCTGGTTTTTTTCCGGGGGGAAACGGAAATTTTCAGAAAAATGGGGGGGGGGGAAATGCTACATTAGCACTTCTATTTTCTTTTCCAGATTGAAAGTCATTCTGTTACTTTAGAAACATAAAATATAACTATGGACAATTTTAATGGGCATAAAATTACCACAACTAGCATATTAAAAATATAGTGTATCCAAACAATTATTACAAACAGAATTTACTTTTAAAATAATATTTATTTGTATTTGTAACAAATGGAGCAACAATCTCCTGAACTGTTTACTGGTTTATATGGGACCAAAACAACAACAACAACAACAACAACAACAACAAAAAAACAACAACTCCACAAAACATTTTTTAAAAATCCAGAAGTAACAATTATTCATATTTCCTCTCCACAGTATTTAAAAAAAAAAAAAACATTCTCACAAAAAGAACTGAAGAAGGAAGTGGGACTAAGTTTCAATGAATGGGCATGAAATTTAATCAGAAACATTTTCTGAGCTGTAATTAAGTATACACTTTCAGGCCCTTTTTGTTGTTCTATATTTTCTTCCAGTGCTTTGAGGCCTAGTGAAGAGGAACAGAACCAATGCATACCACATGCATGCAAAAACAAAACTGAAACCTTTTTTTTTTTCCTGGTGACGACAGCACCTCCTAAAGTAAGAAATGTATCTTGTTCTTGCATTGGAGAGTTCGGTTTGCTTGTCCTCACAGAAATTAGAATAATCTGATACCATACATATTTTTTTAGAAATGATTTATAAAATATTTGAACCCCTTATCTTAAAATATTTTATTCATCATATTAAAATAAAACATTCCATAATCTATTTTTTTCAATTTTTTTGGAAAAAAACAAAAAAGGCTTCAGGAAAAAACCGGGGGGAAACAGCCTTCACATCTCTACTCATTGGGCCTTCACATCTCTACTCATTGTACTCCTCTTGTGGAGCCTTGTGCAAAGCTAAAGGACTGAGACCATAGTCCTCCTCTGTCCCATGCACGACACAGAGAAGGGCAAGTGAAGCAATGCTTTCACTTCACCCTAGACTTCCTGGAAAGGAAGAAATGGCATCTCCACCTCCTTCCTCGGGCACCCTTTGCAAAGTGGTCTCTCCTGGCTGCAAGAAAAGAGGAAGAGTGGGCAGAAAATCGACACGGATTGATGAGCCCTCAGAATGGTGTTTATTGTGGGCGCATTCTACCACATGTGTGTTAGTGGTGGGTTTATTTTTCTTTATTAGGACTCATCCACACTGGAGTTGAGCGTCTTAGTGTGGACACAGTCTTAATTGTTCTGTCATGGTTTCCTAATGCTACCTCATCATTGCTGTCCCAGGGAAACTAGAGCACGACCCCAGTGGGACCGAAAACAACTCTGAACATTCGCGGTATGAGAAGTTACAGAATTTCAGCAGGATGTTGGGGGGATTTGTAGCGCTTGGAAATGAAGTGGTATCACTGCCTGGCCATTACGGCAACTGAATCTGTGTTGGATCCCAGACAAATTCAAATTCAAACTTTATTTGCGTAGCCGACTGGCCATAGCATCTAAAGGAGAAACACCAACAAAAACACAACAAGTATGGTTACCAATAAAACCTTATAACCTATTAAAACTCAAGGTAATAGCTAAATTATCATTTCCTCAAGGACCCTCTGTCCCATGGGTGGCGACCTTTTCTCTAGTAAGTTGTTCCAGGCCGGTTGAGTATAGTGTCTAGCCAAATTGAAAGATTGTAATTATGGCCTCGGGAGGATGGTCAGGACTAGGAGAAAGGTAATAATAACCAGATAAAAATAAATTAATAGTAATCTCCTTCCTTGGAACTTAGCATAAATAGTAAAATATTAATAGTTGGATCCCAGAATTAGAAAGGGGGCTCAGGAATAAAGCTTACCCTCTCAAACTCATAACAGGATACTGCACAAATTAACAGTTAGGCAGGGGTAGGCAACCTAAGGCCCGTGGGCCGGATGCAGCCCAATCGCCTTCTCAATTCGGCCTGCGGACGGTCCGGGAATCAGCGTGTTTTTACATGAGTAGACTATGTCCTGTTATTTAAAATGCATCTCTGGGTTATTTGTGGGGCCTTCGTGGTGTTTTTACTTGAGTAGAAGGTGTGCTTTTATTTTAAATGCATCTCTGGGTTATTTGTGGGGCATAGGAATTTGTCCATCCCCACCCCCAAAAAATAACATAGTCCGGCCCACCACATAGTTTGAGGGACGGTGGACTGGCCCACAGCTGAAAAAAGGTTGCTGACCCCAGAGTTAGGGTAATGTCAGGAAAACAGAATAATCTGCTACGTGAATGCAGCCTTAGTCCCAAGTAGGGAAGATTGTGTGCATGCACATCCAAAACTAGAATTACAGGGAGACGGATTCTGGCCTAGGAGTCATCTCAGGAAGCTTGCTTTTGAATTGCAGGAAATTGTTCTCAACGAGTCAGTACACTACCATGAATTCTCACCCCCCTCCCCCGGACACCGACACACACAATCTGAGGTAGGAGGTATAGAGCAGTTTTGCTATAAATCTCAAGTGCTATTTGTGTGAACGTGTGTGTGTGGCTGTGTACAAGTTGCTAAGGTCTCGCCCTGCTTAAATATGGGTGAATGAGGGCAGAACCAGTTAAAACCTGAAACTTTGAAGATGGTTCTAGCTGTTTGTTCTTCAGGGAGAGATGATGGAAGCAGAGGACGCAGACGTTTGCCAGGAAGGAGCTATGAAACCTTCTCTCCCTCTCTCCCTCCCTCGACTCGCCTTTCGGTTTAAGCCAAACCCTGTTCTTGGAGTTCATTAACCAAAGGGTGTGGTTTCACATGTTGTATTTGTTGCTTCACATTCCACACCGCTACCTAAGCTCCGCCCTTGCAATTCCCCTTGTGTGTGTGTGTGTGTGTGTGTGTGTTGTTTTTTTTTTTTTTTTGAGAAAGGTAACCTGCATTCAAATGTTTTCAAAGCAGGCTAGTTGCCGTGTAGCTTCATTTCTGTATCGGACAACATTTTACCCTGTTCAAAAGTATCACATGCAAGTGAAATATGGTGAACTGAAAACGAACCTGACAGCCAGAAGGCCAGTAAAACCGGGAATTTCCCCCCCCAGCTGGAAATTGCCAGAACTCAGTTCCGACATCTTTCAGGTGGGCACCATTGCCATTATAAGACAGGAACGGAGGTGTTCAAGGTGAGTTCGGTGCACCTTTTTTTTCTAGAAAAATAGCACTGAGTAAAACCAAACTTAGTACAGCCCAGCTGTCATCCATTCCGCGCGCACTGTGTTGCCTTGGAAGATGAAGGACTTAACAGGGAATAAAGAGGATAATAATACTTGGTGCATTTGTGCAACATTTTAGAGCGTTCAAAACACTACATGCACAATCACAGTAATTGTACAGATATCTAAGCCTTGCCTTGTACTGCCAAAAGAAAATTTACAGTCCAATCCTAGCAATGTTTAGAGAGAAGCAAGTTCCACTGAGTTCAGTAGCTGTCTTAAGACAAAGAAATTTCAGAAATAGACTGGAAAGAGAAGTGGCTGAATTGCAACTAATCACCAAACTTAAAACCATGGAGAAACCTGGTCTGAACAAAGACATGGGATTCTTATCTCATTATACATAACGAAGCTATCTTTAGCCATCTCACCCCTTGCCTTTCCCTGCAAGACTAATTGCAGCCATTAAGAGTCGTCAACAGGCTTTCCACACCTATCAGCTGATCACCCATTCCCACCCCCCTTCTGAGTAATACCCCTCCCCACTCCCTCACTATATTTAAGGATCTGGTGACTTCTGTTTCAGTGTATCTGAAGAAGTATGCATGCACACGAAAGCTCATACCAAGAACAAACTCAGTTGGTCTCAAGGTGCTACTGGAAAGAATTTTCTATTTCGTTTCGACTATGGCAGACCAACACGGCTACCCACCTGTAACTGAGTTCAGTAGGATTCACTTCCTTCCTAACATGTATGCTTACAATGTCAACGGGGGATTGTGAGGTGGCCCCCACCTTGCCGCCCTAGGCTCCTTTCGGAAGGGCAAGATATACGGTAAATGCAATAAATAATAATAGCAGCCTCATGGTCAGAGCTCTGAGTCAGGCCCTACCTTGCTTGAAAGGGTCCCTGCCTCAGACCCTGCATAGGAGCAATATTTGGAAATCCAAATTTTTAGTCCCCCCCATTGACTTTCACTGGGAGAATCAAGACAACAATGAACTGCTTGTTTTTGCAATTGGTACATGACATTTGGAGAAACAGTAGCTCCTCAAGGGGGTGTGTGTGTGAATCCTGCAAATCTTCAGACAGGTAGCCCTGTCTCATGACCTCATGCTTCCAGAACTCCATGGTTGGCCACCTTAGCCTCTTGGGAATGGGAAACTGAGAGCTAGCTGGGGAAAAGATCTGCTGCAATCACCACTGTTATGCCCTTGCTACTGCCCTCTGGCCTGAGTGAGATTGACTGGTGAAGCCTCTTCAAGTGCTGGAGCAAGTTGTTGTTGGTGTAATGCCCTGCTACTTCCCCCTGTTCAAAGTCTGCTTGCAGTGATGGCATATATCAATGGTGGGATCCATTCCCACCTTGCAGGGGACCCACATCATGCTTTGACGCTTGTGTGGCGAATCAGGCTGGTGGCTACTCTCAGTCTGGAGGCTCAGCAGAGGACCAGTGTAGGGCTTAGTCGTAGGTGTCATCACAAAACCATTGGGGTGTCTCCTAATGGCACTGGAGAGTGTCCCAGCTGGTCCGCTGTGCTCTTGACAGAAGCACTGTTGCCTGCTGTCCATCACAGGGTCAGGGTGAAGACCCCTCTCCTCTCCCACCAATGGTCCTGTCAGCTCGCTGCTGCTATTGCTTCCTGCCTCCTGAAACAATCTCCTGGCACCTGGACCACTTGGACTTTCAGCCTGACAGGGCGACAAGAGTAAGTCTGGCCACTGGTGACGATGCAGCTGGCAGCAATTCTGACAACTCTGGCCATGGTCGCAACAATGACATGGAAGCTTCATAGAAGAATCCATAGGCTGTATCCATAGAATCATAGAATTGTAGACTTGGAAGGGACCCGGAGGGTCGTCTAGGTCAACTCCCAGGAATGCAACTAAAGCATCCATGACAGAAGGCCATCAAACTGCTTAAAAAGTTCCAATGAAGGAGAGTGCACTACCTTCCAAGGGTTTCCAAGGTGGGCACAGCACTCTGTCAACATCTGGATGCCGGCTGCCATTTTGAATCAAGGTGGCATACCAAAACGTGACTTGGGCGCGACTCTGCCCATTTTCTGGCACAGATTTGGCCAAACTCGACTTGAGTTTTCTTTCTACTTTGGCAACGGGCTGGTTCACAACCTGATGATTATCTGTAGCATCAGGTGAACAAGTTCCCTTTCTTTATTTCATAAAAACTATACATTGCTTGGTTTGTTTTTTATTTATTTTAAAAAGCCTTTCAAGATAAAGATAAAAAAGAAGAAAACCAAGAAAAAAATTACAGCCCTACTTTAAAACATACAATAAGAAGAAGAAGAGTTTGGATTTGATATCCCGCTTTATCACTACCCGAAGGAGTCTCAAAGCGGCTGGCATTCTCCTTTCCCTTCCTCCCCCACAACAAACACTCTGTGAGGTGAGTGGGGCTGAGATACTTCAGAGAAGTGTGACTAGCCCAAGGTTACCCAGCAGCTGCATGTGGAGGAGTGGAGACACGAACCCGGTTCCCCAGATTACGAGTCTACCGCTCTTAAGCACTACACCACACTGGCTCTACAAAAGTGAAAATACTAAAACATTAAAACTACCTCAACTTTCTACGCATCTGGGCAGGCTTGTTTAAGGAAGAATGTTTATGGCAGGCACAGGAAAAAAAGAGCACAGGGAAGGCGGCTGCTCAATAAGCAGGGAGTTCCAAAGTTTTTACAAATGCAGAACAGCTATTACGTTGCACTTGTTGGAGTGCCAATTCTGCCAATCAAAGAGGTCAAGTGGGCACATGTGGGACAATGCGATGTCGTAGGTAAACTAGTCCCAAGTTGTTATGGTTACATATGCTAATAATAACACCTTGAAATTGGCCAGGCGGCAAATCAGCAACCAATGCTGAGCACAGGTGTTATATGTGACAGGGCCTCACTCCTGTCAGCAATTGTGCCGCAGCATTCTTCACTAACTGCAGCACTAAGTGCAAGGGAAGGCCCCACATAAAGCACATTGCCGTAATCCATTCTTTCAGTAAGCAACACATGAATTACTGGGGCTAGGCATTTGCGAACGAGCCACCACAAATCACCCCACGTCACCTCAAATGCCATGTTTTGCATTTCACACATTCAGCCGCTAGTCACCAAAGTAGTGATAAGCTGCGTTTGTGAAATCTCAATACACCAGGAGCCTTGTGGGCAATCGTGGGGAATCCTTTTGTGTGTGTAATTCAGCAATAGACATGTTCTGCTTGTCATGGCTGCAGTTGGAATCTGCTGAAACGGATAAAGGTCACTAGCAAAATATGTGCCGTTATGATTTGAGGGGGGGGGGAATGGAAAAGATGCTTATTATCCTGGGCCCTGGAAGAAAGGAAAGGAAAGGAAGAGACACAGACACACGGTGTCTGTGGAAATGACAGATCACGATCCATCAGTGTTTTTAGCCAATGAGTGAAGTGAAGAGCTGCAATGGATAAATGAGTTGTTTGGACACCAGGTAGTATCACCAGGGCCATATCTATAAAGGTGAAATTGGAGTAATTGTACCAAGACTCAATGGCTTTCTGGAGGCAGCTCTGGAGGTAGCAGAAGAAACGCTGTAGTACAGTGCCCCCAACCCCCACCTCCTTAAAGGACACCATGGTCAATGGTACTGGAAGCCTCTGAGATGCCAAGAAAAACCAGCAGGGTCACACTCCCCACATCTCTCTCCGGAGATAGAATTCAATCTGAAGATAGAATTTCAATCTTTGACCACTGATATCTATTCCAAGTGAATGCTTAGACCATGGGTAGGCAAACTAAGGCCCAGGGGCCAGATCCGGCCCAGCCGCCTTCTAAATCCAGCCTGCGGACGGTCCAGGAATCAGTGTGTTTTTACATGAGTAGAATGTGTGCTTTTATTTAAAATGCATCTCTGGGTTATTTGTGGGGCATAGGAATTCATTCTTTTTTCTTTTCTTTCCAAAATATAGTCCGCCCCCCCCATAAGGTCTGAGGGACAGTGGAGCGGCCCCCTGCTAAAAAAAATTGCTGGCCCCTGGCTTAGACCACTGAGTGGTCTATGAGCACTCTCAGTCCATCAACACTCTCAGTCCTTATGTGTGCAGTACATATTACCAACCGAAGGGATACAGACCCCACAGGCTGCAGCACCATTGCTAGGAAGGCTCACGAGATCCAGCATCAGTTGCACTTACTGGTGACCTGAGCTGCTCTCAACTGAGTTGTGTCCAGTTCTGGGCACCACAGTTCAAGAAGGATACTGACAAGCTGGAACGTGTCCAGAAGAGGGCAACCAAAATGGTCAAAGGCCTGGAAACGATGCCTTATGAGGAATGGCTTAGGGAGCTGGGTATGTTTAGCCTGGAGAAGAGAAGGTTAAGGGGTGATATGATAGCCATGTTCAAATATATCAAAGGATGTCATATAGAAGAGGGTGAAAGGTTGTTTTCTGCTGCTCCAGAGAAGCGGACACGGGGCAATGGATTCAAACTACAAGAAAGAAGATTCCACCTAAACATTAGGAAGAATTTCCTGACAGTAAGAGCTGTCCGGCAGTGGGATTTGCTGCCAAGGAGTGTGGTGGAGTCTCCTTCTTTGGAGGTCTTTAAGCAGAGGCTTGAGAGTCACCTGTCAGGAATGCTTTGATTGTGTTTCCTGCTTGGCAGGGGGTTGGACTGGATGGCCCTTGTGGTCTCTTCCAACTCTATGATTCTATGATTCCTCCAAAGCGATTCTGTTTATGGGATGTGCTTTGGTGGCTGCTAATTCAGACAGCCTATGAATGCTCAAGGCCTCTCTTTGGTATGAAAACGCTTCTGGAAGGAAGCGTGAAGAAAGCTGCTAGGCCTCTTGCCCAATATACACTCTCACAGTGCATCTTGTCTGCCTCAGGAACCTGGCATGAGACCCGGAGTTGGTGGACCAAAACTCCTTCCAGCTGTGATACTTAGCATGTAGAGAGCACCTTCAGGTGTTCAAAAGGCTTCAAGTATATGATTACCTTGCTGTAATCATTACAACACTCCTACAAAGCAGGTCACTATCAATCCCATATTGCACGAAGGGGGCCGAGGCAGAAAGTATAGCTACTCTAACAACTCATGCACATTTAGCTTTGCTCCACATTTCTAGGTACAGATCTCTGCTTTAAAGCTCCCTGTCTGAGTGCTTTTTTTGTGGGAGGCACTGCTTTCCTCACAAAAGCTTACTCGTTGCAACTGAATCAGTGCAAATGGCAATCTGTGAAAAAACCTGAATGGCCACTTGTTCTGATTCAGCAGTAAAGAGCAGCTTTTCCCTGAGGAAAGTGGCAGGGGTGGGGGGAAACACTCAGACACGGACCAGGAAAGCACAGGCTTGTGCATGGAACACACGGGGCATAAAGTGAGTGTGGGTGAGCCCTAAGACTGTAAAGTGAGTTTATGGAAGAAGTGAGCTTTGAAGTATGGACATCCTCCAATTGACATAGCTCAGTGTTTTATACTTAGCCACAATCGTATCCAAGCCAAAGTACCACAAGAAGAAGAAGAAGAGTTTGGATTTGATATCCCGCTTTATCACTACCCGAAGGAGTCTCAAAGCAGCTAACATTCTCCTTTCCCTAAAACCCCCCACAACAAACACTCTGTGAGGTAAGTGAGGCTGAGAGACTTCAGAGAAGTTTGACTAGCCCAAGGTCACCCAGCATCTGCATGTGGAAGAGTGGAGACACGAACCTGGTTCACCAGATTACAAGTCTACCGCTCTTAACCACTACACCACGCTGGCTCTGCTTTGTTCACCATCCTCTAGCACTGTGGGCAGCTGGATTTTGCTCACTAAATTCTTAACCCATGCTCAGCAAAATGATGGAAAATGTTTATTTTCCATCTCAAAGCAACCTCTCTTACTAAAATGCAGGTGAAAAAACACCAAGCGGATGGATAACAAAACATGCTGTGTCTGTTCAAAATGTTTCACATACATTATTTCAGCAACACTTAACAGCACCCTGTAAGGCTTGGCAGTATTATTTTCCCCATAAACACTGAAACAGAGACGAGGAAGGCTTATCTGAGCCTACCTAGTAACACTTATGCTAGAAGTAGGATTTGAATTATGGGTTTTCCGGTTCATAGCTGGACCAGAGAGCACCAGGACTCGTTCTGAGTATTATGATGCTAATTCTAGTGGTAAATTATACTTTATATAGCACATTCAGGGGTTCAAAATGTTTCATTGAAGTAGCAAAGAGCACCAGGGCTTCTTCTGAGTGTTATGAAGCATAGCTTCATAGCCATTGTGCTACAGGGAAAGATGGAGGGCACAAGGAGAAGGGGACGACAGAGGATGAGATGGTTGGACAGTGTTCTCGAGGCGACTAGCATGAGTTTGGCCAAACTGCGGGAGGCAGTGAAGGATAGGCGTGCCTGGCGTGCTCTGGTCCATGGGGTCACGAAGAGTCGGACACGACTGAACGACTGAACAACAACAACAAGTTGTCCTAATGCCTTGCCAGATCAGACCAAAAGTCCACTGAACTCAACAGTTTGTCTGCAACAACCACCAGGCTCAGGCAAGACATAAAGATATGGCCTTCTCTTTTTACATATTTCCATCAGTGGGCAATACTTATGCTCCTGAACATGGAGGTTCCCCATGCCTACAAGAAGCACAGACTTCTTCTGCATGTAACTCACACCCAGTACAAAGCAATTAACTCAAAATCTGAGATCCCAGCCGAGTAATTCAAAATGCACGTTACCTTCTTTGGCCGCCTCCGATAGCGATGCATCCTGTTTGTTGTTCCTTTGTATCCCATTTGCTCGAATCCAGTAATGCACATAAGCCACACACACACACAATGAGGTCTATGAGAACTCCAGAGGACTTCCCCTTGCCCCTAAGCAAGGGTTTAGTGGCCAGGCCTGCATCAGCGAGACAGTCTTACTTCACTGCTTGGCAGAGGAAGGAGGGATTGGTAGTTGATGCAAGCACACGGGGGTTTTTGTAAGCAAGGCACCCGTGAGTGTGGCTCCTGGGGATCCTGCAGGATAGACCAAGAGGGAACCTGGGAAAGGGCTCGCCGCCAGCAGAATGTTCAGAAGCCACCGCTGTGGAGTTGTTCTCTCCCCCGTCTTCCTGCACCACATCCGAGCAGGGAAATAAAGGAATCCAGCTCTGTTTTGCTTACAGCTCCTTCTTGAGCCACTCCTTCATTGTGCCTGAGCGGAAGCCAGGACATTGGGCAACTCCGAAGGTCGAGTCTAAACACCAGCAAGCTATGAGTAAGTCGCATTAAAAGTATATGCCATTTCTATTATTGGAGGGGTTTTTTTTCCTCCCCCCCCCTCCTCCTGTGACATCATGATCAGCATCAGGAAATTTCAACACACTGAGCTGCACTCCACGTTTGTGGCTGCAGCAGACGGTGGGGGAGGGGGGAGCACAGGAAAAAGAACAATCGGTTGGTAAATAGGAAACTTTCCACACTGAACAGGGAATGAGCAGAAAGTCACCCAGTTCACATCTGAATACGAACCAACCCAATCTGTGTTTCTGATCAAAATACACAAACTGAAATGAACCCTTGAAAGCTGAACTTCTTCCAATTTTGCAGCGCAGCTCTCTCCAAAGTGTGGAAAAAGTACAGGTGAAACTCGAAAAATCAGAATATCATGGAAAAGTCAATTTATGTAAGCAATTGTTTTCATTAGCTACTGGAGTTTAATATATGAGATAGACTCATGACATGCAAAGCGAGATATGTCAAGCCTTTGCTTGTTATAATTGTGATGATTATGGCGCACAGCTGATGAGAACCCCAAAGTTGAGATTGTTAATTTGGGGTTCTCATCAGCTGTACGCCATAATCATCACAATTATAACAAATAAAGGCTTGACATATCTCGCTTTGCATGTCATGAGTCTATCTCATATATTAGTTTCACCTTTAAGTTGAATTACTAAAAGAAATGAACCTTTCCAGGATATTCTAATTTTTTGAGTTTCACCTGTATACACTATGTACAAAAATGCATACATTACTGCAAATAATGTACAATATTGCATTATATGCTGGTCCAGCTCTCACTTCCATACATCACTACTGGGAAAACCATAGCTTTAACTATACGGACCTTTGTGGGCACTGGCTTAGGGAGAAGCATTCAGTCAGTAATTATCTTCACTGTGGAGAGCCAGTGTGGTGTAGTGGTTAAGAGCGGTAGACTCGTAATCTGGGGAACCGGGTTCGCGTCTCCGCTCCTCCACATGCAGCTGCTGGGTGACCTTGGGCTAGTCACACTTCTCTGAAGTCTCTCAGCCCCACTCCTTCGGGTAGTGAAAAGCGGGATATCAAATCCAAACTCTTCTTCTTCTTCTTCTTCTTCTTCTTCTTCATGACAACCAACCAGTCGTCTTAGCAAAATGATTGTGCATGATGACCCACTCTCCCTGCTCCACCAACGGGATCCCCTAGATCAGGAGTGAGGAACCGCCTATCTAATGGGTGAGTACTGCCCTTCAAAAATCTCTAGCCAGCTTGGCGACTCTCTCCAAGCTACACTCCCCTCTCCTCAGGCCATCATGCCCCTCTCTGGCCCCGCTCAAGTGCTTTTACCTGTGCAGAATGTATCCTTGGGCTGCGGCAATGCTTTCTCCTTGACTGAAAGGCACGTGGAGGTGTGTGTGTTTGTATGTGTTTACATGCGAGCACACCTCTACTGCATGACTGGAATGCAGCCCGTGGTACGAAGGCAAAATACGTTTTCCTTGCTCTGCCCACCTTTGCCTCTCGCCTCACCCACCAGCGGCATGCAGCCCATGATGGAATGTAGCCCTCTGGCTGAAACACCCATGCCAGAGACCAGGGTGTTCTCTCCCCTCCCCCCCCACATCCCTCAGCTGGGATATGGGCAGGGCATGCTACACATCATGACAGCTGGATTTATTAAACACAACTGGCTGATCACCAAAAAATAATCTAGGTGGCTTAGAAAGCAAAAACAAACACCATACATATGAAACAAAATGCAAAGTATAATAATTAAGACAGTAAAAAAGCAACGGCATAAAGCTTTCCTTCCAGTGGAGACAGAATGAAACCACACGCAACTCAGCATGTTGTTGTTGTTGTTATTTAGTCATTCAGTCGTGTCTGACTCTTCGTGACCCCCTGGACCAGAGTACGCCAGGCACGCCTATCCTTCACTGCCTCCTGCAGTTTGGCCAAACTCATGTTAGTAGCTTCGAGAACACTGTCCAACCATCTCATCCTCTGTCGTCCCCTTCTCCTTGTGCCCTCCATCTTTCCCAACATCAGGGTCTTTTCTAGGGAGTCTTCTCTTCACATGAGGTGGCCAAAGTACTGGAGCCTCAACTTCAGGATCTGTCCTTCCAGTGAGCACTCAGGGCTGATTTCTTTAAGGATGGATAAGTTTGATCTTTTTGCAGTCCATGAGACTCTCAAGAGTCTCCTCCAGCACCATAATTCAAAAGCATCAATTCTTCGGCGATCAGCCTTCTTTATGGTCCAGCTCTCACTTCCATACATTACTACTGGGAAGACCATAGCTTTAACTATATGGACCTTTGTCGGCAAGGTGATGTCTTTGCTTTTTAAGATGCTGTCTAGGTTTGTCATTGCTTTTCTCCCAAGAAGCAGGCGTCTTCTAATTTTGTGACTGCTGTCACCATCAGCAGTGATCATGGAACCCAAGAAAGTGAAATCTCTCACTGCCTCCATTTCTTCCCCTTCTATTTGCCAGGAGGTGATGGGACCAGTGGCCATGATCTCAGCATAAAACCACACAAAGAGTTATTTAAAACCACATTTTTAAAAGTGACAGCGCAAGGTTAGTTTTAAAATGCAAAGCTGAAAGGTCTGAGTAAATGAAATGCTCTTCATCTGGAACGAATAAGACGATGAAGAATGTCTCAGGTGGGCCTCTCCTGGGGAGGTTGTTCCTAGTGATGCTAGCCCCTCCCCAGGCTTCGGACGAGATTCACACCCCCAGATTCCTTTAACGGAATACCCTTGAGCACGGAGGGGCAGGTGATGGCCGCACCTCCCCCCCCACATTGCTATTCCAATGCCTAACCACCAAACCTTAGAAAGTGTTGACGTTTGCTACGTGGTAGGCGGAAACCAAGTGGCTGGTGCCAATTTGCCAAGTGGAAAAGGGTCCTACCAGGCCCCTCAATGGCGGCCAACTGAAGTCCATAGCAAAGGCCAGTGACCCTACCTAAAAGAGGGTGGGAGGGCGGGAGATCCGCGGCACGAGGCTGAAAAAGGAACTGCCAGAGTCGCGCCATGGGTTTAAATGGGCCCCGGCCACACCCCCTCAGCGCCCTGATTGGCTGACTGGCAAATGGCGTCACGCTGGACGCTATCCTGCACCATGGTGAGGTGGGGTGGGGCCTGAGCGCAACCCAGTCCCACTTGGCAGCGGAGCCAATCTCTCAAAAGTGCACCCATTCTCTTTCAAACATAAAACAATAGTTCCTTGTGCAGTATACTGCCCTGTGATCCTCAGATGAAGGGTGGTGCATAAATCGAATTAAAAATAAATACCACAAATTCCCTTTCTTTAAAGAGCCACACACATGCTTTGAGGTGTCTGGTTCAAATTCCCCTCAGCACCTCCAAGTACAAGGCACTCAAGTTGCAGCACGGCAGGGAAGGACTCAAGAGACTCGAGAGTTTCCGCCAGTCAGAGACCATTCATTCATTCCACACAACTAGTTTTTTATGGAACAAATGTTCCTCCATTTCCTATTCGTGCTGCACAGTTTGCTCAAATTTACCTTGAGTTTGCACTTTGGTTTTGGGAAGTGGCATCTCCTTGGTGGATAAGGGAACATACGACTGTTTTTGTTTTTTAATCCAGGAAAATGTGATAATTCAGCCAGATAGAGCATATGATTCAGAGCCTGCTGGATCAGGCCAATGGCCCATCTAGGGCAGCCTCTTGATCTCACAGTGGCCATGGAGCTGCCTGTTACAACAGGTATTTGGGGGCACTGCTGACTCCAGCTGTGAAGGAAGCTCTCTCTCCTCCACGAATTTGTCTAATCCTGTTTTAAAGTCATTGATTGGTTTTGGCTTGGTGGAACGTTTTTACTTGAGTTTTACTGGCAACATATTGAATATATTGTGCTGGCCCCAGGGGTTTGTCCGTGAAGCGTGGTCCAAATCCAGTCCTGGGTCTAGGGGTCCAAAGGAGGTCAGTCCGGCGGGGAGCAAGGCAGGGAGCAGGTCAAGGTCCAAGGCAGGTGCAGGCACGAGGTTGCAGGTTGAGCATACGCTTGCAACTAAGTTGCTCACACAACTGGTCTGGCTGGCTTTTATCTGGCCCTATGCTTAGGGTGGCCCCGATCCTCCGGAGACTCGCCTCTCCTCCGGGCCTGGAGGCGAGCACTCCTCCTGTAGGCACTTAGCTCTCTTCGCCTCTCTGTCCTGAGCCTCTGCAGCTCAGGAGAGGCTGGTGGGTTACTGGACCCAAGGGCCGCCTCAGCTTCCTCTGATGAGGCTGGGAGTGGAGCACCTGCAGGCAATGGGTCCTCCCCCCCCCATCAGGAGCCAGAGCAGACTCCGCTGATGCCTGCACCTGGGGATCCAGCACAGGTGGGGATCCTTCAGGCTCAAGCACTGGCCCAGGCTCAGCTGGTTCTGGAGGCGGGGAATCCTGTGCAGGCTGGGATCCCTCAGGTTCAGCATCTGAGTCTGACTCCCAGGCCATCACAATATTTTGGAAATTGGTTTGTACATTTGCTCTCTATAGCTTTGACTGCCTTTCAAGACATCAGTTGGCAGGAAGGTTCCCAAGGTAGAGGTGGTGATCTTTGTTGATATCTGGAAGCCTGCCGCCATTTTGATTCAAGATAGTGGGTGAAAACATCACTCTTATGTGACTTCACCCATTTTTGGACTTGGGGGGTGGCGGTCATTGAGCTGTCGTCATTTTTATTTTTATTATATACCTTGTGGTTTAAATTCTGATTTTATCCTGTGAACTACATATATCGTCACCAAACATGGCATGATGGTTTCTGAGCTGGGGATGGGGACTTCATTCAAATCAAATCAAATATCTTTATTACAGTCAAAGACCAGAAAACAGATAATAACAATCCATAATCGGATATAGCATTAAAGGTTGAATTGTATAACAAAAGTACAATCCAATTCATAGAATTGATACTTACTCTTAGACTTAAAACTAAGATTAAAATTTTAAAATTTTAGAATAATGGGTCTTTACCACCTATTAACATTCCTTCTAAAGGTAAGGCTGAAGTCTCAGTCACTGCTTTTTGGTGACATCACTATTCATCTTCTTGTTGATGTTCAGTCGTTCAGTCGTGTCCAACTCTTCGTGACCCCATGGACCAGAGCACGCCAGGCACCCCTCTCCTCCACTGCCTCCCGCAGTTTGGCCAAACTCATGCTAGTCGCTTCGAGAACACTGTCCAACCATCTCATCCTCTGTCGTCCCCTTCTCCTTGTGCCCTCCATCTTTCCCAACATCAGGGTCTTTTCCAGGGAGCCTTCCCTTCTCATGAGGTGGCCAAAGTAGTGGAGCCTCAACTTCAGGATCTGTCCTTCCAGAGAGCACTCAGGGCTGATTTCTTTAAGGATGGATAAGTTTGATCTTTTTGCAGCCCATGGGGCTCTCAAGAGTCTCCTCCAGCAACGATCCTAGTGGTCTCCAAATCTTTATCCGCTGGTGTAAGCTTCCTCAGAGCGGCCGGGCAATTTCCCCAGCGACGGTTCTATCAGTTTTTTCCTTGAGTCACGATACAATGGGCAGTATAAAAGAACGTGCCCTATGGATTCTATCTCATTACAGTCACAGGGGCATAATCTTTGATCGATCGGTGTCTTACTATATCTGCCCTCTAAGAGAGCTGAGGGGAGGGCATTAAAACGAGCCCTGGAAAATGCCCAGCGATGTTTAGTGTTATCTAGTAACTTAAGATAATTTGCTGGATGAAGCCTCTGTGTGTCATAAAGAGGCCTGCAAATTGTGGGGGGGGGGACTTCACTGACGTTGAGGTACTGGGAGCAGGGGCGTAGCAAGGGGGTGGGGGGTGGGCCGCCCCGGGTTCCATAATAGAGGGGGTGACAAATTATGAAGGAACAATTTTTTTATTTTTATTTTTGAAAATGCCTGCTCTGAAGGTCTTATCTTACTATACTAGGGATTATATAGCTATATATGAAATTTCAAGCATATCGGTTAATATCTCGACCCTCCTCCATCAAAATAGCTGTTCACTTAGCTGTTTTCCTATGTCGTGAAGGCTGAAATTTCAGTCAAGAGAACACTTACTGTTCCCAACCCTAACCCTGTGGAAAGCCATCTAATTAGACTTTAATTTGATTCTGAGATGTTTTTAGGAGGTAATTTAATTATTGTTTGATTTTATACTAATGTTATGTATCTGATGTTAGCCACCCTGAGCCCGACTTCGGCCGGGGAGGGCGGGATAGAAATAAAAGTTTTTATTATTATTATTACGTGTTATTATTCCTTTGTAAGAAAATATGAAATAACGTAAAACCATTTTTGCGGGGGATCAATGGGGGGGTTGACAAGAAATTTTCCGCACCGGGTACCATCTGACCTTCCCATGCCGAGGGGGGGGGTTGACAAAAAATATTTTGCCCCCGGGTACCAATTTACCTTGCTACGCCCCCTGACTGGGAGCAATTTTGTATTGACTTCATCTGATTTTTTATTTTTTTTATTTTTAATAAGAATTTATTGGATTTTTCAAAATCAAATTAAACAAAATACAAAAACACACAATACAGACACTACAGAAAAGGACACCAACAAAAAACACAATTATTTAACCACCCTTCTCTTCTTTAAAATCCTAATGCTGGGACTTCCTCACGTCCTCTCTTATGCGTTCATTTCTAATCTTCTTTAGTAACTTTGTAACATTGTAAAATCTTATTTCTTGCATCTAATCTTAGTCTTACAGTTATAACCAACATATCTTAAATCATACAACATGTTCTTATCAAATAAAATATCGTATTCCAAATCTTAACTTCTTATATCCTTTCTTCATTTAACTTGGTAAAGCTGTTGCCATTGTTCCTTCTGATTCCCTTCAAAATATAAAAATCAACACATTTTACCATAAACCTAAGTATTTCTTCCATTCTCAAAATCCGTTTTCCCCTCTGATATCGGAGTACCGTGGTCAGCATTTATAATATCCCTCTTAATTCCCATTACCCCACCCCCCTCCTCACCATCCTCCCCCTTCACCTGATTTTTGGCAGCACTGATCCCAGTTCACAAACGGCACCATTGTAGGGTTGGGGTTAAAGACTAATGGTTCTCTATAGGCTATCCAATGTGCTCACAGCAGAGTCAAGGTTTAACCACTGCGCTTTGAACCATCTCTTAGCCACATTTGCGAAAAGCACCCCACCATATTCCATACCTATAAACCCACCTTTACCTCGTCTGCTTATGTGTGTATGTGTTTGAGATCATGGGAACCAGGTAGGTACTGCCTGGCTGGCTTAAAAGAGATGTCTATCCTATATGGAGCTTGCAGAAATGACCGGGAAAATCCGTGACCAAAGAGACGACGCGGTGGAGAAAGAGTGGGGAAAATTTAAATTGTATTTAAAAGATTATTGTAAGATTGAAAATTAGATATATTCTGAGGATAAGATAGGCTGTAGAGTTGAAGTTAGTTGTTTTTGATATAAGTTGATAAGGGTTAGGATAAGAGATAGATTTAATTAATTAGATAATGATATATTATAAGTTAAGAGATAAGTGATATTAATGGATAAGTTGTTGTTAGAAAGTTGTTGTTAGGAGATAGGAGGAAGTCCCACCAAGATGTGAGAAAATATCAATTTATTTGTTAAAGTTGTAATAAGTAATTACTTATTACAACATTGTGGATGCAATCAAATGCCAACATTGTGTATGCAATCAAATACCAACAGTGCCCTTCAGCTCTCTATATTGGACAAACAAGCCAAACCCTACGCCAAAGGATAAATGGACATAAATCTGATATCAGGAATCACAAGACAGAGAAACCAGTAGGAGAACACTTCAGTCTCCCAGGACATTCTATAAAAGATCTCAAAGTAGCTGTCTTAATACAAATAAATTTCAGAAATAGACTGGAAAGAGAAGTTGCTGAATTGCAACTAATCACCAAACTTAAAACCATGGAGAAACCTGGTCTGAACAAAGACATTGGATTCTTATCTCATTATACATAACAAAGCTATCTTTAGCCATCTCACCACTTGCCTTTCCCTGCAAGACTAATTGCAGCCATTAAGAGTCGTCAACAGGTTTTCCACACCTATCAGCTGATCACCCATTCCCACCACCCTTCTGAGTAATACCCCTCCCCACTCCCTCACTATATTTAAGGATCTGGTGACTTCTGTTTCAGTGTATCTGAAGAAGTGTGCATGCACATGAAAGCTCATACCAAGAACAAACTCAGTTGGTCTCTAAGGTGCTATTGGAAAGAATTTTCTATTTTGTAATAAGTTGTTATTTTTGTTGTGTTTTTATGTTTGTTGTTATTGTAGTGTTATGTTGTGCTTTTTGTGATGTTAAAAAAATGAATAAATATTATTTAAAAATAAAATAAAAGAGATGTCTATCACTGGGCACTGATACTTGACTGGAGATAAAAGTGCCTCTGCAAAGTAGCTGAACCTCATCAGGCAATATGGGGAAGTTATCAGCCTAAACATCACTCTACTCTTAGTGCTGAGTATGCATGACATCGAGTATGTGCTCAGTGGGAATCTTTTGCAATTGTGGGAGAAGCAAATGGATGTTTAATGTTGCTTAATAGGTTCTGGCAACAAGCGGAGAAGAGACATCGGCAATGGGCTCAGGCAATGAAGCCTAGTGTGAAGGGGGAGACGCAACAGAAGTATGTTAAAAGAGTCCCCTTTATTTTGCGTGTTCAGACCTTTCAACCTCACCCCAAATAAATTCAGACAGGGCTCAAATTTTGGTTTGGTTTTTGGCAGAATTTAGGCCACAACTTTATTGATTACAGCACGTGATTGGTTGCATAGGCTCTGGTTTGACTAGCTCCCAGCTCTGCAGGTAGCGCTGACCCAGGGTTCCAGCATAGGTCAGCCAAGGGTGAACACCTGGATAAGCGCAAAGTCGGGAATATGCTCTCTTCACCACCCAAATGTCCCCCTGGACTCAGGCACGGGCACAACCCCTCTCAGGGTTGACCAAACTATTGAGTCCCCTGGATTCCTTTAATGGAATACCCTTCACATAGGGATGGTGAGAGCGTTCCTCCATCCCTATCACCTGAACCAGAGCCTATCCGCAAACCTTGAGAGCCAGTGTGGTGTAGTGGTTAAGAGCGGCAGACTTGTAATCTGGGGAACCAGGTTCGTGTCTCCGCTCCTCCACATGCAGCTGCTGGGTGACCTTGGGCTAGTCACACTTCTCTGAAGTCTCTCAGCCCCACTCACCTCACAGAGTGTTTGTTGTGGGGGAGGAAGGGAAAGGAGAATGTTAGCCGCTTTGAGACTCCTTCGGGTAGTGAAAAGCGGGATATCAAATCCAAACTCTTCTTCTTACAAGTTGTGACAGTTTGCTACGCAGCAGGCAAAATCAAATGGCACCAGCCAACCAGCCAAGTGGAGGAAATTCCTGCTGCGCCCCTGTCCCAATGACAGACGACACACGATGGCATAGCAAGGTCAAGCGCACAAGCCCTAACAGTAGGGAGAGGTGGGCAGGTGTTCCGATGCACGCACAAAGAAAAGGAAACTCTGGGTCACGTGCATGCGTATTTATAGGTCCCTTGAACTGTTTAGCTTGCTTCCCACTGGCCAGATTGAACCCAGCTTCAAGGGACCTCACGGTTGGGTGTTGTGGCTGTCAATCAACCCACCCACAACACGGAGATTTGGTTGCCAGGTCTCACCGCAATATGTGCCCTCTTTAAGAGAGGACCCAATTATCGTTTGACTGGGGGAGGTATGAAAAGGTCGGCTCATTTACGCCTCATTAATGGGGAGAGGGACATCTGCTGTTCCTTGCGAAGTTGCAAGAATGCGCTCAAATAAAACGAAATGCTGTGTAATTGCTCAGATTTAATTACTGCTTTATTCCTTTGCAACTCTGCAAGTGTGTGGAGTGGTTGCATTTTTAGTTACCATCAGTGTCGTGTTCTATACAGCTGAGATTCTTACACCATGCCTGCTGATTAAGTCAAGACCTCATAAATTTCCATTGGCCTTTGTAAACAAGTTGGACAGCTCTTGGTGGTAGGCTAAGGTTGTCTAAAGAAAAAAAGTACACAGTTTATTCAGACACTGAAGCAAGCAGATTACACTTGTGCTCAGTTAGCCACAAAATTTAGGTGCAGGATTTTAAGAGCATGTGCCTTTTCAGACACAACTACTGACTATTGCTAACTCAAGAAGAGGTTTCCAGGTTAGAATTGCTTGCCCCTCCAATGCAAGATGCAAAACTTTAGAAACAATGCTTGTGAGAGACTTGCATTGTTAATATTTTTAATTTGTGTGTCCATCAGAGCACATGGCAGAACTGTGTGTGTCCTGTTCAGAGGTATTTTGTATTTATAGTTTGTTCAATAAAATGGAAAATATTAAATATAACAAAAATGCACCAAGATTACTCAGATTCTGTGCTACGAAAAGTTGGAGTTTGCATCTTGTATCAATTATACAGGTACTTGCTATTTCCCACCTTATTTTGCATAAGGTATGAAATTGTATTTGCTAGTCAAAAGTAGGAGTGTGTTTTTGGCCTCTCCCCTCATTTGTTACTTCCCTGCTCTCCAGAAGTTCCCTAAGTCTGAAGTATTTTGTGGGGATCTCTCCCTTCGAACTACTGAACGTTATTCAGCTATTAAGTTTGTCCCAAAACAGTATTCCGCAGAATGACTTGGGATGGACTTTTAAGTAATGATCAATGAGATGCTTATCCCAGCCCAGCTGAAATATTATTCAGATTTTTGGGTATATAGTTACCATCTGCTTACTGTTTTGATTATTGGCTAGATTTTATTCATTTGCATCAAGTTATTATTTTATTTATTTGCCTTTTAAAAATTCAGCCATATTTACTCAAAAAAACAATTACTCCAGCGTCAGTCTACAGTCTATAGGGGACGCGGGTGGCGCTGTGGGTTAAACCACAGAGCCTAGGGCTTGCTGATCAGAAGGTCAGCAGTTCGAATCCCCGCGACGGGGTGAGTTCCCATTGTTCGGTCTCAGCTCCTGCCCACCTAGCATAGTTTGAAAGCACATCAAAGTGCAAGTAGATAAATAGGTACCACTCCGGCGGGAAGGTAAACGGCGTTTCCGTGCGCTGCTCTTGTTCGCCAGAAGCAGCTTTGTCATGCTGGCCACATGACCGGAAGTGTACACCGGCTCCCCTCGGCCAGTAACGCGAGATGAGCGCCGCAACCCAGAGTCGGACATGACTGGACCTAACGGTCAGGGGTCCCTTTACCTTTACCTTTACAGTCTACATTAGAAAGAGGCCTTCAGGACTGCAGGTCCACGGATGTGCTTTATTCTCATTTCATTATTAGATGCAGCTTTAATGTTCCAGGGCATAAGATATTCAAAAACTTAAGCAAATATTTATTGGCATAGTATTCTTTGCCACAAACAAAATTACGTAACCACTGTTCATATTTACTCTGCCACCCTGCGGCAACTATGGATAATTTCAAGTCCCTTGAGGGGAAGGGAGGCAAAAGGCCCAGAGCTAGGACTGTGGAAGGAGCGCAGAGAGAAGAAATGCCATGGGGCGCCTGTAGCAGCACAACCGAACACCTTTTCTCTGCCCCAGCAGCAACAGAACATGTCTCACAGGCATAGGCAAACTCAGCCCTCCAGATGTTTTGGGACTACAACTCCCATCATCCTTAGCTAACAGGACCAATGGTGAGGGATGATGGAAGTTGTAGTCCCAAAACATCTGGAGGGCCGAAGTTTGCCTATTCCTGCTCTCCCAGGCACTGTAACTCTCCAATGACTTGACTTCGCCCCTGAAGACGCACTCCCTCACTGTCCACACGAGGGCTTTTGATACATTGGTCACACACATCTCTCTTCGCACGCACATCCTGACAGCCAAACTGGTTTATCTTCCATAGAGAGGAGTACCAGAGCAGAGGAGGAAAGGGTGGGTGCGCTCTCAGCAAACGGCACACCTGCCAGCTGCAGGGTCCACCTTCTCGAGCGGAGTTAGGCATCCTGGGAGGGCGGAATCCTGCTTGGAGTCAAGAAATAAAGTAGGAAGGTTGCTGCCTAGAAGGGGTTTCCCTTGGAACTGTGGTTAGTGAGGAATCTGGGGAGGCTCTATGGAGAGGTGGCAGCATTCTTCCATAATATGAAACAAATATAACGTCAGTTGCAAATGCAGGTACCGGTATCTAATATTAAGGAAATATTCAGAGAAAATCCAGTTGATAGTTTACACTTGAATCTGCAAGTGAGAATTCTGACAGCAAGCCCCTTTCAACTCTAGCTGGTAGAAACCCTTAGATAAAATACAAAACCATGTATATCACTGTAAGAATTGTATTAATATGAAACTAAACTGACAATATCATCATACAAAAAGCATTCATAGATATTTCCTCAGAGGCAAAGCCTATATAAGCTTTAAAACATCAAAGTGCTGGTACAAAGTGCAATCTACAAAGTGCGATATACAAAGTGCCATATAATGTTCAGTATAATGTTAAAGATGGCATTGCAAATGTCTATAAGACGCATGGGTCCATCCTCCCAATGTTGGAGAAGGTTACACAAAGTCACTCCAACATGTGGGTTGTGTTCTCCCGACGGGTGGCTAGCTTCAAACTTCCCGTTTCACCAGCAGTTTCTTCAAGGTCTGGACTTTATCTTTGATAACAACAATACAAACCATCAACTTTACTATAACATCAGTTGCAAATTCAGGTATCTAATATTAAGGAAATATTTGGAGAAATCCAGTTGATAGTTTACACTCGAATCTGCAAGTGAGAATTCTGACAGCAAGCCCCTTTCAACTCTAGCTGGTAGAAACCCTTCGCTTTCCCACTGGAAAATTAGAGAAGGTGGTTGTATGTGCAACCACAAAAGGTGCTAACTCATGAATTATGATTTTGCAATGCTACTGACAGTGGAGGAGGGAGACCACATCCAGAAAACCCATGGACTTCTTCCTTTGCCACAATATTTTATACATCTGAATATGCACTTCTACAACCTTGTGAGTGCCAGCCATAGAGATGAGTCCTCCAGAACTGTCCCCAAGGTCTATGCACTATGACGTCGTATAACGTGACCTTACATAGTTGAATTGGAAGAGATTAATCTGTCTGTCTAAAGAACATTCGGGTGCATGTATGACTACACCCTTATTCCGTGTACTTACCCCAGGTTGTTAGACTAGTTTTAAACTGGCTTTGCTGGTTAGAATCACCCCTTTATTAACTATTTTAAGCATCACATTTTTACAACTTCATTCATTCGTTCCATATTTTTTTTAAAAAACAACAACTCGCTTTTCCGGGAATCTTCTCTCACAAGGTGGTTCACTACGTCATCATATAAAATAATATACCATGACCTTAAACTGGCCAGAATCAAACAGGCAGCCATGCACAGACTGGGTGAAATATAATGTCTAGTTTCTACAAGCATTATAGCGGCCACATTCTGCACCAACCGAAGTTCCCAAATCATTTAAAAAGGGAAGTCCCAAGCTAAACACATTGCAGATGAATCACTGAGGTAAGATTTGCCTTCTCAAAATAAGGCTGCGGCTAGCAAAACAACTAGGGTTGATAAAAGTGCTCCTGGCCTTTGATACCACCTGACCCCCCAGAGATAATGCTGATTTCTCCCAAACCCCATCCTTGGCTCTTTAGGGTCCGGCAACTGCATCCAGATTGACAGATTTCCTGGTCTACAGTACATACATCTTGCCCAGATTAAGATTTCCAGCATGGTGAAAAAGAGAGGTAGATACTTATCTGAATATTTATGATATCTCAGGTCATACCTCCTGGTGACTGCCCCTGGTTTCATGGGGGCCAGTTGAGTCTTGAGGTATGCCAAAGAAAGGAAAGAGAGGTCCTTGAGAACCATCATCCATACTGAATTAGATCTACTGCAATACGGTCCCCCTCAGCCTCATCCCAGAGAGATATTCTGGAAGGAGAACACAGTCCATTGAGAAGTCAAGGAGAACTTCCCCCATCCACTCCCCATTGTAAATCATCTGCCAAGGCAGTTTCTGTCTCAAAACCATGATGGAAGCCAGATTCAAGTATCCCTCAAGAGTTAGCAAAACACACCCACTCCAGCGCCTTCCTTAATAATGGCAAATTACAGACTGAGTGATTGTTTCTCAAAGACATATATTTACATAAATGAACCCTTAAAATTTAGGTCAGGTTAGTTTCTCTCAGGCAGATTGTAGCCTTAAGTAGAATGGCAAGATTCCTCAACCTCAGCCCTCCAGATCTTTTGACACTACAATTCCCCATCGTCCCTGACCACTGGTCCTGCTAGCTAGGGATCATGGGAGTTGTAGGCGAAAAACATCTGGAGGGCCGAGATTGAGGAAGCCTGGGTTATGACAATCCACTCAGGCAAGCATTGAAACATGGCCCTCAAGAGCCTTGAGGGTCATACTTGCTGAACCAACATTTTGGACTTGGGTAATAATAATAATAATAATTTATACCCCGTCCATCCGACTGGGTTGTGTTTTGAAATTAATTATATTTAATTTTTAAACTTTAAAGTACTGGAGGTTGGCTCTGTTGTCATGAAAAACACTAGCAACCAACGAGCAACATCCATAGCCAGCTTTCTGCCATTGAGACAACTGAAAACTGCACAGTGGAGTTCTTCAAACCATGCGCCAGAGGGGAAAACATTACGTTTTCACTGAACCCAGTGAGGGCGCTTCTCAGGCATACCCACTGCTCTACCAGTCTGCCTTCACCTTTGGGCATGTAGTAAGGGCTATTCATTAACAACTATGGGCTCCCCCTAACAATCCATTTATTGAGCACTCGTTCCGATTTGTTTGCGAGGAGGTTATACAAACTATGAGCATTCATCCTTTATTAATCGTAATTTGCTTGCAAGGTGTTTATACAGTATATTCTGGCGTATAAGACTACTTTTTGATCCAGGAAAATCTTCTCAAAAGTCGGGGGTCGTCTTATACGCCGGGTGGAAAATCTGTGGTTGAGTATATCTCAAACTCTATATTTTAACTGGAAAAGTTAGGGGTCGTCTTATATGCCCAGTCGTCTTATACGCCGGAATATACGGTATATCTTTCTATTAATCATTCCTTTATCCCACACTTTTCAATGCATTTTTCTGATCACTTTCCAAACTTTGAAAATTCAGGTTCTTTTTAAAAAGTGGGTGTTGTACTTGGATGACAGAGCCCTTGAGTCGGATGTGCTGACCCAAACTTACAGGATGTGTTTAACTCCCTCCCGCAAAATAGTGACAATCTGGAGACACCCTGTTTCATTCCTATCCTGTCCATGCATTCAAGGCCTCATAAAGGATTAAAAAAAAGGAAATGAACCAGTGTTCCTCTGCAAAGATAAAAATGTACCAGGATTCATTCCTTGCTCTAATTTTCCCTAAGTAGTGAATGGAAGCAGTAGTTTTTCTACTTGGAAATAAGAGTCTCTAAGTTCAATAGGACTTACTCTCAAATTAAGAGCGCAGAGCACTGAAATCACTGAGGACTTCAGCTGTCTGATTAAATAGTCTAGCCAAGAAATATGGGGCTACCCACAGGGAACACGATTGTCAATGAAATGCAACAATATTCAATTTTGTTGCAAGGTTCAAAAATACACTTCTTTTGCAGTTTACGACTTTACATTGTATTCTTGCTTATATACCTCAAATTATTCATAGCAATATCTTCAGCCCAAGACAAGCATCCCTTTTGGAGGAAAGGGATTCATGTCTTGTGTATGAGTGTCTGGTAAGTTTGGCTCATTCAGTTTGGAGGACAGTAGCCTCCAATTAAAGGGACATGGGTGGCACTGTGGTCTAAACCACAGAGCCTAGGGCTTGCCGATCAGAAGGTCAGTAGTTCAAATCCTTGCGACGGGGTGAGCTCCCGTTGCTCGGTCCCTGCTCCTGCCCACCTAGCAGTTCGAAAGCACGTCAAAGTGGAAGTAGATAAATAGGTACCGCTCCAGCGGGAAGGTAAGCGGTGTTTCCGTGCGCTGCTCTGGTTCGCCAGAAGCGGCTTTGTCATGCTGGCCACATGGCCCAAAAGAAGTCTGCGGACAAACGCCGGCTCCCTCGGCCGGTAAAGCAAGATGAGCGCCGCAACCCCAGAGTCGTCCGCAACTGGACCTAACGGTCAGGGGTCCCTTTACCTTTACCTTTAAAGAGTTACTACTCCAAACATTGCAGTTTCGGCTTACACCTAGGATGTTGTACATGAACACTTAAAATGTAATGTGTGAATAAGACAAATGGATTGGCCGCAGCTTCGGATCTTTCACCCCAGCAGCACATGAATTAGAAATGTGCCTTGGGATTAGAACATTGGATGCGAAGCCAACAAATGTGATAGGAGCATTAAGCAGCCTGTTTATTTAGGGAATACAAAAGAGAATTTGCAAGTTGCAAAACATCACAGGAGAAGAGCAGGGGTTGCCAACCTTCTTAGACCAGCAGGTGCATTTTGATTTTTTGACACAACATGTGTTTTGTGTTTTTATCTTGTATTTTTATGCTGTGGACTGCCCTGAGATCTTTGAATGCAGAACGGCATATGAATTTAACAACAACAACAATTACAACAACAACAGCGCTGAAGTAGTTCTCACAAGGCCTGTGTAACAAGAGAGAGAAAGAGAGAGAAAATACATTGGAAATTCATGTGATGGAAAAGAACTGCAGTCTAGCCTTTCCACTGATATGCTAAGGAGGTGTGGGGGGGGGTTGATATGAGGAGCACTCAATCATACAAATCCCAGCTGCAGTATGAAGTAATTAGCATAGGAGTAGCTCTATACTATAACTATACTATAGGGACCCAGGTGGCACTGTGGGTTAAACCACTGAGCCTAGGGCTTGCCGATCGAAGGTCGGCGGTTCGAATCCCTGCCACGGGGTGAGGCTCCCCGTTACTCGGTCCCTGCTCCTGCCACCTAAGAGTTCGAAAGCACATCAAAGTGCAAGTAGATAAATAGGTACCGCTCCAGCAGGAAGGTAACGGCGTTTCCGTGCGCTGCTCTGGTTTGCCAGAAGTGGCTTTGTCATGCTGGCCACATGACCCAGAAGCTGTCTGCAGACAAACGCCAGCTCCCTCAGCTTATAGAGCGAGATGAGCGCCGCAACCCCAGAGTCGGACACAACTGGACCTGATGGTCAGGGGTCCCTTTACCTTTACCTAGCCCTATTCTACACTTGATCTTAGCCAAAAGGCTGAGACAGCGGGTGGCGCTATGGTGTAAACCACTGAGCCTTGGACTTGCCGATCGGGAAGGTCGGCGGTTCGAATACCTGCAACGGGGTGAGCTCCTGTTGCTCGGTCCCAACCAGTTCGAAGCACATCAAAGTGCAAGTAGATAAATAGGTACCGCTCCGGCAGGAAGGTAAAGGGCGTTTCCGTGTGCTGTTCTGGTTTCGCCAGAAGCGCTTAGTCATGCTGGCCACATGACCCAGAAAACTGTCTGCGGACAAACGTCAGCTCCCTCGGCCAGTAAAATGAGATGAGCGCTGCAAGCCCAGAGTCGTACGCGACTGGACTTAACTGCCAGGGGTCCTTTACCTTTTTAGCTCTAAGCAGTTCTGAGGAACAAAGTAGATGCTATGCTAAAAAACCTGGCTTCTGCAACTTGTGATGCACCAGCCCACTGCAAGGCATTAGGAATCGATGAGTTCAGCATATCTCCCGGGACGGTACTGTATTTAAAAAGGTCAACGTCAAATAGCCAGCAAGCCACTGCACACTGCTAACAAACCGCATTCAGGCTGGCCAGTCACAGACTGTGCAGATCTGCACTGAACAAAAGTGGCAGCCCAACGCTTGGCTCCCTCTCTTCATCCACAACCAAACTGGGTGGGGCTGATGGGGAGCAGGAGTTCAAAATATCTGATGGGTCCCAGGTTGAGGGAGGATGATCTAGGACAGTGTAATTCAACTCTGGGTCTTCACATGTTTTTGGAATACAACTCTTGTTCATTGCGTCAACTGGCTGGGCATTGTGGGAGTCGCATTCCAACTTCTGGGAACCCAAAGTTGAAGACCGACATGGGATAACCTGATGCCACACGTTCTACAACTAGCTGCAGTCATTGATATGAAGCCAAGATGGGGGAATGCAGAATATGGTATTAGGACATTTGTACTAGACATGAAGTGGGACATGGGTGGCGCTGTGGGTTAAACCACAGAGCCTAGGGCTTGCTGATCAGAAGGTCGGCGGTTCGAATCCCTGCAACGGGGTGAGCTCCCATTGCTCGGTCCCAGCTCCTGTCCACCTAGCAGTTCGAAAGCACGTCAAAGTGCAAGTAGATAAATAGGTTCCACTCCGGTGGGAAGGTAAACGGCATTTCCATGCGCTGCTCTGGTTCGCCAGAAGCAGCTTAGTCATGCTGGCCACATGACCTGGAAGCTGTATGCCAGCTCCCTCGGCCAATAAAGCGAGATGAGCACCCCAACCCCAGAGTCGGACACAAGTGGACCTGATGGTCAGGGGTCCCTTTACCTTTACCATTACTAGACATGATGGAGGGGAAATTGTTTCCCATTGCACTAAATATGGAATGAAGCACAGCTATGGACTGAACCTGAATATGAGCAAAAATGCATTTTATTATGGGGGACATAAAGCTGAAAGAAAAGGTATGATTTATCGCCGAGGCCTGTGACAAATATAAGTAAATTTACTCAGGCTGGAACTATGTATTTCAGGGGCAGTCCGTGTTTCCTGTAAACAGAGACCTGCATCAAGATATCCCCTCTCCCCTCTCAGAACATTGGGTGCTATTCTGCCCCCAGCAGCTAATGACACCATGTAGGAAAGGAGAAATGCAGGACACTATGATGCTTAAACAGAGGAGGTGCTACAACATGTTACAGAGAATGATGTAATTTGCTAAATACACATTTATCAATTAACACATTTTGCCATTTAAGATAACATGACCAAATTGGATCAGTAATGCATTTGTTCATGGTAACAACACTAAAACATTTTAAATTGAATAACGCCTTACATAATTTGAGAAACAACTGGTGCAAACATCTGCAACTTTTGGGTTATCTCAGTGTTTTTAGTTCCCACCAAGGCCATCATTTTTACTCATTACTGAAGGATGAACCATGCTATCTATAACTGGGTTACCCATTTAGTTTTGACAAAGGGCTGTCCAGTAAATTACGTCCAGTCAACTGAGTCCCAAAGCATCATATTCCATCTACATATGATGGATGGAGGACTATTTATGCTGCGGTGGACAACTGTTTGCAATTTCTTTTCTTTCTACCAGGAGAGGTGTTCACTGAAGGTGACTAGATTGGGTCTCCCTCTAACAGATATGTAGGACCTACACATGCAACATACTGTCTTCTTAATGTCAAGCACTGCACATGCAGCAACTCACTATTTTGTGTGTGTGTGTGTGTGTGTGTGTGTATCCAGTTCTGGTGGAGCCAGTGTGGTGTAGTGGTTAAGAGCGGTGGACTCATAATCTGGTGAATCAGGTTCGTGTCTCCACTCCTCCACATGCAGCTGCTGGGTGACCTTGGGCTAGTCACACTTCTCTGAAGTCTCTCAGCCCCACTCACCTCACAGAGTGTTTGTTGTGGGGGAGGAAGGGAAAGGAGAATGTGAGCCGCTTTGAGACTCCTTTGGGTAGTGATAAAGTGGGATATCAAATCCAAACTCCTCCTCCACCTAATATATATATATATAGATATATATATATATATATATTATATATATATATATATTATATATCATTTCTAAAAGTCACAAAATGACAGGCACAAAGTGATGCCTTGTATCGCTCATCAGCCACGATGGCATGAATTCTTCAGGGGAAGTGAATGACAAGTGCATATTTAGTGCTAAAAATAATATGCATTGGGTGCAATTAATCACTAGTTGTGTGTGTTGGTTACAGCTACTGGCCATAGATTGGAGAAAAACGTATCTGCCTGCATCGCCAGATGATGCATTTTTCAATTTAAGAGACGCTGGATGAACTTCGAAATACAGATGCACAACGCCTGCACACCATAGCTGTCAACTTTTTTAAAGGGAAATTCCCCTATTCCGAATAGGATTCCTCGCAAGAAAAGGGAAAAGTTGACAGCTATGCTGCACACTCAATTCTCTCTTACTGGATCAGGCTAAATTTCTGGAATGGCCCTCCAACATCTTGGTGCAATTCAGCTGCCGAAAATCCTGGGTTTTCCCCCGAAGCTGTTCTTTCCCATGGCCCCTTCAGATGTCACCTATCAAATGTTTGTATCTCTATACTTCAATAGCCAACAAAGGTCAAGCGCATGGTGGCTTTGGGAACCAGAATACCCTGGAAACCATAAACTGCATTTTATGTTTATCCCATGGTGGTTGTGAGTATATGGGGTGAGACGAACCCCTCTGCCTCTTTGTCACTGCAATAATCACCTTTGCATACCATAAAAGTCATAAGACGTTCACAAATGAAGCAAGGGAAGAAGTCCAGAGTTCAAGCACTCCATTTGACCTGAGGCCGCTGTCCTCAGCAGCCCCTTCAGTTAGGGGCCAGAAGCTGCTGCCCGGTGGGAAGAAATCCACTTTGATGTGGGGATCAGGCAGGCCTCAACTTCAGGTCCCGACTACGGGCAAGAGATCGACCTTAGCAACTACCGGACGCCAACTTTTCAAACACTGCATTACTCCCAGGAAGCTTGTTTATCATTACAGCACCACATTCCGACTCCTTTCTTGTACAAATCTCTACCGACAGGAGGCTGAGCTCAAGCAGCGTAGCTACTACACGGAAAGACAAAGGTTGTGTGACTTATTCCCTACTACCAGTTTTCTTCAAAGTAGATGAGACGAGGACCCACCTGTTGACCCCGGGCAGAGGGGAACGCTAAGAAACAAATCCAGCACTCTCGTAAGACCTTTATAGGATATACGCGCAACAACAAAGATCAAACCAAGTCCTGGGTTATTACTCACATTGCATGATTAAAAAATAAAATAGTAATGAACTTCACTCTACATTTTAAAATGGTGGGTCCTTTTCTTTCTTCTCCCGAAACTGCCTGTCAGACCGCATTACAGTCTTGATTAAATGCGACACAGCTCAGCTGGAATTCCCATACAAGGCCCCACGGGAGCGCCTCTCTCCCTCTTTCTCTCCAATTCTTCTCCCAGGAATGTTGCAACAGAGCAGAGTTTCCCTCCTTGTATCGTAAGTTAGAGACAAGATCAAATTCCCTTACCTGACCGGTGTCACATCCTGAACTTTGAAAGGGTCTTTCCCCGTAGAGCTGGTATGGATTCTCACTGCTGCTTCTGGGTCCAGGTTAAAGTTTTTTTCTCTCTCTCCTGGTTTCCCCGAGGCTGGAGGTAATTTTTGTCTGTGTCTAACTCTTTCAGGTGAGTACAAATGAGCACACCTTCCTGAGCTGGGAGAGACAGGAAGTCAGGAAAGCCACAAGCTGATTGGTCTGCTTCAGAGTACAGAGTCTAGTAAGGAAACAGAGACTCCTAAACCAGGTGGGGAGAGGAGGGAGGGGGACAGAGCACAAAGAAAAGCAGCCTGAGATAGAGGCTTGGGAGGCAAGTCAGAGATCAGTGACTTCTATATCTCAGCTGAGTGGAAACCGAAACACACCAATAATTTGCAGGGAGGAGTCCAGGAGGTGCCTCTTTGTAAGAGATTTCCGGGTTGTTATTATTGGTCAGTTTAGTGCCATCAATGCACGCAGCCCTTGACAAAGTAGCATCAAGCAAAAATGAAGCAGGCTGCTTCTGCCTAAATAGGAACAATGAAGGAGAGATGCTCATAGATGTCTGTTTAGTACAGGCATGGCCAAACTCGGCCCTCCAGATGTTTTCGGACTACAACTCCCATAATCCCTAGCTAACAGGACCGGTGGTCAGGGATGATGGGAATTGTAGTCCCAAAACAGCTGGAGGGCCAAGTTTGGCCATGCCTGGTTTAGTATCACAAAGCCTACCCCGCTGTCTGTCTGTCTGTCTTGTCTAAAGAAAATAAAAAATAAAAAAAATTCCTTCCAGTAGCACCTAGAGACCAACTAAGTTTGTTCTTGGTATGAGCTTTCGTGTGCACGCACACTTCTTCAGATACACTGAAACGGAAGTCACCAGACGCTTATATCCCTTATGTCTGTCTGTCTGTCTGTCTCTCTCTCTCTGTGTGTGTGTTTCTCTCTCTCTCTCTCTCTCTCTCTCACACACACACACACACACACACACGCTTTCATTGGGTTTGATTTTAAAAATATTGGTGCCTGGGCAGGAAAATCCAAACAACAGTCTCACCTTCCCATCCATCTACTGGGAAGTTTTCTTGAACAAGTCCCACTAAAATAATCAGGATCTGCTTGGGAGTGTGCCTCTAATTCATCTCAATTGGCTTGGGTTTGCATATCGTCTCATGCATTATGTCCAGTCCCTACAGAGAATTAAAACAGGAAGGGGGTACCTTCCTGTCCCTACCACCCCACAGTAAGGAACAAGCTAGAGTGGCACAAAAGTTTCCTCCCTTGTTCTACTTAGTGGAGGAGTGGGTTGTGAAGGTATCCGGGTGACCCACCTTTTGCATCACTTCAAGAACTGCATATTGCACCCAGCAGCAGCGAGATCCCGTGGTCGCTAATCTGATCCCAGCAAGGACCCAGAGACACGGTGGCACCAATTACCGAGACGCTGTTAAGTAATTCCTCCAAGGGGTCTTCATTGCCAGACTTCTACCTGTGTGTCTGTAATGGCAACTGGTTTTATTAAAAGTGGAATGGAGCTCTTTAGTACAGATAGCCAATGGAAGAACGGAGAGTCTGGATGGCACTCGAGGAGATAGGGCACTCTTATTAACTGGAAAAGGGCAGTATGTTTCTGGTGGCGTCTCTGTTTACATTAGCCACTTGTATCCTAGTCCTTCAATTTGGGGGCTTGAAATATCTCCCTTATTCGGAATGTATAGGGCTTCTACTAGGGATGCGGGTGGTGCTGTGGTCTAAACCACTGAGCCTAGGGCTTGCCAATCGGAAGGTCGGCGGTTCAAATCGCCGCGATGGGGTGAGCTCCCGTTGCTCGGTCCCTGCCCCTGCCCACCTAGTAGTTCGAAAGCACATCAAAGTGCAAGTAGATAAATAGGTACCGCTCCGGCGGGAAGGTAAATGGTTTCGCCAGAAGCGGCTTAATCATGCTGGCCACATGACCCAGAAGCTGCCTGCAGACAAACACCAGCTCCCTCGGCCAGAGCGAGATGAGCATGCAACCCCAGAGTTGTCCACAACTAGGGTACCTTTGTTGTCTAAAAAAGATATTACCTGTGCTTATTAAGTGTACCTTTGCTCCTTGTATGGTTCCAATAGGGGTTCATGACCATTGTGAAAGTCTTCTGGTTCTGAGGCACCAGAGTCATGTCTGTTCTCTGACATATAAGTGCGATGTATAATAATAATAATAATAATAATAATAATAATAATAATAATAATAATAATAATTTATTATTTGTACCCCGCCCATCTGGTCTCCCCAGCCACTCTGGGCGGCTTCCACCAAACATTAAAATACATTTAAAATATCACAGTTTAAAAACTTCCCTAAACAGGGCTGCCTTCAGGTGTTTTCTGAATGTCAGGTAGTTGTTTATTCCCTTGACTTCTGATGGGAGGGCGTTCCACAGGGCGGGCGCCACTACCGAGAAGGCCCTCTGCCTGGTTCCCTGTAGTTTTGCTTCTCGCAGTGAGGGAACCGACAGAGGGCCCTCGGCGCTGGATCTCAGTGTCCGGGCTGAATGATGGGGGTGGAGACGCTCCTTCAGGTATACAGGACGGAGGCCGTTTAGGGCTTTAAAGGTCAGCACCAACACTTTGAATTGTGCTCGGAAATGTACTGGGAGCCAACGAAGATCAGGGGTCAGCAGCCTTTTTTAGCCATGGGCCGGTCCACCATCCATCAGACCATGTGGTGGGCCAGGCTATTTTTGTGGGGGGGGGGGATGAACGAATTCCTATGCCCCACAAATAACCCAGAGATGCATTTTAAATAAAAGCACACATTCTACTCATGTAAAAACACGCTGATTCCTGGACCGTCCACGGGCAGGATTGAGAAGGCGATTGGGCCACATCCGGCCCACGGGCCTTAGGTTGCCTACCCCTGTAGTAGATGGTGCTTTCACATTGTTACATTCTGTGTACTATTTATGACTTGAGGTGTTATGCAACTTCTATTATTAAGCTGTAGTTCCGCAGTCCATTAGGGACTTTGGATCTCCCTTCGAAGTGTCTTCCAAGATTTGTAGGTGATCTTGCAACAGGTATTTTGTGTTTTTCATCTCTCTTTTCTTTTGCTCTGCTTCAAATTTTCATGATCTGTGACTTTTGGGGGCCGAAGTGTTTGCTTTACTTATTTAACAGATTTAAGACTTCTACTGAGTACCGGTAACTGGACAGGCCTGCTGTTATTCCGTATCCTTTCCCCCCCAAGTCTTGTGGAAGTGCTGTGAGGGCTGCCAATCTGGGTGTGACTCTTGGCAAATAGGTCATAATCCCTAGGATAAGTTCCAGCTGGGTGGACAGTGCCTTTAGGGTGCCTTTAAAAAACAAAACTAAAACCTACTTCTACTTTGTGTCTGCCATAGTGCTTCCAATTCTAGAATGATCAAAGTATATCACTTGTTCCACAGAAGCTTCTATTTTATTGGCATTCGACTTAACATTGTTCTCTGTTTATCTTGTTAGTGAGACTTTTCTTGCTGGAATTTATGTGTAGTAGGAAGTCAATGATATCACCCAGTCTTTTCTAAGATTTTGTGCACTTTTCTTTGGAAGATCCCTATGTGGAGAACAACCGAAAGGGCCATTTTCCTGAAACACTATGTCATGAACGGTATGTTTGGTGTTGCTTCCTATTGTTGTTGTTCATTCGTTCTGGGCCAGAGCACGCCAGGCACGCCTATCTTTCACTGCCTCCCGCAGTTTGGCCAAACTCATGCCAGTCGCTTCGAGAACACTGTCCAACCATCTCATCCTCTGTCGTCCCCTTCTCCTTGTGCCCTCCATCTTTCCCAACATTGGGGTCTTTTCTAGGGAGTCTTCTCTTCTCATGAGGTGGCCAAAATACTGGAGCCTCAGCTTCAGGATCTGTCCTTCCAGTGAGCACTCAGAGCTGATTACTTTAAGGATGGATAAGTTTGATCTTTTTGCAGTCCATGGGACTCTCAAGAGTCTCCTCCAGCACCATAATTCCTATTAGTTTAACTGAGAGAGACAAGATTCCCCGTTTGTGGCTTTTCTCGTGTATTCTCTCTTATTGGCGAGTTTGCTTTTTGTACAGTACCTGTCTTAAACATCATCGTCACTTCTTTGGACAGTGTTCTCAAAGCGAATTGTGACAAATATTTCCCCTTTCTAAATTCCGGCTTACATGTTGTAAATAGGCATAGTGTTGCAGCTGAGTCACTGACGTCATCTTGGAAATGCATTACTGTATGCATTACATGCCCTTTGCTTTACTTTCTCTTTGAGTAAGGTAAAGGTAAATAAGCAGCATGCTCTTGAGCAGGTATTTTCTTTCTGACACTTCCTGCATATCAAATCTAGTGCTGGATGTTAGGTTGTGGGTGGACACAGCAGACGACACAGTGATTTCCAAGCAGCTCTTGTTTATTCTCAGGCTGGAACAGAAGTGAGCTGAAGGCCTCAGCAGCCTGCTTATATAGAACTCAGCTACAAAGCAACAGTAACAACTTTCTGTAGTTAACCAATCCCTGAACGTCACTTTACAATCCCTCTTTTGCATATGCTGACCTGAGTGAAAACTGCAGCAGAATGAACTATATACACACACACCCCTAGTGGCCTAGGGTGAGAACTTCAATACATAACACTGGACATTCATTTTTTTCTTGTATGTTGTAATGTATGCATCTTACATTTTGTGCTTCTGTGGCCAATGCCCTGCCCTGTTTTATGGTGTGCATCAACTGATACCTGTATGTTACTTGCATTTGCTTTTTGGATTCTTTGCGGGCTCTGACTGCCTCAATAGCTTCATCTGCAATTAACCTATGCATTAATTTGTCTTGTATAATTAGGAGTTACCGTACATCCCTTAAGACACACCACTTAACAGACTAGCTGTCTCATTCTGCACTAGTGATGTGGTTTCTGGTTAACACAGGGTTAACAGTCCACAGGAAGTACGTTCTGACACTGGATGCTCCACCCACGTATAGGGTGTTCCTTTCTGTATGTATTATTACCCTTGGTTTTCACAGCACGGAAAGAAGCACGACATGGAGTGCTCTCCCGGCTGAATGTTTATTTCTTATGTTTGTGCAATAAAATGCTTTGATTAAAAGCAGGGGCGTTTCTAGCCCCTTGGTTGCCCGGGGCGGTAAGCCAAGGGGCACCCCTGGGGGCGGGGCATCGTGGCGTGTGTGTGCGTCATGACGTCATGACGCACGTGCACAGTGCGACGCCCCATCCCCGGGGATGCCGGGCGGCGGCTCTGCCTCCGCAGGGGGGAAAAAAGAAAGCTCCGCAGCCCAGCCAGCACTGAAAGAAGCAGCCGAAAGGGGAGCGTTCAAGCGCCTGTTTTGCTTCCCCCCTTTTCCCTTTCGGCTGCTTCTTTCGGCGCTTGAACGCGCCTGCTCTGCTTCCCTTTCCCCCCTCCCAGCGGCTTTTTTTTCAGAGCGAGGGTTGGGCCAGTGAGGAGGGGGTGTCATGCCAGCGACAAGCGTGGCTCCCCCTCCTTGCTGGCCCGCCCCTCGCACAGAACAAAAGCCGCTGGGAGGAGGAAAAGGTGGCATGCTCCCATTTGGGAGCCTGCCGGGCAGGGCGGGGTAGGGAGGGGGCGGCCAAAGTTTCACCCCCCTCCCCTGGAACCTGGGGTGGACCGCCCCCCTCCCCCTTGCTCCGCCCCTGATTAAAAGCATCTGTCTCAAGAAGCCTTAATTTGAGACACAACGTTTCACTTCAAACTTTTACCTGCACATATCTGCACGGGAAGCGTACCAGACAATTTATGGCTGTGGCTGTCGGCCCGGGAGAAGCAGGTGTTTTTACTCCGTGCCTCGTTAAGCCAAGACAGGGTAGAATATGGATTCTGTACATATTAAAAGCTGAATTCATTAAATTCACACTTTCTAAAACAATAAGATAACCAGAATACAGTCATCCTTCAATACCCACACTTATCTGAATTTTGCAATGCAATTCTCCAACTCACAAATGTTTACAAAAAATGCATATATCGCAATTGTTTGTAAACATCTATGCATTGGTCAAAACTACATACAAAAAAAGTCTTTATTAGGAGAAATTGGCACTAATAGTCACACTAAACTGTTGCAGTATTTCCATGGGGATTTTTTAAAAAAGAAAATTTGCAAATTGCTGCAAAAAGGTGGAGAACCAAATTTAAGATTGGAAAAAATAACAGATTGTTCCATCCCTATTCTGTTCCAGCTGCATCTCCATATAGTCAGTTTTAGTTTATTTCAATTTCTCATTTTTCTAATATACTTCAGTTCTCCCCGTTTCCACATCAGTTGTGAATTTAATGAAAATTATTCAGCTAATTTCTCCTTATGTGCATTTTTTTGTATGTAATTTTCCCCGATAAACACATTTTTACAAATCATTTTCCCCAATAGAATGCTACTTTCACAAACATACTCGTTTTTATGCACACTTTCCCCAAATATATGCATTACTTGAATGGAGCATTCTATGATAACAGGACAAAGGCAAACTTTATAAAATATTGAGCTAACTGCTTCTTAGTGCCATTAGTTGCAAAAATAAGACATATTAACACAGTTCACCGCAAGACCAAAGTGTACTAGGTCATTACATTTTATTGTTCACTTTCTATGTTGTCCCATCTGGCTCCATTTTTTTTTCTAGGTTCAAGGATTGGTGTCCATTAGGGAAACTGACAGATTTGCCCATCCCTATTCACCACACACAGAACTTTTTAGATTTGTGCCTTGCAGAGAAGGGGAACTGAGCCAAAGCTTCTACGGACATGTAGACTTCCCTTTCCTGAGATATTCTGCTGTTTTAACTTTCCATTTGTCAGATGTTCTAGGGAACGTCTAGAGAAAGCTTCAACTTTCCTTTGAACTATGCTTTAAGGGCAATGAAGTCATAAATGTAGGCATGTTTGTGAGACTCACTTAATCAGGGGTGGGTGGCTTCCCTCTAGATTTCTCAGGAATTTTCACTTGTGGAGAAATCCACATTCACATTGAAAATTTGAAGTCTGCTCTAGCTGAAAATAGGGATGTGCAGAAAGGATCGCGGCAGAGCCCTCCTTCCATCTGAAGTGAATGAAGTTCGCTCTGTGGGAGCTCTTAGATTTGCATTTAATCAGCTCTGTTGTGACATACTGAGTCAGACACGAGTTCACCTGGTCTGAACCTTTGTTAAACCAAAGCACTGGGATTTAAGCTGATTTAATGCTGCTTCAGGGGACACGGGTGGCACTGTGGTCTAAACCACTGAGCCTAGGGCTTGCCGATCGGAAGGTTGGCGGTTCGAATCCCCGCGGCGGGGTGAGCTCCCGTTGCTCGGTCCCAGCTCCTACCAACCTAGCAGTTTGAAAGCACGTCAATGTGGAAGTAGATAAATAGGTACCGCTCCGGCGGGAAGGTAAATGGCGTTCATGTGGGCTGCTCTGGTTTCGCCAGAAGCGGCTTAGTCATGCTGGCCACATGACCCGGAAGCTGTACGCCGGCTCCCTCGGCCATTAATGCAAGATGAGCGCCGCAACCCCAGAGTCGGACATGACTGGACCTAATGGTCAGGGGTCCCTTTACCTTTAATGCTGCTTCATGGGACGTGGGTGGCGCTGTGGTCTAAACCACTGAGCCTAGGGCTTGCCAATCGGAAGGTCGGCGGTTCGAATCCCCACGATGGGGTGAGCTCCCGTTGCTCGGTCCCAGATCCTGCCCACCTAGCAGTTCGAAAGCACATCAATGTGGAAGTAGATAAATAGGTACCGCTCCGGTGGGAAGGTAAATGGCGTTTCTGTGCGCTGGCCACATGACCCAGAAGCTGTCTGCGGACAAATGTTGGCTCCCTCAGCCAGTAAAGCGAGATGAGGGCCGCAACCCCAGAGTCGTTCGCGACTGGACTTAACCATCAGGGGTCCTTTACCGTTGCCTTTTTAATGCTGCTTCACATGGGCTCTCCATGCTGAATTTTGTGCACATGGAGGATGGATGCATGGTGTACTTCGCCTCCAAGTTCTCCTTTGGTGGTGTGCTTCCATGCACTTTGCATGCTGAGTGATCTGCTGTAATGGAAGAAGGGTCTATGGGTAGTACTCCCTTCTCTCCATGGGAATCATTCATAATAGCTTCTCCAGCTGATCTGTTCAGACGGAACATTACATTTTTCATTTTTTAAGGAACCATTTATTCCCATATATCCTTTTTAAAATAAAAAATAATAAAATTAGTTTTTCAGTTTAAAGTTTCACAATCAGCTATCCAACAACCAACACAAAAGCAAGATTCCCAAGAACCTCCTGAACTTCCCACCTCCCATTTGTGGGTCCTTTGGTTAAGCATTTCCTCCTGCATATTTTATAATAATCCAAATCCTTTACATCTCCATTATATCCAAAATTCAACCTTAAATTACAAGTGTCATTCCAATCCTACTAATGATTTTAGCTGTTTACAATGGTTTTTAAGATCAATTATAAATTTTCCCCATTCCTTATTAAAAATTTGGTCTTCCTGGTTTCTGATTCTTCCGGTTATTTTTGCCATTTTGGTATAATCCATCAACTTAATTTGCCATTCTTCTTTAGTAGGGACTTAGTATTCTTTCCATCTCTGGGCCATTAAAGTCCGAGCAGCTGTGGTCGCATACATAGTCATTTCTGCTCCATTAGGATTTCGGAACCTAGATTTCCTAAAAGAAAATCTTCAGGTTTTTTTTTTTTAATGTTACCCTAAGCATTTTTTTCTTCAATTCATTATATATCATTTCCCAAAATTCTTTTGCTACCTTACATGTCCACCACATATGGTAAAAGATGTCTTCTTTTTCCTTACATTTCCAACCTATATTTGACCCTGTTTTATACATTTTTGCTAATTTACTGTGAGTTAAATACCAATGGTACATCATTTTCATATAGTTTTCTTTCAAAGTGTAACATGCTGTAAATTTCAAATCCCAATTCCATAACTTCTCCCATGCTGTAAGTAATATACTATACCCAAATTCTCTTGCCTAGTGTGTCATTACTGATTTGACCTGTTCATCTTTGGTTTGCCATTCTAGCATTAGTTTATACAACTGAGTAGATTGGAAGTCTAGCACAGCACAGGGTGGGGTGAGAGGTGAGGGATGGTGGTGGGAAAAGGAAGTATGTGTGAAATTGTTTGCAATATGTATGTATAAATGTATTAATGTTGAATTATCTCAATAAAATTGATTTAAAAAAAGTTTATACATTTTTCAGCGTAATTATGTTTTGTTCTCTAACAGCTCTTTTTCAAATTTAGAGGTTTCATTAAAAAAAACACCATTCTTTTTGTCCATCTTAAATATATCATTTAATTGATGGTATTGTAACCAGTCAGTTAATAATTCTCTTATATCCTCAAACCTCTTCAATTTTGATTGGTGTTCTACTTCCATTAATAGCTCTTTATACATTGCCCAGTCATTTCTCATATTCAGGTTTTTTTTAAAAGGTTTTTTAAAGTTATCGCCTCTAGTGGGGAGAGCCACCATGGTGTTTTTTGTTCTAGTACATTTTATATTTCCTCCATACTTCGTAAACCGATTTTCTTACTACATGATTTAAGCAAGCTCTATGTACTTTAACCTTTCCATACCACAAATATGCATGCAAACCATATGTATTAGCATGATCTTCAAGGTCTAAAACACCAGTGTTTTTTAATAATATCCATTCCTTTAGCAAGCATAGACAGGATGCGTCATAATACAATCTTAGATCTGGTAGGGAGAATCCACCTCTGTATTTAGAATCTACCAGCAATTTATATTTCATTCTTGGCTTCTTCTCCTGCCAGACAAATCTAGTAATATCTTTTTGCCATTCATTTTAATTAATGATATCCTTCCCAATAATGATAGGTTCACTCTTCCCCACAACTCTTAAGTTTTTCTTTATTTGTCTCTAGGCTTTTGTATAGTTATACTTAAAAAACATTCATATTCTTAGCTGTTATCAATACTCCTAAATATTTATTTTTCTTTTCAATTGTCAATTCTGTTAAGTCTTTCTTATATTGCTCAGTCACATTTTTCACCAATACTTTTGTTTTACTTTTAATTGAAAACCTGCTATTTCTCCAAACTTGAGAATCTGTTCCAAGACCCTTGGTATACCAGCCATATGGTCTTCTAAAGTTGCCACAAGGTCATCTGCAAATGCCAAGTGTATACGCTTTGTAACCTGCAGTTATCCCTTTTATTTCTTCATCTGATCTTATACTTCTAGCCAAGGTATCTACAACTAAAATAAACAATAATGGTGACAGGGGGCATCCTTGTCTCATCCCCTTCGTTATTTTGCATATTTCTGTTATTACAATATTTACTATCAGCATAGTCTGTTGGTTGGAATAAATTGTGTCACTTCCTCTAAGGAATGACTCTCCAAAGTTCTTCTTCATAAAAGTCTTCCATGAAACATTGTCAAAGGCCTTCTCTGAGTCTAAAAACATCAATGCCGCTTGCTTATCATTTCTGACCTCCAGATAATCTATTGTATCAATTATATTCCTTATATTATCCTTCATCTGGCGGCCTGGTAAAAAACGGGCCCGGTCTTATGTTTATTCACAGATGAGTAAATGAGTAAAGTAAATCTGTTCTAAATATATCTAGAAGCCTTCTCTTTTGTTATAACAGAATAATGTATTTGCTTTGTAGGATTTGCTGGCACATCTCATTAGGACAGAAAGAACTTGGCAAAAGACCAAGGGATTCCCTCAGATCTCTTGTTGGCTTCCTGAGAGCAGGGATGGATGAGCAAAACTTTAATTAGTATGTGGGTAAAGATTGCAACATTGTTGTTTTGCTCCGGTGACCCAGCAAATGAGTCCAACTTGTCTTTCAAGACCATGAAATGCACACCCATTGCTCAACAGTTCTTCATACAATGTTCCAAGATCTGCGAGGTGCTAAGTCATTGGCCAAGGTGTTGGAATAATTTCTTGACATCACATTTGAGCAGAGCGTCAAGAGCTGTTGGGTAACGCTGATGAAGTCACTGTCAATGCTGAGCAATTTGTGTCCTTTCATTTTCAGAGCATCCAGGCTGCATGTTGATGTTCCTTGCTTTCTCCTGGCTCTGGAGGATGGGTCCCAAACAGATGGTTTCAAGTTACAGGTGGGTAGCCGTGTTGGTCTGCCATAGTCAAAACAAAATAAAATAAAAAATTCTTTCCAGTAGCACCTTAGAGACCAACTAAGTTTGTTCTTGGTATGAGCTTTCGTGTGCATGCACACTTCTTCAGATGGTTTCAAGATATAAGAAAAGATATTATGACTCAATACCAGGAAGAACTTTCTGATGAAACAAAATAATAAAAAAATTCCTTCCAGGAGCACCATAGAGAACAACTAAGTTTGTTCTTGGTCTGAGATTTCGTGTGCATGCACACTTCTTCAGATACACTGAAACAGAAGTCACCAGACCCTTCTATATAGTGAGAGGGTGGGGAGGGGTATGACTCAGAAGGGTGGTGGGAATGGGTGATTGGCTGATAGGTGTGGAAAACCTGTTGATGACTGTTAACGACTGCAATTGGTCTTAAAGGAAAAGGCAAGGGGTGAGATGGCAAAAAATATATCATGCATAATGAGATAACATGATATAAATCAGGGGTCAGCTATATGATGTTATCTCATTATATGATTTATATCATGTTTCTCATTATACATGATAAAATATATTTTTAGCCAACTCACCCCTTGCTTTTTGCAGTTGTTAACAGTTGTCAACAGGTTTACCACACAGTTCTCATTTCATCCCCACAACACCCCTTGAGAAAAACATTCATTCATAGTTTTGGGTGGCGGGTGACTCAACAGAGGGCATCCAATGGTCATTTCAAGGTTGGGAGAATTCTTCCCTACAGAGGCGTGGGGCACCTTTACCTCTGTACCAAGGCCCTCTGACACCTCAGACCCAACTGATTCTTGGGACTGTAATTTGCTTAAACTTCCTTTAATACTGAATTAAATAAGGGGTCAGCAAACTTTTTCAGCAGGGGGCCGATCCCTTGTGGGGGGCCAGAATATATTTTGAAGGGGGGGGGGAATGAACGAATCCCTATGCCCCACAAATAACCCAGAGATGCATTTTAAATAAAAGTACACATTCTACTCAAGTAAAAACACCAGGCAGGCCCCACAAATAACCCAAAAATGCATTTTTTTATAAAAAAGGACACATTCTACTCATGTAAAAACACGCTGATTCCCGGACCATCTGCGGGCTGGATTTAGAAGTCGATTGGGCTGGATGCGGCCCCTGGGCCTTAGTTTGTCTACCCCTGAATTAAATGATAGTTAATAAATGGAATAGTAGTAATAAGACTATTATGAATAACAACCAGAAGAGCAATAACAAAGCCTAAAGCATGGGAAAATAATTGAGGATCAAGGTATACATATCACATGTTGGATTTTGCAGCCCAACCCCCACCCCGAGGTTTTGTCATAACTAACCATACACACATTGTAGCACCATGAAGTGGGCGGAGCTTCTGGACACCACACATGGACATGCTGACTTGGCTCCATCTGGTTGATCTACATTCAAATATACAGTGGTACCTCAGGTTACAAACACCTTGGGTTACAAACAGTCCGGATTACAGACTCTGCTAACCCGGAAGTAGTACCTCGGGTTAAAAACTTTGCCTCAGGATGAGAAAAGAAATTGTGCGTCGGTGGCGTGGCAGCAGCGGGAGGCCCCATTAGCTAAAGTGGTACCTCAGGTTAAGAACGGTTTCAGGTTAAGAAAGGACCTCCAGAACAAATTAAGTTCATAACCAGAGTTACCACTGATCGCCGAAGAACTGATGCTTTTGAATTATGGTGCTGGAGGAGACGCTTGAGAGTCCCATGGACTGCAAGAAGATCAAACTTATCCATCCTTAAAGAAATCAGCCCTGAGTGCTCACTGGAAGGACCGATCCTGAAGTTGAGGCTCCAGTACTTTGGCCACCTCATGAGAAGAAAAGACTCCCTAGAAAAGACCATGATGTTGGGGAAGATGGAGGGCACAAGGAGAAGGGGACGACAGAGGAGGAGATGGTTGGACAGTGTTCTCAAAGCGACTGGCATGAGTTTGGCCAAACTGCAGGAGGCAGTGAAGGATAGCCGTGCTCTGGTCCATGGGGTCACAAAGAGTCGGACATGACTGAACGACTGAACAACAACAATCCTTCATCAACAGAGCAACATGTCCCCTAAGAATCTAGATAACACTTCTGTCCAGTGAACATACTACGCGGTGGGTGCTGGTGGTGAAAGTTTTAGTTGTAGCAGGACAACGGAGGGTTTGCTTGCATTTGGGTACCCGAATGTAAGAGGAATCCCACAGAATCTGACCAAAAGCCCTCTAGTTAGTCCAGCCTCCTGTTCTCACCAGGGCTAAGGGGGTGCCCCTTCTGGAAAGCCCTTTCAGTGAACGACCCTGTGATCTTATGATGAACAGCCGCATATAAATTTAATTAATAAAATAATAAAGATTGGAGCGCAAGAGCAACTCTCTCCTTCTGCTCGCCCAACATCTCTGACGCCTACATTGCAAAAGGCCTGGGCACTGGTAGAATTAAAACAGTGTGCGAGGGGAAACCTTCTCACGGCTGAGTACAATTTTAATTTTAGGAGGCTTCAATTAATATGCGGATGAGAAATGCAACAGGGTTCTTTTCCTTTGGCCAAGAAATCAACGTCTCTCAAAACTATGGCGTGCACACCCAGTGCCCAACAGTTCTGCCAATTCTTCTCAATTCCTGCTTTATTTCAGTCTAATCTATCTTTTTTAGGCACACACAGCCAAAAGAAGCAGTCATTTATCTCACACTTTGGCTGAGCAAGGAGTCCCTATGGCATGCGTTCCTCAAAAAAGAAGTTTCTTTATTTTAAAGAACCCACATGTGGGGTAGGATTGTATTCATTTCTTCTTCAGAAAATGTATTTGCCACTTGATGGCAATAAAACCTGTAAGCGGCTTGCTAGAAATGATAAAACAATTTAAAGCATTTGAATTAAACTGCAACATTAAAATTGAAACAGTGAAACCAGCAGAAACATCTATAGGCCCAAACATGGATACAATGTCAATGTGAAAGTCCAAAAGTTATTTGGAAAATTAAAAGGTGTCCCTGCGAGTGCCCCACCCACTCCAGCTACCCTGGCAAGGAAGCGCTTTGCAATGGGGTCGAAAAACGGTATAGCCGAAAAGTTTTAGTGCCAGAGAGCTTCTGGCTGATGCCAGCTTCCCTTGCATTGGCAACTCTTTTGCAAGTTTGTGAGAGCAACAGTATAGGGCTAAAAGCCCCCCTGATTCTTAGTTGCATTTAGACACCACTTTTTTTCCTCCAAGGATCTCATGATGACAGCCATGGGTCTCCCTCTCCCCATTGAATCAATACCCCCCCCCCCCAACCACCACCCTGGTGAAGCCACTGCCTTGGCCAATTCATTTCCGGGCCCAAGTCGATGTGGTCACCTGGGGTTCACTTAGATACACTGAAACAGATCTCACCAGACCCTTATATATAGTCAGAGAGTGAGGGTAATACCTTCTGAGTAATACCCCTCCTCACCCTCCAACTCTATATCAGGGTCTGGTGACCTCTGTTTCAGTGTATCTGAAGAAGTGTGCATGCACACAAAAGCTCATACCAAGAACAAACTTAGTTGGTCTCTAAGGTGCTACTGGAAGGAATTTTTTTTATTTTGTTTTGACTTTCTGAAGTGTTCATTGCAGTACTCCATGTGTGCAAAAAATACCTCTCCTGTCCATAAGAATGCATACATTAGTGAATCTAAAATACGAAAAATGCATTGTATTTTGGGAAATGTCTTTTATAGTTTTTCATATAAAGAAGGCTGATCGCTGGAATTACGGTGCTGGAGGAGACTCTTGAGAGTCCCATGGGCTGCAAGAAGATCAAACCTATCCATTCTGAAGGAAATCAGCCCTGAGTACTCACTGGAAGGACAGATCCTGAAGCTGAGGCTCCAATACTTTGGCCACATCATGAGAAGAGAAGACTCTCTGGGGAAAAAAACCCTGATGTTGGGAAAGATGGAGGGCACAAGGAGAAGGGGGCGACAGAGGATGAGATGGTCGGACAGTGTTCTCGAAGCGACTGGCATGAGTTTGGCCAAACTGCAGGAGGCAGTGGAGGATAGGGGTGCCTGGCGTGCTCTTTTCCATAGGGTCCCAAAGAGTCGAACACGATTAAACGACTAAACAACAACAACAGCAAAATTATGTTGTGAACTGCCCTGAGATCTGTGGATGAAGGGCTGTATACACATTTAATTAATAATGTTGTTCAAAAATGTGTATAGTCACCCAAACTACATACCATCATGTATATACAGTATTATGAGGTGCTTGAACTAAAATGCTGGTGAATGGTTATGAGGAATTTAACAAAAGAAAGTCCAAAGATGTGGAAATGTGGATTGGTTTGCCGGTTCCTGCCCCCCAAAAGTGCTGTGGTTGAATGGGGCAATGTGAAGAAATGGAAATTGTTTGTGCGCAGGTGTCAGTTAAGTTCTTATGATTCTAAGGTGATATTAAAATCTTTGATATATTTCAAGTCAGGTGGACTGGATCATACAGGTTACAAACATGGGTGTAGCCAGGGTTTGTGTTGGTGGGGCAGGAACAATGTATTTCTATTGTTTAACTTGATCGGGGCGGGGGCAGCTGCCCCCTTAGTTACGCCCATGTTTACAAAGATTGTCTTAATCTACAACAATGAAAAACTTCGTTATTGTTTTCTTTTGAAGACTATAGACAAGTTCTTTTGAGAGCAGCACTTCTGCTTATATATGTTATGAATAAAAAAAGATACCGTTTTTTGCCTCAAGATGGCAAACTTTAGCCAGTCTTGGGAACTCAAGTTAGGATTTTCAAGTGTTTCAGCTCCTTTTTTGATTTAATTTTGAGTGCCTGGAAAGAAAATAGCAGAAGGGCATCTCTTTTCAATGGGTCTTTGTAAATTTACATTTGCGGTCATTTGGCAAATGAAAAAGGGGCCCCCAAGACGTTTTCATTCTTCATATAGCACAATGTGTATGTCGTAGATATACTTGATCTATACAAGTGAACTGGATATTGGCAGGTGGAAAGCAGATTGTGAATAAGTTCTTTCTTCCCTTTGGAAATCAATATCCATTCCCAACACTGGAAAGCATGAGGGCATTCCTTTGTTCTCCCTCTTAAGCATTTAAACTTTTCAAACTACAGGAAATGGTTAGTAACACAGATACTGTTGTGTCAGAATTTAAGTTTTTAAGCTCATTTGATTCGAAAACCATTCTAATAAGTGTGCAGATAATTCACTAGGTAAAGGTACTCCTGACCGTTAGCTCCAGCCACGGACAACTCAGGGGTTGCGGCACTCATCTCACTCTATAGGCCAAGGGAGCCAGCGTTTGTCCGCAGATAGCTTCCGGGTCCTGTGGCCAGCATGACTATGCCGCTTCTGGCGAACCAGAGCAGAGCACAGAAACGCTGTTTACCTTCCCGCCGGAGCGGTACCTATTTATCTACTTGCACTTTGACATGCTTTTGAACTGTTAGGTTGGCAGGAGCAGGGATCAGGCAACGAGAGCTCACTCCGTCGCGGGGATTCGAACCGCCGACCTTCTGATTGGCAAGCCCTAGGCTCTGTGGTTTAACCCACTGCGCCACCCATGTCCCCTTAATTCACTACATCTTCCTTAAAAATGGCTACTGCTCCCTCTACAATACACCACCAGCTCTTGTCATATTTAGCTGAGTGGGTGGAACAACATCTATCAATTTTATATTTGTACAGTATATGTGGTGTTAAGGAGGGGGTAGTACCTCCAGTGTGGTGTAGTGGTTAAGAGTGGTAGACTCGTAATCTGGGGAACCGGGTTCGCGTCTCCACTCCTCCACATGCAGCTGCTGGGTGACCTTGGGCTAGTCACACTTCTCTGAAGTCTCTCAGCGCCACTCACCTCACAGAGTGTTTGTTGTGGGGGAGGAAGGGAAAGGAGAATGTTAGCCGCTTTGAGATTCCTTCGGGTAGTGAAAAGCGGGATATCAAATCCAAACTCCTCTTCTTCTTCTTCTTCTTCTTCTTCTTCTTCTTCTTCTTCTTCTTCTTCTTCCAGTGTGTTTTTCTCCTTCTGGGGTAGTTTCTCCGCCTTTGGTCCCCACCCTGCACTCAGCTCTCACTTGTGGCTCTGAGAAGCTGTCATCATGTGACAGTGGCCACACCTTGGAAAATGGTGTAAGGACGTTCAGTGGTTGCTCATGAGGAATCAGCCAAACGCAAAGCTTCTAAAACTAAGTTATTTATTGTGCAAAATATTTACAGTGGAGCAAAAGTTCAAACGTCCATCTCATCCCTCTGCAGTGTCCAGGAATGAACCCTTCCGGTTCTTTGTCCAGCAAAAGAGGCGCGGGATTCTGAACCCCCGCCTCCCCCTTCCACGTCTTTCCTGTCTGCGACCTCGGAGCATGGGAAACTGTTCCCGGCTCTCCCTTTGGTGCTCAGGCTCTGCAATCTGCTCACAGCCCCTGCGCTGACTTCCTGCTTCCAACTCTCCCTCCCCACTAGAGGAATGGGGGATGATGAGCTGGTGAACAACAGAGAAGGTTCCCTGTCCTGCAAACAATCCCGGGGTGCTGCCTGCCGTGGGGAGGGGGGGTTTCCTGACAAATGGCTTCAACTGGCTGGCTAAAACAGATGGGAGTATCTGATGAGTCTCTAATCCCCAGTGAGTTTGGGATTTACTATGGTGGGGCTCATCAACCTGGGAACGTAGCCCATCTAGGACAGGGATGCCCACAGGTAGATTGCAAGGTGTCCGTGGTAGATCGCGGGACCCTCCCCCCCCAAAGCTCCTCAGCTTTGACTGATCACTGCCAGTTTTTTGTTTTTGTTTTTTTTAAAGTGGGAGTAGATCTCAGTCTCTTGAAAGTTGGACATGCTTGATCTAGGGGAAGGAAAGGTCTGGCCCTAAACCTATGCCACCTGCAGCTATACTCATTCATGAGAAAGGCTTTGGGAGTAAACCTTGAGGAGAAATCCATACCCGACGCCTTGTGGGGCATCTTCAGGAGAAGAAAAGGCTACTCTACACAAGACAAGACAAGACAAGACAAGATTTCTTTATTGTCATTGTGCAAGCACAATGAAATTGGGTGCCATCCCATAAAAAAACAAAACAAAAACAAAAAGCACAATTTCAGCCACACATACACATAGGAGCCCGTACTTTAACAATGGTTTTAAGCCCTTTCTTCGCGGATGCGGCAAGCTAGCTGGATGTCTTTGGACATGATGGTGACCCGCTTGGTGTGGATGGAGCACAGGTTGGTATCTTCATAAAGGCCGATCAGATAAGCCTCGCTGGCCTCCTGCAGGGCCATCACTGCCGAGCTCTGGAAGTGCAGGCCATTCTTGAAATCCTGTGCGATCTCCCGCTGGAAGGGAAGCTTGCGAATCAGCAGCTAAACGGTGGACAAATCGGAGTGGAGTCCCTAAGCCAGTGAGATGGTGGCTTGTACGCCTCCTTCCAGCAACTCCTGCAACCAAGCTGGTACCAATGTATTGCCCTGCTTTCTTTTGGATCACGTCAGCAAGGCCAAAAGGGGACTCTTGTCATCTGGGTAACCCAGGAATTCCATACACGTGGTCCAGGCTTGTGCGCAAGGGAAGTTGTTTTGGTGCTGCTCCAGTACTTTGGCCACCTCATGAGAAGAGAAGACTCCCTGGAAAAGACCCTGAGGTTGGGAAAGATGGAGGACACAAGGAGAAGTGGACGACAGAGGATGAGATGGTTGGGCAGTGTTCTCGAAACGACTGGCATGAGTTTGGCCAAACTGCGGGAGGCAGTGGAGGATAGGGGTGCCTGGCGTGCTCTGGTCCATGGGGTCACGAAGAGTCGGACACGACTGAACGACTGAACAACAACAACAACAACAACAACAACAACAACAACAACAACGCAGCCAACAGAATATGGGAGGCAGCAGTTATGAGTTACCGGTCTCTGCAGCTACAGGAGGTTCTGTGATTCTCCAGAGACATGACTTCACCGCAGGAGTTGCACTCCATTGTCTCGCCAACGACAATGGTAGACTGGTGTATATACAGACTCTCCTGCTCCTTGCCGTCCTCTATCCAGGTGTGCGAGAGTTTAAAGACACAGTATAGTTAGGCAAAAACACTTAAAGAGGGGCGTGTTCCTGGGTGGTGAGGGGCTAGGCTGGGTAAAAGGGCTATGGTTCAGGATGTGGTATTGTCCGTGTGTGCGTGTCAAGGGCTGTATTCAGCTCCCAGGCCTGAAGTTCTCCCCCCTTGCTACTCTGTATATTTAGTACTTGGAAATACAGTAATTAGGGGTTAATTCCCCCCCCCCCAGTGAGCCTTGGTAGAAAATAATTCCTGGTAGGGTTCAGATTTAAATGTGATGAAAATGGGCACTAATCCCTCAGGGCTGTAGCATCTGATGGAACGGCCCTCCCAGTGAACCAATCAGGAGGGTTTCCCAAACATCCATTAATGTTTTATGTATCTTTCACTGCCATTGCAGAGCTATTTCATCCTTAATGGAAAGAGCAGAAGAGCAAAATGAAGTGCCTCATTCATTCCGCTGATATCACCCTTGCTTTAGATCTTTTAATGATGCGTATCATATTTCTGACCACAGGAAATTTAGATTTTGATGCCAACAGTGCGAAGGAATCGGCATATTAGATAACTCCAATACTATATTGCAACCCCAAGAACAATGAGCAATCGGAACGAATGACAATAACTGGTTATAACTTTATTTTGCAGAAGTCTCCTATTGTGTATGGGAATGAATGGAACAGCTTTCCTGTTTCTGCTCGCATTCATCTGACTACATCAACTCCGGTGTGTGTTTTCACCCTTTTCATTATTATTATTTTATTATTTCTCCATGCATACTTGAAACATGGAAAGGAAAACATCAAAGAAAAGGAAAAGAACACAGATAATATATTTTCATTATGTAACCTTCCAATGGGACGTGGGTGGCGCTGTGGTCTAAACCACAGAGCCTAGGGCTTGCTGATCAGAAGGTCGGCGGTTCGAATCCCCGCGACGGAGTGAGCTCCCATTGCTGTGTCCCTGCTCCTGCCAACCTAGCAGTTCGAAAGCACGTTAAAGTGCAAGTAGATAAATAGGGACCGCTCCGGCGGGAAAGTAAACGACATTTCCGTGCGCTGCTCTGGTTCGCCAGAAGTGGCGTAGTCATACAGGCCACATGACCCAGAAGCTGTATGCCGGCTCCCTTGGCCAATAAAGCGAGATGAGCGCCGCAACCCCAGAGTCATCCGTGACTGGACCTAATGGTCAGGGGTCCATTTACCTTTACCTTTAACCTTCCAATAGTTTGACTTGAATCCCAAAGGCACACTCCTCCATTTTGTCCAGAGAGACAGATTCAAACAACGAAAGCTCAATATCCAACTTTAATTGAATTTTGTCTCTCTTCAGTTACAGGTAGGGTGCACTGAAGACCTGAGACACAATAACAAATATCCCCAGGAATTTGGAAGTTGAATGTCTTTTGCTGCTAACTGTTCTGATACACATTATGAACGATTCCATTTTGCTGCTGGGATAGATTATTTGAAGAATTCACTCTTTACATTCTCCTGCCCCCATTCTGTTGCCTGTGTTCTGCATTATCCTGTTCTTTGTGACAAAGTATTCTTTTTTTAAAAAAAACACACACACCAGAGAAACAAATCATAGTTAACTTTATTTTTTTCCTTCCTTTATGCATGAGAATTAATTCCATGCCTACAACATGTTGAGAGAAACATTTCAAATTAAACCCAAGACATCCTTGTACATAATTTAATTTAAACAACCCATTGTTATTGTGTTTTATTTAAGTCTATCATTTGGAAACTGCTTTCTAAGAGAATGATTGAAGCCTGCAGGGAACTCTTGCCCTTTGGCCTAAAAAAATCTCTCCCTGCCTCCATTTCAGATATGTTTGGACAAGCTGCAGTTTCTTTGTGAGAAGGGCAAGATACTCTACACATGCTCAAAACCACTCTAGCCTTTTTCATAGGGCAGAATGTCCTACTTTCTGCTTTCCAGACCCATTCACTAGGTGTGGTACTGTGCTCTAAACCACTGAGCCTCTTGGGCTGGCCGATCAGAAGGTCCCAAGAATGGCTATGTTCTCATTTGCAAGCGTTGGAGGGTGTGTAATAGAAGCCGCATTCACAACAAGACATATTGATTGATGTAAGTAAAAAGGTAAAGGACCTCTGGACAGTTAAATCCAGTCAAATTTGGCTATGGGGTGTGGCGCTCATCTTGCTTCAGGCCAAGGGACAGTGCTGGATTTATGTATAAGCTAAACAAACTATAGCTTAGGGCTCCAATCTCTTGGGGGCACCCAAAAAATTTAAAGGAAAAAAAACCTGAATGTACATTTCCAAAATATAAGATAAAAAAAATTAAAAACCTACATACAGCAACAGTGTTTTGTGTTGTGTAGGCTCCTATGATGTTAGTAATGGGCCCCACCTGCTAGACTGCTCCCTAAAATATCACTGGTTTGCTCATTTCTAAATATAGGGTGCCTACATTCTACATGATCACTGCAGATGGTGACAGCAGTCACGAAATTAGAATAATAATAATAATAATAATAATAATAATAATAATAATAATAATAATAATATTTATTATTTGTACCCCGCCCATCTGGCTGGATTTCCCCAGCCACTCTGGGCGGCTTCCAACAGAAACCAAATACAACAATATCAAACATTAAAAACTTCCCTAAAAAGGGCTGCCTTCAGGTTTTTTCTGAATGTCAGGTAGTTGTTTATTTCCCTGACCTGTGATGGGAGGGCGTTCCACAGGGCGGGCGCCACTACCGAGAAGGCCCTCTGCCTGGTTCCCTGTAGTTTTGCTTCTCGCAGTGAGGGAACAGACAGAAGGCCCTCGGCGCTGGATCTCAGTGTCCGGGCTGAATGATGGGGGTGGAGACGCTCCTTCAGGTATACAGGACCGAGGCCGTTTAGGGCTTTAAAGGTCAGCACCAACACTTTGAATTGTGCTCGGAAACGTACTGGGAGCCAATGCAGATCTCTCAGGACCGGTGTTATGTGGTCTCGGCGGCCACTCCCAGTCACCAGTCTAGCTGCCGCATTTTGGATTAATTGCAGTTTCCGGGTCACCTTCAAAGGCAGCCCCACATAGAGCGCATTGCAGTAGTCCAAGCGGGAGATAACCAGAGCATGCACCACTTTGGTGAGACAGTCCGCGGGCAGGTAGGGTCTCAGCCTGCGTACCAGGTGGAGCTGGTAGACAGCTGCCCTGGATACAGAATTAACCTGCGCTTCCATGGACAGCTGTGAGTCCAAAATGACTCCCAGGCTGCGCACCTGGTCCTTCAGGGGCACAGTTACCCCATTCAGGACCAGGGAATCCTCCACACCTGCCCTCCTCCTGTCCCCCAAGAACAGTACTTCTGTCTTGTCAGGATTCAACCTCAATCTGTTAGCCGCCATCCATCCTCCAACCGCCTCCAGGCACTCACACAGGACCTTCACGGCCTTCACTGGTTCTGATTTGAAAGAGAGGTAGAGCTGGGTATCATCCGCATACTGATGAACACCCAGCCCAAACCCCCTGATGAAGCAATGACAAACCTAGACAGCATCTTAAAAAGCAGAGACATCACCCTGCCGACAAAGGTCCGTATAGTTAAAGCTATGGTTTTCCCAGTAGTAATGTACGGAAGTGAGAGCTGGACCATAAAGAAGGCTGACCGCCGAAGAATTGATGCTTTTGAATTATGGTGCTGGAGGAGACTCTTGAGAGTCCCATGGACTGCAAGAAGATCAAACCTATCCATTCTTAAAGAAATCAGCCCTGAGTGCTCACTGGAAGGACAGATCCTGAAGTTGAGGCTCCAGTACTTTGGCCACATCATGGGAAGAGAAGACTCCCTGGAAAAGACCCTGAGGTTGGGAAAGATGGAGGGCACAAGGAGAAGGGGACGGCAGAGGATGAGATGGTTGGACAATGTTCTTGAAGCTACTAACATGAGTTTGGCCAAACTGCGAGAGGCAGTGAAGGATAGGCGTGCCTGGCGTGCTCTGGTCCATGGGGTCACGAAGAGTCGGACACGACTGAACGACTGAACAACAACAACAACAACATTCTACATGACTGGATGCATGGCAACATGCGCAAATGGCTTAAGATACCTATTAGGTCCATAAATTACTACATAGCATATATTCAACACAAAAAACAGTGAAATTTGTTGTTGACAAAGGACAGCTGGACATATAAAGGGCCCCATTACCTTCAGTAGCTTAGGGCCTCATCAAAGCTAAATCTGGCCCTGCCAAGGGAGCTGGCATTTGTCCACAGACAGCTTTCCGGGTCATGTGGCCAGCATGACTGAACAGCTTCTGGTGCAACGGGACACTAAGATAGAAACCAGAGAACTTGGAAACGCCGTTTACCTTCCCACCGCAGCAATACCTATTTATCTACTCACACTGGTATGCTTTCGGACTGCAAGGTTGGCAGAAACAGGGACAAAGCAACAGGAACTCACCCTGCTGTGTGGATTCGAACTGCCGACTTTACAAACAGTAAGCCTGAGAGGCTCAGTGGTTTAGACTACAGCACCACCCATGTCCCTGTTTCCAGCCTTAAATATGTCACCTAAAGCATTCAAAGAATGCTATGTTTTATAAGCATTTCCTCTGTTTCACATTTGTATGCAAAGATTCAAAATATTTCTCCTGGGTTGCTTAACTATGAAAGTACTGTAGAAGCTGTTGGCAGAAGTGGCTGGAAAAGTTTTCTGATGTTAAAGTCATTAGGACTAGTCCATTCAGTATTGCTCTAGCAAAGAGCTGCCTTGGAGAGGAAGAGAAATGAACTGCATTTTCATCACTGGGGTGGATTTTCTAGCCCTGCAACATTTCAAGCTGAATCAAAGCAGAGTCCAGTTGGCCCCACAAAATAAAAACAAGAGCAATCAGAGGAGGAATGTTAGATGAATGCAAATTACTTCTGTGTGGATAACTGCAAACAAGCAGAGATTTAGATGCGACAGAAACTGAATAAAAGTTCGATTGCCTGTTATTTACAAGGAATTGGAAATCCTTTAATCTACACTTTTAAAATAATTATTGTCACTTGTGTAATCTGTAAATAATAGCATTAGTATTCAAAATCCCGGTCTGATCTACCAAGGTTTCTTCATACCTTCATCACTTGTCCTAACTTAATCCAGGATATTGTAAATTCTACTGGTCAGCCAGAAATGTTAATGCCAGATTGGTGAGAGAATATGAACTGCTTTAGAGAATTCCAACAGCAGGATTATTTGGAAATAATTTTCCTCAGTGGTTTTACTTCGATTGTTCCCATCAAGGATGCCAGTTTCTCCACTAATATTTTGACAGGCTTTCAGGACTCGGCTGACTGTTCCACAAACAAGGCCAGGGGAAATGGAAAAGCAAACCAAATTCATGAAATTCTTTTTTTCTCTGCCACCCCAATTGCGCTTCTGCTTTGTTCCTCATCTTCTTTCAGACCAGCTGGTGCTTCATCTACCAACACGAAGTTTGTAGGACTGAGTCAGGGGTGCCAGCTTGGGCCCGTGACTGCGTGGGTGCCCGGGGCTGTGGGTACCATGCAGCATGCATGACCCTGGCACCAAAATTTGTGGGTGCCCGGACGCTTCATGGGGAATTTTGTGGGTGCTTGAGCAACCAGGGCCCCAGGGAGTTGGCACCTATGGACTGAGGTACAGTGGATGCTCGGGTCCCATCCTATATTTGTGCATCTGGTTCTTCCTACCTAAGTGCAGAATCTTACATTTGTCCCTATTGAAATGCATTTTTCCAGCTTGGGCCCAGTTTTCCAATCTGTAAAGGTCTTCTGCGGCATTTGCTCCTCCTCCCAGATTGGTGCCATCTGAAATTTGCTGAGTTTCCTCTCAATTCCTTCGTCCAATTTGTTTATAAAGATGTTGAACAACAACAGGCAGAGAGACAGGGGAAATGTGTCCCTGTTAATTCTCCTTGATCTTTCAGCGATTGACCATGGTATCCTTCTGGAGTTGCTGTCTGAGTTAGGGGGTGGCTTTTCTGACAATGAAGTAATGTACAAAGTCAAGACTCCATCCTTCTACAGTTACATACATTTGTGCTATCTGTTCTTGCTTTTCCCTCTGGTTTGGCAGTTTGGAGGTGTGGCAGATGGTTCCCTTTGATGGGGCAGATTTGCCCCAAAGATCTCCAGTCGATAGTTTCCATCTAGTCTCCTAGGAGTTGTACAGTGTGTTTGTGAGGCATTTCCTGTGGTCCTGACTGCCCCACGCTGAAAGGAATGACCCCACTGAAGAAAAACAAAAACAAAAATTGAACACTCACACAGAGGACCACAAAACTGAAGAACGAACAAGTTGAAAGGGAATGCCTTACGTTTGATGGTTTCCCTTGGATTTTGCATTATAGAAAGCTGTCAAATGTGGTTGGGTTTTAACCTTCTGCGAACCCTGTAATGAATTTCTTGGCATTCGTTTTCTTCAAAGGCCATAAACAAAATGCCTTGGAATCATTGCTGAGTCTCGTAAATAGATCAGGCATAGTGCATAGTGAAAGTTGTTGCTTTATAATTTTCAGGGTCGTTGGTTTCCGTGGACTTTAATCACAAATTGTTGTCCTCATGCCCAGCCAAATATTTTCGTTCCCATTTCTCTGTGTGCACACTATGTAAGCATCTCAGTTGTTAAGCAAGGCTTCCCCCCACCCCCGCCTGCCCCAAAGACAAATTTTGGCTAGGGGAATAGAAACTTCCCACAAGGGATTCCCATTGCCATGGTCAAGGACCCAAATTTGGTGCTGTGTGAGAGAAAAGGGCAGGTGATGTGCCCACTCCTCCTGTATCATAAACACCACTTTTCCCGACTATATTCCGCTGAGAATACCACTAGCATGAATTATGAGAAATCTCTGTTTCCCGGTGCGACTGCTAAAACCCTCTCACTGAACGTTATGTCCATATGTGCTAAATCTCCTTTTTGCTGGGGCCGCAGAATCGCTGTTCTATTTCTCTGTTTGAATTCCGCTGAGACCAGTGGATATCATTTTGATAGAACACAGTTGTCCACAGTTGTCCAAGAAAAGAATGCCTTGGACAAGGCTATCAAGGTACCGCTGATCCACCCTTTTCAAAGAAGGAGAAAAGCAAAACAATGGTCTAATTTATGATAATCGTTTAGAAACCCAAATATTTCATACAGAGAATATTTTTGCAAAGTGAAGACGTCTGCGGAGCAGAGGAGAGGAGAGACTCATTTGCCAGAGGCAGGATAAGACAAAGGAACGAGACAAAATAGCCAAGATAACTGTGGAATTTAGATTGAAGCCACAGTGATGGATTTTGTGTGAGCTGAGGGGGGAAATGGAGGGGACTTGGTTGCCAACCTTTTAAAGAACTGGGGAGCCTTGGGTCTTTGCGGATGAATGCAGGCCCTCTGGGTATCTGTATTCAGTCTCCAGGACTCTCCCCAGGCCAACCATTCACCAGCCCTGGTCCACAGCAGCTTTGAGAGCTTTGGCCTGACCTGAATTGGCCCTTGAATTTAAGAATGCCTTTTCTTTAGCTGCATGGAAGATGGAGAGATAGGGCGCAGCGTAGAAACCAAAACCAAGCTGTCAGAAGTGGTTGCATTTTAGCATAAAAGAATCTGACTCCTACTAATACAAGCTCTTAGAAGAATTTGGCTTACCACGATTGATATAAGAAGCGCCTGCCTTCACCTAAAATTGAGCTATTTTTTATAATAAATCAAAACTTATTTTATTGTTGGTGCTGATCTTCAAAGCCCTAAATGGCCTCGGTCCAGTATACCTGAAGGAGTGTCTCCACCCCCATCATTCTGCCCGGACACTGAGGTCCAATGCCAAGGGCCTTCTGGTGGTTCCCTCACTGCAAGAAGCCAAGTTACAGGGAACCAGGCAGAGGGCCTTCTCGGTAGTGGCACCCGCCTTGTGGAACACCCTCCCACCAGATGTCAAAGAGAAAACCAACTACCAGACTCTTAGAAGACATCTGAAAGCAGCCCTGTTTAGGGAAGCTTTTAATGTTTAATAGATTATTATATTTTAACATTCTTTTGGAAGCCGCCCAGAGTGGCTGGGGAAACCCAGCCAGATGGGTGGGGTATAAACAATAAATTATTGTTGTTATTTATTATTTATTATTTATTATTTATTATTTATTATTTTCAATAACAAGAAAAATACATCTTGTTTCTAAAAACATATATAAATTTTTTCTTATCCTTTCTCACTTTGTTTCATAACTTCCTCTAATCCCTCTTTGCTGATTTCATTATAATACATCTTTAGCAGTCTTCCAAATCATTTTAAACATTCTTATTTATAACCCTCTAATTTACATTCTTTTCCTATCATTGTCTAGCTTTGCTATCTTATTTCTAATTAATCCCAATTCTAGATACACACCTAAGCCTCAATTTCTTCCAAAAACTTTTCCTCTTTATCAAATATCACAATACTTTTTAAAATACACTTTAAAATTGCTCCAAAATTGTGCTATTTTAAAAGCCAAAACATGGATTGCTTGGAAGGGGTTTGTGTTTACATTTCTTCAATGAAATATTAATTTGTAGGTAATGAAAAAGTGCTCTATTTATTTAATAGAAGAACAACAACAGGTTCTGGTTGTGTCACTCTGTTCTCTCAATGTCCCATGCCAATATTTCCACGTGTCTTGATTTCCTAACTGCACCCAATAAATAAATAAATCCCTCGTTATATAAAGTTTACATTGTCATTGAGGAAAGGAAAGATAATTTTACCTTCTAAGACACTCCATTCCAATATGATTACAAAATAAAATGGAAAAATGCATCTATTTCTGGAAAGGATTCAGAAGACCAGACCCCTAGACAAAATCAGGGCTTTATTATGGTCTCCCATCATTTGACATAAGACAAATGGGGGTGGGTGGGTCCTGTTTTATTTGGAATGAAGAAAGAGACCCAGAAACAGAATTGAGTAAGACCCTTCCCAGAGAATTGGAAACCTGCCCTAGTAAATAGTTTTGGAAATATTATTATTCTGCAAACTGAAAGTGTAGTTATCATAAGATGTCATAAATGTGGCAGGGAAGGAGGTGAGGGGTCTCCTTTTGTGTATATATAGATGTGTGTATGTTCCTATGCTGTCTTTGTCAGCATCTTAAAAAGCAGAGACATCACCTTGCCGACAAAGGTCCGTATAGTTAAAGCTATGGTTTTCCCAGTAGTAATGTATGGAAGTGAGAGCTGGACCATAAAGAAGGCTGATCGCCGAAGAATTGATGCTTTTGAATTATGGTGCTGGTGGAGACTCTTGAGAGTCCCATGGACTGCAAGAAGATCAAACATATCCACCCTTAAAGAAATCAGCCCTGAGTGCTCACTGGAAGGGCAGATCCTGAAGTTGAGGCTCCAGTACTTTGGCCACCTCATGAGAAGAGAAGACTCCCTGGAAAAGACCCTGATGTTGGGAAAGATGGAGGGCACAAAGAGAAGGGGACGACAGAGGATGAGATGGTTGGACAGTGTTCTCGAAGCGACTGGCATGAGTTTAGTCCGGATTCAGTAATCCATGCCTTGCTAACGTTATGACTGTGTTACTGCATTGTGCCCTACCTGGAGCTGCCCTTGAAGACGTTTTGGAAGTTGCGGCTAACGCAGAATGCAGCTCTTAAGTTGAGCAAAAAAGTGGCATCACACAACCTCTGATCCTGAAAGCACTGCCCTAGCTGTCAATGGAAGGTTCCCAGAGTGAGTTAACAATCAATTCCTCTTCCCAGGTAACTCTGGGAATTGTAGCTAGGTGAGGAACAATGGGGGTCTCTTAACAACTCCCTTAAGAAACAAAACTTCACAGTATGATGGATTAAAGTGGTATGATTTTGCTTCAAACGTATAGAGCATATGGGGGCTGAGATTCAGTTATGACAAAAGATGTGCTTTGTCTGAACGCTCATGACCGATACTCCACCCTGATGGCTTAAAAGGGCATGATCCTGCAGACAAGAATGTTTGGGTGGAGTAGGGAGGGCGTGGTGGGATATGGCTAGAATAAGATGGAAAATTTGAACTCTTGGGCTAAATTTGTGCCGAGCGACAGAGTTGTCTTCTTCAGAAACCAAGCATGAAAACCCCACTTGTCTTTGCGAAAAAAGTAGTTTTTCTTTGTATTTGTTGTATTAAGCCTTATATCACCTCATAAATTTGTAGTCTCATTAATTAATTGAGGTGACGCTTGTGAACTCACAAAAGCCTCCTGCTTTGACATGTTTCTTCAATGACATCAGTTTGACTTTTAAAGAAAACAGGACTCTAAATGACCTCATCTACAAAATTAAACAACGACTGGACTTCTCACTTGGAGGGGTCTCAATCCGAAAATATTTGCACAGACTTTTCAGAGTCTTGTTCCATTTTTAAGAAAACAGTTGTCTCTGCAGGGGGAAAATGGAATCTTGTTGTGATTTTTGGTACAGTATCTCTCTTTACCTGAAATATCTTACCAGATTCCTGCTCAGATACCTCCTCAAATCTGTTACGTAAAATAACTTCTAAAAATGCTGGTTCTCCATATGTTAAACAAGAGAAAGTAATTTCTCACAGTATGATTTCCCAACAAAACTAGTTTTGCCTCATGTAAACCAGAGTAATTTCAAACCTAGAATCAGAACATTTAAAAAGCCTTGTCGGTTCAGCCAAGGTCCATATTGCGTTTCCAAAACGTGCCATAAAGATGTAAAGATGCTTCCACAGGGAGAGCAGGAACTAAGGTGTTAGACATCACCTTTTGTTTTGTTCCTAGGAGTTGTTGCCTGCAGGTAAGGATGGGGGAGAATTAGGATTCGGTTTGCATTTGAAGCCAATCTGTCAAATTCACTTTCCACAACGATATGAGAATTGAAACACAGAAATCCTTGAAATTTGCACTTACCTGAATTTTGGTATACAGCTCTCCAACCAAACAGCATTATACAAAAATGCCAGTGTGGCATAATGGTTAGAGCTGTGACCATTGAGACCAGGGTTTGAATCCCCATTCAGCCATGAAGATCACTAGGTGACATTGGGCCAATGGGCCAGTCACCATTTCTTCGCCCAACCTACCCCACAGGGTTGTTGTGAGGATGAAATGGGGAAGAGAACAATGTACACCACCATGAACCTCTTGGAAGATAAAGGTGGTATATAAATTCAATCAATCAATCAATCAATCAATAAAATTAGGGGCAAGTGTGCATAAAAATGAATATATTTGAAAAAAAAACCATGCAAAAACGCATTATATTATGGAAAATTGCTTGCAAAAATTGTGTGTTAGTCAAAACTGCATGCTGGTTAACTTTCCTGGGGATTTTTTTTAAAAAATCACAAGTTGCTGCAGAAATGTGGAGAGCTGAATTTAAGATTGGAAAAATGAGCAAGCGAAAAGAAAACGTTTTTTTTTTGCATGCAACAACTGCTGCTAGAACTCTCATAGCACAATTTTGGAAAGGAGACTATGTACCAACAAAAGGGGAGTGGCAAAGTAAAATGTTAGAATATCTGGAACTCGCAAAGCTGACCGATTTTATAAGACATAAGCCAAAAAAATATTATACAAAAACAATGGAAACATCTTAATGATTATTCGGGTAGACAAGAAGTGAATGAGAGGTATTGGTTTTGTTTAGAATAACGTTGTGAATGATATAGATAAGTTTGGAAATGAATTGGAAAAATGTTCATAATGATGAGAACACGAAAACGACAGATGAAAAATACAGAAATTAGAAATATGAAACGTTGTAAATGCAGTGGAAGTCATATTTTTGAAAGATTAACTATTTCTAAAACCAGAAGGTCTCTGTAGAAACCTTCTACTTACCTATTTTCTTTTTCCCGTCCTGTGGCTTTTTTCTTAAAAAAAAAAGCAAGTGAGGAAATTAAGATTTGTAGTCTCTTCCATCCCTACTTGCAGGTATACTGCCTCTGAACATCGAGGGTATTAGTCATTATATGTATCCATAGATCTACCTCCATGATCAGGGATTGCATTTGCAACTTTGTTGGTCAATATGCCACAAGAACATGGAAAGCTGTCTTTTACTGAGTCAGACCACTGGGTCCATCTAACTCACTGTTGTCAACACTGACTGCCAGGGGCTCTTCAGGATTTCAGACATGGAGTCTTTTTTAACCCCATAAATGCTGGGGATTGAACCTGGGACCTTCTGCATGCAAATCAGACGTTACGTTTTATTTATTTCTTGATGCCTTGTAGTTTTTATCCATATGCAAGCTGCCCTGCGAGTAGTGTGGCACATCAGTATTTGAAAGAGTCTATTCATTTTTTCACATTTGTACCCCACCTTTCTTGTCTCATGGAGCCCAAGGCAGCATACACACAGTCCTCAGGAGTAGATCAAACAGAAAACCTGCATCGTTTCAGCAAGGTGATGGCTTCAGATGCCTTCAGACCTGACCATTATTAAATACCTTTAATAATGACGCTGGTTAGGAGATGGCAATGAATGTGAAACTTAGAATCATAGAATCATAGAATCATAGAGTTGGAAGGGACCACAAGGGCCATCCAGTCCAACCCCCTGCCAAGCAGGAAACACCATCAAAGCATTCCTGACAGATGGCTGTCAAGCCTCCGCTTAAAGACTTCCAAAGAAGGAGACTCCACCACACTCCTTGGTAGCAAATTCCACTGCCGAACAGCTCTCACTGTCAGGAAGTTCTTCCTAATGTTTAGCTGGAATCTTCTTTCTTGTAGTTTGAATCCATTGCCCCGTGTCCGCTTCTCTGGAGCAGCAGAAAACAACCTTTCACCCTCCTCTATATGACATCCTTTTATATATTTGAACATGGCTATCATATCACCCCTTAACCTTCTCTTCTCCAGGCTAAACATACCCAGCTCCCTAAGCCGTTCCTCATAAGGCATTGTTTCCAGGCCTTTGACCATTTTGGTTGCCCTCCTCTGGACACGTTCCAGCTTGTCAGTATCCTTCTTGAACTTAGCAGAACACAACCAAGTTGGAACAATTGGTGGTAAAGAGAACTTCAGAGTCGATGTTGCATTTCTCACAGTGGGTCAGGACAGCAGTTCATCATTTAAAACAAGGATTATGGGAGAAGTCAAGGAGGAGATTGAAAAATCTGAAGGGAATCACCTATATTAGCCTTGTATTCCCTGAATCGTGTTGAAACATAAGTGCTGATCCACACTCACCGCAGATTTTGAGCTCACTGTTGGTCACATGTCTAGTTCTGTTTAGAAAAAATGATTCACCTCAGAAGAGACACTGCATTCTCCCACCTCCACCTTGTAAAAGAGCTTAATTGTTCGAAATTAAACTCTGCTGCCTGCCAGGAGCAGAAATGTAGTCCACCAGATATTTCATCATATATCTTAATAATGTAATTCTGTGGTGAATGCCGATTCCAAATTAAACTTCGCGTCTTGTCACCACGTTCTTGACAGAATATCAACACAAAAGTTCCTGTCTTCCTTTTATGATGCACTCCCCACATCTCCTCCTCCTCATTTTTTTTAAAAAAGTGCTACATCTCAACATGCAGCTTGACACGTTTACAAACCTGCATTCGCCTCCAATAGTTCCTGCCAGTTGTTTCGTAAATCTCAATTAAGGACTGCAGGGTATTTGGCAAATACAGCCAGAGTTATTAAGTTATTTATATAGCACTTGAGCCGCACCAGGTATTTACGTGGCAGCCAATCTATGATGTATTCTCATCCTGATGACTTTCAGAAAAAGAAAAAGGGGGGAAAGGGTGTGTGTGTGGGGGGGAGACCAGTACTCTTTCTTCAAATGTACGACACTAAAACTCTTACAGGTCTTTGGCCCCCTTCTGACCTCCTCAGATACTTCAGCTGAGAAAGAACCATTGGCTTTGAACTTATTTTTGAGGTTATTGGGTACCAGACACAGGGCCTTCTCTCTGCAGACCCCCATCTCCCCTGGGAGATACATACGGCCCTGATAATTTAATGGAGCTGTGTTTTCTCAAAGGTTTATATACTGCTGTTATTTTGACACCAATGTTGCTGCTTTTAATTTTATTGTTTTAATAGCTTCCAATCTTATTTTATGGGACCCAGGTGGCGCTGTGGGTTAAACCACAGAGCCTAGGGCTTGCCGATCGGAAGGTCGGCGGTTCGAATCCCTGCCACGGGGTGAGCTCCCGTTGCTCGGTCCCAGCTCCTGCCCACCTAGCAGTTTGAAAGCACGTCAAAGTGCAAGTAGATAAATAGGGACCGCTCCGGTGGGAAGGTAAACGGCGTTTCCGTGTGCTGCTCTGGTTCACCAGAAGTGGCTTTGTCATGCTGGCCACATGACCCGGAAGCTGTCTGCGGACAAACGCTGGCTCCCTCGGCCTATAGAGTGAGATGAGCGCCGCAACCCCAGAGTCGGACACGACTGGACCTGATGGTCAGGGGCCCTTTTACCTTTACCTTTAATCTTGTTTTAGGTTCCTTCTGCACAATGCATTTAAAGCAGTATCATAGCATAGGGCTTCCCCCCAAGATCCTGCTAAGGATGCTGAAGGTTGTCAGAAGACCTTTCTTCCCCTCTCAGAGCTACAGTTATCAGAGTTACGGTACCTGGAAAAGAGAATTGACTGTTAAACAACAATAACATAATACACACAGTTACAGGTAGGTAGCTGTGTTGGTCTGCCGTAGTGAAAACAAAATAAAAAATAAATAAATTCCTTCCAGTAGCACCTTAGAGACTAGCTAAGTTTGTTCGTAGGAGAACACTTCAATCTCCCAGGACATTCTATACAAGATCTCAAAGTAGCTGTCTTATTAAAAAGGAGTTTCAGAAATAGACTGGAAAGAGAAGTTGCTGAATTGCAACTCATTCCCACCCCCCCTTCTGAATCATACCCCTCCCCACTCCCTCACTATATATAAGGGTCTGGTGACTTCTGTTTCAGTGTGTCTGAAGAAGTGGGCATGCACACGAAAGCTCATACCAAGAACAAACTTAGTTGGTCTCTAAGGTGCTACTGGAAGGAATTTTTGTTTTGTTTTGTTTTGTTTATAATACACACAGAGAGATTTTTTTGAAATGGTAGTGTCAGGAAAACCCCCTCCCCACGGCAGGTAGCGTCCCGGGATCGTTTGGAGTACAGGGACCCCCCTCCGTTGTTTATCAGCTCGTCCTCCCCCTCCTCTGCTGGAAGAGACCATTCCTCAACACCAAGGGGAAAGCGGGGAACGGGGTCAGGTTCCCACGCTCCGAGGGCGCAGGCAGGAAGGACGTGGAAGGAGGAGGCGGGGGTTCAGAATCCCGTGCCTCTTTTGCTGGACAGAGAACCGGAAGGGTTCATTCCTGGACTCTGCGGAGGGATGAGATGGACGTTTGATCTATTGCTCCACTGTATATAGCTGTGCACAATAAAGAACTTAGTTTAGAAGTTCTGTGTTTGGTGCTTTACTCATGAGCAACCACTGAACGTCCTTACAGGTAGTTTGTTCAAGGCACTGTAAGAAGCAAACCACAGTTCCCAGTATTATTTGGGGGGGGGTGCTTTAAATGTACCCCAGCCTAGAAGGGTATGAAGAGATCCAGCCAGTTTCGTATGTACATAACTGATGCCCGGTGTGTGTTAATCACCTTGCTCACTGGAGTCTTTATTTTGCTCCTTTTGCCCATGGGAGCTTCTTGCTCGTAAATGGGTCGTTTGACTTGTTCAACTCAAGTGGACCCTTCAATTTTGTCACTTCACCGCAAACCACATCAATGTTTGTTGAACTGCGGCATGCGAAATTACAGACTCTGCTTGTGGCGAAGGGCTGGGATGAGCTCATTCACCGGGAGCACTGATCAACTATGGGCAGAACGAGAAGGGGAAACTTCAGAGTTATCACCAATATTTTACCCAGAGAGAAATTCCACATTAATTTGGGGTTGTTGCTCAGACAAAATATTTAGTGAGTTTTGAAAGAAACACCAAAACATTTTGATCAGGCATGGGAAATTTTCCAAGCAAGTTGAGATTCTTAAAGTGCCACCAAACATCCTTAATGTGATATCAGATTTTACCTGAATTCCAGGCAAATATTGAGTTCTGTGTTTGGGCAGAACATGTGAGGAATATTTAGTGAAATGGAAAGGGTCCTGAAATGATTTCTGAGATTTCTCAAAGGGTGCATATGTGAGTACAAATCTTTCAATTTCGGTTTCTCTCTGTTTCTTTTTTCAGGTATTTAGTTCAGTTTGCTTCATTTCTGCATCGGTTTGCAACTATTACTGAGAAATCCATACTAAAATATACTCAACAATTGTGCATATTTGTCCCCAACATATTTGTATGCATTTTAATTCGTTGGATAATTGCATCGAAACATTTTGAGAAGTACATATTTCAACAGAAGGTTGCATTTCCATGAGCATTATGGTTCAAACTGAGTCAATAGGAATATGAATTAGATAGGCTTTCATTACAATGCAAAACGAGCAAATTATCCCCATCTAGCATGCTTGTGAGCTCACACACATGTACACACACACACACACACACACACACGATTGGCATGTGCAGTTGAGCTGTGTGTACTAGCTCTTGTTTGTGGGGTGTAATCCACTGAGAGCAGTCAAGTACAACATTCCTTGTTTTCCTAGAGTGAACATGCAAGGGTATGTTTGATCCAGCCAGTTGAAACTTCCTGTTCCTCCTGGCCTGGAGCATCCTTCCTTGCATGTGACTAGTGAGTAGGCGTGACCTTTCCAGACCTGGTAAAAGGACAAGACATGCTGTCATTCTCTCTCTTTTCCATCTTCTTTTCGTCCTGTGAACTTCCTGGAATGAACTGCTGGCTGCCAACCAAGCAGTCCCCCAGGCCATATTCCTTATGGGATAAACCTGTTTTTATACGTGAGGTGCTGGAGGAGACTTTTGAGAGTCCCATGGACTGCAAGAAGATCAAACCTATTCTCAAGGAAGTCAGCCCCGAGTGCTCACTGGAAGTACAGATCCTGAGGCTGAGGCTCCAATACTTTGGCCACCTCATGAGAAGAGAAGACTCCCTGGAAAAGACCCTGATGTTGGGAAAGATGGAGGGCACAAGGAGAAGGGGACAACAGAGGATGAGATGGTTGGACAGTGTTCTCGAAGCGACTGGCATGAGTTTGGCCAAACTGCGGGAGGCAGTGGAGGATAGGGGTGCCTGGTGTGCTCTGGTCCATGGGGTCACGAAGAGTCGGACACGACTGAACAACTGAACAACAACAAATGTTAAGAAAATGCTGAAGGGCGCCTTTGAGTAGACTTGATTGATATCTGCTGAAGTCCACGTTTAGAAAGAAAAATAGAGAAACCTAGGAGAAAATGCACATCTTGGGCATAACACAGACAAGTGTATAAGTGCTCTAGTGCAACATGTGTATGTTTCTGAAGGCCTGGGAATGACTGCTTCCATCTGTAAATAATCATCTGCGCACAACCCTTAGAAGATCTTGACATGAAAATGGGCCAATGCAGGAAAATGATTAGATGATCAAGCGCACCCTTAAAGAAGGAAACAACTTGTCTCGCTCAAAGCAAGCAAGCAAGCAAACAAAAAATCCTTCACCCCATTTTCTGCTTCTTATTTATTGATATTTAGCTTTCATGCCCACTTTTCTATCTGGTTGCCATGAGAAAAACCAACCAATTTAGGGCACTTATACTATGTGCATTAATAGTCTGATTTCCATGATACTCAACCCCCGCACAACTCATTGCCAGGTCTTTTAAAGACATGCACACCCCCTTCTCATTACTCTCGGTCTGCTTTGAATGTCCCTTGTTATTTTATTATTTGTTTATAAAGCTCTCTTTGTTTGCAAATGCTCTGATGCAAGTTTATCGACTAGATTTTTAGTCTGGCACTATAAAGGCACTTTTAAACTCGCTCTCTTTTTTTGCAGGGGGGGTATGCAGAGATGGAATTCCTTTGGAACAGGTCCTCATGATAGCTTGATGGACAGGCACTATTAGCGGAAGCAGCCCATTCTTTCTCCCGGCTCTTGCTATTCATGTCAGATGTGATGCATCCTGGTGGATGGTTGTCCAATGCAATCCAGCCTCCCTCTTGGTTACATGAAGTGGAGGCATGGCTGACCACGGACTGGCAGAAAGACTGGCATTGTGTGACAAAATACGTAGTTTGGGTATTGCTCTGGAGAGCCTCGAAGTGTGTGATGAAAGCTACATACCCCAAACAAGCGAGCAGTGGCATTATGACCACGAAAAACAGCATTTGTCTCCTCACACTCTGTTCCCCAGAGGCCCTAGGCAAAATTACTTCTTACGGATTTTATGCCAATTACCTAAAAGACCTACTACTTCCTTCCCAACGAAGTGCTTTTATGCTAGCAAGACTAAATGCTTTCCCCTCTGCAGTGACCACAGGTAAAGGGTAAAGGTAAAGGGACCCCTGACCATTAGGTCCAGTCACGGACGACTCTGGGGTTGCGGCGGTCATCTCGCTTTATTGGCCGAGGGAGCCGGCGTACAGCTTCTGGGTCATGGGGCCAGTATGACTAAGCCACTTCTGGAGAACGAGAGCAGCGCACTGAAATGTCGTTTACTTTCCCGCCGGAGCGGTCCCTATTTATCTACTTGCACTTTGACGTGCTTTCGAACTGCTAGGTGGGCAGGAGCTGGGACCGAGCAACAGGAGCTCACCCCGTCATGGGGATTCAAACCGCTGACCTTCTGATCAGCAAGCCCTAGGCTCTGTGGTTTAACCCACAGCGCCACCCGCATCCCTGACCACAAGTAGATACTTGCAAATTCTTTATCAAGCCCGTCTGTAATCAGGGAGTACCAGATTCACTGGACCATATTCTTTTGGACTGCCCTTTCCACAGCAGTCAATGCAAGCAGATGCTGAGCAAGATATTGGATTTGCGACCCACGGCTCTGAGAGAAAGCCAAATGAGGTTCTGCCTAGCAGATAGGGACAAGGACATTACTGCCATCTTACCCGAAAGGGTTCTTAATGAATCATCCCTCTAGGGCAGGCATAGGCAACCTTCGGCTCTCCAGATGTTTCGGACTACAATTCCCATCATCCCTGACCACTGGTCCTGTTAGCTAGGGATCATGGGAGTTGTAGGCCAAAACATCTGGAGAGCCGAAGGTTCCCTATGCCTGCTCTAGGGAATAGACAGGGTGAAGCAGAACAATCAAGTAGCTTGTGATCTTCAACAGTCTCACTCCTGTCGCTTTTAAATTTATCCTAGTGTTTTGAAATGTTTTAACTCGTAATGCCAATAAAGGTATTTATTGTATTGTATTGTATTGTATTGTATTGTATTGTATTGTATTGTATTGTATTGTATTGTATTGCATTGCATTGTATTGTATTGTATTGTATTGTATTGACTGACATTGTGGCGCCGCTTCCAATATAAGGAGCAAAATGGGGAAGGAAACCCTGGGGGATTATCTGGACTTATACCAGGCCAAGTTGCAAAGAAAAAAAATGTGTATATCTGGAGAAGTACACATTGAAATGCTGATTCCTTTTGTGAGGACTTTTTAAAAAATGCAAACTGATATGGAATTGTAACAAACTGGGCTTAAGACTGGAAAAATGAAAAACCATGAGAAATCAACATTGGTCGATTGATTCATCCATCCTTACCTATGATTCAACATCATAGCACTAGCTAAGGCTATTTCCCATCCATGGGTTGGTTTGTCCGATGGATGTGTTAGCCAACGTCCCGCTGGGGCAAGTTGTGAGACTCACCCCCAGGTAGGGACGAAGCCTGGGTGCCCTCCTGGCTACTCGAGTCCAGGAGCACATTGATATGCGATTGTTCCTTAGCGTGAAGAACAACACACACAAGCCATTAAGGCTAAAACTACTTTATTGTAGATAAGATACAGAGTATCCCTCTGCTTGCCAGCTCATTAAGTCAGAGCTGTGCATTAGCGTGTCCGGCATCTTTGAGCCAGAAGTGAAAGTAAAAGGTACAAAACAACACATCACGTGTGGGAAAGCGAATAGAACTGGTGGCTTTCCCACAGGATAAAAACAGACACATAGTCATGCTGGCCTCGCTGCTGCAGCTTTTGCAACTGGGCTTGTAATAATATCCTGACAGGATGGTCATGAGGCAGAAAAATGGACTGCAGGTTAGGATGTCATGGTGGAAGAAAACTCCCTTTTGCAGAAGCCCATTTTGTTTCTTGTAATACGTCATAGCACCCCGAGCCTTTCATTTGTAGTTGGAGATGTGTTTCTCTCAGTGCAAAGGGTAAGCAAATTAATGTTCTGGAACATCACCAAATACAGTTCACAGTCATGTCAAAGGAGGCTGAATGGAAGGGAACAGGAGTTCCTTGTGGGCTCCCAGGTTTAATATTCTTGTTTCACCAAGTCATTGAAGTCATAACCAAGTCAACCAAGTCATAACTGGCTTGAGGAAGGCTTCTGTCTTAGGTTAGAATCCTCAGGTTGAGGATAGTGGCTGTTATGATATTCCATTCCACCTTAAGGGCAGACGTGAGACTGTTGCATGTCACATGTCTGCGTAACATCCCAGCACTGCTTGCTAGGAACATCCATTTTGTGTATAGCTTTCACTTTTGCTTTGGACATGAAGGAGATCAAAACAAAATATAAAATCAAAAAATCCTCCCAGTAGCACCTTGGAGACCAACTAAGTTTGTTCTTGGTATGAGCTTTCGTGTGCATGCACACTTCTTCAGATAATGTGCATGCACACGAAAGCTCATACAGTGGTGCCCCGCTAGACGAAAAACTCGCTAGACGAAAGGCATTCGCTAGCGGAAGGCTGCCTCGCAAGACGAAAAAAAAAATTTCGCCGCGAAAACCGCTTTCTGCCTTGGTGCTTCGCTAGATGAAAAAATCGCTAGACGAAGACACTCGCAGAATGAATTATTTTCGTCTAGCGAGGCACCACTGTACCAAGAACAAACTTAGTTGGTCTCTAAGGTGCTACTGGAATGATTTTTTTATTTTATTTTATTTCGACTATGGCAGACCAACACGGCTACCTACCTGTATGAAGGAGATCAGACATGTTTTCTCTTTGTCCTGATGTATGCTTAATAAAATGCTTGCGAATATGCTCACACAAGCCTCTCGTGCCACTTCTGTTACGCAATGGACTCTGCAGATAGCGTGCCCAGCCTTTTGAAGGTCTGGGTCGCTGATTTTGGCTGCTCCAGGGATCGGACATTGCCCAGCAGTTCGACCGGTAGGCGTGAGCCAGCTGGGGGCTTGCCAGATGCCCCTGTTTCCCTGGTAAATTGCCAACAGTGGCTTGATAGTGGCTCCTTATGTCCTCAAAGCCACTGTCAGTCAAGGAGAGAACTAAATATTCTGGGCTGGTGTGTGCTTAAAGGAGTCTTATTAACCCCGAGCAGGAGAGGACAGAAAGAGACTGTACATGCGAATGACTCATTGGAGAATAAGGGATTTAAAAGAGATGTAGGAAAGCTGAACTCTAATCTGAGAACATCTGCTGCTAACTCGCCTAGTCTATTAAAGTAAAATCATGATAATGCTCACATGTGCTGTCAGATCTGCCAGATACCAGCTATTTATTAAGCACAGCCTCTTATAGAGCTCTGATAGTCTATTAACATTGGGCTGGGAAGGAATCCAAACAAAGCCGGGTTTTTCTTTTATTGGAGGAAACAACTAGGGAAATAATTTCCCCAGCATCAGAGTATTATTGACATCAGTCTCCTCACTCCTTAAAAGAGAAAGATCCCTGAATGCAATGTAGCATGCAATGATATCATCTCAAATTGCGCAGTTATCGATCTTAAGCTCTCTAAAACATTGGCCCAATTTCCTCCCCTCACAACAGAGCCATCTTCTTATTTAAGTCGGATTAAGAACGTAAGAGTCTGCCTGGATCAGGCCCATCTAGTCCAGCATCCTGTTCCACAGTGACCAACCAGATGTCTGTAGGAAACTTGTAGTTGGGATCGGAGTTGGTTTCCAGCAACTGGCCTTCAGAGGCATACTGCCTCCCACAGAGGTGGTCAGTGCCGGATTTAGTGTGGTGCAGGGAGTTTCTCTGCAAAGAGCAGCAAGCCGAGGGGGTGCAAAATTGAGAAGATCCATTGGGAAGCCAAATTTTGACCTTACACAGGGCGCCATATTATGAAGTCTGCCCCTGGCAGAGGTAGAACACAGTCACCACGATTAGTAGCCGTTGGTAGCCTTATCTTCCATGAATTTATCTTATTCAGGGGCGTAGCGGGGGTTGGGCGTAGGGGGTGGTCCGACCCATGTTCCATAATGGAGGGGGTGACAAATTATCAAGGAACAATTACTGGCCTACTGGGGCGGTTCATAAAAACTTTTTTTTTTAAATGCCTGCTCCAAAGGTCTTATCTTACTACACTAGGGATTATATAGCTATATATGAAATTTCATGCATATCGGTTAATATCTTGACCCTCCTCCACCAAAATAGCTGTTTACTTGGCTGTTTTCCTATGTCGTGAAGGCTGGAATTTCAGTTCGTTGGAGCACTTACTGTTCCCAACCCTAACCCTGTGGAAAGCCATCTAATTAGACTTTAATTTGATTTTGAGATGTTTTTAGGAGGTAATTTAATTATTGTTTGATTTTATACCAATGTTATGTATCTGATGTTAGCCACCCTGAGCCCGACTTCAGCCGGGGAGGGCGGGATATAAATAAAAGTTTATCATTATCATTACTTGTTATTATTCCTTTGTAAGAAAATATGAAAAAACGTAAAAACCATTTTTGCAGGGGGGGGGGGTTGACAAGAAGGGTTGACCTTCCTACACCTCGGGGGGGGGACGACGACGACGACGACAAAGTTTTATTTGCCCCCGGGTACCAATTTACCTTGCTATGCCCCTGATCTTATTGTCTTTTAAAGCCATCCAAATTGGTGGCCATCACTGCTTCTTGTGGGAGTGGGTTCCATAGTTTAACTATAGAGGGTGTGAAGATTGACTGGGGGAAGTTATGATTGGGAGGTGTATTGCCAGTGGTGCCAAGACGCAAAGGTCTTATGCTATGCATGTGCCACAACAGAACATGCAGGGCAGAATAGATGCACAATAAAACAAGCTATGGTTTTCCCAGTAGTAATGTACGGAAGTGAGAGCTGGACCATAAAGAAGGCTGATCGCCGAAGAATTGATGCTTTTGAATTATGGTGCTGGAGGAGACTCTTGAGAGTCCCATGGACTGCAAGAAGATCAAACCTATCCATTCTTAAAGAAATTAGCCCTGAGTGCTCACTAGAAGGACAGATCCTGACGTTGAGGCTCCAGTACTTTGGCCACCTCATGAGAAGAGAAGACTCCCTAGAAAAGACCCTGATGTTGGGAAAGATGGAGGGCACAAGGAGAAGGGGACGACAGAGGATGAGATGGTTGGACAGTGTTCTCGAAGCTACTAACATGAGTTTGGCCAAACTGCGAGAGGCAGTGAAGGATAGGCGTGCCAGGCGTGCACTGGTCCATGGGGTCACGAAGAGTCGGACACGACTGAACGACTGAACAACAACAAAACAAGCATGGAGCAGTTGGCAGGGAAGGATAAGGTTGAAAGCAGCATTGGTAAGCTGTGATGAAATCTGGAGTGCTTTATCAAGACAACAGGATCGTTCCATTGAGCAACTCCTTGTCCATTGCTGTGCAGTGTGCTGTATTTCTCCTCCACTGGCTTCTGATTAGCTACTGGGCTAAATTCCAAGGTGCTAGTCTTGGTGCATATAGCTTGAGACCAGGATACCCAAAAGATCACATCATCCCTTATACAGTATACTCAATAGATCACTGCACTCTGCAGATGAAGACCTCCTGCCAGATTCCATCTTATCAGGAGGTCCATTCTGCACAGCGTCAGAATTGGGCCTTTAGTACTGCGGCCCCTACCCTTTGGGATTCCCTCCCCTTGAATATTAGACAAACCCAGGACCAAGCCAAGATAGATTTTGGCATCTGAGGCGAACCACAAAATGGTACCTTCCCCTGTCAGGGAAGAAGAGTGAAGATCTAAATTGGGAACAAGGAGGGGGATCCAATCAACCTTACCTGATAGCTGAAGTAGGAATCAAAGGCCATTGTGTGGTGGGCAGGGGAACACAATCTGAATCACACAAGGTTCCCCTGCCCACCACACAATCCCTGCCATTTCCTCCCTAGAAGTGGGAGGAGACCACCAGTGCCAAGGTGGTGGCAGGTATAAGGTCCCAGGAGTGTGTGGTAGCAGCACTGGGCAATGAATTCCTTGGGGACTAGATCTGCTGCCCTTGTGCATCCTGCTGCCTGAGACTGATCCTATAGACAGTGTTTTGTGTTTGGTAATTGTTTTTAAGATTTTCAATGAAGTTCATGATAAAAAAGCCACTGAAAAGCAAGGAGAACAAACAGGGACACACTCCCCTTGTACATTCATAGGATATAAACCATACTAAAACAATGTTGCCTACCATGTTGAGATGACACTCCATTTCATTTACCGTGGCACAAAAGGTCAACAGGCCAATGAAGAAGAGGCTGGGAATTGCATGCGTCTTTAAAAACCAAAGAGCCTAGGGCTTGCTGATCAGAAGGTCGGCGGTTTGAATCCCCGCCATGGGGTGAGCTTCCGTTGCTCGATCCCAGCTCCTGCCCACCTAGCAGTTCGAAAGCACGTCAAAGTGCAAGTAGATAAATAGGTACCACTCTGGCGGGAAGGTAAAGGCATTTCCATGCACTGCTCTGGTTCACCAGAAGCGGCTTAGTCATGCTGGCCACATGACCCAGAAGCTGTACACCGGCTCCCTCGGCCAGTAACGCGAGATGAGTGCCGCAACCGCAGAGTTGGACACGGCTGGACCTAATGGTCAGGAGTCCCCTTATCTTTACCTTTAACTACCCTTCCTCGGACTGAAGAAATCCATCACTTCATGAGAGGAAAATCCATAGCCGGATGAGAGCAAATTAGTGCACAAAAGTTTCTTGGATCGGAGCAAGCATGAAAAATAAATTGCCAGAAAAGGATTTAGACCTCGTCAGAGCACAGATCCTGAACTGTGTTAGAAGTGAGCTAGTGGGGGGAAACCCATTTTCTTTGCATGAAGAACGAATTAAAAGCTAATCAGGATAAAACCGAGTGCATGAAGACAAGAAGAGCGGGTGAGATCAGATACAGAGGTGCAGGGCTACACAGCTGGCGTTCTGGCAGGCATCACTTTGATATCTTCTTGCCTAGCCAAAAAGAGCTCATCTAAAGCCATCCAAAACATTGTATATCTTCATTGATGTGTAACAGATGAGGAATCAGCTAAGTATTAAGAACATAAGTATTGCCTTGTTGGATCGGACCAAAGGCTCTCCAGCCCAGCATTCTGTTTCCAATAGTAGCAAGCCAGATGCCTCTGAAAGTTCACAAACAGGATACGAAGGTGATGGTTGTGTCCTATTGTTTGTCCTCACCATCTGCTACTCAGATGAAAACTACCTCCGAACACTGATATAATATCGAGTTGCCAGATGAAACACACGGAGTGCACTGCAGAGGAACCTCACCCCTGATGCAGGGAGTTCTTGAGGCATTCGCAAAAAATAAAATAAAATCTAAAACCAAAATTGGTTGGTTGCAATGTGTTTTGTCTCTCTGTGTGAGGATATGTGTGTTAAGCATATCAATTTGCATGCTGTTGAGGGGTGGGAATTGGCTGTCATCTTACTGGCTTGCATATGTAGTAAAGGGAAGCCACACCAGGGTGAAGGCATCCTGCTGCACTAACTTCAATTTGTTAGGTACCTTTTCCAGTAGGGCACTTTCCCATACAGTTTGGTACCAGTGGTCCATGTTCACTTCTGATAGATCCCTCCAGTGTCTACTCTAGTTGTGACACTCCTAGCCACTGAGATTAAGCGCCTAACACAACCGACCACACCCTGGGCTTTCTGGTCTCTCACACCACCAACCAAAATAAAATACCTGATGCTGACATAAAACCTTTGCTCATATACAGCTACAGTATCCTATTTTTAAAAGACATCTGAAGGCAGCCCTGTTAAGGGAAGTTTTTAATATTTAATGCTGTATTGTTTTTAATACTCGATTGGGAGTCGCCCAGAGTGGCTGGGGAAACTCAGCCAGATGGGCAGGGTATAAATAAATTACTACTACTACTACTACTACTACTACTAAGGTAAGATAAAGGGACCCCTGACCGTTAGGTCCAGTTGTGTCCGACTCTGGGGTTGCGGCGCTCATCTTGCGTTACTGGCCGAGGGAGCTGGCGTACAGCTTCCGGGTCATGTGGCCAGCATGACTAAGCTGCTTCTGGTGAACCAGAGCAGCACACGGAAACGTCGTTTACCTTCCTGCCGGAGTGGTACCTATCTATCTACTTGCACTTTGACGTGCTTTCGAACTGCTAGGTGGGCAGGAGCTGGGACCGGGCAACGGGAGCTCACCCCGTCGCAGGGATTCAAACCGCCGACCTTCTGATCAGCAAGCCCCAGGCTCTGTGGTTTAACCCACAGTGCCACCCACATCCACACCACCACCACCACCACCACTACTACTATGTAAAAGACTGAAATTTTACTGTCTCTCCCTTTCCTCCCATCTCGCTTTCTACTTCTCTTTTCCCTCACCCCCATGTTGACTATAACAGTAATGTCTCACTGTGAATAAACAGTAATGTCTCACTGTGAATGACTTGTCAGAAGGATTCTATGACTTGAAAACAGATGCTCTGTGTGTACCAATGTTACCCAAGAAAACATTTTAATAAAAGCATTAATTTAAAAAAATTAGAGTAGCACTTAAAGGTAAAAGTAAAGGGACCCCTGACTGTTAAGTCCAGTCGTGTCCGACTCTGGGGTTGCGGGGCTCATCTTGCTTTATTGGCTGAGGGAGCCGGCGCACAACTTCCGGGTCATGTGGCCAGCATGGCTTAGCTGCTTCTGGCGAACCAGAGCAGCGCACGGAAACACTGCTTACCATCCCATCGGAGCAGTACCTATTTATCTACTTACACTTTGACGTGCTTTCGAACTGCTAGGTTGGCAGGAGCTGGGACCGAGCAACGGGAGCTCACTCTGTCGCGGGGATTCAAACCGCCAACCTTCTGATCAGCAAGCCCTAGGCTCTGTGGTTTAGACCACAGCGCCACCCGTGTCCCTAGGGTACCACTTGGGAGAAGCTTATTTAGTTGTGTCCTTTCCTGTGACTCACAATCTCTTTGCTGATCATTCCTGTTAAGGATCCTTGTACATTTATTCCATAATGCATAGAATTGGATAATGTAATACGAATAATGAAAATGTAATGAAAATAATTTTTGCCAAGTGGGAAAAAAAATATTGCCCAATAGTAGTGGATATGTTGAAAAGGAGGATATGCTGAACAGGAGGAAGAGCTGCTTGTCCCATTAATGAATTAGTCTCTCATCTTAAGCTGCTCAGTCAAACAATGAGACCAGGCAAACTCGGCCCTCCAGATGTTTTGGGACTACAATTCCCATCATCCCTGACCACTGGTCCTGTTAGCTCGGGATGATGGGAGTTGTAGTCCCAAAACATCTGGAAAAATACTGCCATGTGGGTCACATGTGAAGGGGCTACAGTCTTTCCAAGGTATGCTTGCCCTGAGGAAAAACAAGTAGCAACTCACTCAACACACTCATCATACAGGAAATCATAGGAAAGAAGATGTTAAATTGTACCCACCCTGCCCATGAATATTTGTATTTCATAGGAATATTTGTATTTCATGTATTTCAGAGCCAGTGTGGTGTAGTGGTTAAGAGTGGTAGACTTGTAATCTGGTGAACCGTGTTCGCGTCCCCGCTCCTCCACATGCAGCTGCTGGGTGACCTTGGGCTAGTCACACTTCTCTGAAGTCTCTCAGCCCCACACACCTCACAGAGTGTTTGTTGTGGGGGAGGAAGGGAAAGGAGAATGTTAGCCGCTTTGAGACTCCTTTGGGTAGTGAAAAGCAGGATATCAAATCCAAACTCCTCCTCCTCCTCCTCCTCCTCCTCTTCTTCTTCCTCTTCTTCTTCTTCTTCATAGGAAAGAAGACGTTAAAACCCACCCTGCCCATGAATATTTCTATAAATTTGAGATAAAAATGTGCTAAGGGACGTTCCCTTGACAAGTGAAAGCAGTTAATCCAGGAAAACCAGATTCGTTAGTCAAATATTCATAAATATAGGTCTCCCAGATTAATTACGGATTAGGTTGCCATGATTAGGGGCTTGTAGGCCTTTGTGTGTTCCTGCTGCTGTAATTATGGGCACATTGGGGTGCTACAGATTGTTGAGATGGTTGCAGCTCGGCCAAGTAAGGTTGTGCTTTTCTTGCCCTGAAGTGGCTGAGAAAACACAAGGAAAAGCCTTTTCATTGCAGTTTGGTATTTAACCAATAGTTATACTTTCATTGGCAATACTGTCCTGGAAATATATGTGTGTCTCTGACAGTTCTGAAGAGTGCCAAATACTGTATGTCAGCTTGTCGTCATCCAAGGCGTTAAAAACTTCTAAAAAAAGTTTAAAACAACAACAACACACAACCTCCAATGGAAATGTTTGCTTTGACTCTTGACTATGACTTCTCTAGCCCAAGCAGCCAGCTGGAATAAAAATCAATTAGGCTTCTCTCCCCTCCCCCATCCCATAAGCCCTCATTTGTATTTGAGTGATGATAGAGTAAGACATGCTCTAAAGGATTTATGCTTCTTCTCATAGAAGTCTGGGCCCCCCCCCCCCGCATGCAATCTGGTGGATCCACATTGGAAATGGATTTATTAAAGTTACACCATCCATCTTTCCATCAGGAGGCAATTTGGGGGCAGTAACTACACTAAGATCTAAATAAAAATTATTTAAAACAAAACTAAACTACGCTGCAATAAGAACATGTGAATTAGGTTTAATGGCACTGTATTCATTTTTTTAAAAATTATATTTATTGAAAGTTTGTAACACATAAAAAATACTCACGTACACATTTAAAACCAACAAAAACAAACATAAAAACATACAAATATATCTTAAACCTAATATTTGTTTTTCACATTGTAATAGACTTCCTCCTATCTCTTCTTCCTTGTCTATCATCTTTAGTAATTTCTAAACATCTTACCAAATCATATTTACTATAAAACTTACCTAGATATTCAATCTTAACTATTTTTCTTAACTTATATTCATCTGTCTTAAACACTTAACCTTACGTAACGTCTACAGTCTAGCTTTCCTTCCTAGTTATATCTAATTCTCAATCATACAAAAAAAATAAAATAAATACAATTTAAATTTCTTCCAATCTTCTTCCACTGCGTCGTCCCTCTGGTCACGAAGTTTCCCGGTCATCTCAGCGAGCTCCATATAGTCCATCATTTTCATCTGCCATAAGAACATGTGAATTAGGTTTAATTCCCCTCAAAATGGCACTGTGTTCAATGGAGTCTTCTGCCTGTATCCATTGCACAAGAATGTTGCCTTTTTATGCTCAGATGAAACCTCCCACCTTAAAGGAATCATTCATAAAGAAGGTGCTTACTGAGCACAATCTGAAAGTTATTGGCACATGTTTCTTCCAAAATCTGCACATTTGAGGATTAAAATATTTTTGAGTCGTTTTCATGGTAAGTTCCTAGATGCTTTGCTCCGATAAGTCCGAGGGGATGGAGAAGGTAAGAAGTCATCGATGCCAAACGTATGCAGAAATTAAAACATTTCCAGAAAGGAGCTTCCCAGTATCAGTCCTACAAAAATATATACTTTGGCCAACAATCTTTGCACAAATCCACACTGAGAGGTGATCTTTGTCGGGACTCAAACACTGTTGAAATGCCTCCCTCGTTGCAACAGCCACATTTGGCTCATTATCGGACCTCACACAATTAATAGCAGCATAAATTAAGCACTAAAGCCCTTTTGAGTGTGAAAAACTTCAAGTGCCAAGGTGGTGGAAATTATGTAGAGTTAGCCGGCATTTTCCATTTACCTTACCAGTTTCAAAACACCATCTGCTTCAGGTTTCCCTGCCACCCATCCAGTCCTTTCAAATGAAATCCAACAAGTGCCCGTTAGCTGTAGTATCATTATCTGAGAAGAAAAGAAAGCAGAGGCGTACTTATTTGGTTTATTAGGGAAGGATATCCCACAGAAAAAGAAAACAATTTTTTTTTTAATACGCCATGGCAGCCGCCAGAATAGTCCTTGCTAGTAAATGGAAAGGCGAGACAATACCCACAAAAGACGATTGGATATGTAAATTAAGCGAATTTATAGAATTGGCAAAGTTAACAGCAGCCATAAGGCTCCAGGCAAATAAAAAAATTAAGATCAGAATGGCAATGTTTCGAGGAGTATATGGAAAAACACTGCTCTAAAAAGAATATGTTGATATGCCTGGATTAAGTATGTAAAGTATAAGTGAGAACAATGATTAGAAAGAGTTATGCTGGAAGGAGTTAATTAGCTAACCTGTATATATTTAAGTATAAAAGAACTTTTTAAGCTTTGCCTTATGAAACCTCTCTGTAAAGCTGTGAACTTTGATCTGCATTGTACTTCTTTCTGGCAAGCTATGACTAAGAGTCTGGAGATAACACAGAGAGTAACTGTCCTTGCACAGAGAGGAACTGACTCAGAGATAGGATGGCCTGGCTGGAGTGCGCATGAACCAACTCAGGGCTAAATGTCTTTTTGCCTTATATGTACAACAGGAAATGTACAACAGGAAATGTTCCTTATATGGACAAGAGGAAGATTCCTGGGGTGGGAAGATGAGCCAGGGAACTGTCTATAAGAACTGTCTGAAAATTGACTAGTTTTGTACTTGCTTGGATGTCTGAACACCGCAGTACCTCTGCATGCAGGAAATAAATCTTTCTCTCTCTGAAGCCAGCAGCCTCAGGTGTTTTTTTCTGCTTCCATGTTTTCTCACCGGGCGCAACCATGGGAACCCGTAGGGTCAAATAAGGCTCCAATGCAATGTCAATATTCAAATTTGAACCAAAGGAAGTCGAGTCATGGTGGAGGGAAGTCACGGGGGTATGCAGGGTCTATACTTTTTGTGTATGGAATAAATGATTTTTTTTCTTTTTTTGTATCAGTATTTATTTGTTTATTTTATTTTTTATTTTCTGTATCATTTATTAAGAAATAAAAAAAAAATTTTTTTTAAAGCCCCCAAAAAGCATCTGAGTAGATTTTCACAAATATCTCACAATAAGCTCCAGTTCATACTTCATTTTATGTGTTGAGGAAGTGGGGAATCCCATACCATAATAACAGTCTCTAAATGGGGATTTTTGCGTGGCCAGGTGGAGTCCCCTGAACCCCGGGGCGGCCCCTGAGGGAAATAACGACACGTGACAACGTTCTATGGGATAAATTGGCCACAATTTATTAATATTCAGATGTTGGAAGACCTTGGCTCAGGCATTGGGCATTTATCCTTCCCAGCCCCCCCCCCAGCCGGGGTTCTGGGTAATTTCAGTGTTATCCAGCATGAGTGGGGAGTGGGCTAGCTCTGGAGAACATATGTTCAAGCAGATAGCCCGCCCCCCTGTTCGCCGCCGCTGGAGGAGGAGGGCAGTGACAACCTCAGGGCATATGGCCAATGCTTCCCCCTGAGACCCCTTTAATGTGAACCCTGTTATCGATGCCACAATGGGGCTGGGGTCACCGTCCAACCCCACCCCAATTTTGTAGATGACTAAAGGATTCCGCCCAAGGCCTGCAACCGCCAAAGTTGTGACAAATTGCTACGGGAAAGGCGAAACCTACCAATGCAGGGAAAGCCCTTTCCGGCCCTTTAACAGCGACCTTGACATAGCAGCGCCTCCGTGCCTGTGGGGCTGCGGAAAAAGAATGTGGTTAACCTGCAAAATAACCGTCAATTGAGGGAGTGGAGGGTGGGGGAGCTCTGAATCCAACGGCCGCTTCCCAGGTATGACTCAATCTCTATTGTGTGTACTGAATAATCCCTCCTTCTACCTGGCCAATCCCCCTGGCAACACCTCCCCAGCCCGGATTGGGTGGCTGCTAAGTAGGTGGAGTTCACAGGTATCCAACCTGGGAAGGTGGTGCCAGACCCAACCGCCAGGAGCTGCCACCGTGATCCAAGGGGGTTTCTCGCGACCACGCAAAAGCCGCACCCCATTTGATGTGGGGAACGCTCATTGTGTTTTTCACTGCTACTGCAAACTAGGCCAGTTTTTGAATTGAGACTGGTCAACTAGGGTGAATGAAGAGCTCTTTTTTCAGCTGGAACTCACTGAAACTCAGTTCTGGCACCTCTTGGGTGGGCACCATTGCCATTATAAGAGAACAAGGGAGGTGTCCATGGTGAGTTCTTCTAGAAAAATAAGCACTGGGTGAGTTGGGCTCCCACCTGCCTTAAAGGTAAAGGTAAAGGACCCCTGACAGTTAAGTCCAGTCACAGATGACTCTGGGGTTGCGGCGCTCATCTCGCTTTACTGGCCACAGACAGTTTTTCCGGGCCATGTGGCCAGCATGACTAAGACGCTTCTGGCGCAACGGAACATTGAAACCAGAACAGCGCATGGAAATGCCATTTACCTTCCCACCGGAGCAGTACCTGTTTATCTACTTGCACTTCTTGGTGTGCTTTCAAACTGCTAGGTTGGCAGGAGCTGGGACCGAGCAACCCCATCGTGGTGCTCTCCTCCAAATGCTCTGGCCAGCTCAGGTAAGGCAAGTGAGAAACTAGGGAGAAGAAGATCAAACCTATCCATCCTTAAAGAAATCAGCCCTGAGTGCTCACTAGAAGGACAGATCTTGAAGTTGAGGCTCCAGTACTTTGGCCACCTCATGAGAAGGGAAGACTCCCTGGAAAAGACCCTGATGTTGGGAAAGATGGAGGGCACAAGGAGAAGGGGAAGACAGAGGATGAGATGGTTGGACAGTGTTCTCGAAGCTACTAGCATGAGTTTGGCCAAACTGCAAGAGGCAGTGAAGGATAGGCGTGCCTGGCGTGCTCTGGTCCGTGGGGTCACGAAGAGTCGGACATGACTGAACCACTGAACAACAACAACAAAAAATCCTATACAAATGTGCCTGAGGAGACTTCATATCACAGGGCATTTAAACTGTTCACTCATGTGCATAGTTTAATATTGATCAGGGGTTTGGCTGGAGCAAGACTATGGCTGGGTGTAAGCCTGAGGAGAGATGAGGGAAACTATTTTTTTTTGGGGGGGGTCCATGTGCAAAAGGGCATTCCGGGGGGTGGGGTGCGCTCCCTTCATCAGAAGAGATGCATATTACATGCCACATCCAGGAGGATGAGAAGAATTGGAAAGTATTTTATTAGGAACAAGATTTTAGGCATATGATGATTATGATTTGTGAGATTAAGATTAGTTGTGAGAAAGAAGATTTTATAATGTTATAAAGTTACTAAAGAAGATTAGAAATGAACGCAGAAGAGAGGATGCGAGGAAGTCCCAAAACAATGATTATAAAGAGGATAAGGATAAGGATAAGGATAAATGTGTGTAAGTTTTCTCTCTTTTTTTGTATTTTTGTATTGTTTTGTAGGTTTTTTTGGTAGTGTTTGCATTTTGTATGTTTTTATTGTCAAAATCCAATAAATTCTTATTAAAAAAAGAGAGAGAGAAGAATTGGAAAGTATATGGCTATGGTGAGTGTATAACAGTAGCATACCCAACTCCTGCAGAAACAAATATTTAAGCTAGCTGAGAAGTCAGGGACATTGAGAAGGAAAGCTTTGTCTTTTAATACAAGACGGTCAGATCACCTGTGATTCCCAGCTAGGGAATCAATGCATGAATCATCATGGCCCAACTGGTATTACATTAATTGAAAAAAGTCCTTAGATGTTTAAATCGCCACTATCTCTTCTTCCATTCCTAACAAAAACATCACTCTGATGGGCTGGATCAATGCCCGAAGCCCCATTTTGACATTTCAAGTAAACAATCTTTATGCACTGTTTTGCTGACAACGAAGCACTTCGGAATTCCTGTGGGCCCTGATGTTTACACAAGTTTCAAATGCACACTTATTCTTTGACATAACATACTGATGCAAATCGTAATGCCACACATGAAAGGACCTGCAAGAATCCCATCAGAGCCCTTTGAAGTATTGATCCTTAGTAGAAGGCAGAGTCGGGATCTCTGCTTCAGGGAGAAGAAGCAGAGAATACCTGCTTCCAGCAACTCCACCTAGTAAAGCTTTAAACAATTGTTTGTGGTATTTTCCTGTGAAAAATTATTGTAATTTAAAGGGATTAAGACTGGCTAAGTGACTATATACTCATCATTCTTTTTTAAATGGGCAGCTTGTTTACAGAAATTTAAGCCAGGATGCTCTGAATGATCCTCCGAAAGTCCTGTTGAGCCTTGCAGCACTAGCAAATTAAATAGAAATACTGACCCACATCACTTAAAAAAGCCCATAAAGCATGAGACAGGGCAGTACCTCTCCTGCCTGCAGGTGGAGAATTGAATTCTCAATTGTACTACGAGTAGTAATAGTTAAAAGAAACACATTTGAAAATGAGATGTCAGGAAGAAAGACTTTTAAGCTAGTGTTTATCTGTTCTTTTGTATGGAGGAACTGTCAGTTATGTGAACCTTCACCTGCAGTCTGCATTGGTACAGGTTTACCTTTTCAGTATTTCTTAGGTCAAAGTCAGCAGCGCAAAGACGCTACTGGTAAGTTTTCAGGACAAATCTGTCATCCAGCAATCAGTTCTGCTCAAGTAAGGATGCAATGCAATGCAGATGTATTTATTTGAGGGCGGAACTTTAAGTGACTATGAAGGAAAGAGTATTTTTGCAGTGGGCGTAGCCAAGATATATGTTATGGGGCACAGGTTTTATGTTAGTGGGGCAGTTAAGTATTTTTATTGGGGTCTCCAAACTAAGGCCCGGGGCCAGATGCGGCTCAGTCACTTTCCAAGTCCAGCCCGCGGACAGTCCAGGAATCAGCGTGTTTTTACATGAGTAGAATGTGTCCTTTTATTTAAAATGCATCTCTGGGTTATTTGTGGGGCCCGTCTGGTGTTTTTACATGAGTAGAATGTGTCCTTTTATTTAAAATGCATCTCTGGGTTATTTGTGGTGCCTGCCTGGTGTTTTTACATGAGTAGAATGTGTGATTTTATTTAAAATGCATCTCTGGGTTATTTGTGGGGCATAGGAATTCATTCATTTATTTATTTTTCAAAATATAGTCCGGCCTCCCACAAGGTCTGAGGGACAGTGGGCCGGCCCCCTGCTGAAAAAGTTTGCTGAACCCTGATTTACTTGATTTAGGGGGAGGCAGCTGACCCTTTGGCTATGCCCATGCAATGACCCCCCCTTGATGCAATGGTCTGCCAAGATAGGCTTGTCTGACACCTACTTTAGGCTGTAAGCCTATGTATCCTTACTTGGGAGCAAACTCCAATGACATCAATAGCGTTTACAAGGGGCGTAGCAGGGAGGGACTTCTGGGGTGATTGCCCCAGGTGCATTGGTTGCTCCGGTGACTGATGTCATTTCAGTAGCGAGGGCTGGCCTGGCGTAGCGGGCTCCTTTTCCACCCGTGTTCTGCCCCCCCCCCAGCACAAAAGCCTATTAGAAGAAGAAGAAGAGTTTGGATTTACCAATGGGATAACCCAAAAACAGCTGATGTGCCTCATTTTATTCAGTTAATGATAAGCAAAAAGATTGTATGTTGTAGGCATTTTTCTTATCAAGGGAAGCAGCCAAAAGATTTTCAACTCGTCAACAGGTCAGCTCCTGACCTGAGCTAACCCTGCTCTAGACCCTCATGTCCTGGAATGTTAACCCAAACTGAAATATTCCCGCCAGCAAATCCTCATTTTAAGTTGGCCCGATGAACTGGCTTCAACACTCCATAAACATAGAAGTATTTGAAATCCAGATCCAAGTTTTACAGACAATCCCCCTCCAAAAGAAAAGAAAAAACAGAATCCCGTTAAAAAGGTTTGCTGTCATGACATTTTTACAGAGACACTGATTCATGTTGCCACTGAGGAGGAGGAGGAGGAGGAGGAGAGAAGAAGAAGAAGAAGAAGAAGAAGAAGAGGCAAAGACAACCTGTTTGCATTTTCTGCCTCGAAAATGTGTAAATTCCCAATAATAGTCAATTAAATCTCCTTTCCAAGCAAGGACAAACACAATGGTCTTTTCTGGGGGGTGGGGTGGAGGTTGTGGAGCAGAGATAGGAGTGGAAGAAGACACTTTCTGTCCCCCCACACTGATAACAATTTCAAAGCTACTCTCAGGTAGGCATGTTAGGAGGAAGCAATTTCCATCTTGTCCTTTGCTCATCTCAGTCTGCGCTTCCATTCTGCTACGGTTTGACTTCTGCTAAAACCTATGCTGTTTGTCTCCCTGTCCTCTATGATCAAAACTGATGTAATTTATTGTGTAAGTAATTAATTTCAATAAATTGCAATGGAAGGGAGGCATCAAAAACAATTCAAAAAATAATGTAATTATTTACATGTTTGCAGATTAAAAAAACAATAGCAAATACTTTTCATATTTGCTAGTGTCCTAGCAGGACCTGGACAGATTGAGAAACCGTTTGCCATGTTTAAATGGAACATGCAATTTCTTTGAGCTCGCACAACCTGGACAAGCTCCTACTTATAATTGTGCTGGCCTCAGGGGTTTGTCCGTGAAGCGAGGTCCAAGTCCAATCCTGGGTCTAGGGGTCCAAAGGAGGTCAGTCCGGCGGGGAGCGAGGCAGGGAGCAGGTCAAGGTCCAAGTCAGGTGCAGGCATGAGGTTGCAGGTTGAGCACACGCTTGCAACTATGTTGCTCACGCAACTTGGGCTGGGTCTGGCTGGCTTTTATCTGGCCCTATGCTTAGGGCGGCCCCGATCCTCCGGAGACTCGCCTCTCCTCCGGGCCTGGAGGCAAGCACTCCTCCTGCAGGCACTTAGCTCTCTTCGCCTCTCTGTCCTGAGCCTCTGCAGCTCAGGAGAGGCTGGTGGGTTACTGGACCCAGGGGCTGCCGCAGCTTCCTCTGAAGAGGCTGGGAGTGGAGCACCTGCAGGCAATGGGTCCTCCCTCCCATCAGGAGCCAGAGCAGACTCTGCTGATGCCTGCACCTGGGGATCCAGCACAGGTGGGGATCCTTCAGGCTCAAGCCCTGGCCCCGGCTCAGCTGGTTCTGGAGGCGGGGAATCCTGTGCAGGCTGGGATCCCTCAGGTTCAGCATCAGAGTCTGACTCCCAGGCCATCACAATAATGGAGAGACAGCAACATGGTCATCTGAAGCGAAAAATCATGAGTGGGAGAACTCCCTTACACACGATGAGTCTGTGGTTGCTGTTATTACCATTATTATTTATTAAATTTGCATCTTCATCTGTAGATCTCAGGGCAGCTCATAAGATAAGAACACAAGATAGAAAAACACAAAATACACAATAAAAACAAGAACAAGAACAAATCAAACCAGTAACCACCTCCCCCCACCCCACCCCACCAACACATTTAAAGGATGTCAATTGGCCAAACGTTTTCACTTGGTGCCTAAAGGTGTATAATGAAGGCGCCAGGTGAATCCCCTGTATTTCTATATTCGGGATAGGACTGGGATTTGAACCTTTTTTCTCTTACAGTGGTACCTCAGGTTAAGAACTTAATTCGTTCTGGAGGTCCGTTCTTAAGCTGAAACTGTTCTTAACCTGAGGCACCACTTTAGCTAATGGGGGCTCCCACTGCCGCCGCCACGCGATTTCTGTTCTCATCCTGAAGCAAAGTTCTTAACCCGAGGTACTATTTCTGGGTTAGCGGAGTCTATAACCTGAAGCGTCTGTAACCTGAAGCGTCTGTAACCTGAGGTACCACTGTGTATGCAATCTCTCTGGAATGACCGCATACAATATTTGTAATACACATTCTTTGTTTGTTTTGCATTGCTGAATAAAAATGAAAGTACTGTGTTTCTAATTGGATGAATTCTGATAATTTTGAGAGGAACTCCAAAGTTCTAATTGGATGAACTCTGATAATTTTGAGAGGAACTCCAAAGTCCTCTGAAATTTATTTTGAAACTCCTAAGTGATCAGGGGGTGGAGAATTTGTGGCCCTCCAGGTATTGTTGGACTCCAGCGAGAATATTTATTCAGTTGCGTTCACTGCCACTGCTTCAGTACAATTCCCCTAAAACTTCTTCCTGAATCAGCCACATTGGCAATGCCAAACAACCAGGGATCACAAGGTGAATGGGTCGATCACTTAGTGGGATCTCGCCAGATTAGGCTACATAATGACATCTTTGAAAACATTGGAAGCCGATTAAGTGTGATGCTAGTATTGGAGATTCCAGCCAATGAAGTATTACGTAGTGAATGTTAACCTTAGAATAAATATGTAGCACTATTCAGCCAGACGTAGTTGGCTAGATCACAGCATCATTTCTGAAAGTCATTTCTGAATGGGGGCAGTGCTTATAACAGATGACTGTTTCCCATATATTCACCAAGGGGAAGTGCTTTTTGATGCTACTGAAAATAATGAATAAGCACACAATATTTTTCAATGAATTTGATGCAAGGTTCCTTCTGCCTCCCCTTGGTAGTACCCAAGCTCTGAATCGCCATTGCAGACAGGATGCTGTGCTGAAGGAATCCTTTGTCTGGTTCTGTATGGCAATGCATGTGATTAAACTAATCTTTATTCCATGCCAAATAAAGTAGTGTGTATGTGTTTGTGTGTGTGTGCGCCACTGGCATATCCTGTCCCATCAACAAGTCCACGGTGATTCCAGACTAAGACATTAACCAAGCCCATCATTCTTTATCATCGTAATTGTTAGATCATCTTAGGTTTCTGCAAATGTGCTTTTAAATAGCAACACATGTTTCTTTCAAGCATATGGAAACTATCACATTTGTAATTGCAAGAAAGTACATTTTTAAAATTAAGCTGAAAAAAGGCCGTTCGTCTCCCGGTAGTGAGTTCCAATGAAATGTCCTGGCTTTGCATGGGAAGCCCTTTAAACGCACCTTCAAGTATTTGTATTGGAAACTCAATGTCTGTAGTTGGGTGTAATGCATGAGAGGACAGTTTGGAAGCCAGACAAAAAACCAAGAAGGGGAAGTGGAGCGGGAAGCTGGAATTATTCTAAAATATCATATATTTCTGGAAGGCCTTACAAGGCTTTTTGGCAATTTCTTTCCCTTGCAAAAGTGGCAACATAATGAAAGTACAGAGTTGCTTTGATCTGAAAAAATCTCTCTGGGATTTCATAATTTATATCTGAGGTTAAGTGGAAACCCTTTGATAGTGAATATGATTTTTCTTTCATTTCTTTTTGGACAGACCGACTTTATTATAACCAGAGTCACTATATATATATATATGTATATTTCAACACACTACAAATATTTGGGACATTTGCCGTATTTCAGTGTCTCCTGGCAAGAAAGCACTCCTTGCGTTAGGGCTACTTCTAGGGAAAGCGAGGTTTGGGTTCTTTTGTTTGTTTCATTCCAAGGCCTTGAAAACTGAAATATTTGGGAAATTATATATGACCAGATTCTGCAAAGCCTCATCATGCAGCTTAATAAACTCTAGGATGTCACAAAAATTGACGTGCTATTGGCTAAACAACACGGGGGATTTCCAGATTAAGTCCTCTGTGAAGTACTTCACAGCCAAGCCGGCAGCAGATGCAATGCTAGAAAACCTTTATTTCTCTCAGTAAATCAGCGTGTTACACACTTGTTTCGGTGTGACAATAGTGCCGGCACTTCAAGGCCTTGAGCACCTAATGGATGGTACGTCTGGCATTGCCTCACAGGTACTCCACACACAATAGGCAGAAAATGGTAAGCCCTGGTTCTTTATTAAAACTCCGGTGGGCTGGACATGTAGTGGAGGACAGTTTTACTTTATAGCAGGGAGCAGGTGGCGGTGTGGTCTAAACCACTGACCCTCCTGGGTTGCCGATTGGAACGTCGGCGGTTCGAATCTGCATGATGGGGTGAGCTCCTGTTGCTCTGTCCCAGCTCCTGCCAACCTAGCATTTCGAAAGCACGCCAGTGCAAGTAGATAAATAGGTACCACTGTAGTGGGAAGGCAAATTGCGTTTCCATGCACTCTGGCACTCGTCATGGTATCTCGTTGTGCCAGAAGCAGTTTAGTCATGCTGGCCACACGACCCAGAAAGCTGTCTGCGGACAAATGCCGGCTCTCTTAGCCTGAAAAGCGAGATAAGCCCTGCCTCCCATAGTCGCCTTTGACTGGACTTGACCACTCAGGGGTCCTTTACCTTTACCTCTCCTTTATGTATAGCCTTTAGGTTGGCACACACTTAAACTGGATCAGGGATACAGGCTGATTAGAAAGACATAAGCCCACAATGAATTTAGCTTTAGCTGAGATTCCTGCATTGCAGGGCGTTGGACTAAGCAAGCCATTGGGCCCTTTCCAACTCTACGATTTTACGATTCTATGAATCAGGTTTTACACTCTTCTGTTAGGAGGTAATGAACACATTCAACAGGACCCTTGCTTCTGAAATCCTGGATTTTCCCAAAAGCAAACCTATGGTTGGAAGGGGAGGAATGTGTAAGGGAGATATACTTCTTAGTTGTATTTCACTATTAATATACGTCTTAATTGTATTTCACTTCAACAATTACTTTGATAAAATACATATTTTGTTATATGCAAATGGATTTAGATACCTATTAGGTCCATAAATTACCATATAGCATATACTCAACACAAAAAAACAGTGACAATTTGTTGTTGACAAAGGACAGCGGGGCATACAGTGGTGCCCCGCTAGACAAATGCCTCGCTAGATGAAAAACTCGCTAGACGAAAGGCATTCGTTAGCGGAAGGCTGCCCCGCAAGACGAAAATGTCAATGGGGCTGCCTCGCAAGACAATTTTTTTTTTTTGCGCGAAAACCTCCGCGCTGCATTGCCGCTTCGCTAGACGAAAATTCACTCTACGAAGACACTCGTAGAACGAATTATTTTCGTCTAGCGGGTCACCACTGTATAAAGGGCCCCATTACCTTCAGTAGCTTAGGGCCTCATCAAACCTAAATCTGGCCCTGATTTAGGTGTTGATATTAAGATGAAATTGGTCTGGATGCTGTCATAGGCTAGACAGTGCTTATTTTGGAAAACCACCACAGTTGAAAAAAATTTGCAGAGTCAACCTGTGTCAAACTAATATATATATATATATATATATATATATATATATATATATATATATAGCTATTTTTGTGTGTGTTTTGTCTATTGACAGACCATAGACCTTCATGGTACACGTGGTGTCCTGTCAATAAAGCTTCCCATTCAACTTTAAGGCCGATTAGCTTTTACAATTGTTGCCAATGCTTTCATTAAAAGAAAATTGAATAGCACTTTTCAGCCTTTCACCAAGCCGCAATAATAACTTGGAAAATGCTGCCTAGACTTTAGTGTTGCAAGTTCACCACATTTATTCGGTCCTGTGATAGGAATGAATCTATGTAGTATCCTTGGCCCCAGTTCTTGGACAAACAGTGATGTAATGCTCTGGTCCGATTTTTTTATGTAGTAATCTGGAATGTTTTGATTATAAGGCCAGCCAATAAGGACATAGCAGACGGCAAGAGTTCAAAATGTATTCCTGGAAAAGAGAAGTGACAAGCTCTTTCAAGAGGAGTTTATATATCTCATCTACATAATCCTGATTATGCATTATTATTTAAGAGCATAAGGAGGATAACGTCCACCTTATTCAACATTCATTGCAAGAATCCAATCAGCAGCCATTCTTAGGCAGTCCACTTGTCAGCGACTGGACTGAGGAGGAATGGTGGGAACCACCCCCCTCTACCTGCACCTTCCTGAGAAGAGGAGGACAGTATAGATTTAGAACAGTGGTTTGCCGAAGGTCATAGTTCAGAGGCTGCAGAGGGGAGAAGCTGGGAAATATTGGGAGAGCAGCAGGAAGAAGGAGCATCAGGGGAGAGACAGCTGACAGACTCAGTGTCTCTGGAAAGCATTTCTGACCTCCCCTCTCCTAGAACCAGGCGTGATTTGAGGGTAGTAGAACAGAAAGCTCAGAGGCAGAAAGCACAGATCAGACGGCGCAGGGGTGATGTGGTATAGGAAAGACTGAGGGGGTGGGACTTGGAGCAGTGCCATTAGCTAGAGAGAGACCGCATTCCTTTGTCTCTCACTGTGATTATTGAATAAACTGCTCTTCTTTTTTAACAGCTTCATTGCTGCCACCGTGGAAGGGATGATTCCCTGAAGCCTGACACCACTACTGGAAACAGCCCATGGACTATGGTCTACCTTCTGCATACCTTTGCATGGACAGGCAGAGTCCCCCCAAACCCCAGGCGACCCCTGAGTGGAATAATGACACAAGACAACGTGCTATTGGATTAAAATTAGGCCACCACTTTATTAAGATTCGGATGTAGGGAGACCTTGGCTCAGGCATTGGGCATTTATCCTTCTCAGCCCCCCAGCCGGGGATCTGGGATACTTCAGGGTTATCCAGAATGTGCGGGGATTGGGCTAGCTCTGGAGAACATATGTTCAAGCAGAGAGCCCGCCCCCCGTTTGTCGCCACTGGTGGGGGAGAGCAATGACAACCTCTCGGCGTATGGTCAATGCCTCCCCCAATACCCCCTTAACGGAGAACCCTGGTATCGCCGCCGCACTGGGGGCATGAAGTGACCACCCCACGCCCCCCCCATTTAGGAAGATGACTAAAGGATTCCACCCAAGGCCTGAAACCGCCAAAGTTGTGACGAATTGCTACGGGAAAGGTGAAACCTGCCAATGCAGGGAAATTCCTTTCCGGCCCTTCAACAGCAACCTTGACATAGCAGCGCCCGCGTACCTGTGGAGAAGAGGTTAACCTGCAAAATTAAACATGAATTGAGGGAGTGGAGGGTGGGAGAAGCTCTGGAACCCTGACTGCCGCTTCCCAGGTAGGCTACACCTTCTATTGTGTGAGCTGGGTGGTCCCTCCTCTTTACCTGGCCAATCCCCTGGCAACGCCTCCCCAGGTGGGATTGGGTGGTTAACTGAGGTAGGCGGGCACCCCAGGTATCCCTGCCTGGCGGAAGGTGATGCCAGCCCGAACTACCAGGAGTCACACTGGAATCCAGGGGGCTGCGCGCGACCATGCAAACGTTGCCCCCCATTTGATGTGGGGAATGGTCATTGTCGCAACACAATCTAGTCCAGCATTTTTAGCTCCGAATAGCAGGGGCCCAGGACCTCTAGTATCCTGACATCTCCAGGTCGGGCTGGGAGACACCTTTGTCCAAAAATGAACTAGCTGAACCAATGGTTTGACATGGTATTAGTCCAATTCCTCTGTTCATAAGTAGGAAATAAAGGCTTCCAGCTATGAAAAACATGCCTGTAGTCACAGCATCATATACAAACATGTACTTTTAAATAAAAACCTATGTCTTTAAAGTGCGTGGTATTTCTTAAAATTTAGAAACATTCGCCTTTTCTGTATTTTGTTCGCTGCAAATTTTTTACTCTACCGGGATTAAAATTGAGTGGTACAGGGTCACTAGAGGCCAGCTAAAATTAGCATGGACCACTTCAGTCCCTTATGTTGCCAGCTGGCCGCCAGTGTATGAATGTTAATATTCTTTGGCTATTGTACATCCAACAGTTTTCATAGGCATATCACTCAATTACAAACTCTGCCTCTGGCACGAGAAAGCAAACACATACAGAATTAGATAATTCAGTACATGTAAGGTGCAAGGCATTCCAAGAAATTCAATATCATATATATATGAGAAGGTTTTTTTTGTCATCTATTTGTTTGCCTTGCATTTGGACACATCTTAAGATATGGTAGCTGGGATGTGCGGGTGATGCAGTTGTCTAAACCACAGAGCCTAGGGCTTCCCAATCAGAAGGTTGGTGGTTCGAATCCCCGTGATGGGGTGAGCTCCTGTTGCTCAGTCCCAGCTCCTGCCATCCCAGAATGTCCTGGTTGTCCACCCCCCCCCCCATATCTCAGAGAACAATTAAAAGTGGTGTGTAGGTGTGCAAAATTAGAGTCCTGTTTATCCTGAAAATAAACTACCGGCACCAAATGAAGAAAATGGTGAAGCCGGCATATGAAGCCCTTCCCATAATTTTGAAGGGAAATGTCGCCTATCCACTTGAAATTCTTTCATTGCAATGCTTCCACGGCTAGCCATTTCTTAGGAAATGAGGGAAGTCTTTATTCCTTTATTGTGAATAAATCCTTACACTGTCTACTCAGAAGTAAGTCCCACAGTATTCAGTGGTGCTTGCTCCCAGGTAACTGGTCAAGACTGGGTCGCCTTACACTTCAATCCTAAGCATTTTTACTTAGAACTAAGTCCCACTGAATGCAATAGGATTTACTTTCTGGTATGTTTATGATCATTCTTACGCTTTTTTCTATCATCATCATCATCATCATCATCATCATCATGCCTTTTTCATAGCTGTCAACTTTCCCCTTTTTTCAAGGGAAATTCCCTTATTCTGAATAGGATTCCTCTCAGGAAAAGGGAAAAGTTGACAGCTATGGCCTTTTCCCCTGACAGGAACTCAAGGCAGTTTACAGCTACAATTTGGTTTCATTCCATCTCTCTGTGGAAAGTGTTGTACACGATCCCTTCCCTCACACTTCTTTTCTTTACAACAATCCTGTGAGGTAGGCATGGAGAATGTGGAAGAAGTTGTGATGTAGAATAGAATGTCCCTGTTTTCACCAGAGGGCATTTTGGAGGGTATGTAGCTGCTGAGTTTACTTTGATGTTGTTCCTTTCAAAGGGCACAGTGACAGAATAAAATCGAAGTAATAATAATCACAGTAATAACGAAATCAAAGGCAGCTCCCTAAAAGAGTTTTCTTCCCCATGAAACTGATATCCAAATGTTGCACTTTATGTGTCGTGCTGTGTTAAGCGGCCTCTTTGCCCAAAACTCCTTAGTTAACAGATTTTCCATCACGGAGTTCACCTATTGTGGAAACAGCTGTTAAAATGTGATTATGTGCCAAGGCCCCATTGCTACTTGCAAAACAACATTCTAGTTATTGACTTTAGAAAACAGTGACTTAATCCTTGGGAGTTAAAATTTGCCAGCACCAGTAATTTCCCCAACATTTCCAGTTATGAACCTTCCCCAGCATGTAATCCCCAACATCAGGGAACCCTAACTGGCAGGCTCAAGAAGGCATGAAATGTCTTGAGTGGCTCCATCTTGGCCTCCTGACATGCAAAGTAGGCTATGCTGGGGACAAGTACGAAGCCCTTCTGATAATTTTGGATTTGATATCCCGCTTTATCACTACCTGAAGGAGTCTCAAAGCGGCTAACGTTCTCCTTTCCCTTCCTCCCCCACAACAAACACTCTGTGAGGCGAGTGAGGCTGAGAGATTTCAAAGAAGTGTGACTAGCCCAAGGTCATCCAGCAGCTGCATGTGGAGGAGCGGAGACGCGAACCCGGTTCACCAGATTACAAGTCTACCGCTCTTAATCACTACACCACACTGAAGGAAAACATTACCAATCCGCTTTAAATTCTCTAATTGCAATGCTTCAGCAGCCAGCTATTTTTAGGAAATGTGGGGGGTGTTTATTCCTGCTTCTTGGGAGACAAGCGATGACAAACCTAGACAGCATCTTAAAAAGCAGAGACATCACCTTGCCAACAAAGGTCCGTATAGTTAAAGCTATGGTTTTCCCAGTAGTGATGTATGGAAGTGAGAGCTGGACCATAAAGAAGGCTGATCGCTGAAGAATTGATGCTTTTGAATTATGGTGCTGGAGGAGACTCTTGAGAGTCCCATGGACTGCAAGAAGATCAAACCTATCCATTCTCAAGGAAATCGGGCCTGAGTGCTCACTAGAAGGACAGATCCTGAAGTTGAGGCTCCAGTACTTTGGCCACCTCATGAGAAGAGAAGACTCCCTGGAAAAGACCCTGATGTTGGGAAAGATGGAGGGCACAAGGAGAAGGGGACGACAGAGGATGAGATGGTTGGACATTGTTCTTGAAGCGACTAACATGAGTTTCACCAAACTGCGGGAGGCAGTGGAAGACAGGAGTGCCTGGCGTGCTCTGGTCCATGGGGTCATGAAGAGTCGGACACGACTAAATGAATAAACAACAACAACAACAACGACTCCACTATGAAGCATATTTGAACACAGTGTTATGTACAAGTCCAAGGGGACTTTGCAAGGCATTCAAAAGGCTGCTTTGTTTGTTTTGCGTGTTTTTGAGTTCAGGATTTTTTGTGATCCATTTGTGTGTGTGTGTGATGCCATTATATCCAATACCACCTGTTTCTCTCCTGATTCCTCCCAAACCAATAACAGGTACCTACACTTAGTTGCAAGTGTAAACAGGAAAACTTAGGACACTTACTACAGCAGTCTCATGGTACAAACTCGGCATCAAGGCAAAAGCAGGGCCCTGCCCACCTGTCAAAGTTGATTCATGGAGGGGAGGGAGGCTCTGACCCACCAGACAGATCCAGTTCCCCACTCTTGCTTAGACTTAGGTTTGATGAGGCCCTAAGCTACTGAAGGTAATGGGCCCTTTATATGTCCAGCTGTCCTTTGTCACTTTTTTTTGTGTTCAATATATGTTGTATGGTAATTTATGGACCTAATAGGTATCTAAAGCCATTTGCACATAACAAAATATGTATTTTATCAAAGTAATTGTATTATATTTTTGAAATGTACACCCAGTTTTTTTTTCCTTTAAATTTTTTTGGGGCCCCCCAAGAGAGTGGGGTCTTAAGCTATAGCTTGTTTAGCTTATACGTAAATCCGGCACTGTCGGGTGTGCATCAGCCAGTCAGTTCCTTCTTGCTGCACTTTAACAAAACAGGAAATTTTGAACATGGATGTGAGGTGTATAGCTGTACATTCCCCTCACGGCAATAAAATTCTTTTTTTGCCAAGCACCTGTTTTAAAGCGCAAATACAGAGTCATGGAGAAGGAGACAGAGACAGGGATGTGTTTTATATGAAAGAAGCAGTCTGGAGGGCTGTAGCTTACCCATAGCCATTGGCAAATTAATGTAACTGAAACCCATTTAATACAAAAAAGGGATTGTCTTCATATGTATAACAATATCCAGAAGGAGGAAAAATAAGCTAATACTAGTGTGTGCTAATGTAAATGTGTAATAATCCTTTGTAAGGGTGGGGAGAAACATTATGTCATGTGAGGTCTCACCACACCTGTTCCTTGTGAGAAATAGGTTTAATTCCCAGCAGAATTACATTACAGGAGGGATATGTATGGCAATGGAATCTTGGAGCCTCCCTGAATCAGTTTTGGATCACCTCACAGCCTATCAAAGTCCAGAACAGCTTACCTGGAGAAACAGAGCCACCACAATAGCCTCCTGACAACAGTCACTACTAAGAAGGCAGTGGACGGAGCTGTGTGGATACACCAAAAAAAGCCTTGGGCAAGGACGGAATGTGATGGCGAAAGTAGAACCAGCACAAATGCACAGCTCTCATTCTCTCCACACAATGTTCATTATGTGGAGTAAATAATACCCAAACAGGGCTTGTTTTTAATACATATTTCTAGTTTTAAAAGCATGCTCTGGTCCATGGGGTCACGAAGCCATGCTCTGGTCCATGGGGTCCATGGGGTCACGAAGAGTCGGGCACGACTAAACGACTGAACAACAACAAAAAGCATAAAAAAGGAAAGGAAAGCTACACTACATGTGACCAAAGGTGCAGACAACCAGCTACAAATTTGCCCTTAAAAAGGCAACCTATGATTGGTATTTGTTACTCCTCTTCAGTTGAATAGAATGTGCAGCTCATGAGCATTTATTTCTTTCATGTGTTATTTACCAGTAATAATAAAAAAAAATGATGGAGAGGTTTTCAAAATACAGTTTCTCTCAATTTCTTCAATGCTGAGGTTGAGCCACTCATCAGCTGATTGAATAATATCTTTCAAACAGGGCCTGTGTTTTCAGCTTTGAAGGGAAAGAAAAGTCACACTTTTCTTCATCCGAGACTAAAAACCTTGATTTAAGGTATGTGAAATATGTAACACTTGGAGACAGGTTTCAGGTTTTCTGACCCAAACCTGAACCTTTCTAGCTGCTACAAAGAGCATGTTGTACATGTGTTTCAATGTGTGACTTGCAGTTTGAGGTACATCAGCCTCCCTACTGGGTTCATATTTATGTACGAACTAGCTAACTTGAAACAGATTGTGGGAGCCAGTAGCTGGATGAGTTATAGGGCTGTTGTATGCTACAGGCCGTTTTCCTTGAGACTGTTATGTGAACACAGGTGCCTTTTGTTTGGCAAAGCCCAATTAAATTCTAACACAAGATGCTGACTGTATCAGTACTTGGCTAGTCTGGGAGGTTTCGGTCAACTTTCTCTCCTTTACCAGAAGTAGACAGAGAACACTTGTTTTATGTTCACCTGCCTTCACACACTTGTCATTGGGCTTTGCTCAAGAAAATGCTCAATGAAGAGTTGGCCATTGTGGCAGTAAGGCCTTTATCTTGACTAGACAGTTTTCAGACTGGTCTTTACTAGTGTGAAGCAGCATAACTAATTGAGCTGCAAGGCAGATGTTCTGCAGCATTCCACAGGTCAACAACACTATCTTAATAGGAATAGGAATAATTTTATTGGCCAAGTATCAACATACTTGGAATTTTGCTACATTGCAATATAAACGTACCTTATACAACACTATTGCACTCACAATACAATAACACAGCAAAGGAACCCCACCCATAACTGACCTCCCCTTCCGCTACGAATTTAACAATTTAATGGTGCAAGGGAAGAAACTGTTCCTGTGCCTAGCCGTTTTTGTATATAAAGCCCTGTAGTGTCGTCCAGATGGAAGTAAATCAAACAGATGATGACCAGGATGCAAAGGATCCGCAACAATTCCCTCTGCTCTCTTCCTAACTCGGGTAGCATAGAGTGTCTCTATTGAAAATAATATTTCAATTGAAAATAATATTTCCCAGCCAGGTTACCTGAGTCACCTTTAACTGGAATGATGAAACTTGAGAACTCATATGGGCAAAGCACAAACACTGCTTCTATCCAGGGTTGAGCAGATCTATCTCAGAGTAAGTTGAGAAGAATATATAATCATACTGAAAAATGTGTCTGCTCATAGGGAAGTCTCCAGATTGCACTGGGCGTCCAATGAAATGCAAGGCTGAAGACTCTGTAAGACTTGGCCCTGGTGACATTTTACATTAGCATTTCCAAAATGAGTTTGATGCAAGCAGCGCACCCAAGTGGCAGTGGCTGTTCTATAAATGACATGAGGTAGTCAAACCGTGATGGGGGCAGTGAACAACAGAAGCTGAGAAACTGTGTTGCAAGGAGTGAAAGCTTTACTTCCTGGGGAGGTTGTGGAGCTCAGAAGTCAGGTTTATTTAGATGAGGACTGGGCATAGTGAAAGTTTTGGCCTCTGGGGTGAATTAGCTTTCCCAAAGTCGGCTTCCAGTGCCACCTGCCTTAATGGAGGCAGCCCCCACGACAGCAGGGGATTGTCGATGAACAAAAAACAAGGATGACAGAGGGTAAATCATCCTTTGACCATTGATCATCATCATCATCATCATCATCATCATAATTTTATCAACCCTCTGCTGTAATTCAATACTGCCTTCCCCTTCTCTGGGAAGTTCAGGGAGCGGGGTGGTCTCCACCATTCCTCCTCAGTCTCGACCCTGACAGCAGTGGATTTGGGGCAGTGTGAGTGGTTCCTCTGCGCAGGGCGTCAAGCCGAGGGTGTACAAAATTGAGAAGAATCACAATTGAGAAGATCCATTTGGGGGCACCAAATTTTGACCTTGCACAGGGCTTCATATTACGAAAGATTATGAAAGTCCGCCCTTGGATTGGGCCCCTATCCAGTTCCTCACTGCTGCTGGTGGCTATTGCCACATCTGATGCCAGTGAATTCCAGATCTCAGTCTAAGCTTTTTTGCTTAGCTACTATTCACTGTTTCATTACTAATTGACGGCTAGTAATAATATCTATCTAAACCCATCTCACGCCAAGCAAAAGAACACTGTTTTTACTAGAAAGAATGTGTGTGTGTGTGTGGGGGGGGGATATCAGGAGAACAGAAATCTGCTTTCTCATTTGGAATAGATTGAATGTTTGAAGGTAAGGGAGCTTTTAAAAATGAATAAACGATTCAGAACTCCTCCCTCCATATTTTCTAGGATACTGAATTGCAAAAGGATGTGTTAGGAGTTTCCTTTCTGCTTCCGCCCGCCACCCTAAAATACATTTATAAAAGAAACTTTTAAAATGGATCATTTATTTTAAGGGCTGGGGATCAGCAAGGGATATAAGCACATTTTCCATCACATCCCTTTGCTACTATTTATTCTGTAATGATTGTGTTTCATGGTAGCGGATGCTTTGTAATGGAGATCTATGAATAGCAGCCAGCATTGCATTAGTAAGTGTGGCCAACGCTTGGATTTCTGGTTTTCTGTTTTCCTTGCTCTTCCCTGAACACATCAATATTTGCCTTTTTTGTGCTTTCTCTCTCTCCCTTAGGGATGGAATAGAATTTAATTCAGCCCTCAATTTTAAGCGAACTGACCAGATTTGCACCCCTAGGACAAATACACAGATTGGAATGGAATCATTGTCCACATTTCACACTTCTCTGAATTTTGCAATGGATTTCTTGGCTCTAAAACACACAAACATGCATGGAAATATTTGTATTTAATTACTATTTTAAGAAAAAAATACTGATTTAAATACAAATTTTCATCATTATTATTTTTCGAATACACTACAACAGAAACAGGATGGGATCAACTCATGCAAAATTGATACAGAACAGATTATAGACACATATAGAGAGAATTTTGGTGGTCCCATTGTTTCACTGTTTAAACTATCGATCATAAATCACCTTTCACAAGGTATGATAACCAAATCCTGTCGAACTGAATGGCTTCATTAACTATGCACTAAAGATTTGGGGAGTTTCTTTGTATGTTCATCCCCACATTATTTAGATCATTTCCCTTTCATTCTTTTCTTTCCTTGGAGAAACTTTTTTTTAATTTTTTTAATTTAATTTATTGATTAAAACACAATACAAACAGTACATTGTCGCATTAACATACAATATCATATCTATCATGCATTTCCCATTTTTCCATCCCATCACCACACGAATCACCAAGCACCCCTCTGACTTCCCTCCATCACTCTTTCAACTTCCATTGTAAGCTATTTGTTCACTATTTGTACATTCTTCTTGTTGTTGTTGTTCAGTCGTTCAATCGTGTCCGACTCTTTGTGACCCCATGGACCAGAGCATGCCAGGCACCCCTATCCTCCACTGCCTCCCACAGTTTGGCCAAACTCATGCCAGTTGCTTTGAGAACACTGTCCAACCATCTCATCCTCTGTCGTCCCCTTCTCCTTGTGCCCTCCATCTTTCCCAACATCGGGGTCTTTTCCAGGGAGTCTTCTCTTCTCATGAGGTGGCCAAAGTACTGGAGCCTCAACTTCAGGATCAGCACCATAATTCAAAAGCATCAATTCTTCGGCGATCAGCCTTCTTGATGGTCCAGCTCTCACTTCCGTACATTACTACTGGGAAAACCATAGCTTTAACTATACAGACCTTTGTCTTTGCTTTTTAAGATGCTATCTAGGTTTGTCATTGCTTTTCTCCCAAGAAGCAGGCATCTTCTAATTTCGTGACTGCTGTCACCATCGGCAGTGATCATGGAACCCAAGAAAGTGAAATCTCTCACTGCCTCCATTTCTTCCCCTTCTATTTGCCATCTGAGAGCAATAGGAAGCAAGCATTAAAATGACTGGCCACTCTAGGGACATTTTAGACTCTCAGTGGGGCATGTTATTTCAACTGATTTCAACGGGAACTGAGCACAAAGTGAAATAAGTGAAAAGATCCAACCTATTGTGCTATTGTTACTGAAGGAGTAGGAGTGGCTGTAGGAGTATTGGACAACAGCTAAGTTGTGCTTGTTGCAGAATGTATTTTGTTGTTCATTTGTTCAGTTGTGTCCGACTCTTCGTGACCCCATGGACCAGAGCACGACAGGCATGCCTATCTTTCACTGCCTCCCGCAGTTTGGCCAAACTCATGCCAGTCGCTTCGAGAACACTGTCCAACCATCTCATCCTCTGTCGTCCCCTTCTCCTTGTGCCCTCCATCTTTCCCAACATCAGGGTCTTTTCCAGGGAGTCTTCTCTTCTCATGAGGTGGCCAAAGTACTGGAGCCTCAACTTCAGGATCTGTCCTTCTAGTGAGCACTTGGGGCTGATTTCTTTGAGAATGGATAGGTTTGATCTTCTTGCAGTCCATGGGACTCTCAAGAGTCTCCTCCAGCACCATAATTCAAATGTAGCATAGACTTGTACAAGATGAACCAGCTGCAATGGAATACAAAATACTAGATGAAAGTGCAAATGATCACTGGAAAGGCTTGAGGCATGTTTGTGCATCCCTAGATACGATCCCTGGTGTTTTCATTATATCTTTGCCCATGGAAAAAAGTGTGCATTTAAATTATCCCACCCATTAAAGCTGACTGAATTCACAATGAGGTTTTGTGGCCACGATGTTTACTGTAGAAGCTCATATTTTACACAGTATTTTCTTTTCTCTCGCATCTATTTATTTATCTTCCAAAAATTCTGATAATTCCCTTTTACAAATGAAAGCAGCATGGTCTGCTGTGGTACACATTAAGATGTTATTTGACCTGCCCCCAAGTTCAGGTGCGTATAAAAACAAATGAAAGGAGAAACTGTAATTCCTAGCCCTCCTTTGCTGTAGGGTGTGTGTGTGTGTGTGTGTGTGTGTGTGTATGGAAAGACTTCTAACTTTATAGGCAATTTGAAGTGGAAAGTGATCGTGGCTGTGGGTGTGTGCTTTGCATATAGAATCTTCCCCCTCCCACTTCATAAAGGGATTTTTAAAAATAAGACCCATATGCTCTCATTTACCAGGTTCTGTATATATTCCAATTGCGAATGGTCTTTTAAAAAATAAAATAAATAAAAATGCTGCTTTTATTTAAACATCTAGCCAATAAAAAGAACATCTGCACCTTAAGTGCAGTCTGGCTGTTCAATTTGTACTAAAAAAATTTACGTTGCATTATTGGACTATATATTTATTGTTCTTTCCATTTAAGAGTACATATAATATTGAATTTTCCCCTGTTATCAGAACTCTGAGGGTATTGCATTTAAAAGAGTAGTATGATTTTCAGTCGAGAAGAATTTCAAAGTAGGCTGAGGAATATAGACACAGAGCTTCCATTCTTTTCAGTGAATTAGCACATCAAAAGGTTGCTCTTTTGAAACTATCATGTTCTGTGTGTTGTTTTTTTTTTTTTTTTTTTTTTAAAGAGTACCCTGCTTTCCTTTGACAAAATCACAGCACAACTATACTTTTTCCATCTCTGTCAGTCAACAGGCCAGGAATTGGTGTTGGTCAAATCCATATATCCTGCAAAATACTACATTAATATGTAAAAGGTCATAATGCAAATCAGGAGACAAGATCTGCAGTAAAGCTTAGAAGCGGAAAGGAGTGTCTCATTTATGGAGGGGGGAAGGTAAGGCGATGAACTTTTTTGAAGGGGGGAGGGAGGCCAAAAGCTTGGAAAGTTCATTTTTTTAAAACGGGCAAGTTCTACTTCAAGTTCATCCTGTCCAAAAATGAACTAGTTTCAGTTCATCCTTTTACAAAATGATCCAGTTCACCCTTGGCAATTCCCTCCCTCCCTCCTTGCATTCATAATGTCACAAGCTGCTGTGCTGAAGACCAGGGTCCAAAAGCAAGTAAGGGGCCACACAGAATAACAAGATGTCTGATAGAATGGCAACAGGAAAACTGTCCCCATAATTGTATTTCTGTATTTGAAAAAGGCTTCCTTTAATTTGTGCCAGCCACAAAGCTGTTAAAGGGACATGGTATCGTTCACTTGGTTCCTATACCTGAACTTCCCTTGGTAGGCACATTATGTGACCAAGTGGAACAACAAACATCTGGTGCTGGGATGAAAAATAGGCCGAATCTTTATTGACCACAGCAGGCATATTTAGGATGGTAGTAGGGTCAGGATCAGTCCACTATTCCCCCTTCTTGATGCTGGTGGAACAGAATCAGCTGGGGTTGGACTGTGCCAATCCTGTTTCTTGGAAGTCAGCCAGCGTTGAACGTTGTTCTGCTTTTTAAGATGCTGTCTAAGTTTGTCATTGCTTTCCTCCCAAGAAGCAGGCGTTTCTTAATTTCGTGACTGCTGTCACTATCTGCAGTGATCACGGAACCCAAGAAAGTAAAATCTCTCACTGCCTCCATTTCTTCCCCTTATATTTGCCAAGAGGTGATGGGACCAGTGGCCATGATCTTAGTTGTTTTGATGTTGAGCTTCAGACCATATCTTGCGCTCTCCTCTTTCACCCTCATTAAGAGGTTCTTTAATTCCTCCTCACTTTCTGCCATCAAGGTTGTGTCATCAGCGTATCTGAGGTTGTTCATATTTCTTCCGGCAATCTTAATTCCATTTTGGGATTCATCAAGTCCAACCTTTCGCATGTAGTTCATCCCTATTGCCATTGCTGGAATATTATAGTCCCCATGTTACAACAGGGGACAATGCTATGGGTTGGTGGATGAACAGTTATATTTTAAACAATAAAATATTACTGTTACAAGTGTTAGTAATGGCCGCAATGCAAGTGGCTGCAGCCTGCATCCATCCGTTCCTCTACCCATATGCAGGGCCTTTTCAGCAGGCCCCTTCCTACTACAGCTCATGCACCTCCCCAAAGCTGTTTCTGAGCTTTGAAGATGTCTTTGGACCAGTTTCCCCATGCAGTAAAAGGAACTGCAGACAGGAGAGAGAAAAATCTCGCAACACACACCCAGTAAAGCTTCGCATGTGTGTAGCAGCATCACTGGATCCTGGAGAGTCCATCATAATCGCAATAACAGCATTTACAATTGGTGTTGCTGTCATGATTTGCCTTTCCCTCTATATCTCCCTGATATTTTGGAAAACACTCTCTAAAAAGTCATTTCCTAACATTAAAGGCAGGAGCTTTAAAAACATCTGGCTGAACTGGAACAAAATAATATTTTCTAACTACTTTCACCCCAGTTGTAGTCATAATGAGATAGATTTACTGTTATTGGAGGCTCTCTAAACCTTCTTAGTGTGTGGTCACTAATGCTTGCTTTACCACACTGTTCTAACATTAAACGGCCCTTATAAATCAGGTACTTAAGTGAGCTATTTTATTGCTCCGACAGAAGGTAAAACTTGGGCCGTCTTGCGTCTAGGACTTCTGTGTTTGTTGTGCTTGATTTACATTTGCTCTCTGTTAGCTCGGAGTTGCTTTTGCCGATCTGATTAAGGTAAGTGTTTGCCCAGGGAGTTGACAAATAACCAGACTGTACAACAGAAATTGGGTTAAAATTGGGCCAAATCTTTATTGATAGCAGCAGGCAGGTTAAGGGTTGGCATGGCATTGGGGCCAGGTTCAGTTCATCATTCCACAAACCCCACATTGATGGTATGGGTCTGCTGGGTTTTGACTGCCCCAAACCCATTCCATAGGGAGTCAGCCAGTGTTAAACCTTGCTGCAGTGCTAGCCAAGCAAGCAAAGTCTTACACTGGGTGACCAGGTACAGATTACAATGAGCACATACCCAAATCTGAGCTTGGGGGTGCCGTGGTCAACCCTTCCCTCAGCCCCCTTAAAAAGGTCACAGACAACTCTGGGGTCGCAGTGCTCATCTCATTCTATAGTCCGAGGGAGCTGGCGTACAGTTTCTGGGTCATGTGGCCAGCATGACTAAGCAGTGCACAGAAATGCCATTTACCTTCCCGCCAGAGTGGTACCTATTTATCTACTTGCACTTTGATGTGATTTCAAACTGCTAGGTTGGCAGGAGCAGGGAGCTCACCCTATCTTGGGGATTTGAACCGCCGACCTTCTGATCGGCAAGCCCTAGGCTCTGTGGTTTAACCAACAGTGCCACCCGCATCCCACGTCTCAGCCCCTTTATGCCCACCCTATTGTATTGAACCTGCCATTTCTGCCCTAAAAAAAAAACACGTTTTTCCACCTAACAAAAGAAGACCATAACCTCACTGAGGGAAAGGCAAAAATAAACAAACCCCCAGAGAAGTGCCAATCAGGTTGAGAGGGGAGAAAAATATTTCCAGCCCTGTCAACTAGCAACCCACAATTGCTCAGTGAAGACATTAACCTGAGGGTAGAAGAAGAAGAAGAGTTTGGATTTGATATCCCGCTTTTCACATGTGAGTCTCAAAGCGGCTCACATTCTCCTTTCCCTTCCTCCCCCACAACAAACACTCTGTGAGGTGAGTGGGGCTGAGAGACTTCAAAGAAGTGTAACTAGCCCAAGGTCACCCAGCAGCTGCATGTGGAGGAGCGGAGACGCAAACCCGGTTCCCCAGATTACGAGTCTACCGCTCTTAACCACTACACCACACTGGCTCTCGTAGATGGGTGGGAAGCTCTCAAAGCAAAATGGTTGTGAGCTCCAGGGTTAGCAGCCACATGGATTTCCCCCTCTCCTTTGCAAGGGTTCATGAGACAGCTTTGCCCCCATGAGCCCATTGCACGGGCAAGATACTGGGTAAATCCTTGCCCTGTATTTTGCTGCACTGTGGGTTAAACCACAGAGCCTAGGGCTTGCTGATCAGAAGGTCGGCGGTTCGGATCCCCGTGACGGGGTGAGCTCCCGTTGCTCGGTCCCAGCTCCTGCCCACCTAGCAGTTTGAAAGCACATGAAAGTGCAAGTAGATAAATAGGTACCGCTCCGGTGGGAAGGTAAACACCGTTTCCGTGTGCTGCTCTGGTTCGCCAGAAGCGGCTTTGTCATGCTGGCCACATGACTCGGAAGCTGTACGCCGGCTCCCTGGGCCATTAACGCGCGATGAGTGCCACAACCCCAGAGTCGGGCACGACTGGACCTAATGGTCAGGGGTCCCTTTACCTTTACCTAGATGGGTGGGAAGCTCTCAAAGCAAAATGGCTGTGAGCTCCAGGGGAAGCAGCCACATGGACTCCCCCCTCTCCTTTGCAAGGGTTCATGAGACAGCTTCCCCCCCATGAGCCCATTGCACAGGTAAGATACTGGGTAAATCCTTGCCCTGTATTTTGCTGTCACCTATGGGACCCCCAGTGCCACTGGGCAAAGGCATCCATTGCTTATTGAGCACAGAATGAGGCTTATAATGGATGGCAATCAAACCAATGCTCAGAGAGCCAGCAGCCTTTTCAGTGGAAGAGCCTCTGACCCCATTTTGTCATCGTTTTACGCAGTTGACCAAGAGATGCAACTCTTCGGGCACTGGAGGAGTATGGAAGTGATTAGACAAATAGATGAAATTAGAAGATGCCTGCTTCTTGGGAGAAAAGCAATGAAAAACCTAGACAGCATCTTAAAAAGCAAAGATATCACCTTGCCGACAAAGGTCCATATAATTAAAGCTATGGTTTTCCCAGTAGTAATGTACGGAAGTGAGAGCTGGATCATAAAGAAGGCTGATCGCCGAAGAATTGATGCTTTTGAATTATGGTGCTGGAGGATACTCTTGAGAGTCCCATGGACTGCAAGAAGATCAAACCTATCCATTCTCAAAGAAATCGGCCCTGAGTGCTCACTAGAAGGACAGATCCTGAAGTTGAAGCTCCAGTACTTTGGCCACCTCATGAGAAGAGAAGACTCCCTGGAAAAGACCCTGATGTTGGGAAAGATGGAGGGCACAAGGAGAAGGGGGCGACAGAGGACGAGATGGTTGGACAGTGTTCTCGAAGCTACTAACATGAGTCTGACCAAACTGCGAGAGGCAGTGAAGGATAGGCGTGCCTGGCGTGCTCTGGTCCATGGGGTCACGAAGAGTCGGACACGACTGAACGACTGAACAACAACAACAACAATTTAGTTGATGCTTCTATTAGTAATTGCTACTGAATAATTTCTTAATAATCATGTGGCTTTTTAGGATTTTTATGGATTTTTTTGACTTGCGCTAAGGACTGTGTATCAATTTTCTGGCTTGTGCAAATAATCTAAATAAATACATTTAAAATAGTCAAATGTGATTTGGCTGATAAAAGCCCCTAATGAAAAGGTCAACTCCTGGAGCACCTGAATCAAATCTGATTTCTATGCCATCCACTGAGGTGTGAAAATTGTATGGAGAAAGGGGGGGGGGGCTTTGTGTATGGGGCGGCGGCGGTTCTTGTTCCCCTTTGGAATTTAGAAGGAAGCAAAGGAAGGCGTTTTTTTAAGACTAGAGAGGCTTCTTGAGGAAGAATAATAGTTTTATTTCTACGGTGGCTAGACACACTCATACAGACCAGCTTCTGCAAAGTCTGCTTTCAGAGACAGGAATCAAAGTCTTAACAGCAGTCTTTATTCTAACTTCAGCTAGGGATGAATGAATCTGTCCATTCCCATTTCCATATCATTTTTAAAAAGAATAGCCTGAATTAAAAAATATATATTATGCAGCGACATGTTCCTGATATACACATTTTTGCTTGCAGTTTTACACTGTCTATCTATCTATCTATCTATCTATCTATCTATCTATCTATCTATCTATCTATCTATCATCTATCCATCTATCTATCTATCTATCTATCTATCATCTATCTATCTATCATCTATCTATCATCATCATCATCATCTATCTACACACACACACACACACACACAATCCCTTTTATCACATAAAATGCATTTCTGTACATTTTTTTCCATGATTGTATGCAATTTTTGGGCATTTCCTCCTGTGATATACAGTGAGGTTACAGGGAACCAGGCAGAGGGCCTTTTTGGTAGTGGCGCCCGCCCTGTGGAACGCCCTCCCATCAGATGTCAAAGAAACAAACAATTATCTGACTTTTAGAAGGCATCTGAAGGCAACCCTGTTTAGGGAAGTTTTTAACGTTTTATGTTTTATTGTGCTTTTAAGATTCTGTTGGAAGCCACCCAGAGTTCCCCAGCCAGATGGGAGGGTATAATTAATTTATTATTGTTGTTGTTGTTGTTGTTGTTGTTGTTGTTATTATTATTATTATTATTATTATTATTATTATTATTATTATTATTCTAAAGCTGCATAACAAAATTCTGAGAAATGTGAATTCAGAAGCATAACTATGTTTTGCTTGATGCATTTGTTTAGAAAATGTGATTTTGATAGAATTATATCAGAATGTGAATGGAGTGGATTTCTCCCTCCATCCTTAATTACAACACATGGCTAACTGAGAATCAAACAGTCTGAAAGAGGCACAGCCAGAGGGTTGAGCAGGGACAGGAAATGGGCTTCTTGAACATATATCTTGGATATCGCAGATGCGAAGATCATTTCCCACAGATTTCTGGGTTGCTACTGAGTTTTCCCTAAAGTGAAATTTCAAGATGAATGTGGAGGTTACTGCTTGGGTAAAACACCCAAGGAATGCCAAAGTATGTAAAAAGTTTGATAATACTAGGGAGATTTCTCAAGAGTGTTCCACCCATCTCGAGTTCAGCTTCTGAAATCCAGCTTTTCCAAAGTTTGCCATGTTTGCACACGCAGTTCTATAATAACAATTTGCAACCCTTCGGAGATGCATATACTTTTAATTAAAGACAGTGAGGGGACTTGGTTGTATAATTTTGCCCTTTAAAAAGCTCGTGTAAAATTCAAACACATCCAAACAGAGACTTGGAACCACTAGGCTGCATTCACTTAATTTTAGTACTGCAAATGTTTACAATCAAAAGCAGTACCTTAGAGGGGCTCCTTCACAGTACCATCATCCTGTGTAGCTCATATTTCAGTTTTCGGGAGGGAAATTTTCTGTAGATAATAAAACCATCTATTCCCCCCACACTATATATATATATATATATATATATATATATATATATATATATGTAAAAGTTGGATGTTTGTGACTGATCACCTTTCTCCGTAAACCCTTGACCGATTCCGTTGAAATTTGGACACAACGTTTCATGGCCATATGGGAGTGTTTGTGTGGACTTACATTGTACAGATAGCACACCTTTCACCGGTAAAAACGTGATTTTATGCAAAACAATATAGTGCCAGTGTGGTGTAGTGGTTAAGAGCGGTAGACTCGTTATCTGGGGAACCGGGTTCGCGTCTCCACTCCTCCGCATGCAGCTGCTGGGTGACCTTGGGCTAGTCACACTTCTCTGAAGTCTCTCAGCCCCACTCACCTCACAGAGTGTTTGTTGTGGGGGAGGAAGGGAAAGGAGAATGTTAGCCGCTTTGAGACTCCTTCAGGTAGTGAAAAGCGGGATATCAAATCCAAACTCCTCCTCCAGCGGATGTCTGGAGAACTGCCAGAACCATTAAAAACATTACTTGATGGATATACCTCCGACTCAAAACATTTCCTATCTAACATCAGGAAATATAACTCATGTTTCCAAATGACAAATCTCAGAGCCAATCTTTTAAAATTCTGCGGTTTGGATCTAGAGACAGACTGTTTCTCACATGGACAATTGTATGTTGCAAGTTCTACAGTCGGAGAACCAGACAACCTATATATCTTCACAAACAATGCAACTACAAAAATACAGTCTACCCTCAAGTATTATAATATTCTACAACTTCAAAACGTCACCTTCTCTTTCCTTTCTTTTCAATTTCACACACTAAGCCACAGCAACGCGTGGCCGGGTACAGCTAGTATAATATGAAATAAAAGTGTTGCGTTATTCATGTAAAGATCCGATTGTATGGCTAATTCATTCAAGAAAAAGTGTTTCTTCTCAACTTCCAGTTCCACGTTGAACATATCCTGGAGTTCCCAGTGCCTCTTATTATAAAAATTCTGTAACTGGGTCTGTCTCCAGAAGGGAGTCCATAACCCCGGGAAGAGTGCTATAATTTAAGAGCCCCTTCCCGGCAACGCAGCACAAAGACAAATACCGAGTCTCCCAAAGCAAGGCCTTGTTTATTAGAAACTGTTGCAGCAGGGTGTTTTGCAAGCAAAAGACCTAGAACAATGGAGCGCAAGCTGGAGGAGACTCTTGAGAGTCCCATGGACTGCAAGAAGATCAAACCTATCCATTCTTAAAGAAATCAGCCCTGAGTGCTCACTAGAAGGACAGATCCTGAAGTTGAGGCTCCAGTACTTTGGCCACCTCATGAGAAGAGAAGACTCCCTGGAAAAGACCCTGATGTTGGGAAAGATGGAGGGCACAAGGAGAAGGGGACAACAGAGGATGAGATGGTTGGACAGTGTTCTCGAAGCTACTAACATGAGTTTGGCCAAACTGCGAGAGGCAGTGAAGGATAGGGGTGCCTGGCGTGCTCTGGTCCATGGGGTCACGAAGAGTCGGACACGACTGAACGACTGAACAACAACAACAACAACATCAGAATTACATCACAAATTGGGATGGTCAGAGGAGGTAACCTGAGAGTTCTCACACCTGTGCCATCCCTCCTTGACTCCTCCCAGACACACATTTCTGTAAGAAAAAGGTTTCCTGTCCTGGCCGGTAAGGCTAATGGCTGTTCCTTTGTGAAGGAAATGGCCCATCCTCAGGCAGAGACTTCTCACCTCCTCCCTGCAGATGAAAACCCTTCGCCAGCTAGGATCAAAATGAAGTGAGGCCTGTCTTCCTGTGCTGTTTTCAGACATGTGGCCTCATTTGTTTGGTACATTAATAACAATTATTATATATATGTGAAAGACCTTAAAATTCTTACAACACTCTTTCCCAAGGAATAGAAACTCCCACCTAGAATGATCTACTGACTGTTCAGCCACAGTCCACAGAAGCAGTCATTGTGGCACATCATGTCTATTTCTAGTATCAATCTATTCGCTTTATTTTCCCTCCTTTCTTTTGAAAGAACATCTTTATAACATCAGGCAACTTTCTAATTCCAGGCAGTGATGGTCTCATGTAACTTCTAATATTTGCTCTAGAATTCTGGTATTTCTGGAATGCACATGATAAAATAAATTGCTCTATTTGGAGACACTCCTTGAAAAAACAATTCAGATGGCTTTTCTGTATCCAAAGACAGCTGCCATTTTTTTTTGCTCCAATCTCAAGAGGTATCTAAGGTTGGAAGGTCTCCTTTGAATTTATTTTAGCATTCTACATTTGTTGCTCATGTGGCCTGCATTTGCTGACTCTGGTGTGCCAGCCCTGGTGACTGTTTTCTTTCAAGCAGATGTGGGATTTAATTTCAAACATATTAACAGGTCTCCCTGTTTAATTTTAGAAACCTTCCACAATAAACAAAGCAGCTTGATCACATATCTTAAGCAAACGTGAGAGACAATGGGATTGTAGCAATTGGATTTCACTGGTATCCATTTGCGAAGAATAGCTTTTATAAATGTTCAGAATGCAGTAATTGTCCCCTAGTCCTGCAGTAACTCTGTCAGAAGTTGAGAAAGGAAGGAATGTTTATGGTAAACTAAAGTACATTGAATATAGATAAATCATGTGTGCATTGGATTTGCACAATTGCTTCTCCAATTATTATTATTATTATTATTATTATTATTATTATTTCAGTCAATTTATAACCAGCTCTTCCAGAGGAACCTGGAGTGCCAAACACATCAATATTGAAAACATTTTTAAAGCATTCTATAAACAGCTAAAAAATAATCTCTGAACAAGTGATTTCAGGGTTACCAAGAACAGTATCTTTAATCATCAAACGCCTAGGTAAACAGAAATGTTTTTAGATGGAGACAGACACACTGCACCAGGAAGGGCTTTCCACAAATGGGGAACCACCACTGAAAAGGCCCTGTCATGGGTCCATTCCAACGGGCAGTCCCCAGTGGCAGCACCACCACCAAGACCTCACCTCATGATCTGAGGGTCGGAGATCGTGTCCTCCCTAAAAGAGGGCACGTGTTGCAGTGAGATCTGGAGACTGGTTGTGGGTGGGTCCATTGGATAGCCACAACACCCAACTGGTAGGTCCCTCGATGCTGGGTTTCAATCTGGCCAAGGGGGTTGCAGTCTAAATGGATCAAGGGATCTATATAAACCCATGCACATGTCCCAGAGCTTCCTCTTTTGGCTCATGCATCAGAACACCTGCCCACCTCTCCCTAGTTTTAGGGCCTTTTGCGATTGACCTTGCTATGCCGTCGTGTGTCATCTGTCGTTGGGACAGGGGCACGGCAGGAATTTTCCCACTTGGCTGATTGGCTGTTGCCACTTGGGTTTCGGCTGCCGCGTAGCAAATCGTCACAACTTGTAAGGTTGCGGATAGGCTCTGGTGCAGGTGCTAGGGATGGGGGAAAGCTCTCGCCATCCCTAGGTGAAGGGTATTCTGTTAAAGGAATCCAGGGACTCAACTAGGTTTGGCCAATCCCTGAAAAAGGGTTGTGCCCATGCCTGAGTCCAGGGGAGCATCTGGGGAGTGAACAGAGTCTGCTCCCAGGCTTTTCACCTTCCTCAGGTGTTCACCCTTGGCTGACCTATGATAGAGCTCTTGGTCAGCGCTACCTGCAAGGGTGTAGGGAGCTAGTCAAACCAGAGCCTATGCAGCCACTCACTTTTCTGTAATCAATAAAGTTGTGGCCTAAATTCTGCCAAAAACCAAAACTAAAATTTGAGTCAAATGTGTCTTTATTTAAGGAGGGAGGTTTCCGGGTCTGAACATGCAAATGCTTTTATCTGGATTTTTTTGGGGTGAGAAATGTGACTCAGTTCTCATTTAAAAGTGAACTTTCCCAAGTTATGCTTTCCAAAACAATATGCCAACCGAAACACACATCTGTTTAAATTCTCACATCTCTGAATTTTGCAGTGCAGTTCTGCAGCCAAGTAATGTGTACAAAATACATTATTGCTGTTGTTGTTTAGTCGTCTTGGTTGTGTTCGTCTCTCTGTGACCCCATGAACCAGAGCATGCCTTGGAAACTCTCGCTTTCTTCTCAAAGCTTCTCCTTTTTTATGTCCATGGAGTTTTCTTGGCAAAATATTGGAGTGGTTTGCCAGTTCCTTCTCCAGGTGGATCACATTTAGTCTAAACTCTCGGCTATGACCTGCCCATCTTGGGTGGTCCTGCATGGCATAGCTCATAGCTTCCCTGAGTTATTCAAGCCCCTTCGCCATGAGATGGCAGTGTTGCGCGGCCAGTCGAAGCCCCTGAGGGAAATAAAGACTCATGACAACGTTCCATGGGATTAAATTGGCCACAACTTTATTAATATTTCAGATGTAGGAAGACCTTAGCTCAGGCATTGGGCGTTTATCCTTCCCAGCCCCCCAGCCGGGGTTCCGGGTACCTTCAGGGTTATCCAGCATGATTGGGAAGTGGGCTAGTCTGGAGAACATATGTTCAAGCAGATAGCCCACCCCCCTTTGTTCGCTGCCGCTGGAAGGGGAGGGCAGTGACGACCCTGGGCGTATGGTCAATGCCTCCCCCTGAGACCCCTTTAACGGGAACCCTGTTATCGCCACCGCAATGGGGGCGGGGGTCACGCCCCATGCCCCCCCCCGAATCCTGTAAATGACTAAAGGATTCCACCCAAGGCCTGCAACCGCCAAAGTTGTGACGAATTGCTACGGGAAAGGCGAAACCTGCCAATGCAGGGAAATTCCTTTCCGGCCCTTCAACAGCTACCTTGTCATAGCAGCGCCTGCATGCCTGTGTGGCTGTGGAAAAAAGGTGGTTAAACCTGCAAAGTAAGCGTCAATTGAGGGAATGGAGGGTGGGGAAGCTCTGAATCCAACGGCCGCTTCCCAGGTATGACTCAACTTCTATTGTATGTACTGCATAATCCCTCCCTCTACCTGGCCAATCCCCCTGGCAACACCTCTCCAGCCGGGATTGGGCGGCTGCTAGTGTAGGTGGAGTCCACAGGTATCCCAACCTGGGAAGGTGAAGCCAGACCAACTGCCAGGAGCTGCCACCGTGATTCAAAGGGGCCTCCTCGCGACCTCGCAACATGCGCACCCCATTTGATGTGGGGAACGCTCATTCCATGAAGGAGACAAAATGCATATACTAGGCTAATGTGTGCAGAAACATGCATATCTTATTGGGGGAAAGATACATTGTGTTAGGGAAGGTTGCTCTGCAAAAACATGTATCTTAGGCTAAATTCCACGCAAAAATGTAGGAGAAATTCATGCTAAAATGCTGATGGCATTAAAAATGAACCTTAAACTGATAGGGAAATGTGGAGAATTGGATTGAAGATTAGAAAAATGAGGAAAAACTGAAATTGACGGATTCACACACGCCTAGCTTTGATCTGCCAAGGATAACTTTAGATTTGGATGTAATGGGCAGGGCAAAATAGTGGAGACCAGCATTTAATACGGGGCTGTTTTTCACCATTCTTTTCGAGAAGTTATAGAAAGAGTACCGGTAGGCCCAGTCTCTTTCCTCATGGGATTCTTTTCTCTCAGCCTTGTAGGACGGGTTTGGCAGAATGGGATCAGTAACCCTCATGCCAAGGTAATAAAGGTGCTTATTAGAAAGGAAGGTCTAAAATCTTGGACTCTACAAAGATAGGATTATTGATACCACCATGGAAAATTAAGGAGGAGACTTAAGTTGCTATCAGTGGGGCCTGGAAAACGTAGTTTAACTGAAACACTTGACGGCTGGACATCATTTGCGACTGGTAAGAGGAGCCACAAAATTCATTCAACAGCTAAGATGAAATATAGCCAAAATTTGTTCGGCATGCAGCTAATCCTCTGTGCAATAAAGTGAATGCTTTCTGATGCAATTTGGGGGTTTGTGTTTCATTCCACTCTGTACTTACAGACATGCATTGAACCATGGCAGGAAAGACTATGACTTTGAATGAATGTCTGGCAAGGTCTCCGCTAAGCAGGAGGAACGGAAAAAGAAAAATCTTCCAGTTGAAACTTGTCATTAAAAATATACACTAGGAGCTGAGGCTATGTGGCGCTTATTTTAACTAGTTTTTGCCCACCATGCAAAAAAACAAACTTTTTGTGAGCCAACAAGTTCTGATTTTGAGAAATGGGTTTGTCTGTGGGTTCTGTAACTTCACCTGGTGATAGTTTTGCCTGCTTTGCCAAAGTAAACATGGACCATCGACTTCTTGTTTGGATCAGCTGATGTAACAAACACGAAGAACTTTGAACACATTGTTAACAACAACAACAACAACAACAACAGCAAAAGCAAAAATGAATATTGTTATTGCCATTATTGTGAGTAACGTGCACCTCATTATGATGGGTGGAGTGTGTGTGGAGAGAGGGTTTAAAGGCCCTTTGGCACAATAAACAGCTTTATTAAGAATAAACTAAAACACATTTTCATGTATGGAAGGCAATTTCAGAGTTCAGTTATTATGCAATCAGAGAGATTTGAAGCAGACTATCCGTTCCAAGCTACTATTGGCCTTTGAAAAGCATTCAGGCGCTCAGTAATGGATGTGGTAAATCTATACATTGAAGATACATAAAATTGTGAAATACATAAATGTCACTACTAAGTTCTAAGTATGGCCCCCAAATCTAAACCAATTGGGAGATTTGTGCCACCTTGATTTCCAAATCCTCTAATGCCCACCGAACAAAGTACTTTCTAAAACTAGAAGCCAGCCTATGAACTGGTTTCTTTCCCATCGTATGCCAAAACAGCCCTTCTTGATTTTCGTCAAGACAGAAAATAATTGGAAATAATGCAAAAAGGATTGCGGTTCGGGGATGCCGCTCTGCCAAGGAAATAAATTATGTAGTGGAAAATCTTTTAAAGATTACACTAGCAAAATGCCCATCCTTATTATGCATGTTGCATGTGGAGGGAACTGCATTTCAGGGGGCCCTTCTCTGCATTCTTCATTGGTTCCCTGTTGGTGCAGAGCAGGCAGACTGCACCTTGTTTCCTGCACTCCAAAATTGTCTCCAAGTGCAGGGCAATATTTTTGCTCCGCAGTGAATCACAGCCACGCATAGAACATAGAAAACTCCCTTATACATTAGTTTGCCCATCTATGTATTGACTACCCCAGTGTCAGGCGGCAGAGGAACCAACCCCCGCGGCAGGTTGCCAGGAACGGATAAGACAAGTAAAAGTCCTTACCATCTGCTTTTATTCAATATTTACAGAGAGAGGCTTAGGAATGTAGCCTCTTGGAATAATGGCATTGTCCCAAGTAAATTTCTCCTCCTCTTCTCTCCCACTTCCTCATTCGTCATCCCTTCTACAGGTGGCGCTGAGGGCCCTCTGTCTTTGAGCTCTTTGCTTTCCTACTTTTAAGGCTCGCCGACTCCTGGGAGATTGTGGGTCTGGAACGCTTTCTAGTGATAACATGTCAGCCAGTGCGGGGATTCTTTGCTGGAGCTTCCCGCGTGCAAGGCAAGGCCCACTGCACACGGGATTCCAGTTGCCAGGGATCTGTGGCCAGCGCCTCACATGCGTTCCCGCACGGGCACCGGCCAAGCCTGCGAACGGGACGGCCGATAATTCCGGAGGTAAAACTCACACCGGCCGTTGTCCATCAGGCTAAATCTGAAGGTGCGTGAGTAGTCCGACGAAAAAGAGTGCCTCGTAAAAGTACCTGCGAGCACTTGCTACCTCCTAAGTTGTTCCCTTAGTTAATGTACCCAAATAAAAGGTGGCCAAAACTACGGCCAGGAAAAAGCGCCCATAGACTACGAAAAATAAAATTGAGATGAAATAAAGACAGACAATCACTGTTTCTTTTAGATGGCTTTGGCTGACCCGCATAGGCTATTCCCTTTTTCTATGCCTAAGCTATTCTAATATTCCCTAGGCTACCCGACCCTGAACCGCCAATTCTTCCGCAAGTTCTAGGCTACCTAAGACTAAAGCTATCTAAGCCTAAACCGCCAAATCTTCCGCAAGCTAACCTCTCTACCTCCTGCACGCGCTTCCAACCCAACCAACCCAACCAACCCATTCCCCGAAACCCCAACTATCTACATCTAAATCATCTGAACCCTAACTCTGACTGTCCACCTAATACGGGGAGCCGCAACCTTTTATTTGACAACCAAGTGCAACGTCATGATCGATAAATTTACCAATAGGAACGCTGTTGCTGCCCCCCAAAAAGGCAGGAAGCAGATTAACTGATCATTCACATATTCAAACCTCTGGAACCAAAAAGTCTAGGTGGAGGGATCTCAGTGGCGAGACGCCTACTGAGCCCTGCTTTCGCTTTCACTCCTAAACGGAAGGATACATAAAATAGTGCATAACATTAACATTAACTTAAAGCAAATAATCACGGGTTCAAAGGAACCCACGAAGTGTATTCCCACAAGCCAGCTGCTCCGGCTCTGCCTCCTCCTCCTCCTCTTCCATTATTTCTCAATTTCCCCCCTCATCTTCCTCTGAGCTGTGATCTCCCTCAAACCCCTGTTGTAATTCTGAACTGTTTTCTGCTTCTCTGGAAGGGTCTGGCTGGGGAGGTGGTCTCCACCGTTCATCCTCTGCCCAGTTCCTGACATCCAGGGCTGGTCTACTCATGAGGCAAGGGGACATGACTGCCTTGGGCATCAGGATCCACAGGGCAGCACATCTGGTCCCCGAGGTATACGTCTCCTGCTGCATCTGCCACAGTGGCAGGAACAGCTGTGATGTGCTCCTTGGAGGCCAGATCTACCAACTCAGCAGAAGTCCCTCCCCACCAAATGCTGCTTCCACAGTGGCCTCTTGGCCAATAAGAGGCACTGCTGGTCTCCTCTCACCCCTACAAAGGAAATGGTGAGGGCTTCCCTTTGGGGCCTGCTGGGGTCTGCCCTCATCCAGCATGATTCAGAGTGGGCCCCTCTCTGCCCCCGCCAATGGCCTTTGCTTCCTACTTCAACCATTAGTAGTAGTAGTAGTAGTAGTAGTAGTAGTAATAATAATTTATTTGTACCCTGCCCATTTGGCTGGGTCCCCCCAGCCACTCTGGGCGGCTTCCAATAAATATTAAGATTTAAGATTTAAGATTTATTTATTGTCATTGTCCGTATATACACAGTATACACAACAACGAAAATCATACACCCAAAGACCGGATTTACCATACACATTTGCACATATCTCCAACACTCTCATCCTTATTAAAACATAATCTATTAAAACATAACATAATCCAGAATATAACATAACCTATTAAAAGCATAGCATAACCTAAAAGCCTGTCTCATTCCTTACTACTCACTGCTTACTATTACTTACTACTGACCCTGAGATCATTATTAAGTGCAATCAAAGCTCTTGGATAGAAACTATTCAGAAGGCGTGTGGTTCGAGTTTTCATTATCCATTATATTTCATTAAAATATCACAGATTAAAAACTTCCCCAAACAGGGCTGCCTTCGGGTATTTTCTGAATGTCAGGTAGTTGTTTATCTCCTTGACCTCTGATGGGAGGGCGTTCCACAGGGCGGGCGCCACTACCGAGAAGGCCCTCTGCCTGGTTCCCTGTAGCTTTGCTTCTCGCAGTGAGGGAACCGCCAGAAGGCCCTCGGCACTGGACCTCAGGTCAGGTTGATTTGAGCCCCTCTCCTTGATAAAAGAAGGGTACGAACCTCCTTGGCACATATGCAGGGGTTCTTTGGGTCCAACCCACTGTCTTGTAAAGGCTTAGAAATGAATGGTAATAAAAAGCTTGAGAAATCATCTAAGTCATGGGGAGAAAGTTTGGACAATCATCAAAGTCACTAAAATGTGAAGGCACCATGACAAACTCTCGAAGATGATGCAGCCGTCCTTAATTCCATTCGTGCTTGAAGTAACAAGTTTACCTAAGCAAATTGCTTAGCCTACATCTTTGTAAGGTCTAGGTTTAGAAGTTACACTGGAGATATCTACACTGCAGACTTAAACCGGTTTAACAGACATTCCAAGGAAACTATAATTTTGTGTGTGGTGGTGAGGGTCCAAGAAACTCCATCAGATTTCTCAGGACTTCACCGAACTCACATTCCCAGAATTCCTTGAGGGAAACCACGACAGTCAGCGGTATCAGTAATATCCAATAAAAAGAATGTTTACCCTTCAATGATTAATAACAACTTGAGCCTATATCCACGGCTTTGGATTATTTTCCACTTGAGGGCTTATAAAAGCAGCAGAAATAAATGAAAACATTATTGTAATTCCACCTTCTGGGCATGGCAAAGCATGAAGCGCAGAGCAATTCCCCCAACCTTGTGAGATAGTAACATTACCATTACATAATAATTGCCTGTATGTGTGTGGCACCCTCTGGTAAGAATCCATTTGGTAAATAAAGATATCTGCGCACCCATTCGTTGAGTCGCTGCTTATAATTTCATGCCTTGATGCCTTTATAAACCTTCTAGTCAAAGGCAAGCAACCTTAACCTTTGTAATGAGATTTCAGCAAGACGGAGATATGAATTTAACAGAGTCCTGTGCTGGTTAATATTAAAGATTCTCAAATGTCATGCCACAAAAGTATAGAAAACTTATGTGAGACTCTACATCCCAGCAGCTATTTTGGATATACTTTAAAGATTTTAATCTCCCTTAAAGCGCATTTAAGAAGTGCCAGTTAAAACACACAGTTATGCTTGAGCCAGTCATAAACATGGTTTTTTTTTTGTTTTTTTAAGGGCATGTTTACACGCACTAAACAGGCATAGGCAAACTCTGGCCCTCCAGATGTTTGTGACTACAGTTCCCAGTGGTCAGGGATGATGGGAATTGTAGTCATCCTCATCAACCTTTTATTGGCATCAAACAAACACACATACAGAACAGAACCGGATTAATACTTTCACAGCGGCACAAACTATGCTAAGAAAGAAAAGAGAAAAGACTCCGCTGTCCACCATCACATCTCTGGGACTCCTGATAACTCAGACTGCAGAATATTACGACGAGAAAAAAAGCAAATGTAGGTATCGAGCTACCAATTTGGTGAGCTCCTGGTCTGTCCCCGTTAGTAGGAAACGTAAGACCTCCCGCTCTGGTCTCCTTCTAGGGATACAAAGCTGGTCCAGGAATTGCTGACGGAGGTCGTCGTAAAGTTTGCAGTGAAAAACCATATGAACAAGGCTTTCCACCTGGTGGTCATCGCACGGACAAATCCTCTCACCCTCCACCCTGCCTGAGAACCTTCCCCATAGGAGTTTGGATGGATTTGCATTGAACGTGGCCAACGAAAAAGCCCTTCTTTCTGGGGGGTTCAGTAGAAAATCGAGATAATTACGGAATTGTAGTCCCAAACATCTAGAGGGCCAGAGTTTTCCTATGCCTGTACTGTATGTACTAAAATGTGACTGCATATTCAATGCAAACCCATTGGAAGTGGCATGGTGTAGATGCCTGTGACCTTGAACCAGCAAATGATATGCCTGTGGGATCCTGAGTACATGCACAGATCTCCTTCCTGGTTAATCCTATTCTGCTGCTGGGGTGGATGGCCAAATTGACAGATGCACCAAATTGCCATTATTTACCCACTGCCAGAAGGCCACATATAAGGCCACTCTGTTGCAGATATTAACATGGCACTGCTTAAAGTGGCTTGCTGCGCAAAAATTGATTCCTTTTGGAATAAAACAGTGCCCAGGCCCATATGTTTGACTCAAAGCTTTGCTTGCAGAACTTTTTTCAAAACAGAACGAAAACACCAATGATAAACCCAGTGCTTTTTTTCAGGGGGTACTCAAGTGTACACAGTACCGGTGCCTCCTTTTTTTTGTTAAGAAGTCTTACATTGACTGTAACAACTTCATGGTGAGTTCTAGCACCTTTTTTTTCTTTTTTAAATAATATTTATGCTTTCCAGATATATACATTTCACTGATTTTACAATCATTTTGGCATTTTAAAACTTGACTTCCTTTCCCCCCTTTTCTCCGGTTCCTTAAATTTATTTTTAATATCTTCTGCATATCCAAATTAACTTAACTTATTTATCTTCATTAAATATATACTCTCATATATAATTGCAGGTTATTACAACAATCTTCCCAGTGTTTTTATCTGTTTACAATTTATCTGTAAATATTCAATAAACCCTGACGTGGGTGGCGCTGTGGGTTAAACCACAGAGCCTAGGGCTTGCTGATCAGAAGGTCAGCGGTTCAAATCCCCATGATGGGGTGAGCTCCCATTGCTCGGTCCCAGCTCCTGCCCACCTAGCAGTTCGAAAGCACATCAAAGTGCAAGTAGATAAAGAGGTACTGCTCGGGCGGGAAGGTAAACGGCGTTTCCGTGCGCTGCTCTGGTTCGCCAGAAGCGGCTTAGTCATGCTGGCCACATGACCCGGAAGCTGTACGCTGGCTCCCTCGGCCATTAATGTGACATGAGCGCCGCAACCCCAGAGTCGGACACTACTGGACCTAATGGTCAGGGGTCCCTTTACCTTTATTCAATAAACCATTTCCATTATTTTATAAAAAGTTTGTTATCTTGATTTCTCATTCTCCCGGTAAGTCTTGCCATTTCTGCATATTCCATAAGTTTTTGTAGCCATTCTTTTTTCATCAGGACTTCTTCGTCTTTCCATTTGGGGGGCAATGACCACTCCCCACTTCAAATGGGGGGCGCTTTTTGTGGGGTCGCGCGCAGCCCCCTGCCCTTACACAATCCCTGGTAAGTCAGTCTGGCTTCGCCTCTCCAAGCTGGATACCTGGAGGTTCCCGCCTAACCTCAGACAGTTAACCAATCCCAGCTGGGGAGGTGTTGCCAGGGGAGTTGACCAGGTAGGGTTAGGACCACCCTGCACACACAAGAGAGGGTGGGACTTACCTGGGAATCCTCAGCCGGCTCCAGAGCTTCCGGAGAGTGGACATCCTTCTTCTTTCCATTTTGGGGCAAATAAAATCATTGCCACTGTAGTCACATACATGAATAAGTTTCTATACAATTTAGGTAGTTCACTTGGACACAAAGCTTTGTGGGGGCCTGATCCATCTTATAATTAGCACATCAGGAAGAGGAGAGACCCCCCCCCAAATCTTCCCAGTGTGGTGTAGTGGTTAAGAGCGGTAGACTCGTTATCTGGGGAACCGGGTTCGCGTCTCCACTCCTCCACATGCAGCTCTGGGTGACCTTGGGCTAGTCACACTTCTCTGAAGTCTCTCCGCCCCACTCACCTCACAGAGTGTTTGTTGTGGGGGACGAAGGGAAAGGAGAAGGTTAGCCGCTTTGAGACTCCTTCGGGTAGTGAAAAGCGGGATATCAAATCCAAACTCTTCTTCTTCTTCTTCTTCTTCTTCTTCTTCTTCTTCTTCTTCTTCTTCTTCTTCTTCTTCTTCTTCTTCTTCTTCCTCCCACTTCACCTTATTGTCCAGCCCCAAACCAGAACAAAGGAACACTCCTAGTATGTACAACATCTCTGAGATTCACTTCTAGTTCTTTTTTCGCCATGTTCAACACATTTGATCTTTCGTGTGGACTCAAGATTGTGGCGATAATCTTATTTTCCTCATCTTTGCAGGGCATTGTTTGTTTACTGCTTCTTTTGAAGTGCTCTGCTGCTGCAGTGAAATGCTGAACAAAATGCTCATTGTACTGGAAAGCACTTGGCTGTGAGCTGCTTAGTGCTTCTTGTCAATCTGAAGCAGGCAGTGGAACAACTTCCAGGCCTTGTGCTATTCCCAAATGTATGGCGGACTTTGCCAAAAAGCCTGCTTACGTATTTCAGTCCACGATACCATAAGTTAGCCAATCCCCAGAATGCTATACAATATATTTCCAAAACCATGAAGCTCTGATAGTTAGTATATTTCTACTTCAATCACTGCTTGGTGCCATTTAAAACACACATTTGGGGTGTGTGTGTGTGTGTGTGTGTGTGTGTGTGTATTCTCTGTAAGGCAATTTTAGGCTACCCCATAAAAAAAGATTCTGATTGGAATGTTTCCACAGAATCCTTCTCTTCCAGCTTTGGTCCTTGATATTGAGGTTCTACTTTAATCAATCAATCAATTAATTAATTAATAATTTTATTATTTATATGCTGTCCATCTGATTGGGTTGCCCCAGCCACTCTGAGTGGATCCCAACAGAATATTAAAAACACAATACAGTGAGGGGGGGGGGAGAATTCGACCCCCTGCTAAATTTGCCCGTTTGCCCTCTGATGAAGAAATGACCAGTCCATAATTTTAATGGTAGGTTTATTGTAGTTGTGAGAGACAGAATCACACCCTACGCCAACCCCGACCTCTCTCACCAACAAAGGAGCACAAGTGAACAACAAAGAACCTGCACAAACAACGCTGACATCAAACCCTACATGTATTAAGTAAAATAGAAACATCGTCACCCCACCCCACCCCACCCCACCCATCTCCCCATCCTGCCCACCTCTTTCGCCCTTTTCTTCCTAATGTCTCAACAAATGAAACTGATTTGTAAAAATGTTACATGGAGAAAATACAAGAGAGACATCGCACATACCTTTGTAAATCAAGAAAACCCCCAGGAAACAGGGCGGGTGCCACTACCGAGAAGGCCCTCTGCCTGGTTCCCTGTAACCTCACTTCTCACAGAGAGGGAACCACCAGAAGGCCCTCGGAGCTGGACCTCAGTGTCCGGGCAGAATGCTCCTTCAGGTATACAGGGCCAAAGCCATTTAGGGCTTTAAGGTCAGCACCAATACTTTTAATTGTGCTCGGAAACATACTGGGAGCCAATGTGGATCCTTTAAGACCGGTGTTATGTGGTCCCAGCAGCTGCTCCTGGTCACCAGTCTAGCTGCCAAATTCTGGATTAGTTGTAGTTTCCGAGTCACCTTCAAAGGTATACAAAACATTGCAGTAGTCCAAGCAGGAGATAACCAGGAAATGCACCATGTCATTCGCTGGGTGCAGGTGCGGGTGCCAGGGGGGTGCCATTTCCCCAGGAGTGCAATCTGGGGTCCCCCACGAACCAGGTATTCCCCCCTCAGAGATCCCCATTGTGCCCTGCTGGTGGTGGGGGCTGGAGAACACAGAGTGTCAAGATTACCCTCCACACGTTGCCCCTGCCTGGCACACAAGCACTCACCCATCAGCAGTGGGGGATGGGGACCATAGCTGTCAACTTTCCCTTTTTTGCGGGAAATTCCCTTATTCCAGCACTGTTTCTCATTGGAAAATAGGGGAAATTGACAGCTATGGCCATTTCCCAATGCAAAAAAATAATAAAAAAATTAGGAAGGTTGACAGCTCTGATGGGGACCTCAGAGGGCATGTTTGCTGGCGGGAGGTTGATCTGTTTGGGGCCCCCTTAATATTGGGGGGGTCGGCCCCTGTCCACAAATATTGAGGGGGACAAAGCCCCTTCCGCCACCCTGTGCAAGGGGAATTCATTCGGCTCACACAAGGAACTGCTTAGCGCTACTTTTGAATAAGCTCTCAGCAATCCTGGGACCTTTCTGCTAGTTTTCTATTTGAAAGAAAAGGCAGAGATAAAAAAATGTAAAAACATTATTTAAAGACTTCTTCTTCTTCTTCTTCTTCTGATACATTACTTCCACACCTCCATTCATAAATCCACAAAAATAGCAAAGCGGAAATGCAGTATTTTCTCAAATGCTTTAAATAACCATAATCACCTTTCAGGACAGATTCAAAGCAATCTTGTCACAATGCAGCACACGCACAAACCAGCTTGAAATGAATGTGATTTGTGCAAGAAACCTTCCTGTTGAGCCGTGACCTAATTCTGAACCAATAGTGGTCTTTCAAAAACATTAGGTAAAGGTAAAGGGACCCCTGACCGTTAGGTCCAGTTGTGTCCGACTCTGGGGTTGCGGCGCTCATCTCGCGTTACTGGCCGAGGGAGCCGGCGTACAGCTTCTGGGTCATGTGGCCAGCATGACTAAGCTGCTTCTGGCAAACCAGAGCAGTGCACGGAAATGCCGTTTAGCTTCCCGCTGGAGCGGTACCTATTTATCTACTTGCGCTCTGATGTGCTTCTGAACTGCTAGGTGGGCAGGAGCTGGGACCAAGCCACCGGAGCTCACCCCATCGCGGGGATTCAAACTGCCGACCTTCTGATCAGCAAGCCCTAGGCTCTGTGGTTTAACCCACAGCGCCACCCGCGTCCCTATGTAGAAACAAATATGCTCACCCCATGGTCAGTGAGACCTCTGAGCAAACATGCACTGAATCAGGCTATAATCCATCTAGATTAATATTTGAAAAGTGAGGTTAGGATCCTCAGTTCTGCCTTGTTTGAAAATTCACACTGAAATGCCAGTTTCTATAGACCATTGACCATGGTATAGAACTCCATGTGTTTTTCTACAGCATGAGTCACATAGTATCTGAAGTTTTCTGTCTCATCTCAGGATTTTGTAATATAACAAGTATTTAAAGGATAAGGTCCCCAGTGCAATGTGATTGCTGTGACAGCCCGTCGCACTTAAAGTACACATAATGTGGCCAATCTTCAGGGTTGCCTGATTGTAACCTGGCGATTCCTCCCTGCCACACCTGCAAGTTGACTTCTTCTGGTACCCAATTTTACCTTAATTGTTTTGTTCATGTGCTTCTTTCCTGACTATGACATAGATCAGAACCCCAGACGAAGAGAGTTGAAATGATAAAAACCAATTCCAAGTTCACAGGGCACAGTAGTGAGCGAAGAAATGAAATTAAACAGCAAGTCTCTGTTGGATTTGAATAGTGGAAGAGTGAAAAACTGTTTCACTACTTTAATAAAATGATTTCACACCACAATAAATGGACCTGTAACTGTAATTGACAAAGCCCAGGCCTGCATACAAGTTCGGTTTTCTTTGAAAAGTTGCAGCGTTGTCTAGCTTGTGACCTTCATTTTGAAGATAAACAATCCCTTTCTGGCAAATTGAGCTGGCTTATTGAGTTTTCTTTTCCATCTGCTTTTCTTCACTTACTTTCAGATAGACAGGATTATTAGGTATTGAGCAATTATACTATTAGGTGTGTCCCAAGGTGATTAGAATTCATCTTCAGGCTCTCTTTACTTGTTGCGCAATAATCATATTTTTCTTCATGGCAACATGAATTGTCATTGTGGCCTGATAGGCACTGTGGGAAAATATCGCCCAATATTTCAGATTTGCCAACATTTTCTGATTCTGCCATCCAAATTTTTAAAATTCAAAAACTGAATTAGTATTTTGACAGTTATATGTTTGTTTGTTTGTTTGTTTATTACACACACACACACACACACACACACATACACACACCAACGACTTGCATTTTTTTTCTACTTTGGGGTTGAAATATACTCTGAGTCAAGTGTGAATTTCATGTTCTTTATTCAGCTCATAGTAGTGAGGAATGCAGTTTCCCCAAAATGTTTGCTTTATATACACTATTTACACAATGGGCCCCACGTGATTGGCTAATTCCGGGATACTCCTGTATGCCAATCGGAGCTGGATTGGGTGGCTCCTGCAGACCAATCAGACTGCTGCAATCACAATCCTATTGTTCTGGGACCAGTCAGACTGCTGCAATCTCAATCCTATTGTTCTGGGACCAATCAGACTGCTGCAATCTCAATCCTATTGTTCTGGGACCAATCAGACTGCTGCAATCTCAATCCTATTGTTCTAGGACCAATCAGACTGCTGCATTTTGGATCCTATTCAACTCAGTACATAACAGGGTAAACTCCCCTTTTTATTGTCTCCTCTTGCAGACTATTAAAGAAAGGTTAACCACACATCAGATTATGCAGGTATGTGGTATAATGTGTGGATACGTCATAATAATAACAATAATTTTATCATTTATACCTCGCCCTTCTGGATGGTTTTCCTGGCCACTCTGGGTGGCTTCCAGCAGAATGCAAAAAAGCCATCTGTATACATTCTGCAACAAGCACAACTTAGTTGTTGTCCAATACTCCTACAGCGGGCTCTTCAGTAACAATAGCACAATAGGTTGGATCTTTTCACTTATTTCACTTTGTGCTCAGTTCCCTTGAAATCAGTTGAAATAACACGCCCCACTGAGAGTCTAAAACTTCTATTGTGTGCACTGTGTAATCCCTCCTTCTACCTGGCCAATCCCCCCGGCAACACCTCCCTAGCTGGGATTGGGTGGCTGCTGGAGTAGGTGGAGCCCACAGGTATCCAACCTGGGAAGGTGGTGCCAGGCCCCAACTGCCAGGAGCTGCACCGCGATCCAAGGGGGCTACTCGTGACCACACAAAATGTGCACCCCTTTTGAGGCGGGGGACATCCATTGCTGCCTGCTGCCTCCTTTCCCAAGATGATCCTTGTTGGCAAAGTGGGGGGGGGGCGGGCGGATAGGGATACATGAAGGGCAAACTTAGGAAGCAAATTCATTTCAGCTTTAGCCAGTATGGACTCTTAATTTGTAGCTATTCCTGGAGCAGCTGGCATATAAAATTAGGATGATGACCTCTCTTTGACTTGAACTTTGCAGAATTCCATAAGAATCTCTAGGCCAGTGTTTCAGGATTCCTAGAAATGTTCGAATCACTTTTTCTTGGATGATTTATTCACTCCTTTTTAAAAAACACATACCTCTATACTGATCTGATAAAATGCACAAAAGCTATATTTTTTTCCAGAAAGGCTTCTTAATAAATATCGATATAATCACCAATGTAAGTTTGGCATTAGATTGTAGGATTTGAAAACTTGTGGTTTGACTATGTTTTTTATTAGTGACAGGCCAAAGCATGGAGTTTGAATGTTTGCCTGGATGTCAAGTAATCGGCAGTTAAGGTACATTTATCCTTTAACACAGCCAAACCACTTAGAGGATGCAAGCCAAACTGTGAAGACTTGGCTTCCAATTCAAAGCACCCCAAGGCTTCAAGTAACACTAAAATGTTAGCTCAGTAATGGAGGGAAAGTGAAAAAATAGGTCAAAAAGGAAGTGGTACCAATTGTAAATCTATTATAAAAATGCTCAAGCACTGGTAATCGCGGGCCGAAACTCAAGACGAATTTGCATGTTATCTTTTGTAACTCAGCATTAGAGACTCTAGCCTTCATCTTATCTCCTGCTCCTTGAGGACTCTGAGCTAGATTCAAGTATACCTGCCCATGGCTCCATCTGGCCCTGCCTTGGCCAGGGAATGGAAAACACACGTGTCAGAGTACAGATGTGGACCTTTATGCTCATGCATTTTACAAGGCAAAAGAAACTATGTATGCATGTGCCATACATAAGTGATGCTGTTTGCTAAAGTTTTGTATTTGGTAAGGGACTGGCCTTCTCAACAAGGCATGCAACATTCAACATTCTCAAGGTCTTCTCTTCTCATGAGGTGGCCAAAGTACTGGAGCCTCAACTTCAGGATCTGTCCTTCCAGTGAGCACTCAGGGCTGATTTCTTTAAGGATGGATAAGTTTGATCTTCTTGCAGTCCATGGGACTCTCAAGAGTCTCCTCCAGCACCATAATTCAAAAGCATTAATTCTTTGGCGATCAGTCTACTATCCCACAATAGTAAGACGATTTGAAATCAGATAGCAGACAAAGATGGCCAGGTCCTAGCTGTCAATTTTTTCCCCTTTTTAAGGGAAATTCCCTTATTCCGAATAGGATTCCTTGCAAGAAAAGGGAAAAGTTGACAGCTATGGGCCAGGTACTGATAGTGGTTCACTATCAAAGACTTTCACCCTTTGGTTAAGCAAACAGAATGGCCAGTTTTAGCCATTTCTCACTAAGATGGGTGAGGTGAAAACTGGGCAGGAAATTCTGGGAGGAACTATGGAAATCATAGAAATCACTCAGTTCACCTCCCCTCTCCACTAGCAAGCCTTGGTAAGAAGGTATTCAATCCATCAATCTTTATTGCGGTCAAACACCAGACAGCAAAGTTAACAACAGCAACAGATGCCACATCCGCATCAAGATGCAGATGTAATTAAAAATTCTCTGTAAACTTATTTACATTGAAAATAGCGCTCCTTCAGGCAACGTCTATATCCCAGAGATTAAAATCAGTACTCACTCACCAACCATCACTGTCACCGCGACCTGTTTAGTCCTTGTTGCCATGAAACAACCTGCTGAGATCCAGATCTTTATCGGCAAGAAGGTATTTAACATAAATTTCCTCTAAGCGGCCACGTAATTTCCTTAATAATGGTTGAATTAGCTCTCTTCGGGTATCACGATACAATGGGCATTGTAGATGAACGTCTCATTAGAGTTGCATGAAGATAATCTTTGTTCAACTGGGATGCCATGATATCTGCTGAAGGAAGAACATTAATGGGGCTCTGGGAAATGCCCAGCAATGTTTAGGGTTATCCTGTGCACTTAGGTAATTTGCTGGATGGGATCCTCGAGGTTTGTGTAGAGATTTATAAATTTTGGATCACTTAAAATCATTTGGGGATTCTATGTCCCTGATTCATTAAAAAAACCTCTTACAGTCAAAGCTTAGCTAGATCCTCTAGCTCCAGCAGGACAGCACTTACACAGCACTTTCCAGGGAGTCAGCACATTAGTAAACAAACAAACAAACAAACACACACACACACACACACACACACACACACTTACACACTTATTTTAAATGTCTTATAACACTGTGACACCAGATGGCGCTGTAGAGCTCCATTTTTGGTAACATGATTTCCCATTATGAGGTTTCCAACATGTTTTCCTGAAACATTTTTTTTTTTATGTGTCTAGATCCAGCTCAGAAATCAACACATTTCTGCATCGCTTTAAGGACAGATATACTTTCCTGCCCGCTCTGCTCAAAGCTCACTTCTAGTGTGGGTTTATGGCAAAATAGTGGTGCCCATGTTTCTGTAGGCCTTTTTGGAGTAGTTAGGGAATATTTTACTTCTTAATCAAGGTGTGTAAATACTGCAGCTTGCTACTTGCTTAGCCTATAACATTGCTATCCAAAGCAGCATTTTTATACTGTCACTCCTCTTTTATATAATAAACCAAGCTTTCTTCATTCCTCCGTGTGAAAGCATGTTAACAGATCCATAACAACCTCACATCATAACTCCAGCAAAAGATCCTAAACTTCTCAGCAGTGTGGATATAAACATACATGAGAGCTTACTGCACACGTGTGAATCCAGAGTCCAGACACTTGAAACAGAGTGTAATGAGACACAACCCAGAGTGCATGTCGTAAGCCACAAATTGTGGTAGCGTTGTTGCTTGTACTGGAAAAGCAGGAGAAAGTGTGGTGATATTTTCAGAAGCAGGTTTAAAAAATAAATAAATGCATGGTATATTCTACCACTGATGTACAGTAGCTACTGACTGAATTTATTTATTTTTGCTATTGCAGGATATACATATTCCTTCCATGTGCCTCTCTGGAAATCTGGATAGCTCTTTGATTCCCTAAGAGAGCCTGATTTGGGGAACATGTTGAAGTTGGCTTTGTTGCACTTTATGAGCAGTAGCCAAGTTGCTGTCATTGACTGTAAGTCATTAATTCTTTGTGATGGACGTGAAGGTCATTCCTTTGCACTGTTAGGGAAAACAGAGCCAGGCTTGCTTTTTCGAAATACTGTAGGTGTTAACAGACAGCTAAAGCCATAGGATTTTGTAGAACTCTCTGTTCTGCAAACACACTTACCACAATAATGCACACATTATTAGCAGCATTTGACTGGGCTCATTAATGTGTGATCTTGGGTTGCCCATTTGCACATGTACGTAACAGTGATGTGAGGAGTTTCTCAAATAGTACACTGGCTTTAATAAATGCAGTGTGATGTACGCGACAGAAACTTGCAGTAAATAGATACAAGAGGAGTTGCGTGTCGAGGTCCCCAAACCACCCCTCAAGTAAAACACACTTCACACCAGATATAAGTTTAAGGTTTTTGGCATTAATTTGGCCACAACTTTATTGAATACAAAATAAGTGAGTGGTTGTTTAGGCATTGGTTAAGACTATCTGTCCCTCTGGGGACAGAACTGACATCCACCCGCCTGTGGAGTCAGTATAGGGGAAAACACTTTGGGGAGAGAATGTGCGCCCATTCTCCCCTAATGCTCCCAGGGGCTCTTGCATGGGCCCTGGCCCCCGACTGGGGGAAACGGACAAGCATGGTGAGCCCCTGGATTCCTTTAATGGAATTCCCCTTGCAGCAGCAGCCTTGAAGAGGCAACCACAGCCAACCTGCCCCTTCGCAGCAGAGGAGGGGCAACCACAGCCAACTCTGCCCCTCCTCAATCAATTTATAACCAATGCCTAACCGCCAACCTTACAAGTTGTGACTAATTGCTACGCAGTAGGCGAAAACCAAATGGCACCAGCCAATCAGCCAAATGGAAAAATTCCTACCAGGTTCCTGCTCCAAAGCAGACGACCCCATGACAGGCATAGCAAGGTCAATGCAGAGGCCTAATAACAGGGCGGGAGGGCGGGCGATCCGATGCACGAAGCCAGGAGGGTTCCGACGCTGAGTGCAGGGTCATTTATAGGCTCTGGACTGTCCATCAACAAGTTGCAACATGTGAATCTCCCCAACGACAGCCAGAGCCCAATCACAGTAGTGGCCATCCATACAAACCCGCCCAGCCGCAGAGGGGTGACTTGCTAGCCCCCACCGCAACACGTGCTCTCCATGAAGGAGAACACGCTATCTCACACCTTTCCCCTTAAACTCAACTGTGGAATAACTCATGAGGAATTTATGATTAAAACCATCATGCCACTAAAAATATAAAGTCCTGGCATCCAACCAAAGAAGGACTGAAAGCCAAATCACAGGAAACTGCAAGCATTTGTCTGGTAGGGAAGCAAGTGCTTCTTTAAGTAAAATGTTAGGTTTCATGAAGCCTTTAAAGGGCAAGAAAGGCAAGCGCTTCCCTCAGCATCTTTCATCGTTCAAATTGAAATGATTTCTAGCCCTATCACTTTTCTTAATTTCAGCGCAATCCTCCTAACTCTTGATCAGCATAGCCAGAAGAGTAGCATTCAAATTTACAAAGCTAAGTAACACATTCAGACCAACAAAAATAGGACACCTTCAAAAGAAACTGGATTATTATTTTTTTAATGGGAGTAGACTAAAAAGGGGGATTTATTGACCCAATGCACCTCGGACCTTACTGGTCCTTCTGGGGGAGGGGAATTTAGAAAAGAGAAATTCAAAATTCAATTGTGCTACTTTTTCTGTTGGATCAATAAACCGCATTGTCTCCTCCCTCCTTTCTTGATGTAGTGAACTCCAAAATGTCAGAAGGAGGTTGGTTGTCTTTTTAACTGGAGATGCTTAAAACAGCCTAATACTTTCTGCATGGAAGGTGTATCCCTCTTGCACATGATCAAATTCAGCTGTTTTAGTTTGGAAGTGAAAGGTGGTCATTCACAACTAAAGGAATTGTTCATGCATTTTCAGGAAAACTCCCTTGGTATGAAGAATATCATTCTGAAGTTGAGGTTCCAGTACTTTGGCCACCTCATGAGAAGAGAAGACTCCCTAGAAAAGACCCTGATGTTGGGAAAGATGGAGGGCACAAGGAGAAGGGGACGACAGAGGATGAGATGGTTGGACAGTGTTCTCGAAGTGACTAGCATGAGTTTGGCCAAATTGCGGGAGGCAGTGAAAGATAGGCGTGCCTGGCGTGCTCTGGTCCATGGGGTCACGAAGAGTCGGACACGACTGAACGACAACAACAACAACAACATGAAGAATATATATATAAAAAGACCTTCCCCCCCCCCCAAAAAAAAAACCCTGAGTCTGATGATGGTTGAGCATCCTCAGTGGTCTCCAGGAGTTATGGAATATTGCGTGTCAGTTTGGAAAAAAAGATAACAGAAAACCAAGGAAGAGAGGATTGGTTCAACCCTAGTCCCTAAAGCTATTGATATCCTGGAACATTGTATGTTTGGATGATACCCCAAAGAGAAGAACTCCTGTTAGAGTGAGTGTAAACATTGCAATATATTGCTGTGTCCAAATTTTGGCTTACAAATAACTACTGAAAACATATTTAGCTAATAACCTTACCTATTATTTTTCTCACGGAAAACCACACGGTGATCAGTACCTTATTTTCTGTCTCTTTAGACAATAATTTGGCCTCAGATATGCCCTTAGGAACCAATTATAATTGTGCCACACTCTAGAATGTTCTTTATAGCTATGAACTCTCTGACCTGTGGGCTGTGACATTTTCCGTGTGCCAGGATTATAAACCATTTAGGAGGTTTTGTGGGAAGTCTCATATTTTGTTGTTCTTTGGCACCCCGCCTCATCGCCCTTGGAATGCTTCTGCCGTTGGAAACTCAATTTGGAAATGCCACGAGCTTGTTCCAGCAGATGCAGAAGCCAAGCTGAACAGCGGCTGGTTGGCTATGGAACCTTCCATACATTGTGGCTGAACCGCAAGAGGGTGTTTGCGCACCCACACAGGCCTGGCTCACTGAAAGGCTTTGAAAGAACCGTGCTGGTTGAGAGCTGGGATTTGTGCCGGCAGACAATTTTGAGCCTTAAGAAAGTGAGCTGAAGGAAGAAGACCCGGCGGGAACCACAAAACCAGATGTTGACATCATCAGGCCTTTAATTGGTGCCAGTGTTGGTTTTGAACAAAAGGCAAGATGTAACACACGGGGCTATGATCAAGGAGGGAGGAATTAGGGAGAAGCCCCTTCTAAATCAGAGCCCACCTCAAGAAGGCCCTTGTGGATCCACGACTTTCATGTCCTACTCAATTAAAATTAATACCGTAGGTTCTGAATTGAAAGAATGGATCCAGCTGCCCAAGTCTGAGCAGGGGCATAGCAAGGTAAATTGGTACCCGGGGGCCACCCCCCCCCAAGGCATGGGAAGGTCAGGTGGTACCCGGTGCGGAAAAATTCTTGTCAACCCCCCCCCCCCCCCCGCAAAAATGGTTTTACGTTAGTTCATATTTTCTTGCAAAGGAATAATAACAAGTAATAATAATAAAAAACTTTTATTTATACCCCGCCCTCTCCGGCCAAAGTCGGGCTCAGGGTGGTTAACATCAGATATATAACATTGGTATAAAATCAAACAATAATTAAATTACCTCCTAAAAACATCTCAAAATCAAATTAAAGTCTAATTAGATGTCTTTCCACAGGGTTAGGGTTGGGAACAGTGAGTGTTCTCTGAACTGAAATTTCAGCCTTCACGACATAGGAAAACAGCCAAGTAAACAGCTATTTTGGTGGAGGAGGGTCAAGATATTAACCGATATGCATGAAAATTCATATATAGCTATATAATCCCTAGTATAGTAAGATAAGAAAGACCTTCGGAGCAGGCATAAAAAAAATTCAAAAAAATTGTTCCTTGATAATTTGTCACCCCCTCCATTATGGAACACGGGGCGGCCCACCCCCGCCCCCCTTGCTACGCCCGAGTCTGAAGAATGCAGCCGGCATGTATGTGCCAATGTGACTCATCTGAGTTGTTGTTAAGCATTGGGTTCCTGATCTAAGGAATTGCATGGATAATAGTTGCATAGGCTAGATGACCCTTGGGGTCCCTCCCAACTCTACAATTATATGGTTCTATGGTCATAGTGTAGGGACACGAGTGGCACTGAGGGTTAAATCACAGAGCCTAAGGCTTGCCGATCAGAAGGTCGGTGGTTTGAATCCCCACGACGGGGAGTCTCCCAGGACATTCTATACAAGCTGTCTTACTACAAAGGAATTTCAGAAATAGACTGGAAAGAGAAGTTAGCTGAATTGCAACTAATTACCAAACTTAAAACCACGGAGAGACCTGGTCTGAACAAAGACATTGGATTCTTATCTCATTATACATGACAAAGCTATCTTTAGCCATCTCACCCCTTGCTTTTCCCTGTAAGACCAATTGCAGTCGTTAACAGTCGTCAACACGTTTCCCACACCTATCAGCCAATCCCCCATTCCCACCCCCCTTCTGAGTAATACCCCTCCCCACCCTCTCACTATATATAAGGGTCTGGTGACTTCTGTTTCAGTGTATCTGAAGAAGTGTGCATGCACACGAAAGCTCATACCAAGAACAAACTTAGTTGGTCTCTAAGGTGCTACTGGAAGGAATTTTTTTATTTTTTATTTTGTTTTGATAAAATTATTGAGACAGACAACAGACTTATACTTGGTTGTATATGCCAGTAGTGATCACCAGGTTATTGGAAGAAGCAAAGAGTGATATCCAAGTTGGTCATACTCAGACTAGACCCTTTGAAATGAATGAAATCAATTGATTTCAGTGGGTATCTTCTGAGTATGGCTATCATTGTTGGCATGCATTGGATCTCGTCCAAAATAGGAATAACCACAAAACATAAAAAAGATCCCATTTTGTCTGGTAAATGTAAACTCTGGGTATGACACAAGCACCTCCTGCATTAAGCTTTTCTAAGCAGCGGTGGAGATTGTATACATTTCAGCATTTGCTTTAAGTTTCATGGCAGGCAGTTGTTGTGAAAGGAAATCTGTGCCAAGGGAATACTGTACTAAATACAGGAATGGCTTGCTAGCTTTTGCTTTGTAAAGTTAACCCACCAACATAAACATGCTGTAGCTGTTACAAGCTAGAAATGTGCACTATTCTATAGCACTTCCATAAGGTAGGCTATATTTACGATGCTCTTCAGGCCTATTCATATTGACTGGAGGATGTGCATTCTAGAAAAAAAACAGCACAAACCCCAGAAAAGATGCAACCTCGTCCCACTATTTTGATGGCAGACATCCCACTGATTTTAATGACCCTGGATTCTGAGCAAGAGTTTATACTTGTAAACATGGGTTATTGGATAACATTTTGGCTCTGCAGGGAAGTGCCATAAATGTTTCTAAAAGACCTTTTCGACACCGCTCATAAAGGGACATTCTGGGTCAGGATGAAATAGACCAGAACTGACTCAATACAGTGGTAACCCGTGTCACGCACAGGATCCGTTCCGGATCACGCTACGTAACACGGGCGTGCGTAACACAAATGCCCCCCCCAAAAGGAAAAACCCGTAAGTAGCACAATTTGAGTGCATGCGCAAAGTGTGCAGAAGCGTTCTGCGCATCCGTGGGCCGCGCACGCTCCGGAAACACTTCCGGGTTGCGGGCGTTCTAAACAACCGCATTGGAAATTCGGCTTCCAAAAAACGTTTGAAAACCAGATTTGAGAACCAAGGTACCACTGTACACCGAAATTAAGCCTTTAAAGCTGTTAAGATATTAATGTGGGCCACACATAATTTATTTCCGATATGATACAATGCAGGAACTGTTGTTATAATTGCTGCGCTCTTTTAAAAAATGCATTCTTGTAAAACTTGGGCTGAAATGCATGTCTGTCGGAACGATTGCCCCACCTTCTGTGCAGCAACATAATCCTTGGCCACACTTTTAACAGCAGGGCAAATTTTCATGTCCTCTTATCACCCACATGTGAGTCACCAGCACAGCTTGGTATGGACATCAATTGGAACATAGCTATAATATTAAAAAGATGTCTTATTACTGGCAGCTCCACTGGGGGGGGGGGAAGTGGCATGATCAAAGGGCCGTGCATCAAGAAAGCATAAATATATGATTGCATTTATTGATGTTGCTATTAAAAACAGAAGTGCTTAGAATGACTATATCCAAAGAAATTACATCCTTTCTGCAAAAGTGCTCAGTACCCTATTTTTTTTATATTCTGCATCCTGGATTTTATTGGCATTGTAAAATTGCCTCAGCCCTACAGGTCCTCTATTCACGCAGCTGAGAGTTAAGGCTGGGAGTATACTGAGCGTTTAATACCTGCTGGTATATTCAAAGCACAGAGAGGTGAGTTTAGTTTATCAGTTAAAATGAACTTTCTAACAGTTTGAAGGTGGGAACAAGTTGCTAGAGTGAAAAATAAACTAAACGTCTGGGAGCGGTTCTTTGTTTCGTATTTCTAGAAAGGTTCAGTATGGAGAGTTTTGGCAACGTGTTCCTGAGGGGTGGGGGGTGTAGATATAGATATATCAGTCTTGTGCCTGGCCTTGTTTGGGAATTCTAAGAAACCAAGCCTGTCATTTTGATTCAAAATGGTGTGTAATTGTGTCCCAAGATAGACTAAAATCTGCTTCTCAATCTCAGGAACCGTCATGCAAACCTCCGTTATGATATCTAAGAGGTGTCCGCAGGGCTGTCTTAAGCATATGTGGCGCTGGGGTGCAAAGATCTACCCGGTGTCTCCCCCCCAGTTGCCCAATCCCAGGCATGCAGGAGGGCGGAGCTGGCTGCCTGCCCGCCTCATTGTCTCGCTGGCTCGGTCGCCCCCGAACTCGTGGTGCAGAGCCAGCCACAGCAGAAGAGCCCGTCATGGCACTCCGACCAACGGCCGGGCTGTTCCCCGGACTCAACTCTTGGGCCCTTGACTCTTGGCCTGGCGCCCTTGAGAGACCAGGGGGCTTTTGCGTGGCACAGGCCCCCGACCGGGGGATACAGACCAAAGCATGGTGAGCCCCTGGATTCCTTTAACGGAATACCCTTGCAGCAGTAGCATTGGAGGGGCAGCCATAGTCAATCCTGACCCCTCCACCAACCAATTTAATAACCAATGCCTAACCGCAACCTTACAAGTTGTGACTAATTGCTACACAGTAGGCGAAAACCAAATGGCCCCAGCCAATCAGCCAAATGGAGAAAATACATACCAGGCCCCTGCCCCCAAAGCAGACAACCCCATGACAGGCATAGCAAGGTCAACGCAGAAGCCTAAATTATAGGGAGGGAGGGCGGGTGATCCGATGCACGCAGCAAAGAAGGATTCACGCTGTGCACATGGCGAATATATAGCCTCTGGGCTGTCCATCAAATATTGCAACATAAAAATCTCCCCAACAACCCGCAGAACCCAATCACATGCCTTGGCCATCTATCCGATCCCGCCCAGCAGCAGAAGGGTGTCTTGTTAGCCCCCACCGCAACATGTGCTCTCCATGAAGGAGACCCCGCTTTATCAACTATAATTGAAGGGTACCAAAATCCAGATACCCAATTTTCCAGACACCGGAGAACATGGAGCTTGAAGATTGGCTCCTGGGTTGAGTCATAGATGCCACCAACATAGTTCCAGGACTTATTTTGGTGGTGGAGCCTCCAGCTCTGGAAGAGTTGTAGAATGAGCACAAGAAGTGGACGTTGAAGGCAAGGATATGCAGAGAGTGATTTCTTTGGTTTAAGGATCTGGATATCGCAGCCTCAGAGTTGTGATCCTTTCCTTTAGTGAGCGGCTGCTGTTTGCAAATTTTCCAGGTAAGTTCGAGCCTTCACACTTCTTAGTTGAGGCATCAGTACGAGCAACAGAGCTGAATGCACCTATGAGAACAGGACACCTCTTTGCTTCACTACCTACAGCCTGACTCCTAGAAAACCTCATTCTACATTTTAAAAACACTTTTTTGCAATTTAAAAATATTTAGAGCAATCAGATGCTTCAGCTGGCTCAAATAACAATTTTCTCCTGCCTGTATTTTGCCCCCAATTCCTCTTTTAAATTTTTATTTGTTTATACTTATACACCACACAAACAAGCACTGAATAAACAATACAAAACAGAAGAAAATGCAAAAACAAAATTACAGGGATGTAAACTTAATAACATAAACTGCAATAAAAAATACAAAACATTATATTCTCCCAAAAAAGGGAAAAGAAGAATGAATGTACTTTATTCGGTCACAGACCAGCATAAAACAAGATATTTGCATTTATAAAAACAATGTAAAAACAATGTAAAAAATATATGTTTAAATGGGTACTCATTACATGATGAGGGCATATTCAACATATCCAGCCCAACTTAAACCATGTCCTTAAAATCATTGATTAAACATAGATATAACTAATAAAATTTAGACTCGGGTATCGGTTCTATGAGATAGGCTACTAAAATATAGATCCAACAATATTTTAGGCCACTATTTAAAGTTGATTTACATCACAGACCATCTTTCGACGTACTGTATATCTATCAAGGCTGCACAGAATCTGGCGACAGCGTAAGTGATTTCTGGGCTTTCATCCTGTAATAGCAATGAGATATTATGTTGTTCTGAAAGCCCAGGAAACTTATCTAAAATGGGTTGGATAAACCTTGCTCGGACATCCGTGTAATACTTGCAGTAGAAGAAGACATGTTCTAATGTTTCCTGCTGCCCCGCACCACAAGGGCATTTCCTTTCTTCATGGGGTATCTTCTCATAACGGCCTTCTTGCATTGCTGAAGGTAATGCCCGACATCGGGCCAAAGTGAATGCCCTTCGCTGCTTTGGGAAAAGAAGAATGAAAAACAACACCAAAAAAGAAGAAAGAGGGGGAAAATGAAAGAAATAATAAAAAGGATAAAAAAAAATTGACTTCCAACTAACTCCATGTGGGTCTTTATTCCTCATATCACTGGTTGTCTGTAATGATTAATTTTTTGGAGAAATGTTCTAATTACCTGTGAGATTTTTATTCTAAGCTAGGCCAAGTATGAATCTGGGAATCGGATCTCTTCATATAATTTATAAAGACTTCCCACTCTCTCCTTATTTTCTCATTAGAATAATTTCTTATTAAACCTGTAAGTTTGGCCAAATCAAGATATTCTGGCAGCTTAAGAACCCATTCTTCTTTTGTCGGTGTTATGTTACTTTACCAATGTTTAGCAATTACTATCCTGGCCGCCGTTACTGCAACCAAAAATAAACCTTTTGTTTCTTTTGGGATGTCTGTTGTTAATAGGCCCCCATTCCTTAAAAGGGTGAGGAGGACTTGCACAGCTCAGCCTATTAGCAAACTGTTAGTCATTTAGACAGATCTGCCTTTCCACTCAATCAGTTCCTACCACATCAGAAGTCTACCCACTCTTTTAAAGGTAAAGGTAAAGGGACCCCTGACCGTTAGGTCCAGTCGCCAGGGACGTCTCGTCCATAGGGGCTGGTGGCGCAGCGCACCAGGGCGCTGGGCCCCCCCCAGGGGTGCCCTCGCGAGCCCGCCAGCATACCAGGCTTGCCCTCCCCAACCTGCCCCACCCCCACGCCGGCGGGCTGCAAGCCGGCCGCCCTCGCCTCCCGGAGCCCCAGCTGGAGTGCTGGAGCAGCGCGGGGCTTTGTGTGCCCTTCCAGCGCTTGCAGCCCGCCCACCCGCCCCTCACCCCCCGCCCGCCTGCCAGTGCGTGAGTGCCCGCTCCAGCGCCACGCCCCTCATCCCCCCGCTCGCCCACCCCCCCTCCCAAGGGGCGGCCAGCACGGGAGGGAGGCAGGCGGAGAGGCAGCAGGCCGGGGGCGCCAAGGGATCGCCGCGCCACGGTGGCCGATCCCTCTAAGACGGCCCTGCCAGTCGCGGACGACTCTAGGGTTGCGGCGCTCATCTCGCTTTACTGGCCGAGAGAGCCGGTATACAGCTTCCGGGTCATGTGGCCAGCATGACTAAGCCGCTTCTGGCAAACCAGAGCAGCGCACGGAAATGCCGTTTACCTTCCCGGCGGAGTGGTACCTATTTATCTACTTGCACTTTGTGCTTTCAGATTGCTAGGTTGGCAGGAGCAGGGACCGAGCAACGGAAGCTCACACCGTCGCGGGGATTTGAACCGCCGACCTTCTGATCGGCAAGCCCTAGGCTCTGTGGTTTAACCCACAGCGCCACCCTTTTACCTTGCTATTAAAAGAGCATCAGAGATGCTCGAGGCATTTGTTCTTTGCAGGTTCCAGTACAGACTGTCCTGATCCCTACCTTGCAAAGCAATGTGTAGATTGGAGCACAGTCATCCTTCAGATTTTGCATCTCTCCAAATTTTGCCGTGCAGTTCTTGGCTCAAAACTCTGAACAAATGTGTGCATAAAATATGCTTAGAAATGCATATTCTGTGAGAAGATAACTGGTTATTTTTTTGTTGCATCTTTTCCACTATGTAGGCTCAGTGCAGGTGGAAGGAAGGCATGTGCGTGTTTCGAAGCTTCAGAGTGGTACACCTAAACCATCATTATCATAATTATCTCTCTACTATATTTGCAGCAGCCTGTGATCATAATGTTTTCATTGGCTATTTCCCAAGGTGCTAAAGGCATGGGTTGGAGAAGGAGGAGGGAGTAGGATCAGAAAAAAAGGAGGAAACAAGCATCTGTAGTAAATGAATTTTCAGGAAGGGTTAAGGGAAAGCCTTGCTGAGGGCAAGAAGGGTTCTCTCTGTGTGATAGTTTTTTTTTTAATAATAATAATTTTTATTATTTTATACTATACTACAACAAAAAAATCAAACATACATTCACATTCATTATCCAATTTTGGCTAACATAGCCGTGACTTCCCTCAGACCTTCCATATGGCTTTCAGAATTATCTCTTAGTATTATACTTCTTAAATCAACCATTGCTTACATCATCATAATTCTCATGCATACTCTACCATACTTACAATAATATTTCTACACATTAACTACAAAACTTCTTGAAGTCCTATTAGCGTATTCAATTGTAAATTATTTTTCAAATAGTTCGTAAACTTTAACCAGTCTTTGATGAATTTCTGGTCCCGCTGTTCCCGGATTCTCCCCATCATTTTATCCAATTCTGCATATTCCATCAATTTCACTGTCCATTCTTCTTTCGTCGGTAATTCTTCTTGTTTCCATCTTTGTGCTAGCAAAATCCTAGCTGCAGTCACTGCATATTGGAAAAGCTTAATGTCCTTTTTTTCAATGTCTGTACCTACAATACCTAGTAAAAAGGCTTCAGATTTTTTAACAAAGTTATATTTCAACATTTTTCTTAACTCATGATACTCTCTGTGTGATAGTTTTAGTTAACTGGTGATAGGAGAGGAGAAGTGGCAGGTGGAAGTGGATGGGACTAAATGCGGCATGTGGGAGAATGAGGCAGAATATGGGATATTTCATTAACCCTCTGCAATGCAGGAATCTGAACTAAAGCATCCATGACTGATGGCCATCCAACCTCTGCTTAAAAAACTCCTAGGAAGGAGAGTCCACTGAGGGAGCCCATTCCATCGTCGAACAGCTCTCTTCCTGATGTCGAGTTGGAATCTCCTTTCTTTTAACAGCAATCCCATTAGTTCAGCTCCTACCCTCTGGAGCTGGAAGAAAAAAGCTCTCTCGATCTTCCAAGTGACAGCCCTTGAGCTATTTGAAGATGGCCACCCTCCTTTAGTAAAGGAGGTAACGGTCAAATGGGCACAGGACATCAGACATATGATTTACCTAGAACAGTGGGAGAGGTTTTGGCGAGTAGATATCAGACTTACCGCCTGCTATACCATAAAAGGGGGGGCGCGGGTGGTACTGTGGGTTAAACCACAGAGACTAGGGCTTGCCAATCAGAAGGTCGGCAGTTCGAATCCCCGCAACGGGGTGAGCTCCCGTTGCTCGGTCCCAGCTCCTGCCAACCTAGCAGTTCGAAAGCACGTCAAAGTGCAAGTAGATAAATAGGTACCACTCCAGTGGGAAGGTATACGGCATTTTCGTGTGCTGCTCTGTTTCACCAGAAGCGGCTTAGTCATGCTGGCCACATGACCCGGAAGCTGTATGCCAGTTCCCTCAGCCAATAAAGTGAGATGAGCGCTGCAACCCCAGAGTCGTCCGCAACTGGATCTAATGTTCAGGGGTCCCTTTACCTTTACCTTAACTATACAATAAAAGAGAACTTTCATGAAAATGTTCTTAAAACTTGCAAAGATTTATAAATTAAAGTCCAATCTGTGCTGGAAATACGATAAAGCCATGTTTGGTGGAGCTGTGAGAAGATCAAGAATTTCTGGTGTATGATACACGAAGAGTTGAAAAAGATGCTCAAAATCCCCATAGAAAAGAAAGCAGAGGCGTATCTATTAGGTTTATTAGGGAAGGATATCCCACAGAAGAAGAAAAAAACATTTCTATATGCCATGGCAGCCACCAGAATACAGGTGAAACTCGAAAAATTAGAATATCATGGAAATTAGAATAATTAGAAAAATTAGAATATCATTTCTTTCAGTAATTCAACTTAAAAGGTGAAACTAATATATGAGATAGACTCATGACATGCAAAGCGAGATATGTCAAGCCTTTATTTGTTATAATTTTGATGATTATGGCGTACAGCTGGTGAGAACCCCAAATTAACAATTTCAACTTTGGGGTTTTCATCAGCTGTATGCCATCATCATCACAATTATAACAAATAAAGGCTTGACATATCTCGCTTTGCGTGTCATGAGTCTATCTCATATATTAAACTCCAGTAGCTAATGAAAACAATTGCTTACATAAATGGACTTTTCCACGATATTCTAATTTTCCGAGTTTCACCTGTAGTTCTCGCTGGTAAATGGAAAGGTGAGACAATACCCACAAAAGAAGATTGGATATGTAAATTAAGGGAAGTTATAGAATTGGCAAAGTTAACGGCAGCCATAAGGCTCCAGACAAATCAAAAATTAAGATTAGAATGGCAATGTTTTAAGGAGTATATGGAAAAGCACTGCTCTAAAAAGAATATATTGATATGCATGGATTAAGTATGTAAAGTACAAGCGAGAAGAATGATTAGAAATGGTTATAAGAGATGTATTATCCAAAGAATGCAATGAATTTAAATTTGAGCTAAAGGAAGTCGAGTCGTGGTGGTGGAGGGAAGTCACGGGGGTATATAGGGTTTATGTTTGCAGTGTAGGGTGCACATGTATTTTCTTTAGTTTTGTATTAGTATTTGTATGTTTATTTTAATTCAATTTTCTGTATCATTTATTAAGAAATTTAAAAAAAAAATAAAGAAAAGAAAAAAAGAAGATGACCATCCTATCTTCTCTCGGTCTCCTCTTATCCAGGCTAAACATGATATGCAACTCCCTCAATAGTTCCTCATATGGCTTGGCAGCTTCAAATATAGGACTGGGAGGATGAAAATGGGGGTAGTAGTTGGATGGGGTGGGTAGGGGGAGCTCTAGGGGGCTAATGTGGGAAAGTGGAAGGGGATTAGTGAATGGATCTGAGGTCCCTCTAATATTGTAGTTCATAAAAGTATATTGGCAGTGATGAGCAAAGGTCATTTCCATTCTGATGCCAAGGTCAGTTATCCTTAGAGGGTGAGCAACAGAATACATTATTTCCTAGACTCTACCTTAGCAGCATGTTTCATCACACTTTGGAAGAGAAATTTTAGAAATGCTGTTGTTGTTGTTCAGTCGTGTCTGACTCTTTGTGACCCCATGGACCAGAGCACGCCAGGCACCTCTATCCTCCACTGTCTCCCGCAGTTTGGCCAAACTCATGCCAGTCGCTTCGAGAACACTGTCCAACCATCTCATCCTCTGTCGTCCCCTTCTCCTTGTGCCCTCCATCTTTCCCAACATCAGGGTCTTTTCCAGGGAGTCTTCTCTTCTCATGAGGTGGCCAAAGTACTGGAGCCTCAACTTCAGTTAAGAGGTATGGCAGACTAAAGGTGGGGACCATAGTTCAACCAACTGCAGATGTAGGCAAAGGTCTGGTGGCACATTATGTAGTTCTGCTGATGAAGCCAAGGAGATCTGGGAATGGATGCCCATCGGTAACCCTCTCTGACCTCTTTGGAGGAGGAATTGGGTGTGCACACTTTTTAAGAGGCTAGATAACCCTTTCCTACCGACTTTCCATTCTTTTGGAGTGCTTTCTGAATTACTGGCAGAAGTGCCTGCTTCCATAAATACGGATTCCACCAAAAAGGCCCAGCCACTTCAGAGTCTTGAAGATGCTTAATTACAAGGAAAGTAAATGTAAAGCTAGTCCTGGCTACTGCTCTTTTGTGGTCAGTGCTGGCCATATAATGACATTCACTTTTGTCAAAAGTATAGGCAGCTGGTAAAACTTGGATAGCATTTGGAACATAGAAGAATGTGAGGTCAAATGATGTTTCCAGTTTTCATCCTGCAGCAGAGGATATTGGGTAATTGTCTTTAGGCTAGTATACAAAGGCTTTTCTGTGGCTCTTTATAAGCTGTTTATAATTTAAAATTAACACCATTTCCCTAGCTCTCCTGATTGTTGGATGGAGGAATATGTTTATATTGAATACACCTAACTCTGGACTTGATCAGGTAATACTTTCCACCCTTTCCCATCACCAAAGTTGTCTCAAGTCGGTTGAACACATGAGTTAAGAGCTCTCTGAGCTTAGCACCAGCAGCTTCTGTGGTTTTTGAAGCTCTGATATGGACCTTAGAAAATTGCTATGGCCCAGGCTTGGGAGCTCCACCTTCACGTCTTCCCCTATTCATGTAGGTATACCATTAAATGGGGGAGGGGGGAGAAAATCACCAAAATAAAGGTGGAACTTACCATCAAGTATATTGTCTGCTGGAGATCAACTGGTGCTGTGCAATCAAACCAGAAAGAGGGCCTTTTTGGTAGTTGTACCAGCGTGGTGTAGTGGTTAAGAGCGGTGGACTCGTAATCTGGTGAACCGGGTTCGCTTCCCCACTCCTCCACATGCAGCCGCTGGGTGACCTTGAGCTAGTCACACTTCTCTGAAGTCTCTCAGCCTCACTCACATCACAGAGTGTTTGTTATGGTGGAGGAAGGGAAAGGAGATTGTTAGCCACTTTAAGACTCCTTAAGGGGAGTGAAAGGTGGGATATCAAGTCTAAACTTTTCTTCTTCTTCTTCTTCTTCTTCTTCTTCTTCTTCTTCTTCTTCTTCTTCTTCTTCTTCTTCTTCTTCTTCTTCTTCTTCTGCCTTCCCACCAGATGTCAAGGACTATCTGACTTTTAGAAGACACCTGAAGGCAGCCCTGTATAGGGAAGTCTTTTGATGTTTGGTGTCTTACTGTGTTTTAATTTGTTGGAAACCACTCAGCGTGGCTGGGGTAACCCGGTTAGATGGGTGGCATATAAATAACAAATTATTATTGTTATTATTATTAAATTATATGAAACAAAAATATTTTAAATGTAAAGCTGATAAGTGGGGTTATATAGAAGTGGATTTTTTGTTTTTTTGTTGTTGTTTTTTAAAAAAGCTGATGTGGAAATGTGGAGAACTGAAGGTAAGACTGGATAAACGAGAAACCAAAACTGGAAAATTCACCCATCTAAGTGAATCTCAGCACTGCGGAGGAATCCTCCAGGCTTGCCGAGCATTTTTTCCACAGTGGAGACCCATTTCAGAATAAATATTGCATGGCTGAACTTTCTCCCAAACTCCTGGTAATTGTGATAGCCTCCTTCAGCTGATACATTTCCCCACAAATGGTGAGGAAAATGTAAATGACTGACTGACTGGAAAAGAGACCATATGGTGTATACCTGCACGAGCCCTTCATAGCTGACATGAGTCATGCGTCTCATTCTACAAATGATATCTGAAGTTGTTAACAGATACAAAGTACTCAGGCCAACATGTATTTATTACAAATTTGTTTTCATGGTGTACTTTAGTTCTTGTCCAAAGTTATGGTGATAACTGTCCTTCCCAGTTAGTTGACCTTTTGAATATATATATATATATATATATATATATATATATATATATATATATATAATGAATGGTTACTCTGTGCCTCCTTAGGTATTCCCTCCATTGTATCTCACTTTCTCCTTAGCCAGGCCTAAATGAATTGTCCAGGTGTTAGAGGCCAGGAGGAAAAAGACTTGATTTTTCTTTCCCCCCACCACGGCCCTAGGGCAATATATACTGGAGTAAAAATATCAAGTTTCTTCTTAGCAGAGTTGGGTGTTTATGAGCACTATTCAGGGTGACTATCCCATGTGCTTTGCGAGCAGATTGCTGTAGTCTGAAATGCTCAAGACATCACAGAGGTTCAAATGTTGTCCAAAGCCAAAACAAATATGGCAGTTTGGGCCTTTGAGAAACACAAACCAGTCAGTCAAAATGTATATATAAACAGTAACAAATTTCAAATCTGTGGTCTGTGCAATGATTGAATGGCAAAAATGTTTTGGAGGTACTTTCAGGGTGTGTGTGTGTGTGTGTTTAAAAGAGGGACAGTGTTTTCAAGTGAAGTTTTTGCACAGTGATTTGAAATGAAAGGAATCGTCTCATGATACAAGATGGCTAACTTGGCCTTCCAGACTGAGCATTAATTGTTCTACAAGTGGCAAGCAAATATGAACATCTGGCACTCAGTGCAGAAAATGCTGGAAAGCTGGTTTGGGCCTTTATTTAAATAATGTAGCACCAAGGAAGCCTAGTTGTGTTGAAAGAGTTACTCTTAGTGACCGCGAGAATCCGAGACCAGAGGGAGGAGAAGGTGTACCAGGAATGGAAGAACTTTAAAGATTATTTAAAGAAGTGTGTAAAATTGAATATTTGAGCAGAATTAGCTAGATTAATTGGCTTTAGCTAGTTGATGTTAGATAAAATTGTGTATAAGAAGTATTGTTATGATCGATTTAATTGTTTAAGAATTATAGAATATGTAGTATAAGTGATGAAATATATGTGACTAATTGTTATAAAGATTTTAAGAAGTTTGGTTAATGTTTATGGGGAAAAGATACAAAGTTACCATAGTATATTGATATTGAATGCAGCCGAGTTTGCGGGGGAGGTCCCCGGTTAAAGAAGATCGAAACATGAAAGAGATAAGGATTAATGTAAGTTTGTGTTTATCTAGGTAGGTATAAGTTTTTCTTTGTTGATTGTGTTTTTTTTGTTTAATTGTTTATTATGTTTTTCTTTATTTGTATTTGTGTATGTGTATTGTCTTTTTTTCCTTATACTGAAAAATAAAAAATTTTATTAAAAAGAAGAAAAAAAGAAGAAAGAGTTACTCTTAGGTTTGGGTGCACAAAATTGCAGGCTGTGCTACCCCCTCTTGCCATTTTGGAGGGGAATTCCAAGGCATGGAATGGGCTTGTCTTGGAGCTGGGTTGAATCATGGTTGAACACCATGGATGTTATGAAGCCAGAGGAGACATGGAGGCAGTTTGCCACCCCACCCATGCCAGGTATTTGGAGTCAAGCCCAGCTGCATGGCAGAAGCGTGAAGGTGGAAGAACAGAGGTCTGGCAGGACTGCTTCTGTTGTATAAGCAGCAGGGAAAGATAAGGAAAAGGCAGAGGTGGGGGAGAGAGAAATAAAAAAAAAAGGAACAGAAATAAGTAGCAAGGTAGGATTGGGAGGACAGTTAGTGGGTTTGTAATAGGTAGTGGGTGGTGCTGTGGTCTAAACCACTGAGCCTAGGGCTTGCCGACTGGAAGGTCGGCGGTTCAAATCCCCGCGACGGGGTGAGCTCCCATTGCTCAGTCCCAGCTCCTGCCAACCTAGCAGTTCAAAAGCATGTCAAAGTGCAAGTAGATAAATAGGTACCACTCCGGAAGGTAAACGGCATTTCCGTGTGCTGCTCTGGTTTCGCCAGAAGCAGCTTAATCATGCTGGCCACATGACCTGGAAAAACGGTCTGCAGACCAACGTCAAGCTCTCTCAGCCAGTAAAGCGAGATGAGCGCCGCAACCCCAGAGTCATTCGCGACTGGACGTAACTGTCAGGGGTCCTTTACCTTTTTTTAATGGGTAGTGGAAAGGAACGGGTTGTCATCAGCCATGCCTGATTATGAGTCGGCGCTCTTAGGCTCAACAGCAGAGACCCAAAGTGGTGACTCTAAGCCCTACATTGTGTCATAAGAGTGGGATGAGAATGCTCCACAACAAGATATATGTTGAGAACTCTGAGTCCACATGGAAGCATTGAGAGTGTTTCTGCAGGTTTGGTGAATTTTGGAGCTCTGTACCCATGGAAGAGACCCTCAGCCCTGGAAGCAAAAGAGTAAGAAGGGCTGTAAAGTCCTCCCATCTTTACCCGCAAAGCTACTGAAGTGAAGTGCAAAATATAGATGGAATAACTCCATAGCCTGGTCCTCCATACTGCTACTGTCACCAATGCCAGAAGAAGAAGAAAAAAGTAGAAGTTGTGGCCTTGTGGGGTAATGTTGGGAGTTGGGCTTGGATCAGACCAGCCTTGCGCTACACACCTGCAACCTGCTGTTTGTCTACAGCAGGAAAAATGAGATGTGATATCTTCCTTGTGATCTCTGGCTATAGCCCCATGGAGGTGATTCTCTCTTGGTGCTGTAAGGGGAGAAAGTTGGGCCAGAGCTTAGTTAGGACCCTCCGTTTAGTCACCTTTTCCTGTTTTAATTACGTTCCTGGATTTGCTGGATGGCAAGATCAGGCTTGTGCAGATGTGAGCTGACCCCACCCTCCCTTGGAGAAACTGAACGATTTCTAATAGAAATGTCTCCCTGTGTTCTTTGCTCACATCCGAAACCTGCAATTTCCACCGCTGCAGCCAAGGACTATTACAGGCTGCTCAGCTGTTTCTGATTTCCACTTGCTTTACATTTATATTTTAGCTCCAGCAGGGCAAGTCACGGCTTGTCCTGCCGCAGTTCCTACCTTCAAAAGATCAACCTGCTTGTTACACTGAGAGCAGAAACAAATGAGCAGACTCATAAGGAAATGCTGGAACGTTCCTGAGGCTGTCTGGCTTCAGCAACCAGTTGGGTGAAACAGGGTGGCCAGATGAGAAGGAGGTCTGAGTGTGTTGATTAGAGGAAGAACTGATGGGCAAGCAGAGGCGTAGCAAGCCCAAGTGGTACCCGGTGCGGATTTTTTTTTGTCACGCCCCCACATCCGCCCACACCCCTTCAAGTTACAGTGAGAATTTTGCGTTCCCCCACAATGTTTTGTGGCACCTCATTTGCATACAAACGTACATCCAGGATTTTTTTTCTTTAAATTTTTTGGGGGTCCCCAAGAGAGTGGGGCCCTAAGCTATAGCTTGTTTAGCTTATACATAAATCTGGCACTGGTCTGCAAAATCAACTCCCCAAATTCTGTGCTCACATTTTGCTTTATATTTCCAGGCATCCACAGATGCTTTAAAACTTTAATATCTCAGTATGCTATATTTAGCCCCCATAATTCTATCTATGTATAAACTATAGCAAAACATTTCAGCTTCCACCTTCTCCAATGTGAAATGAAGGAGGCTCTGGCCAAGGTGTGCGTTACAGAACACACAGGAGGAAATATACAGAAACACTGCATGTGCTGCCTGTAACTGAGATGCCAGATGTTGATCTCCAATCTTACGGCGCTAAGGTGTCAATTCAATAGATTCAGAAGTGTCCTCCTCCTGTTCCCAGTGTTTCTAGACCAGATAGCACCTCTAATGCAATAGTTCAGAAAGAGGCTGTGATTCTTTCAATACAGACAGCACGTGTGCCCAGGAGCGTAGCAAGGGGGGCGGAGGGGGCGGGGGACCCCCTGGCAATACCCCTACTGGGGGTGACACATCGGGGGGCGGCCCCGCCCACTAGGTTTTTTTTTTACTTTTTTTTAAACCCCCCCTTTTTAGGCTATTTTCGGCACTGCCGGGGTGGAGCCGCAGGGGCGGCCAGCGAGGAGGGGTGTCAACCCCCCTCGCTGGCCGCCCCTGCAGTGCCGAAAATAGCCCCCCCTTCCAGCGGCGGAGCTCGGGATGGAGGCAAGGGGTGGGCCAGCGAGGTGGGGTGCCACCCCCTCCTCGCTGGCCCGCCCCTTGCCTCTATGCCATGCTCCGCTGCTGGCTGGGTTGCGGAGCCGGGGCATGGAGAGGGGCGGGCCAGCGAGGAGGGACACCCCTCCTCACTGGCCTGTCCCTCTCCCTGTCCCAACTTGCACTCTGCCAAGGGAGCCTGGGCGGTGGATACGGGAGTCTTTGCAGCCCGCAGAGACTCCCGAATCCGTCGCCAAGCACCCCTTCGTACAGCGGCTGCTCACGCAGGCACAAGCAGCCGCAGCACAAAGGGGTGCCACCGCCGGGCAGCGGCTTCGGGACTCATGACGCACTCATGCGCCACGATGCCCCGCCCCCAGGGGTGCCTCTTGGCTTCCCGCCCCGGGCAGCCAAGGGGCTAAGAACGCCCCTGTGTGTGCCACCTTGCCCCCACGACTGAGGGTGCCCATGGCCATGTGATGTCAGCACATGACATTGGCATGCCCGATGGCATGATCATGGCATGTGTGCGTGCCCCACAGTGTGTTGGCATCGCTTACACATGCTGTGGGCCATGCTGATGTGTTGTGCGGATGCCCCACAACATGTGCGTGTGTGATGTGAGCACGCCCCATGGAGTGTGCACATGGCCTCCATTGAACTGGTGGGGGGGGTGGCCCTTTCATCTGAAATATTGGGGCTGGCACAGTGCCATCTCTCCACTAGGATAACTAGATAAAATGGAGGGCAGATCCCATAAAGTGGTACCTTGGTTTTCAAACACCTTGGTACTCAAACGCCTTGGTTCCCAAACGCCGAAAACTCGGAAGTATGTGTTCCAGTTTTTCAATGTTTTTCGGAAGCTGAACATCCGATGCAGCTGTCAGCTATTGTTTCCGGGGCGCCTTAATCAATCAGAAGCTGTGCCTTGGTTTTCGAACATTTTGGAAGTCAAACAGACTTCCGTAATGGATTGAGTTTACCGCTTTTGTTTTTGCTATTGGCAGGAGCAGGGACCGAGCAACGGGAGCTCACCCCATCATGCGGATTTGAACCGCCGACCTTCTGATCGGCAATCCCTAGGCTCAATGGTTTAGACCACAGCGCCACCCGCATCCCATTTCCCCTCACACTAGAGGCATGCAATTTGGTTTGTGCATATTTATTTGTAGCTGTTATTATTTCATTTATATCACACCTTTTCTCCAAGGAGCTCAAAGTAGCGTACACGGTTTTTCTCCCCCATTTTCTCCTCCCAACAATCCTGTGAGGAAGGCTAGGTGGAAAGACCGACTAGCCCACCACCCAGCATATCTCTGGGTACAGAGGCAGCACAACTCTGAAGAAAACAACAACAGGAAAATCCTATCATTTCCATGCAAACACCATGCTGAAGTTAGTTGAGTCCTGGGACTGAAACTGTTGATTCTGATTTAGCGCTTTCTTTGATTAAGTAAATAATGGATACATCTACCAATTAAACCCTGTGGTGTAGCTTTATTACATTGAATACCAAACTGGTTGCTAGACCATTCTGGTATCAGAATGAAGTGGCAAAAGGGGTTTTTTGTTTTTTTTTAATTCACAGCACAGCACATTAGTTCTGAACCGCTGTGAAACTTTCAGGCAGCCTTCTGAAGCTCTGATTTATCATAACTCTTCCCAACCCCCTCCCTCCAAAAAAAAAAAACAACACAAAATGTGGATGGAGCAATTCCATGTGTGACTGATTGATTTAAGGGGGTGTTTATGTGAAGGAAGCTCTGTGGCACAGGGATGTTATTGCTTTTCCACCCCCTGCCAGAGAAGAATCTGACACTTTCTTTCTTTGCTAATATTTCTTTCTATCGCCTGTGGTTAAGGTTTATGGTGTCTTCAATATCTACTAGTGCCTGCTGGGTTTTCTTTTCTTTTTACTCATGCTACATGGCCTGCTTTCTCATCATCATGTACATCCAGAACGGCAGATTGAAGGCCAAATACTTCATCTGGTGATTTGCAAGTTTAAACGTCCTCCTTTTAATATTAAGGAACATCTTGCAGTGATGAACGACAGTTCCATCTCCCACATATTCCGTAACGAACCTTTGGGGTCAAAACTCTGCCTTGTCTTGATAGGATGCAGTCTAGGGTTCACGGCTTTACATATTTGCACGTCGACTTATGGAAAGCTGTAAATGTGCATGGAGCTCAGAGGTTGCAGAAGAAGAATTTTTTAAACTGGATCCTTGCAGAATGTTCTGGGGTGGCTCCGAAAAGCAGTTTGCTGGCAAATAGAAGGGGAAGAAATGGAGGCAGTGAGAGATTTCATTTTCTTGGGTTCCACGATCACTGCAGATGGTGACAGCAGTCACGAAATTAGAAGACGCCTGCTTCTTGGGAGAAAAGCAATGACAAACCTAGACAGCATCTTAAAAAGCAGAGACATCACCTTACCGACAAAGGTCCGTATAGTTAAAGCTGTGGTTTCCCAGTAGTAATGTATAGAAGTGAGAGCTGGACCATCAAGAAGGCTGATCACCGAAGAATTGATGCTTTTGAATTATGGTGCTGGAGGAGACTCTTGAGAGTCCCATGGACTGCAAGAAGATCAAACCTATCCATTCTCAAAGAAATCAGGCCTGAGTGCTCACTAGAAGGACAGATCCTGAAGTTGAGGCTCCAGTATTTTGGCCACCTCATGAGAAGAGAAGACTCCCTAGAAAAGACCCTGATGTTGGGAAAGATGGAGGCTACAAGGAGAAAGAGACGACAGAGGATGAGATGGTTGGACAGCGTTCTCGAAGCTACTAACATGAGTTTGGCAAAACTGCGAGAGGCAGTGAAGGACAGGGGTGCCTGGCGTGCTCTGGTCCATGGGGTCACAAAGAGTTGGACACGACTGAACGACTGAACAAAAATTCATAATGGGAAGAAGACAGCCACTGGCTTACTGGTAGGGGGTTCCATTGGGACTGCAGCAGCAGCAAAAGAAACACCCACCTCCCTAGGCCATGTCAGGATGTGTTTCAGTGTGCATATTGTTTTGGAAAATGTGAATTTGGTGAGTTTGCCTTGCAATGTGAGCTGAATTTCCTCCTCCTCCCTACTCTCTCCAGTTTCTGTCTCTGGCCCCTACGGAACACTTGCATTTTGTCCTTGGAAGTTTGCCCATCTTGAATGCCGCTCTTGGGTTGAAAAATGTACCCCACCCCTGAGCAGCCAAATGGGAAAATATGTTACAAGCACGACATTAAGTTTGCCCCTCCCCATGGCCTCTGTTGTACAGGTATGTGTATTGTTCAAGCTTCATGTCTGAGTGATTGGATGATTGACTAACCCAAGGTCTAAAAAGCTCTAGAATCTCTAAAGGTAAAGGTAACGGTCTCCTGACCTTTAGATCCAGTGATGGGTAAGAATCTCATAGCGCAATGAGGAACAGTAACACTAAGATGCCAATGTTGTTAAAAAGCAGAGTCAAAGAAGTTATTAGTGGCAAGAAGGCTTCCTTAAGAAATGTAGCACCATTTTTTAAAGGGTTCTTAGAGGATACAGGAAGTTGCAGGCTGGTTGGGTTTATATCTTTTCCTGGAAAGCATTATTAAAGACAAAATTAGCAAACATATAGAATAGCAAATCTTGGTGAAGGAGAATGAGCATGGCTACTATTAAGCAAGTTCTGTGGTAATTGATTCTAGAGTTCTCTGAGAGAGTATGTGGATAAAGGTAAAGGTAAAGGTTGTTGTTCAGTCGTTCAGTCATGTCCGACTCTTGGTGACCCCATGGACCAGAGCACGCTTTAAAAAAAAAAAACTTTATTGAATTTTATAAAACAAAAACAACAACATAATCAAACATAAACACAACAATACAATTATTTAAAAACAAACCTACAATAAAAACAAAAAATCTTATTTATTATCACTAACAACTGTCCTTCACATTGTATGTTGACTTCCTCCTATCTCCTCTTCCTGCGTTCCTTGTCTATCATCTTGAGTAATTTCTAAACATCTTGCAAAACCTTATTTACTATAAAAAAATACCTACTTATTAATCTTAACTGTTATCTTAACTCATATTTCATCTATCTTAAACACTTAACCTAACTCTACGTCTACAGTCTAACTTTTCTTCCAAATTATATCTAATTACCAATCATGCAATAATTTTTAAAGTACAGTTTAAATTTCTTCCACTCTTCTTCCACCGCGTCGTCCCTCTCGTCACGAAGTTTCCCGGTCATCTCAGCAAGCTCCATATAGTCCATCATTTTCATCTGCCATTCTTCAATCGTTGGAATTACTTCTGTCTTCCAGTTTTTAGATATCAAAATTCTAGCTGCTGTTGTGGCATACATAAATAAGGTTCTATCACATTTTGGAATTTCTTGGCCTAGGATGCCCAATAAAAAGGCTTCTGGTTTCTTTTTAAATGTGTTTTTCAATACCTTCTTCATTTCCTTATAAATCTTTTCCCAGAAGTCTTTTACCTTTGGGCATGCAGGCATGCCTATCTTTCACTGCCTCCCGCAGTTCGGCTAAAGGTAAAGGTACCACTGACCATTAGGTCCAGTCGCAGACGACTCTGGGGTTGTGGCGCTCATCTTGCTATGTTGGCCGAGGGAACCGGCGTTTGTCCACAAACCGTTTTTCCGGGTCATGTGGCTAGCATGACTAAGCTGCTTGATGGCTGAACACACTACATCTTGCGACCTATAAGTTTCCCAAGTCTTAAGGATTGTGAACTGGTGGTGACTGGCCAGGGCACAGCTCACAGTGGAAGCTGATGCCTGATGGGACCATAGGGGATAAAACAGGGAGGCCAACAGTAGATGCAGCCAAAGCAGAGGGCTGGTGGAACTAGAGCCAATAATAAATAGGTAAAGGTAAAGGGACCCCTGACCATTAGGTCCAGTCGTGGAGAACTCTGGGGTTGTGGCGCTCATCTCGCTTTATTGGCCGAGGGAGCCGGCGTTTGTCCGCAGACAATTTTTCCGGGTCATGTGGCCAGCATGACTAAGCCGCTTCTGGCGAAACCAGAGCAGCGCATGGAAACACCGTTTACCTTCCCGCCGGAGCGGTACCTATTTATCTACTTCCACTTTGACGTGCTTTCGAACTGCTATGTGGGCATGAGCAGGGACCGAGCAATGGGAGCTCACCCCGTTGTTGGGATTTGAACCGCCGAACTTCTGATCGGCAAGCCCTAGGCTCTGTGGTTTAGAATCTCTACTAGCTTCCAATTCATTTTTTAAAAAAAACCCAATTCACTTTTCTGTGAGGGGGCTAATTCTGCATCTTTTTTCTTAGGAAAAGACATCTGCGCCTGCTGGGATATATGCAAATGGCCTTCCTTTGAAAGTAATTTTAATGACCTCATTAGGATACAGAAACCTAGCGCCACTTCCCCTGCCATAATGGAATGCAGCCTTGGCTCATACTAATTTGGAGGTGTGTGTGTATTCCGCATAATAGCCCTTAGCAAAAGCTCTGCCATGTACAAATGAAGTCAACTGTGAACATGGGCTGCAGCTTCAATGCTGAGAAAAGTTTCATGAAAAGGAGATCTCTTTGGTACCAGTGTGAATGTGGTAGATCCTGCTCCTCTGGAGGTCTTCGTTTGTTGGAACAACATGAAACATCGATCAAGTTGATAGACAAGCCTTAATTTGTTCATGGTCGGGTGCTCAAATGATTGACCCTGTACCTGGGGAAGGTTCAACATGGTGCCCACAAGATGATGTTGGACTCTAGGTCCCATCCTGCCTGATCATTGGCCAGGCTGGCTGGGGCTTCTGGGAGTTGAAGTCCATTGACATCTGGAGGAAAGCACACTGGCTACCCTATATCTACGTTTTTACCTGATAGATATTAATTAAATTCACATCTTACTAAAATTTCAACAAGGGTCTCCTTTGAGATAACAAGGCAGTGCAAGATAACTTAAAATTTAATAAACCATAAATTTCCACTCATAGTTAAAGCTCCCTCATTGTTCAGAAATTGACCCCCGTGATTAATAAGGATCCCCTCTAGAAGCAAAGGCCAACTTTGGCATTTAAATTTGATTTTAAATTAACACATCTGAACCAAAATAGTCTAAAACACGCACATTTGCTTGTAGCTTGCAGTCACAATTATTCTGGGCCCTACCAATTAATCAGCTAAAGGCTTAGTGGGTTAATTTGCCTATTAAAGACTGCAACCCTAGCATAAGGTAAGAACATGTGCCAAATGTTGAGAGGCGATTGATTATATGAAATTATTTGGTGAGAACATGTTGGTTACAATGTCCGCTGAATGGTTTATGTTTTGGTTAACCATAAAGCATTGCCTTGTTTTACTAGAACACTGTGATTTTCTTTTTACTGGACGAGGTATTCCTGTCATCTTAATGAAAGCAAAACACTGGTAACAACTTTTAACATTGACACAATCCTGCGGCTTCCTTTAGCGCTGTTTGCAATGTGCTGCATGACTAACTCAAAGGCTAATCACAAAACAAGGGCTGCCAGAAAACGTTTAACTGTAGACTTCGTTAACTATTCTTGCTACTGAAAGCAATTAGCGGAATGGATTTTGCCTGTTCTACACAAATCCCACCAGAAGGCTTGCTATTTAAAGCGACATGAATGAGACTGAAACAGACAAAAGGGAAGAGTAGCAGCTATTTCGGCCGCTCGGCAATGTCCAGTGATAAAAGACATGTGGCACGAACCCTGGTCAGGTGTGGATTTCCACCAGGCAATAGAATTGCATGAAGGAAACTAGGGACACACTGGCTAGCCCCTTTACAAACTACATTTCCCAGGATTCACTGGGGGAAGCAATGACTGTTTATAGTGGTGTGATACTTGCCTGACCTTGCTAACCTTCAGAAGGCTGAAAGGTGCTTCTAGGCTTACCACATTTTTCTATCCATAAGACACACTTTTTTCCTCCTTAAAAGAAAGGGGAAATGTCTGTGCATCTTATGAAGCGAATGTGTGGCTGCAGAACTGTGAGCTGAACCCCATAAAAACAGGATTCCCCCCCTTTGCAAAGTAAGCTCAACAACTTTGAGCTGATCCTCAAAAAGGGGGGCTTTTCCCCTTTGCAAAAAAGCTGCACAACCTTGAGCTGACCCCCCCCCCCAAAAAACGGGGCTTTTCCCCCTTTGCAAAAGAAGCTGCACAACTGTGAGCTGATCCTCAAAAAACGGGGCTTTTCCCCTTTTCAAAAGAAGCTGCACAACTTTGAGCTAACCCCCCCAAAACGGGGCTTTTCCCCCTTTGCAAAAGAAGCTGCACAACTGTGAGCTGATCCTCAAAAAATGGGGCTTTTCCCCTTTGCAAAAGAAGCTGCACAACTGTGAGCTGATCCTCAAAAAACAGGGCTTTTCCCCATTTGCAAAAGAAGCTGCACAACTTTGAGCTGATCCCCCCCAAAAAACGGGGCTTTCCTACTTTCCTCCTCCAAAAATTAGGTACATCTTATGGTCAGGTGCGTCAGGTACCTTATGGTCAGGCTACAGGCAGGTAGACTAACCCAGGTGATTAGGAACACTTCCAGACTTTATGTCGAATGCCTGCCTCTTCAAGGGCCTGAGTCAGTGCTTGGCGAGCCAGAGAGGAAGAATCTGCTTCACGGTCAGCCAGTGAGGACCTGCCCACCCAGTTGCCCATAACTGGGCAGTTTAAATTCAGGAAATGCAGGCAATCCCGCCCCGAATTGTGGCCAGCCAGATGGTCTTCAACGGCCAGCCACACACAAGAATCCCAGGCTGTCGGGAAGGGTGGCTAGACCCAGTAAAGCGTGTTCTCCCTCCTAGAGAACACGTGTTGCGGTTGGGGCCTAGCAAGACACCCTCCTGGAGTTGTGGGGAAGGACTTAATTAGCTAGCCAAGGATGCAGATAGGGGCTTTTGGGGTTGTTGGGGAGAATTGCATGTTGCAAGTTTGATAGACAGCTCAGGGGTTATATATTCTGGCTGCTCGCAGCACCAGCCCCTCTTTGCTGCGTGCACCAGATCTCCCCCCCCCCGTCCCCCCTCATTTTGTAGGCGTGTGCTTTGACCTTGCTATGCCTGTCATGGGGTCGTCTGCTTTGTAGCAGGGGCCTGGTAGGAATTTTCCCAATTGGCTGATTGGCTGTGGCCATTGGGTTTTGCCTACTGCGTAGCAATTAGTCACAACTTGTAAGGTTGGCGGTTAGGCATTGGTTGGTGGAGGGGAAGTGGTTGGCCGTGCCTGCCCCTCCAATGCTGCTGCTGCACGGGGAATTCCGTTAAAGGAATCCATGCTTGTCCGTCCCTTGGTCATGGGTTAGGGCCACGCAAGAGCCCCTGGGAACACTAGGGGAGAGGGAGGGCCCTGGCCACCCCGACCCCAATCCTCTCAAAGTGTTTCCCCCTTTGCTGTCTTCCACCAGGCGGATGGAAGTCAGCCTGTCCCCTGGATGGGACTTATAGTCAAACCAATGCCTAAGCAACCACTCACATGTTGTAATTTAATAAAAAAAAAAAAGTTGTGGCCAAAATTATGCCAATAACCTTAAACAAAATTCCTGTGTCCGGTGTGAATCATTTGGGGGTGGGCTTGAGGACCTCTACATACAAGTGGTCACTAAAGCCCAGGGAAAGATGAAATGAAGTGATTCCTCCTGTGGGCCCTTTTCACATCAGGAAACAAAGGCAGCTGGGGAGACTGCAGAGTGCTGGATAAGTTTAGGGGGGGAACCATGCATACCACCCTCGGGTTCTGTACGAGGATAAAGTAAGCTCCAAACCCCACATTAGTTTAGACAGCTCTCGGCCACAAGGGAACGAAATAAGACAAGATTCCTGTGTCAGGTTGGTTTGAGATCACTAGTGGGTCTTTGTCAAGAAGAGAAGCCAAACACAGCATAAACATTGACATGTTTCGAGTTGGTTATGCTGCTCTGATTCTTTCCCATTCCTGATACTGGATTTTTGAAACCATAAAGGAATATGTGGAGAAAGCGGTTGAATTCCTTTCCGCCTCTGCTGAGCTAACATTTCTTTTGTCTGATATTTGAAGGGATTGGTAAACTCCGCTCAGTTTGCCAAAAATTCTCCAACCTAAATCTAAACCGTTGCTGCTGTGACAGAAATGCACATCGGGTCCAGAGGTTTCATCTCTGCTTTAAATAAGTTGGGAAAACACTTGAGGTCACATGGATCGGATAAATCACACACACACACACACACCCCACTCCCACCCCCCACAGATCTCTCTGAGCTACCATTACCCGAGGAAGGTTTCGTGATTCCATCAAGCGTTCATTATCGCGATGAGTGGTGCCAGCAGGACACTGACCCTTTTCGCTTCTACCTGCCAGCTACTCTTTCCCCAGCTAAATAAATGCCACGGCCACACGGCTTTTCTTTCAAAGGAGCTCCATGGGGAGGGCAGGAGATGAACCCGTCTGCCGCCTTTCATCTCAGGAGGGCATCCATTAAGAAACCGCTTCTTAAGCCATAAACCCAAAACAAGCCACTGGTTGCATCCAAACCCTCATTTGTTCGCATCATAAAACTGCCACATGGCTTGGCAAATCGAGCCACGGCTGCCTCTTTCCCCCTTTTCAGAATAAAGGTTATATTTGCGTGACCAGGCAGAGACCCCCCCCAATCCCAGGTGACCCCCCAGGAGGAATAATGACTCATGACAACGTGTTATGGGATTAAAATTGGCCACAACTTTGTTAAACTTTCAGATGTAGGAAGACCTTGGCTTAGGCACTGGGCGTTTATCCCTCCAGGGATCTGGGGAACATCAGGGTTATCCAAACTGTGTGGGGATTGGGCTGGCTCTGGAAAACATCTGTTCAAGCAGAGAGCCCCCCCCATTTTGCCACAACACAGGGGAGAGCACTGACAACCTAATGGTGTATGGCCAGTGACTTCCTTCCAAACAACCCCTTTAACAGGGAACCCTGGGATCACCGCTGCCGGGGGGGGGGGGGCTGGGTCACCGCTTCATCCCCCCCCCCCCCATTGAGGGAAGATAGACTAGAGGATTCCACCCAAGGCCTGAAACTGCCAAAGTTGTGACATTTTCCTACGGGGAAGGCAAAACCTGCCAATGCAGGGAAATTCCTTCCCGGTCCTTCAACAGCAACCATCAATGACTTCTGCATACCTGTAAGGAAGAGGTTAACCTGCAAAAGGAAGGCATAAACTGAGGGAGGGCATGGTGGGAGAAGCTCTGGAGCCGACTGAGGACTCCCAGGTAAGTCCCACTCTCTCTTGTGTGTGCAGGGAGGTCCTTAAGTCTCACTCCCAGGTAAGTCCTAACCCTACCTGGTCAACTTCCCTGGCAACACCTCCCTGGCTGCAATTGGTCTGAGGTTAGGCGGGAACCTGCAGGTATCCAGCTTGGGGAGGTGAAGCCAGTCTGACTTGCCAGGGATTGTGTAGAGTCAGGGGGCTGCGCACGACCCCGCAACCCCCCCCCCCCATTTGAAGTGGGGAGCGGTCATTACTATCATGGCCCAAAGCTATTACACATTTGGAAGAAAGGCGTCACTGCATTCGGTTGCTGCTAGAATTATCTCCATTTAGTATCCCCAACTTTCTGTAATATTTAGAGGTTTTAAGACATCGCCAGTAATATTTGGTCCTCTCTGCTTAGGACATGCTCAGTTCTAGATATATCATATATATATATATATATATATATATATATATATATATATATATATATATTCTGAATATTATATTATTTCTTCATTCTTGGCTGTCCTTATAAACATAATTTGTGAACAGATTTCGTTCTTTGCGTCAACATTTTGGAAACAGAAGTCTGGCCACAAACTTGGTAGGCCTGGTTGATTAAATGTTTGCAGAATTTTGTTGTAAACACAGTTTTGGCTGGCAATTAACATTTTTCAAGTGAGATATCTCTCTCTCTCTCTCTCTCTCTCTCTCTCTCTCTCTCTCTCTCTCTCTGTGTGTGTGTGTGTGTGTGACACAGTGAGTTTCCTTTAAAGACAACAATTTAGCCAACAGACCAAGAGCATTCTCCTGCCAAAGTTAAATACTATGCATTCCTATTAACTGAATAGAAGAGATCTAAGCAAATGACTAACTCTTCCATTGAAATCAATAGGACTTAGAAGTGCTTTGCTTTGACTGAGTTGTGTCAAAATGTACCAGGGCTCCCCTAGAATAGATGTAGTCACCTTGGGGCCCTCCAGATATTGTTGGACTACAACACCCATCATCCCTGACCATCCCTGCCTGACTGGGACTGATGGAAATCCAAGACCAGGACTTCCATAGAGGGTAATGTTCCAGTTTAGGAGCCTGAGTGTGCTCACATTAACAGAGCTGATGGATATTCAGTCAACTCTACTCTCAGCCATGGTTGCTCCTACACTGGGATAGCCTTGCCTCAGTTGTGCATGTTCTGGTGCCCTCTTGTCCTGTCTACTGTAATACGCTCTATACCTTGAAGATGGTGTACAACACGTGTGGGGAACCATTTTCCCTCAAGATGTTGTAGGACTTCAACACCTTGTCTTGTGATCAGGAATCACAAGACAGAGAAACCAGTAGGAGAACACTTCAATCTCCCAGGACATTCTATAAAAGATCTCAAAGTAGCTGTCTTAATACAAAGAAATTTCAGAAATAGACTGGAAAGAGAAGTGGCTGAATTGCAACTAATCACCAAACTTAAAACCATGGAGAAACCTGGTCTGAACAAAGACATTGGATTCTTATCTCATTATACATGACAAAGCTATCTTTAGCCATCTCACCCCTTGCCTTTCCCTGCAAGGCTATTTGCAGCCATTAAGAGTCATCAACAGGTTTTCCACACCTATCAGCTGATCACCCATTCCCACCACCCTTCTGAGTAATACCCCTCTCCACTCCCTCACTATATTTAAGGATCTGGTGACTTCTGTTTCAGTGTATCTGAAGAAGTGTGCATGCACACGAAAGCTCATACCAAGAACAAACTCAGTTGGTCTCGTAAGGTGCTACTGGAAAGAATTTTCTATGTTGTTTCGACTATGGCAGACCAACACGGCTACCCACCTGTAACTTCAACACCTTGGTGATACTTGCTTGGGCTGATGCAAGTAAGAGCTGTTTGACAGTGGAATGGACTCCCTCTGAAGGTCATGGACTCTCCTTCACTGGAAGATTTTCAGCAGAGGTTGGGTGGCCATTTGCCATTGATGCTTCAGTTGAGATTCCTGCATAGGATGACCCTCGGAGTCCATCCCAACTCTACAACTGTATGGGTCGATGAGTCTATGAACATCTGGAGGGCCAAAGGTTCCCCACTCCTGATCTGGGAAGTGGGGAGGCATGATAGGACCATGTGCCACTGGGTCCTGAAAGCATGGCACTGGCTGCTAGTGAACACTAGTGTTTTCTCTGACTGGCAGCAGCAGGCCCTTCATATCCCTTGATGGCAGGGGATTAAACTCACACAAGGAATGTGAGCTACTGCAAAATTGTGGCCCTGATTCAAATGGAATTTCTAATGAATCAAAGTTCTCTTTCCTTCCTTCCTTCTGAACATGGAGCATTCAGAGAGACTCAAAGTCTCCCTTGCTATTTCTTGCAGAACTTGTGTTGGCATTACACATTTTGCATTTGTACCATTACAGAAGGAGGGTGGGAAAAGGAAGCAAAGTTGCATTTGAGGTCTTCTAATGTAGCTAGATCCTAATGCAGGACCTTTGTGCGCCAATTAACCTTTGGCCACGACTGGCAATGCACATAATATTTGTACTGTGTCAGCGGCTGAATGTTGGGAGGTGGAAGTGTTCAATTAATATTGTCAAACTGAAACGTGGACAGCCACCCTCTGTCTTTGGAAGGGTCGTTTGTTGACACAGTGCCAGATGGTGTCGACAGCACAGCAGAGAATTGTCACTAGCTGCTCTGGACTTTCTCAGGTTTGAGATTTGCTGATAGCTTATCATTATCGGAAGCAGAAGTGCAATTTAGGTATCAAGTCAATCATGACCAAAGAGATTGTTAGTCCATCAAAGATAGGCTAGCACAGATGGAATCCTACTTCCATACACCCACCTCCTGGAGGGAAATACTTCAATCAGGCCAAGAGAGGAGAGTGTTGTAGGATTTGCTTTCAGATTTGTTGATGGCTATGACGTCGCTGTGTTTTGCATCTTTTGCTCCATGGGACTTTGACATGACGTAAGATTAAATGTTTGCATTTGTATGTAGTTTGCTGTCCATGTAACTGATCATTTGCTCCCTTTTCATTGGGCCTGAGAAGTGTAGCACATCATCAACAACAACAAAATGAACGTTCCCCACATCAAATGGGGTGCGTCTTTTGCGTGGTCGCGAGTAGCCCCCTTGGATCTCGGTGCAGCTCCTGGCAGTTGGACCTGGCACCGCCTTCCCAGGTTGGATACCTGTGGACTCCACCTACTCCAGCAGCCGCCCGACTGGGGAGGTGTTGCCGGGGGGATTGGCCAGGTAGAAGGAGGGATTATACAGTACACACAATAGAAGTTGAGTCATACCTGGGAAGCGGCCATTGGGTTCAGAGCTTCCCCACCCTCCACTCCCTCAATTGACGTTTACTTTGCAGGTTAACCACCTTTTCCCACAGCCACACAGGCATGCAGGCGCTGCTATGTCAAGGTCGCTGTTGAAGGGGCGGAAAGGACTTTCCCTGCATTGGCAGGTTTCGCCTTTCCCATAGCAATTCGTCACAACATTGGCGGTTGCAGGCCTTGGGTGGAATCCTTTAGTCATCTACAAAATTGGGGTGGGGTGGGGAGCAGTGACCCCCACCCCCATTGCGGCATCGATAACAGGGTTCCTGTTAAAGGGGTCTCAGGGGGAGGCATTGACCATACGCCCAGAGGTCGTCACTGCCCTCCCCCTCCAGCAGCGGCGAATGGGGGGGGGCTATCTGCTTGAACATATGTTCTCCAGAGGTAGCCCACTCCCCACTCATGCTGGATAACCCTGAAGTTACCCAGAATTCCGGCTAGGGGGCTAGGAAGGATAAACGCCCAATGCTTGAGCCAAGGTCTTCCTACATCTGGATCTAAATAAAGTTGTGGCCATTTTTAATCCCATAGAGCATTGTCACGTGTCGTTATTTCCCTCAGGGGCTGCCCGGGGTTCGGGGGGACTCCGCCTGGTCGTGCAAATAAAAATCTTCTTTTATGTCTTCATGCGTCTTCTCTTAAGTCTCTCCAGAGACTGAAATGTTGGCACCTGTCTGGTTTTTTTCTGCACATCTTTCAGGTCCTGTTACTCCAGGGAAACCTGTGCCTTACTTAAGTAACAGTTGTGGATTCAGGAAAACTCCCAAACTATGAAACCGCTCTTGCAGAGGTACATCTAGAGCAGGCAGCTCATCACTCAGCTGGTCAGAAGAACCACTCGCCAACAGCATTTCAGTCTTTTTCTGGATAAGCTTCAGTTTATTGGTCCCCATCTAGTCCATTATCACAACCAAGCACTGATCCAGCAAATCCACTGTCTCACCTGTAGAAAGAGGCACCGGCTTGGACCCAACATGGGGTGGGTGGGTGGCAGGCAGGCAGCACCAAAAATTTAACAGCAGATCATGACTCTGGTATACATGCCTATAGATTGCTTTGAAAAATGGGACTCAATTAAACCCAATTAAGTACTTGTGCTATGTTTTAAATTTGTTTTAATTTTGTCATTGGTAACTCTACCAGCTAGCCCAACTACCAGCTTTGCTGACTAATCCATATTTGTAAAAACAGTGCAATATAAGCCTTTTTTTTTTTTACTTAGAAGTAAGTCTCATTGAATTCAGTGGGACTTACTCCCTAGTGATTATGCTTAGGATTGCAGCCAAAGCTTCCTTACTTCAATAGGCCTACTTTTCTGTCACTTTTCAGAAAAAAATGATAATGGAAATTTTAATTTCTAATTTACTACATAAATTGCAATGGAAATCCAACTTGACTGCATTACAAGGAATGTGATTTATTCTGTGCTTATTCTGTCCTGCCTCAATGTCTATTCTTCAATATATCCTTCAGATTATGGGTCCAGGTACGACTAAGATATTGCCTCCACCATTGAAGCTCATGATCCCACCAAGGATATATATTCAATGGATTCCTTGCCAGTTTGTTTCTAAATATGCCTTCCTGGATCACATGCCACTGTAAAAGTAACGGAACTCACATTTTTACTAACTTGTCTTTCAGTTGAGGGTGATGAATGGCCATCTCGTGCATGGCCCGACATTGACAAATTATGGTGAATTTAAGCTTAGTCTTAACCTCCAGAATAATAGTTGCTTTTTTGTGGATTGTCCCAAGAGTTGGTCTGTTTAAATAAATAAATAAATAAAGACACTACGCCTAGTATATATTAGCATGCAGGGATAGCAAACTGCAGCCTGCGGGGGGTGGGGGGCTGTATGCTTGAAGACTTAAGACGCACACACTGGCAATAATATCATCAAAGTTTAGACCAGAGTGAGGAGCAAACATCTGGCCCCAGGTTTAATTTAGCTGCTAGGCCTTCCCATTTGTCCCGTGAGGCCATTGTGTCCAATCCATGCTACCTCCTGTACACCTGTTGTCCTATCAGGTGTGGGGCAGGTATAAACCTGACTCAGTGCACAGGGACTGCCAGTCAACTGATTAGTGGAGCTTTCAAATGTAGTGCTTTTCAAAGAGGCTTCTGAAGATCCAATACTTGGCTGAGATATACTGACCTTCTGGGCTGCAGAATATGGTGGTGGTGATTGGTGATGGAACCCCCGAAAGGGTAATATATAACTTATGGCCACCAGATGCCCTTCCCCTTCAGAGAGAGAGAGAGAGAGAGAGTCATTTGAGAAACCACTACTGGTGAAACGTGAAAAATTAGAATATTGTGGAAAAGTCCATTTATGTAAGCAATTGTTTTCATTAGCTACTGGAGTTTAATATATGAGATAGACTCATGACATGCAAAGCAAGATATGTCAAGCCTTTGCTTGCTATAATTGTGATGATCATGGCGTGCAGCTGATGTGGACCCCAAAGTTGAAATTGTTAATTTGGGGTTCTCATCATCTGTACTCCACAATCATCACAATTATAACAAATAAAGGCTTGACATATCTCACTTTGCATGTCTTGAGTCTATCACATATATTAGTTTCACCTTTTAAGTTGAATTACTGAGAGAAATGAACCTTTTCCCGATATTCTGATTTTTCAAGTTTCACTTGTTCATGCCCTCCCAGTGCTTCTAGAAAAGTTGGTGTTGTTCTCCTGGTGCTTCCAACCTCACATTTCCTGATGGGAGAGGCACCACACAGTGCCAAAGGGAGCTAAATATCACCCTTTCCCTCCTTTGTTCTTGCCAGCAACTTGTCCTAAGCAAAACTGCTTGGGGAGCAGCTTCAGAAGAGAACAAAAAGTTAGCTCTTTGTTGACTCTGCTACTAGGGTGGTAGAGGTTTGCTAGTGGAAGATCCACCAGCAGCTTTTGGATTTTGCATAGGCACTGCCTGTTGTTCACACCTGTATTTATTCATTTTAATTAGAAGAGTATCATGCTAAGTCAACATCATGGTGTTCCAGTATTTCAAGAACTCTGTTTAAATGTCTTCTCACCCATGCCTTCAAAGAATGCATGAAAGTGGAACAGATGTACCTCTACAAACCCCGACACATTCACCTGCAAAATGCCCCCCATTTCTGCCAGCTCCACCCCTAACTTTGGTGCACTGAAGGAAGATTCCTCATAAAATCTACTGGACACAATTGACATTCTCTCCGTGATCACCAACCCTGTCAATCAAATTCCCAGTCCTTTGCGGGGCAGGGGGTCTGTTGAATGAAGGAAGAGTATGAGAAGAAGTATAAAGATCTGAGATTGAAGTCAGCAGAGACGGGGATGTTGGAATTGAGACTACCATGTGCAGTCACTTACAGGTAGGTTGCCGTGTTGGTCTGCCTTGGTCGAAACAAAATTAAAAAATTCCTTCCAGTAGCACCTTTGTTGTTGTTGTTGTTCAGTTGTTCAGTCATGTCCGACTCTTTGTGACCCCATGGACCAGAGCACGCCAGGCACGCCTATCCTTCACTACCTCTCGCAGTTTGGCCAAACTCATGTTAGTAGCTTCGAGAACACTGTCCAACCATCTCATCCTCTGTCGTCCCCTTCTCCTTGAGCCCTCCATCTTTCCCAACATCAGGGTCTTTTCTAGGGACTCTTCTCATGAGGTGGCCAAAGTACTGGAGCCTCAACTTCAGGATCTGTCCTTCTAGTGAGCACTCAGGCCTGATTTCTTTAAGAATGGATAGGTTTGATCTTCTTGCAGTCCATGGGACTCTCAAGAGTCTCCTCCAGCACCATAATTCAAAAGCATCAATTCTTCAGCGATCAGCCTTCTTTATGGTCCAACTTAGAGACCAACTAAGTTTGTTATTGGTATGAGCTTTCGTGTGCATGCACACTTCTTCTTCATCCTGCCGCACTTTCTCAGGTGAATAACGAAATGGGGTTTTGTTCGACCAGGTTTCAGAAGTTTCTTTTTCCAGTTCTAGGTTATTTTCACCCTGCCTGAGTTCAGTGCATTCTCAGCAGCATGGAGGTATTTGCAATGTGTGCTTATGGTTTCTGGATCTTTGGTAGTGGTGATTACCATACATGTGTGTATTTGTTTTTCACCTGTCATTTTGCTAACACCTAAAAGAAATGCATAGGGACACGGGTGGCACTGTGGTCTAAACCACAGAGCCTAGGGCTTGACGATCAGAAGGTTGGCGGTTTGAATCCCCGCGATGGGGTGAGCTCCCGTTGCTCGGTCCCTGCTCCTGCTAACCTAGCAGTTTGAAAGCATGTCAAAGTGCAAGTAGATAAATAGGTACTACTCTGGCGGGAAGGTAAACGGCGTTTCCGTGTGCTGCTCTGGTTTGCCAGAAGCGGCTTAGTCATGCTGGCCACATGACCCGGAAGCTGTACGCCGGCTCCCTTGGCCAGTAAAGCAAGATGAGCGTCGCAACCCCAGAGTTGGACACGACTGGACTTAACCGTCGGGGGTCCCTTTACCTAAAATAAATGCATGTAAACTAAATGGCATCTGGACAATTTCAGCTTTTATTGCATTCTTCAAAATTATATGAGAAATTTGCAGTGTTGTAGCTCATCTCTGGTTACATTATATCCTATGGTTGTTCCACTGACACCCAAATGATGATCGACTATATAAGTTAGATACTGGATATTAAGAACTGTCAAGTTGCAGGCTACAAAGAAGTAAAAAGGTATCACTGTTCTCACAAGAAGCCAATCTAAATTTGAAAAATCAAAAGGAAGCTAATTGCATGTAGAGGTCCCCAAACCACCCCTCAAGTAAAACACACTTCACACCAGATATAAGTTTTAGGTTTTTGGCATTAATTTGGCCACAACTTTATTGAATACAAAATAAGTGAGTGGTTGCTTAGGCATTGGTTAAGACTATCTGTCCCTCTGGGGACAGAACTGACATCCACCCGCCTGTGGAGTCAGTATAGGGGGAAACACTTTGGGGAGAGAATGTGCGCCCGTTCTCCCCAAATGCTCCCAGGGGCTCTTGCGTGGGCCCTGTCCCCCGACCGGGGGGAAACGGACAAGCATGGTGAGCCCCTGGATTCCTTTAACGGAATTCCCCTTGCAGCAGCAGCTTTGAAGGCGCATCCACAGCCAACCTGCCCCTTCGCAGCATAGGAGGGGCAACCACAGCCAACTCTGCCCCTCCTCAACCAATTTATAACCAATGCCTAACCGCCAACCTAACAAGTTGTGACTAATTGCTACACAGTAGGCGAAAACCAGATGGCACCAGCCAATCAGCCAAATGGAAAAATTCCTACCAGGCCCCTGCTCCATCGCAGACGACCCCATGACAGGCATAGCAAGGTCAATGCAGAGGCCTAATAACAGGGCGGGAGGGCGGGCGATCCGATGCACGAAGCCAGGAGGGCTCCGACGCTGAGTGCAGGGTCATTTATAGGCTCTGGGTTGTCCATCAACAAATTGCAACATATGAATCTCCCCAACAACAGCCAGAGCCCAATCACAGTAGTGGCCATCCAAACGAACTCGCCCAGCAGCAGAGGGGTGACTTGCTAGCCCCCACCGCAACACGTGCTCTCCATGAAGGAGAACACGCTTATCCAAAATGGATCTGAAAGGATATGTTTGCTCTATGATAACCTTATTGCATTGAGAGCATAGAATTTATTTACGCTGGTGTCATCTTGTCCCATGCCATGGGACTGTGTTTTTCTAAACACCTCTTGGGAGACTGTCTTCACTGTCTCAGTAGTGCTGGTTCCTCCCTGTCTGAGCCCAAAATGCTATAATTAAAGGTTCACATTCCTTCGACTGCTTTTAGTTTGTTGACAATAAATTGTCAGTGGTCCAGCTCTGAAGTTCTGGGGAGCATGTATTTAAAAAGCCAGCGGAAGGAAGGAACCCGGCTGATAAGAGTAGCTGGTCTGCAGTTGCTATTCTTATGGTTGGAGAAGAATGTAAACTGTTGCCTTTTCAAATTAAATTAAACTGACTGTCCTTTTTCTAAACACAAGTGGGGATAAAATGTATATCTCAGGGTTATTGCATTGCACCATCAAAACAAAGCTGGCGTAATGGCTCACAATTGGTGGATTGCAAGGTCATCTCAGCGCTGACCATGTTTGATATCTTGTAGTAAATGATGAATTGGGGGTAATAAATTCTGGATCAAAAGTGGTTGGATTTGAACAGTAACCAGCTCTTGCATATACTGTTCAGATTAAGCCCTGAGAGCTGCATATTCTAAATATTAGCGTTTGCCTAACTCCCATCGTTCATCAACAGTGTTTAATTCTAATACCACATTTGGCCCAAGAGCATAAGCATTGCTTTACTGGATCAGACCAAGATTCACAGTCAAAGGACGGCCAAACTGTGCCCCCTCCCCCCCAGATGCTGTTGGACTCCAACTGCCATCATCCCTGGCAATCTGCTGGTGTTGCCCTATAAAGCCTTATACTGCTCAGGACCTCAGTCCCTTAAAGACCGCCTCTCCCTATACAAACTGACCCTGTGTATGTCATCTGAGGCCCTTCTTTATGTTCCCATTGCAGAGAGATTCGGAGGGAGGGAACAAGAGAACAGGTCTTTTCTGTGGTGGCTCCCCGATAGTAGTAGTAGTAGTACTCTGGGCGGCTTCCAACAGAATGTTAAAATACAATAATCTATTAAACATCAAAAGCTTCCCTAAACAGCGCAGCTTTCAGGTGTCTCCTAAAAGTCTGGCAGTTGGTTTTCTCTTTGACATCTGGTGGGAGGGGGTTCCACAGGGTGGGTGCCACTACCGAGAAGGCCCTCTGCCTGGTTCCCTGTAACTTGGCTTCTCGTAGCGAGGCAACCGCCAGAAGGCCCTCGGCACTGGACCTCAGTGTCCGGGCAGAACGATGGGGGTGTAGACAGTGGAATGCTCTCCCCAGAGAGGCTCGTCTGATGCCATCATTACATGTCTTTAGGCACCATGCAAAAACATTCCTCTTTACCCAGGCCTATGGCTATTAACTGGACCATAAAGAAGGCTGATCGCTGAAGAATTGATGCTTTTGAATTATGGTGCTGGAGGAGACTCTTGAGAGTCCCATGGACTGCAAGAAGATCAAACCTATCCATTCTTAAAGAAATCAGCCCTGAGTGCTCACTAGAAGGACATATCCTGAAGTTGAGGCTCCAGTACTTTGGCCACCTCATGAGAAGAGAAGACTCCCTGGAAAAGACCCTGATGTTGGGAAAGATGGAGGGCACAAGGAGAAGGGGACGACAGAGGACGTGATGGTTGGACACTGTTCTCGAAACTACCAACATGAATTTGACGAAACTCCGGGAGGCAGTGGAAAACAGGAGTGCCTGATGGACACGAAGAGTCGGACACTACTGAATGACTAAACAACAACAACATGGCTATTAAATAATCTACAGCCTGTAAAAGTGTGTGGGAGAAGACTATTATGATTTTTTTATGAGGCTATCTGTCAGTATGTCAGTTTTTATTATGTTTTTATAATTGATGTTTTGTAATGTGTTTTTAATGTTGTACACTGTCCCGGGATCTTTTGATAAAGAATGGTATGTAAATTGAAATAATAATAATAATAATAATAATAATAATAATAATAATAATAGGAAAGGCAACACTGGAGAAGAACATAAATGTTGAGGCCTTAATGTTGTAGACCATGGATAGGCAAACTAAGGTCCGGGGGCCAGACCCGGCCCAATCGCCTTCTAAATCCGGCCCACGGACGGTCTGGGAATCAGCGTGTTTTTACGTGAGTTGAATGTGTCCTTTTATTTAAAATGCACCTCTGGGTTATTTGTGGGGCATAGGAATTCGTTCATTATTATTTTGCAAAACATAGTCCAGCCATAGCTGTCAACTTTTCCCTTTTCTTGCGAGGAATCCTATTCGGAATAAGGGAATTTCTCGCAAAAAAGGGGGGAAAGTTGACAGCTATGAGTCCAGCCCCCAACAAGGTCTGAGGGACAGTCCACCAGCCCCCTGCTGAAAAAGTTTGCTGACCCCTGTGTAGACAAAGTCAAAGGTTGAACAGATTTCTGCAATAAAGGAAGGGTAACAGTAGCCCATTCTAAGTTGACAGAACTCTTTTCATCAATGTAGAACTAAAAAAGACGTTGAGATGAAACCTCTTGCTCTTCTTCATTGATCATCGTTGCCTGAGGCCAAATATGAAGTGTGACGACCTAGATATGGCTGGATATGTATCACATTACCATTTCACCATGTTCCCAGTTCCGCAAGCCCTTTATAACTTGCATTTCTCACAGCAGAGGGTCTTTATATTCCTTGTAACATTCAGCGTCATGGAGAACCGGCGACCGCATACTGTATGTCTGCTTTTCAACTCAAAGCGGCCACAAACAGATGGGTTTCCACGAGGCTTCACCTTTTATGACAGAAGTATCATATATTTTTAGGGCTTCACGTTTATTTGATGTGAAAGGCGAATGGCTTTAGCAGATTTGCTTCTTGGCTCGGCGTGCATTCAGTGGGTCTTTAATTGAAATCTTTGCAACTTAAAGATGGGCTATGGGTTGTGACCTGTTACTCACAGCTCCTTAAATCACAATCGGGACTTTAAGGAAGAATGGGAACTTTTTACAAATTACTTGAAAAGACAACAAAAGACTTAGATTCACTGGCAGGTTTTGAATAAACATACACATTTTTTTTATTACTAGAACATGAATGTACAATTGTATAACATGCAGAAACAATATGAATAAACAAATCAGATAAGGGAGCTGAGGGAAGTCCGATGAGGGTGGGAGAGGGAGGGGGATGGGGAGGGAGGGGAGGGGAGGGCAGAAAAGGGGGGAAATGTAATTAGTTGTAGTGCTGATAAATTGTATGGATTTAAACTTCTTTTAATAAACATTTTATATTTAAAAAATCACCATCGACGTATTGTGCTTGGGAATCCCTTTGATATTGCTCTGTATTGTGCCATTATTTTCACAATAATTCATTTTGGTGCAGTTGCTTTTTTAATGGCTCTCCTAGGTACTGAGAAGAGAAGATTCCCTGGAAAAGACCCTGATGTTGGGAAAGATGGAAAGATGGAGGGTACAAGGAGAAGGGGATGACAGAGGATGAGATGGTTGGACAGTGTTCTCGAAGCGACTAGCATGAGTGTGACTGTGGTACGTTGTTTATTGCTTTCATTTTATGGATCAATGGTCTCGTTAGACAGTAAAATTCATGTTAAATTGCTGTTTTAGGGGTTGTTTTTAAAAGTCTGGAATGGATTAATCCGTTTTGCATTACTTTCTATGGGAAAGCACACCTCGGTTTTGGAACGCTTTGGTTTTGGAATGGACTTCCGGGACGGATTAAGTTTGAGAACCAAGGTACCACTGCATTTTTTATTTATTAAATTTGTATTCCACCCTCCACCTGTAGATCTCAGGGCAGTTCGCAACATAAAATATAAAAACACAAAATACCTAATAAAAACAAAAACAGCCAATAACCCCTCTTCCCCATACCCCACCAGCAACTCTGGATGTGAGTTCAGGTCCTATTTTGTACCCCCCCCCTGCTTTGATAGGCATTGCTTGTTGCTCCCTGTGCATCTGCAGTTCATGCTTGTGAACACACATACACACACACACACACACTCCACAAAATGAATGCTCATTTCAGAGTCAAAAAAAAAATAAAAAAATAAAAAAAAAAATAATCCTTCTAGTAGCACCTTTGAGACCAACTACGTTTGTTCTTGGTATGAGCTTTCGTGTGCATGCACACTTCTTCATAGAATCATAGAATCCTAGAGTTGGAAGAGACCACAAGGGCCATCCAGTCCAACCCCCTGCCAAGCAGGAAACACCATCAAAGCATTCCTGACAGATGGCTGTCAAGGCTCCGCTTAAAGACCTCCAAAGAAGGAGACTCCACCACACTCCTTGGCAGCAAATTCCACTGTCGAACAGCTCTCACTGTCAGGAAGTTCTTCCTAATGTTTAGGTGGAATCTTCTTTCTTGTAGTTTGAATCCATTGCCCCGTGTCCGCTTCTCTGGAGCAGGAGAAAACAACCTTTCACCCTCCTCTATATGACATCCTTTTATATATTTGAACATGGCTATCGTATCACCCCTTAACCTTCTCTTCTCCAGGCTAAACATACCCAGCTCCCTAAGCCATTCCTCATAAGGCATCGTTTCCAGGCCTTTGACCATTTTGGTTGCCCTCCTCTGGACATGTTACAGCTTGTCAGTATCCTTCTTGAACTCAATGATGAATGCCACCTCTGAGAACTTTGATGGGATAACTTTACCCATTATGTTAATGCAATCACTGCAGGTGAACAGGGTGAAGTTGCCGCAATCAGCTAATTAGCACACATGATCGATTAGTCATAGATAATTGCTTCTGGTCACAGCCAGTCATTTACTCAGTAAAATGAATGCATTACGGCTGATCTGAAACAGGGAGTGTATTTTGTAGGTGGGGAAATGTTTAACATGCTGACACGCAGACCTGGTCATAGTCCGCAATATTACTATGATTCTTGATAGTTTTGTATACCTTTATGAAAGTGTGCAGAACTGTTTGGCTAGAATTTCAAATAATAGCTATCTCTGGCGTGTTGGATAAGGCATTGGGCTGGATCATTGACATTGATATAAAGAGAGCATTTTTGTGGGCAAGCCTACAGATGTTTGGCTGTCCTCCAAAAGAACCTGAAGAGGGGAATGGCAGGGAGTTAATGCTGAGGGACATTTGCATGCCAGGAATACTGAAAACCAAAAGAAGACCAGGAGGAAAACAGAGAGCCAATGGGGTACCTTCCAGATGCTGTTGGACTTCAACTCCCCTCAGTCCCAGCCAGCGTGATGTGATGGTATTTGTAGTCTGATGGGCAACACATTGCCTCTCCCTGGATTAGATGATAAAAGGTAAAGGTAGCCCTGACCATTAGGTCCCGTCACGGATGATTCTGGGGTTGCAGCGCTCATCTCACATGACAGCTTCCAGGTCATGTGGCCAGCATGACTAAGCTGCTTCTGGCGAAACACCATTTACCTTCCCGCCGGAGCGGTACCTATTTATCTACTTGCACTTTGACGTGCTTCCGAACTGCTAGGTTGGCAGGAGCAGGGACCGAACAATGGGAGCTCACCCCATCACAGGGATTCAAACCGCCAACCTTCTGATCGGCAAGCCCTAGGCTCAATGGTTTAGACCAGTGTTCCCCAACCTTGGGCCTCCAGCTGTTTTTGGCCTACAACTCCCATCATCCCTGACCGCTGGCCTTGCTAGCTAGGGATTATGGGAGCTGTAGTCCAAAAACAGCTGGAGGCCCAAGGTTGGGGAACACTGGTTTAGACCACAGCGCCACCCATGTGCCTTCTGGATTAGATGATAGATACCAGATAATGAAGATGAAAGTGGTGGAAGGAAGTCCTATGAAAATCCTATTTGGAACAGAAGAAAAAGAGGAAACCATTAGCAGTGACTTTGAAACAGGATCTCCTCTGTAATGTACCTTGGAGGAAAACATGTTTGATATACCACGGAGGGTGACTCATAAGTAAAAACAAATCCTCTCAGCCCCTTTCCTATTGGTAGGAGGTTTAACTAGAGCATCTCCAACTGATCCTCATAAGGCATTTTGAGGGTGAGAATCCAAAATACGTATCTTGTTGCTCATCCAGCTTTGGCTGCCCAGACCGTAGCTAATCTTTTAAAATCTTCTTGTTGTTTGATTTAGCCAAGGCATGATATTAGGTCACAAAATAATTGGAAAAGAACAAAGCCATTTGCTTCTTTTTTCAGAGCCTGAGGAAATGCTCAGTATTTTGTTACATGAGTAACTCATGAAACATTTCCTTGTCTTTTGCTTTTAAAAAGAAAATAAAGATGTTGTTTCAGCTCATGCCTAGTCATTCTTTAAAAAACAAAGTTCCCCCCAAAATGTGCAATTTCCCATTCTCATTGTGAAGGCTCCAGTTAAGGTTCAGAAATGCAGCACCGGGTTATGGGTGCAGACATTCTTGAAGAGTCCAAATATGCTCAGTGAATCCAAACTGAGTTCAATTCTTAACGCTGCAAGAAGCAGCAGCAGCATAGATGCGTCTGAGTTTCTGTAGCCACCAAGGAGAAGTGAGAACAGCCTTCCAGTTGCTCAGACCAGTTGCTCAAATGAAGGTTGACCAAGGAGTGCTAGTATTGCCGAGAAAATCTGTCAACATCGCACACGTCAAAGAACTACAGGTGCTTCCAGAGTGCCACTGTTTTCAGGTGGAATTCAATCACATGCTGGCAAATTCAGATGGCAGAATTAGAAGTCTTGGTAGGTCTTTTGGTAGACAGCATCTTAAAAAGCAAAGACATCACCTTGCCGACAAAGGTCCGTATAGTTAAAGCTATGGTTTTCCCAGTAGTAATGTACGGAAGTGAGAGCTGGACCATCAAGAAGGCTGATCGCCGAAGAATTGATGCTTTTGAATTATGGTGCTGGAGGAGACTCTTGAGAGCCCCATGGAGTACAAGAAGATCAAACCTATCCATTCTCAAGGAAATTGGCCCTGAGTGCTCACTAGAAGGACAGATCCTGAAGTTGAGGCTCCTGTACTTTGGCCACCTCATGAGAAGAGAAGATTCCCTGGAAAAGACCCTGATGTTGGGAAATATGGAGGGCACAAGGAGAAGGGGACGACAGAGGACGAGGTGGTTGGACAGTGTTCTCGAAGCTACTAACATGAGTTTGACCAAACTGCGGGAGGCAGTGAAGGATAGGCGTGCCTGGCGTTCTCTGGTCCATGGGGTCACGAAGAGTCGGACACGACTGAACAACAACAAGGTCTTTTTTTTAAAAAAAAAAAAAAAACCTTGCTTCTCCCAAATATCAAACTTTTTGAGATAAGGAACGTGATGAGGAAATGCACTCTGATGCATTGCTTTGGTGCGATGTCATCTAGATTACATGCAAACAAATAAGGATGGGTGCTCAATAAACAGGTTTATTGTTTATTGTTTGGAAGCATCCTACATTTTAGAAATCTTTCATTGCGACCAAAGACTGTAAGCAAAATTGCACAAGTTGGCTTCAGCAAAAGAAAAGAAAAAGGGAAGAAGCAATTGGTTTTTTTCCCTTTCCCCCTCTCTCCTTCTTTTCCAATCTCCATCTAACAAGATAGTTTACAATTCCATCTACCGTTGGAGCAGACCACTTTTTGTTTCCCTTGCTTTTCATGTTTTCAAGGATAAAGTTCTAAACCAGGGAGCCATCTCAAGAGGAAGTTTTATCACAGCTGCAGGTCGGCATGCCAGTTGGGATGAGGAGGATTCCAGTTCACTCTGTATTTTGGAGCAAGCCTCTCCATTTCATCCCCCTTGGATCCATGTGCAGAAATCGTGTCCTCCCTCAAAGAGGGCACATGTTGCGGTGTGACCTGGCAACCAAACCCTGTGTTGTGGGTGGGTACTATTGGATAGCCACAACACCCTATTGGTAGGTCCCTTGATGCTGGGTGCAATCAGACCAATGGGACGCTAGCCAAACAGATCGAGGGACCTACATTAGCCCATCCACGTGTCCTTCTTTGGGCCAGTGCATAGGAACACCCGCCCACCTCTCCCTATATTTAGGGGTTGCGCTTGACCTTGCTATGCCGTGATGTGTTGTCTGTCGTTGGGACAGGGGCACGGCAGGAATTTCCCCCACTTAGCTGATTGGCTGTTGCCACTTGGGTTTCGCCTGCCGTGTAGCAAATCGTCACAACTTGTAAGGTTGCGGATAGGCTCTGGTTCAGGTGATAGGGATGGGGGAACGCTCTCACCATCCCTATGTGAAGGGTATTCCGTTAAAGGAATCCAGGGACTCAAATGGTTTGGTCGACCCCTGAGAGGGGGTTGTGCACGTGCCTAAGTCCAGGGGGGGACATTTGGGTGGCGGATAGAGCAGGACCCTGGCTTTCCGCTATCCAGGTGTTCACCCTTGGCTGACCTATGATAGAGCTCTGGGTCAGTGCTACCTGCAAGGGTGCAGGGAGCTAGTTGAACCAGGGCCTATGCAACCACTCACTTGCTGTAATCAATAAAGTTGTGGCCTAAATTCTGCCAAAACCAAACAAAAATTTGAGTCTCGTCTGAATTTATTTGAGGGGCTGGTTAAAGGTCTACACACACAATGGAAAATTGACCTGCATATTAAGCCACACAACCAGCAGACTGAACAGAGCATGGTTCTGTCCTGTACTTCCAATCCAGTCTGTAGCTACACAGTAAAGATACACATTTGAAGTGGTTCCAGCATTTTAGAACATGGGATTAGCCATATTCCCTTTAAAAAAAATCTTTATTGGGTTTTCACTTAGACATATTGTTTACACATAATAGTATTCACATCTTATTTTTGTCTTCACATTTATTTACAGATAATTTTCCTAAAAAATTACTTCCACTCTATCTTCTTCTGCTTTTTTTCTGGTCATTTATACTTTACGCAGTTTAACATTCCTTATTCATTAAATCATAAACCAATTGCTATACAAATAATCACAATCCTCTAAATAACTATTTAGATACTTTTACCATTACATCTTACATACAATGTACCAATACTCTATTTTGAAAATAAAAATAAAAATGAACGAATTCCTATGCCCCACAAATAACCCAGAGATGCATTTTAAATAAAAGGGACACATTCTACTCATGTACAAACATGCTGATTCCCGGACTGTCCGTGGGCCGGATTTAGAAGGTGATTGGGATGGATCCGGCCCCAGGGCCTTAGTTTGCCTACCCATGCTATGAATGCATGTGAATTAAGCATGGTTGTTGAATTGTTTCTTGCCACACCTTACAGATGATAATTCCCCGTAGCAGTATAATTAACTAGAGGTTTTGACTAATGCAACCAGGTCTCCTCTGCTTTTTGTCTGAAATGCATGTCCTGCTTTAATCTTCCAAATGGAATACTCATCAGTGTAATCATTGCCAGTAAAATAAAATAAAATAAAATAAAAAGTTAAATACCCAAGAGCTCGTACAGGGCAGACAGGGGGGGGGGGAACGTAAATTCAAAATATTTAAAAGATGACTCAGGCAAACAGTGCAATTGCCAGGGATTTTCTATCACTAAAACCTCATTTGTATCAGATACCATCTTGGTTTTCCCAAGTGGTCTTATAGGGAGGGATTCGTTTTCAAACGCATGAAGCAAAAGCTGATTCATGTCCAGTATTGGCTGTGTCTCATTCACACACACACACACACACACACACACGGGTGTTGTTGTGTTTGTATGTTTGTATCTTCTAAACACATAAATTCAGAGTGATTTATGTAGGGCTGTGTGAATCTGTCAATGTTGGTTTCTCTCAGCTTGTTATTTTTACAATATTAAGTTAGGCACTCAGTATTTCCATATCAGATTGTGATTTTTTTTCCTTTTAAGTCCTCATTTAAATTCACCAGCATATTAGTATGGATTTTTCCTCATCAACTTATTTATTCATGTAGTTTTGCCCATTATGCACACTTCTGCAAAGCATGCCAACAATATTTTGCAAAGCGTAGCCCTAGTATAATTTCTACGTGCTATGTGCACAACAATGTAATGTGCATTTCCAGTAATAAAAAGAAAAAAGGTAAAGGGACCCCTGACAGTTAAGTCCAGTCGCAGATGACTCTGGGGTAGCGGTGCTCATCTCGCTTTACTGGTTGAGGTAGCCGGCGTTTGTCCGCAGACAGTTTTTCCAGGTCATGTGGCCATCATGACTCAGCCGCTTCTGGCGCAATGGAACACCGACACCAGAGCAGTGCATGGAAACGCTGTTTACCTTCCCACCAGAGTGGTACCTATTTATCTACTTGCACTTTTTGGCATGCTTTTGAACTGCTAGGTTGGCAAGAGCTAGGACCAAGCAGTGGCAGCTCACCCCGTCGCAGGGATTGGAACCGCCGACCTTTTGATCGGCAAGCCCTAGGCTCAGTGTTTTGGACCACAGCACCACCCACGTCCCTGGGGGAGGTGGTAGCTACTCGTAATGTAAGCAGTTGTGAAATGCTGGTTACTTAGGTCCTATATCCTTCACATGCCCCTTTTTTGTGTGCATAGATAGAGGAATTCCTCAGTCCCTCTTTCCAGGGAACTCTGCAAACTATGGCTCTAGGAGGGGAAGAGGTGTTTGTTAACCATTCAAATCACACCTACTGAACGACAATTTGGGCAAGCCATGACTGCTTAAAGTGGCACAATATTGCTTTCAATGAGATAGCTGCTGTTACTGAGGTATGGGATGTGGGTGGCGCTGTGGTCAGTGCCAGATTTACATATAAGCTAAACAAGCTATAGCTTAGGGCCCCACTCTCTTGCCCCCCCCCCCAAAAAAAAATTTAAAGCGAAAAAATCCCACACACACCTGGATGTACATTTCCAAAATATAACTTAAAAAACAAATAAAATAAAACCTACATACCTATTAGGTCTATAAATTACCATATAGCATATATTCAACACAAAATAACAGCGACAATTTGTTGTGGACAAAGGACAGCTGGACATATAAAGGACAGCTGGACATATAAAGGGCCCCATTACCTTCAGTAGCTTAGGGCTTCATCAAACCTAAATCCAGCTCTGGCTGTGGTCTAAACCACTGAGCATCTTGGGCTTGCTGATCAGAAGGTTGGTGGTTTGAATCCCTGCGATGGGGTGAGCTCCTGTTGCTCTGTCCCAGATCCTGCCAATGGCAGTGCAAGTAGATAAATAGGTACCACTGCAGCGGGAAGGTAAACAGCGTTTCTGTGCGCTCTGGTTTCCGTCATGGTGTTGTGTTGCGCCAGAAGTGGTTTAGTCCTGCTGGCCACATGACCCGGAAAGCTGTCTGTGGACAAACGCCGGCTCCCTCAGTCTGAAAGCGAGATGAGCACTGCAACCCCATGGTTGCCTTTGACTGGACTTAACCGTCCAGGGGTCCTCTACCTTTACCTTTTATTGAGGTATGCAAGAGAAGAGGGCAGGGTACAATTTTGTATTTTTGTTTTGCATTATTAGTTTATTATTTCGTGGTGGGAATTTGCTCCCACAAGATGTAGCCACTTGGATGGCTTGAAAGAGGCCACCCAAGATGGCAGCTAGCCATCCTAGTGTTGGGTGCCACCACGGCCGTCTTAAGGAGATCGGCCGCTGTGGCGCAGCGATCCCTCCGGCGCCCCACCTCTCCGCCGCCTCCCTCTCGCTCTTGCCGCCCCTTGGGAGGGGGGGTGGGTGAGCAGGGGATGAGGGACATGGTGCTGAAGCGGCGCGGGGCTCTGCGTGCCGTTCCAGTGATCCCGGGACGGGAGGCAAGGGCAGCCGGCTCGCAGCCCACCCGGGACCGGCATGGGTGGCAGCGGCTGCACCGCTGGCGCACGAGCGCCCGGCCGCCAGCCCGCCCTTGGGGGCGGGGGTGGGTTGGGGAGGGGGGCAGCCGGTATGCCGGTGGGCTCAATCCTTCCGGTGCCCCCATGCGTCCGGGGTGTCTGGGGGAGAGCATGGGCGGCGCAAGCACCCGGCCATCCATGGGGGCGGGGGGAGGCCGCCAGTGGGGCCGCACAGCTTCCCCCCGCTCGCTGCGCTCAAAGACGGGGCTGTGCCGCCGCTGCGCGAGCGCCCGCTCACCCATCCGTGGGGTTGGGTTGGGGAGGGGGCGCCCGGTATGCCGGCGGGCTCGTGGGGGCGCCCCTGGGGGCCCGGCGCCCTGGTGCACCGCGCCACCAGCCCAAATGGATGAGACGGCCCTGGGTGCCACCACTGTCAGAGGTGCTACGTCCCTGAATGCCACAAGTAGAGAGAATGTTGTTGTTTTCAATCCCTGCATATGGACATCTGGTTGGCAACTGTGTGAACAGGACATTTTTGTTGATGGTTCTTTGGACCGATCCAAAAGGGCTCTTCTTGGGCTCCTATATAGTAAAAGCCACTTTTTTATAAAGTCTTTATTGAAAATTATAACATTCATACATTAAAAACAAAACACAACAAAACAGACAACACAAAAAAAACCTAAACCTAAAAGTAAATAATCAACATAACAAAATACACCAAATAAATCTTAATTAAAATATAACCAAAACATGCATATTCATTCATTCTATTTGTAACAAATCAATATTCACTACTTCCATTAAATAAATCATAACAAATCAAAATTAATCATAAATCATAATGCCTGATTGTAGACTTTCAATCCTGCCAACTTCTTAGGCTGCCGCTTGCCCTCCTCTCAGGTTACTTAACTAAGTTATTCGATACTGCTTTCCTAAGCCACTTGACCAAGCTTCTTGTAGATTTATTAACCTCTCATCTTCCCTCCCCCTTATTACCGATACAGAAAATTAAAAATGGATCCAAGTTTTTATATTTGGGCACTGTTTTTTCATATAAACTCTGAATTTTCCCCAACTTTGATTAAATTTTTGGTTACTTCCGCCTCTTATTAATTCTGTTAGTTTTGCCAGATCCAGATAGCTATATAATTTCTCTTGCCATTCCTGTATATTTGGTACTTCTTGTGTCTTCCAATAAGATGCGATCAGTATCCTTGGTTTAAAGCCACTTCTAAGACCACGCGTGTCCTGGCAGAGGGACAACATATTTAGTTTAATAAACGTACACATTGTTCCTTGCTAGAATACACTGGGTTGTAGTTTTTAAGAAACTTGAACTAATGTGCAAAGGAATGTAAAAGAAAGCTTTCAAAGCAAAAGCAGCCACATAATCGATTGTAAAATGGTTTACAATAAATCACTGGAATTGAACCACTGGAATCGATGAACTGAAAAATCGTATTTTAAGTGCAATCAAAAGAAGCCTGTGCTCTCACTACCCTTTATCCCAAGCCTCAGTTGCACTGCAGCTGCAGCTGAAGTCAAGGAAAATGTACCATATACATCTGATAATTCCCAGTAGGGTAGTTTGTGGCAGGAAAAACAACAAAGAATCTTGCAGCATCTAAAACACTAATAATTTTATGGTGGCATGAACTTTCATGGACCAGAGTCCACTTCCCCAAATGCATTTCTTCAGAATCCTCATCAAAGTTGTACGTTTGTAACAAGAGGAAAAATTGAATTTATCCACTTTGCTTTGGGGGGGGGGGGGTTGATGTTGGGCGTTCCCTTTTGCATGTAGTCACAAGGCACTGCACAAAATGCATAGGCGGAATTTCATTTTACATTGAGTAAAGTATGATTTAATTGGGATTTTATAAAGGCTGACCACGGTACTCCGACACCAGAGGGAAAACGGACTATGAGATGGAAGAAATACTTAGGTATTTGTTAATATGTGTTGATTTTGTATATATTTGAAATTGGAATCAGAAGAAATATAGGCTACAGCACAACAAAGTTAAGTGAAGAGAGGATAGAAGAAGCGGAGATGTGGAATTTGATGTTTTATTTAATAAGAATAAGATTTAGGATTTAAGATATGTGTATTATAATTGTAAGATTAAGATTAGATATAAGAAAGTAGATTTTACAATGTTACAAAGTTACTAAAGAAGATTAGAAATGAACGCAAAAGAGAGGATGTGAGGAAGTCCCAAGTTTAGGATTATAAAGAGGATAAGGATGAGTAAATAACTTTTGTTTGTGTGGTTTTTGTAGTGTATGTATTTGTGTTTTGTGTATTTTTGTTATTAAAATCCAATAAATTTGTTTTTTTTTTGGGGGGGGGGGAAGAGAGACAGAAAATTAACCTTTCAGGGAAATGACTCAAATAAGTCGTACCAATTCCTTATTGGGGTTATTGTGGGGTTATGATTATGTTTGTGCCTGTATCATTTCCACTGGGGTGAAGAATAGAAAAATAGCAGGAGGGAAGGGAGAGTAGACGCTTATCCCTTCCTCCAGGTGGGTGGCTGTTGCAGGTCCTCGCGCCATCCCTGGAACACACATCACCAGGTGTCTGTTGCAGGAATTTCCCCTGGCCGCCTGGGCTGTTGCCACGAGTTCCTGCCATGTGCTGCAGTGGAATGAGTGGCCTCTTCTGAGTGTGTGTGTGTGTGTGTGTCCTTCGCTGGCTGAAAGGGCATTGGCTGCTCACCTGCCTGGGCGGTTGGCGAGGCGTAAGAGCCGACAGTGCCTTCCTACTTCAGCACTGTCGCCAGAAGAGCAAACCCCTCCCTCCCTGCCTCCCTCCCTTTGTTGTTCACCTTTCTTATCTTCCTGGTCAATTTTCTGGGGTTCTAAAAAGTTCTTTGCTTTTCAGGCTTCTGCTTTAACAATGTTCTGTTCCCTTCACTCACACTTTTGTGTGTCGCGGTCTCCAAACCACCCCTGAAATGAAACACACTTCACACAGAGATTTAAGTTTAAGGTTTTTGGCATAATTTTGGCCACAACTTTATTAAAATACAAAATGTGAGTGCTTGTGTAGGCATTGGTTCAGACTATCTGTCCCACTGGGGGACAGAACTGACATCCACCCGCCTTGCGGAAGTCAGTAAAGGGAAAACACTTTGGGGAGAGAATGGGAGTCGGGGGTCTAACCCTCGCCTCTCCCCTAATGCTCCCAGGGGCTCTTGCGTGGCCCTGGCCCCCGACCTGGGGATACGGACAAAAGCATGGCGAGCCCCTGGATTCCTTTAATGGAATTCCCTCGCAGCAGCAGCATAGGAGGGGCAGCCACAGTCAACCCCTCCACCAACACATTAATAACCAATGCCTAACCACAACCTTACAAGTTGTGACTAATTGCTACGCAGTAGGCGAAAACCAAATGGCACCAGACAATCAGCCAAATGGAAAAAATTCCTACCAGGCCCCTGCCCCAAAAGCAGACGACCCCATGACAGGCATAGCAAGGTCAACGCAGAAGCCTAAATTATTGGGAGGGAGGGCGGGTGATCCGATGCACGCAGCAAAGAGGGGCTCACGCTGCATGCCAGAAACAGATATAGCCTCTGGGCTGTCCATCAACAATTGCAACATAGAAATCTCCTCAACGACACCTAGAGCCCAATCACAGCAATGGCCATCTATACGATCCCGCCCAGAAACAGAGGGGTGTCTTGCTGGCTCCCACCGCAATACAGGCTCTCCATGAAGGAGAACTCGCTTAACCATATTTTGCTTCTCCTGTTTCTCCTGACCTTGCTATGGTTGCCATATTCAGAGTCGGGGAGGAATTTGCCTGTAGACAAATTGGCCGGTCTAGAGGTTCTGCCTTTGGTGGTTAAGGCATTGGGTGGAATCCTAGTCTTCAAGCATGGGGTGAAGAGGTGCATCACCCACGACTGTTCCAGCGGCATATTTAGAGCAAACCATTAAAGGGGTCTCAGTGGATGTCCCTGCCGAGCATGGGGCAGATGGCCCATAGGGCATCCAGCAGTGGCCTTGGGACAGCCAACTCAATAGACTGATGTCTTGGGGAGGCCATAATCCTGGCATGACCTTGCAGCAGTTCCAGTCAGAGAGCTGCAGGCTAGAATGGATATATACCCAGTGCCTGAGCCAAAATTCCACCTACATCTGCAATCAACAAAGTTGAGGCCATTTTTAATTGTTGTTTACCTGCGTTATTAATTCATATTTTAGATGTAGACACTGACCCAGAGGGTGGGCAACACTGCGACTGGGATTGTTTTCTGTTTTGTTCACATGTATGAACTGTAATTCTGTATTTTGCACTTGGTTTTATTTTGTAAGTAGCCATGAGGCTGTTCTCTAATATATGATGATGATGGTGGTGACGATGATGATGATGATGGTCTTATGGAAAAAATAAATTGGCAGGCGATTGGTGGAGAACCAGCTACGCCTCTTTCAAGGGCTTCTTCCAACATTGCATCATTGCCACAATAACCAACCTTGCCAGAAGAGCATGAATTATGCTTATTGTAATGTTAATTAATCTGTTAATCAATCAGTACTGGATTTATAGAACATATTTTAACAATTTTAAAGTGCTTGGCTCTCCATTTTACCACCTAACTTTGGTCCAGTAAAAGGCATTAGCATATTTGTTAACCCTGATGAAATCATAGCAGAGTTGATCACCATCCATCCAAATGCTAGCTTAGCTCTTTGGTTGCATAAAGGCAGGCATATTTTTCCCACGATGTTGTCCATGCATGGACGTAGTACCCTATTGTTAGTACCCCTAGCGGATCTTATACTTCCTATTCTCCCTTGCCTGAAACTTAGTCACGGTTAGGTTCAGTCTTATTTCGAAATAACTCTTTAAATTTTATTGCTTTTCTAAATAGGCATGAAAAAAAAAATTCTGGGAAGATATCATAAAAACAAGAAAAAAGCCGTTTTAAAGCTTGAGTTCATGCACTAGGCAGAGCAAGCCAAAATATTCTAGAGTTTCTTGAGTGAAACGTTCTCGGAATGCAGATTGTTATGGCCATAATTGTTGTTGCTGTGATTATTGTCCACTTAAATAGAAGGAGTGGTAAACTCTGATTCCATCGGGAGTGAAATAACATACGGCGAAACAGTCCATTTTGCTGAGTGCAATATTTATAGAGTTGCCAAGTTAAATTTTGTAAAAGAAGGGCCAGTCATTCTGGGACAGTGCTGTTTGAAAAGGTGAAGACCATGCAAATTTTCTCTTATCTGTAGCCTTGCCTCAAATTCAGCTGCCCCAAATAGATTGGAGACGAACAATGGTTGGTAAGAGTGTTGAAGGCAGTGTGATATGAACATTGATTTACCGTGGTGTAGGGACTAGGGATGGACTGGGCAATTAATCATGTCCCATCACAGTCTCACTGGTGCTCAGTAGGCCTAGCTCCATCCCATTCTATGCAGGTGTTTTGGAAGAATGCACAAAGTGCATAGCTGTCAACTTTCCCCCTTTTCTTAAGGGAAATTCCCTTATTCCGAATAGGAAAAGTTGACAGCTATGACAAAGTGCAATTTAAATTGTACACATTTTATTTTATTTGTTTTTTTAAAATAATTTTTATTAAATTTTACATACAGTGGTGCCTCGCTAGACGAAAATAATTCGTTCTGCGAGTGTCTTCATCTAGCGATTTTTTCGTCTAGCAAAGCACCAAGGCAGAAAGTGGTTTCCGCAACGAGAAAAAAAATTCGTCTTGCGAGGCAGCCCCATAGACTTTTTCGTCTTGCGGGGCAGCCTTCCGCTAGTGAATGCCTTTCGTCTGGTGAGCTTTTCGTCTAGCGAGGCATTCGTCTAGCGGGGCACCACTGTACATTCTTTTAAACATCCATTGATATTCATCTCATACATATTTTTTGACTTCCATCAACCTCTTCTCGGGATTTTCAAATTTTCAAATTTCTTATTGTATTTCCAATTTCACTATTACTTTTTATCTCAACAATTAATTATTACCATCCAAAATTATTTCCGTAATATTTCCTAAAATTAACCTTACAAAACTTCTTGTAAGCCTACTAGCGTGATTTGTTGTTCACAATTTTCTTTCAAATATTTCTCAAATTTTGTCCAATCCTTCAGGAATTCCTAGTCCTGCCGGTTTCGAATTCTTCCTGTCATCTTGTCTAATTCTGCATAGTCCATTAATTTTATCTGCCATTCTTCCATCATCGGTAATTCTTCTTGCTTCCATTTCTGTGCCAGTAACATTCTTGTTGCCGTTGTTGCGTATAGTAACAATTTTTTATCTTGTCTATTAATCTCCTTTCTTACAATTCCAAGCAGAAATGCTTCTGGTTTCTTTATAAATGTATATTTCAACATGTTTTTCATCTCATTATATATCATTTCCCAGAAGCCTTTCACCTCCTTACATTCCCACCACATATGATAAAATGTTCCTTCTTTCTCTTTACATTTCCAACCTTTATTACTTGTTTTATACATTTTAGCTAATTTTACTGGTGTAATATACCATCTATACATCATTTTCATCATATTCTCTTTCAAAGCTGTACATGCAGCAAATTTAATGCTTTCTTTCCATAACTTCTCCTAATCCTCCAACTGTATATTATAACCAAAATCTTTAGCCCAGTGTATCATTACCGACATAACCTCTTCATCTTTCAAATGCCATTCCAACAGTATTTTATACATTTTAGATAATATTTTACAACTATTATTCAAAATTTCACTTTCAAACTTTGATTTATTATTATCAAATCCGTTTTCTTTCAAACTTTCCTTAAACATTTCATTGATTTGACGGTAGTGCAGCCAATCATTTACAAATTCTTTTACTAAATTATACACATTTTATAAACACTTTTAACATACAATATTCACTTTTTAAATGTAGAATACACAGTTTGCAATGCTTTTCACCCCATTCATCCAAATGGATTTTGCACTCGTCTTTTACATAAAATGCACATTTCTCTACAGTTTTTGCATGCTGAAGCTATGCCACAAAAACTACAGAAGTGCATATGGTGACTGGGAGCTGTGTTCCAACCTCCCAACAAATTCGGGAGTGTAGGATTTAGTTGGCATGCTAAGAAAAGCCAATCCAATAAATCTGCCCAGCGTGGTGCAGTGGTTAAGAGTGGTGGACTCGTAATCTGGTGAACTGGGTTTGTTCCTCTGCTCCTCCACATGCAGCTGCTGGGCTAGTCACACTTCTCTGAAGTCTCTCAGCCTCACTCACCTCACAGAGTGTTTGTTGTGGGGGAGGAAGGGAAAGGAGATTGTTAGCCGCTTTGAGACTCCTTAAAGGGAGTGAAAGGCAGGATATCAAGTCCAAACTCTTCTTCTTCTTCTCCTCCCCACAAGCCTCTAGCAAGTGCTTGTTTTTACTGTTCTCTCCTGGTTAAGAAGGTTTTGTGGGTATTTAAAGTCATATAAACACACACCTGCCAAACCTGCTCTCCCAGAGATGGCAATGAGGCAAAGTCCCTCATTTAATGTGCCAAGAAAAAAAACACACACACCAAGAGCTCTGGCCAATAAAGTTTCAATAGTGGGAATAGTCCCTACTCGCAAATCAATAGTAAATTATGACAAAAACTAATCCGTTCAAATACATATATTCAAACAAAGATTACAAACTCAAACAGAGATTACAAACTCAAACTCACAGGGATATGTACAACACAATAATCCATTACAGTATTGAAAATTTAATGTGCACTTACCAGGAAGTAAGGGCTCATCCACACTTCCTCTCACCCCGTGCCTAGAAAGCATGAGTCCAAGTGGTTTCCCCCCTTGCCCTCCTTCTTTCCCAGGGAAAACCCACCCTTCAGCCCTAAATTGGAACATACAGCATTCCACGGGAAACCCAATTGCCATTTGTTCCATGAGAAAACAAGAGGATGTGTAGATGAGCCCTAAGTCTCATGGTGCTTTGAGGGAGGAGGGGTTTAATTTTGAATCAAGATGTTTCAGAGAGTGGAAAGAAAAAAGGGTGCTCTGGAAGGTCCATGCAGAAGGTCCCCTGGAGAACTGCTGCCAGCAGTGCAGATGATCTGGAGTTAGCTAGACCAATAGTTTGTATTGGCATAAGGCAACTTCATAGGATCATGTGAGATGACTGTGCTCCCTGTGAAGAGGAATGGTTTACATAGACCCCCCCCCCCCGAACACTGTACTTGTCATTGTTCTTATGGCAGAACCAAGTGGGAACTGATGACATTTGAAGTTTAAATAGTCAGGAGAAGTTGAACTTAATACTGAATCCCTGTTGGAATCTCATATGACCATGCATAGAAGCACACTGAGGACTCATCCAGACTTCTTTTTGCACCATGCTTTTCTTAGGCACAAGTCTGCACTTTAAAGCTCTGTTTCCAAGGGTTCGTGTTTGTTTTGGTCCCAGCATTTTCCCTGGGATACACTCCCAGCAAATAGTCTTCTCCAAGTATTTCTCCTCTCATAAAGAAGAGAGGGTGGCAAGTCTTTTCTCACTTCTCGGAGAGCTTCATTGGGGCTCTCAAGCTCACAGCTGGAATGATGAAGCTGGTGATTCTCTTTCCTAGACCTGATACCAGTCTCCACTGCATCTTCTTCCCTGCTGGAGAAAATCAGCATTGCCATATATCTCAATGCGTCTCTTCCCCTTCCTCTTTCTGAATCCATTTGAGCTACTTCCATCGACACAGATCCCACAAAGCATGAGACAAATGAAACAGCATGATGCAAACTGGTCACTTGACTCCAACAGGCAGGCAGGCAGCATATTAACCAGCAAGCCAAACAACCAAGCAGCTACATGGGACAAGCAGCAATGTGTGCATTGGCCCACTTTTTGGCCATTACACACATCTGATGGGCTTTTGTGTGGGCCTGAAATACAGGTGAAACTCAAAAAATTAGAATATCGCGGAAAGGTTCATTTCTTTCAGTAATTCAACTTAAAAGGTGAAACTAATATATGAGATAGACTCATGACATGCAAAGCGAGATATGTCAAGCCTTTATTTGTCATAATTGTGATGATAATGGCGTACAGCTGATGAGAACCCCAAATTAACAATTTCAACTTTGGGGTTTTCATCAGTTGTACACCATCATCATCACAATTATAACAAGCAAAGGCTTGACATATCTCACTTTGCATGTCATGAGTCTATCTCATATATTAAACTCCAGTAGCTAATGAAAACAATTGCTTACATAAATGGACTTTTCCACGATATTCTAATTTTTCAAGTTTCACCTGTAGATCATGCCATCTGCTTGGGTCTTCAAAAACTGGAGGAGGGAGAGGTGTACCACCTTGCAAACCACAATACACGGCTTTGTGGGCTGTATTCGGTTTAGTGACTCATCAGCACGGCAGGCCTGATGGACCACTCCGGAGGGGTTAAAGTTACGCAAGATTATATAATGAAAGGGGAAAGTTCTGCATAGGCATTGCTGTTATCGGTGAGTCTCGACCTCATAATAGATGTGGGCTCGCAGGCCAAATTGGTAACACAGCTTTGGGGTTTATATTACTGCTAATGGAAGTTCTCAACATATGATACATTTATGTGGGAAATCTCTTAATGACTCGCTCTCTGCATAAAACCTGTGCTGTGAACAGAGAGTCCTGTTTGAACAGCCCACGTGAAGAATGGGGCCTCCACATATCTCTTGCCATGGGTCTGAATTTCTCCCTCTGTCACAGTTTATATACTAGTCTCTTTCTTGGGGCAGCCAAGAAAAGCCGGAGCCCTGCTGCTTGGCTTGGGGGGAAACCCATCTGCCTGGACAGAAGGTTGCTTTGCCCTTTTGAGAGGGCAGCCTATGGAATCCTGACCTTTGCATGGAGTGCATCAGCCATTTCTATGACTTATGGCTTTTTTTCTGTTTTGGTTGGATGATTCAGTTAAGAGAGAAACACACACACACACACAGACACACACACACACTAAGCCCCCCCCCCTTTTGGCTAGGAGGGCACATCTGCTTGACCTGAGGTTGCCCTCCTTTGCCTACAAAAGGTTACAGAGAAGCTCATAAAATCCAAGCCTCTGTGTGGACTTGCGGAGGGCTGCCCCGTTGCTCCTTGGGTGACACAGAATGAATGAAAGGAAAACCATCCTGACTTTACATTTCCCATAAAACAGTGTACAATATAATAATTCCAAGGGGACATGGGACAAGATTTGGATGTTTAGCATCATTCTTTGGGGGAAACTTTGCTGTCTTTAATACCACAAAACGAGAAACATACTGGAGGTTAAGAAGACTCCTATTCCCTGTCCAGAACTGAATATCCCAGGCACACATCTTATTCTGAAATGTCACAGGCAGCATAAATATTCCATCAGCTGCATAATTTTTTCCAGTGCTTCGAATGGTATTCATTTCCTTATCAGAATACTACTGCCTGCTCCCTGACTTTCCTCTCTTACTTTCTCTCTGAATCATTATGCCTGTAATCAAAGGTAAGGAAGTCGGTGAGCTTCCTTATTCATAAGGATGCAAAGGAAGAAATCTGCACAGCTGCAGACCATGCTCCTCTGGGTAGCAGATTAAAGTAGTTCCTTGTTCAGAGCTGATTCAAATGCACAGAGAAGGGAAATGGTCCAGTCCGGCTAAGATATTTTAAAAATAACATTGAATCTGGGCAGATGAAGAGAGAAGAGTTCCACTTAGGAATGGACACTAAGCGTTTTCTGCACCTAAAAGACAGAGTTTTTAGAATCTTATGATGCAGAATGATTCGCAGCCCTGGTGCTGGAGGAGACTCTTGAGAGTCCCATGGACTGCAAGAAGATAAAACCTATCCATTCTTAAAGAAATCAGCCCTGACTACTCACTGGAAGGACAGATCCTGAAGCTGAGGCTCCGGTACTTTGGCCACCTCATGGGAAGAGAAGACTCCCTGAAAAAGACCCTGATGTTGGGAAAGATGGAGGGCACAAGGAGAAGGAGATGGTTGGACAGTGTTCTCAAAGCTACTAACACGAGTTTGGCCAAACTGCAGGAGGCAGTGAAAGATAGGCGTGCCTGGCGTGCTCTGGTCCATGGGGTCAAGAATACTTGGAAACGACAGAACAACTGAACAACAACAACATGTCTACTGGTTTGCCACCTGTTCAATCTGCACATTTGTCCATAAAACAGATATTAGCCACACAGGTAAACTGAATCATTTAATGAAAGGTACTTGAAAGGATCTCCTTTCTCCACTTCTTTTTTTTCCTTCTTCTACTAGCACATTTTTGAGATGGTTGCACAGCTGATGAGACATGACCTACCACTAAAACCAGACACTGCTTTTGATTATGTCTCTCTCTTCTTCTTCTTCTTCCTGTATATCGTATTCAAGTGGGCTGAGTGATGTGAAGTATGAGACCGAAGACTCTTTCTGCTTTGTTATGGGCAATTATGTAATAACTTTCTCCTCAAGACGAATGGTTGTGTTGACTTTCAAAAATAAATGCTCTTAAAGGTATGAAGCACAAGAAATATATCATTTAGAGTGTTTCAGCAGTATGGAATGTCGTTTTTCTAGGCAGATCAGTACTGAGAGTGCTTGAATAAGGCAATGGCTTGTACAATGAGCAAACAATAGGACAAACCATGATTTCCCAACATATTATTTTCTCTTATGAGTCCTATTGTTTCTGTACACACCATCTAATCTGAGTATGATTTATTTATATCATGTGTTTCTATCTCATCTTTCCTCCAAAGACCTCATGGCGATAGTCATGGTTCTCCCTCCACCCTCCATTTTATCCTCCCCAAAAGCCTTGCAAGATTGGCTAGGTTGAGGGACAATGACTAGCCCAAGGTCACCTGCTTCTGCTTCATGGCTGAGTAGGGATTTGAACCCTGGTCACCCAGATCTTTGTCCACATTTCACACACATTTCTTATTTTGGGCAATTCATCTCAAAAATAAATGAATGAAAACTCAACTGAATGGGCTCCATGCACTTCGCTTTTCCAAAATAAGTGCAGTATCCACCCCTAGCACAAGTCAGGGAACTGTTGCAAATATTTAGCACGAGGACACACTTTTCTGGAGCATCTTGGTGTGGAAGTGAACCAGTGCCTGAGATGGATAGATGTACCCATCAGACGTATATTGATTATAAAGGTAAAGGGACCCCTGACCATCAGGTCCAGTCATGTCCGACTCTGGGGTTGCGGCGCTCATCTCGCTTTATAGGCCGAGGGAGCCGGCGTTTGTCCGCAGACAGCTTCCGGAGCCATGTGGCCAGCATGACAAAGCCGCTTCTGGCAAACCAGAGCAGCGCACGGAAACGCCGTTTACCTTCCCGCTGGAGCGGTCCCTATTTATCTACTTGCACTTTGATGTGCTTTTGAACTGCTAGGTGGGCAGGAGCTGGGACCGAACAATGGGAGCTCACCCCGTGGCAGGGATTCGAACTGCCGACCTTTTGATTGGCAAGCCCTAGTCTCTGTGGTTTAACCCCCAGCACCACCTGCGTCCCCCTTTTATGGTATAGCAGGCGGTAGATCTGATATCCACTCGCCAAAACGTCTCCCACTGTTCTAGGTAAGTCATATGTCTGATGTCCTGTGCCCATTTGACCGTTACCTCCTTTACTAAAGGAGGGTGGCCATCTTCAAATAGCTCAAGGGCTGTCACTTGGAAGATAGAGAGAGAGCTTGTTTCTTCCAGCTCCAGAGGGTAGGAACTGAACTAATGGGATTCCGGTTAAAAGAAAGGAGATTCCAACTCAACATCAGGAAGAACTTTCTGATAGTAAGAGCTGTTCGACGATGGAATGGGCTCCCTCAGTGGACTCTCCTTCCTTGGAGGTTTTTAAGCAGAGATTGGATGGCCATCAATCATGGATGCTTTAGTTCAGATTCCTGCATTGCAGAGGGTTAATGAAATATCCCATATTCTGCCTCATTCTTCCACATGCCGCATTTAGTCCCACCCACTTCCACCTGCCACTTCTCCTCTCCTATCACCAGTTAACTAAAACTATCACACAGAGAGAACCCTTCTTGCCCTTGCCAAGGGTTTCCCTTAACCCTTCCTGAAAATTCATTTATGGGTATTACATTAAGGCAGATGTTGCTTCATCTTCAGTCTTGAACAGGGGCTCAATAGTTAACAAAAGGGTTTAAGAAATGAGTATTAGGGGATGTTACTAATTCACTGTGTACACCGCTGGCTTGATAAGCATTGAGTCAGACCATGAACTCAAGTATGCATATGTATACTTTTGCTGTTTTTAAGCCTTGGTGGTTTTTCATGTTTTTAGATTAATTTTTTTTTAAAATAAAGAAAGTAAATAAAGAAAACAACCAAGTACTCTGTTCCAGAAGCTTAATTAAAAATGGGACGTGTGTCAAAAATCTATTGGTGCTGTAATAATCTGCCAGTCCTGTGCATTAAAAGCTGAGAGTAAGGAACCGCGGGATCCATTATATTCCATTTAGTACTTCAAAGTTTATTTGAAATGAGGCTGTACAAATAAAGGCTTTTAAAACCTTAGCAAAGTAAATAAACTTTTCTTTTCTTTTCTTCTTTTTTTTTTGCATGGCTGGAAATAAACAGACCTGAAACAATGTAAGCGTTTGTGGGATTTTGAGCTTGCGAAAACGTACATGATCAGATGGAAAAAATTAAAAAGGGAAACTCTTCTCTTTGTTCCATCATTTATTCTCCAACATCTTTTTTAGAAAATAGACTGAGCAACTCACTAGTTTGGGTTGAGTGAAATGGCCCACCCTTTCAGTTGGCAAATGGCAGTATCTTTCTTTTTGGGGGTAATGGGGGTGGTTAAGAAGAAGAGGAGAAGGAGGAGGAGGAGGAGGAGGAGGAGGAGGAGGAGGAGGAGGAGGAGGAGGAGGAGTTTGGATTTGAAATCCCGCTTTATCACTGCCTTAAGGAGTCTCAAAGTGGCTAACATTCTCCTTTCCCTTCCTCCCCCACAACAAACACTCTGTGAGGTGAGTGGAGCTGAGAGACTTCAAAGAAGTGTGACTAGCCCAAGGTCACCCAGCAGCTGCATGTGGAGGAGCGGGGACGTGAACCCGGTTCACCAGATTACAAGTCTACCGCTCTTAACCACCACACCACACTGGCTTTTGTTGATCTTCGCATATTTAGGGAAATTGTGCTTTAAAATGCATATATTTATGAAAATACACTACAAAATGCATTTTATTAAGAGAAAACTGCCCACAAACTGCATGGGGGAAATGTGTACATATTAAGAGACCTGCATGCTAAAAGGCTGGTGAATTTTCACGGTCACTTTTCGATTACTATTATTTTGACAAAGTGATGAGGAAATGTTGGCTACTAAGATTGGAAAAATGAGAAACCCGACTAACCGAAATTGCCCATTCCTACTTTTCAAACTCCCTTCCCTGTGCAGATAGAGATCATATGCACATGCTTCTATGAATATATGTCTAGCTGGGCTTACATATGTCAGCAGATGCTGCATACATAATTCTTCTGTCAATTCAGTTGTCAGAGCTGTGTGCATGGGGAATTCTTCAAAAAGCAGTCATGGCACCTTTTGGGGGGGGACAGAGGAGATGGATTTAGTGCTCCTCCCTTCCCTCTCTTTGCTGGACTGATGACTCATGTGATTTCTGCTTTCAAGGCAAATGTGTGTGCGTCTTGAATGTGTGCAGAAGATGAAGCCGCCATATGAAGCCGACGAAAGCAAGAGGCATCTGCTTAGTGTCATTCTTTCCCCCTTCTAGTTGTTTGTTTGTTTTTATCAGTCTGGAAATCTCACAACAGCTTGCCTTATTTGCAATGTTTGCTTATGTTCGGCCGTGTGAAATATAGCAGCTTACTTGGTTCCATTAGAAATTCATGCCAAACTGAAGGCAAGGAGATGGTTCCAGAGTGTTGCCCAGGGGGATAATTATAGCCCCCGTCAGCTTCAAGTAAGCAAAGGATTTCTGGGTCCAGGCTCCAAATTCAGCTGCTACAATAGGGACACGGGTGGCGCAGTGGTTTAAACCACAGAGCCTAGGGCTTGCCGATCAGAAGGTCGGCGGTTCAAATCCCCGTGGCGGGGTAAGCTCCCGTTGCTCGGTCCCTTTCCTGCTAACCTAGCAGTTCGAAAGCACGTCAAAGTGCAAGAAGATAAATAGGTACCACTCTGGTGGGTGGTTTCCGTGTGGTGTTTCCGTGTGCTGCTCTGGTTCGCCAGAAGCGGCTTAGTCATGCTGGCCACATGACCCAGAAGCTGTACGCCGGCTCCCTTGGCCAATAAAGCGAGATGAGTGGCGTGACCCCAGAGTTGTCTGCGACTGGACCTAACCATCAGGGGTCCCTTTAGCTTTACCTTTTAGCTGCTACAATGGTGCAGAGTCAGAGCTGCAGGATCCTAGCAGGAACATCACCAGCACTTACTGGGAGGAGGACAACAAGGGAGAAGGAGGTGCTGCTGCAGGCAACCTGGCACAATTATTGGTTCTTCCAGTCCACCCATGGAGCTGTAATCTCACCACCGCCTTTCCCCTTCCCCTCCTCCTGATAAGCTGTTCTGTTGTGGGCACCACAATGCTATTGCTGCGACTCTGCTCCTGAAACTCATTAAATGTAACACGGTCATCTCTACCAGTATCTGAAGTGTATCTGTGTGTATCTGAAGAAATGTGCATGCACACGAAAGCTCATACCAAGAACAAACTTAGTTGGTCTCTAAGGTGCTAGAGTAGTAATGTACAGAATGTACGGAATGTACAGTAGTAATGTACGGAAGTGAGAGCTGGACCATAAAGAAGGCTGATCGCCGAAGAATTGATGCTTTTGAATTATGGTGCTGGAGGAGACTCTTGAGAGTCCCATGGACTGCAAGAAGATCAAACCTATCCATTCTTAAAGAAATCAGCCCTGAGTGCTCACTAGAAGGACAGATCCTGAAGTTGAGGCTCCAGTACTTTGGCCACCTCATGAGAAGAGAAGACTCCCTAGAAAAGACCCTGATGTTGGGAAAGATGGAGGGCAAGGAGAAGGGGACGGCAGAGGACGAGATGGTTGGACAGTGTTCTTGAAGCTACTAACATGAGTTTGGCCAAACTGCGGGAGGCAGTGAAGGATAGGCGTGCCTGGCGTGCTCTGGTCCATGGGGTCACAAAGAGTCAGACACGACTGAACGACTGAACAACAACAAGGTGCTACTGGAAGGATTTTTTTTATTTTTTTATTTTGTTTTGGCTATGGCAGACCAACACGGCTACCTACCTGTAACTTAGTCATCTCTAGATTAGGCTGCTGCAATTGGGGGGGGGAGGGGCTGATCTCATATGATCTCATTTGACCACTGTCCCTGAGCATGCCTCCTATGAAGAGATGGGTCTTAGAAAATGTTATCCATTATAGTAGAAAATGTTATCCACCATATTGCTGAAGAAGTTATATATCAAAACAGTGATGTTTATCTGGAAACGCTGTCCTGTCCACTTCAGCCTTGTTGGAATCCATATTTTTTACACTTTCTTCACCACTACAGCTTTGTGGGAATATTACACTTTATGGTTTAGCAGAGACGTTCCAGACCCATTGTCATGAACTAATATTTTATATACTGCCTACATTCATTTACTATATCATAGCAGTCATGTACGAGTTATCTCGACTTTATAAATCGCTTATATTCATTTACTACATAACAAAAGTTACGTACGAGTTTTCTCGACAAAATATTTGCCTGCGGTCTCGTGTTGCTTTGTTTCTGATTCAGCATTCGAGTTGCGACACAGGGGTTTTATGATTTACTTGCAATGGGTGATCTCAAAATGCATTCCACAAATTCAGTTGGCACAAATGAGCACTGCCAGACCTTTTCCTAAAACAACAATTTTAAAATTGGTTTTTAAACAAATACAAATGGAAGAACAATTAAACACTTATCCAATAGTACATCTAATGGTGTTTGTCCTGTCCAAGGACCCGTTGTTTCCAACGTGGGGCCCACAGCCCACAAGGGGAGTGGGATTTGATTTTTAAGGGTGGCAATTTGAGAATGAGTTATTAACAGTGTTTTTTTTTTTTTTTGCATTTCTTATAGTTCTAGGGGCCTCATATACAGTATATAAATATATATTGTGATATACACAATTCTGTGAACCACCCTGAGACTCCCGGGTATATAAATCCTAATAATAATAATAATAATAATAATAATAATAATAATAATAATAATAATAATACATATTTTTAAAATTAAAATTGGAATGTACACAACGGTCAGCTGGTGACAATGGAGAGGTTATCTAAATAGAAAATACACTGGATGCATTCAGGTGGAGTAGCACTCCAGGAGTGCTCAGCAGGGCCGTCTTACCCATAGGCACTAGGGATCCGAGGCACACGGGCACCGGGCTCTGAGGGGCGCCAGGCTGAGAGTCTAGGGCCCAAGAGTTGAGTCCGGGGAAGAGCCCGCCCATCGGTCGGAGCACCGCGGCAGGCTCTTCTGCGGACAGCTCTGTGCCACGAGTTCGGGGGCGACCAAGCCAGCGAGACGCTGAGGCAGCCGGCCAGCTCCACCTTCCTGAACACCTGGGACTGGGCAAATGGGGGGGGGGACAGCCCTGGTGCTCAGTCAACAGTTGTGGAATTTTCCCCAGAATGCAACTGCTCTGTAGCGACTCAGTTGGAGCGGTTGCCATTTATAGGAGTTCACTTTTTTAATAATAAAAATTATATGTCATGGGGAGGGGGCATCAGGATTTTAGAGATGCTTAGGTGGGGCATGGCCAAAAAGATTGGGAACCACTGCTTTAGATGTAAGCTTACACATTCAGTGTTCAAACCTATTACTTAATGTCACCTTTCCACTGAGCAGATCGCATGGTTGGTATCGCAACCATTGAGAGACTTTTCTCAGGGGGGTTGCGACTTTTGTCTTGCATTCCAGATGCTTGTTATTATTTTTAAAGCCCTTGGTGATTTGGGCCAGGATACCTGATGGTCCACTTCACCTCTGTGTTCATCTGCTACACAACATTTCCATTTCTGAGATCCTGCTTCAAATCCTCTCCCTGTCCCTGTCTCGGTTGAGGTAGAGCTGCTGAATATATGGGGCAGGGCCTTTTTAGTTGTGGCACCAGCACTATGGAAAGTCCATCCCAGGGAAGCTTTCCTGAGCCTATATTGGTATTCTCTGTGCTGCCTCATTAAAACATTTAAATGAAGCCTTTAGAGGAGGCTGAGAGTTACTGGGCTTTTTATTTTTTATTTCCTCAGAGTATATCTGTTTCCCCATTTTTTATACCACTGGTAAGGATGGAAATATCTGTTTATTTAAAATCCTTGTCAGATTTGCATGTATTAATCTGTGATAACCCTCAATCCATACAAAATTTTCTTCCATTCCTAGTTATTGGTTCTTGGATATTTCTGTTTATTGTGCCATTGTTTGTCTTTTCTCCTGTCAAAGGTTGCTCTGGGTTTATAATTTCCCCCCCCAAAGTAACAGAATAAATAAATAGAATACCTGCCTCCAGAAATTTATGAGATGTTTTCTTTTTTCATGGAGCTAGCAAACCAGACTATCTAAAAGAAATCCTGGAAGAAGGAAGCTTTCAGCTTGAATGAACATTTTATAAATGTGAATGAAGATTATTAGAGAACAAGTAGTCAAGTGGGAAAAAAAGCTATGGTTTTCCCAGTAGTAATGTTCGGAAGTGAGAGCTGGACCATCAAGAAGGCTGATCGCCGAAGAATGGATGCTTTTGAATTATGGTGCTGGAGGAGACTCTTGAGAATCCCATGGACTGCAAGAAGATCAAACCTATCCATTCTTAAAGAAATCAGCCCTGAGTGCTCACTGGAAGGGCAGATCCTGAAGTTGAGGCTCCAGTACTTTGGCCACCTCATGAGAAGAGAAGACTCCCTGGAAAAGACCCTGATGTTGGGAAAGATGGAGGGCACAAGGAGAAGGGGACGACAGAGGATGAGATGGTTGGACAGTGTTCTCGAGGCGACTAGCATGAGTTTGGCCAAACTGCGGGAGGCAGTGAAGGATAGGTGTGCCTGGTGTGCTCTGGTCCATGGGGTCACAAAGAGTCGGACACGACTGAACGACTGAACAACAACAACAACAGTCAAGTGAAGAAACGAGAGGCTATGAGAGAAGGTCAAAAGGAAGATGGAAATTTCTTTAAATCCCAATATTAAGCTTTTCCACCCATAACCCCCCCCCCCAATTCCCATCTCATTCCTTGACCTTGATGAGAAGTGAGGGTTTCTACTAAACGCATGTTACGAAATTTCACGAAAGTTTGCTTCCCACTTCTCCTACTCAGGGCAACAATGGAATGGGAAAACTCTCCACATCCATGTCTTTCCAGAGGCATCTGGATGGCTGCTGTTTGGAATCAATAAAAACTAGATAGATCTTGATTACATTTGTCTGTCGCATATTGAATGGTTCTGCAAAGGGCCGTTTCCATATTTTTCTCCAGTGTGTGTTCCTAATGACTGTCTAGTGCAGGACAAAGTTCATGTTTAAACTTGTCGTGATCCCAGAAACTTATAAAGGACAGCTGTAGCGCTTACACAATTGTTTTCCTCCAGTAAAACGGAGGTTTGTGGGTCAGGGATATTAATTACAACTTAGCCCGGCATATACAATACACTTGGTACAGTTCAGTAGAGGCTGCTAGGCTTGTTTGTGGAGCAGTTTGTATCTTTCTACACAGCTCCAGTAACATATTTGTGTGTGAGAGCTTCCAAGGCAGTAATTTTATGCTGCAGATGCAGGTGTCGATAAACTTGCAATTATAGTGCAAATAATAAGAACGCATTCCATGAAATCAGCATAGGGCTGGAAAAATAAAGAAACTGCAATGTGGTTTCTTGGAACAGCCAGTCCCAGTGTCTCAAATGAGCAACATGATGGCTACCAAACTCCCATGTTTTCTTTCCTCCCCCACAAGAATGTACCTGATATTCTCAAATACGAAGGAAAACACCCCACGACACTTAACATTGTGATCATTGACCAGAAGTATGAGGTTTGTGTTCTTCTGGATTCTTTATGTAAATCCTATAAAAACAGATTGAGATCAAGAATGAGATGTGAAAGTCCAACAATAATCCTAGGCAGAATCATAATTCTACTTTGGAAGGGGCTTCTTCAATATTTGGAAGCCACTGAACTGGACTTATGCAATTGCAACTTTTTTGCCTTTGTGAGGGAGGCCTAGAAGTCCCCGTTCAAGGGTAATAGAATATGTAATATATACATACATGGGTGTGAGGCAGTGAGAGATTTTACTTTCTTGGGCTCCATGATCACTGCAGATGGTGACAGCAGTCACGAAATTAAAAGATGCCTGCTTCTTGGGATAAAAGCAATGACAAACCTAGACAGCATCTTAAAAAGCAGAGGCATCACCTTGCCAACAAAGGTCCGTATATGGTTTTCCCAGTAGTAATGTATCTTCCTGCCTCTCATCCATAGCTGTCAACTTTTCTTGCGAGGGATCCTATTTGGAATAAGGGAATTTCCCTTTAAAAAAAGGAAAAAAGTTGACAGCTATGCTCTCATCTGATTAGCAACTCCCTTTGGCTAGTGAAATCTAACAGGGCGAGGTGTGAATAAAGCACACTGGCACGATTACAGTCTGTAATCTTCCCCCCCTTGGCTGGGGAGCAACCTACTTGCTTTGAGGTCCTCTTAATTGTCAAGAACCAAAAACAGAAAACAGCAATTCATTACAGCAGAAGTTGGAATGAATATAAATTAAATGTTAAATAGAAAGGGGTGGCACTTCTTCTCTAACCCCTCCTTGCCGCGGGCTAACAGTTGCTCATTCCTAACACCCTTTGGAAAAATACGGACAGTTTGCAGTTCCACCCATCCACACATACTTTCCAGCACTGGCAATTGTTGACGAGCAGGGCAATTGAAGGGAGAGGGAGGGGAAGCGCTCATTAAGCCACATTGAGATGCTATTTCAGTCTGCAACAGGACCAACTCAAATGGGATTTAAACCACCTATGTTCCAATATTTCAACAAGAGCTGTGCTGAATTTTCAGTCTCCGAAATTTCTAAAGCAGGGCTTTCAGAGCTGTAAATAGAATCAACTCTCAGTAGAGTAATTTGCAGCTCCTATTCATGATGCCTCCCGCCCAGTGAAATGTGCTGCTGTCCTGGAATTATGGCAACACTAGTAGGGGGGCATGCATGAGAGCCCTGGACTCACCATTCCCATCCGGGTCTGCTCCACCCCACAGCGCTTCCTCCACGGAGTGGGGTGCTCAGAAGTGAGGGCCCTCTCAACCTCCCTGATGGGGTTCAAAGGAAAGCAGCACAGTTCTGGGCACCACAGTTCAAGAAGGATACTGACAAGCTGGAACGTGTCCAGAGGAGGGCAACCAAAATGGTCAAAGGCCTGGAAACGATGCCTTATGAGGAACGGCTTAGGGAGCTGGGTATGTTTAGCCTGCAGAAGAGAAGGTTAAGGGGTGATATGATAGCCATGTTCAAATATATAAAAGGATGTCCTATAGAGGAGGGAGAAAGGTTGTTTTCTGCTGCTCCAGAGAAGCGGACACGGGGCAATGGATTCAAACTACAAGAAAGAAGATTCCACCTAAACATTAGTTAGAACTTCCTGACAGTGAGAGCTGTTTGACAGTGGAATTTGGTGCCAAGGAGTGTGGTGGAGTCTCCTTCTTTGGAGGTCTTTAAGCGGAGGCTTGACAGCCATCTGTCAGGGATGCTTTGATTGTGTTTCCTGCTTGACAGGGGATTGGACTGGATGGCCCTTGTGGTCTCTTCCAACTCTAGGATTCTATGATTCTATGATTCCTTCTGCAGGGCCTGTAAGACAGAGCTATTCCACCTGGCCTTTAATTTGAATTAGCCTGATCCTCCATTCCCCTTTCCCTTCCCTTTTTCTATGAAGAAACCCTTCTGGGACCCCACATTTAAATTCTTCCCTGGTCTTCTTGCTGGCCCTAGTAGGACCAACTTGGCCATTTAGCCCTGGCGATCATTTGATGTTTACTGAACTGGGTTCCCCCCCCCCCAAAAAAATAATGGCCTTTTTCATAGCTGTCAACCTTTCCCCTTTTTGTGGGAAATTCCCTTATTATAGCATTGGGAAACAGCAGGGAGGGTTGGCAGCTATACCCTGTTTTTTTTAAAAAAAAATTATTGACACGGATGCTACATTTTTGTTGTATTTTATGCTGTTTTAAAGCTGTTTTTAAAGTAATTTTTAATCAGTGTTTTATTTTTGTTGTTAGCTGCCCTGAGCCTGGTTTTTAAATCGGGAAGGGCGGGGTATAAATAAAAATGTATTATTATTATTATTATTATTATTATTATTATTATTATTATTATTAAGTTGCCGGAAGGAGTACCAGGCGCCACCCAACCATCTTAGGGTCTCCACTCGGCATTTGTGTAGGGAAATAATGTTAAAAGGCAGATTGAAAACACTATTTAAATAATGTTTAAACGTAGTGGATGTGTGTCGGTTTCCAGTTTAAAAATTGCAGATCAATCCAGAAGAGGAATGGATGAATAAGGATGAAAGTCACAGAGCAGGAATATGCTGATGGAAGTAGCAAGAGGCACCTTCTTCCTATGCATCCGAACCTTGGGGAGCTTTTCATAACAGGAAGAATAGGAAGGCTGCCGTTTACAGAAGCTGAACCATTCAAACAGCAGACAGAGATGAGTTTTCAAGCTGACATCTTAGTACTATGGATTCCTTCTTCCCCACTCCCTATCCGGATAGTGTTATTGAACTGATTTTGGATTGTCTGCTAAATTGGCTCGCTTCTGATTTTTAAAATATGATAATTTTGTTTGATGCTGCTATATTGTTGTCTGCTTAAAGAGGTTGGTTTTTTAAAAATAATAATAATCATAAAATTGCTTTAGTTGAACAAGAATTTGCCACTAACCCAATACAATGTTTCTTTGCCATCTCTATACTATTTGTTCAGTTCTAACTTTGCAAAGATACAGTATAGGAAGGAGGGATAGACAGCTTGATTTGGAGTTCTTACCTTTTTTTACCTTCTGCTATATAGAGGAAAATAACAGAATGGGAAAAACCAGAGATTTGTTCAAGAAAATTGGAGATATGAAAGGAAGATTTCGTACAAAGATTACCACAATTAAGGACAAAAGTGGAAAGGACCTAACAGAAGCAGAAGACATCAAGAAGAGGTGGCAATAATACACAGAGGAATTATACCAGAAAGATATGGAGGTCTCATACAGCCCAGGCAATGTGGTTGCTGACCTCGAGCCAGACATCCTGGAGAGTGAAGTCAAATGGGCCTTAGAAAGCCTCGCTAACAACAAGGCCAGTGGAAGTGATGATATTCCAGCTGAACTATTTAGAATTTTAAAAGATGATGCTGTTAAGGTGCTACACTCAATATGCCAGCAAGTTTGGAAAACTCAGCAGTGGCCAGAGGATTGGAGAAGATCAGTCTACATCCCAATCCCAAAGAAGGGCAGTGCCAAAGAATGCTCCAACTACCGCACAATTGCACTCATTTCACACGCTAGCAAGGTTATGCTTAAAATTCTACAAGGCAGGCTTAAGCAGTACGTGGACCGAGAACTCCCAGAAGTGCAAGCTGGATTTCGAAGGGGCAGAGGAACCAGAGACCAAATTGCAAACATGTGCTGGATTATGGAGAAAGCTAGAGAGTTTCAGAAAAACATCTACTTCTGCTTCATTGACTACGCAAAAGCATTTGACTGTGTTGACCACAGCAAACTATGGCAAGTTCTTAAAGAAATGGGAGTGCCAGATCACCTCATTTGTCTCCTGAGAAATCCCTATGTGGGACAAAAAGCTACAGTTAGAACTGGATATGGAACAACTGATTGGTTCAAAATTGGGAAAGGAGTACGACAAGGCTGTATATTGTCACCCTGCTTATTTAACTTATATGCAGAATTCATCATGCAAAAGGCTGGACTGGATGAATCCCAAACCGGAATTAAGATTTCCGGAAAAAATATCAACAACCTCAGATACGCTGATGATACTACCTTGATGGCAGAAAGTGAGGAGGAATTAAAGAACCTTTTAATGAGGGTGAAAGAGGAGAGTGCAAAATATGGTCTGAAGCTCAACATCAAAAAAACTAAGATCACGGCCACTGGCCCCATCACCTCCCGGCAAATAGAAGGGGAAGAAATGGAGGCAGTGAGAGATTTCACTTTCTTGGGTTCCATGATCACTGCAGATGGTGACAGCAGTCACGAAATTAGAAGACGCCTGCTTCTTGGGAGAAAAGCAATGACAAACCTAGACAGCATCTTAAAAAGCAAAGACATCACCTTGCCGACAAAGGTCCGTATAGTTAAAGCTATGGTTTTCCCAGTAGTGATGTACGGAAGTGAGAGCTGGACCATAAAGAAGGCTGATTGCCGAAGAATTGATGCTTTTGAATTATGGTGCTGGAGGAGACTCTTGAGAGTCCCATGGACTGCAAGAAGATCAAACCTATCCATTCTCAAAGAAATCAGCCCTGAGTGCTCACTAGAAGGACAGATCCTGAAGTACAAAAACCAAGTAAGGAAGCTTGCTGGAGGAAAAATAGCTGATAAATCTGGATACAAAGACTGCTGTAAAGCCGTGAACTGCAGAGTCTGAGAGACTAAATTTAGCTCCGCATTCTTGCAATAGCCATCAGTGGCTGCGAATTATGGAATATGTATGTGAGTGATCAAAGGGGATTGTGTTAGTCAATTGCATTCCCTTTGGAGTATATGAAATTAATGGGCTTTTGTGTGAGTTGATATAAAATACAGAAATAAACACACTATTATTCTGAGTTTCATGAGCCTCATCTGGTTGTGGGAATGGGAATGGGATCACTTCCCATATCTTAACCATGGATAATCAATCAACGCACAAAGTGCATGAAGCCTTAGTGTCATCTAAGAAGTTTCCACCCATGTGGAAGATTCACATTACATGAAACCTATATCACATGAATCAACTCAGCAAAAAGCCACAGTCCCAGATGTTTTAAGTCCATGTAGCTCTAAAAGGGTTTTCACTAAGATCTCTAGACTGATCTCATTCCTTGTGCTTTAACACTCCTCTTCCTCAGCCATGCTCAGAGACGTTCCATTGCTGCTTCTGTAACCTGCAAAAGAGGCTATGAGATCATAGAATCATAGAGTTGGAAGAGACCACAAGGGCCATCCAGTCCAACCCCCTGCCAAGCAGGAAACACCATCAAAGCATTCCTGACAGATGGCTGTCAAGCCTCCGCTTAAAGACCTCCAAAGAAGGAGATTCCACCACACTCCTTGGCAGCAAATTCCACTGTCGAACAGCTCTTACTGTCAGGAAGTTCTTCCTAATGTTTAGGTGGAATCTTCTTTCTTGTAGTTTGAATCCATTGCCCTGTGTCCGCTTCTCTGCAGCAGCAGAAAACAACATTTCTCCCTCCTCTATATGACATCCTTTTATATATTTGAACATGGCTATCATATCACCATAAAGAAGGCTGATCGCCGAAGAATTGATGCTTTTGAATTATAGTGCTGGAGGAGACTCTTGAGAGTCCCATGGACTGCAAGAAGATCAAACCTATCCATTCTCAAAGAAATCAGCCCTGAGTGCTCACTAGAAGGACAGATCCTGAAGTTGAGGCTCCAGTACTTTGGCCACCTCATGAGAAGAGAAGAGAAGACACCTCATGAGAAGAGAAGAGAAGACTCCCTAGAAAAGACCGTGATGTTGGGAAAGATGGATGGCACAAGGAGAAGGGGACGACAGAGGATGAGATGGTTGGACAGTGTTCTCGAAGCTACTAACATGAGTTTGGCCAAACTGCGAGAGGCAGTGAAGGATAGGCGTGCCTGGCGTACTCTGGTCCATGGGGTCATGAAGAGTCGGACACGACTGAACGACTGAACAACAACAACAACAATCATATCACCCCTTAACCTTCTCTTCTGCAGGCTAAACAGATGTCATGAATTACTATGACATACCCTTGATTTTGAATTCATTGATAAAACTAATGGACAAAACTAATCACCATTTCTAATGAGCAGTCTTGGCAATCTTATAAACTCCCTTCTTGATTACCTAGGAAAATGGGAGAGAAATGATACTGAATCAGTAGCAGCTAGGACAAAATTTGGAAAGGAATACCATTGAAGATTCACATATATTTCTATACCACCAAATCACAATTTTCAGCCCCCCCCCCCCCAAAAAAAAAACTGAGAACACAAACACACACACTTCTAAGGTGTGGAAGATTCCTCACATCCACTGATATCTATACACCAACAAGCAAGTATAGCTTCCAATCTTCAGTTTTTTTCTAATCCACTATTATATGTTTTCTCCAGTCTTCTGCAAGACTCATTCCTAAATGAGAAGTTAAAGTGTAAAATAAATAGTGCTTTATAAAAAATAACAACAATTCTAATGCAAACTGGCACATAACAGATTTTTAATGCAGATGTTTAGTTATATCTAATTACAAGCTCTTTTTCACTGGATAAATTCAGCACCATGAGAGAGAGAATTCTGCCATTCATTATGCTAGTATATGCAGTCTTTAGTGAATATAGTCTGCTTTTACAATAATCAGAAGAGATCAAGACTTGGCACAGGGCAACAAAGTATCACTTTATGCTAAAATTTCAGCATTCATATACACTGCACAACATTTTATTTTAAACACACAATGGAAGAGAAACAGGCTTATTTTACTGACTGCAGCTGATCAAGCTATGAAATACAGAAAATGCAATATGGAATTTCCATGATCTTGACCCTGATGTGGCCTTTTGGCAAGAAGATAAAACTTACAGATCCTTGGTGGACCCCACTTCCTACCTCCTTCCATTCTGAGAATTATTCATTTATTACTGCTCTTTGCCTTGTGTTCTGTAACCAGTTATTGATCCATAAGAGGAACAGTTCTCTTATCCCATGACTGCTAAACTTACTCATGAGGGTTTTTTTTTTTTTAATTTTAAAGAGTCTAATAGGCCACTCCTATCCACATACTGGGACGCGGGTGGCGCTGTGGTCCAAACCACTGAGCCTAGGGCTTGCCGATCAGAAGGTCGGCTGTTCAAATCCCCGTGACAGGGTGAGCTCCTGTTGTTCAGTCCCTGCTCCTGCCAGCCTACCGGTAGCAGTTTGAAAGCACATCAAAGTGCAAGTAGATAAATGGCCCCTATGAGTTGGCTCCTATGAATGGAATAGCTGGATGTGGGAATGAAGGGAGACATTCAGAAGGGGATTGAGGAAAGTGGTTTTTTGTGTTTGGTTTTTTTTGCTACAACTGTCATTGGATTCATCACCCCATTACTACTTAATGGAAGAAAACTCTTGAGGGAGGACTGCAAGAGTTTTAGAAGGGTTCCTTTTCGCTTTTTTTTTTTTTTAAGTACACCGCAGTGATTTACAGCTCCCACGAGCCAATGTTGCACTTCTCTCCTCTTGCCATGTCTCTGCTGAGTCGTTGAGACAGACACAAAGGACCAGTTAAAGCTTAGAAAAATGACCCACGCTCGTTTTAACAAGAGCACAGAGAAGCCTGATATGTGAGCACTAAGCTGGCAAATGACCCATTACAGAGGTTACTAAAATGTTTGGAATTTGGGTAATACCTCTTTTTCTCTTCCTGTGACTATTAAGTAACTCGGTAGTTTGACTTCTTTGCTGCGAGAATGAAACATTGTACAGATACGTAGAGAAACACTATCTGCTGGAGAACACATGAAGTCATAATCGCCTGTGGTTCTGCTAATTGCTATCCATGTGGAAACCATTTGAATTTAACAGGGTGCTTCTCTTTGCTCTGGTTAAAATACATCATTATGAAACAGTTTTGCACAATGGGCTTCTTGTGGTTCTTAAGCGAGACATTAGTAATATACTTAATGCGTGTTCTAACAGTATGCTTCTGTTAGGAAGACTTCTGTTTTGGGGTAACCTACATGATGAGAGCCAACATAAACAAGCCTTGTGCAAAACTGCAGCGTAACACATTTGCCTGTTTTGTGTTAAATGTGTAAATGCCAACACAAGCATAAATAGCAGCAAGTGTTTATATTCCATCTTCTCCCACCCTCAATCATGCAAAAAGGTAAAGGTAAAGGGACCCCTGACCATTAGGTCCAGTCATGTCCGACTCTGGGGTTGTGGTGCTCATCTCGTTTTACTGGCCGAGGGAGCCAGCATACAGCTTCCGGGTCATGTGGCCAGCATGACTAAGCCGCTTCTGGCGAACCAGAGCAGTGCACGGAAACACTGTTTACCTTCCCGCTGGAGCAGTATCTATTTATCTACTTGCACATGACATGCTTTCTTTTTTTTTTTGCAAACTTCTTTTTATTTTCATCCAAAAAAGCAAACAAAAAAGAAACACTCACGAATCCTCATACAAGCAATTACAGTAATACATAAACTCCGCCGAGTTTTTGGACTTCCTTCCATCCTTACTTTGGTTTTCTAAATTTACATCATTCCTTCGCTTTACCTTCTTTTGTACTTATTTCAATTACTATCTGTAAACATTTTTCTTTCCATGTTTTGTTCTGTTACAAGATTACTATCACACCTATAAGTGATTTCAGATTTTCTATTCTTTCATATAGTTTATAAATCGCCTATATCCTCTTTGACTTTCTCTATTTCTTTCTTTGATTGTTTGACTTCTTTCTGAACTCTCTTTACTGAATTTTCTATTGTTTTAGATTTACTAGATAATTCTTTTAGTTGTTCTGACAGCTCTCCTACTACCTTCTCAAATTTTTGATCCATGGACTCCTGCAGGTCCCCAATTTTTTTTTCAATATTCTGTTCACTTTGCCTTATCTCTTTTTTAATTTCTAATAATAAGCTTTCCCATTCCTTTCCTTCCTCCTGTTTTGAGGGCCTTCTATCACTTGGTGTTGCGCTCCCTTTAACTGGCTTCATTTTACTTTAAATTTACAATCTGCTATTATTTAAATTTACAATCTAAGAAGTCGCTTAAATAACCTTTCTAATGTCAGTCCAATATCAACCAGTTTAAGGAGATTGTCCTTAAGAATAAACAAAAGTTCACCTGTAAAGTAAAACCCCCCTCCCTCCCAAAAGGCTCCCCAAAACGCAGTCCAGCAGTTCGGCAGTTTATAGTCACCTTTCTTCTCCGCGATGTTTTCAACCCCTCTGCGATAGTCCAACAGTAATCAAACGATGTTTGTAATCCAGGGGAGTCAAACGATGTTTGTAATCCAGGGGGTCGGTACCCCTATTTCTTTCGACGCCTGCCGGTTCGGTCTTCTACTGCTTGCCGGTTTGGTCTTCTTATTCTCGTACAAGGGGGGGGAGAGTATGTTTTCCGAGACTCAGGGACCCTCAACGGAGCAGATTTTAAGCTCCGCACAGCACCCTAAATCCAGAGCAGCCTTTCTCTTTCCTCGCCGCTATGCCCATTTCTTTTCCTTACTCTGTTCTCCGTTCGTGGCGCGGCGGCGGACCACTCTAAAGCTCCTGCAGTTCTTTTACAGTTTTCTCTCCCTTTATTTACTTCGCCCCCGTCAGATCTTTGGTTTCTGCTTACTCTCAACCCTTTCTCCTTTATTTTCCTCGGTTACCACCTTCCGATCGTCCCGGTACTTTACCTTCCCGAGTAATCAGTCAGAAAAAACAATTTACTCACTTCACAGGTACGTTACTTTCTTTTTCGTCTTGCACAGTCATGCCCAGCGCCATTTTCACGCCAGAGTAAGGACGGACTCCCTTTTTGCGTCTCTTACTCCCATCCAAATTTCAATGTCCAATCTTCAGGTGCAGGCAGCTCCGATCTTTTCCACTGTCCCGCTCTTCTTCTTCTCTTAATCTTTTGTTTGGAAGCGGGCTGCTTTCATCTGGATCTCGAGGCTTTGCGCCTTTGGGGGGGTGCGATGTTCCCGTGTCGCGTCCGCTTCTCACCCTTTTCCCGAAGTCTAGACTCAGACTTTGGGTACGGGGTGCAGCAAATGACGCCGCCGGGTTCACTGAACCTCAAGGTAACCCCCCTTGAGGTGACCGGGTCCGCGTAGCCCTTGCGCGACCCCTTTTTTCCCCCAGTGCGCTCGGAATTCCCAGAGGGAAAATTCCACGATCCGATGATGGCCGCAGCTCCACCGGAAGTCGCACATGACATGCTTTCGAACTGCTAGGTTGGCAGGAGCAGGGACTGAGCAACGGGAGCTAACCCCGTTGCGGGGATTTGAACCACCTACCTTCTGATCAGCAAGCCTTAGGCTCTGTGGTTTAGACCACAGCACCACATGCGTCCCCTCTATCACACATACACATGTTTTATTCTTTCCTGAGAAATAATTTTGTATTGTATTATGTCTTTATTGTTTGCACATTGTTGTCACTGGTAATAATTTACCCCATGAAGCAAGGTGTAGGATTTCCAGTCATTGCAATCTTGTTTAAAATCTCCCTCATCCTACTGTTAACCAGTATGCAGATCTCTATTGCATGGCTTTGGACTTCCTAAGACCTAAATGGCCATTGGGACATCCATTGCAGGTGAGAGCGACTCTACAGCCCACAAAACAATTTGATGTACAACTGACAGTGGATGTGCTGACCCCTTTTGAAAAGTTTCAGCTGTTTTCTGGGGAAGCGGGGCAGGGAAGTGATGTTTGACCTGAGAAGGGAACTTCATGCTTAGCTCACAAGTTCACTTATGCTCCCAGAAGCTCCCAAAATGTGATGCTGGCCTCCTCGTGGTGCTAAACAGCACGTGAAGATGGCATGAAGTTCCAAAAAAAAGTGGCTGGTTCCTTTCTCAGAAGCAGGCAGCACTGCTCACTGACCCACATTAGATTTGTGTGGATCTGGCTAGTTTTATTCACTTGCCACCACCAAGCAGCAGCACATGGTAGATGTGATAATGCAACCTTGCCCTGGCCAGGTTCAGATGAAGATTTGCACCACCCGCACTCTTGCTGCTGACCTCATTGCATTGCATTCAAGTCACCACATACCAAAGGGGCCTGCATGCTTCACAATGATGGCAAGGGCTCTCAGGAACTATCGTGTCAATGGCCCCAGGCCCCTCACCATTCCATTGTGTGACAACAAGGGCTTCCACAGAGGCATTCAGGCAGGAGTACCAGATTGGTTTCCCCAGTGCATGAGCACCACACCAATCTCCCTGCCATCTTGCTTCTTGAGATGTATCGGTGACACTTCCTGCTGTCAATCTAGCATTGCAGCTCCACCCACCAGGTGAGCTGCCTCTCATAAAGATTGTAGGCATACGTAAAGCATATGTAACATTTTGGACTCAAAACTGCTTACATTGGGCTTGCAAGTGTAATAAAAATACCTTCTTTATAAAGGGAAAATCTTTCCGGTGTTTAAAGAGCCCAGGACCTTTATTCCGTCATTCTGACAGGCATCACATGAAGCAGAAAGAATTGTATGAGCATCAGACGGCAGGACTGACTTTTGTTACAGATGCCTAAAGATATGCAGGGATACCTATCAAGAGAATGTAAAACCTGTGACAAGAAGTCGAGAAGCATTGTAATTCCTTTCAAGTTTCTTTCTTTCTTAAAATGCTTGCAAGAAGAACGTGTGTCCCTTTGAGCATTATGTCTTTACAATGTTGGCTTCGTTTAAGTCACTGCGATCAAACTAAATCAAGGCTGATATGTTGCTGTGGTGCACTTGCATGCACAGAGAGAGAGGGGGAGGGAGAGAAAATATCAATGGCAAGTCAAGATGTCGCACCCCCCAAAAAACAAATAAAGATATACATGGAAGTACTGTGGGAATGCACATCCTTCATAATTCAAGTTCAGGGAGCAGCAGAGCTGCATGTTGTCTCAGATAAAATTATGGGAACAAATCAGTGGGAATTTCAAATCCTGTTTAAATGATTGGGAGCTGGGCAAGAGAAAGTGAAGGTCAACTGAAATGGAATCTTGAGGTGTCCTTACAGCAGGCATGATCAACCTGGTCCCTCCAGCTGTTTTAGGACTACAACTCCCATCATCCCTAGCTAACAGGACCAGTGGTCAAGGATGATGGGAATTGTAGTCCCAAAGCAAGTGGAGGACCATGTTTTGCCATGCCTGCCATAGAGACTTGAAGTGTAACAAGGACCCAAGGGCCAAAGGAGGCAACAGGCCCAGGCAAGAAGATGGTCCCATAAAATTATTAAAAAGGCTTGTTGTTGTTCAGTCGTTCAGTCGTGTCCGACTCTTTGTGACCCCATGGACCAGAGCACGCCAGGCAGGCCTATCCTTCACTGCCTCTCGCAGTTTGGCCAAACTCATGTTAGTAGCTTCGAGAACACTGTCCAACCATCTCATCCTCTGTCGTCCCCTTCTCCTTGTGCCCTCCATCTTTCCCAACATCAGGGTCTTTTCTAGGGAGTCTTCTCTTCTCATGAGGTGGCCAAAGTACTGGAGCCTCAGCTTCAGGATCTGTCCTTCTAGTGAGCACTCAGGGCTGATTTCTTTAAGAATGGATAGGTTTGATCTTCTTGCAGTCCATGGGACTCTCGAGAGTCTCCTCCAGCACCATAATTCAAAAGCATCAATTCTTCGGTGATCAGCCTTCTTGATGGTCCAACTCTCACTTCCATACATTACTACTGGGAATAATCCAGAAGAAAGGGGTGGAAGGTAACACATGGCATAAGAAAGATGTCTGAGATGATGAATAGGCAAAAAAAAAAAAAAACCTGGAAGGTCCATTGCACAAGAGGATTCCTATTTCTATTTCTATTTCTATTTCTATTTTTTATCCTTTTCAACCCGGCCCATCAAGGGTTAACGCAGACTCCAGATTGAACTGACTGAGGGGCGGCTGAATGTTTAAAGAGAATGGGCAGCCATTTTGTCAGTTGAAACTAAGCTTGTACGCAAAGAAACCTTAATGCAACCATTATGATCTTAAACAAATAAATTTCCATCTTTAAAGTGCCAGTCAGAAAGTCGTCTGTGTTTTTTTTTCCAGCGAAGGTACACGAAACTCATTTGTGTGGACACTCATTAAAAAGACAAAACTTCCTTCAAGAGTGGAACTGTGAGGGTGTGTCTTCGAGGTGCACTGTGAGGGCGAAATAGGCAGACGGACCCAGGGTGTCACAAAGTTACCTCAGGGAAGAGGCGAGCTTTTACATGAGGGGATTTCCAGTGGCTGAACCCCTCATACTGTGGACACAAGGGATAGTCTCATATTTTGCCTAGAGTTTAAAAGGGTACCTGGCCACGTTGGTGCTGGAAAGGGACTCTCTTTTATTTAAAAAGAGAAAGGTTTACAGAAAGGCTAAAGGGATAAGTAGGAGTTTAGTTTTACCTAAGAAAGCCCTGTTAGTTCTTTTAATAAGTGAGCAGGTAAAGTGGTACGACAAAAGGAAGGGTCCTTCGTCCTACCACAGCGCTCTTGTTGGTGGTGGTGTGGAAAACCTCCTGACCAAGCAGAACAACTATGTGCTGGCATTATAGTGTCAGCATGGAAAAGGCACCACACAGAGGTGGTCTCAAGGGCATGCTAAGGAAAAAAGTGTAGCTTGACTCTTCAGTGTGGTTTCATGGAATGAAGATAGTAGTAGAATCAATGAATGTGGTGAATTAACACATGACTGGAACACTAAAAGATTACAATTGAATTCTGGGAACCTAGATCTGGCTCACACAGCCACCCTCATCAGATCTCTATACTTTAGTAGTCTGTTGCAATACTTGCCTAATTAAAGAATGCCACTATATATTTATAATGTATATGTGCCAAGTATGAGCCTACAGTTCCAGTTTAGACTAGCAATTAAAATTGATTGAAAGGATATGAATACCCTTTTTTTAAAAAAAAATGCTATAACTTTTAAATGAATCCAAATGTATGTAATTTGGGAATATATTATTGAGGAATAATGGTTTTCATTATTTTAAAGTCTTCTAAGGAAAACCAGATTGTGTTCCTCAAGGCTAATAAATTTCCATGAGCAAGCCATCATATCGGCACTAGGTAGCCAAATCCTCTGTACACTTTGAAATCTTCTTCGTTGGGGAAAGTTAATTACCCATCCATAATAACAGTAGTAATAATTGTAATAATAAAAACTTCTCCCTGGGATTAAGAATCAAAGTGGTAACAGTAGCCAGTTTTTTTGTGGGACCACCCATCATGCAATACGTGTTCCTCAATTACCATACGTTAGCGAGAATATAATGATTTCGTCTCTTTCCAAAGTTCAGGCTGTGAGTGATGTTGGTTATATGCCTGAAACAGCACCACCCACACACTAGAGTCTCACCTTCGGGGAGAAACCTACAAATTACAGATGTGCAATAAAGAGGACGGGCTCAACACAGTTCAATGCAGTCACTGTTTTAGCAAAGTATGGTCAGACTGTGAAAACAAAGCACATATATGCTGTTCGATCGGCATTCCTATTGGCTGAAGGTCTCAACCTTGGACTCAACACCTTGTTGCTGGATGTATTAAAGGAATTTTGCTGATCCAGTTCATAGAATCACAGAGTTGGAAGAGACACAAGGGCCATCCAGTCCAACCCCCTGCCAAGCAGGAAACACCATCAAAGCATTCCTGACAGATGGCTGTCAAGCCTCCGCTTAAAGACCTCCAAAGAAGGAGACTCCACCACACTCCTTGGTAGCAAATCCCACTGTCGAACAGCTCTCACTGTCAGGAAGTTCTTCCTAATGTTTAGGTGGAATCTTCTTTCTTGTAGTTTGAATCCATTGCCCCGTGTCTGCTTCTCTGGAGCAGCAGAAAACAACCTTTCTCCCTCCTCTATATGACATCCTTTGATATATTTGAACATGGCTATCATATCACCCCTTAACCTTCTCTTCTCCAGGCTAAACATACCCAGCTCCCTAAGCCGTTCCTCATAAGGCATTGTTTCCAGGCCTTTGACCGTTTTGGTTGCCCTCTTCTGGACACGTTCCAGCTTGTCAGTATCCTTCTTGACCTGTGGTGCCCAGAACCGGACACAGTATTCCAGGTGAGGTCTGACCAGAGCGGATTACAGCGGTACTATTACCTCCCTTGATCTAGACGCTATACTCCTATTGATGCAGCCCAGAATTGCATTGGCTTTTTTAGCTATACAGATTGTGTGTCTCTTGTTGTGTGAGATGCTAAAGCCTTTCTGTGCTGCTTAGGGCAAATAGCAGTGTGCTGTCATCCTGCAATGATATGGTGGTGTTCTCAACTTCCTCTTCAACAGGCACCAAAAAGATCAAAATGAAAATGTGTAATTGCCTCCTTATCCCGAGTGACACCTCTCACCAGGTTTTTGACCCTTGCCTTACTGCTTTCACCAAGTCCCATAATCTATTGAAAGAGGATCCTTTTAAATCATCCCCTTTGGGCAGTTTCCTGATGCTCTTGGCTTTTATTGGTAACATATCACACCCCACTCCAGATGAACTGACATCTAGTGTTCAGCACAGGGGGAAATGTTGCCTTGTTCCTCAGATAGTGATGGGGAGGGAAAGGAGAAGGGTTAGGGTGGTTAGGAAAGGTATGGGGTAAAGGAAGATTTTTAAAGGGGATATAAAAAAAGGCTGACCACGGAACTCCGAAACCAGAGGGGGAAAACGGTGTATGAGAATTGGAAGAAACATTTAATTATTTGATAGGATGTGGTTAATTAATATTTGAAATCGGAATCAGAAGAGATTTAGGCTACAGTAATCAGAAGTTAAGTTAAGAGAGGATATAAGAAGTTGGAGTTGTGTAATGTTTATTTTATTAGGAATAAGATTTTAGGTATATGATGATTACGATTTGTGAGATTAAGATTAGTTGTGAGAAGGAAGATTTTACAATGTTATAAAGTTACTAAAGAAGATTAGAAATGAACGCAGAAGGGAGGACGCGAGGAAGTCCCAAAATAATGATTATAAAGAGGATAAGGATAGATAAGTGTTGTAAGTTTTCTTTTTTTGTATTTTTGTATTGAATTGTATTGTATTGCCTTGTTCCTCAGATAGTGATGGGGAGGGGGAAATGATTTCGTTTCTGCTGTCACCATCATTTACTCAGCAATAATGGTACAGTACATGCATGCTATTCTCTTATCTGTTCCTGTGAATGCCACACAACAGAACAGAAAGTCAGAAATTACATAATCATCACCAGATACATTTTTTTTAAGTTGTTTCTTTGTTGTGCATTTGACACTTATTCATTTTTTAATTATTTTTCACAATTAAACATTATAATCACATAAGTATAAAAGAATAAACCACAGAACCCTCCCCCCAGAAAAAAACACATTTTCACACAATATTAAATGCACATTTTGGTATTACTCATATCCCTCGACTTCCCTCCATTCCCTCCCCTGGTTCTTTTATATTATCTTAATTTAGACATGTCAATAATTTCCATATCTTTCATTATCTCCAAATTTAAACATTCTCCTCAATGTTACAAGTCCTCCTGCTCACAGGTCCTTTATAAGACCAGTGGTAACAGTTGGCCCTGGAGAATATTAACCACTCTCAATTTTACCCGTGGACTGGCATATGTCCCGATTTTAATTTGCTCTGAACTAATTTTAAGATGTATTTTAATTAATTGATTACCTGTTTTTTATGTTCTTTGTATACTGTGTTAGTTTTATGATGTTAGCCGCCCTGATATTTATTATTATTATTATTATTATTATTATTATTATTTTAAAAAGCCTGCTACTGTATTAACTTCCTTACAGTGCTTTTGTATGCATGCAATAAATATTTCCATTCTTTTTAATATTTGTTATTGTCTTGATATCTAAGTCTTTCAGTTAATTTAGCCATTTTGGCGTATTCCATTTATTTGAGTTGCCTGCGCATTTGACATTTCTTAAGATATCATAAGGGACGTGGGTGGCGCTGTGGGTTAAACCACAGAGCCTAGGGCTTGCTGATCAGAAGGTCGGCGGTTTTAATCCCCACGATGGGGTGACCTCCCGTTGCTCAGTCCCTGCTCCTGCCCACCTAGCAGTTCGAAAGCACGTCAAAGTGCAAGTACATAAATAGGTACCACTCTGGCGGGAAGGTAATAAACGGCGTTTCCGTGCGGTGCTCTGGTTCGCCAGAAGCGGCTTAGTCATGCTGGCCACATGACCCGGAAGCTGTACGCCAGCTCCCTCGGCCAGTAAAGCAAGATGAGCGCCACAACCCCAGAGTCGGACACGACTGGACCTAATGTTCAGAGGTCCCTTTACTTTAGTTTAAGATATCATAACCAAATTCTGCATGGCCGTTTCTGACGTTCCTGAGATCAAGGAGCAAGTTTCTGTCTGTGTTTGGATACAACATCAATACGGAGTACAGAAACTTTCAAAGCTGCACTGATTTTAAGCACTGGCTTCAAAAGTGCATTAATGGGGGTTATCACTATTATGTATTAGAACCTCCAAGCAACCCTGGGTATGAGGCAGCTATTTCCTTACATTTTGAAGCCCCAAAGTTTTCAAAAGTACAAAAAACCATTGAAGGCGGGGGGAGTGAAGGCCCCAAATAGCCCAATGGGAACTGAGAATCACTTGCCGGTGGGAATTGAACTGAGCATCCTGGAAGACGACTGTAATACTGAACTAGAGGCAGTCCAGTTGGTGGCATAAATTAACAATTGAAGAAGCACAAAATAGAGATGATATAGTTATTGGACCAATTTCTGTGAGAAGGAGCATATGAATGGTTTCAAGAAGGAAGGAACATTTCATCAGATGGAATGGGAGGTGAGCTAAATCTCTTAATGTGTCTATAGAGCTAAATTGATTAAGAATGCAGATTTTGAAAGTCTAATCCTTTAAAATAAGTTCCATTTAAGTGAATAGGATCCTCCCCCCAAAAAATAATCAATAAGATTATCAGGGAGCACGTAACTGGGCAACTTTATCCTTGACATGTCTACTCATAAGTCAGTCTGACTGAGGTCAAAGGGACCTACTTCCAAGAAATAATAATAATAATAATAATAATAATTTATTTATTTATACCCTGACCATCTGCCTGGGTTTCCCCAGCCACTCTGGGCGGCTTCCAACAAAATATTAAAATACAATAGTCCATCAATCATTAAAAGCTTCCCTAAACCAGGCTGCCTTGAGATGTCTTCTAGAAGTCTGGTAGTTGTTTTACTCTTTGACATCTGGTAGGAGGGCGTTCCAAAGGGCGGGTGCCACTACCGAGAAGGCCCTCTGCCTGGTTCCCTGTGACTTGGCCTCTCGCAGCGAGGAAACCGCCAGAAGGCCCTCTGCACTGGACCTCAGTGTCTGGGCAGAACGATGGGGGTGGAGATGCTGCTTCAGGTATACTGGACTGAGGCCGTTTAGGGCTTTAAAGGTCAGCACCAACACTTTGAATTGCGCTCGGAAACGTACTGGGAGCCAATGTAGATCTCTCAGGACCGGTGTTATGTGGTCCCGGCAGCCACTCCCAGTCACCAGTCTAGCTGCCACATTCTGGATTAATTACCTTCAAAGGTAGCCCCACGTAGAGCGCATTGCAGTAGTCCAAGCGAGAGATAACTAGAGCATGCACCACTCTGGCGAGACAGTCTGCGGACAGATAGAGTCTCAGCCTGCGTACCAGGTGGAGCTGGTAAACAGCTGCCCTGGACACAGAATTGACCTGCACCTCCAAAATGACTCCCAGGCTGCGCACCTGGTCCTTCAGGGGCACAGTTACCCCATTCAGGACCAGGGAGTCCTCCGCACCTGCCCACCTCCTGTCCCCCCAAAAACAGTACTTCTGTCTTGTCAGGATTCAACCTCAATCTGTTAGCTGCCATCCATCCTCCAACCGCCTCCAGACACTCACACAGGACCTTCAACGCCTTCACTGGTTCTGATTTGAAAGAGAGGTAGAGATAGAGAGATAGAGTTTGCAGCATTGGAAACTTACAGTGCAATGCAGTCATCCTACTGGTCCTCTGGTTTGGATTTCCGTATGAAGTTTCTATTATTCGCACAGAAACCAACTAAACAGTTTTGCATTTACCAGATTATTATTATGGAAGGCAGTTATGAGCATAGGGGAAAATCTCAGGCATGCTTTTTAAAGGATGAAGTGAAGATCCCTACTCTAGAGTTTCTGTTTTCTGCTTTGGAGGTTTAAGATGACGTCAGCCTTTGTTTTCAGGCAATGCGAAGCAGTGGAGCTTCCAGTGGCAGGGCATTTCACTGTTCCAAGCACAATATTTTGTGTGTCATTTCAGGAAGAAAATTGAGGTCCGTTTTAGAGAGATCTGGAGGGAAGCATCATTCTGAGCATGTAAAGGGACCCCTAACAATTAAGTCCAGTCACGAACGAATCTGGGGTTGCAGCCCTCATCTCACTTTAAAGGCTGAGGGAGCCGGCGTTTGTCAGCAGACAGCTCCCAGGTCATGTTGCCAGCATGACTAAGTCGCTTCTGGCGAACCAGAGCAGAGCACGGAAACACCGCTTACCTTCCTGCCGGAGTGGTACCTATTTATCTACTTGCACTTTGACATGCTTTCGAACTGCTAGGTGGGCAGGAGCTGAGACCGAGCAACGGGCGCTCACCCCGTTGAGGGGATTCGAACCGCCGGCCTTTTGATCGGCAAGCCCAAGCGGCACAGTGGTTGAACCCACAGCGCCACCTGCGTCCTCCTCTGAGCATGTGCATGTGTGCAAATGTCTGATGCAGACCCTGATTTCAAGCACTTCCTTATATTGGGATATTGGATGCAGTGCACTCCTTTGTCTCGAGAGACCTTCTCTTGGCTGCATAATGATTTCTGTTTGATTTGAGCCAATTGATTCCAGTTCCATCTGCTGTGAAACAGCCAGGCTGTTCTGTTAGGGAAAAAAACATATATTTTCCCTTTCAAGCTCTTAGAACTGAAGGGCAGGCAGACTAGTGTGGAGAGGAGAAGTTAAGAGCATTGTTTTTCCTGGACGTGTGGAACATTGCATTGATTTTCTTGCCAATACGTGGAACAAAGTTCCATGCAAGTACAATATAGACATTTGTTCAAAAGCTGGCTAAGAGTGTTTTCTGAACCATGCCTTAGGAGGCCACTGAATGATGAATTCACTCCTAGGATTTATATCCTGCCCTTTACCACTGATGATCTCATGGTGGGTAACAACAATTTAAAATAAAATAAAAATGAATTAAAACAGTCAAAATATGATTTAACTCACATCTGTCATGGTGCAGGCCGTGAAGGTATCATTCTGAAAATAGCTGATGGAAAAGAAATGTCATTAGCTGTCATCAAAAGATTGATAGTGTTGGCGGCAGTTGACAGGACATCCCACAACCACAGATGAGAAAGTCCCCTGGAGGCCTGCAGATTCTCTGTCCTGATTCTGCAATGGAATTACAAAGGGGGGCTCCCAGCAGACTTCAAAGGCACAGGTAACCTGAGGAGAGACACTCCTTCAGGTAACTGGGTCACAAGACATTCAGGGATGTGTATGTCAACACTGATCCCTTGAATTGGGCTCAGTGACTAGGGAGGGGATATTCTAAAAGTCTTGATGTCAAGCTAATCAGAAAAGATTCTTCCCAACTCCCATCTCACTCCTAGGTCTCGGTTTGAGTACAGTTTTCATTCCCACTCCCCAGTTGTATTAAAATATGCATTTTTTAAACAATCACTATATGCTCACATATTATACACATGCGGTCTGTGCACAGTGCAGGGTATACATTCAGACTTTTGTTTTTCTGACCACAAAAATTATTCAACTCCCTTCCCACTACCTCTGAAGAACATGGAAAGAGCCTGTTGGCTCAGGCCAGTGGGCCCATCTAATCCGGCGCCACCTATTGGTAGCCCTGCAAACTGTAGCATGACAATATTCTTACAATGTTATTATATATATAGATTGATTGTGTATTGCAGCGCAACCCCTTAACCTAGTGTCAAACTGCTTTCCCCCACCCTCTGAAATTGTATGTATTTTATGCACATTGACCTTGTTGCCTGGTGAGAAAAAAGGGAAAGGCAATAATCACAAGAGATGACCAAACTTAGGTGATCAAATGAACAAAAGAATCCCAACCATTAGCTCCATGGACATTTCTGTGTACACAACATGTGTGCAACCTGCAGTTTTGTGCACATAATACACATCACTAACATTTCATCCTTAAAATCCTGGTGTGTGTGTGTGTGTGTATGACTCTTCGTGACCCCATGGACCAGAGCACGCCAGGCACCCCTATCTTTCACTGCCTCCCGCAGTTTGGCCAAACTCATGCCACTCGCTTTGAGAACACTGTCCAACCATCTCGTCCTCTGTCGCCCCCTTCTCCTTGTGCAACATCAGGGTCTTTTCCAGGGAGTCTTCTCTTCTCATGAGGTGGCCAAAGTACTGGAGCCTCAACTTCAGGATCTGTCCTTCCAGTGAGTACTCAGGGCTGATTTCTTTAAGGATGGATAAGTTTCATCTTTTTGCAGTCCGTGGGACTCTCAAGAGTCTCCTCCAGCACCATAATTCAAAAGCATCAATTCTTCGGCGATCAGCCTTCTTTATGGTCCAGCTCTCACTTTCATACATCACTACTAGGAAAACCACACACACACACACACACACTGCACTAAATGAGCCACTCAAACAGAAGTTCCTATTTCCTGAACACAGGAGCTACTGAGCCCTCACTGATCCAGTCCCAGCCTAGCTTCAGCTGGTGCAGATTCTAAGGAGAAGTAGAGCGGAGTGTCATTCATATATAAAATTTATTAGCATATGGTTTGTTATATTATGAATGGTTTCATGACCTGAACTGCAGCACCCTAAGTCACAGGCTTGGTTCTGGTTTGGGTATAGTGGAAACAATGAGTGGTCAGGGAAGAAGACAGGAAGCTGCTTCCTACTGAGTCAGAGCCTTGGTCTGCCTATCTCAGTTTATTTTGGTTACACTGACTGGCGATGGCTCTCCAGAATTTCAGACAATAATCCCTCTCAGTCTCACCAGGAGCTGCTAGGGACTGAAACTGGGGGAATTTGTATTTGAAGCTGGTGCTCTACTAAGCTCTACTAAGCTTTGGCCCTTCTCCAGTAACATTCACAAGGACTAGAGTTTTGTCAGTTTGGCTCTAATATTGGAAGTGGGACACTGTGTAGAGCACGCATTGATTCTGGAAAACACCCCACTTCCTCTGTTCAAGAACATTCTGGTGGTCATCCCTACCCCCTCCATCTCCCAGCCTTGCACCAGGGAGGATTAGCCCATTTTGGACCAGCCCAGTGAGGCTTCTCTGGATCAATGCAAATGCAGCTGATCCTCCCACCACGTCTTGAGTTTCACTGCAAATCTTTTACATGGATTGATAAGGAGTGCCATGAAACCTTTTAAGGAGTTCTTGAACACACCACTCAGAATGTTCATCTGATATCCCTGCAAATTATCAAAACACTGCCAGCTTCAGGTTTGATCTAATTACATCGTGCAGTTTTGAGGCCAGTAAAGGTCAAACTGAGGGAATAGGCAGATTTTATTAGCCAGCTTTCTCCTTGGGCTTTCAGTAGGACGACGCATGTCCAAAACCTGCTCTCAAAGAAATCCATGCTAACAGCTTGCCTCCTTGCTTTTTGCTAATGGTCAGAGTCGATCAATAAAGTTGAGTCTAAGTGTCTCTGAGTCAACACACCTGCTTCTTAATGTACATAGTAAAAGCGAATCAAGCCTGTTTTCAGAAAAGGCCTAAACAGCTGCTGGCTATCCAAATGAAATGGAGTCTCCCAACAGCCACGTATCTTGACCTGTCAAGCAAGCCTCCCTTGCCTTTGCAGTCTTGGTGGCCGAGCGGAAACAGCCTCACAGAATCCTCCACCCTATTTGAAGGTAGAAAATTGGGGAGGACTTCACCACATATTCTCCAGGGGGAATTCTCCAACAGTTTCGGGGCAGAGGCGAAAAAGAAAACGGTAAGGAAATTCCTCAGGAAAGGATTCTTTTGACAAATTTCCGCTCAGTTAATGCTTGGATGAAACAACGTTAGCAATTCGTGGTGGATGAAAGAAGCAGTGGGCAAAGAGCAAGGACTGGGGAGAATCGTGCCCACGTCCTTTTCTTCCTTCAGCTAATATTTCCATCAGAATGCTGTGGTGCTGTGGAGTCTTGGCAGGTGGGTCACTGATGAAGAGAAGAAGAAGAAGAGTTTTGATTTGATATCCCACTTTTCACTACCCGAAGGAGTCTCAAAGTGGCTAACATTCTCCTTTCCCTTCCTCCCCCACAACAAACACTCTGTGAGGTGAGTGGGGCTGAGAGACTTCAAAGAAGTGTGACTAGCCCAAGGTCACCCAGCAGCTGCACGTGGAGGAGTAGAGACACAAACCCGGTTCCCCAGATTGCGAGCCTACCGCTCTTAACCACTACACCACACTGGCTCTAGTTTACAGGGAGGTTTACAAGGTGGTTGGTAGGTCAGTGTGGTGCAAACCAACCAACCAACAGGGAAGCTGCATTGGCTATGCCTGAGTGTTTGCACAATGCCAGCTCTCCCCTTCTTCTTTCCTTCCCAGTAAGCAACAGCAAACCATCTGCTGGGAAGCTGGCATAGCGGCACAGCCCAACCTGGTGAGACACTTCTGTAGTTAGAGCCACATTCCCAACCATTCACAAGTTAAGCTGGGGGGGGGGGGGGTGTATTCTTGATTGGGCAGGGGCTGAGATTCTCCAGCCATTTGGAGGAAGCCCGGAAAAGAAAATCCTCAGATAATTTCTCAGACAACAATTTTCTGAGAGATTTCAGCCCAGCTCTAATACGTCAAACTGCCAATGAGTACCATATATTGCTAGAGGTTTTTGCATTGCACGTGAGTTAGGTCTGACTTTTCTAGCCATGCATTCAGCTACATTCCTTTCTCTGCTGGCAACCCAGCTTCCACAATTCAGCATCTGAAGAAAATCTAGGAGTTCTTGCAAAATTCGGCCAAGGTCTTCTTACTGGCAGCTTTGCCTTCCAGAAATGGGTTGTTCTTGGCATAGATTTGAAGGAGACTGATGGAGGAGCTTGAAATTGTGCGTTAGAGAGGAAGTCACAGAAATGATGTTGAATGGGATGGAAAAGACATGGTCAGAACAAGAGGCAAGGAAAATAATTAGTCACAGGCCCTTGAAAGGGCATTAAATTCAACAACCTGGAACAGGAGTGCCTCACTTATTTAATCATATATTCATGGTTGAGCTTCCTAACTTCATTTTTCAGTTTCTAAACCATTGTGCTTGGCATCAAATCCACTGATTTTAATGGTTAAGTAAGGGTTTCCTTCTTTTTTTAAATGGACCTCATCAGTTCTGCAAAGTCAGGAGAGAGCAAGCCAAATGCCATTGTGGTTCACATATAATAAAAGTAACTGGTAACTACTGTCAACTCCAATTGAAGGACATGGAATCATTTTCTTTACTGTCAATGCCACAAATCTGCTTTTCTGAGCAGTGCCAATTCAAGTTTGCTGAGCTGGCAGTGAGTGAAATTGACAGATGCTTCTTTTAAACTTGTAAACTGAACAAATATTAACCCATTGCAAATAATAATAATAATTAGTAAGAGCAAATTATAGAAGCACCAGAGTGCTCCTATAGTTAAGGAGAAAAGCAGAATAAAAAAATACAATACTTATATACACCGAGTAGCAAAAACAAGGCTTCAGCGTTATGATTCTCAGTATTCTATTGCTTATGAAAATGGTATCTGTTGTGCTAATAATACGGTGAGGTCTACGAAAGTACTGAATTAAAAACTGCTCTGATACAAATTTGCTACAGGTAAAGCAATTAAGAACATGTTAAAAATCGACACTTCCCCAGTTATTGAAAAAAGCTTATCAATTATTTATTTCCTGTTCCGGTGAAAACGACAGGTTTACTTTTTCCACGTTTTCATTAGTTTGCTGAAGTCCTGATCAGTGGCTGAAAAGTTTTTTTAAAAAGTTTTCCTGATTCATTAAAATCTACGGGAGGAATGAATTCTGCCCAAATAGTGTTGTGCATGAATGAAAGGAACAGCAAAGCCCGAGGTCTCATCAGCACTCCCCATTTTTGAAGATGCATCCACCTACTGGATGGATACTATGGAAAAAAGGAAGTGTGGTTGAGACATGGAATCAGACCATTGGTCCCTCTAGCTTAGGGCTTCAGGAGATTCTCTTCCAGCCTTGCCTGGAGATGCCAGGGATCAAACCTGGGACTTTCTGCATGAAAGGGGGATATATTCCAGCACTGAGCTATGGCTCTAATTTCGCTCACTTCTTCCATGCCTTTAAACCAGCGTTGGAGCTTTCCCACACTGCAGGAACTCAGAGCTCAGATTCACTTGGCTTGCCTCGGCGGTGGCAAAATAACCTCACGGTGAATGAGAGATAGGGTGGCACTGGCCGGGTGGCCTTCTGTGCAGACAACAATCCTCTCTTTGAAGGGCTGCTTAGTTAAAAGATAAAAGAGCCATAAAAAGGGAGAACACAGGCCTTCAGGCAGCTCTGCTAGGTTGAGATGTATTTCTGTTTAAATCATAGCAATTAAGTCTCAACCAAGTCCTCAACATATGGAAAAGCAATAAACTAAATCAAAGGAAACACCGCAAAATTCCTACCGATACATCAACATCAGCATATACAGTGGTACCTATGGTTACGTACTTAATTCGTTCCGGAGGTCCGTTCTTAACCTGAAACTGTTCTGAACCTGAAGCACCACTCCCGCTGCCGCTGCACTGCCAAAGCACAATTTCTGTTCTTATCCTGAAGCAAAGTTCTTAACCTGAAGCGTTATTTCTGGGTTAGCGGAGTATGTAACCTGAAGCGTATGTAATCCGAGGTACCACTGTACAAATATTATACAAATCCATGTCTTCTTTCTTTGGCTATACGTTTCCTTCCAATGTCACCCTCCTTGTATTGTATTTTTGGACAAAGCATCAGTGGCCAGCTTAATAAGAGAGAGGCAGACTTTGCCCCAAGGTCTTCTAGAGATGTATGGCCAAGCAAATGAAAAAATGAAAGGCACAAATACAGGATGGGTGACACCTGCCTTGAGAGCAGTACATGTGAAAAGGATCTAGGAGTCTTGGTAGACCACAAACTTGACATGAGTCAACACTGTGATGCAGCAGCTAAAAAAGCCAATGCAATTCTGGGCTGCATCAATAGGAGTATAGCGTGTAGATCAAGGGAAGTAATAGTACCACTATATTCTGCTCTGGTCAAACCTCACCTGGAATACTGTGTCCAGTTCTGGGCACCACAGTTCAAGAAGGACACTGACAAGCTGGAACGTGTCCAGAAGAGGGCAACCAAAATGGTCAAAGGCCTGGAAACAGTGCCTTATGAGGAACGGCTTAGGGAGCTGGGTATGTTTAGCCTGGAGAAGAGAAGGTTAAGGGGTGATATGATAGCCATGTTCAAATATATAAAAGGATGTCATATAGAGGAGGGTGAAAGGTTGTTTTCTGCTGCTCCAGAGAAGTGGACATGGAGCAATGGATTCAAACTACAAGAAAGAAGATTCCACCTAAACATTAGGAAGAACTTCCTGACAGTGAGAGCTGTTCGGCAGTGGAATTTGCTACCAAGGAGTGTGGTGGAGTCTCCTTCTTTGGAGGTCTTTAAGCGGAGGCTTGACAGTCATCTGTCAGGAATGCTTTGATGGTGTTTCCTGCTTGGCAGGGGGTTGGACTGGATGGCCCTTGTGGTCTCTTCCAACTCTATGATCCTATGATTCTATGAAATCTCCCCCATTCAGATTCACCATCCTGCGTCAGCTACGACCATGGACTTTGCACAGCTAAGAACATCTCCCTGACAAGAGGGTGAGGCAACTGTGGGTGTAGGAAGAGAGAATGAGGAAATCCAGATGCCCTGAGTCTTAGCAAGAGAGCTTGTGGTTCCTTCAGTGGCATATGATTTGTGCTGGAGGACTGACCTTGATCATGACCTACCTATTTCATTAAAGGAAGGAGGCTGCAGGCGCAATCGTAGCTTGAGGGTGACTGGCTCTTTTGTTGCGCTCTGGTTTTATTGTGCTTGGCAGCCAATCTCCAAACCCGTCTGGAAATCTCTGCTCATGCCATATCCGGGCATGTGTTTAAGAAGTTTATATGTGCATCGTGTTGTCATGATAGCATATGTATGGAGCAGATGCTGGCTTTCTCCAGTCGCTCTGACTTGAAAACGGTCTCTGGGTCTAGCCGTGTCTATGCAAGGAGCTGCCAAGATCGACCGGAAGATCTGGTGGTTTCCTTTAGCCAGAGTTTCCAGCAGGAACGACATCTCTAGGGAGGCTTATGGTTGTAAACAGCTCTCTGAGCACGATGCTTAGAAAGCGGGTTGATGTTTTCATCTGAGGGCTGCCATGCAATTTAGCATGCGTGCTATTCAGGTTTTTTTTTGTTTTTTTTTGTTTTTTAAATAAAAGCTTTCGTGTCCCTTTGGTCTGGGACCATCAAGACGGGAATGCTTTCAGAAAGAGATCAAAAGAGTAGAATGAGTGTTCAAGAGGAGGGGAGGACAGCAACCCCCTCCCCCAAGAAAAAATCATTGAAAAACAACACAGTGGAGCGTTCTCTCTCTCTCTCTCTCTCTCTCTCTCTCTCTCTCTCTCTCTCTCTCTCTCTCTCTCCTGCTTCCTTTTGGAATAAGCAGCAGCCTTTAATTAATACCCACTAAGGAGTTACTGTACATACATGTGAGAGAGGAGTTGTGTGACTTTCCTCAGTTGCAGATTTCTCTTTCATCATCCCTTCTTGCTCTCTGCTGTCACCAGTAATAGCCGATGTTGTTAAGTAGAATATTCGGTTTCACGTTTACAGCTGTGTCTGCTTTGCAATGTTTCCTTCATGCACTGCACTGCTTGCTACCTTCTCTCCGATGCTGGGAATGCCACTTGCTGAGAATCACCAGGAGAGAGGGTTCAGGTTGTGGGATATAATCCACTGGGAGCAGTCAAATACAACATTCCTTGTTTTCCTAGAGTGGACAAGCAAGGGGATGTGTTGGTCCAGCCAGTCGAAACTTCCTGTTCCTCCTGGGCTGAAGCATGTGACTAGAGGTGGACGTGACCTAACCTGTCCAGAAGGAAGAGTCACACAACACACTCTCTCTCTTTCACTTCCTTCTTTGTTGGACCAGCTTTTTAGCTGGGAGTGCTCTGTATGTATCTCAGCTAGCAGAAGCACTGGGATTATTCCCCACATGGGCATAGCTGTCAACTTTTCCCTTTTCTTGCGAGGAATCCTATTCGGAATAAAGGAATTTCCCTTTAAAAAGGGGGAAAGCTGACAGCGATGCATATGGGGTAGATCCACGTGTACATATTTGTAACTAAGTCTGCCTACAGGAATCCAACTGTGAACTGATGTGAGTAAACTTCTTTTATTGACCTGCCACCCTGAACATTCCCACACAGGTCCTGTTTGCAGGCTGACCATAGGTAGCTCTTTTAAGGTTCTCTCCAATCCCCAGCCTACTCCAAAACTCACGGGGCTTCTCCCATAAGTATCCTGAGTCCTCTGCACCTGAGAACGGGGAAGGGAGTAATAGCATTCAAATTCCCATTCAGCCATTAAACTCACCGGGTGAGCTGAGAGGTGGTTGGTCACCATCTCTCAACCTAACGTACCTCACAGGATTGTTGTGAAGAAGAAAAGTGGGGAAGGAGAGAAGTATATCACCTTGTGCTCCTTGCAGCAGAGATGGGAAATAGGTGTAATGCTACATGGCTAAAACGAGCCAGGAAGTCCTTTCGGAATAAATCAAGCAGTCCATTCTCCATTGACCAAGTCTAAAGGGGGTGGGGGTGGGGAATGACACAAACCCCAAGGAAAAGCAAAACACAGTTTCAAAGTGAACCAGGCAGTTTATTTTACATTGTCCTTTGGAACATGTTTAACTATATGTTTCTCATCAAGCACGACTCTGACTATACTCGCTGAAAGATAGGAGCAGGCTTAGTCTTATATCATAAAGCAATTGCTTCAAACTGTGTTATTTTCCTTCAAAATTTTCATTCTAAATGGGCTGGAGAATTATCCTTAGAAACAGTAATCTCAGAACCTGAGCTCCCTGTTATCTGTTGTACCTGTCTCTTGGGGCGGGGATGGGGAGTGAGCAGCAGCTAAATTGGGTTTTTGACATTTTCCGAGAAAGCAATGAGGTTTTTCAAGTGTGCAACTGGAACCAGGGGCGTAGCAAGGTAAATTGGTACCCGGGGGCAAAAAAATTTTTTGTCACCCCACCCCATCGAGGCATGGGAAGGTCAGGTGGTACCCGGTGCGGAAAATTTCTGGTCAACCCTCCCACATTGATCCCCCCCACCCGCAAAAATGGTTTTACGTTATTTCATATTTTCTTACAAAGGAATAATAACAAGTAATAATAATAATAATAATAAAACTTTTATTTATATCCCACCCTCCCTGGCCGAAGTTGGGCTCAGGGTGGCTAACATCAGATACATAACATTGGTATAAAATCAAACAATAATTAAATTACCTCCTAAAAACACCTCAGAATCAAATTAAAGTCTAATTAGATGGCTGTCCACAGGGTTAGGGTTGGGAACAGTAAGTGTTCTCTGAACTGAAATTTCAGCCTTCACGACATAGGAAAACAGCCAAGTGAACAGCTGTTTTGGTGGAGGAGGGTCAAGATATTAACCGATATGCATGAAATTTCATATATAGCTATATAATCCCTAGTATAGTAAGATAAGACCTTCGGAGCAGGCATTTTCAAAAAAAAATAATCAAAAAATGTTTATTTAAAAAATATTGTTCCTTGATAATTTGTCACCCCCTCCATTATGGAACACGGGGCGGACCACTCCCCGCCCCCCTTGCTACGCCCCTGACTGGAACACTTCAAAAGCCCAGTGTAAGAGGAACAAGCAACATCCCAAGAGAAGACTTTCTATCTATGAAGGTTCTGAGATGGATATAATCAGACTGGTGTTTATTGAGGGTTGTTCAGCGACCCCCATTGTCATCACACAGCTACAGTCCCCAGAGTCCCCTGGAAAGAGGGACTGACATGTTAAAACAATCTGAGAACCGTAACACTGTGAATGGAATAGAAATCGTAGAATTGCAGGGTTGGAAGGAACCACAAAGCTCATCTAGTCCAACCCATGCAATGCAGGAATCTCAACTAAACCATACATGACAGATGGCCACACAACATCTGCTTAAAAACTTCCAAGGAAGGAGAGTCCACCACGTCCTAAGGAAGTCTGTGCCACTGTCAAACAGCTCTTACTGTTGGGAAGTTCTTTCTGATATTTAGTCGTAACCTCCTTTCTTGTAACCATTGGTTTGAGCAGGAGAAAACAAACTTGCTCCATTTCCCATGCAACAGCTCTTTACATATTGAAGGGTGGCTATTATATCGCCTCTCAGTTTCGTCTTCTCCAGGCTTAAAAGACCCAACTCCCTCAACTGTTCCTTAATCAACTTGGTCACCCTCCTTAGGGCAACCAAGAACTTTCAGCACCTTTAACAAACTACAGATCCCATATTCTTTGGAGTTGTTCAAAGTGGTATCCTACTGCTTTAATTGTATAGTTCAGGTGGATCCCTGGGATTGTCCCAGGTGTTTTGGATCACAAAACCCATCATCCCTGATCTGGTTGTGGCTGATGGAGTATAATATCTGAAGGGCACCAGGCTGCGTGTGTGTGTGTGTGTGAGAGAGAGAGAGAGAGAATTCTCAAGATGTCCACTCCATCTTGTTGATTTGGATAGCTAGACTTGAGCATTTCTTTCTTCCTCTCCCCCCGCCCCAGCCATGTGCTGCACTCAAGTGAAGATGGAATCGTTCCAGTTGTGTAAATACCTCCTGCAGCTCTTCTAGCTTTCCTCAGCGCTATCCCTCAGAGACACATTTGCTTAAGGAGGGCATAAATAAGGTGAGCCTGCTGTGGGGTTCCGACCACTTCATAGGGCCATTTCAGCCTTCCAAAGGCTGGAGGAACACAACCCTCCAGTGTGTGCAAAGTTGTGTTGCGGGCAATTTAGAAGTAGGCAAAGGAGACCACTAAACTCTTGGATGTCCAAAAGCCAGGGCTTTATTTTCAGCCTCATGAGGTAGATGATAATTTTTTTGCTAACCAACCTTATGTTTGCATGTTCTTCTCATGAGCCCCTGAGGCAGCAGTGATACAACGTGCAGCAATATCCAATTAGCACATGGCACTGGCTTCTTCCACTTCCTGGAATGCCTTAGCTGTTGCCTCTAACATATATCATTATTGGATTTATGGCGATTGGAACTGTCTTTATTTCTCAGGCCCCAAATGCACCACACGGTTAAGGCTTGCTGAATTAAATGTGCAGAGCCTTAATTTACTGGAAAGAGTACAGATAGCAAAGACAGCATAACATGCCTCCTTACCACTTCCCCTTTGTTACTAAGTGTCAGCATAGTTACAGATTTAATAAATAGGACAATAAATTAATGTTTTATAAATGTTGTTAATGCCCACATTATTGCCATGGGAAGCGCTCTGGTGTTACTTTGAGTGGTTTGAGTAAATAACTAATATGTTCTCTCTCGCCCTTTTAAAATGCAGCCAGAATAAATCACCCACAGTTGGGGCAGCTGCTGATGCTGTAGTTGGTTTGAATTCAGCTGGCAGGAGCCCAGCAAATTGTTCTGGAAGCACCTGATCTGTTGCATTGTTGAAAATAAGTGATGTGGCCCTTACTAGGACCTAGATGGAAGAGCAGCATAGGCCAAACTCCATCCCTCCAGATGTTTTGGGACACAATTCCTATCATCCCTGACCACTGGTCCTGTTAGCTAGGTATGATGGGAATTGTAGTTCGAAAACATCTGGAGGGCCGGAGTTTGCCTATGCCTGTGGAAGAGAATAGAGTTAATTTGCTAACACAGGCATGTGTGGCCTTCCAGATGTTTGATTCCAATTCCCTTCACCCCCAGTCAGCATGGTCTGGGGATGATGCTCCCAGATGACAGTATAGTCTGACAACATCTGGAGGGCCACGAGTTCTCCATCCATTTGCTAATGCAATATTATAAGTGCTGGGAACATCAGGGGGTGGGGACAAAGACTGTGTCTTCCTGCTTTGTGTTACTCTTGTACTTCACAACTGGCCAAACATTGGGCCAACTTGTTTCCCCCCCCCACAGAGAATGTGAACCACCTGGGAAGTGGTTTACTTACCTCCCTCATTTTTAGATTTTCTACCTTCATGGCTCCCTTTCCCATATCTACAGCATCTCTGCCCTATGCAAAGGATTCTGGAGTAAGTTCTAGGGTGGGGATAGCCTATGGCCAGTGTGCAGAGAATATGGGAGCTGCAGTCAGTAACATCAGAATGGCAGCACATTTATTTCCCCATGTTAGGAAATAAAATTAGTTCACTCACAGAGGCTCAATGGCTTGTTGAGATTCCTTCCATTCCACATGGACTTAGAATATACCAGTACTCTCCAACCTGGCCACACATGGTAGAGTCAGTTTGGTACACCAACAAGCTATCATTCAATAAAGCCGTCCTCTCTGTCATCAAGAAACTCCAATTAGCTCCCAGGAAAGCCCAATGGCCACAGTTTGAGAACCATAGTTAATGGCTGTTTGGTAGTGCCAATCTAGTTTTTCTATGGGTGCAGTGGAGTGGCCTTGGGAAGGATAGAGGGCATCATAAGATGCAATTCTTAAAGAAAGGCCACTGTGATTGAGCACATAGAAGAAGCTAATTTGAGGGTTGTCAATTTGAGGGTGGTGGCTGTGTCTATACCACAGAGCCTAGGGCTGCCGATTGGAAGGTCAGCGGTTTGAATCCCCGCAACGGGGTGAGCTCCCATTGCTCGGTCCTAGCTCCTGCCCACCTAGCAGTTCAAAAGCACGCTCAAAGTGCAAGTAGATAAATAGGTACCACTCCGGTGGGAAGGTAAATGGTGTTTCCATGTGCTGCTCTGGTTCGCCAGAAGCGGCTTAGTCATGCTGGCCACATGACCCGGAAGCTGTACGCCGCTCCCTCAGCCAGTAATGCAAGATGAGCATGCAACCCCAGAGTCGTCCCACACTGGACTTAACTGTCTGGGGTCCTTTACCTTTTTATATTTGAGTTTAAGAACTCTGTCATCATTCCCACAGCTAAATAGTAATTCCAATAATACAGCCACCTATGCATGAAAGTCCTGTTCACAGTTCAACCAGTGTGGTGTAGTGGTTAAGAGCGGTAGACTCGTTATCTGGTGAACCGGGTTCGCGTCCCCGCTCCTCCACGTGCAGCTGTTGGGTGACCTTGGGCTAGTCACACTTCTTTGAAGTCTCTCAGCCCCACTCACCTCACAGAGTGTTTGTTGTGGGGGAGGAAGGGAAAGGAGAATGTGAGCCGCTTTGAGACTCCTTCGGGTAGTGAAAAGCGGGATATCAAATCCAAACTCCTCCTCCTCCTCCTCCACTCCTCCTCTCTTCTCTTCTTTCTTTCTTCTTCTTCTTCGTCTTCTTCTTCTTCTTCTTTCTTCTCTTCTTCACATTGCTAGGAAGTATTATATGCTATGTGTTTTCTTTGTCTGTGGCAAACAATGCACAACAAAGAAGATATTCTTTTCCTGGTTGAAAATACTGCATGTTAGTGTCCTGTCCCTCATTCAATCCAGCTGTAAAACATAAACAGTTAGACTTTCAGCTAAGATAATGCATTGATTTGCATTTCCTTCCATGAGTCTTTTCATAGACAGAAGCAAATCAATTTTTTTTCCAAGGGCAAGTAAATTGCCAGAAATTTGCCTTTCCCGTTTTGGTTAAAAACCAAATGCCTTCCTTTCATTGCCCGTACCCTTCACTTCAAATATTCAAACATCCAAGTCTTTTATATGCTCACACTCTTGGGTTTACACTTGGAACACAACATTTCACAACCAAAAGTAGTGCCTGGTGATCCACATTAGGAAAGCGTGGATAAAGTTTTATTAAATTTATATCCCACCATGCCTCCCACAGGAGCCCAGGGCATCAAACAACAAGTAATAATAATAATAATAAAATATTTAAAAGCAATTTCAGACCAGGAGGGATCTTAACTTAAAAGGCTTATTGGAATAGGAAATTATTCAGTAGACACCTGTCTAAGGGGGTGGGGATCCCAGAAAAGGTCTGATGACTACATTGTGTGGAATGGGATCTCCTGATCAGATGGGATCTGCAGGAGGAACTCAACTCCAGACATTGGGTACACAAAAGGCAAGATTATATTTCAGGTACACCCAAACCAGCACCTTGAATCTACATGTTGGCATGGCCGGCGCGTCCATTAAGGCGAACTAGGCAATTGCTTAGGGCGCCAAAATGGAGGGGGTGCTGGCCAGGCTTGGGCGGGGGGTGGGCGGTGGGACGGGCAAGCAGCAGCTTCTCCGCTACAGTGGAGAAACTGCTGCTTGCCTCTCCACCACCACCCACCTCCCGCTAAAGCAGGCTTTGGGGGGGGCGGGCGGTGGGGGGGCGAGCAGCAGCCTCTCCGCTACAGCGAAGAAACTGCTGCTTGCCTCTCCACCACCCCCACCTCCTGCTAAAGCAGGCTTTGGCGGGGGGCGGGGGGTGCCAGAAGGTGGTCTGCCTAGGGCACAAGAAACCCTAGCACCGGTCCTGCATGTTGGTACCTTGTATCTCTTTTTCTTCCATGTGCATTGCATGGCAGCTGCTGGTACAAGTGGAATTGGTCATCCTACTTGTCAAGGAGAAGAGGATGCCAAAGGACAGGCTGGCTGCTGAGACTGTTCTATGAGCCAGAGCTCTGCTTTCGCCTTCTGAGTGCAGCAAAGCATCAGAGTGCAGCAAAGCATAGTTGTAAACAAGCATGAGAATAATGATTTGGGGGTAGACGTTTCCCTGGAAACGTTTTCACACCCCCTGAAACAGCAGTTTTCCAGCATAAACTGAACCTCATGAAAATTCAGCCCAGTGCTACATATTGTCCACCCAGGGAGTGGAAGAAGCAGTGCCAGCCAGATTTCTGCCAGGATTTGTTTTCTTTTGCAAGGCAATGGGCCATCTGTCACACAGCCACCAAAACCAACTTCCCTGTTGATTGGCTGCCCACTGAAGCCGCTTTAATATCTGGAAGTCTGGATGATTTGGTTGCTTGACCTATCCTAGCACACTCCTCTCCAGACGAAGCCTGCTTTGCAGAGTCAGGGTGACATCATGGGTCAGTATTGTCTACTTTGCCTGGCAGTGACTTTCAGGTGGAGCTGAGAAACATTTTTTTCAGGCCAAAGTCCACATTCCAGCCATGCAAAACACAGAGATTTCTACCCTCTCACAGGACTCATCTCTCCATCCTTGAAAAGAACTCAAGGAAAGCTCTCTGTGAGGGTGTAGATTAGGGGTCCCCAAACTAAGGCCCGGGGGCCGGATGCGGCCCAATCGCCTTCTAAATCCGGCCCGCGGACGGTCCGGGAATCAATGTGTTTTTATATGAGTAGAATGTGTCCTTTTATTTAAAATGCATCTCTGGGTTATTTGTGGGGCCTGCCTGGTGTTTCTACATGAGTAGAATGTGTCCTTTTATTTAAAATGCATCTCTGGGTTATTTGTGGGGCCTGTCTGGTGTTTTTACATGAGTAGAATGTGTCCTTTTATTTAAAATGCATCTCTGGGTTATTTGTGGGGCCTGCCTGGTGTTTCTACATGAGTAGAATGTGTCCTTTTATTTAAAATGCATCTCTGGGTTATTTGTGGGGCCTGCCTGGTGTTTCTACATGAGTAGAATGTGTCCTTTTATTTAAAATGCATCTCTGAGTTATTTGTGGGGCCTGCCTGGTGTTTTTACATGAGTAGAATGTGTCCTTTTATTTAAAATGCATCTCTGGGTTATTTGTGGGGCATAGGAATTCGTTCATATTTTTTTTTCTAAAATATAGTCTGGCCCCCCACAAGGTCTGAGGGACAGTGGACCGGCCCCCTGCTGAAAAAGTTTGCTGACCCCTGGTGTAGAGGAAGAGGAGGAGGAGGAGGAGGAGTTTGGATTTGATATCCCGCTTTTCACTACCCGAAGGAGTCTCAAAGCGGCTAACAATCTCCTTTTCCCTTCCTCACCCACAACAAACACTCTGTGAGGTGAGTGGGGCTGAGAGACTTCAGAGAAGTGTGACTAGCCCAAGGTCACCTAGCAGCTGCATGTGGAGGAGCGGAGACACAAACTCGGTTCCCCAGATTACGAGTCTACCACTCTTAACCACTACACCACAGCTTGCAGAGAGTCATGAGTGTCAAACAATGCGACCTGGAGGGAAAGAAAATGGAGACTATCCTTCCATTGTCCCCCCTTTGCCCCCTTTCTATCTTCTTGTTTTGGTGGGCTCTACTTTAGCATTATACACAAGAGAACCAGACAAGATGGCTACTCTTTCTTTCGGAGAAGATGCAACCGGCAAAAACAGATAACTGGGATGTTTCACCAAATGGACTTTGTCACCTAACACATTATCATATGCACACATGTGCTTGTAGGTTTTTCGCAAATGGGCAAGCTTGTTCATAGTTAGCAAATGCTTTGTGGGGGGCTGGATTAGTGTTTTTTTCCGTGTTTGTTTGGCTCTGAGCTCTTGGGACAGGGTGGACTACAATGATAGATAAATAGAACAAATGTGTTGCTTACCTATAGGTCGACACTGAACCATTTGATGACAACCAAAACATGCTGTAGAAATGAATCCAAGACTGATCTAATTATGTACTGATCCTTATCGGTAGCATTTGGTATCAATCACTGAGGGGAGAGAGAGTTTCATACTGTGACTCAGTTAACTCACCCTTGTCTATAATATTCGTCTTTTAGTGACAGGTCTGCACTTACTGATTTTTTTTCCCAGTGTGCCCCATGGATGTCATAGATACTTTAGTAGAGATGCCTGAATTGTAGGGGGTTGGCTTTTGGGTGTCCCTTCCAACTCTACAATTCTATGAGGTTTTTCATTTTCTGACCTAAAAATTTAAGGCTGCAATCCTATATATGCTTGCCTGAGAGGAAGTCCTATTGTGAAGAGGGAAATGGACATTCAAATGTGCACAGACCAGTCCTTAACAGTGGCGCCATGCATACATTTTCTCATATAAATCCTGGTACTCTTTGTTTAGGGATGTGCAGGTGGCGCTGTGGGTTAAACCACAGAGCCTAGGGCTTATTGATCAGAAGGTCGGCGGTTCGAATCCCCACGACGGGGTGAGCTCCCATTGCTGGTTCCAGCTCCTGCCCACCTAGCAGTTCGAAAGCACGCCAAAGTGCAAGTAGATGAATAGGTACCGCTCCAGCGGGAAGGTAAACAGCATTTCCGTGTGCTGCTCTGGTTCGCCAGAAGCAGCTTAGTCATGCTGCCCACATGACCCGGAAGCTGTACGCCCGCCATTAACGCGAGATGAGCGCCGCAACCCCAGAGTCGGACACAACTGGACCTAATGGTCAGGGGTCCCTTTTCCTTTATCTTTTACTCTTTGTTTAAAAGTTTAAAAGGGAATGTTAGAAGTGCCATTTTGGGAGGTGGGGAGTTATATGTGATTATTTCTTGGAAGTGCCAATATCTCTGCGATGTGCAAAATCACCCAAACCGTGTCTGCATAAATTGTTTTATTGTTTTTAAGAGTTTGTAGAAATGCCTTTATCACCTTTCCCAAATTGCCATTTTAAAATCCCGCTTCATTTTTCTCTTGTTTACACTGCTTTGGTTGCTTCAGGCTGGGAAGCAATTCATAAGTTTGTAAACTAAATAAGTAAAATTACACTCCCAGCCTCAAGGGGGGCGGGGCGGAGCTTGCCACACACTGGTTCCCCCAGCAAGAAGAATCAGATGGTCTTACCCAGGGAAGAAGTGGGGAGACATATGGGGCTTGACAGGTGAATCAGGAAGGGAGGACTGAGCTTTAAATGCTTGCTATGCCCCCAAATGCACCCCACTTCCTAGTTGTTGTGCCTTGCTTCCCTCTGCAGTGCTGGCTCTGCTGGTTGCCTGTTTGGGGATTCAGTAAGAACAGGCATAGGCAACCTCGGCCCTCCAGATGTTTTGGGACTACAACTCCCATCATCCCTGACCACTGGACCTGTTAGCTAGGGAGTTGTAGTCCCATGCCTATGCCTGACTAATAATTTTTGGGGGAGCCCTCTTTTTTGCTATTCCACACTGTTGGGAGTTCTTATTTCAGATTTCGAATGATTAGCTTTAAGTCCAGGTAGGAAAGCAAGTTGTGACGGACAGCTGAGCCCGAGCAGAGTCTGGGCTTGCAGTGCCTCAGAGCTCCACCAGAGGGCTGGAGCCTCCCTCTGATTGGCTACCAACACAGGAAGCCAGAGGAAGGGGCGGGGCCAGCACTTTAGGTGGGAGAATAAAAGGAGCCGTTTCTGATAGGGAGATGGTTTCAGAGAGAGCAGGAGGCAGAGAGAAGGAGGGTCAGAGGGATGGTCTTGGTCTCTCTGTGGAATATCCACTCTAAGGACAATATCCACAGCTAGAGAAAGGAGTCTCTGAGCTAAGATTGGAAGACAGTGTTGAGTGCCCTGTGAAAGTATTTAGACAGGAATTAACCGGATGGCTGTGTTTGAGCCAGGAGAAGTTGAGCTGTAGGGTCTCTTGTCAGTCAGGAGGGGAGAGATCTTCTAGAAAGAAGAGAGGCTCCCAGGCCAGTTAAGAGGGGTGTGGGGACCCCCTGGGTCTCTTACCCTACATAAAATACCACCTCCTTGCTTAAGAACCAAAGTATTAAGTTGTAACGCCGAAGCAACAACTAAGTTAAGGAACTGAAGTGAAATAAATGGATACAAGCTGAGCAATTGCCATCCTGTCTAGCAACCTGTAACATTTAACTGAGGACTGAATTAAGCAGCTGTGTGTTTATGACCTTGCTTAGAAGCCTGTAACAACCCACTAGATTTAGTGTAATTATTAACAAGTTAACTGTTTCCTGAAAGAACGTAACCTCCTGACACATCCTTCGGTTCTGTGAAATAAATCTTTCTAAATTCTTCAACTTCTGCCTGAGTCTCCAAGTATCTTAAGTTTTACCCTCACACAAAAACCAAACGATAACCCGTTAGGGGTCATTATAGAGTATACAGAGGGGGTTTGCTGCACACGTTTTAAGAACTGGTTGGGGAGATCCCTGGTGCCTTGTTGGATTAAGGGCACTGTTTGGTTACCTTCTACTGCCTTGGCTTTGGGGTCATGAGACTTGGCAGGCACACCAGGACAAATGCTGGCCAGTTAGCCACTGTGTCAGGTAATAATAATAATAATAATAATAATAATAATAATAATAATAATAATAAATTTATACCCTGCTCATCTGGCTGGGTTTCCCCAGCCACCCTGGGCGGCTCCCAACAAAATATTAAAACCACAGTAAAACATCAAATGTTAAAAACTTCCTGATCCAGGGTTGCCTTCAAATGTCTTTTAAAAGTAAGATGGTTGCTTATTTCCTTGACATGTGATGGGAGGGTGTTCCACAGGGCGGGCGCCACTACTGAGAAGGCCCTCTGCCTGGTTCCTTGTAACCTCACTTCTCGCAGGGAGGGAACCACCAGAAGGCCCTTCGAGCTGGACCTCAGTGTTCAGGGAGAACAATGGGGATGGAGACGCTCCTTCAGGTATACTGGGCCGAGGCCATTTAGGGCTTTATAGGTCAGCACCAACACTTACCCAAGGCTCCACAGAGGAGGAATTTTCTTCTAATCCTTTGCTGTGGGCTCATTGGTGACACCTAAACATGCCCAGGAGATGGGAAGACATATATCCTTCTTTCGTTAGAGAACATCTCCCCAAACTAATTTGATTTGGCTCATTCTGGTCCATTGGTCTTATTTCCAGATCCTCTATGTTGTTGTTTTTTAATGTAACTTTTTTTCTTCCTGATTATGTGGCACAAGTCTTCTTTTTGGGTGTCCTGGCAAACCCAAGGTCATCCCTCGCCCCCAATGTTTATTCATGTAACCAAGAGCAGGCCTCATAATCTCATTGCGATTCTGAAATTTATTCTGACTATGAACCAAGGATTGCTCCCTCTGGTCACTGCAACCCATGAGTTGCAAAAACGCTGCATGGAGAGTTACTCTAAACAGAGACATAGTCTACCCAGAGCATCCTACAAGGCTTTGCTATTACTTTTCTATGCACAAATATTATGCCCCCTTCAAAATTAGGGCAGGATGCCAGTTTTAGTGGCTGCCTCCTGTTCTGGGATAACACTGACTTCTTCCCTAGTTGTTGTTGGTTCTGAGATTTTTTTTTTGCATACCATGCTGGTGGTTTTAAGTGACATTTTGCACATGAAATCCTAGGAAACAAAAATAGTATTTGTGGACCACCAAGGAAGAGCTGAATTCCCCCACTCCCCCCCCACCACCTCTCAAGTTCCAGGTCGTGCAATAAAGTTAGACTTAAGATCATTTCTTTGTTGATTTCCACACTTTGAATCAGATGGCCGTATGCATTTCCTAATGCCTCTGCCTCTCTTCTTTGTTGTTGTTTATATTAGATTTACATAACTATCATATGCTGAATAAGCTCTAATATTAAGTTTCATGATATCAGGACACAACAATTTCTACTTTCACTATGTAAGTAATGAGGAATTCTGGAGGTCCATCCCAGCTGGCTCAGGAGAGTAAGAAAACTGTCAAAAGTTGCACAGAGCGTTAAGTCCAATACAGCAATTACTGTGAAAGGTTTGAGCTGTGTTTTAAAATCACACTTATTCCCTTTCATTATTTCAAGAACGCTGGGGTTGGGGCTATTTAGTAAGATTATTACTGGTAAAGGGACGCAGGTGGCGCTGTGGTCTAAACCACTGAGCCTCCTGGGCTTGCCAATCAGAAGGTCGGTGGTTCGAATCCCCGTGATGGGGTGACTTCCCATTGCTCGGTCCCAGCTCCTGCCAACCTAGCAGTTCAAAAGCACATCAGAGTGCAAGTAGATAAATAGGTACCACTCCAGCGGGAAGGTAAGTGGCGTTTCCATGCACTGCTCTGGTTTCGGTGTTCCGTTGCACCAGAAGCGGCTTAGTCAGGCTGGCCACATGACCTGGAAAAACCGTATGTGGACAAACGCTGGCTCCCTTGGCCAGTAAAGTGAGATGAGCGCCACAACCCCAGAGTCATCTGCGACTGGACTTAACTGTCAGGGGTCCCTTTACCTTTACCTTTTTATTACTGCTAAGGTGGCATTGCTCATAGCTCTTTATACTGGATAAGAGAGCACAGTGGTTCTGTTAGAGCTGGACTTTGGGGCATGGGTTAGGGCCCTGCATCCTAAAGGAGTCCCATTGGACCATCTGAGGAGATGGGAACAGCAGCATGAAACAGACAGTGCCAGCACTCAGCGCGGACAGCCATATACTGATGCCAGTTGCCACAATCTCCATTCTTAAAGCATTTAGTTGAGCAGGTGAACCACTGTGGCTCCAGCTGTAACTGGCACCTTCATTTCTCCCAAATGCCTGAGAGCTCAGCCCAGAGGCATTCTGGGAAAAGGAAGATGGAGGCAACTACTGGCTCCTCAGCAGCAGATGTGACTCTAAGTGGCAAGCCTAGCCAACTAAATGTTTAGAAAGAAGTCAGGGAAGTTCCACAGAGACTGTTGGTTTGGGAAAGGAGGACAAGGGATGGAAGGATCAGTCTGTTTCAGTGCTCAATTTCCATTTTTTCCAATCATAAATTCATTTCTCCAAATTTCCGCAGCAATTCGCATTTTAAAAAATATTCATGAAAATGCTTTAGCTTTTGGTGCAGATTTCTCCTAATAAATACATTTTACATGTAGTTTTGACAAACGTACGCAATACGCATTTGTGCAAGCCATGCCCTCTTCTATAACGTATTTGTGCATGTTAGTTTCACAAATATATTCATTTTCATGCACACTTTCCCCTAATATACAGTGGTACCTCTGGTTACGTACTTAATTCGTTCCGGAGGTCCGTTCTTAACCTGAAACTGTTCTTAACCTGAAGCACCACTTTAGCTAATGGGACCTCCCGCTGCCGCTGCGCTGCCAGAGCACGATTTCTGTTCTTATCCTGAAGCAAAGTTCTTAACCTAAAGCGTTATTTCTGGGTTAGCGGAGTCTGCAACCTGAAGCGTCTGTAACCTGAAGTGTATGTAACCTGAAATGCATGTAACCCAAGGTACCACTGTATGCATTTTTTGTTAACATTTGTTAGTTGGAAAACTGCCTCAATAGATAAAAGAGATAGGATTCATCCATTTGTTAAGTAATGCATGAAGATTACTGGATAATATTTTCCAGAGCTTACAAGCAAACGGTCAAGGCGGCAGAAATATGTGTCAAGCATTCTGGTGTGGAGAATATTCCTCACTTCAGTTAGTTAGCATTGGCCTGCGCCTCCTCCCAAGGGGCCAAATAACAAATATGTGATTTAGTGAAGTTCTTCCAGTCTCCTGGCAAGACAGAAAATTTCCTGAGACATCCTTGGAGGGGAAGATTGTGACAAGTGCTTGCTTTTCATTGGAGCTTTTTAACACAAGAGAGCCAGACTTCCTCATGTTCAATAGTAAGGTCCAGTTTGCACTTTCGGGAAAAGGCAGTATGCATCGTCCTCCTGTATCACTTCCATATGCAGGTGAAGGATCCCATGTTTGAATCTCCTCCCATGATAAGAAAAGAAAAAAACCACACACCTATAAAATAAAAGAAAGTGAGAGATTTCACTTTCTTGGGTTCCATGATCACTGCAGATGGTGACAGCAGTCACGAAATTAAAAGACGCCTGCTTGGGAGGAAAGCAATGACAAACCTAGACAGCATCTTAAAAAAGCAGAGACATCACCTTGCCGACAAAGGTCCATATAGTTAAAGCTATGGTTTTCCCAGTAGTAATGTATGGAAGTGAGAGCTGGACCATAAAGAAGACTGCTCGCCGAAGAATTGATGCTCTTGAATTATGGTGCTGGAGGAGACTCTTGAGAGTCCCATGGACTGCAAAAAGATCAAACTTATCCATCCTTAAAGAAATCAGCCCTGAGTGCTCACTGGAAGGGCAGATCCTGAAGTTGAGGCTCCAGTACTTTGGGCACCTCATGAGAAGAGACTCCCTGGAAAAGACCCTGATGTTGGGGAAGATGGAGGGCACAAGGAGAAGGGGACGACCGAGGACGAGATGGTTGGACAGTGTTCTCAAAGCAACTGGCATGAGTTTGGCCAAACTGTGGGAGGCAGTGGAGGATAGGGGTGCCTGGCGTGCTCTGGTCCATGGGGTCACGAAGAGTCGGACACGACTGAACGACTGAACAACAACAACAACAATAAAATAAACATGCCAAAGAGGGAGATAGGTTATATACCTTTCTCCTGACATGCTAGTTTTCCACCGGCTTGGCATAAAAGCAGATCAAAAGAGTCCAGCCACCCTGTCTTCATGGTGTTTCCTTGCTTGTATTTGAAAGCTGGTGTGTTGGTCTTCACACCACAAAGCCCTGCTTAGCTGTGAAGCGTAGGGGCTATTTCCTAGGGGCCGAGGTCCCTTTGCCCTCACAATAAAATCTTTGTCTGCTCCTGCAAATGTTGGGGTTACCCTGAATCTGCTCAGGACTGGCCCTACCACTGGACAGAGTGAGGCAACTGCCTCGGGTGGCAGAAGGTGTGGGCAATGGCATCAGCCTCTTACTCCTGAGTCTCCTGGCGCACCTTTCATTTGGAGGAGAGAGTTGTGTTTGTGCCACATGGATTGTCCAGCCCATCATAACTAGCCTGCAGTCTCAGGTAGGGTGGGATGAGTCTAGCTCATTGCCGTAAGATGGTAAGTAGAAAAGAACTAGGCAGGGGTCCCAGGATTCTGCTTTGACTCCTCACAGGGCTGGAGTGTGATGTGAAAAGCGCTTTATCTCAGACAACAACCTGCCCTGAGGCACTCAGTGAGGCAAACTCTTATTAAAGTTTTACAGATCAGTCCACACCCTTTAGATTATCTGTGTGCCACAGTCAGAAAGCAGAAATCAACAGGCTGCGCCATGCCAGAGCTGTCTGCAGAGAAGCAACGCTTTTACAAGACAGGTGGTCCATGCAAGCTGTGAGACAGCAAAACAAAACCTGCATCTAAATGTTTTTCCTAGCCTTGTGGTGAAACCCTCAAACCCCTGGCCTGAATATGTAGATTCATAAATGCTTTTCAGTCTCCAAAACACATTTCATGAGTCAGGGCTAGGTCTATGCGGGGCTTTCCAGATGTTGCCCCCATCATCCCTGGCCACACTGGCTGGCACTGAGGGGAATTGGAGCCCAACGACATCTGATGGGCACAACATGGGCTCCCCCTGCCATAAGTTACCTCAGAGATTCTCACAACAACCATCCTGTTAGAGAGTAGAGCAGAGTTATTGCCATATTGGAAAACTGAGCATGAGTGGCTCACCTAAAGCTGGTAGCTGGTGTGTTTGTGGCCAGGGCAACTTTTGAACAAGGGACGTCCTGTTTCAAAGCTGAGTCATGATGCCACCGCACATAAACTCCAGCAGCCTTCAGGTAAAGAAGAAGAGTTTGGATTTGATATCCCACTTTATCACTACCCGAAGGAGTCTCAAAGCGGCTAACAATCTCCTTTTCCCTTCCTCCCCCACAACAAACACTCTGTGAGGTGAGTGGGGCTGAGAGACTTCAGAGAAGTGTGACTAGCCCAAGGTCACCCAGCAGCTGCATGTGGAGGAGCGGAGACGCGAACCCGGTTCACCAGATTACGAGTCTACCGCTCTTAACCACTACACCACACTGGCTCTCTGTAAGCCCACTGAAGGAGTTTCTCTAGGAGAAAAACATTTAGGTCAGTTGCCATAGGAGTGGGTTGCAAGGAAGGAGGAAATTACAGATAATCGAAATCCAAACACACATTGAACTAAATCGTTCTTCAACACGGGAGTAATGCTGATTACACTTCCAGTAGAAATTCAGTCGGCATGCATGGCTTATGTTTCAAGATTCACAATGGCTCAGTTCACTAAAGGTTCAGTCAGTGTGAACTTTCTAAAGCAGACATACTTAATGTTCACTTCCTGGGTACGTAGCCAAAAATGACATTAGACTGTACACACCCAGATACCCCAAACTACATTGGGATTTGAGTTATGTAGAGTTTCTGAGGAGAAATATTTCCTGCACACCTATAATTATTTTCTCTTCCCTGCAACTCCCTGGGGGACAATAAGAAGAACAGAAGAAGAACCCTGAGGGATCAGGGCAAAGGCCGATGCTGCCCCACATCCCATCTTCCATGGCAGCTAACCAGTTGTTGCCCATGTGAAGCCCACAAGGAAGACAGCGATGCCATGGCCCTTGTTGTTGTTGTTTTTTTATCCAGCAGCTGCTACTCCTCTGGCACTGAACATATCATAAAGCCATCAAGTGGACACCGTAGCCATATCTCCCACAGATTTATCAAATCCCTTTTTGAAGCCATTTAAGACGGTAGCCATCACTAATTCAGGATTCCGTAAGTAAACTCTGTGCCTTGAGAAGCTGCACCTGAACTAATCTCTCAGCGTCCAGCTTCATGGATAACACCATAGTCTTGTATTGTGAGAGAAGGGGGGAATCTCATATCTCCCAGTACGTTTCCGAGCACAATTCAAAGTGTTGGTGCTGACTTTTAAAGCCCTAAACGGCCTCGGTCCTGTATACCTGAATGAGCATCTCCACCCCCACCGTTCAGCCCGGACACTGAGATCCAGCGCCGAGGGCCTTCTGTCGGTTCCCTCACTGCGAGAATTGAAGTTACGGAGAACCAGGCAGAGAGCCTTCTCGGTAGTGGCGCCCGCCCTGTGGAATGCTCTCCCATCAGAGGTCAAAGAGATAAACAACTACCTGACATTTAGAAAATACCTGAAGGCAGCCCTGTTTAGGGAAGTTTTTAATCTGTGATATTCTAATGTATTTTAATATTTGTTGGAAGCCACTCAGAGTGGCTGGGGAGACCCAGCCAGATGGGCGGGGTACAAATAATAAATTATTATTATTATTATTATTATTATTATTATTATTATTATTCTAAAAGCAGAATCCTAACAGTGTCTACTCAGAAATAAGACCTACTGGATTCAATGGGACTTACTCCCCTGCGAATGAGGGGAGCCTAAATCCCCAATATTTCTATTCACTTCACTCCTGCCACATCAGGGATGAGGAACCTCTGACTGAGGGGCCAAATTCAGACCACAGGACTCCCATTACTTAGCTCTGTCAGTTGAAGAAGAAGAAGAGTTTGGATTTGATATCCCGCTTTTCACTACCCGAAGGAGTCTCAAAGCGGCTAACATTCTCCTTTCCCTTCCTCCCCCACAACAAACACTCTGTGAGATGAGTGGGGCTGAGAGACTTCAGAGAAGTGGGACTAGCCCAAGGTCACCCAGCAGCTGCATGTGGAAGAGCGGAGACGCGAACCCGGTTCCCCAGATTACAAGTCTACTGCTCTTAACCACTACACCACACTGGCATGAGACTCTTGATCTCGGTCCCCATGTTGGGCAAAGGTTTCCTGCATTGCAGTGGGTTGGACTAGATGACTCTCATGGTCCCATCCAACTCTACAACTCTATGGTTCTAAGGTTCCTGCACTTGGTTTTGACCAGCTGCTTACCTTCTCTAATGCCAGCCCCAAGTCCTGGCAGCAACATGCGGAGGCCCTGTCAGATTTTAGAAAAAAGAAAAAAAAAAAACATCTGACAGATCGTAAGAACAAATGCCTGTTTGTCAGTCATCCTCCGCTACTTGGATCCAAGAACACCACCCACATCCAAACTACCGGCTCTCGCCAATCCCTCCCCTGCGGCGCCCTCTTTTAATATCAGAGAATGCAGCATTGTGTAGGAGGAAAGCAATGCCAGCTCGGCAGTGGAAAACTTTTGCTTATGTCTAGAAGTTAATATAACGTTAGAGGAAGTCCCTTGCATTTATTAATGGTATTCCAGTGATCAGCAGCCTAAGCTGAGAAAAATAATAATTTATGTTGTAGTAACGTTAACCACCTATCTACCTTCCCGCCAGAGCGATACCTATTTATCTACTTGCACTTTGATGTGCTTTTGAACTGCTAGGTTGGCAGGAGCTGGGACTGAGCAACAGGAGCTCACCCCATTGTGGGGATTCGAACCGCCGACCTTCTGATCGGCAAGCCCTAGACTCTGTGGTTTAGACCACAGTGCCACCCAGGTATTGGGATCAAATAGACTCCAGTTTAAGTCATTGGCTTGGATCCTAAGTGCACTTAAGGATGAAGTATTCCTGTCCAGGACAAGCCTCTATATAAGGTTGGGGGCAGGCTCCTGGGCAATGTGGGGTGAGGGCCACTGCGGAAGGGGAGAACCCCCCAAGATCCTGTCTTAGAAGACTATAAATGTGATAAATACATGAATCTTCCTCATATACAACCAGAAGGGAGTCTCTGTTGGGGGGCGGGGATGCTCTGAGAACAATTTGGGCTCAACAGTTGTAACATGTTAATTATTTGGCAGTAAATTGTTGTTCCATTACTGCACATTTAATGGCTCTGGCTCTCTACCTGTCAGGTCTTCTAGCTGAATAGGGAAGATAATGTTTCTCTTATCTGATAACATTGGAGGATAACAGACACAGCAATGAAGGATGAGTCTTTTCCAGGTATGTAAATTAAACTTAGATTGGGTCAAATATCTCCTTCCACCTCCCCTTTCTCAGGACCATTGATCCCATGTGAACATGTAGACATATCTGGCCATTTTTGCTTTTAATCTACTTTCCTGTGTCAAGTGGTTGAGGATTTCATCCCCACACCCTTCCCAGGAATGCGAGGCAGGAGCAGATGAGCTCCCACTCGGAGCTGTTTCAATGCTCTTTTTGTTATTAAAAAAAGAGAGTTTGGGGGTTGGGAAAAGCCTGCAGCCACTGTGTAAGTAAGGCACAAAAACATCGAGATCTCCCTGCCTCTCAAGATTAATGCAATCTTCTAGGGTTGGGGGGTTGCCACTGCCATCCCAACCTATGAAATTTGCCTGGGTCAAAGTCATCCCAGCATTACCCTGAACATGGTTGGTGCAGATGCCTTGTTAAAATGTTGTATCCTTCTACTGGATAATTATTCACATGTCAAATCAAAAATCTGTTTTCCTTATCTGATATGACTCGGTAGTTCTCCTTACAGTACTATAATTACCATATGCCAGAAGATTGATTTGACTCCTGTTTGGTCATGAGCAGAACTATAATTCTGTAGCCCCCGAGGCTAACTCAGAAATTGAAGTGAAGAATGTCGTGTTTACTGGTAAACACACTGGAGATAAGAAAAACGCTTGGGAAGAGAAACGTGTGGAGCTTTTGTTTCCCTTCCCCAGAAGGCAACATAGTTCAACAGGCTGAAAATGGAAACGAAGAGAAAGGAGAACTTTTTTTTTTAAGTGACTACTTTTGAAGACTTCAAATGCTGCTGCTTTGCTCCTTATAGTGAATCCCTTATAGTGCAGCCCAATGGAAGGTGTTATCTATTTTTTGAGTCGTTCAGAGTGATGACTCAAACCTTAGTGTTAAAGTCTTTTGTTTATCAGCTTCCCAAACTGTTTCCCATGGTGTTTTCTTTATTTTCCCCTTTTGCTACACCCTATCTTCTATCTCTTATAAGGTAAAGGATCCCTGAACGGTTAAGTCCAGTCAAAGGCGACTATGGGGTTGCGGCTCTCATCTCGCTTTCAGGCCGAGGGAGCCGACGTTTGTCCACAGACAGCTTTCCAGGTCATGTGGCCAGCATGACTAAACCGCTTCTGGCACAATGGGACACCGTAAGAGCGCACGGAAATGCCGTTTACCTTCCCACTGCAGCGGTACCTATTTATCTACTTGAACTGGTGTGCTTTCGAACTCCTAGGTTGGCAGGAGCTCGGACAGAGCAACGGGAGCTCATCCCGTCATGGGGATTTGAACCGCCAACCTTCCAATTGGCAAGCCCAAGAAGCTCAGTGGTTTAAACCACAGCACCACCTCCCGTCCCTCCTATCCCTTATACCATAACAGTAATACATCTAATTCCTTCTATTGTTCAAATCCTGCTCTTGAGATCATCATATTATAATATTTCTTTAGGTAATCTGAAAAAATGATTCCATTCTTCCACGTGTTAAAATAGACTCCTTATACAAGATTTGAAGATGAATCTTTACTTGTCAGGATGGCAACACTTGAAAAAAGCTGTATTATTTATATATATCAAGTTCAATACAATTTGTTTCCTCCTTTTGAGCCCAAGAGAGGTTTGGTCTTCTTTCAATGCATAAATCATTAGTCCATAGTTTGACCATCCATATATTTTTCTGGACAGAGTCTACTTGAAATCTTCACACTCCAATGTTCTCAGTCAACAAAACAACAGTGAGACAACTAGCCAACCTGCTTTGCCGCTGTTACATTGCATATGTTTTCTTTCCCCCTTAAACAGTTTTTCTTTGTAAAATACATTTTCTAACAAATACAGTACAGTACAAATACGAACTAAAAGAAGAAAAAAGCCACACATACTCTTTACTGGGGGCAGTGGTGGGGGGGGAGAGCATGACTGTCTAGGCACTTTCTCTGACACAGTAGGAATAATATTATTATTATTATTATTATTATTATATTATTATTACATTTTGCACTTTAATGTGAAACTACCTAACTCCCTTTCCCAGAAGGCAACAGCAACCCACCTGCTGGGAAGCTAGCATGGTGACTCTGCCACACCCGGCAAGAACTCTAAGAGAGCCCCTGTTATGGTCCACATGGGATACAAGATTCTTGTCCATTCTTTGGCACATGTGGGAGTGAGTGGGGAGGACCAGTGAGGCTCACTCTTCCACCCTTACTCAATTGAAAGTACACATTGGAATAATACGTACTGATCTGGGATGGGCATATATTTCCATTGATAAACAGATATATCAATCGATATTCTTTTCCCATTTGCTGCTTCTATCCCTTATACCATAACATTAATAAATAATTTTCTTTTTCTTTTTTAAAGTTATTTTCCTTTTGAAGTTGTTTTTTCATCTTTTCCCACCAAAAGATGAAAACTTTTTGCTGTAACTTCTGGAAACACTGTGAGTAAAACATTCACTTATTTGCAAGCTAAGTTTCTGTGATTTATTCTAGCCTAGTATTTTCATGGAGAACACTTGTTTAAAGGTGGGTGAGGGCAGATGTAAATCTAAACAAGTTTTAATGTGCTTGGTAACAATCACCATTGTGGCAATCACCATTGCGATCTCTGCTATAGAGAGTAAGAGGATCTTGTTTTGAAACCCGTCTCCCAACAGAAACAACATGTAATTCCATAACCAGGACAGTGAAATTGCCTTGCTGGAACAGATCAAAAACCCTTACTATTGAACATTCTGCTTTCTGCTTCCAGAAAACTGAGGAAGATGCTTCTGGAGTTCATAGGCAGCCCATTGCCTGTTAGCTCCCAATGTTTGTGGGTATACTGCTACTGTTCATGAAGTTCCATTTAGCCATCATTAACCATTGCTAGACCTATCCTCCACTAATCTGTCTTTTGAAAAGTAGTTGCCATTGCCACATTTTCTTATGGAACACACAGCTTTGAATTCTTCTTTCTTTCTTTCTTTCTTTCTTTTCTTTCTTTCTGGAATTTATGGAATTAATTTGGATCTCTTACAGTTAGCAAGCCAAGAAATTGTCCTACTCTCATTGCACAGACACTTAATGATTTTTTTTCTGTTTTCAATCCTAATCTTAATGAACGAGGCAAGGAATTAGTTGGCTGAGTTGAAGTCTGGATCAGGGTCACCCAAAGGTAAAATATTCTGAGAATCGTCAAGTGTGTTCACAAGTTTTTGATAAATTGCATTAAAGATAATGGGTGACAGTTTCAAAGGCTATCTCTTGGTGTAAATGCAAAGTAATCCACATTTAAAATAGCAGACTCCTCAACAATAATTCAACTCATTTTTTGGTAAATCTCTTACTTTAAAAAAAAATAAGTGCATTGCCAAGTCTATTGGCAAATAGCACTTCACAGATGTATTCATTTTATAATGTACAGTCGAGTGCAAGCATAGACAGTAGCAGGTGCCCCATGCTGATCAGGAATCAAAAACTGCAGTGAACAGCTATGGGGCCTTTGTGACAGAGCACATTCTGTAGAAAGTCCTGGGTCTGTTTTTTTTTTTTTTTTGTTTGTTTCTTGGTATGATTTGGACCTGTTTTCATTTGCGCGGCCAGGCGAAGTCCCCCCATACCCCGGGGCAGCCTCTGAGGGACATAAAGACTCATGACAATGTTCTATGGGATTAAATTGGCCACAACTTTATTAATATCAGATGTAGGAAGACCTTGGCTCAGGCATTGGGCGTTTATCCTTCCCAGCCCCCCAGCCAGGGTTCTGGGTACCTTCAGGGTTATCCAGCATGATTGGGAAGTGGGCTAGTCTGGAGAACATATGTTCAAGCAGATAGCCCGCCCCCCTATGTTAGCCGCTGCTGGAAGGGGAGGGCAGTGATGACCCTGGGCGTTTGGTCAATGCCTCCCCCTGAGACCTTTTTAATGGGAACCCTGTTATCGCTGCCACAATGGGGGCAGGGGTCACCACCCCATGCCCCCCCCCAATCCTGTAAATGACTAAAGGATTCCGCCCAAGGCCTGCAACCGCCAAAGTTGTGACAAATTGCTACGGGAAAGGCGAAACCTGCCGCAGGGAAATTCCTTTCCGGCCCTTCAACAGCGACCTTGTCATAGCAGCGCCTGCGTGGCTGTGGAAAAGGGGTGGTTAAACCTGCAAAGTAAGCATCAGTTGAGGGAGTGGAGGGTGGGGAAGCTCTGAATCCAACGGCCGCTTCCCAGGTATGACTCAAGTTCTATTGTGTGTACTGCATAATCTCTCCCTCTACCTGGCCAATCCTCCTGGCAACACCCCCCAGCCGGGATTGGGCGGCTGCTAGTGTAGGTGGAGTCCACAGGTATCCCAACCTGGGAAGGTGAAGCCAGACCAACTGCCAGGAGCTGCCACCGTGATTCAATGGGTCTACTTGCGACCTCGCAACATGCACACCCCATTTGATGTGGGGAACAATCATTGTGGCAGACTTGCTTGCTGTAAAGTAAAAGTTAAGATCAATTCTCAGAACATGAAACCCTATTAAAAATATCTAGCACAGCGCCCCCCACAGTCAAGCACCTTCATTTGCCAAAGGTTTTGCTAAATAGGCCAAGAGCCCAGCTGATCTGCTGCAACTAGGGAGTTGGGTGTGGTGTAGCTGCACCTCTGGAGCCAATCCGAGGTTCCTGCCAATGTATTTGCATCATGCCAACCTCCCCACAGAGCCTAGGGCTTGCTGATCAGAAGGTCGGCGGTTCAAATCCCCGCAATGGGGTGAGCTCCCATTGCTCGGTCCCAGCTCCTGCCCACCTAGCAGTTCGAAAGCACGTCAAAAGTGCAAGTAGATAAATAGGTACCGCTCCAGCGGGAAGGTAAACTGCATTTCGTGTGCTTCTCTGGTTCACCAGAAGCGGCTTTGTCATGCTGGCCACATGATCCGGAAGCTGTACGCGGCTCCCTCGGCCATTACATCGAGATGAGCACCGCAACCGCCAGAGTCGGACACAGACTGGACCTAACGTCATGGGTCCCTTTACCTTTAACCTCCCCACCATCTCACCCCTCCCAAGAAGCAACAGTGACTCTCCTGTTGGTACCGGAGTGTAGCGTCTCCTCCCCACCTGGTGAGATGTTTCTGCTGAGCTAGGTGAATTCAGTGACCAGACCAGGTATAAGGAGCTTCCTGTGTTTCAGAACAGGAGTGACCTTAGTCTACAACAGGAGTGAAGAAGCAGAAGCTTCACTCTTCTTCAGCCTCTCCTAGAACTTAGTCCAAAATATTACTCCACTGTTGAATAATGAGCATGCACACATTAATTCAAAGTATTCCAAAACAGATGACTTTCCTCTTATTTCCCCCCCCTCCTATTGTTTCTTCTTAAAATGAGTGCGTCATGTATTCCAAATAATGGAATCTTCAGGGGCAATACTAACCATTCACATTAGAAAATTATGTGCACATGTAGAATATATATCCGTTATCACTTGAGCAAACATTGTATATCGCCTGGCTTAGCTGATGGGATATTGCTTAA